>NC_137095.1:1236200-2436200 GCF_951640355.1 Cnephaeus nilssonii | reverse complement strand
AAGCAGCCCTTGGTCCCATTAAGTCGATCTCTCCTCATATTCTTACTGAAGCTGTGTCTTCCCACAACAATAAAGGCAGATGAACAGATACAAGTTACCTGTGCTCTCATCCTCAAATAGGAGTCACCCTTTCAATAATAGTTGGTGTCAGGAACATAGGGTAGGAGGAGATGTTGCACATAATGGGAATGTGATGGATTTGACTCTGGTCTTGTCAGGCAATACCCATGTTGTCCTCTAAATTGTCACTCCAAGACACCAAACAACATAGTAATGGCCATTGCACTTCTGACTCCAGTCCCAGTTTGCTGAGGCCATCACTCTGCATTACCTGCTGCCCATAGTTCTGTGATCCACACTTGTCTCACACAGCTTCATTCCCAAAGGCACAACATCACAGGTAACACAAATAAGCCATGACGAGGTCAGAGTGTTTTCTAATCAGGTTCTTTCCCGAAATTCTAGTTCACCCCCTCTGTAATACAGTTCTCTCTCACCCTTCTCTCTTCTCCTTGCCCCATGCTGGTGGGGATTTTCAAGTGCAGGTAACACTGATGTGTGCTATCTCATTCCTAGTATTCACTGGGTCAACCCTCAACAAGAAATGGCAGGTGGGCACATATATGGCCTCTAAGCTCTACACTTGTCATGTAGCACCACAGCAACCCATCTTGTTAGAAATTATCCTAAAATTCCCCATATCATATCATAAAGACACCATCAGAGATGGACTCCCTTTTCATTCATTTGTACGTCATTGTTAGTGTCCGGCCACTTTGCTTTTAGTCCCAGGGACCACACTGATGTCATCATCCCCTGTGTGTGATTGTGCAGCTCAGCCCGGGTTCCCCACCTGCCACACTGACATAGAGGGCACCTCCCATACTGTTCTCTGGGTCACTGCATGCTCTGCCCTCAAGAGAACCTTGGCTGCTTGTCCTCACAGGTCCCTAGGCTGTGCTGATGTTCAGATGTGTGTGGACTGAATAGGTGATTAAAATATATATATTGATTTCAGAGAGAGAGATATCGGGATATAATATATATATATATACATACACACACACACTAATAAAACAGTAATACACTAATTCAACTGGGAGACCTTCTGGATATCCTTCTGGATAAAGCCTGGGGCTTGGCTGTCCTGTAAACCATCCCCAAACGACCCTCAGCCCTTTGCCCCGCCGGCCCTCACCCATGCACCAAGCCCCTATCTATACTAATAAAAAGGTAGTATGCTAATTAGACCAGGAGACATTCCGGACATCCTTCCAGACAAAGCCATGGTGGCGGGGCTAAGGCAGAGGCAGTTAGGGGTGATCAGGCCAGGAAGGGAGGGCATTTGCAGGTGATCAGGCCAGCAGGTAGGGCCAGTTAGCCGGCGGCGGGAGCAGTTGTGGGCACGCAGGCTGGGAGGGGGACAGTTGGGGGCAAAAAGGTCGGCAGGGGGACAGTTGGGGGCAAGCAGTCTGGGAGGGGGCATTTGGGGGCAAGCAGGCCAGCAGGAGTGGAAGCTGGTGATGAGCTGGCTGGTGGGGGGGGGGGGGCGGTTGGAGGTGAACAAGCCGGCAAGGAGGGCCAGTTGAAGGCGAGGCCAGAGTGGCGGGATAGTAGGGAGCGAGCAGGTCAGCATGTAGAGTGCTTAGGGGCGATCAGGCAGGAGGGCAGGTGAGCGGTTAGGAGCCTGGGGTCCTGGATTGCAAGAAGGATATCCTACTGCTGTTTTAGGCCTGATCCCACAGGGGATCCCAGATTGGAGAGGGTGCAGGCCAGGCTGAGGGACATTCCTTCCCTGCCCCATGCACTAAATTCATGCACTGTGCCAGTAGTATATATACACTTAGTGGCCTGGTAATTTTGATCTCCGAATGCATAATTATCTGGCCACTCAGTATATATCCTATATAATAAAATGTTAATATGCAAATTGTTGCCTAGACCAGGAGTTCAACCAGCAGGCATGCTGGACAATTGCCCATGTCCCCTCCCCCTGGTCAGGCTGGCCGGATCCCACCCATGAACGAATTCATGCACTAGGGGTCTAATATATATATACCCACTGAATGGCCAGATTATTATGCATTCAGAGATCATAATAATCTGTCCACTATGTGTGTGTGTGTGTGTGTGTGTGTGTGTGTGTGTGTGTATAGAGAGAGAAATAGAAAGAGATCTATTTTTTGTTCCATTAATTTTATACATTCTAGTAAATGATATATATATAATATGACTTCGGGTTATGTCGGAGATCTGCTCCTATGGCGCGACATAATGCAATTTTCACTGTAAGTCACAACCCACCTACATAGGCATCTACGTCACTCACATGGCACAAATACACAGCAGAAATGAAGTGAAACAATAAAAAAAAATTCAAAAGGAAAATAACAATTCCTGACCTTTACTTGTGGTAAATAAATAATAAAAAGCATAAAGCACATACGTACATATAAGGGTAAATACTGGATTATCCTTACCTTTACTACTGTTGTTGGCTTGCACACTGGACGTTGCAAAGTGGGGAAAGACAGGCTTACACTAGGCTGCTGCGTGGAGGAGGTTTGAGAGGCAGAACCTGCAGAAGATGCATGTGATACTGGGTCAGGGGAGTCCGGAGAGGCAGAACCTGCAGAAGGTGCTGGAGATCCTGGGTCAGGTGAGTCCGGAGAGGCAGAACCTGCAGAAGGTGCAGGAGATCCTGGGTCATGTGAGTCTGGATACGCATATGAGGTAGAGGGTACGAGATGTGTTGCAGGCCTCTCCACCTTGTTAAAATAATGTTCGAGGTTAGTCTGCAAGGATACCTTCTTCTTGCCCTCCCAAATCTCCTTGTAACACCGCAAGCTATCCATGACCCCTCTGGCAACCTTAGTGTACCTGTCACTGTTGGGGTCCTGAGCCTCAAACTTTGCCAAGGCATCCTCTATCATGGCAAAGGTCCCCGCTAATTCCTTGCTTGTAAATCTCCTGGGATCTGGGGTTGGTGTGTCTTCCTCTTCTATGAACTGCTGTTTCAGTTGAGTGTGGTCCTCAGTAGATAGCTCCTCTCCATGAGATGCCAGCAGCTCTGTGACACCCTCAGCCTCCACCTCCAAATCAAGCTGCTTACTCAACTCAACAACATTCTTGATGACAACCTCCACTGAATTCTCAAAGCCATTGAAATCATTCACAAAATGGGGACACAATTTTTTCCAAATACCATTCAAGTTCGTCTGCTTAACTTCATCCCAAGAATCAGAAATGTTTTTTACAGCAGCAAGAACATTGTAAGATTTCCAAAAGTCATTGAGAGTCAACTCTTTATCCTTCTCAGTTGCCCTAAAAGCCATAGCAAATGTCCTTCGGAGGTAGTAGGCCTTGAAAGAGGCAATGACACCTTGGTCCATAGGCTGTAAAAGGGAGGTGGTGCTACGTGGAAGGTAAACCACCTTGACATTTGGATGAATGTCATTCAAATCGGCAGGGTGACAAGGGGCACTGTCCAGCACTAGCAACACCTTAAAGGGCAGCCCCCTTGAAGCACAGTAGTCCTTGACTTCTAGTACAAAATGGTTGGTGAACCAGTCCTCAAATACGCTGAGTGTCACCCATGTCTTCTTGTTAGATTTCCAGATGACAGGTAGTAGACCCTTCCATATGCCCTTGACTGCCCTTGGATTCTCGGCCAGACACACCAAGGGCTTCAGCTTGAAGTCACCAGCAGCATTATCCCCAAGTAGCACACTCAATCTCTCCCTGCTGGCTTTATGGCCTGATGCTGTCTTCTCCTCCTTGCCAATGTTCTTATGTGTAGGCATACGCTTCCAGAACAAGCCTGTCTCAGCCACATGAAACACTTATTTATCACAGTAACCCCCCTCCCTAATTATCTCAGCCAACGCACTAGGAAAAGCACCTGCTGATTTAGCATCATCACTAGCAGCTTTCCCTGGCAGTTTAAGATTATTCAAATTAGCACAATCCTTAAAACCCATAAACCAACCTTTGCTAGCCACAAACTCTCCACTTTCACTCCCTTCCCCCTTTTCTTTTTTCAAGGCCTCAAGCAATCTTTTAGCCTTCTCCTGAATCAACTTCAGGCTAACTGGGATACGCCCTTGATACTGCTCATCCAGCCAAAGCACTAATAATCTTTCCATCTCAATAATGAGACCACTACGCTGCTCTGTAACCACAGTTGATTTCATAGGAGCAGATCCTTTCACATGTTCAAGTATACGCTTTTGATCCTTGATGATTGTCGAGACAGTTGTAGGACTTAGACCAAGCAACCGGTCGATGTTCATAGGTGTTTCGCCCTTTTCTGAGCGTCTTATTATGTCTCTTTTCACTTCCATTGTGAGGGCTTTCCTTCTTTTTGTAGTACTGCCATCAGAAGAATCTGCCTTATTCTTAGGAGCCATAAGGACGGGCAAAAAGTGTTCAAAATAACAATACAAAGAAAAGAGAGCAAATGAAGCACAATCCAAAACGGCTTATAAACGGCGACTGAATGACAGCATCTTCCTTGTATAGCGCTGCGTGGTGACTTATTCATCCACTCCGCTGGCCAACTAGTTCCCTGACGAACTGCATGCAAGAGCCTTAAATCCAATGACAGGACTTATCATGCCCATGTTCAAAATCATCATTTTGGCTGTTTGAACCTCACAAGGATGAGAGCATTTACACCACGGATATTAATAAAGATTACAAACTTCCCATAATCAGTACACGCATATAGCTTTTCTCCAATGTGAACTCTCTTGTGGATAAGGAGGTGATTATTGCAGGTAAAAGATTTCCCACATTCACTACACTCATAAGGTTTTGCACCACTGTGAACTCTCTGGTATTGAATGAAGTTACTGCGTTGCCTAAAGGACTTCCTACAGTCACTACACTCTTAGGGCTTTTCTCCACTGTGAACTCTGTGGTGTTGAACGAGGGTAAATCTGTGTGTAAATGACTTCCCACAGTCATTATGCTCATGGCTTTTCTCCAGTGTGAACTCTCCTGTGGATAAGGAGGTGATTATTGTGGGTAAAAGCTTTCCCACATTCACTACACTCATAAGGTTTTCACCAGTGTGAACTCTCTGGTGTGGAGTGATGGCACTGCTTTGATTGAAGGACATCCTGCTATCACGACACTCATACAGCTTTTCTCCAGTGTGGACTTGGTTGCTGAATGAGTTTGGACCTCAGGATGAGGGACATCCCATGATCACTACACTCCTATGGCTTTTCTACAGTGTAAACACTTCTATGATGAATGAGGTTAAAGATTTCTCTGAAAGATTTCCCACATTTTTTACACTTATAATTCCCTTCATAAAGGTCAGGCTACTGAAGATCACAAAACATGGAAGACCTCAAATGAAATGACACACACATGGCAAGCACCACATGGAAGAGAAGCAGGATTGTCAGCTCATTCTTCTGCTAACAGTGTTCAGCACGGTTTGTCTGCTGGTGACATGGAAAGCTGTGCTGAAATATGATTATGTCTCATTGCAAGTAATCTCTCTCTCTCACTCTCTCTCTCTCTGAATATCTATCTCTATCTTATCTCTATCTCTATATTTATATCTATATATACATACACAAGGGTAATATGCAAAGTGTCCACTCGGGAGTTCAACCAGGAGAACGATTGCTGGCAGTTACCTGCGCTGACCACCAGGGGACGGTGCGGAACATGATAGGTGACCAATGGCAGCAGCAGGGCGCTGAGGGAGTGAGGGAAGGAGGAGGCAGGCAGGTGAGGGGAAGCATGCCATGGCAGTATGGGTGCAGTGAGGAATGGAGGAGGTGTGGAGGCAGGGAATCAGATTGACGCTGATCGGTCCTAGGGACCCCATGAACAAATTTCATGCCCCAGGTCTCTAGTATTCAATAAATTAGTAGCTGGTGTTAAAGAACTATCTAAGCTCATAGGTACATCTCATAACATATGTACAGGTCAATGTTAGAGAATACTGAAGACAGAGCAATGCAGAGGAGCAGGTGATGCAACAAGGCCACACAGGTGAAGGTAGTCAAAGGCCAGGAGGTCACAGGTGAAATGACACGTGAGCAAGGCGTCAAGTATGGCCGAGAAAAGGAAGAAATGTGCTATTGCTCATGGTATTTGCGCCTAAACACCGTTGGAAATGAGCAGGTGCTTGGTATCATCTAAACACCACCATTATACCATATCTAGCCCACATGTGCAACTCAACAGGACCAGGCCTCTTCTGAGACCATCCTGCATGTTCACCCTGTAAAAAAAATCAGGGTTCATACTGCATATTCCTCTCTACAAGTATGTACAACAGAAATATTCCAAGTATTAATGAAATATGACAGGGAGGGGCAGCCAGCACTGGCCTAGAGCCATTCGGCTTGGAATCATATTTAAGGAAGATAATATTACAAACAACGGAAGTGTGATCCTTTAAGAACAGCTCAAGGTTCATGTAAGTAAAGACCATAACCCAGCACAGGCAGTCACCAAGGACCTTTGCCTAGAGGAAGGAGGTAGAAATGGAAGCCATGGATCTGGACATAGTCACCCTGCCAGGGAGAGGAATAGCAGGTGGGACCCATTAAGCTGTCTGTAAGACTCCTGACTCCCAGACACATCCTGCACTGTCTGAGGCAATGTTTGTGGAGTCCTTCGCTCAGGGCTCTCCACAGACCTCACCCATGGCAGCCACAGCACATCTGACAGGACAGTGGGGGAAATGAGCGGAGCCCATGGTCTGGCTGTAGAAGAGTGAAAGCTACATCAGAGGAATAAAGGAAGAGAGAACATCAACCCAGGACACTGGGATAATATGAAGGTCTTACCTGCAGATGATACAAATGCAAACACTTCCAGCATCACATCGCAGTACCGAACGAAGTCTCTGAGGCTCATCAAGGAGCCCCGATTCCTCCTGAGAGAAGACAATGGCCACATGCTCAACGTTCATATACCGTCATAATGGGGACAGTACAGCCCATGATCAGATTCACTCCTAAGGTTCCAACTCTGTCATATTGCCACCCTCCACATCAATCTGCTCTCTCCACTCCACACACCAGAGGATACCAGGGCTTCATCCCATGAAAGTCACTGTCATGTTATATTTCTACTGCTATTTTGTCTTCCCACAATAAAGGCAGTTGAGCAGAGAGAAGATAACTGAGCTCTGGGATTCACATGTACGCCACACTTCCTCTTGACAGTAGAGTGGGTGTCAAGAACATAGGGTAGGAAGAGATGTCGGCCATACAGGGAGTGTGAGTGATTTGATACTGGTCTTATCAGGCAATACCTGTGTAGTCCCTCAGATTGTTCCTCAAAGACACCAAATTCATTGCGTCAAACTTCACCCGTACAACCACAATCCCAGAATGCTGAGGCCATAGCTTTGTATTAGCTGCTGCACATAGTTCTTTGAACAACACTTCTCTCACACTGCTTCTTTCCCAGAGGCACAACTTCAAAGGTAACAGAAATTTGCATTGGCGAGGACAGGTTGTTTCTTAATCACCTTATTTTCCAAATTTATACATTACCATCTCCATAATCCATTTCTCCTTACCCTTCTCCCATACCCATGCCCATGGAGAATTTCAAGCCTGGGGAACACTGATGTATAATCTCATTCCTAACCATCACTGTGTCACCCCCAACTACAAAAGGCAGGTGGGTACATAAATGTCATCCAAGCCCTGAACATGGCACGTGGCAGCAAAACATCACCCTTTCTAGGCATTATCCAAAAATCACACTTATTTTATCGTCCAGACTCCACCAGAAATGGACTCTCCCTACTTTCACTTTTATGTCAATGTCAAGGTCTCTGGCCATGAAGTCACACTCCCTCTCCAAGTGCTCATCACTCTTTCTGCCACACCCCTCTCACACCTGCACTGCTACAGTCCCGCCCCCTGTGATCCTCTCCTCACCCTCTTACTTATTACTCAGCATGTGTGGTCAAGAGAATGCTTGCCAAATTCAAACAGGATCAAGTACTGCCCAGACTCTGATAGTCCACACTCACAGAGGCGGCCTGGAGTCCTGCTCTGAAGGCCTCTCTCCAGGACTGTTTTTCCCATAAATCTAACCTATGAAGAACCACACCTCCCCTCCCCTGGTGCTGCAAGGTTCAATGGGGTCAGGCTGAAAGAACGCTGTGAGCAGAGAGGAGTCTGGGAGGCACGGAGGCCCCAATCCCGGCCTGATGGTGCTCAACAATCCTCAGACACATCCTGCACAGCAAGGACGCTGCCTTCAAGGCCTCCTCCTACTCACCACGAGTGGGCTGAAGCCTCTGAGTCCTGGAAGAAAATGAAAAGGTCAAAATGCCCGCAGGGAGGAGGAAGGCGGAAGTCCCGCCCTAACCGGATGCACTGACACAAACTGTCCTTTAGCTCCGCCTACGTGCTCGCATTGCTTTCTGGGTAATGTAGTTTTCTCAAACTCCAAGGGGAGGGCTAGCATCCCAGCCAATGACATCTATCTAATAATAGAGTAGTATGCAAATCATCACTCCGCTACACTCACAAGCCACGCCCACCAGCCACGCCCCAGCCACGCCCACCATTCAATCTGAGTGAGTATGCAATTCAACTGAAAACATGGCGGCAGCCCCGCCCCCCAGCCTCTCCAGGTCTCTGGGAGTTGGAGAAGTCAGGCGCCAGCGCCTGAGGCTGGCTGCAGCCACAGAGACCAAGAAGCCCCCTGCCCCATGATCCCAGGCTGCAGCCAGCCTCAGAAGCCTCAGGTCCGCCTGCCCAACGTCCTGGGGAAATGGAGAAACCAGGCCCAGCGCCTGAGGCTGGGTGCGGCCGGGAGACGAAGAAGCTGCCCGTCCCATGATCCCAGGCTGCAGCCAGCCTCAGAAGCCTCAGGTCCGCCTGCCCCATGTCCTGCAGAGACGGAGTAACCGGGCCCCAGCACCTGAGGCTGGCTGCAGCCACGGAGACCAAGAAGCTGCCTGCCCCGTGATCTCAGGCCTCAGCCAGCTGGAGAAGCGGTTCACCCCACGTCCTGGGGGAGACAAGAAACCAGGTGCCAGTGCCTGAGGCTGGCTGCAGCCCGGGAGATGAAGAAGCCACCTGCCCTGTGATCCCAGGCTGCAGCCAGCAGCAGAAACCTCAGGTCCGCCTGCCCCACCTCCTGGGGGAGAATTAGAAACTGGGCCTTAGCGCCTGAGGCTGGCTGCGACCTGGGAGATGAAGAAGCCGCCTGTCCCGTGATCCCAAGCCGCAGCCAGCTGGAGAAGCCGCCCTCCCCACATCCTGGGGGAGACAAGAAACCGGGTGCCAGTACCTGAGGGTGGATGCGATCTGGGAGACAAAGAAGCCGCTTGCCCTATGATCCCAGGCTACAGCCAGCTGGAGAAGCTGCCCACCCCATGTCCACCCGCCCCACGTCCTGGGGGAGATGGAGAAACCGGGCCCCAGTACATGAGGCTGGCTGCAGCCCGGGAGATGGAGAAGCCGCCCACCCTGCGGTCCTGGGCACCAGTACCTGTGGCTGGCTGTGGCCTGGGAGACAGAGAAGCCACCCACCCTGTGGACCTGGGCACCAGTAACTGTGGCTGGCTGTGGCCTGGGAGACAGAGAAGCCGCTCACCCTGTGGTCCAGATGCCAGCACCTGCAGCTGGCTACAGCATGGTAGATGGAGAATCCGCCCACCCTGCAGTCCTGGGCACCAGCACCTGTGGCTGGCTGTGGCCTGGGAGACAGAGAAGCCGCCCACCCTGCAGTCCTGGGCTCCAGCACTTGCAGCTGCAGCACAGGGGAAGCCCCCTGTCCACCATCCCCTAAGGCTGCAGCCAGCCTGGGCGCCTATGGCTGACCAGAGGGAGGGAAGCCTGGATCCTGGGTGCCTGTGGTCAGCTGGAGGAGGGAATCCTGGGTACCAGGTGTGGGCCGAGGCAGAGGTAGTTAGGGGCAATCAAGCCAGCAGGGGAGCAGTTAGGGACAATCAGGCTGGTAGGCAGAAGCAGTTAGGGGCAATCAGGCAGGCAGGTGAGCAGTTAGGAGCCAGCAGTTCTGAATTGTGAGAGGGATGTCCAACTGCTGGTTATCCCATGAGGGGTCCCAGATTGGAGAGGGTGCAGGCCAGGCTGAGGGACACACTCCCCGCTGCCTCCGCCCCCGTGCACGAATTTCGTGCACCGGGCCTCTAGTTGGTAAATAAAGGTGGTGTGGTTCAGCAAGTGGAACTGGGGAAGGATTATGAAAAAGGGGAAGGAGAAGATGATGATGATGCATGCACGAATTCATACACTGGGTCTGCCTCTCTCTCTCTCTCCCTCTCTCTCTCTCTCTCTCTCTCTCTCTCTCTCTCTCTATATATATATATATATATATATATATATATATATATATATATATTAAAGTTTGTTTTAAATCAATTACACATGTCAAACTTTAAAAATGTTTAAAACTTACATTTCCAATAATTCAGCTGTTTAATTATGAATGTTCTTGAGCACATTCATTGCTACTATATCAGTATGCTATAAATCTACTGATATGAAAGGCTAAGTCATGACCCAACTACCTGAAAGGTAGCTATGAACTGCATTGACCACCAGGGGGCAGACGCTCAACACAGGAATTGTCCAGTGAGTTGTCCTTACCTGACAGCAGTGGTTCCCAGGTACCGCACCCCACAACCAGAGAGGAGGGAGCCTGATTCTGGGTTATGTCACCCAAGAACTGCCCTCTCGAAATCCAGGACACCCCGGGGGATCTCGGAGAGCCTGTTTCAGCCCAATCTCCACAGGCCAGGCCCTCGTTTTGAAAGGGAGAAGGAGAGAAACAGCAATCATCTACCTCCTGCACGACCACTCCAGTGGATTCAGGAAGGCATGTTCCCTGCCCTGGAGTCAAACCAGTGGCTGAGGGACCCCACCCATTACAAAGATGTCCTTCAAGCCTCGGCACCACTGGCAAAGGAGGGACTGTGAGAGGTTGGCACTAGGGAGTGTGGGGCCGATCTCACCAAGTCCCGCCCCACCACACACTTTCGGATTAATTTAATTTCAATGTGCACGCATCCATGTACCTGGTCACTAGTAAAATATAATGATGTACTACTGAAGTATCTTATGTCCATGTTCAATGCCATCATTCTGACAGTTTGAATGTGGTAAAATTGTCAACTACTGCTAACCTAGACTTCACTTAATGTATTATTAAATGCTTAGACGTAAAGAACACTGGTGGAGGATGTTAACAATGCAGATTAAACTTTTAAGTGTATGGTACAAGTGGGCTATAAATAGTACATAGGGTAAACATTGAGAAAAAGTATATTGTTTTTAGAATTCAAAGCAAGAAATCCATAAGGAAAAGAAGTCACTAAGTCATTGAGGAATGAGTGAAATTCGAACATATGTCTTAGACCAGGGGTCCTCAAACTTTTTAAAAAGGGGGCCAGTTCACTGTCCCTCAGACCGTTGGAGGGCCGGACTATACTTAAACAAAAACTATGAACAAATTCTTATGCACACTGTACATATTTTATTTTGAAGTAAAAAAACAAAACGGCAAAAACACCCGCCTGTGGCCCGCGGGCCGTAGGTTGCGGATGCCTGTCTTAGAGGCTGCACTATCCTCCTATTGGTTAGAATAATAAATTAATTTTAAAGTAGACAAAAATCCTGAGCAGACATTTGAACAAAGGAGACAAAGACAATGTAAAGAAATGCGTAAGAAATGATCACCATCAAACATTTTTACAGAAATGGAAGGAAAACAAAACCAAGGTAACAATACTCGATAATAGGACTAGTATTTAAAAAGATTAACCTTCACATGTGCTGGCAGGGTTGCAGAAAAATGGAATTTTCATTACTGTGGGTGGGTCGGGAAGCACAGTGATTGACCATTTTAGATAACAGTTCCCCAAATGTTAAAATATAACACATTCACTGACACTGGGACAGTTTGGTAAGTAACACATACACCTGTAGAAAGAACTCAACACAATATTCCCAACTGTTTTACTTATAAAATCCCAAACATAGAAATAACTGAATCCATAGGCAGCTCAATAGTTAAAGTGGTTACCCATAGAATACAATATTTCCTGGAAATTAATATTTACATAAACATTAGTGTCGAATCTCAAAATATCTGTGTAGCATGAAGGAAGCCAGTGTTTCTTAAAGAGAATACACCTTTTAATACCAATAAAATAAAGAAAAATATGAACTAATCTATTGTACAGGAAGGTCAATTAATGCCGGCATGGAGGGCTGGGAGGCAGAAAGATTACAAAAGGACTGGAAGTAAATACAGGGTGTAGCAAAGTAGGGTTAACGTTATTGCTACTGAAAATAATACAATAATTAATAAAGAAGAACACAAAATATAAACTCTCCATGTCCACTGTGCCTCATTTTCTTGGGCGTGATCACATTAACTGAAAGCCACTAGTTTGATTCCAGGTCAGGGCACATGCCCAAGTTGTGGGATGGATCCCCAGAGTTGGGCTTGCAGGAGGCAGCTGATCAATGATTCTCTTTCATTGATCTCTCTCCCTTTCTCTCTCTCTCTCTGAAATCATAAAATTATATCATATAAAAAACTATTGCCATCAAATTCAATAGGAATGCTGACTACATACCAAAGACATCCTGGGACAGATTGCAGGGTTATCCTTCCTCTACCTTTGAGTTCTTGCCTGTTGAGCAACTACATTATGTGAACACCCTAGAGTGGCCAGGGAATACACAACACCATTAGATTATTCTGCAATGACGTCAGCTACACGAAACAGTTTTGGAGGTCCTGAGAATGTCTACACATAAAGGCCACACAAGCCACAGGCCCCAGAACATCTGTGGCCTTATGTTCAGAAGAGGCACATATCATCTAATTTACTGCAGGCTTTCCCACTCACTATTGAAACAGTGTTTCTGTCCTCATTGTGGTTCCACCTCAGAGACTTACAACAAATGACACCAGCCTATGAAATGTCATTCTTCCTTGCACATGTGTCCTTGGCAGGACATGGAGAGCAGGTTCCCTAAACATTGCTGAGGCTTATGTAGTACATACTGTGAACAGACAACATGATTCATATTGGTCACAGAAGCAGAGCAAAGGTCTCCTTTTCAGACTGACCTTTGCCCTAACCAATAATCGAGGAAGTAGGCTGAAAATTAAATGCACAAAGTCATGTGGCCTTTCCTTTAAGGCCACGGGCCGCAATAAGTAATAAGCCAACATTCGACAGAAAGTGATTTCCGGACATTATGTTGTCTCTTTCAAACCACATACACTTTTGCATAAACACAATAGCTATTCATCTCTACATGCTGAAAGATCACATTTGTGTTTGCAAATCATCTGTGGCAATGAATAAAACCAAAATTAAAGGTACAAATGTAAATATACCATTAAAAAGATTCTAAACTAGAGCACAGGAGAACAAGGGTTTTGCAGGTTGGTGAATAAGAATCCCCCCAAATTTATCAAAGCATAATGTGAGTACCACTATGTCCCTGAAACAGGTGGCACTTCTTAGCTGAGAAGGGGTGCTCTGGATGAATCCTGGGTCAGGTCCATTTTCTCATCACAGAAAAATGAATGAAGATACTGCCAAGACCATGGAGGAACCATAATTACTTCCAGCAGAAGTGAGAACACAGAATGCATTCCCCTGAGCACCCAGGGGTGGTGACCGATGTACACTCCTCAGGTTAGTCAGGTGTTAGAGGTGAAATCTCTTCAGTGACAAAGAGACAGTGACCTCATTTGGGTGGTAGGTCTGGGCATGTTACCAAGTACAATGCAGCTCCTTCAAGTCTCACTTGTACCTCAAATTTATGAGGAATCTAGCAGAGTGTATGTTCCCATAAAAGGGGTTTACATTTATGGAAAGGGTCTCAGAGAGCCCCTTAAGTGTTCTTATAATAAGTGAGAAAAATAAACCATTCCCTGCACATTTATGACTTTTCTCCAGTATGAACTCTGCGGTGTTTACTGAGGTGGGACTTTTGACTGAAATGCTTCCCACATTCACTACACTCATGTGGCTTTTCTCCAGTGTGAACTCTGTGGTGTTTAGTGAGGGTAGACATAACATTGAAATGCTTTCTACATTCACTGCAGTCATATGGCTTTTCTCCAGTGTGAACTCTGTGGTGTTTACTGAGGGCCGCGCTTTCACTGAAATACTTCCCACGTTGACTACACTCATATGGCTTTTCTCCAGTGTGAACTCCGTGGTGTCTAGTGAAGTCAGACCTATGAATGAAGGACTTTCCACAGTCACTACACTCATATGGCTTTTCTCCAGTGTGAACTCTGTGGTGTACAGTGAGGTGAGACCTTCGATTAAAATGCTTCCCACAGTCACTACACACAAATGGCTTTTCTCCAGTGTGAACTCTGTGGTGCCTAGTGAAGTCAGACCTTTGACTGAAGGACTTCCCACAGTCACGGCACTTATACCGCTTTTCTCTAATGTGAACACTGTTGTGTTTAATGAGAGCACGGCTTTCTCTGAAGACCTTCCCACAATACATACACTCACAGGGCTTTTCTTCAGTGTAAACTCTCCCATGTTGTAGGTGGTTAAAGTTTTGTCTGAACACTTTCCCAAATTTATTAGACTCATTAATCATATCTCCAGAGCTGAGACCTTTCTGATAAGCAACTTTCTGTTTCTGGCTGGCAGCTGTTTCACATGCAACCCACTGGTGATGTCTTTTTCCACGGAGACATTCCTGTGAACTCTCATTGTTACTGTGTGGCTCTTCAGTGTTCAGAGTGGCCTGGTGCTGTAGAAGCCTTGAGATGGCTGGGGAGTCCACCCCAGCCTCAGTACTAGCTTCAGGCACCCCAGAGCGGTAGGACCAGCAAGTTGTCACAAGCGAAGCACTCTCCATGTCTTTTTTCCAGGGCTTCTCTCCACAGGCATCCTTCTGCTGCTGGTGAGGGTTTGCACTGAAACACAAGTCTCTCACACATGCATCACTTAAGACACACTCTTCTCAAAGTATGCCACTTGTAACTCAGTCAGGTGCAAAATACCTTTTAACACCAAGAAGCACGGCTCACACAGATGGGTCCTCTGAGTGGCTGCAGCTGCCTTGGAAGCCCTGACCTGAGAATCTCCTACAGATACACTGTGCTTAGAATAGGCCTCCCCATCATCCATTTTATGCCAAGGATCTGAAAACAGAGGAATGATGAGAAAATGAATGTTGACTGAGGTGACAGAGGGAAGTCCTATTATAAAACTGTGTTGCACATAATACATTGGTCTCATGCAACTGGCTGAAAATAAAAAAAAACCTGAAAGATGAACTAATAAGATGCAACTGTGAAGGTCTTGACCACTGAAGATCACAAAACAAGAGAGACTTCAACAGAAATAGAGCAAAAACATGGCAAGCACCATGTGGAAGAGAAGCGAACTCTCTAGCTCATTCTGCTGCTAACAGCATTCAGTAGATCTTCTCTGCTGGTGACATGGGCAAGCTGTGCAGAAGGTTGGTTACATCTCATTCCAAGTAAAATTCAATAAACAAGTAGCTTGTGTTTCAGGGGTATTTAAGCATGAATGTGATCCTTATAACACTTACATAGGTCCATGTAGTAGTATACTGCAGAAAGAGATGTGCAGAGGAATAGGTGATGATAAAAGAACACAAAGGTGAAGGCAGATAATGCTAGGATGTCACCAATGAAATGACAAGTCAGCAAAGTGTCAAGTGTGGAAAAGAAAGGTATAAATGAGGTGTGGCCATTGAAACCTGCACCAAACACTGTTGTACAGTAGCAGGTTCCTGGTGTAATCTGAACACCATCCTTACATCATACCTCCCCCCACTTGCCACTCAGCCGGGCTAAGCATCCTCTAGGACCATCCTGGACGTTCACCCTGGAGAAACCCAGGGTTCTCCCTGCACATTCTTTTCTAGAAGTATGTACAAACTAAATATTCTGAGTATCAATGAAAAGACAACAGAGGTGAGCAGGCATCACTTGCCCATAGCATTCAGCTTGCAATGGTATCCATCGAAGGTAATATTACAAACAATAATTGGAGGGTCTTACAAGAACAGCCCCTGGTTCATGTATGTAAAGAAGATAACTGACACAGGGTCTTTATCGACAGGAAAGATGCAGAATAGGAAGCCGTGGATGTGGATGGAGTCACCCTCCCTGGAGTGGAAGAGCAGGAGGGACTCATTAAGCGGTCTGTAAGACTGCTGACACCCAGACACTTCCTGCAGTTTCTGAGGCAACTGGTGTCAGGGAGGTTCATGGAGTGTATTGCTCAGGACTCTCTGCACAGCTCAGCACTGGCAGCCACAGCCCATTTGACAAGACAGTGGGGGAAATTAGCTGAGCCCATGGTCTGGCTTTGAGAGAGAGAGAGAGTGCTAAGTTTGGAGAATAAATAAAGAGTGGGCATCACCTCAGGACACTAGGAGAGATGTGAAGGTCTTACCTACGAATGATACAAGTGCAAACACTTCCAGCATCACATCACAGTACAGACGTCTCTGAGCCTCATCAAGGATTTCCCACTCCTCCTGAGAGAAGGCAATGGCCACGTCCTCAAAGTTCATATCCTGTCATAATGGGCACAGCACATCCCATGATAAGATTCTCTCTTGAGATTTCAAGTCTGCCAAACTACCCACCCTGCACATGCATATGCTCCCCTGCTCCCCACATCAGAGAAGAAAGCAGCCCTTGATCCCATTAAAGTCAATCCCTCCTTATATTCTTACTGATGCTGTGTCTTCCCACAACAATAAAGGCAGATGAACAGATACAAGTTACCTGTGCCCTCATCCTCAAATAGGAGTCACACTGCCCCCTTTCAATAATAGTTGTTGTCAGGAACATAGGGTAGGAGATGTTGCACATAATGGGAATGTGATGGATTTGACTCTGTTCCTGTCAGGCAATACCCATGTTGTCCTCCAAATTGTCCCTCCAAGACACCGAACAACATAGTAATGCCCATTGCACTTCTGACTCCAATCCCACTTTGCTGAGGCCATCACTCTGCATTACCCGCTGTCCAAAGTGCTTTGATCCACACTTGTCTCACTCAGCTTCATTCCCAAAGGCACAACATCACAGGTAACACAAATAAGCCATGACGAGAACAGAGTGTTTTCCAATCAGGTTCTTTCCTGAAATTCTAGTTCACCCCCTCTGTAATACATTTCTCTCTCACCCTTCTCTCTTCTCCTTGCCCCATGCTGGTGGGGATTTTCAAGTGCAGGTGACACTGATGTGTGTTATCTCATTCCTAGTGTTCACTGGGTCAGCCCTCAACAAGAAATGGTAGGTGGGCACATATATGGCCTCTAAGCTCTACACCTGTCATGTAGCATCACAGCAACCCATCTTGTTAAAAATTATCCTAAAATTCCCCATATCATATCATAAAGACACCATCAAAGATGGACTCCCTTTTCACTCATTTGTACATCATTGTTAGTGTCCGGCAGCTTTGCTTTTAGTCCCAGGCTCCACACTGATGTCATCATCCCCTGTGTGTGATTGTGCAGCTCAGCCCGGGTTCCCCACCTGCCACACTGACATAGAGGGCACCTCCCATACTGTTCTCTGGGTCACTGCATGCTCTGCCCTCAAGAGAACCTTGGCTGCTTGTCCTCACAGGTCCCTAGGCTGTGCTGGTGTTCAGATGTGTGTGGACTGACTAGGTGATTAAAACATATATACTGATTTCAAAGAGAGAGAGAAGTAGGGATATACTAAATATATATATTTAAGTGGGTCAGCGAATAATTTCAATAATGGAAAGTTGCAAGTTCCAACCCTGGTCACATCAATTACAAGAGTTAATCAAACAATGTATAAAATTAATGGAACAAAAAATAGATGCCTCTCTCTCTCTCATTCTCTCTCCAGACAGTCCTCGGGTTACTTCGGACTTGACATACCTTGTTTTGTGATTACGTCGCCATCTGCAATTTATTTATATATAAAAAAAGTTCTGTCTGTCGACGTAAGGCATTTGCACCAAGTTCACCCAGGAACCAGTTGGCCAGCGGAGTGGATGAATAAGTCATCACATGGCGCTATACATTTCCCATGATGTTTCTAGAGAGTCAAAGGAGCCAGCTGTTTCCTGTTCTATCTCTCTGCTGCTTCCTGTTCTATCCTAAGGCCTACGTTTTTTCATTATCCCCAGTTTCAATTAATGTACCCCCTAAAACTTTTGAACTTGTGCAGTGAAATCTTTTCAAACATGAAGTAATAAACTCTGACACTACAGACCAAGGTGGGGCCGACCTGCTCCGGCTGCTTCCTGTCCCTGAACACAGGTATACCTGGGACATCCTCTACAGAACAGACCAAGGCATGATTTTGCTTAGAGGACATGGGAGAAAAACGAGATGGTCTTCACTCAAATTGGTGTTGTTGATTCAAATCAATTTCAACACTCTTCTTTTTTTACTGATTTTCTAGAGAGAGAGGGAGACAGAGAACCATCAATGATGAGAGAGAATCATTGATCAGCTCTCTCCTGCATGCCCCCTACAGGGATAGAGCTCCCCAACCTAGGCAAGTGCTCTGACTTGGAATCCAACTAGAAATACCTTGTTTCATGGGTCCATGCCCAACCACGGAGCCATGCCATGTGGGAAAACTCTCTTTTTTATTGTTGGCTCTATTACAAATAGACCCATTTTCCCCCATCCTCATCCCCCTTTGCCTCCCTCTACTCTGCCCCCACCATTTCTAGGCACTCAGCACATTATTGTCTATGTCCATGGACTATGCACATATGTATATACTTATTCTTTTGCTGCATTTCACATTAATTTGCACAAAATGAATACAGCCAATTGACTAAGCAGCTCCAGAACTGTTAGTGTTCATTAATCAAGAACTAAACGATGTAGGAAGCAACACTTTCCAATTCCTCCCATACACATATTGTAAAGACAACAAACTCCTAACACATGTGACACAGGCTGGTTTCGACACGTAGAAAGCCTAAGCAAGAAGGGTGAGTACTGAGTATCCACATGGTCAGACCAGGAGTCATGCTCCAGGAGCTAGACTGCACCCAGCCTGTTATTCACGCTGCCCACATAGACATCTGCCCTGTGAAGTTCACTGTCCCTTGTCAGATTGAAATCCGAGTGGCTCCTTCCATTTTCAGGCTCATCATTTCCAAGGTGGACAATCCACACACAGAAATCCAGGCAGCTCCAATCTGCTCGCTCAGCTGTATTTACATGACACCTCCACCAGCCAGGCTCCAGTTCAAATTCTGTACAGGAAGTTCCAGTTGTCGTCAAAGAACTCTCGCCCCCTCTGCACTACCTTGCTGCTGAAGTCCTGCTCACCCAGTTCTCTTGCCTTCAATGCTCCAGCTCCTTCGCACTTGGCAATCCATCACTGTCAGAGCCTCTGGTGCCCTCACACCCACTGGTGGAGTACTTCTGCAGCTCTCTGTGCTGACCTTGGGCTGTAGCAACAGGCACAAAGCTTTCCTTCTCCAGGCTCTGGACTCCTTTATTCCTTCCCTTCGGTCTCCTCAGGGTGTTTGTACTGTGAGTATTCGGTTCTGTCACCCTCAAAGCTGTGCTGTGACCGTGGCCTTGGGATGAGGCTTCAGCTCCTGACACAGGGCGGCCTGCAGAAAGCAGCTCCCAGGCATCCCCAGGGCTGGAAGCTGGAGGAGCGAGTGGGCAAGCCCAGCTTTCTGAAGGACCTTTTGATCCTGCTTCAGTTTCTTCCACAATGTGGGCACAAACTTGCTTTTTAAAACCCTTCTGATCACATCAGAGCTAACATCCAAGCCTGCAGCCAATCTGGGAACTCACCAGGACTCTGGAAATTCTTCATGTTAATACCTGATCTGCTCCCTGGCTTTCCTGGTCAGTCCTGGGCGGGGCCCCTCACAGCTCCATTTGCCTCTGAATTTTCTGGAACAGGATGGCTTTTTTTCTGTCATTTCAGGGCGCTGGGGGAGGGAACCAATGGCAGATGCCATGCGTGGGAGCAACATGGGTGGTTGAAGCCTCTCGGCTAAATCAGGGAGCGCCCAGCCCTCGTCTCTTTGTTCAATGCCCCAGAAATCTAACACCCACAACAGCAGCCCCTGAGCAAGGCGAGCTCTCTAAAAGGCGATGAAATACATCCCTGGTGAAGGGTCCGTTGTCCCAAAGGAGCCGAACACCTGCCCCTGCACTTCTGATGAGGGAAGAAGCAAGGCCCTGCTTCAGGCTGAGGGCCCATGAGGGAGCCGGTACTGTTACAGAAAACTGGAGAAGAACCAAGCAATACTTAGAGAGATGGAGTTACATTTATTACGCGGGTCCAGAGGAAAATGTCTCTCAAATTCTGGGCCCCACCATGGAGGAATTTTCTCGATTTATATGTTCCCTAACCAGGAATACAACCAGGACCTCATGGATCATAGATCAGTGCTCAACCATTGAGACACACCAGCTGGGCTATAGTATATATATATTTTAACTTTAATATGTCTTTCTGATTGTTGATGTCTCCCATTTTCGCCTGTGCATATATTCTTTGGGGGATCTCTCCTGGTTCTTCCCACACCCCTTTCCTGGGAGGTCTGCCCATCTGTTCCAGTTAACCAGGCCTCTGGCCCCACCTTGTCCTTCCCAAGGGCCACTTGCTGAACCACATCACCTTTATTCACCAATGTCATTGGCTGGGATGCTAGACCTCCCCTTGGCGTTTGAGAAAACTACATTACCCCGAAAGCAATGCGACCACGTAGGCGGAGCTAAAGGACACTGTTTCAGTGCATTCGGTTAGGGCGGGATTTCCGCCTTCCTCCTCCTGGCGGGCATTGTGAACTCTTCAGTTTCTTCCAGGACTCACAGGCTTCAGCCCACTCGTGGTGAGTAGGAGGAGGCCTGGGAAGCAGCGTCCTTGTTGTGCAGGGTGTGTCTGAGGCTTGTTGAGCACAATCAGGCCGGGTGGGGCCTCCGCGCCTCCCAGACTCCTCTCTGCTAACAGCTTTTTTTCAGCCCGACCCCATTGAACCCTGCAGCACCAGGGGAGGAGAGGTCTGAGTATCTGAGATCTGACTGTGGTTCTTCATAGGTTAGATTTAAGGGAAAAACAGTCCTGGAGAGAGGCCTTCACAGCAGGATTCCAGTCTGCCTCTATGAGTGTGGACTATCAGAGTCTGGGCAGTACTTGATCCTGTTTGAATTTGGCAAGCATTCTCTTGACCACACGTGCTGAATAATAAGTAAGAGGGTGAGGAGAGAATTACAGGGGGCGGGACTGTAGCAGGGAAGGTGTGAGAGAGGTGTGGTAGAAAGAGTGATGAGCACTTGGAGAGGGAGTGGGACTGCATGGCCAGAGCACCGTGACATTGACATAAGAGTGAAAGTAGGGAGAGTCCATTTCTGGTGGAGTCTGGACGATAAAATAAGGGTGATTTTTGGATACCGCCTGGACAGGGTGATGTTTTGGTGCCACCTGCCATGTTCAGGGCTTGGATGACATTTATGTACCCACCTGCCTTTTGTAGTTGGGGGTGACACACTGATGATCAGGAATGAGAGTATACCTCAGTGTTCCCCAGGCTTGAAATTCTCCATGGGCATGGGTATGGGAGAAGGGCAAGAGAGAAATGGATTATGGAGATGGTAATCTATAAATTTGGAAATTAAGGTGATTAAGAAACAACCTGTCCTCGCCAATGCACATTTGTGTTACCTTTGAAGTTGTGCCTCTGGGAAAGAAGCAGTGTGAGAGAAGTGTTGTTCAAAGAACTATGTGCAGCAGGTAATACAGAGCTATGGCCTCAGCACTCTGGGATTGTGGTTGTAAGGGTGAAGTTTGACGCAATGTATTTGGTGTCTTTGAGGAACAATCTGAGGGACTACACAGGTATTGCCTGATAAGACCAGTATCAAATCACTCACACTCCCTGTATGGCCGACATCTCTTCCTACCCTATGTTCTTGACACCCACGCTATTGTCAAGAGGAAGTGTGGCGTACATGTGAATCCCAGAGCTCAGTTATCTTCTCTCTGCTCAACTGCCTTTATTGTGGGAAGACAAAATAGCAGTAGAAATATAACATGACAGTGACTTTCATGGGATGAAGCCCTGGTATCCTCTGGTGTGTGGAGTGGAGAGAGCAGATTGATGTGGAGGGTGGCAATATGACAGAGTTGGAACCTTAGGAGTGAATCTGATCATGGGCTGTACTGTCCCCATTATGACGGTATATGAACGTTGAGCATGTGGCCATTGTCTTCTCTCAGGAGGAATCGGGGCTCCTTGATGAGCCTCAGAGACTTCGTTCGGTACTGCGATGTGATGCTGGAAGTGTTTGCATTTGTATCATCTGCAGGTAAGACCTTCACATTATCCCAGTGTCCTGGGATGATGTCCTCTATTCCTTTATTCCTCTGATGTAGCTTTCACTCTTCTACAGCCAGACCATGGGCTCTGCTCATTTCCCCCACTGTCGTTTCAAATGTGCTGTGGCTGCCATGGGTGAGGTCTGTGGAGAGCCCTGAGCGAAGGACTCCACAAACATTGCCTCAGACAGTGCAGGATGTGTCTGGGAGTCAGGAGTCTTACAGACAGCTTACTGGGTCCCACCTGCTATTCCTCTACCTGGCAGGGTGACTATGTCCAGATCCATGGCTTCCATTTCTACCTCCTTCTTGTAGGAAAAGAGGTATACATCAGTGTTTCCCAGGCTTGAAATTCTTCGCCGGTATGGGTAAGGGAGAAGGGTAAGAGAGAAATGGATTATGGAGATGGTAATCTATAAATTTAGAAAATAAGGTCATTAAGAAACAATCTGTCCTCGCCAATGCAAATTTGTGCTACCAAAGGTCCTTGGTGTCTGCCTGTGCCAGGTTATCGTCTTTACTTACATTAACCTTGAGCTGTTCTTACAAGATCACACTTCGGTTGTTTGTAATATTATCTTCCTTAAATACGATTGCAAGCCGAATGGCTCTAGGACAGTGCTGGCTGCCCATCTCTGTCATTTTTCATTAATACTTGGAATATTTCTGTTGTACATACTTGTAGAGAGGAATATGCAGGACGAACCCTGATTTATTTTACAGGGTGAACATGCAGGATGGTCTCAGATGAGGCCTGGCCCTGTTGAGTTACAAATGTGGGCTAGATATGGTATAAGGGTGGTGTTTAGATGATACCAAGCACCTGCTCATTTCCAGCGGTGTTTAGGCGCAAATACCATGAGCAACAGCACATTTCTACCTTTTCTCTGCCATACTTGACACTGTGCTGACTTGTCATTTCACCTGTGACCTCCTGGCCTTTGACAACCTTCACCTGTGTGGGCTTTTTGCATCACCTGTTCCGCTGCATTGCTCCGTCTTCAGTATTCTCTAACATTGACCTCTATGTGTGTTATGAGATGTACCCACGAGCTTAAATAGTTCTTTAACACCAGCTACTAATTTATTAAATACTAGAGGCCTGGCGCATGAAATTTGTTCATGGGGTCCCTAGGCCTGGCCAGCGATCAGGGCCAATCAGGTTCCCTTTTTCCCCAGCTCCTCCATCCATCACTGCATGCATACTGCCACAGCATGGTATCTCCAACCTGCCTGCCTCCTCCTTCCCTCGCTCCCTCAGCGCCCTGCTGCTGCCATTGGTCACCCATCATGTTCCGCACCGTCCCCTGGTGGTCAGCGCACGTCATTGCGAGCGAGTGTTCTCCTGGTTAAACTCACGAGGGGACACTTTGCATATTACCCTTGTGCATGTATATCCTATCTAATAATAGACAAATATGCAAATTGACCATACCTCTGACACACCCACAAGCTACACCCACCATCCAATCAGAGCGAGTATGCAAATTAACCCAAACCAAGATGGCTACAGCCACAGAGAGCAAGGTTTCCTAGGTAACAGAGGAAGCCAAGCTTTCCGCCTGCCCTTGCCAGGCCTAAGCCTCCACTCAAGCTACAAAGTTTCAATTATAGAAGGTAAACAAATTCAAACAAATGGCGGCAGAATGGAGCTTGAGAGAGCAGGCCAGGGTTCCTGCCGGCAACAGGGGAAGCAAAGCTTTCTGCACACCCTGGCCGGGCCCACCCTCTTAAGGCAACAAAGTTTCAATTATAACCCCAACACAAATGGCTCCCGGCCTCAGCCTCGGAGGGAGCCCCAGGCTTGGCTCCTCTCCAGGATACAAAGTTTCAATTGTAGAAGGAAAATAAATTCCAGATACCAGGGCCTCTGCTTGGGTTGCCAGGTGATGTGGCCGACCTGCAAACCAGCACAGTCCCCTCGCTCAGGCCACCCCACACCCCAAGGGAACCCCTGCCTAATCCGGGACGCCCTTCAGGGCAAACCAGCTGGCCCCACCCCTATACCAGGCCTCTATCCTATCCTATCTAATAAAAGAGTAATATGCAGATTGATCATCACTGCAACACACAATATAGCTGCCCCCATGTGGTCAAAGATCCTGCCCCCATGTGGACACAAGATGGCCACCACAAGATGGCCAGCAGGAGAGGCAGTTGGGAGGCACCCGGCCTGCAAGGGAGGGCAGTTGGGAGGCACCCTGCCTGCAAGGGAGGGCAGTTGAGAGGGACCAAGCCTGCAAGGGAGCGCAGTTGGAGGTGATCAACCCTGCAGGAGAGGGCAGTTAGGGGTGACCAGGCCGGCAGAGGAGGTAAGTTGGGGGCAAACAGGCTGGCAGCAGAGTGGTTAGGGGGTGATCAGGCTGGCAGGCAGAAGCGGTTAGGGGCAATCAGGAAGGCAGGCAGGCAAGCAGTTGGGAGCCAGCAGTCCTGGATTGTGAGAGGGATGTCCGACTGCCCGTTTAGGCCCGATCCCTGGGATCAGGCCTAATCCGGCAGTCGGACATCCCTCGAGGGGTCCCAGATTGGAGAGGGTACAGGCTGGGCTGAGGGACAACTCCCCTCCTTGCACGAATTTCGTGCACCGGACCTCTAGTATAGATATAAATATAGAGATAGAGATAGAGATAAGATAGAGATAGATATTCAGAGAGAGAGAGAGAGAGAGAGAGAGAGATTACTTGCAATGAGAAATAATCATATTTCAGCACAGCTTTCCATGTCAGCAGCAGACAAACCATGCTGAACACTGTTAGCAGAAGAATGAGCTGACAATCCTGCTTCTCTTCCATGTGGTGCTTGCCATGTGTGTGTCATTTCGTTTGAGGTCTTCCTTGTTTTGTGATCTTCAGTAGCCTGACCTTTATGAAGTGAATTATAAGAGTAAAAAATATGCCCTAACTGGTTTGGATCAGTGGATAGAGCATCGCCCTGGGGACTAAAGGGTCCCAGGTCGATTCCAGTCAAGGGCATGTACCTTGCTTGCGGGCACAACCCCAGTAGGGGGTGTGCAGGAGGCAGCTGATCGGTGATTCTCTCTCATCGATGTTTCTAACTCTCTATCCCTCTCCCTTCCTCTCTGTAAAAATCAATAAAATATATATATTAAAAAAAAAAGAGTAAAAAATATGGGAAATCTTTCAGAGAAATCTTTAACCTCATTCATCATAGAAGAGTTTACACTGTAGAAAAGCCATAGGAGTGTAGTGATCTTGGGATGTCCATCATCCTGAGGTCCAAACTCATTCCACAACCAAGTCCACACTGGAGAAAAAATGTATTAGTGTCGTGATTGCAGGATGTCCTTCAATCAAAGCAGTACCATCACTCCACACCAGAGAATTCACACTGGTGAAAACCTTAGGAGTGTAGTGAATGTGGGAAAGCTTTTACCCGCAATAATCACCTCCTTATCCACAGGAGAGTTCACACTGGAGAAAAGCCATGAGCATAATGACTGTGGGAAGTCATTTACACACAGGTTTACCCTCATTCAACACCACAGAGTTCACAGTGGAGAAAAGCCCTAAGAGTGTAGTGACTGTAGGAAGTCCTTTAGGCAACGCAGTAACTTCACTCAATACCAGAGAGTTCACAGTGGTGCAAAACCTAATGAGTGTAGTGAATGTGGGAAATCTTTTACCTGCAATAATCACCTCCTTATCCACAAGAGAGTTCACATTGGAGAAAAGCTATATGCGTGTACTGATTATGGGAAGTTTGTAATCTTTATTAATATCCGTGGTGTAAATGCTCTCATCCTTGTGAGGTTCAAACAGCCAAGATGATGATTTTGAACATGGACATGATAATATAGTTCAGTAGTACATCATTATATTTTATTTTCAATACGCAGATTCAGTAGCACCAAATATGTTCAAAACTTTTCACAATAAAACAGTAACTTTATTGGGAAGCATCAAGATTAAACTTTTTCTAAAGATTGATTTAAGTAGAATTTATTTAAAATGGACATTTAAAAAAATACACTTTTGGTGTTACCCTGCATGCGTGCATTGCTGATACCAAGTTCCTGCTGACCTTATCAGTGCTTCATTCTCAGGCTAATAAAATAATTGATGCAGAAATACAGTCTGACATTGATATAGCTTACTTTAAATATTTCCTTGGAAAAAAGACACTTTTGAAATCCCATGAATGCTATTCTAGCCTTCCATCACTATCTAACTCATGATAGTTTTTGTATCTATCTGTTCTCAGGTACATTATTGGGTTGTTTACTTAAAATGTCACATATATGTGACCGAGGCCAAACAGCTAAGTGGGTCAGCGAATAATTTCAATAACAGAAGGTTGCAAGTTCCAACCCTGGTCACATAATTTCAAGAGTTAATCCAAGAATGTATAAAAGTAATGGAACAAAAAATAAATGTCTCTCTCTCTCTCTCTCTCTCTCTCTCTCTCTCTCTCTCTGTCTCTCTCTCTCTCTCTCTCCCTCTTTCTCCAGACAGTTCTGGGGTTAATTCGGACTCGACAGACGTCGTTTTGTGGTTATGTTGCCATTTGCAATTTATTTATATAAAAAAGAATTTCTGTCATTCGATGTAAGGCTTTTGCACGCAGTTCGCCCGGGAACTAGTTGGCCAGCGGAGTGGATGAATAAGGCATCACGCGGCGCTATACAAAGAAGACACTGTCATTCAGTGGCCGTTTATAAGCCGTTTTGGATTGTGCTTCATTCGCTCTCTTTTGTTTGTATTGTTATTTTGAACACGTTTTGCCCTTCCTTATGGCTCCTAAGCATAAGGCAGATTCTTCTGATGGCAGTGCTACCAAAAGAAGGAAAGCCCTCACAATGGAAGTGAAAGGAGACATAATAAGACACTTGGAAAAGGGCGAAACACCTACGAACATCCGCCGGTTGCTTGGCCAAAGTCCTACAACTGTCTCAACAATCATCGACCATCAAAAGCGTATACTTGAACATGTGAAAGGATCTGCTCCTATGAAATCAACTGTGGTTACAGAGCAGCGTAGTGGTCTCATTACTGAGATGGAAAGATTATTAGTGCTTTGGCTGGATGAGCAGCATCGACGGCGTATCCCAGTTAGCCTGATGTTGATTCAGGAGAAGGCTAAAAGATTGTTTGAGGCCTTGAACAAAGAAAAGGGGGAAGGGTGTGAAAGTGAAGAGTTTGTGCCTAGCAATCTTTGGTTTATGCGTTTTAAGGCTCGTGCTAATTTGCATAACCTTAAGCTGCCAGGGGAAGCTCCTAGTCATGATTCCAAAGCAGCAGGTGATTTTCCTAGTGCGTTGGCTGAGATAATTAGGGAGGGAGGTTACTGTGATAAACAAGTGTTTCATGTGCATGAGACAGGCTTGTTCTGGAAGCGTATGCCTACACGTAAGTACATTGGCAAGGAGGAGAAGACAGCATCAGGCCATAAAGCCAGCAAGGAGAGATTGAGTGTGCTACTTGGGGCTAATGCTGCTGGTGACTTCAAGATGAAGCCCTTGGTGTGTCTGGCCGAGAATCCAAGGGCAATCAAGGGCATATGGAAGGGTCTACTACCTGTCATCTGGAAATCTAACAAGAAGGCATGGGTGACACTCAGCATATTTGAAGACTGGTTCACCAACCATTTTGTGCCAGAAGTCAAGGACTAATGTGCTTCAAGGGGGCTGCCCTTTAACGTGTTGCTAGTGCTGGACAGTGCCCCTTGTCACCCTGCCGATTTGAATGACTTTCATCCAAATGTCAAGGTGTTTTACCTTCCACCAAGCACCACCTCCCTTTTACAGCCTATGGACCAAGGTGTCATTGCCTCTTTCAAGGCCTACTACCTCCAAAGGACATTTGCTATGGCTTTTAGGGCAATGGAGAAGGATAAAGAGTTGACTCTCAATGACTTTTGGAAATCTTACAATGTTCTTGCTGCTGTAAAAAACATTTCTGATTCTTGGGATGAAATTAAGCAGACGAACTTGAATGGTGTTTGGAAAAAATTGTGTCCCCAGTTTGTGAATGATTTCCATGGCTTTGAGGATTCAGTTGAGGTGGTCATCAAGAATGTTGTTGAGTTGAGTAAGCAGCTTGATTTGGAGGTGGAGGCTGAGGATGTCACAGAGCTGCTGGCATCTCATGGAGAGGAGCTATCTGCCGAGGACCTCACTCAACTAAAACAGCAGTTCATTGAAGAGGAAGATACACCAACTCCAGAGCCCAGGAGATTTACAAGCAAGGAATTAGCGGGGGCCTTTGCCATGATAGAGGATGCCTTGGCAAGGTTTGAGGCTCAGGACCCCAACAGTGACAGGTACACTAAGGTTGCCAGAGGGGTCATGGACAGCCTGTGGTGTTACAAGTAGATTTGGGAGGACAAGAAGAAGGTATCCTTTCAGACTAGCCTCGAACATTATTTTACGAAGGTGGAGAGGCCTGCAACAGATCCCGTACCCTCTACCTCATATGCTTCTCCAGAGTCACCTGACCCAGTATCTCCAGCACCTTCTGCAGGTTCTGCCTCTCCAGACTCACCTGACCCAGGATCTCCAGCACCTTCTGCAGGTTCTGCCTCTCCGGACTCACCTGACCCAGTATCTCCAGCACCTTCTGCAGGTTCTGCCTCTCCGGACTCACCTGACCCTGTATCACATGCATCTTCTGCAGGTTCTGCCTCTCAAACCTCCTCCCCGCAGCAGCCTAGTGTAAGCCTGTCTTTCCCCACTTTGCAACCTCGAGTGTGCAAGCCAACAACAGTAGTAAAGGTAAGGATAATCCAGTATTTACCCTTATATGTACATATGTCCTTTATGCTTTTTATTATTTATTTATCCCAAGTAAAGGTCAGGAATTGTTATTTTTCTTTTAAATTTTTTTTACTGTTTCACTTCGTTTCTGCTGTGTATGTGTGCCATGTGAGTGACGTAGGTGCCTATGTAGGAGGGTTTTGAATTACAGCGAAAATTGCATTACGTCGTGCGATAGGAACACATCTCCAACATAACCCAAAGTCCTACTATATATATATCAATTATAACAATGTATAAAATTAATGGAACAAAAAAGAGATCTCTCTCTCTCTCACACACAAAGTGGACAGATTATCATGATCTCTGAACGCATAATAATCTGGCCACTCAGTGTGTGTGTGTGTGTGTGTGTGTGTGTGTGTGTGTGTGTGTATATATATATATATATATATATATATATATATATATATACACACCCTGGTGCGCAGCTGGGGTCCGGCAAGCCTGACCAGGGGCATGGGGGGAGGGGACATGGGCAGTTGACCAGCCTGCCTGCTGGTTGAACTCCTGATTGAGGTGACAAATTGCATAGTAACCTTTTATTATATAGGATATATACTGAGTGGGCAGATTATCATGCATTCAGAGATCATAATTACCTGGCCACTCAGTGTATGTATATATATATATATATATATATATATATATATATATATATATATATATACTAGAGGCCCAGTGCATGAATTTTGTGCATGGGCGTGGGGGTAGGGGGGGAATGTCCCTCAGCCTGGCCTGCACCCTCTCCAATCTGGGATCCCCTGTGGGATCAGGCCTAAACCGGCAGTCAGATATCCCTCGTGCTATCCAGGACCGCTGGCTCCTAACCGCTCACCTGCCTGCCTGCCTGATCGCCCCTAACCACTCTGCTTGCTGACCTGCTCGCTCCCAACTATCCCGCCCCGCTGGCCTTCTCACCCTCAGCTGGCCCTGCCTGCCGGCCTGTTCACCCCCAACTGCCCCCACACCAGCTTGCTCACCCTTAACTTCCCCCCCTGCTGGCCTGCCTGCCCCCAACAGTTCCCCTTCCGACCTGCTTGCCCCCAACTGTCCCCCTTCCGACCTGCTTGCCCCCAACTGTCCCCCTGCTGACCTGATTGTCCCCAACTGTCCCCCTGCCAGCCTGCTTCCCCCCACCTGCCCCCAGCCGCCGGCCTACTCGCCCCCAACTGGCCACTCCTGCTGGCCTGATCACCTGAAATGCCTTCCCCTCCTGGCCTGATCACCCCTAACCGCCTCTGCCTTAGCCCCACCACCATGGCTTTGTCTGGAAGGATGTCCAAAATGTCTCCTGGTCTAATTAGCATACTACCTTTTTATTAGTATAGACTAAGGGCCCGGTGCATGAAATTCATGCACTGGGGGTGGGGGGTCCCTCAGCCCGACCTGCCCCCTCTTATATACTGGGAGCCCTCAGGGGATGTCCTACTGATGGCTTAGGCCCAATCCCCACGGGAAGCGGGCCTAAGCCGCAGTCTGGCCTCCCTTTGTGGGAGGCAACCGGGCTGGTCAGGGGAAGGCACCAGCCCCATCACCCTGCTGCTGCAGCCACTGCCAGTCACCGCAGGCACCAAGGTGTTTTCATCAACACGACTCCAGTCCCTTCACCGAGAAAAAAGTACAACTTTCTTTAGGCATTTTCAAGATGTGTCTTTCATAGGATATGCATTTCCTTCTCTCTTTCTTTCTTTCTTTCTTTCTTTCTTTCTTTCTTTCTTTCTTTCTTTCTTTCTTTCTTTCTTTTTCTTTCTTTCTTTCTTTCTTTCTTTCTTTCTTTCTTTCTTTCTTTCTTTCTTTCTTCTTTCTTTCTTTCTTTCTTTCTTTCTTTCTTTCTTTCTTTCTTTCTTTCTTTCTTTCTTTCTTTCCTTCCTTCCTTCCTTCCTTCCTTCCTTCCTTCCTTCCTTCCTTCCTTCCTTCCTTCCTTCCTTCTTTCTTTCTTTCTTTCTTTCTTTCTTTCTTTCTTTCTTTCTTTCTTTCTTTCTTTTTCTTTCTTTCTTTCTCCTCGCCTAAGGATATGTTTCCATTGACTTTTAGAGAATTTGGAAGAGAAAGGGAAAGACAGAGAGAAACATCAAAGTGAGAGGAACACTTTGATTGGTTGCCTCCTGCATGAGCCCTGATCTGGGCCCTGATCTGAGGGTGTTGCCAGCCTGAGCGAGGGGCTGAGGGCTGTTTACAGGCTGGCCACGCCAACATCAGGGTGAGGGGACCTGCTGGGGTTTGTGGCCGGCCTGGGCAAAGGGCTGAGGGTCGTTTGGGGATGGTTTACAGGACAGCCAAGACCCAGGCTTTATCCAGAAAAATATCCGGAAGGTCTCCAGTTGAATTAGCACACATCTGAACACCAGCACAGCCTAGGGACCTGTGAGGACAAGCAGCCAAGGTTCTCTTGAGGGCACAGCATGCAGTGACACAGAGGACAGTATGGGAGGTGCCCTCTATGTCAGTGTGGCAGGTGGGGAACCCGGGCTGTGCGGCACAATCACACACAGGGGATGATGACATCAGTGTGGTCCCTGGGACTAAAAGCAAAGCGGCAGGACACTAACAATGACGTACAAATGAATGAAAAGGGAGTCCATCTCTGATGGTGTCTTTATGATATGATATGGGGAATTTTAGGATAATTTCTAACAAGATGGGTTGCTGTGGTGCTACATGACAAGTGTAGAGCTTAGGGGCCATATGTGTGCCCACCTGCCATTTCTTGTTGAGGGCTGACCCAGTGAACACTAGGAATGAGATAGCATACATCAGTGTCACCTGCACGTGAAAATCCCCACCGGCATGGGGAAAGGAGAAGAGAGAAGGGTGAGAGAGAAATGTACTACAGAGGTAGTGAACTAGAATTTGGGGAAAGAAGCTGATTAGAAAACACTCTGTCCTCGCCATGGCTCATTTGTGTTACCAGGGAAGTGGTGCCTCTGGGAATGAAGCTGTGTGAGACAAGTGTGGATCAAAGAACTATGGGCAGCAGGTAATGAAGAGTGATGGCCTCAGCAAAGTGGGATTGGAGTCAGAAGTGCAATGGGCATTACTATGTTGTTTGGTGTCTTTGAGGGACGATTTGCAGGACAACATGGGTATTGCCTGACAAGACCAGAGTCAAATCCATCACATTCCAATTATGTGCAAGGTCACCTCCTACCCTATGTTCCTGACACCAACTATTATTGAAAGGGGGCAGTGTGACTCCTATTTGAGGATGAGAGCACAGGTAACTTGTATCTGTTCATCTGCCTTTATTGTTGTGGGAAGACACAGCATCAGTAAGAATATAAGGAGAGATGGACTTTAATGGGACCAAGGGCTGCTTTCTTCTCTGATGTGGGGAGTAGGGGAGCATATGCATGTGCAGGGTGGGTAGTATGGCAGACTTGGAATCTCAAGAGAGAATCTTATCATGGGATGTGCTGTGCCCATTATGACAGGATATGAACTTTGAGGACGTGGCCATTGCCTTCTCTCAGGAGGAGTGGGAGATCCTTGATGAGGCTCAGAGACGTCTGTACTGTGATGTGATGCTGGAAGTGTTTGCACTTGTATCAATCGTAGGTAAGACCTTCACATCTCTCCTAGTGTCCTGAGGTGATGCCCACTCATTAATTATTCTCCATACTTAGCACTCTCTCTCTCTCAAAGCCAGACCATGGGCTCAGCTAATTTCCCCCACTGTCTTGTCAAATGGGCTGTGGCTGCCAGTGCTGAGCTGTGCAGAGTCCTGAGCAATAGACTCCATGAACCTCCCTGACACCAGTTGCCTCAGAAACTGCAGGAAGTGTCTGGGTGTCAGCAGTCTTACAGACCGCTTAAGGGTTCCCTCCTGCTCTTCCACTCCAGGGAGGGTGACTCCATCCAGATCCATGGCTTCCAATTCTGCACCTTCCCTGTCGATAAAGACCCTGTGTCAGTTATCTTCTTTACATACATGAACCAGGGGCTGTTCTTGTAAGACCCCCCAATCATTGTTTGAAGTACACCTTCCCTGGATACCATTGCAGGCTGAATGCTATGGGCAAGTGATAGCTGCTCACCCCTGTTGTCTTTTCATTGATACTCAGAATATTTAGTTTGTACATACTTCTAGAACAGAAGGTGCAGGGAGAACCCTGGGTTTCTCCAGGGTGAACGTACAGGATGGTCCTAGAGGATGCTTAGCCCGGCTGAGTGGCAACTGAGGGGAAGTGTGACGTAAGGAGGGTGTTCAGATTATACCAGAAACCTGCTCCTGTACAACAGTGTTTGGTGCAGGTTCCAATGGCCACACCTCATTTGTACCTTTCTTTTCCACACTTGACACTTTGCTGACTTGTTATTTCATTGGTGACATCCTAGCATTGTCTACCTTCGCCATTGTGTCCTTTTATCATCACTTTTTCCTCTGCACATCTCTTTATGCAGTATATTACAACATGGACTTACGCAAGTGTTATAAGGAGCACATACATGCTCAAATACCCCTCCAACACCAGCTACTTGTTTATTGAATTTTACTTGTAACCAACCTTCTGCACAGCTTGCCCATGTCACCAGCAGAGAAGATCTACTGAATGCTGTTAGCAGAATGAGGTGGACAGTCCGCTTCTCTTCCGTGTGGTGCTTGCCAGGTTTTGGCTCTATTTCTGTTGAAGTCTTTCTTGTTTGTGATCTTCAGTGGTCAAGAACTTCACAGTTCCATCTTTTCAGTTCAACTTTCAGGTCTTCTATTTTCAGACAGTTGCATGACACGAATGTATTATGTGCAACACAGTTTTATAATGGGACTTCCCTCTGTCACCACAGTCAGCATTCATTTCCACATCATTCCTCTGTTTTCAGGTCCTTGGCATAAAATGGATGATGGGGAGGCCTATTCTGAGCACAGTGTATCTGTAGGAGACTCTCAGGTCAGGGCTTCTAAGACAGCTGCAGCCACCCAGAGGACCCATCTGTGTAAGCCGTGCTTCTCGGTGTTAAAAGATATTTTGCACCTGACTGAGTTACAAGTGGCATACTTTGAGAACAATGTGTTCTTAAGTGATGCATGTGTGAGAGACTTGTGTTTCAGTGCAAACCCTCACCAGCAGCAGAAGGATGCCTGTAGAGAGAAGCCCTGGAAAGAAGATATGGAGAGTGCTTCGTGTGTGACAACTTGCTGGTTCTACTTGTCTGGAATCTCAAGAGAGAATCTTATCATGCCTGAAGCTAGTACTGAGGTTGGGGTGGACTCCCCAGCCACCACAGGGCTTCTCCAGCACAGGGCACTTTTAACACTGAGGAGCCACACAGTAACAATGAGAGTTCACAGGAATGTCTCCGTGGAAAAAGACATCACCAGTGGGTTGCATGTGAAACAGCTGCCAGCCAGAAACAGAAAGTTGCTTATCAGAAAGGTCTCAGCTCTAGAGATATGATTAATGAGTCTAATAAATGTGGGAAAGTGTTCAGACAAAACTTTAACCACTTACAACATGGGAGAGTTCACACTGTAGGAAAGCCCTGTGAGTGTACTGATTGTGGGAAGGTCTTCAGAGAAAGCCGTGCTCTCATTAAACACAACAGAGTTCACATTAGAGAAAAGCGGTATAAGTTCAGTGAATGTGGAAAGTCCTTCATTCAAAGGTCTATCCTCACTAGACACCACAGAGTTCACACTGGAGAAAAGCCATATGAGTGTAGTGACTGTGGGAAGTCTTTCATTCAAAGGTCTGACCTCACTGTACACCACAGAGTTCACACTGGAGAAACGCCATATGAGTGTAGTGAATGTGGGAAGCATTTCAGGGAAAGGGCTGCCCTCACTAAACACCGCAGAGTTCACACTGTAGAAAAGCCATAAATGTGCAGGGAACGGATTATTTTTCTCACTAATTATAAGAACACTTAAGGGGCTCTATGAGACCCTTTCCATAAATGTAAACCCCTGTTATGGGAACATACACTCTGCTAGATTACTCATAAATTTGAGGTACAAGTGAGACTTGAAGGAGCTGCATTGTACTTGGTAACATGCCCAGACCTACCACCCAAATGATGTCAGTGTCTCTTTATCACTGAAGAGATTTCACCTCTAACACCTGACTCACCTGAGCAGTGAGCATCGGTAACCATCCCTGGATTCCCAGGGGAATGTATTCTGTGTTCTCACTTCTGCTGGAAGTAATTATGGTTCCTCCTCGCTCTTGGCAGTATCTTCACTCATTTCTCTGTGATGAGAAAATGGACCTGACCCAGGATTCATCCCGAGCACCCCTTCTCAGATAAGAGGTGCTACCTCTTTCAGGGACATAGTGGTCCGCACATTATGCTTTGATAAATTTGGTGGGATTCTTATTCGCCAACCTGCAAACCCCTTGTTCTCCTGTGCTCTAGTTTAGAATCTTTGTAAAGGTAATTTTACATTTGTACCTTTAATTTTGATTTTATTCATTGCCACAGATGATTTGCAAACACAAATGTGATCTTTCAGCATGTAGAGATGAATAGATATTATGTTTATCCAAAAGTGTATGTGGTTTGAAAGGGACAACATAATGTCCGGAAATCACTTTCTTTTTTTTTCTTTTTTCGGAAATCACTTTCTGTCCAATCTTGGCTTATTACTTATTGCGGCCCATGGCCATAAAGGAAAGGCTACGTGACTTTCTGCATTTAATTTTCAGCCTACTGCCTCGATTATTGGTGACGGCAAAGGTCAGTCTGAAGAGGAGACCTTTGCTCTGCTTCTGTGACCAATATGAATCAGGTTCTCTGTTCACAGTATGTACTACATAAGCCTCAGCAATGTTTAGGAAACCTGCTCTCCATGTCCTGCCAAGGAGACATGTGCCAGGAAGTATGACATTTCATAGGCTGGTGTCATTTGTTGTAAGTCTCTGAGGTGGAACCACAATGAGGACAGAAACACTGTTTCAATGGTGAGTGGGAAAGCCTGCAGGAAATTAGGTGATAAGTGCCTCTTCTGAACATAAGGCCACAGATGTTCTGGGGCCTGTGGCTTGTGTTGCCTTTATGTGCAGACATTACAGGACCTCCAAAACTGTTCCGTGTAGCTGACGTCATTGGCAGAATAACCCAATGGTGTTGTGTATTCCCTGGCCCCTCTAGGGTGTTCACATAATGTAGTTGCTCAACAGGCAAGAAGGCAAAGGTAGAGGAAGGATCACCCTGCAATCTGTCCCAGGAAGTCTTTGGTATGTAGTCAGCATTCCTATTGAATTTGATGTTAATAGTTGTTTTTTTTTTATGATATACTTTTATGATTTCAGAGAGAGATCAATGAGAGAGAATCATTGATCAGCTGCCTCCTGCATGCCCAATTCTGGGCATCCAGACCACAACCTGGGCCTGTGCCCTGACCTGGAATCAAAGTAGTGGTTTTCCGTTAATGTGATCACACCCAAGAAAATGAGGCACAGTGGCCATGGAGAGTTTATATTTTGTGTTCTTCTTTATTAATTATTGTATTATTTTCAGTAGCAACAACGTTAAACCTACTTTGCTACACTCTGTATTTACCTCTAGTCCTTTTGTAATCTTTCTGCCTCCAGCCCTCCATGCAGGCATTGATTGACCTTCCTGTACAATAGAGTAGTTCACATTTTTCATAATTTTGTGGGTACTAAAAGGTGTATTCTCTTTAAGAAACACTGGCTTCCTTCATGCTACACAGATATTATGAGATTCGACACTAATGTTTATGTAAATATTTATTTCCAGGAAATATTGTATTCTATGGGTAACCACTTTAACTATTGAGCTGCCTATGGTTTCAGTGAATTCTATGTTTGGGGTTTTATAAATAAAACAGTTGGGAATATTGTGTTGAGTTCTTTCTACAGGTGTATGTGTTACTTACCAAACTGTTCCAGTGTCAGTGAATGTGTTATATTTTAACATCTGGGGAACTGTGATCTAAAATGGTCAATCACTGTGCCTCCTTACCCACCCACAGTAATGAAAATTCCATTTTTCTACAACCCTGCCAGCACATTTGAAGGTTAATCTTTTTAAATACTAGTCCTATCGTCGAGTATTATTAACTTGCTTTTGTTTTCATTCCATTTCTGTAAAAATGTTTGATGGTGATCATTTCTTATGCATTTCTTTACATTGTCTTTATCTTCTCTGTTAAAATATCTGCTCAGGATTTTTGTCTACTGTAAAGTTAATTCATTATCCTAACCAATAGGAGGATAGTGCAGCCTCTAAGACATATGTTTGAATTTCACTCATTCCTCAATGACTCCAGTGACTTCTTTGCCATATGGAACACTTGCTTTTGAATTCTAAAAACAATATACTTTTTCTCAATTTTTACCATATGTACTATTGTTAACATCCTCCACCAGTGTTCTTTAAGTCTAAGCATTTAATAATACGTTAAGTGAAGTCTAGGTTAGCAGTAGTTGACAATTTCCTGCCTTCAGAAGGGCTGATGGGCAGCCCCTTCAGAAAAATCATTGCCAGCGGGAAATTTACAGCCCTGAATGCACATGAAGAATCCATGAGCTTAAACACATTTGCTTATTTAGGAGTAAAAATGCATCTGGAAGGTGCTTTAAGTTTACTCACCACAAGGATAGCTCTCCAGAGGAAAATGACAAACACAGAAATGTACAAGGAGACAGTGATGACGGTCAGCTTCCACAGAATTTCAAAAAACTGGCTGGAGGACACAGTAATGGGCAGGATATGCAATAGATGGAATACTATGTGACATCCTGAGGAGCCTTAGACACTTACAATACATCTGTCTCAGGAAGTCATCTTTCCAATCCCAGCACCAGCCTCCACGTGAACCCCAGAGGATTCTCTGCTTTAAGAAAGACTGCAAGTTGGCTGACTGGTGCCTCCTGTGTCACTGGCTGTATTTATAGGCATTAAAACATGGGTCTCACTGGGGAAAGAACAGTTTCTAGTTCACCATGGGCTCTGCTCACTCCCGTGTCTAAAGTTATGTTGGAACCCTAACCGGTTTGGCTCAGTGGATAGAGCGTCGGCCTGTGGACTGAAAGGTCCCAGGTTCGATTCCGGTCAAGAGCATGTACCTTGGTTGCGGGCACAACCCCAGTAGGGGGTATGCAGAAGGAAGCTTATTTATGTTTCTCTCTCATTGATGTTTCTAACTCTCTATCCCTCTCCCTTCCTCTCTGTAAAAAAGCAATAAAATATATTTTTTAAAAATAAATAAATAAATAAAGTTATGTTGGAATCCCTCAGTAACAGCTTCTCCCGTGGGGAAGTTAATTTTTATCACTCAAAGACTAACCGAAGTTAAAAACGTAAAGAAACCATCAGATTTATGGGCTTAAATAAAAACAAGGTGGGGATCATGACTTTGACACTAATACTGTGTGTGTTTTTTGTTTGCTTTTGTTTTCAGAAATCCATGATATTTATTCTTTTAGCCTCTTACATGAAAGGAGACAGACTTCCACTGAGTTCAGGCGATTCTGACAACTGTTCTAGAGATAGAGGTTTAGATTTAACCATTTGTACTTGAAACATATACAGCTTATTTTTAAAAATTCTGTCCCAGGGAATTGTTTATTAATTTGAGAGAGAGAGAGAGAGAAAGGGAGAGAGACAGAGAAAGAAAAGAAAAAAGAAGAAGCATCGATAAAAAAGGAAACATGGATCAATTGCCTCCTCCTTGTCTTTGTGAACAAGAATTTAATTTGCAAACTCGTTAGTTAAGTTCCCTTAGCATGAATCAAACAAGCCATCTGTTTCTGGGGGTACGCTTTACGGGAGGATGCTCCAACACACTGAGACCCCTGAGCAGGGCAGCGTCTTAATTCTTAATGTTTCCTTTAAGAGATTAAAGCATCCAGGTAGGCGTGTGCCCTGACCTGGACTGGAACCAGTGAGCTTTCAGGGCAAGGGATGCTGCCCAACCAACTTAAGTGCAATGGCCAGGGAAGAGATTATTCTTGGTGTTATTATTTACTAACTATTGTATTAATTTTCATACCAACAACTCTAAACCTTCTTTAGTACACCCTAAATTTACCTCCTGCCCTTTTGTAATCTCTCTTACTGCCTTCCCGGCTCTAAATACAGTCACTCATTTTCCTTTCGTGAAAAGATTAGTTCATATTTTCCATATTATTAGTTTTGTTTTAAACCCATTAGAAACACTATAATTTGTGTAAACCTTAACAAATATTGAACTCTTTCATGCTACACAGTTATTTTGTGATTGAACTCTCATTCTTATGTGAAAAGTTTATTATTTTTTATTGCTGAGTGTACTGTGTTCTGTCAATAACCACTTTGTCTATTGATCTGACTATAGTTTTTGTTATTTTCAGGTTTGGGGTATTATAAATAAATTTTCAGGGAATATTGGGTTCAGTTCTTTATGTAAATGTATGTTTTACTTATCTAACTGTTGTAGTGTAGGTGAGGGTTTTACTTTTTAAGACATGCAGAACTTTGAACTAAAATGGTTATTCCCTTTGCCTTTCCAGACACCCACAATGATGAAAATTCTAGTTTTTATTTATCCCTGTGAGCTCATGCAATATTTAGTATTTTTAAATTGCAAGCCAGAAAATCAGTATAGTGTTAACTTGTTTTAAACCCATTCCCTTAAGACAGTTTTATGGTGAACATTTCTTTATGCATTGATTTACACCGCCTTTATCTCTTTGGTTGAAAAGTCTGGTCAGAAAATTTTGCCAATTTAAAAAATATATATATTTCTTTATTGATTTCAGAGAGGAAGGGAGAAGAAGAGATAGAAACATGAATGATGAGAGAGAATCATTGATGGGCTGCCTCCTGCAACCCCCCCCCCCCCCCGCACTGGGGATCAAGCCCTCAACCCAGGCATGTGACCTCACATCAGTGCATGGGTCTGTGCTCACCCAAATGAGACACATCATCTAGGACAGTATATCACTTTAATACAGGGGATCATGATCAGGTTGTTAATGGTAGTAGTAGTTCAGAAGGGACAGTGTGAGCCTGAGCAATGGCTTTCTTCCTGGGGCCACTGTTTGTGAGAAGGGGGTGTCACAACACAGCTTAGGGTCAGACGCTGTCCTGTAGAGTGTGGGGGAGAGATAATCGTTTAGCAGTGGCCAAAGCCTTTAAAAGGTGCGTGGACCTGAGATTAATTGGAGGCCAAAGAGTAATTCAAACAAGATGAGACTGAGGCTGGTACATATCAACTTTTCTAAACTCTCACCAGGATTTTCTTGTGACTCTTGGTGTGGCCTGGCTGTGGGGAGTTGCAGTCAGTCTTGTGGATTATCTACGAGGCTTGAGTGGTCATCTGTGAGACTCACTGGGCATGGTGCAGAGGGCCATCAGGGCTGGGACTTGAGTGAAGGTTAAGTGAGAGTTGTTGGCTGTGACTAGTGAAGGGACATCAAGTGCAGCATCACAGGAGGTGGGCTCTGGATATCTGAGATCTGATGGTTGTTTTTAATAGTTGAGGTGGAAGGAAATAAACAGTCATGGAGAGGCCTACATAGCAGGAATCAAGGCTGCCTCTATGAGTGTGGACTATCAGAGTGTGGGTAGTGCTTGATTCTGATTCAATATGGCAACCATCCTCTGACCACACATGCTGAGTAATAATTAAAAGGCCAGAAGATGAGGATGGGGGCTGGGCCTGTGGAAGTGCAGGTTTGAGAGAGGTGTGGTAGAAAGAGGGATGTGCACTCGGAGAGGGAAGGTGAATTCATGGCCTCAACACCATGACATTGACATAGAGTGAATGAAGGAAGAGTCTGTTTCTGGTGGTCCCTGGATGTAACAATAAGGTGAACTTTAGGGTAATTGCCTGTAAAGAGAGGAGTTTGGGTGCTACATTCTAGGTTAAGAGCTTAGGTACTATTTAACTAACCACCTGTCTTTTGTTGTTGGTTGAGACGCACTGGTTGAAAGGAATGAGATAGCATTAATCAGTGTTATCCAGGCTTGTAAACCTCCACTGGCACGGGTAAGGAAGAAGGGTAAGAGAGAAATAGAGTATGGAGGTGGTGAACTATAATTTTGGAAAAGAAGGTGATTAGGAAATAATGTATCCACACTACGGCATATTTTCATTTTATTTGAAGTTGTACCTCCAGGAATGAAGCTCTGTGAGAGAAGTGTTTTTCAAGGAACTATGTGCAGCAGGCAGTACAAAGCAATGGCCTCAGCACATTGGGATTGGGGTCAAGAGGGTGAAGTGTGATGCCATGTTTTTGGTGTCTTATTGCAACAATCTGAGGGACTACAATGCTATTTCCTGAGAAAACAGTATCAAATCACTCACACTCTCTTTATGGCCAACATATCTCTAACCTATATATTGACACCCACTGTATTGATAAGAGGCAGTGTGGCGTACATGGGAGGTCCAGAGCTCAGGTATCTTCTATCTGCTCAACTGCCTTAATTGTTGTTGGAAGAAAAATATCAGCAGGAAAATAAGAAGTAGAAGTCAGTGGGTTTCATGGGATGAAGGGCTGGTATTTTCTCTGATGTGTAGGGTGGAAAGAGCAGATGTGTGTGGAGGGTGGGTAGTAGGATAGACTTATATTGTTAGGAGTAACTCTGATCATGAGCTGTACTGTCCCCATTATGACAGGATGTGAACTTTGAGGACGTGGCCATTGCCTTCTCTCAGGAGGAGTGGGGGCTCCTTGATGAGGCTCAGAGACTTCTGTACTGCGATGTGATGCTGGAAGTGTTCGCACTTGTGTCATCTGTAGGTAAGACCTTCACGTTCTCCCAGTGTCCTGAGGTGATACCTCTCTTACTTTATGGCTCAGCTGTAGCTTTCTCTCTCCCACAGCCAGAACATGGTGTCTGCTAATGTCTCCAACTGCCCTGTCAAATGTGCCGTGGCTGCCAGGGATGAGCTGGATGGGGAGCCCTGAGCAAAGGACTCCACAAACAACCCTAACACCCGTAACCTCAAAAAGTACAGGAAGTGTCAGGGAGTGAGGCGTCTGGCAGTGAGCTTAATGGGTCCCAGCTTTCACTTTCTTTCCATGGGAGGCTGACAGTGTCCTCATGCATGGCTTCAACTTCTGCCCTCTTTCTCTAGGTAAGGGTTCTTTGTGGCAGCCTGTGCCGTGTTATGGTCTTTACCTACATGAACCATGTGCTGTTTTTGTAAGGCCCTCATTCAGATGTTTTTAATATTTTCTTCCCTGAATACTATAGCAAGCTGTGTTTCTCTGGCCAGTGCTGACGGCTCACCTCTTCACCTGTTCCTCTGCACTGGTGCCTATGCAGTATTCTGCAACATTGACTTGCACATATGTTAAGAGAAGCACATATGTGCTAAGTATTCTTTGAAACCAGCTACTCCTTTATTGAATTTTACTTGGAGTAAGATGGAAGCAACCTCTTGCACAGCTCACACTCATCTTTAGCAGGCAAGCCCTGCTGAATGCCATTAGTTGAAGGATTAGCTGGAGATCCATATTCTAATCCATGTGGTGCTTGCCTTATTTATGTCATATTTCTCGTGAGGCCTCTCTGTGTTGTGATCTTCATTAGCCCAAAAAGTCACAAGAGCCTCTTATTAATCCTTCCTGCACATCTCTTATTTTCAGATATTTTCATGGAACCAACGTGTGATGTGTAACACACTTTTGCAATGGGACTTCCCACTGTCATGACATTCAACATTCATTTCCTCACCCTTTCTCACTTTTCAGGTTGTTGGCATAAAATGGATGATGAGGTGGTCTGTTCTGATCAGATTGTATCTATACAAGGAGAGTCACGGGACAGGGCTTCTAAGACAGCTCCAGCCACCCAGAAGACCCTTCTGTGTAAGTGGTGTTTCTCTGCGTTAAAGGATATTTTGCACCTGACTGAGTCACCTTCAGCATACTTTGAGCAGAAAGCCTTCTGTAGTGACGCATGTGTTGGAGACTTCTGTTTCAGTGCAAACCCTCACCAGCAAGAGAGGAATGAATGTGGAGAGGAGCCCTGGAAACAAGGTATGGACAGGGCATCCTATGTGAGCAGGTGCAGCTTCTACTTATCGATGTTGCCTTCAACCTGCAGGGAGGTTGGGGAAGATTTGCGATACAACTCAGAGCTTCCCCAGCACCAGGCCACTCTCAACACCGAGGAGCTACACTGTGGCAGTGAGATTTCACAGGAATTTCTTGATGGTAAAAGTCATCACCAGTGGGGTGACTGTGAAAATGCTGCCAGCCACATCCTGAAAGTTGTTCAAAGTCAGGGTGAATTTTCTGAAGAAGTGATTTATGAGTGTAAGAAATGTAGGAAAATGTTTAGACGATTCTTTAACCTCATTGGACATAAGAGAGTTCACCCTGGAGAAGAGATGTATGAGTGTAGTGAATGTGGGGTTTCCTTCCGTCTAAGAGTTCACCTCACTGTACATCTCAGAGTTCATACTGGAGAGCAGCCATATGAGTGTACTGAATGTGGGAAGCCCTTCAGTGAAAGAAGTACATTAGTTAAACAGCAGAGAGTTCACACTGGAGAGAAGCCATATGAGTGTACTGAATGTGGGAAGCCTTTTAGCCAAAAATCTAACCTTATTAAACATCTGAAAGTCCACACTGGAGAGAAGCCATATGAGTGTAGTGAATGTGGGAAGTCCTTCAGTGCAAGAAGTACAGTCATTAATCACCAGAGAGTTCACACTGGAGAGCAGCCATATGAGTGTACTGAATGTGGGAAGCCCTTCAGTGAAAGAAGTACATTAGTTAAACACCAGAGATTTCACACTGGAGAGAAGCCATATGAGTGTACTGAATGTGGGAAATCTTTTAGCCAAAAATCTAACCTTATTATACACCAGAAAGTCCACACTGGAGAGAAGCCATATGAGTGTGCTGAATGTGGGAAGTCTTTTAGCCAAAAATATAGCCTTATTATACATCGGAAAGTCCACACTGGAGAGAAGCCATATGAGTGTACTGAATGTGGGAAGTCTTTTAGCCGAAAATCTTACCTTATTAAACATCTGAAAGTCCACACTGGAGAGAAGCCATATGAGTGTACTGAATGTGGGAAGTCTTTTAGCCGAAAATCTCGCCTTATTAAACATCTGAAAGTCCACACTGGAGAGAAGCCATATGAGTGTACTGAATGTGGGAAGCCTTTTAGCCAAAAATCTTACCTTATTAAACATCTGAAAGTCCACACTGGAGAGAAGCCATATGAGTGTACTGAATGTGGGAAGTCCTTCACTGCAAGAAGTACACTCATTAATCACCAGAGATTTCACACTGGAGAGAAGCCATATGAGTGTACTGAATGTGGAAAGTATTTTAGCCAAAAATCTAACCTTATTATACATCGGAAAGTCCACACTGGAGAGAAGCCATATGAGTGTATTGAATGTGGGAAGTCTTTTAGCCGAAAATGTCACCTTATTAAACATCTGAAAGTCCACGCTGGAGAGAAGCTGAACAACACCAGCTGAGCAACATTATTTTAAAATAAATAAAAAAAATACATGTCCTTTTTAATGTTGATGGTATTACAGATGTCTCCCCTTTCCCCCTGTGTAGATATGGTTTGGTGGATCTCTTGCATTCTTTCCCATCCTCTTCCCTTTGGAGATGCCTCAGTCTGTTCCAGTTAGCCAGGCCCTTGGTCTCATCTTCTCCTTCCCCAGGCCTTGCTTGCTGGGCCACAACACCTTCATTCACCTCAGTCAGTGGTTGGCAAACTGCAGCTCACGAGCCCCATGCGGCTTTTTGGCCCCTTGAGTTTTTTAGCAAAGGCCAGTTTAGGAGTACCCTAATTAAGTTGATAACAATGTATATAGTTTAAGTTTAAAAAATGTGGCTCTCAAAAGAAATTTCCATCGTGGTACTGTTGATATTTGGCTCTGTTGACTAATGCTGTTGTGGACCACTGACCTAAGTCATTGGCTGGGATGCTAGTACTCATCCTGGGCGGTGAGAAAACTACATTACCCAGAAGGAAATGCGCTGACATGGGTGGAGCTAAAGGGCATTTTGGTGCCTTTGCATCCAGTTAGGGCGGGATTTCCGCCTTCCTCCATGTGGTGGACATTTTAACCTCTTAGGCTGGCGTCCTCAAACTGGGGCCCGCGGGCCACATGCGGGTGTTTTTGCCGTTTTGTTTTTTTACTTCAAAATAAGATATGTGCAGTGTGCATAGGAATTTGTTCATAGTTTTTTTTAAACTATGGTCCGGCCCTCCAACGGTCTGAGGGACAGTGAACTGGCCGCCTGTTTAAAAAGCTTGAGGACCCCTGCGTCTTAGGTCTGTTCATAGATTCACAGGCTTCAGGCACTGGTGGTGAGGAGGAGGAGGCTTGGGAGGCAGCTGCCTGCGGTGCAGGGTGTGTCTGGGGCTCCTGGAGCCCCAACAGACCGGGATCAGGGTCCCCGTGCCTCCCGGACGCCTCTCTGCTCACAGCGTTCCCGCAGCCTGACCCCCTGAACCCTCCAGCCTGGGGACCCGCGCCGCTCAGGTCCTGCCGCCCAGGTCCCAGCATCCAGAATGGTAAGTCCCTCCTGGTGACACATGGGTGATGGGGAAGAGGGTGGAAGGCTGCAATGCCACCTTGTGAGGACGGGATGATGGAACGGAGCTGGGAGGATTCGGAAACCCGGGTCTGTTTCGGGTCTAAAAGCAACAAAGAGATGAGATGTGGTTTTGCGTGAGGAGTTTTACTTTCATTCTCAGGACGCTGGGGACATGGATGTTGGGGTCGCGGAAGGAGGAACACATGGGGCCAAAAAGGGTGAAGAATTATGAATTCATGAGGCCTCCTGCAAGGCTGGGAAACAGTCCCGTTGAGGGACTCGGGAGGCGGAAGCTGGTCCTGAGGGCTGCCGCAGCGTCACTTGTCTGCTTTCACTGCTTTTCTGGGCCTGGAGCTGACATACAGCTGAGGCCTAGATGTGATCTTTAGGGGGGAAAAGATCAGGGGGCTCGGTTGCCTGCCTAGTTATTGGCTAGGGGAGGGGAGGTTACCCTGGGGGCGAGGTTCTTGTTTTCCAGGTTTGCCCCTTGCTAGCATCCAGAGCTTTCTTGTAGGTCCTGAGACAGGATTTCCAAAGGGGATAGAGCAGTGGTTAGGCCCCCTGTGCCAGTTCCAACCTCTGCTGTGATGCCCTGAGTTATGAGGAGAGGGATTATCTGAACCGTCCTTTTGTGTCGGATATGGTGGGTTACGGGGACAGGTAAAAACTGATTATTGGGGGCTACATCTACATTGGGTGAGCGATAGATGAGGGTAAGGTGGAGTCTGGTGGGCCCGATCTGGTGGCTGTAATAGTTAGGGGACTCCAGGTCACGTGATGGAGGTGTTCTGGGATTGGTTTTAATCTGGAAAGGTGGAACCACGGGGTTTGCTCTGATAGTTTAGCTGCAGTGGGTAGGTTAGGAGTACCTGATCAGGGCCTTGCCATCGGGGCTGTAAATTATTCGACGGGTGGATTTCCTTTAGGAGGACCCAGTCCCCTGGCTGTAGAGGAGTAGGGGGGATGTCTCCCCATGAAGGTGGAGGGAGGACTTGATCAGCATGCTCTCTCAGTAATTGTTGGAATAGATTTAAAATGGGGACATAGTCTCCCAGAGGGGGCTCTGTGGAAGGTAAGTTTCCTAATAAGGAGGGTCTTCCATACATGAGTTCAAAGGGACTAAGACAGGAGGGTGCCTGGGGGGATTGCCCTGATGTGCATAAAGGCTAGCGGTAGGAGAGTAGTTTAAAGTTCTTCAGTGTTGAGAGTTACTTTAGTTAGGTGGGACTTAATGAAGGAATTTCACTTTTCTACTTTGCCTGAAGGTTGTGGCTGGTGGGGGTGTAAGTTCCACAGGATGTTCAGAGTGGAGGAGACCCATTGAGTCATTTGAGACATGAAAGCAGGTCCATTATCTGCTTGTAATGAGGTGGGGAGGCCGGATCTGGGAATGATATGCTGAATGGGAGCGGCTAGGAGCTGATAGGCCTTGGCCTGGGCTTCCGTCTTGGCCTGATCTCACCTTTGTTTTTGAATTGGGGTCTCCTCATCTCTATTATTAAAAACCTCAGCAAGCAGGTTAATTAGGTTTTTCTGAGGCGCTTGTGGACCTGTGTCTACTTTTTGAAGTTTATGGTGTATGTAGGAAGATGATTGAAATATAAAATGGGTGTTCACAAGGACTCCCTCTGGGGAGGTGGGTCCTAAGGTGGTAAATTTGTGTAAGGCCTCTGTGGGCCAGAGAGGAGGAGAGCTTGGTTTTCGTCAGGGCGTTGGGTGATTTCATTAAGTTTGTCATAATTGACCGCCTTATGGGCAGCCTTTTGAGTCTGACAATGAGATAGACTACAGAGCCAGCACCCTGGAGAATTGACCTGATAGTCCCATCCATCTTGGGTAGTTCGGGGGACCCTGTTAGCACCAACTGGGTTGGCCACCGAGTCCTGTCTATGGAGGGCACGGTATGGTCCTGAGCTGCTAGTCAGACATGCTCCTTCTCCTCTGGGGTGAGAGAGGACGACAGGATGACTCAGATGCCATGCCAGGTCAGGTCATAGCACTGGGTCAAGTACTTAAATTCCTTAGTAAAGGTGGTCGGGTCGGTGGAAAAAGACCTGAGATGCCTCTCAATCTGTGAGGTCTGACATGGAAAATGGAATGTGTACCCAGACGATACCCTGCTCCCTCCCTCAGGGGTAGAATGGGTGCGGGAATGGAAGCAGCTGTTGAGGAAGGCAGTCTTTGGATGGCCCTAGAGCAAGTGTTAGGTGGGAAAAGGCTGTAATGGAGCTCGAGTTCTTGGGATTTCAGCTTTCAGGGGCTGGGGGAGAAGGTGGTTGCTGGTTAGGAGGGTCTGGCTTTTGGGAATCTACTGCCGGTGAGGGAAGGATTGTGTAAGAAGATGGAGATTCATGGTCTGCTGGGTCAAAAATACATTCAGCATCAGAAATGTTAGGGGTATGATGATATGTGTCAAGGAGAAAGATCTGATGGGTAGAGCAGAACTGAGAGAAAGGATTGGGAATTAAGAGTGAAAAAGGCCTGGATGTAGGGAATCTCTGACCATTTTCCATTGTCATGACAGAAGTTATCTAAATTTTGCAATGTGTTAAAAGTGCCATTCTTAGGCCATTGAGACTTATTATCTAGTTTATATTGTGGCCAAACAGTGTTACAAATAAAATGAGGTGGTTGGGCCTGATCTCCTCTGTGAGTGGGCAGAGGGAGTGTGGTGTGGCCCACGAGAGAGGAAGGGTGAGTGACAGACCACAAACCCAAAGGTGACTATTTAGGGCAGGCATCCCCGCAGCTAAACAAATCACCTAGGGAAATGACAGATGACCCTCTGAACTTTGCGCCTCCACTCCAGAAGGACCCAAAGCCAAATGGCTGATGAGTCTTCCTTCTGGCCTAGCGCTAGGACTTTTAAGATGAGAGACTTTCGAGAAGTCAGTTTGAGAGAGTGGGCAGAAGACTCGAGATGACTGAAATTGTGGACCGTCACTCACCTAGAGAAGATTGGCCGGTGTGGAATGGAGGGTCACCAAAGAAGAAGGAGAGGATCCCGATGTGGCATAGTCATCGGCTGGCTCAGGATGGTTGATAACGGAGGGAGGTCTAATCGAGGCCTGTAATCGAGTCACCCCAATAGAATTGGGAGGTAAGCCCAGGTTTGAGCTGCCACTGCCTACTGCTCTCAGAGTAGCAAACTTTGGGTGACCGAAGGTAGTGCGATGGTTCCCCATCCCCATAGAACCCTCCCATGTTTTGGTATCAAATGTTAGGGTCACCGAAGGGGGAACGCACAAGGCCAGAAAGGGTGAAGAATTATGAATTTATTAGGTCATCTGGATATCCGATGGGCTGAGCCCCAAAATGGCACCAGCACCCAAAGACGGAGGGTCAGATTTTTAAAGGACTCTAGGGTGGGCTATGTATGGTCAGAGAATTCTCTGTTTAGGTCTGCATTCTGGGAAATGCTGGAGGCGTGAGATAATAGTCTTAGCAAGTGGAATGTGGTCCAAGCAAGTAGAATGTCCACTGTGAAATCGCGTAAATGTAAGTTCCCAGGGGAGGGCGTATCTATTCAATTATTTGATCAGACTTAACAATAGATGGTTGTGAAAAAAAGGGGGGAACATTTTCTGAATTAGCGTTCTAACTTTAACTAACACTGCTCAGAGGAAGAACAGCCTAGAAGACAGAGGACAGCAGTTGTGGACAGGAAGGAGAAGTCCTATAAATGATAAGGTAAGTGGAACTGAGTGTGCACTGAGGACTGAGCCCTGAGATAATACAGGCATCTGAAGGTCACCTGGCCTATGGGCTGGGCTAGGGTACTGAGAAACCATAACCCCTAGATCCTGGCGGTGTTTTCCAGGCTCCCAACAGACCATTTCCTTTCCACAAATTCCTGCAAATGCAGAATTTATTAGGGTTTTCTATGTACAATATCATGTCATCTACGAATAAGGACAGTTTTACATCTTCTTTTCCAATTTGGATGCCTTTTATTTCTTTTCTTATCTGATCGCAATGGCTAGTACTTCCAGTTCGACGTGAAGCAGAGTGGTGAGCGTGGGCATCTGTGTCTTGTTCCTGTTCTTAGGGGACATGGTTTTAGTTTTTCCCATTGAGTATGATCTTGGCTTTGGGTTTGTCATATATGGCTCTTATTATGTTGAGGTAAGATCCTTCTATTTCCACCTTGCTGAGAGTTTTTATCAAGAAGGGGTGTTGGATTTTGTCAAATGCTTTTTCTGCATCAATTGATATGACTATATGGTTTTTATCTCTCAATTTATTTATGTGATGTATCACGTTTATTGATTTGCGGATATTGTACCATCTTTGCATCCCCGGGATAAATCCTACTTGGTCATGGTGTATGATCTTTCTGATGTATTGCTGAATCCGATTTGCTAGAATTTTCTTGAGGATTTTGGCATCTAAGTTCATGAGGAATTTGGCCTATAATTCTCTTTCATTGTGTTGTCTTTATCTGGTTTTGGTATTAGGGTGATGCTGGCTGCATAGAATTATCTTGGAAGTGTTTCTTCCTCTTGGATTTTTTGGAATAGTCTGAGGAGGATAGGTTTAGTTCTTCCTTAAGTGTTTGATATAACTCCCCCGTGAAGCCGTCTGGCCCCGGGCTTTTGCTTGCTGGAACTTTATATGACTGTTTCAATTTCTTCCATAGTTATTGGCCTATTGAGATTTTTAGAATCTTCCTGATTGAGTTTTGGAAGGTTGTATTTTTCTAGGAATATGTCCATTGCCTCCAGGTTGTCTAGTTTGTTGGAGTAGAGTTCTTCATAGTATTTTTAAACAATATTTTTATTTCAGTGGGGTCTGTTTTTATTTTGCCTCTCTCATTTCTGATTTTGTTTGAGTCCTCTCTTTTTGATTCTTGGTGAGCCTGGCTAGAGATTCATCAATCTCATTTATCCTTTCAAAGAACCAGCTCTTGGTTTTATTGATTGTTATATATATATATATATATATATATATATATATATATATATATATGTCATTTATTTCTGCTCTGATTTTTATTATCTCATTCCTTCGCTCACTCTCGGCTTTTCTTGTTGCTCTCTTTCTAATTCTTTGAGTTGTACAGTTAGATTATTTACTACCATTTTTTCTTTTCTCTTCTTCCATTTTTTCTTTTCTTCTTCTTCTTCTTTTCTTTTTTTTTTTTTTTTTTTTTTTTTAGGTAGGCCTGTAGAGCTATAAACTTCCCCCTCAGGGCTGCTTTCATTGTGTCCCATAGGTTTTGGACTGTTTGTGTTTTTATTGTCATTAGTTTCCAGGATGTTTTTAATTTCTTCTTTGATCTCATTGGTAACCCAGTCATTATTTAATAGCATGCTATTCAGCTTCCAAGTGTTTGAGATTTTTGGATTGTTTTTATTGTAGTTTATTTCTAATTTTTTATTTTATTTTTTTTTTGCCATTGTGGTCTGAGAAGATGCTTGGTATGATTTCAATCTTATTGAATTTGGGGAGACTTTGCTTGTGACCCAATATGCGGTCTATTTTGAAAATGTCCTATGTGCACTTGAGAAGAACGTATATTCTGTGGCTTTGGGGTGAAATGTTCTGAAGATGTCAGGTAAGTCCATCTGATCTAGTGAGTCATTTAGGATTTCTGTATCTTTGCTGATTTTTTGTCTAGATGATTTATCCAGTGATGTCAGTGGAGTATTAAAGTCCCCTATTATGATTGTATTGTTGTCGATCTCTCCCTTGATATCTTTCAGGAGGTTTATTATGTATTTGGGTGCTCCTGCATTGGGTGCATATGTTTATCAGGGTAATATCCTGTTGTATCGATCCCTTCAGTATTTTGAAGTGGCCTTCCTTATCTCTTGTTATGGCCTTCACTTTGAGGTCTGTTTTGTCAAATATAAGTATTGCTAACCCAGTTTTTTTTTTTTTTCATTTCCATTTGCCTGAATGATATTTTTCCATCCCTTCACTTTCAGTCTGTGTCAGTCCCTTGTTCTGAGGTGGGTCTCTTGTAGATAGCATATATATGGGTCGTGTTTTTCTTATCCACTCAGCCACTCAATGGCTTTTGATTGGAGCATTTAGTCTGCTTATGTTTAAAGTTATTACTGAAAGGTACTTGTTTGGAGTAATTTCTATTTTTGTGCCAGTGTTCCTTCTTACCTTTTTATTTCTTCTTTTTACAGCATTCCCTTTAGCATTTCTTGCGTTGCTGGTTTGGTGGTGATAAACTACCTTAGCCTTTTATTGTCTGCAAAGCTCCTGATGTCCCCTTCAATTTTTATTGATAGTCTTGCTGGATAGAGCTTGGATTCAGTCCTTTGCTTTGCAACACTTTGTATACCTTCTTCCATTCCCTTCTAGCTTGATGTGTTTCTCTTGAGAAATCATTTGATAATCTGATGGGGTATCCTTTGTAGGTAACTATCTGTTTCTCTTTTGCAGCCTTTAAGAGTCTCGTTTTGTCGTTAATACTTGCCATTGAAATTATGACTTGTCTTGGTATGGATCTTTTGGGATTGATCTCGCTTGGGACTCTCTGTACTTGTGTAACTTTTTTCTTCCCCATATCTGGGAAGTTTTCTGTCATTATTTCTTCAGATAGATTTTCTAAACCTTGCTGCTCTTCTTGTCCTTCTGGCAGGCCTATTATACGTATGTTACTTCATTTCATGTTGTCCCAAAGCTCCCTTAGGCTCTCCTCCTGCTTTTTAATTTTTTTCTCCAATTGCTGTTCAGATTGAACTTGTTTCTCTCCCTTATCTTCTAACTCACTAATTCGGTCCTCTGCTTCTTCTAGTCTACTGTTGAAACTTTCCATGGTGTTTTTGATTGTAGCTATATCACTTTTCATTTCTTCCTGATTCTTGCATAGGTTGTTGATTTTCTCATCCATCCAATGTTTGAATTGCATGGCCATTACTCTGAATTCTTTTTTGGTCTATCCACGTTCAGTGTGGTCTTGTGTGCACACCTAGAATTAGGGACCCTGCCTGCATTGTGCTGTTAGTGTGTGCCAAAAATCAGAGTCCCCTAGCACAGTGGTCAGCAAACTGCGGCTTGCGAGCCACATGCGGCTCTTTGGTCCCTTGAGTGTGGCTCTTCCACAAAATACCACAGCCTGGGCAAGTCTATTTTGAAGAAATGGTGTTAGAAGAAGTTTAAGTTTTAAAAATTTGGCTCTCAAAAGAAATTTTAATTGTCGTACTATTGATATTTTGCTCGGTTGACTAATGAGTTTGCCGACCACTGCCCTAGCACATGCCAGGAGTCACAGTGCCCCTGTGTCTGCACCAAGAATCGAATATCAGAGTCTCTGTTGCTTCATCCTGCTTCTCTCTGAGAATCAGGGTCCCTTTGTGCACATGCACCAAGAATTGGAGTCACTGGCTCTTAGTGTGACTGCGCTGCATGTCAGGGATCCAAGGCGTATGCGATAAGAAACAGAGTCAAGTCAGTGGTGTTCAGTGCTGCCTCCTGCTCAGAGAATAGGGGTCCCAATCACCTTGGGGGACTAGGTTTCACAGTAGCATTGTGTCGGCTGGAGGTGTGCTCCTGCGCTGCGGAAAACAGATTTCCATGTGTGCTTGCCCAGAATCGAAGTCAGGTGGCACTGCTGCCCTGCATGGGCTTTGAGTTTGGTCGCCTAATTGCATTGTGGGGAGCAGATCCCCAGTCTCTGTGCATGTGCAGGCTCAAATTCCCATAGTGGCAATGCGGCCCATGCGAGTGGTAGGTCTATCAGTTACTATGGCACTGCCTGCAAGCCGGCAGGGAGGGGGATAGGATTCTTGACTCACAGAAATCTGCGGCCGGGATTTCTGGATTCTTGTCTGTTGGTCTGCAGCTGTGGTCGCAGGTCTCTGTCCCCAGTGGCTGCAGGGTCCTGGTTTGCGTCTGAGACCAGACTGGATGGTGCTGAGGCAAGGATCATAGTCTCAAGCAGCTCTGTATCTCAAGATGGCGTGGTCTCTGTGCCTGCACTGGCTGCCCAGAAGTGTCCGTATTGTGCGCGGGGCTCCACAGTCTAAGATTGCCCAGTTTGGCAGCCCTTTGGAAGACCTGCAGAATCTAACTGTCCCTAGCTCATACACACACACCCACCACACACATCTACACACTGCTCTATTGCTCCTTCACTTTCTCACACTCCCTCCCTACCTTCCTGCCTGTCGCCATCTTTCCCTTCTGGGTGTTTCTTGTTTGTGCCTTTTGCTTTATTGTTGTTGTTGTGTTTTCTTCCCCTATTTCTTTCTTTCTTTCTTTCTTTCTTTCTTTCTTTCTTTCTTTCTTTCTTTCTTTCTTTCTTTCTTTCTTTCTTCTTTCTTTTTCTTTCTTTCTTTCTTTCTTTCTTTCTTTCTTTCTTTCTTTCTTTCTTTCTTCTTTCTTTCTTTCTTTCTTTCTTTCTTTCTTTCTTTCTTTCTTTCTTTCTTTCTTTTTCTTTCTTTCTTCTTTCTTTCTTTCTTTCTTTCTTTCTTTCTTTCTTTCTTTCTTTCTTTCTTTCTTCTTTCTACTAATTGCTATCATTCTTTTTTTTTGTCTTCTTTGTGAGTTTATTAAAGTTGCCTTATGATACACATTCTTTATTTTCCATTTTTTTTATTAAGGTGTTATATGTGTACATATCTTACCATTGCCCCCCCCCCCACCCCACTCACATACATGCCCTCACCCCCTAGAGTTTTGTGTCCATTGGTTATGATTATATGCATGCATACAAGTCCTTTGGTTGATCTCTTATCTCCCCCACCTCTCCCTAACCTTCCTGCTGTAATTTGACAGTCTGTTTGATGCTTTACTGTCTCTGTATCTATCTTTTTGTTCAACAGTTTATAATTTTTTTTATTATACATAAATGAGTGAGATCATGTGGTATTTTTCTTTCATTGACTGGCTTATTTCACTTAGCATAATGTTCTCCAATTCCATCCAGGTTGCTGCAAATGGTAATAATTCCTTCTTTTTTATGGCAGCATAGTATTCCATTGTGTAGATGTACCACAGTTTTGTGATCCAGTCATCTGCTGATGGGCACCTAGGCTGTTTCCAAATCTTACCTATTGTAAATTGTGCTGCTATGAACATAGGGGTGCATATGTCCTTTCTTATTGGTGTTTCCAGTTTCTTAGGATATATTTCTAGGAGTGGGATTACTGGGTCAAATGGGAGTTCCATTTTCAGTTTTTTGAGGAAACTCCATACTGTTCTCCACAGTGGCTGCACCAGTCTGCATTCCCACCAGCAGTGCACGGGTGTTCCTTTTTCTCCGCATCCTCGCCAACACTTGTTGTTTGTTGATTTGTTGATGATAGGCATTCTACCAGATGTGAGATGGTACCGCATTGTTGTTTTGATTTGCATCTCTTGGATAATTAGTGACTTTGAGCATGTTTTCATGAGTCTCTTGGCCTTCCTTCTGTCTTCTTTTGAAAAGATTTTATTTAGGTCCGTTGCCCATTTTTTTATTGGATCATTTATCTTCCTTTTATTAAGTTGTATAAGCTGCCTGTAGATGTTGGAGATTAAACCCTTATCAGTGAGATAACATTTGGAAACATGTTCTCCCATACAGTGGGATTTCTTGTTGTTTTGTTGATAGTTTCTTTTGCTGTAAAAAAGCTTTTTATTTTTATGTAGTCCCATTTGTTTATTTTCTCTTTAGCTTCCATTGCCCTAGGAGCAGTATCAGTTTAGAAATTGCTTTGGCATATGTATGAGATTTCTCTGCCTGTGGATTCCTCTAGTATTTTTATGGTTTCCCATCTTATGTTTAAGTCCTGTATCCATTTTGAGTTTATTTTTGTGTATGGCATAAGTTGGTGATCTAGCTTCATTTTTTTGCATGTATCTGTCCAATTTTCCCAACACCATTTATTGAAGAGACTGTCTTTATTCCATTGTATGTTCATGCCTCCTTTGTCAAATATTAATTGAGCATAGTGGTTTGGGTCGATATCTGGATTCTCTATTCTGTTCCATTGATCTATATGTCTGTTCTTGTGCCAGTATCAGGCTGTTTTGAGAACAGTGGCTTTGTAATACTGCTTGAAATCTGGTATTGAGATCCCTCCTACTTTATTCTTCTTTCTCAGGATTGCTGTGGCTATTCGGGGTCTTTTTTTATTCCAGATGGATTTTTGGAGAGTTCTTTCAAGGTCTGTGAAATATGCCGTTGGTATTTTGATGGGGAGTGCATTGAATCTGTAGATTGCTTTGGGTAGTATGGACATTTTAATGATGTTGATTCTACCAATCCATGAACATGGTATGTTCTTTCATCTGTTTACGTTTTCCTCTATCTCTTTTTTCAGTGTCCTGTAGTTTTCCATGTATAGGTCTTTTACCTCCTTAGTTAAGTTTATTCCTAGGTATCTTAATTTTTTTGGTGCGATGGTAAATGGGATTACCTTTTTAGTCTCTCTGTCTGTAAGTTCACTGTTGGTGTATAGAAAGGACATAGATTTCTTTGCGTTAATTTTGTATCCTGCTACATTGCCGAATTCATTTATTTAAGTCTATTTGTTTTTTGACGGAGTCTTTCGGATTTTTTATGTACAATATCATGTCGTCTGCAAATAAAGACAGCTTTACTTGTTCTTTTCCAATTTGGATGCCTTTTATTTCTTGTTTAATTGCAATGGCTAATACTTCCATTACTATGTCAAACAGGAGTGGTGAGAGTGGGCATCCCTGTTTTGTTCCTGTTCTTAGGGGAGATGTTTTTAGTTTTTGTCCATTGAGTATGATGTTTGCTGTGGGTTTATCATATATAGCTTTTATTATGTTGAGATATGAGCCTTCTATTCCCACCTTGTTGAGAGTTTTTATCAAGAAAGGGTGTTAGATTTTGTCAAATGCTTTTTCTGCATCAATTGATATGACTGTGATTTTTATCTCTCAATTTGTTTATGTGATGTATCACGTTTATTGATTTATGGATATTGTACCATCCTTGCATTCCTGGGATAAATCCTACTTGGTCATGGTGTATGATCTTTCTGATGTACTGCTGGAGCCGATTTGGTAGAATTTTGTTGAGGATTTTGGCATCTATGTTCATGAGGGATATTGGTCTGTAATTCTCTTTCATTGTGTTGCCTTTATCTGGTTTTGGTATTAGGGTGATGCTGGCTTCATAGAAGGAGCTTGGAAGTGTACCTTCCTATTGAATTTTTTTGAATAGTCTGAGGAGGATAGGTTTTACTTCTTTCTTGAATGTTTGGTAAAACTCTCCTGTGAAGCCGTATGGCCCCGGGCTTTTGTTTGGTGGAAGCTTTTTGATGACTGCTTCAATTTCTTCCATAGTTACTGGCCTATAGAGCTGTTTAGATTCTTCCTTATTGAGTTTTGGAAGGTTATATTTTTCTAGGAATATGTCCATTTCCTCTAGGTTGTCCAGTATGTTGGAATAGAATTGGTCATAGTATTTTGTAACAATCCTTTGTATTTCTGTGGGGTCTGTTGTTATTTCACCCTTTCATTTCTGATTTTGTTTATTTGGGTCCTCTCTCTTTGCTTCTTGGTGAGACTGTCTAGAGGTTCATCAATCTTGATTATCCTTTCAGAGAACCAGCTCTTGGTTTTGTTGATCTTTTGTATTGTTTCTTTGGTCTCTGTTGTTTATCTCCGCTCTGATCTTTATTATTTCCTTCCTTCTGCTTACACTGGGATTTTCTTGTTGCTCTCTTTCTAACTCTTTGAGTTGTAGAGTTAGGTAATTTGTTACCATTGTTTCTTGTGTTTTTTTTTTGCAGTAGGCTTGTAGAGCTGTGAACTTTCCTCTCAAGACTGTTTTTGCTGTGTCCCATAGATTTTGGTTGTTGTGTTTTCATTGTCATTTGTTGCCATGATGTTTTTTATTTCTTCCTTGATCTCTCTGGTAACCCAGTCATTGTTTAATAGCATGCTGTTTAGTCTCCATGTGTTTGATTTCTTTGGATTGTTTTTATTGTAGTTGATTTCCAGTTTTATGCCACTGTGATCTGAGAAGATGCTTGATATGATTTCTATCTTCTTTTTTAAAAATTTATTAAGGTATCACATATTTGTCCTCATCCCCCCATTCCGATCCCACACCCCTCCCCACACATGCCCCCACCCCCCTGTTGTCCTTAACCACATATGAGGAAACCATATCATCAGCAGTGCTCTGATGATAGGCTCATATGCATGCACAGAAGTCTTTGGTTTATCTCTCCCCTATATCCCCACCCTCCACTACCCTCCCTCTGAGGCCAGACAGTCTGATCCATGCCTCCTTGTTTCTGGGTCTGTTCTCGTTCATCAGTCTATGTTGTTCATCATTTTCCCCTAGATGAGCGAGATCATGTGCTACTAGAAATACACTTATAAGAACCGAAAATGAGACAAGCAATAATGGTTATGCTGAAAGGCAAATGAATTATGATGTCTGTAGTGAGTTTCTTTCTGGGCCAACCGTTCTTTTGCGACCCAATTTCAATGTCAAACAGTTCCTTATGTGCACATGTCAGCAATGATATTTCAGTTCTGGATAGTGGACAAATGGTGGTAATGCAGGTCCGACCCTCTCTGGTTTGGTCCTAGGCAACCTGCAGTGACGCATAGCTGCTGACTGCTAGTATGGCAAGGCGACGTCAGCGTCTTCCATCTCTGGATTGCTTCTCTTCTGTCTTCATGGCTGGAGTAGTCCTGTTGATTCCTCTCTGTTGCCAGAATACACATGGTCTCGGAGTTCTTTTCTGAAAATACACAAACATATTCTCGACCAAAAGTTAATAAAGGAATATTTTCTATAAATTTGACTTGGGATCCTTTTTCATTTTTTGCCCAAATGATTTTCCTCTGGCTTGTTTTGACACCATGTGTGTTTTTCATGGGTGTCTTGATGTTAGCATTACAATTAATTTTCTAAAGTAAAAATTTTCTAGATGTAATTTACTTACAGGATATTTTTCCTTACATGATATTCTACTATCCTCCCTTTGTTTTTAAATATTAGAAGGCTTTTGATAATTTTATACTGTAGTCTTGATAGCTTTTAAATTTTAATTTTTTGCACTATAATATGACTGCTTTAGGTTCATTACATGTTATGCAATTTTATCATGAGATGAACTACCAATAAAAATTTTAGTTAACACTTTAGGAACTGCTTTTTGTCCAGTACTATTAATTTTTCTAGAATATTCGCTTGTTTCAATTAGCCAATTTAAATTAGCCTGAAAACGTGACTACTATTTTACTGTCAAATTTATTACTCTAACAACAATCTTATTTTTCCCTGTAAATATTAGTGGAAAGGATTATTATTTGCCTTCTTGAGTAGGCCCTGAGCATTCCTGGTCGTAGGCTGTATTTAAATTTCAAAAACTCTCTTCCCCACATGATGGGTTCAAGTCAACTCAAACAATTCTTGTTGCAGTTAGAGGGCAGCTGCTGTCGGCAAAGTCTCTGTCTGTTACCTGGGTCCTGATTTGAGCGGGGCATGGGACGTTAAGCAGCCATTGGGGCAGAAGACTTCCTTCAAAAGGGGTGAGGGTTCAGGCCCCTGCAATGTTAGGGGGGTAAGGGTCTGTGCCCCACCTCTGTTACCCCCTAGTTCTCTCCTGATGGCCCCTCTGCGACTATGCCTGTCTTAGGTTGTTCCTTCCCTGAGGAATCTTTCCCATCTCTGGCCAACCATCCATCCTCCAAGGCCAAGCAGGGTGATGTGATTTTCAGTTCTGTCTCCTTGGTACCCTATGCCCCCATGGCCTCCATGCCCAGCACCTGCCTTGGGATCCCCTCGCCTGCTGGCGGGGCCTCAGCACTGATCACATATCTTGGGGAACTTGGGTTTCTTCTCCAGGAAGGGCCCAGCTTGCCCCACTGGGTGAGAGACAGATCCATGGTACCAGACATCACGAGGCTTCAACCTCGACATGAACAGAAAGCTCAGGCAACAGCTGTGAGCAATTGGATTGTGAGAAGAGGGTCCCTCTTGGCCAAAAGGGCAAGAGGTACCAATATAGAATGCTCAGGTGCCTTCCCAGGAGGCCCTCTACACAATGGAAGTGATTAAATCCTTACATGTCCTTTTTAAATTGCTGCCAGACATTCAAAGAATTACTTTGTAAGTTTGCTTGGGATAATTGTGTATTATGCTGTTGTAATTCTAAAATATCAAGAGATGTGTTACCTTTGTCTCCAAGCACCAAAAAGATGATTTTTTTTAATTGATCCCCCAAGGGTGCAAGATACTATTATAAGTAATGGGAGTAATCCAAATCTGGGAAGAATTTTAATGACGTTGTAGAATAATATCATGTAAGGATATTCTTTGCTCTAGGCCTTGGCAATTCCCTTTCAAACTGGCTGTCCATTTCTTTTTGTATAGACAAGGTCTTAGTTATATTTTCTGTACCTCTCCAGGGGGCAAGTAGTGATAGTAGTGACACCCTTTCTTTGATGTCCACACAAGCCAGAAACCGCTCTTTAATTTTACACACAGGGGCAGTGTTTTGATTTTGTGTCATAAAAAAGGGAAGCTGGATGGAGACTTTCTTGCCCCACCCATGATCCTCCTGGATGACCAAGGTGTTTGGTATTATTGGTGACTACATTAGTCAGGGGTTCAGCCCACGTAAGGGCTCTTACCCATAAGGGTCAGGAGCATAAGTCCAAAGTACTTCCCCATTTTCCCAGGTAATATTACTGTTCAGCTGATGACTGCTAGCATGGTTAGAAAGGCATTCTCAGGCATTCTTGGGTTTCTGGTTACCTCACATTTTCTTCCCTTAGGTTTGACGTTCTGATTGATTGTTTCTCTGTCTCTGGATCTATTTTTTTTTTCTATCAGTTTATGTGGTTCACTATATTCCACAAATGAGTGAGATCATGTGATATTTATCTTTCTCTGCCTGGCTTATTTCACTAAGCATAATGTTCTCCATCTCCATCCATGTTGTTGCAAATGGTAAGAGCTCCTTCTTTTTTACTGCAGCATAGTATTCCATTGTGTAGATGTACCACAGTTTTTTAATCCACTCATCTGCTGATGGGCACTTAGGCTGTTTCCAAATCTTAGCTATGGTGAATTGTGCTGCTATGAACATAGGAGTGCATATATCCTTTCTGATTGATGTTTCTAGTTTCTTGGGATATATTCCTAGAAGTGGGATCACTGGGTCCAATGGGAGTTTCATTTTTAGTTTTTTAAGGAAACTCCATAGTATTCTCCACAGTGGCTGCACCAGTCTGCATTCCCACCAGCAGTGCACGAGGGTTCCTTTTTCTCCGCATCCTCACCAGCACTTGCATTTGTTGACTTGTTGATAATAGCCATTCTGACAGGTGTGAGATGGTACCGCATTGTTGTTTCGATTTGCATCTCTCTGATGATTAGTGACTTTGAGCAGGTTTTCATGTGTCTTGGGTGGCAGTAGCTTCTCTGGCTGCAGTTGCTCCTTGGGTGGTTACAGTAGCACCTGCTTCTCAGTTGGCAGCGGTCCCTCTGGTGGGTGCTTTTCGCAGCAGTGGTGCCTCCTCTGGCTGGTGGGGGAGGCTGCTCATATAGCTGTTCTTCCTTGGACGGGGTGGGCTGATTATGAGGTTGCTGTGGAACTGGCTGCTCCCACAGCTGCTGCTCCTTGGACAGGGGCAGGCCACGTGAAGCTGCTGCTCTTAGGCCTGTGGCGGGTTATTCGTGGGTCTGCTGCTCCTTGGACAGGAGCAGGCCGCTCGCGTGTTTGCTGTTCACGTGGTTGCAGTGCCCTGAGCTAAAGCGTTGGGCCGGTCAGAGGGGAGCCTGCTTCCGAACTCACAGGAGCCTGCGCCCTGGGCAGCTGGAGCCTCGTTGACTGTGGGATCACAGCCTAGGTAGCGTGTCCCTGGCAGGGGTGGCTGTAGACTCCCAGGTGTTATCTGAGGGCACTCTGGTTGGAGTTGAGGTTGGGAACCTGGTTACAGCAGCTCTCCCCTTCAAAAAGGCTAGGCCCCTTAGGACAAGCTGGCCTTCCAGTACTGTTTGCAATGGTAGTAGAAGCTGCCTAGTTAGGCGAGCCTGATTAGCCTGCCCCTGAAGGTCCTGTGGGATCTAACTGTGCCTCACTCACTCACTTACACACAGATACCCCACCTGACCATACGCTCCTCTTTTACTCCCTCACTCACTCATGCTCTTTCCCTCACTGCCGCATTCTTCCTGCTTCTGTAGTTAGGTCTGAGGTGTTGTTGACCCTTTCGTGGGTGGAATTTCCTCTCCAGGTGTCTGGTTATGTGGCTTGCTCTCAAGCCCCTTGGACTGAACAGATAAAATTCACGTCAACAAGATAAAACACCAAGGGAACTAAGCACAAATGTACTCACACCACCAATAACCCCAATATAAGTGACCACCTGAGAAAAGAGAGAGGGGGCAGAAAAAAGAGCACAAATGCTATGGAGGAGAGTGAAAAAAAGATATGGGATAAAAGACAAAGGAATAAGAGGATTGGGGCAGAATCTGTAGAGGTTGAGCTTGTATAGTGAAAATAAGATTAAGAATTGGATGAATATGGGGAGGACCTCAATTTAGTATTGAGGAAGTAGAAAGGGAATAAGTGGATGAGACGAAAGCGAATGAGAAGAAAAAATAATAAATTTTTAAAAATTATTTCGAAAATGGTATAAAAAATTAAAAATAGCAAATAAAAAATAGTGATGAAAAATGTGAACAGAAATAAAATTAAAAAAGCAACAAACCAAAACAGGAAAACAAAGAAGAAAAGGAGAAAAAAAGGTATAATAAAAGTAAAAGTGAAAAAAAGTAGGGTATCTTCCTTTGGCTGGCTTATGATTCCATTTGTCTGTACTGTTCTGTTTGTCAGTTTCCAGTTGCTGGGGCTAAAGATTACTCTTTAGACCTGTCCTATGTCTTCAGGGAGTATTCAGATTCCTTGTATTACTCAATATGTGATCTGGGTGTGGCTATATTTGTTGCCTGGAGACTGGAGGGAGAGGCTATCTCTCAGGAGAAAATGGCAACCGGGGATTAGGTGACTCAGCACTAGACCTGCCACCACCTCCCCTGGACCACCGCCTACTCTCCCCAGACTCCACAAGCCCACACCTTCTCCTGCACCTCAGCCACGGGCAGGTGTCTGTATCCGAAAGGTCTGACAAACCAGGTTCATTGGGAGAAGGCACAGGCCCCAGCGTGAGGAGGGACCATGTCCCAGTGAGCTCCCCTCCCACCAGAACTGCGCGATCTGGCTCACCCTTCAGAGCTGCCTCAGCTCAGATCCAAAATCCAGACTCCAAGGTCCAAAATCCCCCACCTCCCCAAGTTCCATGGTCCTCCTTTTTCCCCTTCTTCCTTTTTATTTTTATTTTTTTACAGACTGACACCTTTCCCATCCTCAGGGACGCAGCCCGGCACCCTGTACACTCCCCCTGCTCCTCTGGCCACAGAGGCTCGGCAGATTCTCAAGCCCAGAACCTTGATTTTACCTTTTTCAGGGAGTTCTGCCCTTCCCGGGTGCAAACTATCTCACCAGCTGTGTCTCCTCACTAAATTCAGGCTGAATTCCACTCATTTCAGCTGCTCCCTCCACCCGCTCCGGGACAAGGCTCAGGACACGTCCATCTATTCCGCCATCGTTTCCCCCTCCGAGATCGATTCTATCTTCTTGAATTTGAAGAGACTTTGCCTATGTCCCAACATATGGTCTATTTTTGAAAATGACCCATGTGCACTTGAAAAGAATGTATATTCTGTGGATTTGGGGTGAAATGTTCTGAAGATGTCAATTAATTCCATCTGGTGTAGTGAGTCATTTAGGATTGATATTTCTTTGCTGATTTTTTGTTTAGAGGATTTGTCCAGTGGTGATAGTGGGGTATTAAAGTCTCCTACTATGACTGTATTGCTGTTAGTCTCTCCCTTGATATCCTCCAAGAGTTTTTGTTACGTATTTGGGTGCTTCTGTATTGGGTGCATATATGTTTACCAGAGTTATTTCTTCTTGTTGGATTGCTCCCTGTAGTATTATGAAGTGGCCTTCCTTATCTCTTGTTATGTCCTTCACTTTTAAATATAATTCGTCAGATATAAGTATTGCTACTTTATTTTTTTTTTCATTTCCATTCACCTGGAAAACCTTTTTCCATCCCTTCACCCTCAGTCTGTGTGCGTCTTTTTTTCTGAGGTGGGTTTCTTGTAGACAGCAGATATATGGGTCTTGTTTTCTCATCCAAACTGTTACCCTATGTCTTTTGATTGGGGCATTTAATCCATTTACATTTAAAGTTACTATTGACAGGTACTTATTTGTCGCCATTTTTCTTCTATACCCCTGTGTTCCTTCTTCGCTTCCTATTTCTTTTTTTTTTTTTTTTTTTTTTACAGCAGACCTTTTAGCATTTCTTGCATTGCTGTTTTGGTGGTGATAAATTCCCTTAGTCCTTTTTTGTCTGTGAAGCTCCTGATTTCACCTTCAATTTTGATTGATAGCCTTGCTGGGTATAGTATTCTTGGATTGAGACCCTTCCTTTGCATGACTTTGTATATTTCATTCCATTCTCTTCTGGCCTGATGAGTTTCTGTTGAGAAATCAGTTGCTAGTCTGATGGGGTTTCCTTTGTATGTAACTTTCTGTCTCTCTCTGGCTGCTTTTTAGATTCTTACTTTGTCGTTGGTGTTTGCCCATTTAATTATAATTGCCTTGGCGCTGGCCTTTTGGGGTTAATTTTGCTTGGAACTCTGTGAGCTTCTTGGATTTGTGTGGGTTTTTTTCTTCCCTATATCAGGGAAGTTTTCTGTCATTGTTTCTTCAAACAGGTTTTCTATTCCTTGCTCAGTTTCCTCTCCTTCTGGAACCCCTATTATGCGGATGTTGTTTTGTTTTGTGTTGTCCTCAAGTTCCCTTAAGCTCTCCTCCTGCTTTTTAATTTTTTTTTCTATAAGCTGCTTTACTTGGGTATTTTTTCCCAACTTGTCTTCTAGCTCACTGATGCGGTTCTCTGCTTCTTCTAGTCTACTCTTGATGCTTTCTATTGAGTTCTTTACAGCAGCGATGTCATTTTTAATTTCTTCTTGGTTCTTCTTCATTTCCTCTTGGTTATTACTCATTGTCGAATTTGTCTTCCATTCTTTTCAGCCACCTTATGACCATTTCTCTGCATTCTTGCTCTGATAGGTTTCTTACCACTAATTCATTTACTTCTTTTTCTGGTGATGCCTGCTTTTCTTTCATATGCGGGCTGTTTCTTTGTCTCCACATGGTCTCACTTCTCTGGATGTCTGGCTATGTAGTTTTCTCTCTCCTTATCCAAGGTGAAATCTGACCTTTCCATGGTGGAGTGAAGAGCTCCCTTGAATCCTTGTGTTTGTGCCAATTGGGGGCAGGTTTTCTCTGGCTCCCAGCTGTTCGTTGGTTGCTGCGGTTGTGGATCTTCAGGCTTCCGATAAGATCCACTTTCCCTTTCAGGATGGCGCGGTTTCCCCCCAAGTTAAAATCTTAAGAATCGTAACTGTTTTAACTTTCATATATTTGTATACAGAGTGGCTAAACTATTAAATACACATTTGAGAAATGGAAAAACTTAAATTATAATTGTAATATTTTATGAAAGTGTCACAAGTGGAACAAAAGTCTAAAATCAATCAATGTAAAATTTAGTCTCCCTATTTAACAGATTTGAAGAGCAATGATTCAGGAAGTGTCATACCATGAATTGTGTTAGAAACACAAATACTGAGAAACACTTGAACATAAAATATTTTGAAACCACAGAAATTTCATCTGTTAAAAAAAATTTCCTGAAATAAATTTTCAAGTTTTCAGTTATAAGTAAAATATTTTATGTGCAAGAAAATATAACTAGTCCCTGGCAGGTGGCTCAGTTGCTTAGAGTGTCGGCCCATACACCAAAAGGCTTTAGTTTCCATTACTAGCAGGGCACACATCTAGGTAGCTGATTCAATCAATTGTTGGGAATCAACTGATCCATGTTTCTCTCCCTCTCCCAAAAACAATTAAAAAAACATATTCCTGGTTGAGGATTAAAGAAAAAAATAAAGAAAATCTAGTGATATATCTGTCCTAATTTTACCTTTTGTATTTTATAATACCATTACATAACACTGAAATTACTTATGATGTATAGAATAAACATCCTAGAATTAAACTAGAATGTAAGTATTAAAGGTAAAAATCATCAAAACAGATACACAGTCATCTGTACCACTAAATGAAATCAAGTGGGCAAGGCTAACCTTCATGTTATGGTGAGAGAAGCAACACATCTAAATATTCTGAAAGTGGAGAAAACTGAAAGCACCGATTAGTGGTAGTTCATTATAATTATTGTGCTTAAAGTTGGAAAAATGAGGTAGGGACAGTCCAAAATGTTGAAACCTTGCAAATAAAAGGGATTGAAATACAAATTCAATATTAAGGCATTTTTAACATTTTACTCTCCAGAATCACAGCTTAAAAATCTGTAGAAATCTGTTGTTTTGTAATGGCCCATCCCAGAACCCACCCCATTCTTCCAATTTAGCATGTTGCCACCTCTCATAGTATCCTATATAATAAAAGCCTAATATGCTAAGTGTCTGGTTGACCGTTCAACCAATCCAAGTGTAATATGCTAATGATATGTTATGGTGACTCAACTGCTTGCTATGACATGCACTGAACAGCAGGAGGAAGACACTCTTACCGGCAGATTAGCTTGCTGCTGGGGTTTGGCTGATCCCAACTGAGTGACATGGCCTGGAGCCTTCCCAGGGTCTCTCTCTGGCCTTGATCATGCACTGGTGGGGTCCGTTGGCCTGGCCTGTGCCCTCTTGCAATCTGGGATGCCTCAGGGGATGTCTGTTTCAGCTCGATCACAAAGGCCAGGCCAAGGGACCCCACTGGTGCACGAATTCATGCACTGGGCCTCTAGTTACTTTATGTTGTCCTAGCAGCAATAATTAAATTCCCAGCAGCTCTAGAGCACCTTCTGCCTTAGATCTAAGGACTCTGTAAACAACAGCTGTATAACAAGTATTTCCAGGCATTTTTCAGGGAAGTGTGATTGACCTCTGTATCTGGATAAAGTGGCACTTTTTTACTCTCTATTAAGACAAGCATGATTTGGTGAACCAATACCTCCACAAGGAAACTACTCATACCTTGGAACCAACATTAAGGTCAAACTACATTTCTTTTCAAATTATCTATAAATACCAGAAAAACAAAAACACTTCTTTCTTTCCAAAAGATTAAAGAAAAGAATTTTCACAAATATCTTCTCTTGTATGGCTTCTGCAGCTACACACTCTTTCATCTTCATCTTCTAAAATGAGACATACATCTGATTTTCCTGGTGAGAACTAACAGGGATATTTTAGGTTTGCCTCATGCTTACCAGTTTATAGAAGTATTTGCCATTCATTTTCTTTTGTACCCAGTAGTCCAGTTTCACAACTTTGAAGCACTTAACACCATATTTTCCCAAAAGTTGGTCTAAAAATCCCCAGCTTTGCTCTTCTATGATGTGTTCCGATGAAGCCAAATGGAGAAACAAGGTTGAAGCCTCATTTAGCACAGGCCTATGCTGTTTTTCTCTGCATTAAGACCATAAAAGCCAACATGCACTGATTGAAATGGGTATTTTAGTGAGTGACAGCATCATGGTGAAGTGAGACCTCCTTAGTATGTCCCCTGAAATTGACAACTAGTCGGATATCCAGAACCCAACAAAGGTTCCTGTGTGCCCCATGCTAAAAGGTCCATGGGCCAGGACTTCGAAGGTGGGCATATTGGAATGTGTAGGAGAGTCAGGATGAGAGGCGGGTAGAGGGGACAACAGGGACAGACACATCACTGCAGCAAGGCTCAACCTACAGGCCCAGCAAACACAGAAGCAGTGGTTGAGTTGGGGTGCAGCTCCCACACCACAAACCAGTGCAGGGCAACTGCCAGCAGCATTCCTAACTCTCCCGCCCCCCAACTCCAGATCCCTCCCCACTTGCAGCCTTGCTCACGCCCTCACAGACCAGCAGCAGCAGCAAAGCAACGTCTCAAGCCTCCAGGCCACAGTACCTTGCTGCCAGTGGCCATAAGGAATGAGGTAGCAGCTCAGTGGGCTCATAAACTGTCTGCCCTCAACTGGTCACATCCCCTGCCCCGGGTGGGGGGGGGGGGCGGTTTCCCTGAGACCCAGTCAACCCAGATCCAGCACCAGGACCCACTACCCTGGTCACCCCACCTCCACTCCCAAGTCCAAGGCATAGCTTCCTACACCTTTACTCACAAGCATCCTCCTCCCCAAACTTAAGTAGTACAGGTAAGGGAAAACAAAAACTGTGCGATTCTACCATCTACTGGATAACGAAAGACAGACCTCAAATTATCACCCTGCGGAATGGTGGAAAGGAAAATGTTCCTAAATAAGAAAAGTGCTCACCACTTCAAATGTGCCAGCAGAGGAACAACCCCTCAAGCAGCATGGACCACAAGATAACAATTACACAGGAAGACAATGACAGTTTTCCAGAAAGGAACTCAAAATAATGGATGATTGTGATATAAGGAGAGAGAAATCAAAACAGCAGTCGTGAAGAAACTCAATGAGATACAAGAAGGCAGCTCAATGAAATCAGGAATAAAATTAATGAACAAAAGTAGTACTTTATCAAAGAGATGAAAACTATAAAAAGAACCAAACTAATTATGGAACTTAAAAGCTCTACGAATGAGATAATGAAAGGATGTATTAATAACTGATACACAATGAAAGCTAGTTGCTATGTCAAGATAGCCTGACATTGCCATCTTAGTCGTCAGTCATTCAAGGGCTGGCAAGACACAAACATAAGTAAACCTCATTTAAAAATGCAAAGATATAAAATAAAAATTCAAATATTTCCTTCATTTCACTATTTAGAAAATGTACAACTGCTCAGCAAGACAGTTTATAAAAACTGAAATAAAAATGCTGTAAGGAAAGTAGCAATTAAGAATGTTCTCCACATAAGAAGATGACAAAAATTTTCACTTAAAAACAGAAATTAATCAGTTTAGTATTACAAGTTTATTTAATTCATAAGAAAAGATTCTCAGAGTAAGAATCACCAAGTTTTCTATTGACTGCAAAACTGTTATCAGGATTCCCACCACAAGGTGTCTCCAGGACTGGCCTCATATTAGTAGTGCTCAGTCATCTGTTTTGTTGTTCCTACAAGAAGGAGCACTTCGGTGCTGACCTCTGCTAGCTGCTTCTGAGCCCTGAGAAGACTGCAAACAGCAGATGCTTAGTATTTTATTTTTCCCTGAGTGACTTGCATTTTTTCAAGTAGCCACAATAGCAAATGGAATTTCCCATTAAATAGCATTTTAACCAAGAAAATGTGTCCGAGCAGAGCTACTCTGTGCAAGTATAGGTTCTAAACTGTTCTGAAAAGTATTTATGTTTCTAGGGAGTGGGGAGAGGGGGTCCGAGCTAAGTAATCCAAAGTAGGGCGGCTGTCAGTGATGCAGTCGGCTTACCAGGTAATACTTGCTGCCTCTGGAAGAACTGTACTTGCAAGATCCTTGAAGATGCCCTTGGACATATTTAGTAGCCACTTTAGAGATTTAAAATAAATCCCTCAAAGACATTGTCAAGCATTGGCCTTCACCACCCTTGTACAATCCACTCATTACCTTAGGGATTTAATCATTTGACACCAAGGCATCATTTAGAGCAACAACCTCTGAGAGAGAACAAGATGGCCTGGCTGGTGATCAAATGACCGAAAGCAGCTCCAGAGGCCATTGCTTATGACATTGTTACCACGGCGATGGAGGTGGGATCTGCCTTTTCTGTATCCCCACACCTTCCTCCTGCACATCACATTATTTTTAGCCACTTTGTCAATTACACTGCCCCTCACCCGTATGTTAATCTTTCCCTATTTAACATGTATGTCTTTATATAGAGTAGAAAACTATAAAGGATAGTTTGTCTAAAGCGCCCTCTAGTGATAACAACAAAGGTCACAATCAAGAAAGTAAATTTACCAAGTGCCAGGTTGTATTGGAGTAACTTAACCTATTGTGTTTAAGTTGTTATCATAAATGTTTCAATTTACAGGAATTCTAACAAGCGATTTTATAATACTAGAGCCCTGGTGCACAAAATTCATGCACTCAGAGGGGGGTCCCGCAGCTGAGCCTGTGCCCTCGCGTAGTCTGGGAGCTTTCGGGGAATGTCCGACTGCCGGCTTAAGCTGGCAGTCGGACATCCTTAGCACAGCTGTGGAGGCGGGAGAGGCTCCCGCCACCACCGCTGCCCTCGCCAGCCATGAGTGTATCTTCTGGCTGAGCAGCGGTCCCCTTGTGGGAGCACACTGAACTGACCACCAGGGGTCAGCTTCTGCATTGAGCATCTGCCCCCTGGTGGTCAGTGCAAGTCATAGTGACCAGTTGTTCCACCGTTCAGTCTATTTGCATATTAGCCTTTTATTATATAGGATTGCTAAATTTTGGAGCTTCAAGACATTCAGCTTGAAGACTGGCAGATCAAGTTAACTGCATGAAAATATTAAGGGGAACAAATTACAGGCACGTAAAACCAAAAAAGGAGGGAGATGCAACTGTCCTGGAAGAACATTTGAATGGTAAATTTATTTACTCACATCATTTGACAAAGTTATACTATTTAGTGAGCTATTCACGCCCCACTAATCTCATGAACCTGGCACAATAGTAATTATGTTTTAAGTTTAGAGGCTAATTACTGAGTTAAATTTGTTTTCTCTGATTCTCCATTTGACTTATAAAGTTCATTTCCATTCCAATAATTTGCAGTATTCCAATTCTTCTTGTATTTTTCTAATACACTTTCTGATTTCATCTTGAGTAGTTTGCAAAAGAGGAGTTCTGAGTTCCAAATGACTTCCTATTGTAGCATTATGAGTACATGTTAACGCTCCGAAATTTCTTGAGATGCTTTGTGTCTAAAGCAAATAAAAAGGATACATTTTTAAAGTAAGTGTAATCTGAACAGTTATAATTGTTTTCTTTAGTTTTAAGTCAACGACTCAGAGATCAGCTTTAGGTGTGAAAAAAAGCTGACATGTAAAATATTTATCATCAATGTCCACTGAATTAAATCTGAGTTATAAAGTTAATCATTCTTCTATTAGTACTCGTGTAATCTGATAATTCAAAGAATAACAGAATCAGTTTAAAATTTTTAAAGTAGAAGGATATAACTTAATTCAAGAGTATGGAACAATTTTTAAATCTCATCCCCCCTTTCTCTCAAATAGTCTTATTTAACATTAACTGGTCTTTAAAATAAAATGATTTTACTACTAAGAATCTATTGGAAAGATCAATTCAGTGATAATAGTGATGGAAACTGAAATAATAAAAAGCAAAAACAAATGCCACCTTTCTTCCAGAAATCTATAAAATAAATTGCTATTAAAGGAAGTAAAGGAAAGGCAAAAACACTGTATTTATCCAAAATGTAATTTGCAGTGAAGTGAATTATAGCACATTAAATCGATAAATTAACCTGTAAATATAAGTCGAGTTGTTTCACTTTGTCTGCGACATCCTTTGCACTTGCTTCAACCCTCAATTTATACTTTTCTATTTCAGAGTCTTCAGCCATATGCATTTTCTTGTATCTTCTCAGTTTTACTACCTTTTGTTTCCACTTTTCTTTTTCAGCCATTAGTTCTTTACATTCCTTTAGAAGTGCGTCTACTGTTAACTCCTGTTGAGGTGTTTTTTCTTCATTTGAAGATGACGGTGGCAGTTTTGCTATAAGATCATCATTCTGCATGAATAAAAGAATGTAGTTTGGTTATGGAGGTGTGTTCACCAGTATGACATTTTGAAATGAGTTCAGTTGCAATAAAACGTTATCTGTATGGTGGTAGAGTCTTGGAATGTGGAACCTTGAATTAGAATCAAAACCAAAGTTAAAGTGACCAGGAGTCACAAACGTACTTTTATTGTTGTCGTCTTTGCCACACAATGCCTGCACTTGACTTTATGCTCCTTTTTCTATGACTGTTTCATGTCTTTCCTCCACAAAAATGACTACACATTGCCCCTTACTAGAAAGTCTCTTACCTCTTCTCCCATCTCAACTCTTCACAATCTTTAAAAAAGTTTTAGAGATATCATATTATGGTTTTCAGAACTGTCATCAAATGCTTCCCAAGGTAAGACTTCCAAAATGAGACTAATTAATGAATCTTATAAATACCGATTCTAATGCCATAGGTCTTTTACTGAACAGAAACATTTGATGCTAATTTGAATTGCATTCCAAGGAGAAATGAATACCTGAATTATGGAGAAATTAAAACTCTTACTGTTCAAGTTTAGCGACATAGCCCTACATTTTTTAGAACCAAAAAAAGTGGGCGTGGGAGGCTTAATTCAATAATGCTATCTTGAAATTCTTTGTTACTTCCCACAAAATAAGGGAACATAGTAAACAAAACATTATCATCATCACCATAAACAACAAACTTGCAGGAAGGTTAGTGATAATGGTGACTACTGTGTGACTGCTATGTCTGGTGCCATCTGACTCTCTCCCCAGGAAAGCTCACTCTGGGAACCCAGCCACCATGTGGTGAAGAACGAAGCAGCCCAGGCCACATGGTCAGTCCTCATACAGGTGCACAGCTGAGACTGCCCCTGAGGCTCTGAATAGCCTCAGGGAGCCCTTGGGAACTGGGTTAAGGTGATGTTTTGTCCCAGAAACCAATACAGCAGCAACCTCACCTAAAGGCCATGTCAGAAATAGACAGTGGTGTAAGTAAGAATGAAAGCAGGTAGACAAAGTGGGCAGATTGGAATCTAAACTTACCTAAATCTAAACTTACCTAAAAAACTGCATGTCAGTCGGTTAGACCCAGAACATCCAAAAGAAGGCCCAAGGCCCCGCAGCAGCTTGCATTGCTTCACAGCTGGGCCTCATCTGGGCACCTCCAAAACCCAAACATAGAGGAGGAATCTGCAGATCTCTCCGTAGCTCCTGCTGGGTGACTTCAGGCACAGGCTATATTAGCATCTCCTGGGAGATCCAAGAGCCGGTGTACCCAGGGGTCAGAGTAGGACCATCCAGATTACAACTCCTCAGATCCATAAGGGACACACTCAGGGGGCAGACTCAGTGAGCACCAAAGCCCCACTGAAGCAAGTCTTGTCTCATAACAGTGTCTCCAGCACAGAGGTTCTCCCATCGTAGACCAGCTGATCCTTACAGCCAATTGGCCTGGAGGTCAATTCCTTCCAGTGATACCAACAGCAATCCAGGCTTAACTACAAGATTGCACACAGCCCACAAAAGGATGCACAAAAAGTGTCCACCTCAGGTAACTGGGGAGGCTGAGCCACTGGGCCCTATAGGACACCTAGCACACAAAGTCACTCTATCAACTCAGGGAAATGGCCAAAATGCGGAGACAAAGAAACAGGTCACAAATGAAAGAATTGGAGGAAAGCAAAGTACTGGATATAGAGTTCAAAACCATGGTTATAAGGTTTTTCAAGAATTTTCTAGAAAAGGCCGATAAATTTAGTGAGACCCTCGAGGAAATGAAAAAGGACCAACTAGAAATTAAGCATACACTGACTGAAATAAAGAATAATACACAGAGATCCAACAGCAGACTAGAGGATCACGAGAATGAAGTCAAAGATTCAAAATACAGAGAAGCAAAAAACACCCAACCAGAAAAGCAAAAAGAAAAAATAGTCCAAAAATATGAGATAGTGTAAGGAGCCTCTGGGACAACTTCAAGCATTCCAATATACGAATTTTGAGGGTGCCAGAAGAAAAGAGAGAGCGGTACTGAAAAACCTATTTGAATAAATAATGACAAGAAACTTCCCCGACCTCGTGTGAAAAATAGATTTACAAGTCCAGGAAGTGCAGAGAACCCGAAAGAAAAGGAATCCAAAGACGACTACACCAAGACATCATAATTAAAATGCCAAGAGCAAAAGACAATGAGAGAATATTAAAAGCAGCAAGAGAAAAACAGTTACCTACAAGGGAGCACCCATACGATTGTCAGCTGATTTCTCAACAGAAACTATGCAGACCAGACAGGAGTGGCAAGAAATATTCAAAGTGATGAATACTAAGAACCTACATCAAAGATTACTCTACTCCGCAATGCTATCATTCAGAATTGAAGGGCAGATAAAGAGCTTCATAGATAACAAAAAGCTAAAGGATTTCATCACCACCAAACCAGTATTGTATGAAATGGTGAAAGGTATTCTTTAAGAAGAGGAAAAAGAAGAAAAAGATAAAGATAAAAATTATGAACAACAAATACATATCTATCAACAAGTGAATCTAAAAATCAAGTGAATAAAAAATGTGATGAACAGAATAAACTGGTGAATATAATAGAATTGGGCACAGAAAAGGAGTCGACTGACAATTCATGGGAGGGAGGGGTGTAGGTGTGCAGGAAAGACTGGACAAAAATTGTACACCTAGGGATGAGGACAGTGGGTGGGGTAAGGTTAGAGGGTGGGGTGGGAACCAGGTGGAGGGTAGCTATGGGGGGAAAAGAGAGGAACATTTGTAATTATCTGAACAATAAAGATTTATTAAAAAAATACAATACGATCATAGTAGGGGACTTTAGTACCCCACCAACATCACCATCACTGGATAAATCCTCTAGACAAAAAATCAGCAAAGAAACAGCAATCCTAAATGACTCACTAGCGCAGGTGGACTTAATTGACATCTTCCAAATATTTCCCCCCCAAATCCTCAGAGTTTACATTCTTCTTAAGTGCACATGTGATATTTTCAAACTTAGATGACATATTGGGTCATAGGCAAAGCCTCTCCAAATTCAGGAAGATTGAAATCATATTTAGCATCATCTCAGACCACAATGGCATAATATTAGTAATAAACTACAAGAAGAACAAACAAAAAAAAAAATCCAAACACTTGGAAGCTGAATAGCATGCTATTAAGCAATGATTGGGTTACGAAAGAGATCAAAGAATAAGTTAAAAATATCCTGGAAATTAATGACAATAAAACACAACAATCCAAAACCTGTGGGACACAGTGAAAGCAATCCTGACAGTAAGTTTATAGCTCTACAGGCCTACCTCAAAAAAAAAAAAAAAAAAAAAACATAAGAAAAAATGGTAATAAATCATCTAACTATTAAACTTAACCCTTTGCACTCGCTTGCTTTTTTCTCGATTCCTGCTACCGATGCTAACCGTGTCGAGTCACACTCGACATCCAAGTGCAAAAGGTTAAATAATTAGAAAGAGAGCAAGAGGAAAAGACTAGAGTAAGCATAAGTAAGGAGATAATAAAGATCAGAGCATAAATAAATGACATAGAGAAAAAAAATACCAAAAAAAAAAATCAATGAGACCAAGAGCTGGTTCTTTGAAAGGATAAACAAGATTGGTCAACCTCTAGCCAGGCTCACCAAGAAACAAAGAAGACCCAAATAAACAAAATTCAAAATGAAAGAGGCAAAATAACAACACACCCCATAGAAATACAAAGGATTGTTAAAAAATATTATGAACAACTATTCCAACAAACTAGTAGAAGTGGACATATTACTAGAAAAAATACAACCTTCCAAAACTAAATCAGGACGATGCTAAAAATTTCAATAGGCTGATAACTATGGCAGAAATTGAAGCAGTCATCAAAAATCTTCCAGCAGCCGAAACCAGTTTGGCTCAGTGGATAGAGTGTCAGCCTGCGGACTGAAAGGTCCCAGGTTCGATTCCGGTCAAGGGCATGTACATTGGTTGCGGGCACATCCCCGGTGGGGGGTGTGCAGGAGGCAGCTGGTCGATGTATCTCTCTCATCGATGTTTCTAGCTCTCTATCCCTCTCCCTTTCTCTCTGTGAAAAATCAATAAACAATATATTTAAATAAAAAAAAATCTTCCAGCAAACTAAAGCCTGAGGCCAGACAGCTTCACAGGAGAGTTTTACCAAAAATTCAAGAAAGAACTAAAATCTATCTTACTCAGGCTATTCCAAGAAATTCTAGAGGGAGGACCTTTCAAGCTCATTCTGTGAAGCCAGCATCACCCTAATACGAAAAGCAGATAAAGACAACGCAATGAAAGAGAATTACAGGCCAATATCGCTCATGAACATAGATGCCAAAATTCTCAACAAAATTCTAGCAAATCAGATCCACCATTACATCAGAAAGGTTATACACCATGACCAAGTAGGATTTATCCTGGGGATTCAAGGATGGTACAATGTCTACAAATCAATAAACATGATGCATCACATAAACAGACTGAGAGATAAAAATCACATAGTCATATCAATGAAGAAAAAGCATTTGATGAAAATCTAACACCGTTTCTTTATAAAAACCCTCAGCAAGATGGGAAGAGAGGGATCATACCTCAACATAATAAAAGCCTTATATGACAATCCTACAGCCAATTTCATACTCAATGGGCAAAAATTAAAACCATTTCACCTAAAACAGGAACAAGACAGGAATCCCAGCTTTCACCACTCCTGTTCAACATAGTACTGGAAGTACTAGCCATAGCAATTACACAACACGAAGAAATAAAAGGTATCCAAATAGAAAAGAAAGCGTAAAACTCATTCTTTGCAGATGACATTTTACTGTACATAGAAAACACTAAAGAATCTATCAAAAAAATTATTAGACCTACTAAATGAATTCAGCAATGTAGCAGGATACAAAATTAAGGCCAATAGTTCTATACCATTCTTATACATTAATAGTGAACTTACATGAACAGAGATTTAACCTTTTGCACTCGGATGTCGAGTGTGACTCGACACGGTTAGCATCGGTAGCAGCTTGAGAAAAAAGCAAGCGAGTGCAAAGGGTTAAAAAGCAATCCCTTTTACCATCTCACCAAAAAAATTAAGATACCTAGGAATACACTTAACTAAGGAGGTAAAAGACCTGTACTCAGAAAACTACGGGACACTGAAAAACAAGATAAAGGAATACATAAACAGATAGAAGAACATACCATGTTATTCAATTGGTAGAATCAACATCATTAAAATGTCCATACTATCCAAAGCCATCTATACATTCAATGCACTCCCCATTAAAATACAAATGGCATATTTTACAGACCTAGAATAAACTCTCAAAAAATACATCTAGAGTAAAAAAAGACCCCAAATAGCTACAGCAATCCTGAGAAAGAAGAACAAAGTAGGTGGGATCTCAATATCAGATTTCCAACTGTATTACAAAGGCACTGTTCTCAAAACAGCCTGGTACTGGCACAAGAACAGACATATAGACCAATGGAATAGAACAGAGAACCCAGAAATCGACCCAAACCACTATGCTCAATTAATATTTGACAAAGAAGGCATGAACATACCATGTTGTCAAGACAATCTCTTCAATAAATGGTATTTGGAAAATTGGACAGATACATGCAAAAAAATGAAACTGGGCCACCAACTTACACCATACACAAAAATAAACTCAAAATGGATAAAGGACTAAAACATAAGACAAGAAACCATAAAAATACTAGAGGAATCAACAGGCAGAGAAATCTCAGACATATGCCGAAGCAATTTCTTCATTGATGCCACTCCTAGGGCAATGGAAACTAAAGAGAAAATAAACAAATGGGACTACATCAAAATAAAAAGCTTTTACTCAGCAAAAGAAACCATCAACAAAACAACAAGAAAGCCCACTGTATGGGAGAACAAATTTGCAAATGTTATCACTGATAAAGGTTCAATCTCCAACATCTACAGGCAAATATTACAGCTTGATTAGAGGAAGATAAACGATCCAATAAAAAATGGGCAACAGAGATAAATAGAATATTTTCAAAAGAAGAAAGAAGGAAGGCCAAGAGACATATGAAAACATGCTCAAAATAACTAATTATCTAAGAAATGCAAATCAAAATGACAATGCGGTACCATCTCACACCTGTGAAAATGGCAATCATCAACAAAGCAACAGAGGATAAGTGCTGGCGAGGATGTGGAGAAAAAGGAACCCTCTTGCACTGCTGGTGGTAATGCAGACTGGTGCAGACACTATGTAGAACAGTATGGAGTTTCCTCAAAAAACTAAAAATGGAACTCCCCTTTGACCCAGTGATCCCACTTCTAGGAATATATCCCAATAAACCAGAAACACCAATCAGAAAGGATATATGCACCTCTATGTTCATAGCAGCACAATTCACCATAGCTAAGATTTGGAAACAGCCTAAATGCCCATCAGCAGATGAGTGGATTAAAAAAACTATGGTACATCTATACAATGGAATACTACGCTGCTATAAAAAAGAAGGAATTCTTACCATTTGCAGCAGCATGGATGGACCTGGAGAGCATTATGCTAAGTGAAATAAGCCAGGCAATGAAAGAAAAATACCATCTGATCTCACTCATTTATGGAAAATAAAGAACATTTTAACCTGATGAACAAAAAGATAGATACAAAGGCAGTAAAGCATGGAACAGACTGTCAATTACAGCGGGAAGGCTGTGGAGTGTTGGGGAATAGGGGAAGAGATCAACCAAAGGAGTTGTTTGATTCATGTAAGCACAACCAATGGACACAAGACACTGGGTGGGGCCGGGGGCGGGGGGGAGACGAGGGCATGTGACAGGCTAGGGGATGATGGGGGAAAAAAGGAGATATATGTACTACTATATGTAATACTTTAAACAATAAATAAATTTTAAAAAATAAAAATAAATTTAAGATAAACAATCCAATTTAAAAATGGCCAAAAGACCTATATAGAAACCTATCAAAAGAGGACATACAGAAGGCCAAGAAACATATGAAAACACGCTCAAAGTCACTAATCCTCTGAAATATGCAAATCAAAACAATTATGTTCCATGTCACACATGTCAGAATGGCTATCATCAAGAAATCAACAAACAACAAGTGCTGGTGATGATGTGGAGAAAAAGGAACCCTCGTGCACTTTTGGTGGGAATGTAGGCTATTGCCAGTCACTGTGGAAAACAGTATGGAGTTTCCTCAAAAGTAAAAAACGGGACCTAAGGAATGCCCATTTGACCCCATAATCCCACTTCTAAGAGTATATCCCAAGAAACCAGAAACACCAATCAGAAAGGAATATGCACCCCTATGTTCATAGCAGCACAATTTACAATAGGTAAGACTTGGAAACAGCCTAAGTGCCCATCAGCAGATGAGTGGATTAAAAAACTGTGGTACATCTACACAATGGAATACTACGCTGCTATAAAAAAGAAGGAACTTTTACCATTTACAACAGCATGGATGGACCTGGAGAGCATTATGCTAAGCTACATAACCCAGTTGGAGAATGATAAATATGACATGATCTCACTCATTTGTGTAATATAGTGAACAACATAAACTGATGACAAAAATAGATCTAGAGAGAGAGAGAAACAGTGAGCAGACCATGAAACCTCAGAGGAAATGCAGGGAGGGTAGGGGTGTGTGGGGCAAGAGATCAACCAAAGGACTTGTATGCATGGATGTTAGCATCATCAGTGGAAACGGACACTGGGGCAGTGGGGAATTGTCCTGGGGGTGGGAGTGGCTGGGGCGGGGTCGATGCGTGAAAAAGAAGACATATGTAATACTTTCAACAAGATAAAATAAAATAAAAACAGTGCTGACACTGAAAAAGAAACACACACATGTTGGGAGAGTCTTTGATCGAGAGGTGGTTTGAACCTGACATAATGTAGAGAAGCATGAGAATAAAAACCTCCAAGAAATGGTGAGTGGAAGCCTGATGGCCCCTGAGGCGGCTGACAGCAAGTCTTCTGGACAAGTGAACACAATGGCACTATAACGAGGATGACAGGGCTTCTTGCTAGGAAGCAGGTGTAAGTGACATCGATAAGCTAAAGAAAGACAATCCTATATAATAAAAGCCTAATATGCAAAATGACTCAACAGCAGAATGGTTGGCGGGGGGCAGAACTGGCAAGTGGGTGGCGCCAGGCCAACCAAGGTGGGTTCCAGAGGGCAGAGGGAGGGGACCGTGGCGGCAACCAACAGCAGTGGAGGGGTGATTGGGGGGCAGGCCTGGCTGCTTGCCAGCACTGTCCCCCCATTGGCCCGCTGGTCGCCTCCTGCAGAGGTTGGCCAGACTATGGCTTAGGCCCCTGAGGGCTCCTGGACTGTGAGAGTGTGCAGGCCAGGCTGAGGGAAAATCCCGCCCCCCAAGTGCATGAATTCCCATGCACTGGGCCTCTAATTAAATATAAAAGAAACAGGACTTAAGGATTTCAAATATCCATTTCCCATTTATAGCTTCTCCCACATGTCCAATTGTTATATAATACTATACTAGAGGCTTGGTGCATAGAATTCATGCACGGTGGGGGGGTCCCCTTAGCCCAGCCTACACCTGGTCCAATCTGGGACCCCTCGGGGGATGTTCTACTACTAGTATAGGCCCGATCCCCGCAGTTGGACATCCCTCTTACAATTTGGGACCACTGGCTCCTAACTGCTCGCCTGCCTGCCTGGTTACCTTGAACTGCCCCTCCCCCCCGCCAGCCTGGTCACGCCTTACTGCCCCCCATGCTAGTCTGGTCGCTCCCAATTGCCCCCCTCCGCCAGTCTGGTCGCCTCTCACTGCTCCCCCCTACCAACCTGGTTGCCCCAACTGCCCCCCCCCCCTTGGGCCTGGTTGCCCCATGCAACCTGCTGTTGGGTCGTTTGGTTGTCCCTCACTAACTCCCCTGCTGGCCTGGCCGCCTGCTGCTCAGTCATTGGTTGCCCCTCACTAACACCCCTGCTGGCCTTGTTGCCCCACGCAGCCTGTTTTGTCATCGGTTTGGTTACAACCAAATGGTTGCTTAGACTTTTATTATAGATAATAAAAGCCTAATATGCAAATTGTTCCATTGGGCAGTCATTCAACTGGGAGTTCGATGGGAAGACCAGGAGGTTGACGGCTCACTATGACATGGGGCTGCAACCTCTCACCAGCTACCTGGGGCTAGGGGTGATGGGGACTGAGGTGCAGTGAGAATGCAGGGTTCCACCAAGCTCGCTCTCACTCCCCCTGCTGCCCTTCCCCGGGACACCAGGGCTCACACACTGGGGAAGTCCCCATGCTGAGGTGCTGGGTGCCCACGAGGAGCACACCCCACATCCACGTGGTGTCTTCCGAGTGAGTCAGCCACAGCGCCTGGACCACAGGGGCTGGTCAGGCTCCCAATGGGTTAATGCAGGAGCTGGTCTGCAAGGCCAGCTAGGAGAGAGCTCTCTGCTCGCCCGGCTTTTGTGTGGCTCCACTGGGCAGCCCTGAGGTCTATGCTGTGCCCTTGCCTGTGGGGTCCGGCCATGCTCACTGCATCTTCGTGTGGGGACTTGGGTGCTGTGACTCAGGCAGAGGGGGGCATGCAAGGACCTGGGGCCTAGGTACTTCTCAGGGCCTGGAGGTCAGCTGGGACCTGCCTTTCCATGCCAGTCACTTGCACTTTTATACAACCACAAAATTGCTGGCCACACCCATGCACAGTTTTGTGCACCAGGCCTCTAGTGCTAAAATAAAGAAATGGCTTCTGGGCTAACATCAAATCCAGGCTGTCCAGGAAGATGTGGTCTAAGGATAAAGCCAAGAATTATAAAACCCTTAAGACTTCAGAAACCTTTAGGTGATGCCTCAAAGGATTTTTAGAATGTAAGAATTTTAAAGGCACTGTCCTACAACACCTCCAAAAAACCCAAGGTGAAGAGCTTATCTGAAAACAATTTGTGAGGTGGCTTTTATAATGGCATGAACTGCAGTGTTATTTAACAAAGCCTCTTGACTTCTATAAAGAATGATGCATAATTCTCAACTTTCCTAAGGTAAATATTTTTTTAAAAATATACAAATTGCAGAATAAAAGCCAGTGTTTAAGATATAAGTGCACTATTGCCGAAACCGGTTTGGCTCAGTGGATAGAGCGTCGGTCTGCGGACTGAAAGGTCCCAGGTTCGATTCCGGTCAAGGGCATGTACCGTGGTTGCGGGCACATCCCCAGTAGGGGGTGTGCAGGAGGCAGCTGATCGATGTTTCTCTCTCATCGATGTTTCTAACTCTCTATCCCTCTCCCTTCCTCTTTGAAAAATCAATAAAGTATATTTTTTAAAAAAGATATAAGTGCACTATAAAGATAATCCTATGTAGTAAAAGAGTAATATGCAAATTAACCAATACTCCGCTATACCCATAAGTCACGCCCACCAGCCACACCCACCAGCCAATCAGGAGATGACTACAGCAAGGGAGAGAGCAGGAGGGATGCTTGGGTTTCCCTGACAATGGAGGAAGCCAAGCTTTCTGCACACCCTGGCTGGCCCAGGCTTCCAATTAAGGTTACAAAGTTTCAATTATAGAAGATAGATAAATCCCAACAGAAATGACTGCTGCCACGGAGTGAGCAGAAGGCTTGGCTCCGCTCCAGGCAACAAAGTTTCAATTGTATAAAATAAATAAATCCCAGATACCAGGGCCTCTGCTTGAGTCATCATGGGGCGTGGCTGGCTTGCAAACCACCACAGGCCCCTCGCCCAGGCCTCTCCATGCCCCAAGGGAACCCCACCCTGATCCTAGACACCCTTCAGGGCAAACCAGCTGGTCCCCACCTGTGCACCAGACCTCTATTCTATCTAATAAAAGAGTAATATGCAGATTGATCATCACTCCAACACAAGGTGGCTGCCCCCATGTGGTCAACGATCCTGACCCCATGTGGATACAAGATGGCCAGCAGGGGAGGGCAGTTGGGGGTGACCAGGCTGGCAGAGAAGGGAAGTTGGGGACAAACAGGCTGGCAGGGAACAGTTAGACATCAATCAGGCTGGCAGGGGAGCAGTTAGGGTGTGATCAGGCTGGCAGGCAGAAGCGGTTAGGGGCAATCAGGAAGGCAGGCAGGTGAGCAGTTGGGAGCCAGCGGTCCTGGATTGTGAGAGGGATGTCCAACTGCCCATTTAGGCCTGATCCCACGGGATCGGGTCTAAACAGGCAATTGGACATCCCTCGAGGGGTCCCAAATTGGAGAGGGTGCAGGCTGGGCTGAGGGACACCCCGCCCATGCACGAATTTCGTGCACCGGGCCTCTAGTACAATTATAATCAACGAGAAGCCCAGCACACCATTGAATTGTGTGGGTAGGGTCCCTAGGCCTAACCTCCTGAGATCGGGGCCATCTCCTGCCCGTTTGCCAGTTCCAGGCTGAACGCTGCCTCCGCCAGGCGTCAGGCTGTTGGGATCACCAGCTCATCTCCAGCTACTCCGGGGCTCAGGCCTGCGGGAAAGCGGGCACTGGAGGCTTCATGAGCACATTATTTGTAAAAGTATTCAAAGAAAAATTTAAATAGTAGTGGAAAGTCTAAATCAGATATAGATTTGCTAAAATCCATCATATTTGTCCCAAATTATGATTTAATGAAAAGTAGATGCCTTTAAAAGAGCTGAGAGCTCATGTGAATAGATTACTTGAGACTGAAATACTTCCAAATTTAATTCAAATGGGCATGAATAAAAATGACATCATGCCAACTAAAATGTCTAAGATGCTACTGAAGGAAAGGTACTATATGATAGAGCACCTACATTTCAGTTCATCTGGGAAACCTGAATTTAGCTGTCAAATTAAATACACTTAATTTAATCTTAATTTCAAAATACTCATTTTAGGTAGAGCATTTCCATTTACCTACTTCCTAATTGTTTTAAACTTGGTGACAGAAAGATTTAAAATTATTATTCTATCAATATAAGACTAAGTTATTAATATAAATCTCTATCTATTAGTAATCTATAACGTAACCTCTTAAAATTTCATGGGCAGGACAATGCCTTTACTCAAAGCAAAGCACCTCTCAGATCTAATGTTCACCTACTGGATACAATGTTGCTTTAAAGCTGATAGAGCAAACACATTTATAAACTATATATATATAATTTCAGAGAAGAAGGGAGAGGGAGATAGAAACATCAATGACGAGAGAGAATTATTGATCGACTATCCCTTGCACACCCCTATTGGGGACTGAGCCTACAACTGGGCATGTGCCTTGACCGGAATTGAACCCGGGACCATTCAGTCCTCAGGCCAATGCTCTATCCACTGAGCCAAACCAACTAGGGCTATAATCTTTACATTTGTAATATTCAACTAGATTCAACATTTAGCCATCATCAAATATTACTCGGAATTTTCTCTTAGAAATTTTGAAAAATTCTTATCTGTCTGGATACTTACATCTCCTTCTCCATTATCATTTTCATTCTGAAGTCTTCTTTCTTTGAAATGTTCCCATTCATTGATTAACTTCTTAATCATTTCAAGCAGCTTAAGCACATAATTTTCATTTTCATGATCAAATATTTTCCTGGTATCTGGAATCTGATCTTGGGTGTTAATTACTGTCTTTTCTTCTCCGTGAGTGTTATTGGGAGCCTGATTCAGTTGCTGTTGAATCAGCACAATTTCTCTTTGTATGTGAGATAGCTTCTCCATGAAGGATTCCTGCTTTCCAATATCTTGATCCACTTCCCCTTGTTCACTTTGATTCACGTGTTCCATGTCCTCCTTTTCACACTGTTTTTGACTGTGGTCTCTTCCTCCACCTAAAACCAATGTCCTTTCCTTGACAGAATCTCTTAGGTGGTGAAGCTCAATTTCTAAGGTGTTGCTTTTGCTTTCCACTCCAGCAAGTCGTTGAGAAAGATGCTCGTTGTTCTGTTTTACGTTAGACATATCCAGATTCATTCTGTCCCATAAAGAAAACCATTCATCTCTTGATCTCTGGAAAGCAAACGGTAGGTCTCTTTCTGATGCCTGACAATGCTCATGATCGTGTACAGCAGTAGCCAGTCTACACCGGTATGATTCAACTTCTGCTTCCAGTCTTCTTCTGTTTTTTTGTTCATTCTCCAGTTTACAGTTTAGCCTGATAAGCTCAGCTCTTAGAACGTCAAGGTGTGCATTGTATTGAAATACTGTTTCTCTTATTGTCTTTTGAAGACAGTCATTCTTTTCTTTGGCAATGGCAATGTCCTCAACATATTTTTTTTCCATTTCCTGGGTCTGCTTTTTTACTGTGTCTATTTCCAGTCTTAATTTGGCAATTTCTTCCCACAACATGTCATTTTCATGCAATAGACTTTTTTCTTTGTCGGAACTCTCAGAAACCTAAGTAACACAAAGGAGACTTTTAGCTAAAACATTGAAATGACATGTCATGGTAGCCTCTGAAATGAAAGAGTAACCCGTGTTTATAATAAAAAGTTGGAATAAGTGGATATCCCACTGGAAAACAATAGATTTGGATCCAAACCTCTAACTTTATACAAGCATAAATTCTCCAAAGTTAAAAAATGTAATATAATATGATGAATTTCTTAGTGGGGAAAAAAAAAACAGAACACAATTTTAAGAGTCTCAGAATTAGAAAGGGTTTTTCCAAATCATCACAAGCCCAGAATGCATTTAAGTAAAAAATTAATAATTCTAACTACACTTACAAATTGACATTACAGTCTGAACATAAGAGTATTAACCATGCATATATTAGGATAAACTAAATTTCCTAAAATTCTTTTGCCTTCAATATTAATCCATAGATATTCTACTTTTCTAATACTTTCATAGTCAGTTATAAAAAGCTACCTCTACTAATAACTTATAATCACACATTTTCCCAAGCACTCCTACATCCATCAATGAACTCATTCAGTTATCACAATCTGGAATGGAGGGGTTAAAAAGATAAGCAAGTTCAGGATTTCCCCCAGGTTTTCAGACTCCACAATTCGTGCCCTTGGCACCAATCCGTAGTTCTTCTCTAGTGTAGATACAGAAACACAAAAGAAGCCTATGTTTCAAAAAACAAATGGTGAATAATATAAAATTTACAGTTTTTTTTAAATGAGGTTATTTGTTGCTTCAATAACTTATTTCTTTTTCATGATGTTTAAAGTAGTATTAAATGTGAAATGGCGGGGGAGGGGGCGGGGGATACACTGAACTACTTTACTAGGAAGAAAATACCAATAAATTAGCACTAAATATATATTATCGCCTGCATTCTCTTCAGAAGTCCCTTGTATTAAAAAGGGATACTACTTAGAACAAATTATTATTTTTCTCAAAAGTAGAAGGATGACATCTGAAATAGGATCTCTGCACCTGCTATACTTTGCTCCATACCATCACTGGAAGTGAAAACTAACCTCTATATTAATATATCAAGTAAACAAAATCACTGCCAAAATCTGGAACATCGGTTGTTGGTAGCAATACCTTTGAGATCATGGACAACACAACAATTCTTATGGAAAATATTAAAAGCCTTTTCTTTGGGTGAGGCCATTGTGAATGTCACTACTTGAGACAAATGGGTTTGAATTAATATAATTTTATCCAATGGACCCCAAAAGTCATCAGTCATATCTCTCTCTCTCTCTCTCTCTCTCTCTCTCTCTCTCTCACACACACACACAGATATGCTTTTTAAATCCTCTATAGTTTCCATATGTACAGTATTGTTTTTTTCAAGTATATACAAACTCACATGCATTTGAAAAAGACTAAATAAACTACCTCAGAATTCATTTTCTTATGAGCTATTTCTGTCACCTTTGGTTTGCCAAAGTATTTGGTCAGAATTCCATCCTGTAATATGTTGGCATTCTGTTCTCGAGAAAGTTGCCTCTGGGTGTAATTTTGCTCTTCTACAACCTAAGGACACATTTCATTTAGTTTTTGGTCTCATTTCATTTTAAAAAAAGTCCAACGCTTAAGAGCCGTACCTTAAACAAACTGTGAAAAGGATGTAGCCTTTTAAAGTACAAGGATCTTTCCTTTACATGAAAAACTAAAATTGTAAGTGATAGCTACATTTGTCATAGAGCAAAAATATAGTATTCCGAAATAAAATTTCTTTATGAACATTTGACTAGTTCCATCACAGTCTCAAGGCAATTTAGCCTGTATGTTAACATTTTTTATGAGCCAGAATTAACATTTATGTTAATGGGTAGGGTCAATTTATTTTCCATTTCTTCATTTAGAAAACATTCACAGAGCATCTATTAGATGCCAAGGATAGTTATAAGTTAATAATAATTTAAATCATAAAGGTCACAGTTCACATTTTGAATGAGAACACTTTTTTGGTTTGTTTTAACTCAATAATACACATTAAATGACAGGGATATAAGTATTGATGAAGTACTGTTAGAAATAAGAGATTTTCCCCAAAGATAAATTTACCTCCTCTCTTATAATCGCCAGTGTGATGTTTTGTGCTCTGATGGTGGTTTCACTTTGTGGGTTCATTTCAATGTCTTTAATAGAGTGTTCTTCTTTATTTCTCAACTGTACCTTGTATTTTTCATGTAACAGATGACATTTTTCTCTCTTCTTTTTTTCTCCTCTTAAGGTAAATCTGTAGTTAAATATAACCAAAGACGTGATCGACATAAGATAAACTGTTATAAGATGTCTTATGTAAATCTCATGGTAACCACAAAGCAAAAACCTTCAGCAGATTCACAAAAGAGAAAGAGCAGGAATCAAAGCACACTATGGAAAATCTTTGATTCACAAAGGAAGGCAGCAAGAGAGGAACAGTGGAACTACAGAATAGCCACAAAACAACTAGATAGTGTTAGGAAGTCGTTACCTGCCAATAATTACTTTGTAAGTGGATTGAATTCTCCAATCAAAAGGCATAGGATGACTTGGGGTGGTGAGCACACAATGCCGTGTATAGATGAGGTGGTGTAGAAATGTGCACCTGAAACCTCTGTAACTTTGTTAACCAGGGGCACCTCAATAAATTCAATTAAAAAGAGAGTAGAGAATGTCTTGACGGATTAGAATAAGACCTAATTCTATACTGCCTAAAAGAGACTCCATTCATTCATTTTCTTAAATTTTTTTTAATCCTTACTTGAGGGTATTCCCACTGGTCTTAGAAAGAGGGGAATGGAAAGAGAAACAAACAGACAGACAGACAGACAGAGAAACATCAATGCGAGAGAGAACATTGATTGGTTACCTCCCATACATAGCCAAACCAGATATCAAACCCACAACCTAGGTATATGCCTTGACTGGGAATAAAATCAATAAACTTCTGGTATAGGGATGGGGCTCAACCAACTAAGCCACAGAGGCCAGGGCTCAATTCATCCTTAAAGACACTTAAAGGCTCAGTGTGAAGAGATGGAAATGTTGAACTTGAACCAAACATTAGACCAATGGATATAACAAACATTTAGAGAGTAGCCATACATTTTTTATCACCACCTCAAAGAGATAGCTGCACTCCCATGTTCATTGCAGCCTTATTCACAATAGCCAAGATGTGTAAATTAAGTGTCCACCAATAAATGAACAGATAAGAGGATGTGGTATGTATGTTTGTTTGTATGTGCGTGTATTAAGTATGTGAATGTATGAATATATGTGTGTTTATATAGTAAATGTGTGTACACACACACACATATATACTATGTATACACACACACACACACACACACACACACACACACACACACAATGGAATTTTGCCAGGGAAAGAGAAAGAAGGAAATCCTACTGGTAGGGGCAGAAATAAAATAGTAGAGACTAGCTATAGTTATAACAAATATTAATCATGCTCTGTTAACTGTGATTGTTTTGTTCTGATTAAAGAAAACATAGTCTCATCTGTCTGGAAATTCCTCCCAGCCCCCTTGGACTTGAGTGTTAACCTGGAAATGTGGTCCATCCTCCTAACTACCTATCATCATGGAAAGATTAACCACCTTGTTGGTGAAACAATGGAGTCCCAGCCTTCATTGGTGTAATCTGTAACCATTATACCCATTTTTATTGCATTTGCATCATACCCATTCTTATTTATTTTGCTTACTTCCCCATGTAATCTTTGTCTTTCTACCCAATAGAAGCAGCTGGCATATGGTGTTGGAGTACAGAATAGGTTTTCTTGGATGACCGCCTGATCTCTCATATTGCCAACATTATTTAAATAAATGTCATATATGTTCATATATGATTAAACCCTGTCTGATGTGCAGCATGGTGATTATAGTTAACAACACTGTATTATATACTTAAAAGTTGCTAATGGAGTAGATCTAAATGTCCTCACCACGAAGAAAGAATTGCTAACTATGTGATGTAATGGAAATGTGAACAAAGAATCCTGTGGTAATCATTTAGCAACATAAAAGTGTATCGAATAAACACACTGTATTCCCCTCAAAATATATAATGTTAATGTCAATTATAGCTCAATAAAACTGGAAAAAAATTGGAGAAAAATACCTGCATGTCATTATATACATAGTTAGAAAATGGCAACAATCCAATTAAGGTTTTCTTTGAAAATGAAATTGTTTGGTAACTTTTGCATCTAATCCTATGTAATAAAGAAGCAATATGCAAATTTACTGTCAATCCAACACACAAGATGGCCGCCCCCATGTGGACAAAAGATGGACAGCAGGGGAGGGCAGTTAGGGGTTACCAGGCTGGCAGGGGAGGGCAATCAGGCTGGCAGGGGAGTGGTTAGGGGGTGATCAGGCTGGCAGGCAGAAATTGGTTAGGGGCAATCATGCAGACAGGCAGGAGAGCAGTTGGGAGCCAGCACTCCTGGATTGTGAGAAGGATGTCCAACTGCCCATTTAAGCCCAATCCCTTAAGGGGTCCAAGATTGGAGAGGGTGCATGCTGGGCTGAGAAACACACACCCCCCTGTGCACTAATTCCATGCACCGGGCCACTAGTCTCCACTAATAAAAAAGAAACATGCAAATTGGCCATCACTCCACTACACCCACCAGCCAATCAGGAGCGAGTATGCAAATTAGCCCAACAAAGATGGCAGTGGCAATGGAGCTGGAGCCAGCAGTAGGCTTGGGTTGCCCCTGGTGATGGAGGAAGCCAAGCTTCCTGCCCTCCCTGGCTGGCCCTGGCCTCCGCTCAAGGCTACAGAGTTTCAATCATAGAAGATAAATAAATCCCAGATACCTGCTTCCAGCTGGCCCTGGCCTCCACTCAAGGAGGCTCTGAAAAAAGAAAAAAAAAGGAAAGGAAAAAAGGAGGGGCTGGGAACCTGGATCGCCGGGGGGGCGTGGCCAATCTGAAAATAGCCCTCAGGTCCTCACCCAGGCTGGCTAGGCACCCCAGCAGAAACTCCACACTAAAGTGGGCGTGGCCAGCTTGGAAACAGCCCTCAGCCCCTCACCCAGGCTGGCCACCCTCCCCCCAGTGGGGACCCTCACCCCATGGAGCCATGGCCAGCCTACAAACCACCACAGACCCCCTCACCCAGGCCACCCCACGCCTCAAGGGAACCCCCACCCTGATCAGGTCCACCCTTCAGGGCAAACTAGCCAGCCCCCACCCATGCACCAGGCCTCTATCTATACTAATAAAAGAGTAATATGCTAATTAGACTGGGAGACCATCCAGGAGACCTTCTGGATGTTCTTCTGGACAAAGCCATGGTGGCGGGACCGAGGTAGAGGCAGTTAGAGGCCAAGAGGGGACCGAGGTAGAGGCAGTTAGAGGCCAGTTGTGGGTGATCAGGCCAGGATGGGACAGCAGTTGTGGTTTATCAGGCTGGTGGGGGGTAAGCAGACCAGCATGGGTGCCAGTTGGGGATGAGCAGGCCATCAGTGGGGGTCAGTTGGAGGTGATCAGGACAGCGGGGTGGGGCAGTTTGGAATGAGTAGTCCAGCAGAGGGGCAGTTGGGGGTGAGCAGGCCAGTGGGGAAGAAAGGTGGGGGTGAGCAGGCCAGCGGGGGGGGTGGCAGTTGGGGGTGAGCAGATTGGTGGGAGGCATTTGGGGGCAAGTAGGCTGGTGGCGGGGGATGGGGCAGTTGGGGGCGAGCAGGCCGGCAGGCAGAGTGTTTAGGGGCAATCAGGCAGGCAGGTGAGCGGTTAGGAGCCAGCAGTCCTGGATTGCGAGTGGGATGTCCGACTGCTGATTTAGGCCCAATCCCTGTAAACCGGCAGTAAGACATCTTTCGAGGAGTCCCAGATTGGAGAGAGTGCATGCCAGGCTGAGGGACAACCCCCCCCCCCATGCATGAATTTCGTGCACTGGGCCTCTAGTCTTAATATAAAAAGCTAAAATTTACCAACAGAAAATTATACTTACTTTTTTATGGAATAAATGCATGCCTAAGAATATCATGATTATATACCTCCACAAATGTACAAAAAAAGCCTGGCTGGGTGGCTCAGTTGATTGGAGCATCACCTTATACACCAAAAGGTTGCCAGTTTGACTCCTCATCAAGGCATCTACCTGGGTTTCAGGTTCAATTCCTGGATGGGAAGCATACTGGGAAGCAACCCATGGATGTTTCTCCCTCACAATGATGTTTGTCTCTCTCTCAAATCATTAAGAATATATCCTTGAGTGAGGATTACAATAAAATTATAACCTATATATAGTTATACCAATTACACTTCTTGTTAAAACTAAAAATTTAAACACTAAACATCAGTGGTTGACCATCAACCCATGAACCAAGAGGTCACCAGATCATTTCCCAGTCAGGGCACATGCAGGGTTGCTGGCTTGATCCTTAGTAATGGGCATGCATGAGGCAGCTGATTGATGATTCTCTCTCATCACTGATGTTTCTATCCCTCTTTCCCTTTCCCTTCCTCTCTTTCTGAAATTAATAAAAACATATTAAAAAGGATCTTCTTGAGAGCAATTATTAAACAATTCCTCTTGACCCAAACTTCAAAAATAAGTCTCTAATTATTGAATATAAAACAGTTTTCATTTTGAACATAGCTGATGGAACAGCACCTACGCAGGTTTTGGGTTCAATCCCCAGTTGGGAGGCCTGTGGGAGGCATGTACTTTGAGGGAAACAGACAATTGGAAGGTACTAACCAGGGGAACAATACAATCTGACTTATCTTTTAATAGGCTCACTGTGATTAGAATTGAAGAAAAGACTAGAATTGATGGAAGTAAATTAAATAAGAAGAAAAGGGAGGGAGAGAGGCAGGTAGGGGGGAGGGAAGAAGGAGGGAAGGAGGGAAGGAGGGACGGAGGGATGGAGAGAGGGAGGGAGGGAGGGAGGGAGGAAGAAAATATATTAGTTGACTATTAAGCTAATCTAGATAGCAGATGGTAGTGACCTGGCCTGGAAGATGTGATTGGATTCTGGATATACTGGTACAGTAAACACTCAATTTTTGTGGACCTTGAATTAACAGACTTCGGATTTAATAGATAAAATTTCTGGTCTGTATATCATATGTGAAAATTAACAAATGCAACCATTAAATTAAAAATGCTTATAATTAAATTAACAGGTTATTTTTTTGTGATTAATTCACAGTTATTTTTAAAAATTTTATTGTTTTAAGGTATTACAAATAGTAGTGCATATGTCTCTTTTTTTCCCCACTGACTTCCTCCCTTATCCCCTACCCCCCAGCACTTCACAGGTATTTTTAACAAATTTAACAAATAGGCCACATGTTGTAAAACTACTATAGTAATCTCACCACTTATTAACTGTAGAGGGCCCCCTGGGAAGACACATGGATATTCTTTAGATTGCTGTTGACTAAGCCCAAGATATTTGACAGAGTCATGTCAGTTGCACCCCGGCCCAGGAGTGCAGAGGTGTTGTCATTTCCTGGCTTACCTTTGTCTAGGTTCCGGAAGAGGGCTTTGAGATGTGGAACCAGTCTAGCACCGGAAAAGAGGAAATGAAATAGACCTGGGCCCTCCCAAGCTCCTTTAATCTTAAGTTTTCCGGTGAACCCCCCTTGTATATGGGAGTATAAATAAATGTGCTGCGTGGCTCAGGGAGTCGTCTGTCTCTCCAGCAGAAGAGGTCAGCGACCCACCCGGCACCCAGCTTGCATCTACTTCTGTGTCTCTTTATTTCTTTATTTCTCAATCCCTGGACGCCTCTATCAAGAACCAGTTTCATCTCTCTCCGTGCTGGCCACGGAAAAGGGAGATCCCCGCCGCATCAGGCCCCCGCAATTAACAACTATAATCTGCATATTTAAATCTAAGAGTCACCACTCCTAAACAATGTTCAGCAAATGATCAGGACGTGATCACACCAATGGTGTGTGGGTAGTTGGTTTTGTTGGTAAGTAGAGTGACTTTCTGCATAAGTTTTAACATGTGCCACCAATGTTCACATGTGTACTGAGCCGTGCTCCAGCTGTGGGCATTTGCTTATTCTTGGTGAATGGGGAATGCACACATTACTAGACCTATTCAGTATAAAGTTAAAATTATGTATGTACTTTAAAACACATAATTCCAACCCTAACCTTAAAATATAATTAGGGCAACCAAATAAATACCTGTAAAAAGTTTTCAGAGGAAGTAGTGGTTGTATTGCAGAATGAAGGTAATGATGAACATACAAGAGGACAGCGTGTCTTACAAAATTTACTGTTTTAAAGAATTATTGTTTAAAATCAGCAATTTTTAAATTTTGCTGCAGCATGAAAAGAAGTGAAAGTGAAAACATTGGGAAATGGTTGGAAGAATTTACTTGACAAGGAAGGCAGACTTGCATTTAGAAGGGCTGGAGGTTACTGATTACTGCGGGACAACATAGCATATTGGTGGAGAAGAAGTAGCTGAGGAAGATGTTTTACAGTGGTTAGAAGATGAAGGTGACCCTGGGTACCACACTATGACTGAAAGTGAAGTATCAGATGAGGTGATGACCTGGGAAGATGAGGATGGGAGTGAAAATGAGGAGGAAGAAGAAACAACACACCTCAATCACAAAGTTATCAGTGCTTGGATCCTATCTCCACAATCTAATAACATTTATTGACAATTCGTCAGATAATGAAATTCAGCTTCATTAAACCCATTTTCAAAGTATCTGGGAGTTAATTATGAAAAAAATTGCAGACTTCAAACGTTCAAGCTAAACATGATAGTTTTTTCAAAGCAGGATTACTTAAGACAAGCCCCTCAAAATCAAACATTAAAGTGACACCTCAACTATAGTGTCTGGATATATCATCATCCAAAGATGATTAAATAGGAAACTTTTTTTCTGTTTTTATAAAATTTAAATTTTGTTTTGTTTGTAGAACCTTGTTCATTTGTTTAATTAAGTATAATTAAAATGTATTTTCTGCAAAATAGTTAGTTCCATTTAGATTGCATACTTATTACAGCCTCAAAACTACAGTGAATATCCTATCTAATAAAAGAGTAATATGCAAATTAACCATCACTCTGCTACACCCACAAGCCAATCAGGAGCAAATATGCAAATAAACCCAACCAAGATGGCTACGGCCACAGAGAGCAGGAGGGAGGCTTGGGTTTCCCCGGCGATGGAGGAAGCCAAGCTTTCCGCACACCCTAGCTGGGCCAGGCCTCCGCTTAAGTCTACAAAGTTTTAATTATAGAAGATAAATAAATCCCAATAGAAATGACTGCCGCCATGGAGCAAGCAGAATGCTTAGCTCCGTTCCAGGCTACAAAGTTTCAATTGTAGAAGATAAATAAACCCCAGATACCAGGGCCTCTGCTTGGCTCGCTGGGGGTCGTGGCTGGCCTGCAAACCACCACAGGCCCCTCGCCCAGGCCACCCCATGCCACAAGGGAACCCCCACCCTGATCCGGGACATCCTTCAGGGCAAACCAGCCCATGCACCAGGCCTCTATCCTATCTAATAAAAAAGTAATATGTAAATTGACCATCACTCCAACACACAAGATGGCTCCCCCATGTGGTCAAAGATCCTGCCCCCATGTGGACACCAGATGGCCACCACAAGATGGCCAGCAGGGGAGGGCAGTTGGGAGGAACCAGGCCCGCAAGGGAGGGCTGTTGGGGGTGATCTGGCCAGCAGGGGAGGGCAGTTGGGGGTGATCAGGCCAGCAAGGGGGTAATTGGGAGTGAGCAAGCCAGCAGGGGGGGCCAGTATGGGGCAAGCAGACTGGCGGGGGGCAGTTGGGGGCAAGCAGTCTGGCAGGCAGAGTGGTTACGGGTGATCAGGCAGGCGAGCGGTTAGGAGCCAGTGGTCCCGGATTGTGAGAGGGATGTCCCAGATTGGAGAGGGTGCAGGCCAGGCTGAGGGATTCCCCCCCCCATACACGAATTTCGTGCACCGTGCCACTAGTAATAATATATAATTGATGTCCTTAGAATGTGTACGTGTGTGTATATCCAAGTCATGCTTTCCTGTAGGATCTAGTTCTCGAAGTGAATCTATTGGGATAAAGGAATGACATACTTGAAGTTTCAAAACTAGCTCAATTACCCTTTGACAAAGAGGTGCGAATTTCATGTACCAGTCGTGCAGGGGAGTGCCTTTTCCTCCCATGTGCCAATTCTAGTTGTTATTTTTAAAATTATATATTTATCATTTTAAATTCAAAAAATGGTATCTCATTGTTTGTTGATTTACCTTTTTTTTTCTGATTACCAGGCAAGGATCAATCTCCCCAGTAAAAATATAAAATGGTGTTAATCATAAAAAAAATGTGTTAATCATGAATATTTGCTCAAATTGGAATTTGTTTTTATAGGAAAAGCATTATTACCTACTATTAAATACTGCTGTAGGCTTACCTGTCCGGATCTTTACTCTCCGTAACAGGATGCTGCTGCTTATCAGTTTGTTCACCTTTGCTTTGTGGACTCCATGCATCACTGTCATCAGCAGCAGCATTAGACAAGTTTCCTGACACTTTCCTTTTATTGCTTTTTTTGTTTCTTTTCTTCTTCTTTGACCTTTGATGAAAGTTTGATATTAAGGATATTGTTATGACCTTAGTCATTAAAAAGACTGTTTATGTTTTCATTAATTTTATCATTTGACTCTTAGTTCAATTTCCATTACTTTAATCAATAAAAATATTTTGTGTTTTTATCATTATAGGTCATTGAAGCTATAAATTCTGCTTTATTTCTGTTTCAGTAAAGAAGCAGAATTTTCCAAGATTTTTAAAGGGCTGTCTTAATTTTGTGCTCTTATTCACATCACATCCACTCTTTGCTACCTAGCATTCCCCTTACCCACCCCCACCCCATTAATCTAGCAGAGACAGAGAAGTAAAAGGACAGAGATGCAAAGTGTGTCCTATTCTGTCTTTCCCATCTAGGTCTTGCATTACAGCCAGAGTTGGGGGACATTGTGACATTGTGCCTCAGAAACAAATAGAAAGCTATCCTGTGTCTGCACGAAGCTATTCCTTCCCCCATTGCCATTTACAATTCTTTTTTCTTTAAGATCTTTGAGGGTATAAAAAAAGTGGTGGTATTCATAAAATATATTAACAAAAGTTTACCACAACACTGGAGCAGAGTGAAACCAATGAATTGTTGGTTATTGTGCAATTCTGGAAAAATGAGTAATACTCCCCTGTCACATACAATCACTATAAAATCTTATAGCTAAAGGATATAGAAGTAGTTCTTTACTTACTTTAGCCCATATTTACGGATAACGGAAATAAAACCAAGATTTAATGATCTGTGCATGCATTACCTAGTATTTTATGGCAGCAAAAGAAAGGCTATCTACACTAATAAAAGAGAAACATGCAAATTGACCATACCCCCGCTACACCCACTAGCCAATCACAAGCGAGTATGCAAATTAACACAACAAAATTGGCAGCAGCCACAGAGCTGGAGCAAACAGGAGGCTTGGGTTGCCCCTCGAGATGGAGGAAGCAAAGCTTCCTGCCTGCCGGGGCCGGCCCTAGCCTCCATTCAAGGCTACAAAGTTTCAATTATAGAAGATAAATAAATCCCAGATACTTGCTTCTAGCCAGCCCTGGCCTCCACTCAAGGAGATGCTGGAGGAAAAAAAAAAAGAAAACAAAAGAAAAAAAGAGGCTGGGAGCCTGGATTGCCAGGGGGCGTGGCCAGCCTGAAAACAGCCCTCAGCTCCTCACCCAGAATGGCCACACTCCCTTAGGGTGAGGGTCCCCGCTGCGGGGCTTGGCCATCCTGCAAATAGCCATCAGCCTCTCACCCAGGCTGGCCAGGCACCCCAGTGGGGACCCCCACCCTGAAGGGGGTGTGGCCAGCCTAAAAATAGCCATCAGCCCCTCACCAAGGCTGTCCACACCCCCATGGGGTGAGGGTCCCCACTGGGGGGCTTGACCAGCCTGCCACACCCTGAGGGTTTGTGTCCAGCTTGAAAACTTTTCCCAGCCCCTCATCCAGGCTGGCCACGCCTCCCACAGCTGAGACTCTCACGCCATGGGGGTGTGGCTGGCCTGCAAACCACCACAGGCCCCTTGGCCAGGCCGCCCCACGACCCAAGGGAACTCCCACCCTGATCCGGAACACCCTTTAGTGAAACCAGCTGGCCCCCACCCGTGCACCAGGCCTCTATCTATACTAATAAAAGGGTAATATGCTAATTAGACTGGGAGACCTTCCAGGAGACCTTCTGGATGATCTTCTGGACAAAGCCATGGTGGCGGGACCGAGGTAGAGGCAGTTAGAGGCCAAGAGGGGACCGAGGTAGAGGCAGTTAGAGGCCAGTTGTGGGTGATCAGGCCAGGATGGGACAGCAGTTGTGGTTTATCAGGCTGGTGGGGGGCAGGGCCATTGGGGGTAAGCAGACCAGCAAGGGGGCCCAGTTGAGGGTGAGCAGGCTGTCAGTGGGGGTCAGTAGGAGGTGATCAGGACAGTGGGGGGGGGTGGTGGCGAGCAGGCCAGCAGAGGGGGCAGATGGGGGGGAGCACACTGGCACGGGGGCAGTTGGGTGTGATAAGGCTGGTGGGGGTGCAGTTGGGGGTGATCAGGCCGGCAGGCAGAGTGGTTAGGTGCAATCAGGCAGGCAGGCCGGCAAGTGAGTAGTTAGGAGCCAGCAGTCCTGGATTGAGAGAGGGATGTCCAACTGCTGGTTTAGGTCTTATCCCTGTAAACCAGCTGTAGGACATCCTTCAAGGGGTCCCAGATTGGAGAGGGTGCAGGCCGGGCTGAGGGACACCCCCACCCCCCATGCACAAATTTCGTGCACCAGGCCTCTAGTCTATAATAATAAAAGAGTAATATAATAATTAGATCAGACAGCTGAATGACCTTCCAGACAGCATTCTGGGCATCTTTCTAGATGAAGCAGCCGTGGTGGGGGCCGAGGAAGAGGTGGTTAGGGGTGATCAGGCAGGCAAGCAGAGTTGCAAGGGGTGATCAGGCAGGCAGGCAGAGGGGTTAGGGGTGATCAGGCAGGGAGGCGAGCAGTTGGGGACGATCAGGCAGGCAGGTGAGTGGTTAATGGCAATCAGCCAGTAAGGTAGAGTGGTTAGGGGCGATCAGGCAGGCAGGCAGGCAGGCAGGTGAGCAGTTAGGAGTCAGCAGTCCCGGATTGCAAGAGGGATGTCTAACTGCTGGTTTAGGCCTGATCCAGAATCAGGCCTAAACAGCAGTTGGACATACCCCAAGGGGTCCTTGATTGTGAAAGGGTGCAGGCCGGGCTGGGGGAACCTCTCTATCCTGTGCCCGAATCTCGTGTACCAGGCCTCTAGTCCTATATAATAAAAGCCTAATATGCTAAGTGTAAGGTCGTCCAGTCAGCCGTTCACCCGATCAAAGCATAATATGCTAATGATATGCTAAGGCCACTCAACCGCTTGCTATGACGTGCATTGAGCACCAGGGGCTAGATGCTCTGACCGGTAGGTTAGCTTGCTGCTGGGATCTAGCTGATTGGGACTGAGCAATATTGGCCGGACATGCCCTGGAGCCCTCTTGTGGTCCCTCCTGACCTGGCCAACCTCCCGTGACGCTCCCCGACCCCTATCATGCACCAGTAGGGTCCCTTGGCCTGGCCTGTGCCCTCTCACAATCTGGGACCCCTTGGGGTATGTCGGAGAGCCAGGTTCAGCTTGATCCCGCAGGGCAGGCCGAGGGACTCCACAGGTACACCACTTGGTGCACTTGGCCTCTAGGAATTCTATAATGCTGAATCAGATAAATAAATGGAAAATTTCATAGAATTAACCAGGTAAATTAAATATGACCTTTGAAAAGTAATTTAGTGCCTTAGTGCAGTCGGCAAACTTATTAGTCAACAGAGCCAAATATCAACAGGACAACGATTGAAATTTCTTTTGAGAGCCAAATTTTTTTAAACTTAAAACTATATAGGTAGGTACATTGTTATTAACTTAATTAGGGTACTCCTAAGCTGGCCTTTGCTAAAAACTCAAGGGGCCAAAGAGCCGCATGTGGCTCGCGAGCCACAGTTTGCTGACCACTGCCTTAGTGTAATGAGGGGGCTCATCCACTTTTTCTTATAAAGGAGCATAATGTCTCAAACTTTTTCCATCTCAAAACTCAGTTTTCTCCTTTAGAGACAAATATTGAGTTTATTGCAAACAATTTATGTGACCTATATGATACATACATGTCAAAATGATAATTGCCATACTTTTATTTTTGGAAGGTATTCTACATTTCTGTGTTTTTAATCTTTCCATTACAGTTCACATTCAACATTATTTGTATTAGTTTCAGTTGTGCTGCATAGTGGTTAGACAATCAGATATTTTACAAAGTGATCCTCCTGATATTTCAAGCAACCACCTGACACCGCTCATACTTATTACAATAGGATTGACTACATTCTCTATGCTGAACTTGACATCTCTGTGACTGTTCTGTAACTACCATTTTGTATTTCTTAGTCCCCTTACTTTTTGCCCAGTCTACTGACTCCCTTTCCTCTCACATCCACCAGTCAGATCTGTTATCTATGAGTCTCTCTTACATTTCTTAGTTCATCTATTTTGCTCTTTACATTCCACATATAAGTGAAATCATATGGGACTTCTCTTTCTCTGTCTGATATATTTCACTTAGAACAATGCTCTCTAGGTCCATCTATGCTGTCACAAATGGTAAGGTTTCATTTTTTTATGGCAGTACCATACTTTATTAAACAACATAATGTAAAGCTTCGACTCAACAAACACATCTGAGAGTGGTGATAAAAATATATGTGGAAGTATATATGTTTGTTAGTAAAATATCTCAATAAAACTGCAGTGATGATGTACAGTGCAGGTGGGTACTTGAAATATTGGGGAGACCAATTTGTAAAGTATATGATTATCTAATCACTATGCTGTACATGTGAAACTAATACAAAATAATATTGAATGTAAACTGTAACTAAAATGAAATAAAAATATCCTGAAGCGATCACATTAGAATTCTAAGTTCCAAGGTTTTGAGTAAACCATTGAAGATTGTACACACTATAGCACAAAATAGATGAGTTTAGCTGGGGATATTCGTTTATATACCTTCTCCCAGTTATAGATTCCTTCCATTTTATTATTTCTGGGATGCAATTTATGGTTTTTTAAATTGATTGTAGGAAGAGAGCATAGGAGAGGGATAGAGAGAAACATCGATTGGATTCCTCCTGCACATCCCCTACTATAGATCCAGCCACAACACTGTGCCCTGACCCTGAATCCAATGAGGGACACCTTGATTCATGGGTCAGTGCTCCACCACTGAGTCACACTCCCTTAGCTATAAGATATAATGTAAATTTAAGCCAATGGATTTAAAAATAAACAACAGCATAGTACTTAATACATTTTTTAAACAATCTCCTTTATACTTTTCACTGGTTCATAGTACATTGTTCCTATGTACATCGCTAAATTAGTTGCCCAATTCAGAGGAAAGACTGACAGAGAGACTTAAGTCAATTAAAGAACAGAAGAATATTTTCTTAAACTCCTGTTATTCAGTTGACAGAATCTATTTATATATACAATTACATATTTAGACAGCCTCATTTTACATACAATATACTTTTCAGAAGTGGAAAATCAGAATGGACCGGAGAATTGATAAAGAGAGAAAAGAAAGAGTAGCAGTAAGTGAAATTCTACCTCTTTTTGAAGTTGAACTTTCTCTTTTTCCAAAGCCAGGCGCTCTACTTTTAACGTGTCTACGTCATTCTTAAGCCTTTGTATATCTTGCTGTAGTTCTTTAATTATTTTTGCTCCAGGTGTTCTGTCATTGTGCAGTGCCGAGGAACTCTTATCTTTTAATTTAGAGTCCACAGTTTTACAATAATTGGCACTGCCATGATCTGCAGATAATGGCTTCTGGAACAAGTCTTGATTTGGCTTTGCTTCCTTGTAAGTATTTGTAACAGCAGGCATATCGTGGCCTTTTATTTCAATGATGAGTTTTGTTTCATTGCGGCAGGGATGCTGCAATTCAAGATGGCTTTTCGGATCACGAGGCTGAGGTGCAGGTCCGATGCCTAATTTCCAATCCAGGGTATTTGGGTTCGTATTTTTTGTCATCTGCATAGCCAACTCTTGGTCTTCTTTCACTCCAGATGTAACTACTGGGGTCCTTACTTTCTTATTTTCTGTTTCATTATGAAAACTCTCATTTTTGTTTAAAACATGCTCAGCATGAGGTTTCTGATCATTTTCAGAATGTAATTCCTTTTCTTTTAAACAAAACTCAGAAGATGACGACCACGGAGAGTCTTCTGGGGACGTAGGGTCTGCAGGAGATGGAGAGAGAATTTTGAAAGTGGTTTCTTCTCGTTCACATGTTTGTAATGCTGCAGAGATAGACTTTCCAAATGCATATTTTCCCTCAGAATCAAGCATTTTATTTGTCAAATTAGAAGGCATTTGTCTTAAGCTTGCTTCTTCTTTAGAGTTATCACATAGTGGCTCTTCCTCAGGACAATCAGTCGTTTTGAATTTTGCAGAAAATTCATGTGACTTTTGCTTTGACTCATCTTTGGAAAGTTGTAAATTCTTCCTCCGTTCTAATTTGCCTTTTTTGATGCATATTTCCTCATCCTTTTGCAAAGAAGATTTTCCTGAATACGCAGATGTATCCTCTTTGTCACATGCCCTATTTATTTGTGATTCTTGAGACATTTTTTCCAGATGCTTGCTTTGATTTTTAGATGTCTCTGCTGTTGGGGTACGTGTTTCTGAAATAACTTTATGTTTAAGTAATCAAGTATGGACAAAGAAAAATTAGACTTTAATTTACAATTAACTGTTAGAATTCTTAATCTATGACTACCTATTCCCCAAATCAATGAATTGTAACTGAGAAGTAAAAAAAAAGAAAGGAAAGGAAAGGAAAGGAAAGGAAAGGAAAGGAAAGGAAAGGAAAGGAAAGGAAAGGAAAGGAAAGGAAAAGGAGGGAAGGAAGGAAGGAAGGAAGGAAGGAAGGAAGGAAGGAAGGAAGGAAGGAAGGAAGGAAGGGGAAGGGGAAGGGAAGGAAGGAAGGAAGGAAAGGAAGGAAGGAAGGAAGGAAGGAAGGAAGGAAGGAAGGAAGGAAGGTAGGAAAGGAAAGAAAGAAAGGAAGAAAGAAAGAAAAAGAAAGAAAGAAAGAAAGAAAGAAAGAAGAAGAAGAAAGAAAGAAAGAAAGAAAGAAAGAAAGAAAGAAAGAAAGAAAGAAAGAAAGAAAGAAAGAAAGAAGAAAGAAAGAAAGAAAAAGAAAGACTTGCCTTGGTCTAAATTAAAATAAAAACATGTGCCCTCAACTAATTGTAACACTATTGAAACCAAAGAATTCATTGGATACTAAATCTATTAGAAATAAATTAGCAGCTGAATTTTAACATTACTGAGCCTTCCTCACTTAAAATATTTCACCTCACCATATCCTAAATAATGAGCCCCTGCAGTGCATTTCAGAATTTCTTAGGGTGATCCAAGATGGAGGCAAAGGAGGTGAAAGTTACACTTACTTTCTTCACGAACCAGATTGGAATTACAACTCAATTATATAACTACTACCCTAAATAACCAACTGAAGACTAGCTGAATGTCAGGCTTATAACCAAGGATCTACAGAAGAAGCCTCAGCTAGACTGGTAGGAAGGACAGAGATTCAAAAAGGACTGGTCCTGCATTCACTTGTGATGGCTGAGAATGCAGAGGCATGTCCCAGTGCAATGGTCCCCCTGAGGAGCATGTTGTCTCAACCCCACGCTGGGCTCCCAGCCCCGAGAGCCAGAGCCTGGAAGAGGACCCCACAGGACATCTGGCTGTGAAAATCAGCAGGGATTCTGCCCTCCGGGAAGAGGTGGGAGTCTACTAGAAACCCAGGAGCCCTCATAAGGGCCAGCACGCAAGTATCCTTCCCACCACCTGCTCTGGGCCTATGAAGAAAGGGGGGCTCATCCTACCTAATAAAATAGCAATATGCAAATTGACCGCACCTTCGCTACGCCCACCAGCCAATCAGGGTGAGTATGCAAATTACCCAACAAAGATGTCAGTTAATTTGCATATGCTGAGGGAGGGAGGAGTGAAGACTGAAGACAACTTAGAAGGAAGATGGAGGAAAAGCGGAAAGCAAGGTGGCTGCCAGAGGGAAATCCCGGGCGGGACTGGGCGGGGCGGGCGGCAGCGGCCTGCGGGTGCAGGCGCGGCGGCCGCTTGCAGGATTCTTCCTGCAAATGGGCTACTAGTTTTATTATAAAGAATAAAATGGCCTGGGAGTCACGTGAGGAGGCTGCTTTGTGTGGCTCTGGGAGAGAGAGCTGAGGGGATGGCCTCTGGGTGCCCTCCCTGTGCTGAGTCCCTCTCCCACAATGCCCACAGATGCCACCACCCCTGGGTCAAGCCCTCCCTTCCTTATGGCCTCGGCCTGGGGAATGTACTAGACCATTGTCCTGAATCCTTGTCCCCAGTCCTGTGGAGCTATATACTGCAAAGGAGTGTGGACCCATTTGTGTTTCATGGAGATCTCTTAAGCAGGTCTGGGTGTACTCCGGGGTGTCAGAGACTGAGTCGTGTGACTTTGGGTTGGGAGTCTTTATTCCCTTGCTGATCTAACTAAAGCCACCATTCCAGTGCTGAGCTCTCACTTCATACAGCCAAATCTTGGTCTTTGGGCCTCGATGAATTTTGATAGCCTTCCCCTAATGTCTTCCTGAGGCCCCACCATACCACAACAGTCCATGGATACCTGGTGGGTGATAAGTGGCATTTGTGTACCCTTGTACGCCCGGGATTTGGCCTCACACCCAAAAATGAAACCGAGTTTGAATCTGTATCAACATGGTAAACACCACTTGCACCTACCTGATGAGTCACTTACCTCATGCAACTCACATACCAATGGGAACTCTTTTCAGTGAATGACCCCAGCAGAAAGCTGGTAGGCACAGGTAGATCTCTAAGTGACTTGGACTTTTTGCTCAGCTGCCCCATGGGCTTAATGCTGGTGGAAGGAGGCATTGCTGTGCAGCTGGCCCCTCCCAGGTGCACCCTGGCCCAACAGAGGCAGTCACAAATACTGGATCTCTTTATAGCTCCACACAGGTAGCTCCACACAGGCAGAAACTGACATTGACTTGCAGCAGAGTCCCTTCCAAGAGGCCCCAGAACCAACACACCCAAGGGTTGGGGAGGGGACTTCAGAGCATGACCCAATTAGATCCACAAGCAGAACACACAAATGAAGATCTTGGCATACAGCGAACTGAGCCGGCATGAATTGCTCAACATGGGGTCAGCCTTTGAACAGCAGCTCGTTTGTAGTCAGCCAGCCTGAAGATCAATTCCATCCACAAACAGGCCAACAGAAATCAAGGCTTTACAAAAGAAGGGTTCACACACAAGTGACATTCCAAGAGCGCCTAACTGAGGTGGCAAGAAAGAATGTGCCAATGAGATCCAAAGACACCTAATTCATAAAGCCATTGTACCAAGACTAGGGTGCAAAGCAGATCTAACTAATATACAGAAACAAATAGCGAGAGGCAGCCAAAATTGGGAGTCAAATATGCCCCAAATGAAAGAATAGAAGAAATTCTAAGAAAAAAAGGACTAAATGAATTGGAGGGAAAATATGCATAAGATACAGAATTCAAGAACTTGGTTACAAAGATGCTCAAGGAACGTAGTAATAACTTCAACACAGAGATAAAAAAGGACAAAGAAACCATATAGAATAACCACTCAGAAACGAAGAATACAATATCTGAAATGAAGAATACACTAGAAGGAATCAACAGCAGATTAGATGAAGCAAAGAATAGGATATTTGATTTAGAAGACAAGGTAGCAGGAAGCACCCAATTAGAGCACTAAATTTTTTTTTTTAATGAGCTAGTTTCAATGACTTCAGGGACAACACAAACCATAGTAACATCCACATTGTAGGGGTAAGAGAAGGAGGAGAGAGAGTGCAAAAAATTGAGAACCTATTTGAAGAAATAATGGCTGAAAACTTCCCTGACCTGGTGAAAAACAAGGACCACAAGTGCAGGACACAAAGAGAGTCCCATATACCTACATCCAATACTACTCTACCCAGCAAGGCTATTATTAAAAATTGAAGGAGAAATAAAGAGCTTCCCTCATAAGCTAAAGAAGTTCATAATAAAATAAAATAAAAACAGTATTAAAGGGAATGTTAAAGGGACTTCTACAGAAAAAAAAGGGAAAAAAGGTAGGGAATATAATTATAAATAATAAAATGGCAAAAAGTATGTACCTATCAATAATCACTTTAATTGTAAATGGTTTAAATTCTCCAATCAAAGGCATCAAATAGATGAATGGATAAGAAAATAAGACCCCTACATGTGCTGTCTACAACAGACCAACCTTAGTGAAAGATACACCCAGACTGAAAGCAAAGGGATGGAAAATTATATTTCTTCAAAATGCAAACTAAAAAGGCCCTGGCATGGTAACTCAATTGGTTAGACCATTGTCCCGATATACAAAGTTTGCAAGTTCAATCTCTCATCAAGGCATATACAAGAAGTAACCAATGAATGCATAATTAAGAGGAACAACAAATCAATGTTTCTCTCTTTGTCTCTCTTCCTCTCTCTCACATAGACACACACACACACACACACACACACACACACACACACACACACTTTCTTTGTATCTCTCCTTTGGTCTCTCTCTCATAAATCAGTAAGTGAAAAAATAAATTAAAATTTTAAAAAAATATAAACCAAAAAAATGATAGGATAGCTATAATTATATCAGGTAAAATGGAATTTAAAACTAAGGCTATAACAAGAGACAAAGAAGGTCATTATCCTGTAAAATAAAAGGCTAATATGCAAATTGTTCCTTGGACCGGGAATTCGACCGGGAGTTCAACTGTGAGTTCAACCAAGGGCAGGGCTAGCCCATCAACCAACTGTGGCCCCTCTCCCAGGTCACTTAGCCCAATCAGCCTCGATCTGTGCAGTCCGGCTGGTCCCTACCTGTGCATGAATTCGTGCACCAGGCCTCTGGTATAATGATAATGGGATCAATCCAAAAACAAGGAATAACCTTTGTAAGCCTAAGAGCACCTAATTATATACAGAAAATATTGATATAATCATAGTTGGGAGTTTAACACCCTATTGACATCAGTGGATATATCTTCCAAATGAAATAAAAAAGATAACAGAACCCTTAAAAGACACATTTTACGAGATGAATCTCATTGATTTTTTTCAGAGCATTACACTGTAACACTGCAAGGAATACATTTTCTTCAAGTACACATGGAACATTTGCTAGGGTAGACCACATGTAAGATCATAAAAATGATTAGTAATTTTTAAAAGATTAAAATCATTTCACAATCTCCAACCACATTTATAGTGTTATCAAACTACAAATCAATCACACACACACAGAAAACACTCAAACAAATGGAGGCTAAATAACCTGTTACTAAACAGGGAATGGGTTAACAATGATATCAAGGGAAAAAAATCAAAAGATACCTTGAGATAAATGAAGTGAGAACATGGCAAATCAAAATTTATGGGACATAGTGAAAGCAATCCTAAGAGGGAAATTCAAACCAATGCAGGCCTACCTCAAGAAACAAGAAGCATCTCAAATTAACAATGTATCCTTTCACCAGAAGGCCTGTTTTACATGAGCCTATTGGATTGCTTTAAAGGTGTAATATGATCTTAATTTGATCAATTAATTATTATTATGAGAGTATTCTTTTTGTAGTGAGTAAAGTTCACCAAAAATCAAATAAACCATTTTAAAGTGAAAAAAATGATACATGTACAATGTTGTACAATAATGACCTCTATCTAGTTCCAAAAATTTTCATCATTCCAGAAGGGTACTTCATTCTCATGAAATGGGAACTCCCTATTTCCCCACCGCAGTCTCTGGTTTCTGCCTCTATGTAGTCACTTATTGTGGAAATGACATATAAAAGGTATCACACAATAAAATAAACATATTTTCTTTCCTGGCCTGTATTGCTCAGTTGGTTGGAGCGATGTCCCATGTACTAAAGGGTTACAAATTCAATTCTCAGTCAGGGCACATACACAGGTTGTCGTTTTAATCCCAGTTGAGGCCCAAGGGGAAGGAAACCAATCCATGTTTCTCTCTCATGTCAATGATTCTCTTTCTCTCTCTCTCCCTTTCTCAAATCAATTTTTAAAAAGTCATATCTCGGTTAAGAATTTAACAATAAAAAGACTAATTTTGCATTACTAACATAAATCAATGATAGGTAGGCCGCTACAAAATTATAAGAGTAAGGGCCACACAAAATTAAATTGACAGCAGGACAATTAATTTCACAAGGGAGCACTTTACCTTCAAGTCTTCATTGTGTGATGTAGGCCTTGAATCATCAATGCCAGATTTGCTGCTAAGTCTTTACAGTAAAATATACAACAAAAATGAGTGAGTTCATTTCTTTAAAACAAGCAACAAAAAATTTAAGTGAAAGAGAAGCTATCTGCATATAAAATAATCATTCTTGTTATAATTAATGGTGGGGCTCTATTTACAAAAAGGTTTTAGTGTTACCCAACTCCATTTCTGATTTGACATCTAGCCCTGCCCCGGCCCAACCCTCCTCGTACATGGGAAGCACATCAGGTAATTGAGAAACCAGGTAAAGGGGAGAAGACACCTGCCTTGGGCCACAGATCTATGTACTTCAGCAATCTCCATTCCCTAGGACTCAAGGGGACCTAAGCCCCACTCTGAGTCAGGTAGACGAGACCATAGTCCTTTATGCGATCAAAAGAATCCAGTGGCTCAAATTCTTTTCATATTTTTCTAAAGAAACCTTGAATGCTGCTAATTTCTCCAATTGAACAACCAAGCAAAAGAGAAGCAACATCTTCAGGACATCCTTGAGCCCCATATTTTAATCTGCCTTTCTGGAGAAACAACCCACATTCAGTGTCCTTCTTCTTAAAACTTATCTTTGTCATAAACTTCAATATTTTCATCTCTTTTCCAAAACTCTTATTTCAAACCCAACCCAGTGTTGTTCCGCTTGAAACCTGGGATTCCCTGCTAGTTCCATTCTTATCCTCTATTGACTGTGTTCACAACCCACTCCCTATATTTCTATTATGAAAACTCACCTATGGAATGAAAATAAAGGGAAACACATTGCATTTAGCAAACTGAATTTATATCTCTGTTCCAGCACTTATTATTATCTCAGTGAGTCACCTTAATATGCTTCCACTACTCCATGTGAACAACCACTTGGCCAGGATGTCAAACACAGGTTGAAGTACTAGAGAAGGTTTTGTTTAATTAATTGCTAGGCTTCCTTAAAATGATGAAATTCTATGTGTCTTTGATTTTGTCTATAGAAAAATGGAGAACACCATAGTTGGCAGAATTGGGGGGAAAAATACAACACAAAGAAAGAAACACCAATAAAAGCAGGGAATAAAATAAAATAAATCAAGAACTCATGCAAGAGGGAAAAAAAAGACTATAGGAACAAATAAAAAAACCTCATACAACTAGGCAAAGGTACTAGCCTAAAGAGAAAACCAGACTGGGAAGTCAGTAATTAGAGTAATCAATTAGAAATATCCTCTAAACATATGCTTCATTTAATTAAGATAACATGATCTCCACATAGATATTCTTTACTTAGAGATAAATAATTCATTCCAAGAAGAATAGATATCCTTTTACCTAAAAACCCTTGCCTGATTAGACCTTGCTTAGGTAAAAGCTTTGGTTCTGTGGCCATAGTGAACCGAGATGGGCCCTAAAATCTTTTGTGGGAAAAACAAGGTCCTATTTACCACTACAATTGTCAAGGAGAGTAAGACAAATGTTTAGACTCACTGAGCCTCTTAGAAAAACTCTAAACCAGAGTTAACACACAATCAGATTTGATTTTCTGAGATGATCTGGTTGGCAACTTTATCTCCACGGCAGAGGTTCACAGGAAATTATCTGTGTGTGTTGAGGGACAACAGAATCATTTGGAAGCCAAGCTGTTTGCCAGTCAAATCATGGCCCAGCCCCTTGCTAACTATGGAATCATGGGTCAATTCATCCAACTCCCTGAATCACAGTTGCCTTGTTGATAAAAAGTAGGCTACATTAGCACAGCTACTTTGCCAAGCTATTGCGATGACTCTACAACACAGGTTAATTACATAGTATAGGGTATAGCCCACAGTAGAGCACTCTAGAAATGTTAGTGTCTTTTCTCTGCATTTTCTTAGTGAGCATATAATTTTTAAAAATCCATAAAATCCTACCTGCTTGAAGAGTCTTCTTCAGAGGTATCAACAACTATTTAAAAAAAAAAAAGTAAAATACATTTTCAAGCAATAAAAATGCAGGACTCTAAAAGTAGTGGACTAATACATTGTTCGAAAGTATAACTTCGGGGCCACACCTGAAGACTATATTAGAGTAAACATTAATCATATTATTGGTAGGCCATTAATACATAAGAACGTTTACTTTCTCTCTCTTTTTTTTAATATATATTTTATTGATTTTTTTACAGAGAGGAAGGGAGAGGGATAGAGAGTTAGAAACATCGATGGGAGAGAAACATCAATCAGCTGCCTCCTGCACGCCCCCTACTGGGGATGTGCCCGCAACCAAGGTACATGCCCTTGACCGGAATTGAACCTGGGACCCTTGAGTCCGCAGGCTGATGCTCCATCCACTGAGCCACACGGGTTAGGGCTACTTTCTCTTTTTAAATACAGAAAAATGGGATGTATCAAAGTTTGATACCTTCCTGTGCACTGCTATGTACAATGAACATAAACCTAAACAAACCCCATCGGACTGATAGAAAATTATGTCATTAGTGGAAGCAGCATCATAGACTAACCATGTCAAACTTAAATAGCTTGAGTTTTCTGGACTCCTCCTGTTAGCAGCAGTTAGAAGAGAGTATACTGAGGGAGCAAGATGGTGACCGGCAGGAAGGTAGGGAGGGAGAAAGTGTGAGTGAGTGAGGAACCCATAGAGGAGAGTGTACATGTGTGGTGTGTGTATGAGCTAGGGACAGTTAGATTCTGCAGGTCTTCCAAGGGGCTGCCAAACTGGGCAGTCTTAGACCTTGGAACCCCACGCACAAAGCGGACACTTGTGAGCGGCCAAAGCGGACACTTGTGAGCGGCCATCTTGAGAAATAGAGCTGCTTGAGACTAGGATCCTGGCCTCAGACACAAACCAGGACTCTGCAGCCACTGGGGACAGAGAACTGCGACCACAGCTTCAGGTCAACAGACAACAAATATCCAGACTTCCCAGCAGCAGATTTCTGTGAGTCAAAGAGCCTAGCCCCCTCCCTGCAGGCTCGTGGATAGCGCCATAGTAACTGATAGACCCGCCCCTCGCCCAAGCTGCAACACCCCTACGGGAATTGAACGCATGCACGGGACACAGCTCCCCTTCGGAGAATTTGGCATGTGGGATGCAGCTTCCCTTCGGGGAATTTGAGAGTGCCCGAAGCCCTAGCCGGTTTGACTCAGTAGAGAGAGTGTCCGTGGACCCCAGCACTGCTACTGGAATTTGAGAGACTGGAATCTGCTCTCCGCAATGCAATCAGGCAACCAAACCCCAAGCCCACGCAGGGTGGCAGTGCCACCTGACTTTGATTCTGGAAAAGTGCACACGGAAGTCTGTTTTCCGCAGCACAGGCACGCCACAGAGCTATTGTGCAACCCAGTCCCCCATGGTAACCGGGACTCAAATTCTCCCCATAAGAGGCAGCACTGAGCACCACCGACTTGACTCTGTTTCTTACCATGTGCACCTGGGATCCCTGACTCACAGCGCATTCACACTAAGAGCCAGTGACTCCAATTCTTGGTGCATGCACACACAGGGACCCTGATTCTCAGCGAGAAGCCGCATGAGGCAACAGAGACTCTGACACTCGATTCTTGGTGCAGACACAGGGAAACTCTGACTCCTAGCACACGATAAGGGACTCATTTTCGGCACATACCAACAGTGTGATGCAGGCAGAGTCCCTGATTCTGAGTGAGCACACGAGACCACACTGAACACTGGGGACACTGACCCTGGGCAAGCCTGGTTCCCACCAACCCAAGGCAGCCACACATCCTAGTGTCAGAGCACTTCAGTGAAACTCGGGTGGAGCGAAGTCCCCACAGCACACGGCCCAGGTCCATGCAAATTGAAGCTTGAACCTTCTGGTGATAGTCAGAATGGGGAGACGACACAATCCCCAGAGTGAACAAGAAAGAAAATTAGTGAAATTGAAGCATGCAACATGACTGAAAAAAAGTTCAGATTAATGGTTGTGGAATTTATACATTGGATGGATGAGAAAATCAACAACTTATGCAAGAATCAGGAAGAAATGAAAAATGATATAGCTACAATAAAAAACACCATGGGAAGTTTCAACAGTAGACTAGAAGAAGCAGAGAACCAAATTAGTGAGTTAGAAGATCAGGTACAGAAACAAGCTCAATCTGAACAGCAATTGGAGAAAAAAATTAAAAAGCAGGAGGAAAGCCTAAGGGAACTTTGGGACAACATGAAACAAAGTAACATACGTATAATAGGGCTGCCAGAAGGACAAGAAGAGCAGCAAGGATTAGAAAATCTATTGGAAGAAATAATGACAGAAAACTCCCCGGATATGGGGAAGAAAAAAGTTACACAAGTACAGAGAGTCCCAAGCAGGATCAATCCCAAAAGACCCACACCAAGACACGTCATAATTTCAATGGCAAATATAAACGACAAAGAGAGAATCTTAAAGGCGGCAAAAGAGAGACAGAGAGTTACCTACAAAGGAACACCCATCAGATTATCAAATGATTACTCCACAGAAACACATCAAGCTAGAAGGGAATGGAAGGACGTATACAAAGTATTGCAAAGCAAAGGACTGAATCCAATAATAATCTATCCAGCAAGACTATCAATCAATATTGAAGGGGAAATCAGGAGCTTCACAGACAAAAAAAAAGGCTAAGGGAGTTTATCACCACCAAACTAGCAATGCAAGAAATGCTAAAGGGAATACTGTAAAAAGAAGAAATAAACAGGTAAGAAGGAACACAGACACAAAAAATAGATATGACTACAAACAAATACCTTTCAGTAATAACTTTAAACGTAAACGGACTAAATGCTCCAATCAAAAGATATCAAGTGGCTGAATAGATAAAAAAACATGATCCATATATATGCTATCTGAATAGATAAAAAAACATGACCCATATATATGCTATCTATAACAAGAGACTCACACAGATTGAAAGTTAAGGGATGAAAAAGTATCTTTCAGGCAAATGGAAATAAAAACAAAGCTGGGGTAGCAATACTTATATCTGACAAAATAGACCTCAAAGTAAATGCCATAACAAGAGATAAGGAAGGTCACTTCATAATACTAAAGGGATCAATACAACAGGATATAACCCTAATAAACATATATGCACCCAACGCAGGAGCACCCAAATACATAACAAAACTCCTGGAAGATATCAAGGGAGAGATTGACGACAATACAATCATAGGAGGGGACTTTGATACACCACTCACATCAATGGATAAATCCTCTAGGCAAAAATCAGCAAAGACACAGCAATCCTAAATGAATCACTAGATCAGATGGTCTTAACTGACATCTTCAGAACATTTCACCCAAAGCCACAGAATACACGTTCTTCTCAAGTGCACATGGGACATTTTCAAAAATAGACAACATATTGGGTCACAAGCAAAGTGTTCCCAAATTCAAGAAGATTGAAATCATACCAAGCATCATCTCAGACCACAATGCCATAAAATTAGAAATAAACTACAATAAAAACAATCCAAAAATCTCAAACACTTGGAAGCTAAATCGCATGCTATTAAATAATGACTGGGTTACCAAAGAGATCAAAGAAGAAATTAAAAGTATCCTGGAGGGAGAGATCCAAGAAGGAGGCGTAGGTAAACATCTAAACTGCTGCCGTGCACAACAATTTCAAAACTACAACTAAAAGACAAAACATCTATCACCCAGAACCACGGTAAAGCTGGCTGAGTAGAAGTTCTACAACTAGGCGGAAAGAGAAAAGAGCATTCAGGGCACAAGCACTGAAAAACTGAGGTACAAAGGCACGCGCGCGATATGAGCTGGCGGCGGATCCTGGCTGGCGGCGGGCATTGCTTTCTTCAACCTAAAAAGAGACAAGCTCCCGATCTCTCTGAAATCCAGTTTCTGGGGAGAAGCTGGACTGTCTGTCATTGGGTCGGACAGTGAGGGTGGCTTGCTTGCAGAGCTGCGCGCAAGAATAATTGTTTGCTGGGCTTGGGCGCAAGATGCGGGGATGCAGTCGGAGAGGCAGAGATGGCTCACTGCCAGCCATCACTTTTTGCCACGCCCTAGCCTAGTGATGCCCTGAGACTCCGCCCTGCACAATCTACAAACACACCCAAGCTCCAAGAAGTAGCTTTTGCATATGAATGAATGGCCTTCTCTATTGCAGTTTAACCTAGCAAACTTGCAACCCAGTGCAGTCAGCTCCATAGCCTCCAAGCTCCACGCAGGGAGGAGAGGACTGTGGTTCTCACTGTAGCTCATGCAGGGTGGCCTAGGACAGTAGCTGAACTGCACCCCATTGGAGATCCAGAAGCCAGTGTACCTAGTGGTCAGTTTGAGACACCAGATTTCAACTCCTCACATCCATAAGTGACACATTCGGGAGGCGGACTCAGTGAGCACCAAAGCCACACTGAAAGAAGGCCTGCACCATAAGTGTGTCTCCAGCGCAGCAGTTCTTCCATTATAGACACAGCGGGTCCCCACAGCCAATTGGCCTGGAGGTCAATTCCTCCCAGTATACCAACAACAATCAAGGCTTACCTACACCAAGACTTTGTACTCAGCCCACAAAGGGGTGTACCAAGAGCGACCACCTAGGGTGATTGGGGAAGCTGAGCTACTGGCCCCTTTAGGTCACCTACCACACAAAGCCACTCCATCAACACAGGGAGGCAGCCAAAATTCAGAGACACAGAAGCATGTCACGAATGGGAGAGATGGAAGAAACTAAACTACTGGAAGACACAGAGTTCGGAACCACATTTATAAGGTTACTCAAGACTCTTCTAAAAACCACTGAGAAACTTGAAGAGACCTTCAAGGACCTTAATGAGAATGCCAAAAAAAATTGAAAAGGACCAGTCAGAAATTGAGCATACACTGTCTGAAATAAAGAATATACAGAAACTCAACTGTAGATCAAAGTACCGTAGTACCCCAAGAGTCAAACCAAAGATCTGGAATATGAGGAAGCAAAAAACACCCAACCAGAGAGGCAGAAAGAAAGAAGAATCCAAAAGTGTGAGGATAGTGTAAGGAGCTTCTGGGACGACTTTAAATGTACCAACATCTGGATTTTTGGTGTGCCAGAAGAAGAGAGAGAGCAGGAGATTGAAGGCCTATTGGAAAAAATAATGACAGAAAACTTTCTCTACCTGGTGAAAGAAATAGACTTACAAGTTCAGGAAGCACACAGAACCCCAAACAAGAGGAATCCAAAGAGGACCACACCAAGACACATAATAATTAAAATGCCAAGGGCAAAAGACAAAGAGAGAATCTTACAAGCAGCAAGAGAAAAACAGTTAGTTACCTACAAGGGAGTACCCATACGACTGTCAGCTGATTTCACAACAGAAACTATGCAGGCCAGAAGGGAGTGGCAAGAAATATTCAAAATGATGAATTGCAAGAACCTATAACCAAGATTACTCTACCCAGCAAAGCTATCATTCATAATTGAAGGTCAGATAAAGAGCTTCACAGACAAGAAGAAGCTAAAGTAGTTCATCACCACCAAACCAGGATTACATGAAATGCTGAAGGGTATTCTTTAAGAAGAGGAAGATGAAGAAAAAGGTAAAGGTAAAAATTATGAACAACAAAAAGACATCAAATACATACCTACCAACAAGTGAATCTAAAAATCAAGTCAAGAAAAAATCTGAAGAACAGAATGGACTGGTGAATATAATAGAATCAGGGACATAGAAAGGGAGTGGACTGACATTTCACAGGGGGAAGGGGGTCTGAGGGTGCGGGAAGAGATTGGAAAAAATCTGACACCTATGGATGAAGACAATGGCGGGGGGTAAGGGCATGGGGTGGGGTGGGGAATCAGGTGGAGGGGAGCTATGGGGGGGAAAAAAGAGGAACACCTGTAATAATCTGAACAATAAAGGTTTATTATAAATTTATTTTTAAAAAGAAAAGTATTCTGGAAAATAATGACAACAAAAACATAACAATCCAAAATCTATGGGACACAATGAAAGCAGTCCTGAGAAGGAAGTTTATAGCTCTACAAGCCTACCTCAAAAAAAACAAGAAAAAATGGTAGTAAATCGTCTAACTCTACAACTCAAAGAATTAGAAAGAGAGTAACAAGAAAATCCCAGAGTGAGCAGAAGGAAAAAGATAATAAAGATCAGAGCAGAAATAAATAACGTAGAGACAAAAAAAATACAAAAGACCAATAAAACTAAGAGCTGTTTCTTTGAAAGGATAAACAAGATTGATGAACCTCTAGCCAGGCTCACCAAGAGGAAAGAGAGAGGACTCAAATAAACAAAATCAGAAATGAGAGAGGAAAAATAACAACAGACCCTACAGAAAAATAAAGGATTGTTAAACAAAATACTATGAGCAACTCGACTCCAAAAACCTAGACAAACCTATAGGACATGGACATATTGCTAGAAAAATGCAACCTTCCAAAACTCAATCGGGAAGATTCTAAAAATCTCAATAGGCTGATAACTATGGAAGAAATTGAAACGGTTATCAAAAAGCTCCCAGCAAACAAAAGCCCAGGGCCAGACGGCTTCACAAGAGAGTTATACCAAACATTCAAGGAAGAACTAAAACCTATCCTCCTCAGACTATTCCAAAAAATCCAAGAGGAAGGAACACTTCCCAGCTCCTTCTATGAAGCCAGCATCACCCTAATACCAAAACCAGATAAAGACAACACAATGAAAGAGAATTACAGGCCAATATCCCTCATGAACATAGATGCCAAAATCCTCAACAAAATTCTAGCAAATCGGATCCAGGAATACATCAGAAAGATCATACACCATGACCAAGTAGGATTAATCCCAGAGATGCAAGGATGGCACAATATCTGCAAATCAAAAAACGTGATACATCACATAAACAAATTGAAAGATAAAAATCACATAATCATATCAATTGATGCAGAAAAAGCATTTGACAAAATCCAACACCCCTTCTTGATCAAAACACTCAGCAAGGTGGGAATAGAGGGATCATAACTCAACATAATAAAAGCTATATATGAAAAAACCACAGCCAACATCATACTCAATGGACAAAAACTAAAACCATTTCCCCTAAGAACAGGAACAAGACAGGGATGCCCACTCTCACCACTCCTGTTCAACATAGTACTGGAAGTACCAGCCATTGCGATCAGACAAGAAGAAGAAATGAAAGGCATCAAAATTGGAAAAGAAGAAGTAAAACTGTCCTTATTTGCAGATGAAATGATATTGTACATAGAAAACCCTAAAGACTCCATCAAAAAATTATTAGACTTAATAAATGAATTTGGCAATGTAGCAGGATACAAAATTAATGCCAAGAAATCTATGGCATTTCTATACACCAATAGTGAAATTATAGGAAAAGAGACTAAAAAAACAATCCCATTTACCATCACACCCAAAAAATTAAGATACCTGGAATAAATTTAACTAAGGAGGTAAAAGGCCTATATGCGAAAAACTACAGGACACTGAAAAAAGAGATAGAGGAAGACATAAACAGATGGAAGAACATACTGTGTTCATGGATTGGTAGAATAAACAGCATCAAAATGTCCATACTACCCAAAGCAATCTACAGATTCAATGCAATCCCCATTAAAATACCAATGGCATATTTCACAGACCTAGAAAGAACTTCCCAAAAATTCATCTGGAATAGAAAAAGACCTAAAATAGCTGAAGCAATCCTGAGAAAGAACAAGGTAGGTGGTATCTCAATACCAGACATCAAGCTGTATTACAAAGCCACTGTTCTTAAAGCAGCCTGGTACTGGCACAAAAACAGACATATAGATCAATGGAACAGAATAGAGAATCCAGATATCGACTCAAACCACTATGCCCAATTAATATTTGACAAAGGGGGCATGAACATACAATGGAGTCAAGACAGTCTCTTCAATAAATGGTGTTGGGAAAATTGGACAGATACATGCAAAAAAATGAAACTGGATCACCAACTTACACCATACACAAAAATAAACTCAAAATGGATAAAGGACTTAAACTAAGACAGGAAACCAAAAAATACTAGAGGAATCCACAGGCAGAAAAATCTCAGACATATGCCGAAGGAACTTCTTCACTGACAATGCTCCTAAGGCAATGGAAGCTAAAGAAAAAATAAACAAATGGGACTACATCAAAATAAAAAGCTTTTGCACAGCATGGGAGAACTTATTTGCCAATAACACCACCGATAAGGGTTTAATCTCCAACATTTACAGGGAACTCATACAACTTAACAAAAGGAAGATAAACAATCCAATCAAGAAATGGGCAACGGACCCAAATAGACACATTTAGAAGGAGGACAGAAGGAAGGCTAAGAGACATATGAAAACATGCTCAAAGTCACTAATTATCTGAGAGATATATATCAAAACAACAATGCCGTATCATCTCACACCCATGAGAATGGCTATCATCAACAAACGACAAATGTTGGCGAGGATGCGTAGAAAAAGGAACTCTTTTGCACTGCTGATAGGAATGCAGACTGGTGCAGCCACTGTGGAGAACAGTATGGAGTTTCCTCAAAAAACTGAAAATGGAACTCCCATTTGACCCAGTAATCCCACTCCTAGGAATATATCCTAAGAAACTGGGAACACCAATAAGAAAGGATATATGCACCCCTATGTTCATAGCAGCACAATTTACAATAGCTAAGATCTGGAAACAGCCTAGGTGCCCATCAGCAGATGACTGGATCAGAAAACTATGGTACATCTACACAATGGAATACTATGCTGCCATAAAAAAGAAGGAATTCTTACCATTTGCAGCAACCTGGATGGAATTGGAGAACATTATGTTGAGTGAAATAAGCCAGTCAATGAAAGAAAAATACCACATGATCTCACTCATTTATGGATAATAAAGAACATTATAAACTTGAACAAAAAGATAGATACAGAGGCAGTAAAGCATCAAACAGTCGGTCAAATTACAGCAGGAAGGTTAGGGAGAGGTGGGGAAGATAAGAGATCAACCAAAGGACTTGTATGCATGCATATAAACATAACCACTGGAAGCAAAACTCTGGGGGGTGAGGGCATGTATGGGAGTGGGGGGGGCAATGGTAAGATATGTACACATATAATACCTTAATAAAAAGAACTGTAATTTGAAAAAAAAAAAAACAACTGAAAATGGAACTCCCATTTGACCCAGTGATCCCACTTCTAGGAATATATCCCAAGAAACTAGAAGCACGAATCAGAAAGGATATATGCACCCCTATGTTCATAGCAGCACAATTCACCATAGCTAAGGTTTGGAAACAGCCTAAGTGCCCATCAGCAGATGAGTGGATTAAAAAACTGTGGTACATCTACACAATGGCATACTATGCTGCAGTAAAAAAAGAAGGAGTTCTTACCATTTGCAACAGCATGGATGGAACTGGAGAGCATTATGCTAAGTGAAATAAGCCAGTCAGAGAAAGACAAATACCACATGATCTCACTCATTTGTGGGATATAATGAACAACATAAACTGTCGAACAGGGACAGATCCAGAGGCAGAGAAGCATCGATCAGACTGCCAGACCTCAGAGGGAAGCTAGGGGAGTGTGGGGGAAAGGAGATCAACTAAATGACTTGTATGCATGAATATAAGCCTAACCAATGTACATGAACACCAGGGGAGTGAGGGCATGAGTAGGGGGGGTGGGTTGGAGGGTTAATGGAGGGATGAGGACACATATGTAATACCTTAGTCCATAAAGAAATAAAATAATAAAATAAAATCTATTAATTTCAAGTAAGGCAAAAAAAAAAAGAGTATACTTATTTTGCTGTAACAATACAAATTGTCTAGCTCTTCAGTGAAGACTATTTTATTTAAGATGAAATACTCTAGAGTCTAGACTTTGCAGCACAGCTACATATAGGAAACAGACTCTTTCTGGCCTCATTTCATATTGCAGGATAAGTAGTGAAAACTTTGTGATTCTAGTTATATAAAGTAGAACTCCTTGAGACTATCTCCTTGCATTACTAGAGTGTATCTGTTCCCACCTCATAGAGCAGGGTGGTCCACACAGTTAGTGCTCTGCAGTAGTGCATAGGTCATTTTTCTCAACCCTCTCCCTTAGGTGGCAAATGCCTATAGAAATCCTTCTCTTTCAGCTGGTATGGGACATGTCATCAGATCCTATGTTGATGAACAACAACAACAAATAACTAAGATAAAAAAAACATCTTGGATGACTACATCCATTTACCTTGGAATTTTCATTTGTTAAACATTCAAAAAGATAACCACTGTATGAATCCAAATATACAATATTCAGGAAAAGGAAAATCTATGGAGACTAAGAAAGATCAGTGTTTTCCAGGGATTAGGGAGGAGGGAGGGGTGAATAAGCAAAGCACAGAGGATTTTTAGGATAGTGAAGTGATTCTACATGATACTGTCATGGTGGGTATATGCCATCATACATTTTCAGTGCACATCCATCCGTTGTTAAAAATGTACCTCTCAGGTGCAGGATGTAAAAAAATGAGCAAGGCTGTGGGTTTGGGGTTGTGTAGTTTATGGGCACACACTGTACTTTCCGCTCAATCTGACTGTGCACCTAAAACTGCTCTAAAAAAAATGTCTTGAGGGGGAGGACAAAATGGCGGCGGAATAGGCAGATGTGTCCTGATCCTTGTCCAGGAGGAAATAGAGGGAGCAGTTGAAACGAGAGGAATCCAGCCCGAATTGGCAAAGGAGAAGCGGCTGGTGAGACAGTTTGAAGCTGGGAAGGGCAGAAATCTCCTGGAAAAAGGTAAAACAAGGATCTGGGCAATAGAATCTGCCAGATCTCTAAGCCCAGTAGGTCAGGGGAAAACTCCACAGCGCCAAGCTGTGTCCCTGAGGACAGTCAAAGCGTCTGACTGTGAGGAAAAAGGGTCCACGGGACTGCGGGAGGTAGTAGATTTTAGACCTTGGAGTCTGATTTGGGATCTGAGCTCAAAGGCAGCCCTGAAGAGCTAACTTCCCGACCGCGCAGTGCTGGCAAGAAGGAGCTTGTAAAGACGCGGTCCCTCTTCGCGCGGGGGCCTGCGTCTTTCTCCACTGAACCTAGTTTGTAGGACCTTTCGGATACAGACACTTACCCGTGGCTGAGGTGCAGGAGAAGGGGTGGAGTTATGGAATCTAAGGAGAGTAGGCAGCGAACAGGTCCAGGAGAAGTGGAAGCCTGTCTGGTGCTGAGTCACATCTGATCCCTGGTCACCATTTTCTCCTGAGAGATAGCCCCTCCCTCCAGTCTCCAGGCAACCAATAGCCACACCCAAATTCCACCCTGATTAACACCATAGAATCTGAATAGCCCCTCCCTCCAGTCTCCAGGCAACCAATAGCCACACCCATATTCCACCCTGATTAACCTTTTGCACTCAGATGTCTAGATTAAAATTACTCTTTGAATGTATCAATAATTTGAAATATTAAAAAATCCAAATAAATAAGTTTGTATGAAAAGAAACTCCAGTTTTTTATTCTACTGCCGCACTTTGTAATATCTAGGGTATTTAAAAAATTAAATCCCGAGTAGAATAAAGGAATCGAGGAAAAAGCAAGCGAGTGCAAAGGGTTAACACCATAGAATCTGAATACTCCCTGAGGCCATAGGAACTGCCCAAAAGAAAAACCTTTAGCAGCTAGGCACCTCAATTACACAGTTACACTGCCAGGGCTCTTCAGAGTGCTTCAGTGTGCCTCGCTGGCAAACTTTCTGCAGGTGCTCCTGTGAGCCACCACTGGGAGTAAGCGCTTATCCACTACAGGTATAGAAGCAAAAGCTGTCTGCCCACCCCACAACTACAGAATTCTGGGCAACACAGTCACGCCTTTCCAGAGTGCAGGCCCCCTGAGTCACATCACCCCGACAGACGGTTCCTTGGAGCCACTGTGAGTCCCCACTGGGCAAGCATAATTTCAATTTAGGGTGCAAGACAGAAAAAATTGGGATACTACCCTCCATGACTGCTAACCTCTAGACACCGCAGTTGTGCCTCTCAAACTCGCAGGCCTACATAAAGAGAACCCAAATAGTTCCAGTAGGGAACTACACTAGGTTACTAAGCCCAGGAGACCTGAGAGATTACACCAGTAGCACCATCCCCAAAAGAACCTGGGTAGCAAAGCAATTGGATCTATAATTAAAACATTACAGGAAAACATGGGGAGACAAAAAGGAAATTCCCAAAGGAAAGCAAAAGAGGAATCACCAGAAAGGGAGTTAAATGAACTTGAGGCTAGCAGCTTAACAGAGAAAGAATTCAGAGTATTTGTTATAAGGATGTTTAAACGGATGGATGACAAATACACACAACTCAATGAGAACTATAAGGAGCTGAATGAAAATGTCACCAACATGAAAAGAAACCAAGAGGCGATGAAGAACGACATAGCTGCAATAAAGAACACAATGGAAGGCCTAAAGAGTAGAGTAGAAGAGGCTGAGGACCACATCAGTGAATTAGAAGACAAGGTAGGAAAAAACACACAAACACAGCAGCAACTGGAAAGAAGACTTAAAAAGCAAGAGGAGAGCCTAAGGGAGCTTTGGGACAACACAAAACGAAACAACATTCGAATAATAGGGATAAAAGAAGGAGAGGAAGAGAAGCAAGAAATACAAAACCTGTTAGAAGAAATAATGACAGGAAACTTCCCTGATATTGGCAAGAAAAAAACTATCCAAGTCCAAGAAGTACACAGAGTCCCAAACAAGTTGAACCCCAAAAGACCGACACCAAGACACATCATAATTAAATTGACAAACACCAACGACAAAGCAAGAATCTTAAAGGCTGCCAGAGAGAGACAGAAAGTTACCTACAAGGGATCTCCTATCAGAATATCAACTGATTTCTCAACAGAAACACACCAGGCCAGAAGGGAATGGAATGAAATATACAAAGTGATGCAAAACAAGGGACTGAATCCAAGAATACTATACCCAGCAAGGCTATCATTCAAAATTGAAGGTGGAATCAGAAGCTTCACAGACAAAAAAGGGCTAAGAGAGTTCATCACTACCAAACCAGCAATGCAAGAAATGCTAAAGGGGCTGCTGTAAAAAGAAGAAAGAGAAAGGCAAGAAGAAACACAAACACTAAGGAAAAATATGTCAACAAATAGGTACTTATCAATAATAACATTAAATGTAAATGGATTAAATGCACCAATCAAAAGACATAGGGTAGCTGAATGGATAAGAAAACATGACCCATATATTTGCTGTCTACAAGAGACCCACTTTAGAGCAAAAGATTCACACAGACTGAGAGTGAAGGGATGGGAAAACATTTTTCAGGCAAATGGAAATGAGAAAAAAACTGGGGTTGTGATACTTATATCAGATAAAATAGACCTCAAAGTAAAGGCTACAATAAGGGATAAGGAAGGCCACTACATAATACTAAAGGGAGCAATCCATCAAGAAGATATAACTCTGGTAAACATATATGCACCCAATGCAGGAGCGCCCAAATACATAAAAAATCTCCTGGAAGATATCAAGGGAGAGATCGACATCAATACAATCATAGTAGGGGACTTTAATACACCACTGACATCAATGGATAAATCCTCTGGACAAAAAATCAGCAAAGAAACAGCAATTCTAAATGACACACTAGATCAGATGGACCTAATTGACATCTTCAGAGTATTTCACCCCAAAGCAATGGAATATACGTTCTTCTCAAGTGCATATGGGACATTCTCAAAAATAGACCACATATTGGGTAACAAGCAAAGTCTCCCCAAATTCAAAAAGATTGAAATCATATCAAGCATTTTCTCAGACCACAATGGCATAATATTAGAAATAAACTACAATAAAAACATTCCAAAAAATTCAAACATTTGGAAACTGAATAGCATGCTAATAAACAATGATTGGGTTATCAATGAGATCAAAGAAGAAATTAAAAACATCCTGGAGACTAATGACAATAAAAACCAACATTGCAAATCCTATGGGACACAATGAAAGCAGTCCTGAGAGGGAAGAGTATAGCTCTACAGGCTTACCTCAAAAAACAAGAAAAAATGGTAATAGATCATCTAACTCAACAACTGAAAGAATTAGAAAGGGAGCAACAAGAAAAGGCCACAGTGAGCAGAAGAAAGGAAATAATAAAGATCAGAGCAGAAATGAATGACATAGAGACCAAAAAAACAATACACAAGATCAACAAAACCAAGAGCTGGTTCTTTCAAAGGATAAACAAGATTGATGAACCTCTAGCCAGGCTCACCAAGAAGCAAAGAGAGAGGACCCAAATAAACAAAATCAGAAATGAAAGAAGTGAAATAACAACAGACCCCACAGAAATACAAAGGATTGTAAATAAATACTATGAACAACTCTATTCCAACAAACTAGACAACCTGGAGGAAATGGACACATTCCTAGAAAAACACAACCTTCCAAAACTTAGGAAGAGACTAAAAATCTCAATAGGCTGATAACTATGGAAGAAATTGAAGCAGTCATCAAAAAGCTTCCAGCAAACAAAAGACCGGGACCAGACGGCTTCGCAGGGGAGTTTTACAAAACATTCAAGGAGAACTGAAACCTATCCTCCTCAGACTATTCCAGAAAATTCAAGAAGAAGGAACACTTCCAAGCTCCTTCTATGAAGCCAGCATCACCCTAATACCAAAACCAGATAAAGATAACACAATGAAAGAGAATTACAGGCCAATATCCCTCATGAACATAGATGCCAAAATCCTCAACAAAATTCTAGCAAATCGGATCCAGCAGTACATCAGAAAGATCATACACCACGACCAAGTAGGATTTATCCCTGGCATGCAAGGATGGTACAATATTCGCAAATCAATAAACGTGATACATCACATAAACAAATTGAGAAATAAAAACCATATAGTCATATCAATTGATGCAGAAAAAGCATTTGACAAAATCCAACACGCTTTCTTGATAAAAACTCTCAGCAAGAAGGGAATAGAAGGATCATACCTCAACATAATAAAAGCCATATATGACAAACCCAGAGCCAACAATGAACAAAAACTAAAACCATTTCCCCTAAGAACAGGAACAAGACAGGGATGCCCACTCTCACCACTCCTGTTCAACATAGTACTGGAAGTACTAGCCATTGCGATCAGACAAGAAGAAGAAATGAAAGGCATCCAAATTGGAAAAGAAGAAGTAAAACTGTCCTTGTTTGCAGATGACATGATATTGTACATAGAAAACCCTAAAGACTCCATCAAAAAATTATTAGACTTAATAAATGAATTCGACAATGTAGCAGGATACAAAATTAATGCCGAGAAATCTGGCATTTCTATACACCAATAGTGAACTTATAGAAAGAGAGACTAAAAAAGCAATCCCATTTACCATCGCACCAAAAAAGTTAAGATAACTGAGAATAAACTTAAGGAGGTAAAAGGCCTATATGCGAAAAGCTACAGGACACTGAAAAAAGAGATAGAGAAAGAACATACCATGTTCATGTATTGGTAGAATCAACATCATCAAAATGTCCATACTACCCAAAGCAATCTACAGATTCAATGCAATCCCCATTAAAATACCAATGGCATATTTCACAGACCTAGAAAGAACTTCCCAAAAATTCATCTGGAATAAAAAAAGACCTTGAATAGCTGAAGCAATCCTGAGAAAGAACAAGGTAGGTGGTATCTCAATACCAGACATCATTTGGATGACAAAATGACTGAACAGCAGGCTGTGTGGGGCAACCAGGCCAGCAGGGGGAGCAGTTGGGGGCAATCAGACAGGCAGGCAGGTGAGCAGTTAGGAGCCACTGGTCTTGAATTTTTTTTTAATTTTAAAAAATATATTTTATTGATTTTTTACAGAGAGGAAGGGAGAGAGATAGTCAGAAACATTGATGAGAGAGAAACATAGACCAGCTGCCTCTTGCACACCCTCCACTGAGGATGTGCCAGCAACCAAGGTACATGCCCTTGACCGGGAATCGAACCTGGGACCCTTCAGTACCCAGGCCGACGCTCCATCCACTGAGCCAAACCAGCCAGGGCTGGTCTTGGATTTTGAGAGGGATGTCCGACTGCTGATTTAGGCCCAATCTGAGGGGTTCCAGATTGGAGAGGCTGCAGGCTGAGCTGAGGGGGACCGCCCCTCATGCATGAATTTTGTACACCAAGCCTCTAGTTAATTTGATAAAAAGGAAAGCTGATCATTGCCTAATATTGTCCTAGTAATTTATGAACAAATACCTGTGAAATACTCACCAAGAATAACAAAAGTGCCCAGCATTGCGAGCAATTATAGATGATGCAACTGAAACCAGTACCATGTTATATTATCATATTAATTGCTTTAAAAACAAAATTTTAGGCCAAAGCCAAAAATTCAGTCAGGGCTATACCTGCTGTGCAGAAAATTTCCATGCAGCAGGCCTAAGACTGCTATCCTTAGAAAGTCCTGCTTAAATGGCTACCCTTCAGTTGGTGTCTGAAAACTTGAATCTGGGGAGGGTTTCCACCTTTTTCTAACTGATAAGTGTGGCTCCCTGTGACTAAATACTTTGTACAACCAATGTGGTTCATACTGTACACTTGCTTTCCTTCTGTGAATCTAGAATTTTGGTACATGCTATGGGGGAGATGCCTATGTGATTAGTATGCCATAAAAACCTTGGCACTGGGGGAGAAACCAAGATGGCGGCAAAGGTAAACACCTAAACTGCTGGCTCGCACAACAATTTCAAAACTACAACTAAAAGACAAAATGTCTATCACCCAGAACCACGGGAAAGCTGGCTGAGTGGAAGTTCTACAACTAGAAGGAAAGAGAAAAGAGCACAAGCGCTGAAAAGCTGAGGTAGGGAGGCACGTGAATCGGGCTGGTGGCAGACGACTGGGCACGCGGCTTTTTTTCAACCCGAAGGGAGACAAGCTCCCGATTACTCTGAAATACAGTTTCTGGGGAGACACGGGGGACCCAAACTCCTTCTCCACGGGAGAAGCTGGACTGTCGGCCATCAGGTCAAAAAGTGAGGTTGACTTTCTTGCAGAGGTGTGCCCAGCAATCATTGTTTACTTTGGCACGGGACACGGGGACTTGGAAATGCAGAAAGGCAGAAAAGGCTGACTGGGAGCCATTGCTGTTTTCCACGCCTTAGCCTAGTGATGCCCTGAGACCCCGCCCTGCCCTGAAACCCCGCCCTACACAATCTACAAACACACCCAAGCTCCAAGCAGCGGCTTTTGCATATAAATGGCCTGCCCTGTTGCAGCATAACCAAATAAACTACAGCTCCAGTCAGACAGCTCCAAAACATCCAAAGCCCAAGCAAAGAGGAGAAAACTGTGGTTCTTGCTGTAGCACCTGCTGGGTGGCCTTGTACAGTAGCTGGCCTGCACCCCATTGGAGATCCAGAAGCTAGTGTATCTAGTGGTCTGTGTGAGATGACACCAGATTTCAACTACTCTCATAAGGGACACATTCAAGAGGCAGACTCAGTGAGCACCAAAGCCCCACTGGAACAAGGCCTGCCCCATAACCATGTCTCCAGCACAGCAATTCTTCCGTTATAGATACAGCGGGTCCTCACAGCCAGTTGGCCTGGAGGTCAATTCCTCCCAGTGACACCAACAACAATCAAGACTTAACTACAACAAGGCTGTACACACAGTCCACAAAGGGGTGCACCAAGAGTGTCCACCTCAGGTAACTGGGAGACTGACCAATTGAACCATATAGGACACCTAGCACACAAAGCCACTCTACCAACTCAGGGAAGCAGCGAAAATGCAGAGACAAAGAAACAGATCACAAACGAAAGAAATGGAGGAGGACAAACGACTGGATATAGAGTTCACAACCACAGTTATAAGGTTTTTCAAGAATTTCCTAGAAAAGGCTGATAAATTTAACAAGACCCTCGAGTATATGAAAAAGGACCATCTAGAAATTAAGCATACACTGACTGAAATAAAAAATATTATACAGAGACCCAACAGCAGACTAGAGGAACACAAGAATCAAGTCAAAGACTTGAAATACAAAGAAGCAAAGAACAATCAACCAGAAAATCAAAAAGAAAAAAGAATCCAAAAAGTTGAAGATAGTGTAAGAAGTCTCTGGCCGGGTCCGGGCGAGGCCCAGGGCCCCTGGATCCGGGTGAGCCTGGCCCCGGGTCCGGGCGAGGCCCCGGGCCCCTGGATCCGGGTGAGCCTGGCCCCGGGTCCGGGCGAGGCCCTGGGCCCCTGGATCCGGGTGAGCCTGGCCCCGGGTCCGGGGGAGGCCCTGGGCCCCTGGATCCGGGTGAGCCTGGCCCCCGGGTCCGGGGGAGGCCCTGGGCCCCTGGATCCGGGTGAGCCTGGGTCCCGGGTCCGGGCGAGGCCCTGGGCCCCTGGATCCGGGTGAGCCTGGGTCCCGGGTCCGGGCGAGGCCCTGGGCCCCTGGATCCGGGTGAGCCTGGGCCCCGGGTCCGGGCGAGGCCCTGGGCCCCTGGATCCGGGTGAGCCTGGGCCCCGGGTCCGGGCGAGGCCCTGGGCCCCTGGATCCGGGTGAGCCTGGGCCCCGGGTCCGGGCGAGGCCGTGGGCCCCTGGATCCGGGTGAGCCTGGCCCCGGGTCCGGGCGAGGCCGTGGGCCCCTGGATCCGGGTGAGCCTGGCCCCGGGTCCGGGCGAGGCCCCGGGCCCCTGGATCCGGGTGAGCCTGGCCCCGGGTCCGGGCGAGGCCCCGGGCCCCTGGATCCGGGTGAGCCTGGCCCCGGGTCCGGGGGAGGCCCCGGGCCCCTGGATCCGGGTGAGCCTGGGTCCCGGGTCCGGGGGAGGCCCTGGGCCCCTGGATCCGGGTGAGCCTGGGTCCCGGGTCCGGGCGAGGCCCTGGGCCCCTGGATCCGGGTGAGCCTGGGTCCCGGGTCCGGGCGAGGCCCTGGGCCCCTGGATCCGGGTGAGCCTGGCCCTGGGTCCGGGCGAGGCCCTGGGCCCCTGGATCCGGGTGAGCCTGGGCCCCGGGTCCGGGCGAGGCCCTGGGCCCCTGGATCCGGGTGAGCCTGGGCCCCGGGTCCGGGCGAGGCCGTGGGCCCCTGGATCCGGGTGAGCCTGGCCCCGGGTCCGGGCGAGGCCGTGGGCCCCTGGATCCGGGTGAGCCTGGCCCCGGGTCCGGGTGAGGCCGTGGGCCCCTGGATCCGGGTGAGCCTGGGCCCCGGGTCCGGGTGAGGCCGTGGGCCCCTGGATCCGGGTGAGGCCACGCAACCCTGGGTCTGGGAGAGGCCATGCGCCCCTGGGTCTGGGTGAGGCCATGCGCCCCTGGGTCCGGATGAAGCTGAATCCTGGGTCTGGGCGAGGCTGTGTGCCCCTAGATCCGAGTGAGACTGGATCCCGGGTCCGGATGAGGCCGTGGGCCCCTGGATCCGGGTGAAGCCGTGCCCCTGGATCCGGCCGAGACCAAACCAGAGGGAGTCGGACCTGCATTACCACCATTTGTCCACCATCCAGAGCTGAGGGGTCAGTGCCGACATGTACTCATAAGGAACTGGTGGACATTGATATTGGGTCTCAAAAGAACTGTTGGACCAGAAAGAAACTCACTACAGACTGATTCATTTGCCTGTCAGCATAACTATTATTGCTCGTCGCACATTCAATTCTTATAAGTATATCTCTAGTGACACATGATTTCGCTCATCTAGGGGAAATGATGAACAACATAGACTGATGAACAAGAACAGAACCAGAAACAAGGAGGCATCGATCGGACTATCGGGCCTCAGAGGGAGGATAGGGGAGGGTGGGGGGAGGGGGGAGAGATCAACCAAAGGTCTTGTGTGCATGCATATGAGCCTAACCAATGCTTAAGTTCAAAAGAGGGTTGGGGCATCCATGGGGAGGGGGGTGGGATGGGAATGGGGGGATGAGGACAAATATATGACACCTTAATCAATAAAGAAATTTAAAAAAATTAAAAAAAAAAAAAAAAAAAAAAAAAGAAGTCTCTGGGACAACTTCAAGCATACCAACATCAGAATTATGGGGGTGCCAGAAGAAGAGAGAGAGCAAGATACTGAAACCTATTTTAAGAAATAATGACAGAAAACTTCCCCTACCTGGTGAAAGAAATAGACTTAATAGTCCAGGAAGCGCACAGAACCCCAAACAAAAGGAATCCAAAGAGGACCACACCAAGACACATCATAATTAAAATGCCAAGAGCAAAAGACAAAGAGAGAATATTAAAAGCAGCAAGAGAAAAACAGTTAGTTACCTACAATGGAGCACCCATATGATTGTCAGATGATTTCTCAACAGAAATTATGCAGGCCAGATGGGAGTGGCAAGAAATATTCAAAGTGATGAATAGCAAGAACCTACAACCAAGATTACTCTACCCAGCAAAGTTATCATTCAGAATTGAAGGTCAGATAAAGAGCTTCACAGATAAGACAAAAGCTAAAGGAGTTTATCACCACCAAACCAGTATTATATGAAATGCTGAATTTAAGAAGAGGAAGAAGAAGAAAAAAGTAAAGATAAAAATTATGAACAACAAATACATACCTATCAACAAGTGAATCTAAAAATCAAGTGAATTAAAAATCTGAGGAACAGAATAAACTGGTGCATATAATAGAATCAGGGGCATAGAATGGGAGTGGATTGATAATTCTCAGGGGGAAAGGGGTGTGGGGGGTACGGGAAGAGACTGGACAAAAATTGTACACCTATGGATGAGTTCAGTGCAGGGGGAGGTAAGGGCAGAGGGTGGAGTGGGAACCGGGTGGAGGGGAGCTATGGGGGGGGGGAGGAGAAACAATTGTAATTATCTGAACAATAAAGATTTACTAAATTAAAAAAAAAAACTTGGCACTGTGTCTAACAAGACCAGTAGATGACATATTCCATGTGTTATTGTCATAATTTGACACTGGAATAACTAAGCACATCCTGGTAACTCCACAGCGGGAGGACTCTTGGAAGTTTGTACTAAATGTCTGCCACAGTTTGTCACATGCACCTTTTCTCTTTTGCTGATTTTGCTTTAAACCTTTCACTGTAATAAAATTCACGTATGAGCACACCTGTATGATGAGTCCTGTAAATTTTCCAGTGAGTAAACAAACCTAGAGGTGTGTTTACAAACATCTAACAAAACTGCATTATGTAAAAATATCATTTAGATTGATGTAGTATACATGATCACAATACAGAAGTTGACTTCACTGAATACCTGTACTGGATTTTGTTTCAGTCCGTGCTTGTTTTCGAGTTTTCTGTAGATCTATGACAATTGGAATAAAGACATGAAAGGGATAAATGAATCAATGATGTCAGAAAATTATGTGAGGCTAGCAACATTCCTATGTAGTCAGAATAAGAAATACAGAATCCTAATGCTTGACAATATGTTCTATAGCAGGCGTCCTCAAACTACGGCCCGCGGGCCACCTGCGGGTGTTTTTGCCGTTTTGTTTTTTTACTTCAAAATAAGATATGTGCAGTGTGCATAGGAATGTGTTCATAGTTTTTTTTAAACTATAGTCCGGCCCTCCAACGGTCTGAGGGAGACAGTGAACTGGCCCCCTGTTTCAAAAGTTTGAGGACCCCTGTTCTATAGTATCAGAGTCCCAATAAAGCAAAGGAAGTTCATCACACTGACAAGTTTCTCTAAATGAATAGGGTTTAATTCCCTTTTACAATAGTTATCAATCAATCAACTAACTGGGATAACTTTAAGTTTGTAAGTTCCACAACTGTTTTATGAAGTACAAAATAAAAAATATATATATATCCTTCATGTTATATATATGTTTCGAGAGCAGTATAATTCAATGAATTAACTAGAGTTAGCTTCACATAATCACAACTTTATGGAACTCAGACACCCTAGTTCTATAACCAACAGCTATTTGTATCAAACAAGTCACTTATCTTTGGCTCAGTTCTCCTCTACAAAGTAAGAAACTTACTGCCTTATTTTAGAAGTTTGTTAGGAGGATTAAGAGACATGATACAGCGAAAAGATATGCTCAAAAAACTAAAGAAAAAAATCCAGTCCTGGCATTTATTTCTTGAAATTATTTTGGATTCCCAAATAAATACCAATGTGAATTTTTCATAGTTTCTCATATTCAAATGTTGCAGTTTTCTGAAAATGTTATGAATTTTAATTTTGTATTTCAGGGTAACTCAGCTATTATGTAAGTGGCAACTAAATTTACATACAAATAGATTGCCTCCTGAAGTCAGATAATACCATGCTCCCTTCTTTAAGTAGCAAATCATACAAACCACAGAAAACTAATAGAAGCCAGGACCTGGGCTGGACTACTACTATTCCTTCTCTAACTCCTCAGACTCTGAACCAGCAGATCTTTATGAAAACGATGCTTAATCTCCATGTCCACCCCAAACTGGCTTGGAAGATAGAACCTTACCGGTCACACATAGATATTTGTGAGTCATGGATGCGGCCTAAGAATTTCTAAGTCCCAATCACCTACTTTTGATTCAGAGCTTTCTGTTGACTGATTTTTATGTGAGGCATAATTGAAAATACTCTGAAACCTAAGGTAAATTTAAGTCACTTGGGAAATTTTCCTATTATGGCAAAGAGATCACTTGAGGGGCCAACCTCAATTATGGAAGCTCAGGTAAGTTGGTGCCTACTGCTCTGGGAGAGTGATGTGAGACCTTCTGCTACCTAAAGAAAGGTGCTCTACAGAATAGAAAGTGACCTTGAGGTGCAGACCTGGTAACAAAGGAGAAAGGAACGTCTGGTCCTTTCCTGCAGCGTTATTTGAGTATCCCTGGCAGCTCAGAATGTTTCTAACTAACTAGCACTTTCTAGCAGGAAAAAAACAAACAAACCAAGAACCTTAAAGGGTAACTTAGTCTGAAAAGATCTGGGCTAAGAAGTAAGCTCCACATAAGCTTTCCAGTGTGTGTGTGTGTGGGGGGGGGGTTGGGGGGGTGGGGGGTGTAGAACTAGGAGGCCCAGCTTCCAGAATAGGGTGCTAGTAATTGGAATAGTGGCCAAGCATACAAAGCATATGTATATACACTGAGTGGCCAGATTATTATGCATTCAGAGATCATAATAATCTGGCCACTCAGTATATATCCTACATAATTAAAGACTAATATGCAAATTGTACCCTCAACCAGGAGTTTGACCAGCAGGCAGGCCAGCCGACTGCCCATGTCCCCTCCCCCTCGCCAGGCTGGTCAGATCCCACCCATGCACGAATTCATGCACCGGGCCTTTAAAATACACACACACTAATAAAAGAGAAAGATGCAAATTGACCGTACCTTTGTGACGCCCATCAGCCAATCAGGAGTGAGTATGCAAATCAACCCAACAAAGATGGCGGTTTAATTTGCATACACGAGTGCTGAGTGGCTGGGAGAGTTCTGAACTGACCCAGCCACTCAGGTCCTCTGGGCAGCGTGGGAAGGTGGGGCTGGAGTGGAAAGAGGCGGCTCCAGGGCTGGAGCAAAAAGGCTGTGCCAGCAGCCAGGGAAAGAAAAGCCCATTCTTGCACGAATCTTTGTGCATCAGGTTTCTAGTGTGTGTGTGTGTGTGTGTGTGTGTGTGTGTGTGTGTGTGTGTGTGTGTATTTTTTAATATATTAGAGGCCCGGTGCACGAAATTCGTGCACGAAATTTGTGCACGAGGGGAGGGCGGGGGCGGGTATATCCCTTAGCCCAGCCTGCACCATCTCCAATCTTGGATCCCTCTCACAATCCAGGACTGCTGGCTCCCAACTGCTCGCCTGCCTGCCTTCCTGATTGCCCCTAACAGCTTCTGCCTGCCAGCCTGATCACCCCCTAACCACTCCCCTGCCAGCCTGATTGATGCCTAACTGCTCCCCACCAGCCTGTTTGCCCCCAACTTCCCTCCCCTTCAGGCCTGGTCACCCCTCACTGCCCTCCGCTGCAGGCCTGGTCACCCATAACTGCCCTCCTCTGCAGGCCTGGTCCCCCCCAACTGCTCTCCCCTGCAGGCCTGGGTCACCCCCAACTGCCCTCCTCTGCTGGCCATCTTGTGGTGGCCGTCTTGTATCCACATGGGAGCAGGATCTTTGACCACATGGGGGCAGCCATCTTGTGTGTTGGAGTGATGGTCAATTTGCATATTACTCTTTTATTAGATAGGATAGAGGCCTGGTGCATGGGTGGGGGCCAGCTGGTTTGCCCTGAAGGGTGTCCTGGATCAGGGTGGGGATTCCCTTGGGGCGTGGGGCGGCCTGGGCGAGGGGCCTGTGGTGGTTTGCAGGCCAGCCACGCCCCCTGGTGACCCAAGCAGAGGTCCTGGTATCTGGGGTTTATTTACCTTCTATAATTGAAACTTTGTAGCCTGGAGCAGAGCCAAGCCTTCTGCCCGCTCCATGGATGCAGCCATTTCTTTTGGGACTTATGTATCTAATACAATTGAAACTTTGTAGCCTTAAGCGGAGGCCTGGGCTGGCCAGGGCTGCAGAAGCTTAGCTTCCTCCATTGCCGGGGGCAACCCTTGCCTCCCGCTCTTTCCAGCTCCGTGGCTGCTGCCATTTCTGTTTGGATTTGTTTACCTTCTATAATTCAAACTTTGTAGCCTTGAGTGGAGGCCTAGGCCGGCAAGGGCAGGCAGAAAGCTTGTATTCCTCTGTTGCCAGGGAAACTCAAGCCTCCCTCCTGCTCTCTGTGGCTGCAGCCATCTTGGTTGGGTTTATTTGCATATTTGCTCCTGATTGGCTGGTGGGTGTAGCAAAGGTACGGTCAATTTGCATATTACTCTTTTATTAGGTAGGAGATACCTACACACACACACACACACACACACACACACACACACACACACAGAGTAGCCAGATTATTATGACCAACCCATCAGGTAGGTTGGGAATGCCAGTCTAGGTCATCAGTACATCATTGGGGCACCTTTTGCCTTCAATACTGTGGCGATTCTTCTTGGCATTGACTCCATGAGATATTGAAAGGTGATGCAAGGAATATGACACCATGCCTGATGAATAGCACTGTTCAGTTCTATGAGAGTTGATGGTTTTGGAACCAGCTGCCTGATGGCTCATTTAACTTTGTCCCACAAATGCTCAATTGGATTGAGATCTGGTGATTGTGGGGGCCACCTAAGCAAGGTAAAGTCTCCCTCATGTTCTTGAAACCACTCCTGCACAATACGAGCACAGTGGCATGGCACATTGTCTTGTTGGAAGAAGCCATCTCCATTGGGATATGCCATCAACATTATAGGATGAACTTAATCAGCAACGATACTTAGGTATGTTGTGCTCTTCAGACATTGTTCCACGTGAATTAAAGGGCCCAAATCATGCCAGGAAAACATGCCCCAAACCATAACACTGCCCTCACCAGAAAAAAATCACTTCTACTGTCGTGGTAAACAACGTGCTTCCTTTTTTATAATGGTCTGGCCCTCTAGCAACTTCAGCCTGAAATTATAGCTAATTTGCCTACAAACATCAGATGGTCATAATAATCTGGCCACTCAGTATAAGCTAAAAAAAAAAAAAAAAGCTGTAACTCTCAAGTCCAAGTGTGAATCAACATGAAGACTCAGGGATCTGAATCAGCAAGGCCAACCAGAGAGCAAAGATCAATCATGACTATATGATGGGTTTCAATGTCAAGTCAGCAGCAATAGAATCAATGGAAACAACAGGAAAGTTAATGTCCTTTTTCACCTCTTCATCTGACTTGTGAGAGAGGATTGTCTCCCTTGAACTTAGAGAATCCTCTATATTCCTGAAGAATTCAAGGGGGGATGGATAGGAGATACCCCCAGACACTACAGATTTTTCTGCTACAGTGAACACTTCAAAACCAAAAATAACTAGTTAGAAAAATCAGAGATGAGACTTTATTTATAATCCCATGCATAGGAGCTCTATTGGAATGAAATGGGTAAAAATCTTAAAAGTTTTAAGATAAAGAATCTGTCCCATTGCTTCTTATAACTAGTTGAGCCTTGGTTTCTGGCCGATGATCTAGACTAACTGGCATCCCCAACCTTCCTGACCCAAACTATGAAATCTCACCTGTCACACAAAAAAGTAACAGTGAAATGATTTTAAACCTCATTTAGTGATAACTAGTATTTTAAAACAAACACAAATTAAAACCACTAACAAAACATATTCTTCTGCAGTCCACCCACAGTCAACTTTGGAAAAGTCATCAGTACCTTGCTGAAGAAGAAGCCTGACTGTATCTGTGGACTCATTATTTCCTGCAAGCATGCGGGCTATGTATATAACACAGAGGTCACTTCACCCTCAGCATCTTCCATTATGTTATTAAAATAGCTACCTTGATATGCTCCCCAAGTTAATACCCTGTTTGTCTGTCTAGAATTGACCATTTACATGCTGAAGTGTTCATCTATGTAAATTACCTCCAAGACTTAAAGTCCTCTAAAAGATAAGAAACTATGCTGAGGTCACGAATCTGAAGTAGGGGAAGATTTAAATAAGGAACCATCATTTGGCCAAGATGATAAACACAGGTTGAAGTACTAGAGGATGTTTTGATTAATTCATTGGTAAGCTTCTTTAAACTCCTAAAATTCTACTTGCCTTTCATTCTGTCTACAGAAAAATGGAGAACACCGGAGATGCCAGAAGAGCAAATAAATAACCCAATGAAACAAACACCAGAAAAAGTAGAGAAGAAAGTAAAAGAACCAAGGAGGTGCCCTAACCGGTTTGGCTCAGTGGATAGAGCATAGGCCTGCGGACTCAGGGGTCCCAGGTTCAATTCCGGTCAAGGGCATGTACCTTGGTTGTGGGCACATCCCCAGTGGGGGGTGTGCAGGAGGCAGCTGGTCGATGTTTCTCTCTCATCGATGTTTCTAACTCTCTATCCCTCTCCCTTCCTCTCTGTAAAAAATCAATAAAATATATTTTTTAAAAGAATCAAGGAGGCAATGGAAGATGAAAAAAGGACTCTAAGGAAAAAGGAAAAAACAAACAAACCTTCATACAAGTAGGCATTAACATACAATCAGATTTGACTTTCTGAGATGGTTTGCATCTTTATCTCCATGGCAGAGCTACACAGGAACTTATCAGTGCATGTTGGGGGACAACAGAATAATTTGGGAGCCAAAATGGTTGCCAGTCAAATCATGACTCAGCCCCTTGCTAACTATGGAATCATGGGTCAATTCATCCAACTCCCTGAACCACAGTTGCCTCATTAATAAAATGTAGGCTACAATAGCACAGTTACTTTACAGTTATTGTGATGACTATATAACACAGGTTAGTTACATAGTATAGGTAGGATCTAGCCCCACAGTAGAACACTCTAGAAATGTTAGTTTCTTTTCTCTGCATTTTCTTAGTTAACATATTAATTTTGAAAAATCCATAAAATCCTACCTGCTTGAAGAGTCTTCTTCAGAGGTATCAAGAACTATTAAAAAAAAAAAGTAAAATACATTTGAAAGCAATAAAAATGCAGGACTCTAAAAGTACCAGATTAATGCACTGTTAGAAAGTATAACTTTGGGACTACACCTGAAGACTATACTAGAGTGAATATTATTGGTAGGCCATTAATGCATTAAGAACATTTACTTTCTCTTTTTAAATATATCAAATGCAAAAAAATAAATAAATAAAGGATTGGCTGTATCAAATTTTGATACTTACCTGTGAACTGCTCTGTACAATGAACATAATCCTATTCAAACCCCATCAGACTGACAGAATATTGTATCGTTAGCGGAAGCAGAATCATAGACTAACCCTGTCAAACTTAAATGTAATGAGTTTTCTGGACTCCTTACACTAATAGCAGTAAGAAGAGAGTTATTTTACCGTTAACACGATGCATCTCCAGCTCTTGAGTGAAGAGTAGCTAGTTTAGGATGAAACACTCTACCACAAGGAAGCTAGCTGACTAGGCAAACCATTTTCCTTGAAAGCAAACCATAGGAAACGGACGCTTTCTGTCCCCATTTCCAATGGCAAATAAATAAGAAATACCTTGTGATTCCAGTTATATAAAGTATAACCCCTGGAGGCTGCTTCCTTCCATGGCTGGAGCATATCTATCCCCTCCTCAGAGAGAAGGTGGGAGAGATACCAGGGCTCTGCAGATGTCCATCAGGTCATTTTCCTCAACCCTCCCCAAGAGGTGGCAACTACCTAGAGTAGTCAACTGCAAGCCTCTCGGTTTCTTCCTATTTAAAAGAAACACATAGGCCCAGCCAGTGTGGTTCAGTAGATGGAGTCCATTGTACATGCACCAAGAGATCGCTGGTGAGATGGCAGGGCAGGTGCCAGGGTGGCAGGCTTGATCCCCTGGAGAGGGTGTGCAGGAGGCAGCCCATGGATGTGATGGTTCTCTCTCATTGATGTTTTTCTCTCTCTCTCCCTTTTCCTTCCTCTCCCACTAATGTCAATAAAAACATATTTTTTAAAAAAAGTTATGGAAACACATAGCTCAACATTACTAATCTGGGAAATGCAAATGAAAGTCATAGGAAGTATCTCCTCACTCCTCTCAGAATGGCTGCCATTGAAATATAAATTAATAACAAGTGTTGGGAGGATGTGGCGAAAAGAGAAAGCTTCCAGCACTGCTCAGGTGATTGTAAATTGGCACAGTCCCTGCGGAAAGCAGCATGGACATCCCTCAAAAAACTAGAACTAGAACTGCTATCTACTTCTGGGGATTTATCCAACAGAAACATGAACACGGATTTGAAAAGACATCTGCACCCCTGTGTTCACTGCAGCATTATTTACAATAGCCAAGATATGGAAGTAAGGTAGGTGTCCTTCAATAGATAAGTAAATAACCAGGATGGGGAATGTATTGGCACACAGTCACACTCATATGTGTGTGTGTGTGTGTGTGTGTGTGTGTGTGTGTGTGTGTGTGTGTGTGTGTGTGTTTATATGTTTATATACATATATATAATAAAAATTAAAAGTGAAAAGGAAATGTCTAAGGAAAAGCAGCCCTTTTGACCTTCAAATATTGATATGTGAGAATAGGATGCTTTGGAGCCCAATAACTGACCAGGAAAGCAGATATAAACACTGTCAACCTCACAACTGAACCAAGGACAAAAACTAGAATCCTGATGACATCACTGAGTCACCAAAACAATCCTGGTTTCTATTGTTTCGGCCTCTGTTAATTAGGCCACCTATTATCTGAAGCTGACAGCATTCTATCTGATAAATTTCCCAAGGCCTGGAGGATATGACCCACACCTGTCTGTGGTAGTAAAAACTTTCCTAAGCCTGCCTTAGCTAGGCATTCACCTCATTCCCAACCATTCCCATTGCACACATTTTGCACATTAAAACTGTACTGCTCACAATTCCCGCAACACTCACTTGTGCATCTTAGCGCTTGCCCTGCCCTTCCTGCTGCCAAATGTGTAATCATCATATATATCCCTACTGCCAAACATCAGCCCTTCTGCCCCTTTACCTGGCAAACTTCCTTGTGGTCTACATGCTTATTTTAAAGCTGATCCATTTCTTTTATTTTTAAACTTTAAAAAATGATTAAAGATAGATAGAGAAAGAAACACTGATGTGTCTGAGTCTGGTATGTACCCTGACCAGGCATCAAATCACAACCTTGGCATATCAGGGACAATGCTTTCAGCAACTGAGAAACACAGCCAAAGCTTAAACTACATTTTTAAAATTCTAATATGCATCATGGACCTAAAGTTCCGGGCACATACTAAAGACCAATAAAAAGAATAAACAAGGATAATCAGAAGCTCCTAATGTGATCTGGTATATGGTAAGCAATAAAGAAAGTAAATCATAGAAATGGCAAGGATACTAACAAGCTCTTAGAGGGCAAGGACAATCTCTAAAACTAGAGGCCTGGTGCACGAAATTCGTGCATGGAGGGTTGTGTCCCTCAGCCCAGCCTGCACCCTCTTCAATCTGGGACCCCTCGAGGGCAGTTGGACATCCCTCTCACAATCCAGGACTGCTGGCTCCCAACTGCTCTCCTGCCTGCCTTCCTGATTGCCCCTAACTGCTTCTGCCTGCCAGCCTGATCACCCCCTAAGCACTCCCCTGCCAGCCTGATTGCTCCTAACTGCCCTTCCCTGCAGGCCCGGTCGCCCCAAATTCCCTCCTTTGCTGGCCTGGTCACCCCCAACTGCCCTCCCCTGCAGACTTGATCACCCCCAACTGCCCTCCCTTGCAGGCCTGGTCTCTCCCAACTGCCCTCCCCTGCTGGCCATCTTGTGGTGGCCACCTTGTGTCCAAATAGGGGCAGCCATCTTGTGTGTTGGAGTGATGGTCAATTTGCATATTACTCTTTTATTAGAGAGGATAGAGGCCTGGTGTATGGGTGGGGGCTGGCTGGTTTTCCCTGAAGGGTGTTCTGGATCAGGGTGGAGTTCCCTTGAGTCATGGGGTGGCCTGGGCGAAGGGCCTGTGGTGGATTGCAGCCCAGCCACACCCCCTGGTGACTCAAGGGGAGGCCTGGTATCTGGGATTTATCTTCTATAACTGAAACTTTTTAGCCTTGAGCGGAGTCAAGTTTCCTGCTTGCTTCATGGCTGCAGCCATTTTTGTTGGGATTTATTTATCTTCTATAATTGAAACTTTGTAACTTAGTAGCGGAGGCCAAGGCAGGCCAGGGCTGCAGAAGCTGGGCTTCCTCCATCACCGGGGGCAACCCAAGCCTCCTGCTCTCTCCAGCTCTGTGGCTGCTGCCATTTTTGTTGGGATTTATTTATCTTCTATAATTAAAACTTTGTAGCCTTGAGTGGAGGCCTGGGCCTGTCAGGGTGTGCGGAAAGCTTGGCTTCCTCCATTGCTGGGGAAATCCAAGCTTCCTGCTCACTCTGAGGCTGCAGCCATCTTAGTTGGGTTAATTTGCATACTCACTCCTGATTGGCTGGTGGACGTGGCTTGTGGGTGTAGTGGACTGATGGGTAATTTGCATATATTCTTTTATTAGATAGGATTCAAGGTCAAAATGCTATTTCATCTTTGCGTTTCCTATAACTTGCAAAACCAACCAACACAAGTCCTCTGATAATGGTATCCTAACTCCAAGGTGTCTTCATACAATTCAGATTGCATAAAGAACTAGGTAATATATCGGGCATTTTTGTTTTGAGAAACATTTTATACTTTTATTAAAAGTTGTTGAGTCCCAGGTTGGGCTTTTTGAATATTTATTATCATTGTCATTACCACTGACAACAGAGCATCTTGTTCTAAAGAAATCTCAGTGTCCTGACAATTATCTAACTAATTAAGGCAACATATCTCATTCTGTTTTGACTTCTGAGGAATGAAGTTGATAATAGTGAGACCTTGTGGGTATAATATGAAAAATGTGCTACACTTTTCAACAGGCGTTGCCTTTCTGACCTCAGTACCATGGGTAGATATCTTAAAAAAAAAAAAAAAAAAACACAAACAAACAAACAAAAACAATCTCATTGGGTTTCCTGCACACTGGCTAAGTGTTGTAGCTCTTATCATTTGCTATTTTTTTGTGCTACCAGAAAAGTATTGTTGAGTTCCTAGTTTTAGTGAGACAAATCACTATGTAATAACAAGTATTCATTTACTAAGTATAATCCATTCACATTTAAAAACTAAACAAAATATCCGTTTTTAGAACAAGTCCAATTTGGTATAATGGGAATATAGAGGAAACATACACCATCTTAACTTAAAATCTTCTTTCTTTTTTACATAAAGATATCATATAGGATTTTAGGGGTCAGGACTAAATAAATGAACATCCTTTCAAATGATATTGCCCCAGATGTTAAGTTGCCTACAATTAACTTTGTTAATAACACTGATTACTATTCTATTAAGAAAGAGAGTAAGAAAAACTATACATGCAACTTACACATTGTTTGGTATTTTTTCCTTGCTCTCTCATTATCAGAACTTCCTTACCCTTACTTCATCTATGGTAGGACCACCAAGAGTAATTCACTATTTGAAGTCTTACCAGGAGTGCGACCTTCAGATTTTTTGGGATCCCTTCCTTCTTTATATTTAGAAGTTAGTTGTTGTTTGCTGTGTACAAAAAGGGTGTCAAATAATATTACTCTTTAATATGAATATAAAAAGATTTTCCAAATGTAATAACATCTTAGAATATTTCAGACAATGTCAGAACTAATATTAAAACTTTAATTACCCCATACACTTTAAATTTATAAGTTATATAACTGTCTTATGAAGTATGTAATAAAAAAATAAGGTATCACAGTCATGATTTGAGGAAAGTATAGTTCAGTGAATTAATTAGAGTCAGCTTAACATAATGGCAAATGTCACACATCCTAGCTCTATAACCAACAGCTCTTTGTTTTCAAACAAGTTACATTTTTGGCTCAAGGTCCTCCTCTACAAAATATGAATCTTACTACCTTAATTTAGAAGGTTGGTAGGAAGATTAAATGAGATAATAGAGCAAAAAAAACATATGCTCAGAAAACGGTAAAGAAAAGAAAAAAATTGAGTTATGAACTTTATTTGTTGAAACTATTTCTGAACCCCAAATAAATCCCAATGTGAACTTTTCATGGTTTCTATCATCCAAATGTTGCAGTTTTCAGAAAATGTTAGGAATTTTGGTTATTACCTGTACTTATGTTGTGGTTTGTAATTCAGGGCATCTCAGCTATTATATAACTGGCAACAAAATGTACCGTATTTTCCGGCGTATAAGATGACTTTTTAAGCCAGGAAAATCTTCTATACACCCAGTCGTCTTATACGCCAGAAAATACGGTATGTACAAATAGATTACAGAGATCACTTCATGCTGAGCATATTATATTGTTATTTAATATAAAATAATGAAGTCAGATAACACCATGCTCCCTTCTTTATGTAGCAAATCATACAAACCACAGAAAACTAATAAAAGTCAGGACTTGACCTGGGCTAGACTATCCCTTCTCTACCTACTCAAACCGTGACTCAGCAGAGCTTTATGAGAACAATGCTTAATCTCACTGTCCACCCCAATTAACTTGGAAGATACAATCCTACTGGTCACCCATGGATACTGATGAGTTATGCATAGTGCTTTAGCAATTATAAGAACCAATAACCTACTTTTGATTCAGAGCTTTCTGTTGACTGGCTTCCATGTGAGGTAAACTTAAATATTTTAAAACCTGAGGTAAATTCCAGTTACCTGGGAAAGTTTCATTGTTGTGGCAAAGAGATCCCTTGAGGGTCCAATCTAAATTATGGAACCTCAGGCAAGCTGGTGCTTACTACATTTGGTGAGAGATATGTGACCTTCCACTACCTAAACAAAGATGCTTCTTGGGATATAAAGTGAACTTGGAGTATAGATATGATAAAATAAATAAATATAATAAGAGAGAAAGGAACAGCTGGTATTTTCCTGCAGCATTATTTGAATCTCTCTGGCAGTTGAGAATTTTTCTAAGTAACACCTGCTAGCAAAAAACCAACATGAAGCTCAAAGGATAACTCATCCTCAAAGGTTTGGGCTAAGACGTGAGCTCCACATAAGCTTTCCAGTGTGTGAGGGAGGCTGTGGGTGGCTAGAGCTAGGAGGGCCAGCTGCCAGAATAGGGTGCTGGTAATTGGAATAGTGGCTAAGCCAACAAGCATATGTATATAAAGTAAAAATAGGTGTGACCCTGAAGTCCAAGTGACTTTCCATTCACATTTAAAAACTAAACAAAATATCCGTTTTTAGAACAAGTCCAATTTGGTATAATGGGAATATAGAGGAAACATACACCATCTTAACTTAAAATCTTCTTTCTTTTTTACATAAAGATATCATATAGGATTTTAGGGGTCAGGACTAAATAAATGAACATCCTTTCAAATTATATTGCCCCAGATGTTAAGTTGCCTACAATTAACTTTGTTAATAACACTGATTACTATTCTATTAAGAAAGAGAGTAAGAAAAACTATACATGCAACTTACACATTGTTTGGTATTTTTTCCTTGCTCTCTCATTATCAGAACTTCCTTACCCTTACTTCATCTATGGTAGGACCACCAAGAGTAATTCACTATTTGAAGTCTTACACCACTCAAAAAGCATAGTCATCAGCAGTCCACCCACAGTTATCTTGAGAAAAGACATCAGTACCTTGCTGAAAAAGTAGCCAGACTGTATTTGTGGACACATCATTTCCAGCAAGTATAAGGGCTGTATATATAATACAGAGATTGCTTCACCCTCAGCATCTTCTATTATGTTATGTAACTCGATATACTCCCCAAGTTAATACCCAGTTTGTCTGCCTAGAATTGGCCATCATATCAATTGATGCAGAAAAATCATTTAACAAAATCCAACACCCTTTTCTGATAAAAACTCTCAAGAAAGTGGGAATAGAGAGGTCATACCTCAACACAATAAAGTCTTATATGACAAACATACAGACAACATCATATTCAATGGGCAAAATCTAGAACCATTTCCCCTAAGAATGGGAACAAGACAGAGATGCCCTCTTTCACCACTCCTGTTTGACATAATACTAGAAGTGCTATCCATAGCAATCAGACAAGAAGAAGAAATAAAAGGCATCCAAATTGGAAAAGAAGAAGTAAAATTGTCATTATTCGCAGATGACATGATATTGTACATCAAAAACCCTAAAGACTCTATCAAAAAATGATTAGACTTAATAAATGAATTTGGCAATGTAGCAAGATACAAAATTAACACCCTGAAATCTATGGCTTTTTTATATACCAGTAATGACCTCACAGAAAGAGAAACTAAAAAAAAAAAAAAAATCCCATTTACCATGGCAACAAAAAATTTAAGATATTAAGATACTGAGAAATAAATTTAACCAAGAAGGTGAAAGACCTGTACTCAGAAAATTACAGGATGCTGAAAAAAAGAGTTAGAGGAAGACATAAACAAATGGAAAATATACAGTGTTCATGAATTGCTAGAATCAACATCATTGAAATGTCCATACTACCCAAAGCAATCTAGAGTCTCAATGCAATCCCCATTGAAATATCAATGGCATACTTCAAAGACCTAGAACAAACTATCCACAAATTCATCTGGGGTCAAAAAAGACCTCGATTAGCTGAAGCAATATTGAGAAAGAAGAACAATGTGGGAGGGATGACAATATTACAAAGCCACTGTTCTCAAAACTGCCTGGTCCTAGCACAAGAACATACATAGACCAATGGAACAGAACTGAGAACCCAGAGATCAACCCAAGCCATTCTTCTCAATAATATTTGACAAAGGAGGCAAGATCATACAATGGAGTCAGGACAGTCTCTTCAATAAATGGTGTTGGAAAACTTGAATAGATGCTTGCAAAAAAAAAAAATGAAACTAGGACGCCAACTTACACCCTACACAAAAATAAATTCAAAATGGATAAAGGACTTAAATGTAAGATGGGAAACCATAAAAATCTTAGAAGACTCCATAGGCAGCAAAATAGCAGACATATTTCATAGCAATATCTTTACGGATACAACTCTTAGGGTAATGGAAACTAAGGAGAAAATAAACAAATGGACTACATCAAAATAAAAAGCTTCTACACAGCCAAGGAAACCATCAATAAAACAAAGAGAAAAGGGAGAACATATTTGCCAATGTTATCTCTGAAAAGGGTTTAATCTCCAACATTTACAGGGAACTCAGACAATTTAACAAAAGGAAGGTAAACAATCCAATCAAGAAAATGGGCAAAAGCTGCCGAAACCGGTTTGGCTCAGTGAATAGAGCGTCGGCCTACGGACTGAAAGGTCCCAGGTTCGATTCCGGTCAAGGGCATGTACCTTGGATGCGGGCACATCCCCAGTAGGAGGTGTGCAAGAGGCAGCTGATCGATGTTTCTCTCTCATCGATGTTTCTAACTCTCTATCCCTCTCTCTTCCTCTCTGTAAAAAATCAATAAAATATATTTAAAAAAAAAAGAAAATGGGCAAAGGACCTAAATAGGCACATTTTGAAAGAAGACATACAGAAGGGCAAGAGACCTATAAAAACATGATCAAAGTCACTAATCATCTGAGATAATGCAAATCAAAACAACAATGCGGTACCATCTCACACCTGTCAGAATGGCAATCATCAACAAATCAACAGAGGATAAGTGCTGGCGAGGATTCTGAGGAAAAGGAACCCTCCTGCATTGCTGGTGGGAAGGCAGACTGGTGCAGCCACTGTGGAAAACAGTATGGAGTTTCCTCAAAAAATTAAAAATGGAACTCCCATTGACCCAGCAATCCCACTTCTAGGAATATATCCCAAGAAAACAGAAGCACCAATCAGAAAGGACATATGCACCCCTATGTTCATAGCAGCACAATTTACAATAGCTAAGATTTGGAAACAGCCTAAGTGCCCATCAGCAGAGGAGTGGATTAGAAAACTGTGGTACATCTACACAATGGAATACTACACTGCTGTAAAAAAAGAAGGAATTCTTACCATTGGCAACAGCACAGATGGAACTAGAGAGCATTATGCTAAGCGAAATAAGCCAGTCAGAGAAAGATAAATATCACGTGACCTCAGTCATTTGTGGAATATAATGAGCAACATAAACTGATGAGCAAAAATAGTTTTTAGAATAAATAGAATGATGGAAGCATTGAACAGACTGAACAACCTATGAGGGGAGGCGTGGGGTGAGGGGGTAAGAGATCAACCAAAGTATTTATATGCATGTATATGAGCAAAACCAATGGACACAGACAGTAAGGGGGTGAGGGCTTGTTCTTGGGGGAGGGGGACAGGGGGAGAGGTCAATGGGGGAAAAAGGAGACTCCTGGAATACTTTAAAAAATAAAGAATGTAAAAAAATGTATTTCCTGAATCTGCTATTAACATATATCAACATATTAATGCTATTTTCAAGAAAGAGTCACCTTGGAAATTAAGATAAATATCCAAATATCAGAATATGGGTGTTATCCCCACAATTGAGTGAAGCATATAAAGAAATAAATAAAGCAAATAATTTTCATTGTGTACTAAGGCAAGACAATACTGATAAATATGATTGAATATCTTGCTTTGTAATTATAAACAGGGGTTTAGTGCAATATAAATCAAAACTGAATCATCCATATAATTAAAAGTCACATTTTCTTCTAATTTTAAATCAGAAACCTATGCTGATTTGATCTAAATATTATCTTGAAGCATTAATTGGATAAAAAGGAAAGCTTATAATTGCCTAATATTGCCCTAGTAATTTATGTACAAAAATATCTGTGAAATACTCACAAAGCGTCACAAATGTAACCAGCATTGCAAGCAATTATGGATGATGTGAATGAAACCAGTACCATGTTACGTTATAGTATTATTTACTCTTAAAATACATTCTTAGGTCAAGGCTAAAAGGTCAGTTGGTCTTGCTGGGCAAAACCATTTCATGCAGCAGGCCTGAGACTGCTGTCCTTAGAAAGTCCTGCTTCAATGGCTGCCCTTCCGTGGGTGTCTGAAACCCTGGATCTGGGGAGGCTTTCCACCTTTCCCTAGCTGAGGAGAGTGGCCCCCCGTGCCTAAACGCTTTGTACAACCGATGGGGTTCGTGCTGAACACCTGCTTTCCTAATGGGCATCTATAATTTTGGTACATGCGATGGGGAAGATGCCTATGTGACTAGCATGCCATGAAAACCTCTCATGGAGTCAAACATGACTGGTAGATGACATGTTTCACGTATGTTGTCATGATTATACACTGGAATAACTAAGCACATCAAGGTAACTCCCCAGGGAGAGGGCCCTTGGAAGCTTGTGCCCAGTGTCCTCTACGCTTTGTCACACACACCTCTTCTCTTTGCTGATTTCACTGAGGGCTTTCACTGTCATACATCTTAGGCATGAGCACAACTATATGCTGAGTCCTATAAAGTATTCTCGTGAATAAACAAAACCTAGGGGTGGGTTTAGGAACCTCTAACAAAATGGCAGTAGGTGGAAATATTATTTGAATCGACGTGTTCTACATGATTACAATACAGAAGTTGATTTCACAAATACCTATCATTGAGTTTGTTTCGGTCCATGGTCCTTTTTGAATTTTCTGTAGATCTATAACTATTGGAATAAAGACATGAAAGGGATAAGTCAAACATTGATATCAGAAAATAATGTGAAATAAGCAACATTCCTATTTAGTCACAGTAGAAAATACAAAATTTTAATGACTGACAACATGTTCTACAGTATCAGAGTTTCTATAAAGGAAATGAAGACATCACACTAACAATTTTCTTCAACTACACAAGGTTTAATTCCTTTGTACAACGGTTTGTGAATGAATCAAGTTACTGGGGTAACTGCAAAAGAACAGTAATTATCATATACTAGAGGCCCAATGGACAAAATTCATGCAAGGGTAGGCCTTCGCAGCCCCGGTTACCGGGTCTCCCCAGCCCCGGTGGGGCTCTGGGTGCCTCATGGCCTAGCCTGCCTCATGGTCTCTGCCTCCTTTGCCTGGTGCTGCCCATGTCCGCCGCCACACCTCCCCAGTTCCCCGGTTCTGTGGAGCCCTCCTATCAATCACCCCACAGACGGTGGCCTAGGCCTCCCTCTTTGGGGCAATCACGGAGCCCCCCGGTTGATCACCCCACTGGCAGGTGGTCTGGGCCTCCCTCTGTGGGGTGATGGTGGGCCGCACAACCAATTGCATCACACCCGCCTTGGCTGGCCTGGCACCAGTGCTTGTCATAGCATGGTCGTTCTATTCTTTATGCCCAATCTAAATGCTAGTGCACTACCTGGACATCTATGAATCACCATAGATTTCTCTCTCCTCACCAGCTCTTTACATGCAATCATCACCACAATCACACGAACTAGACTTCTCTACTCTCTCTGATTTCTTTTGCTACTGTCAACTGGCCTAGTCAAACATGAGCTCTTAAAAGATGGCTCTCTTAGGGTGTGGGGGAATACCAACCAACATTATTGTTACTTCTTAACTGAATAAGATTTGTTTAAGCAAAAGAAATGAGAAAGACATAGGCCTAGAAATCAACAACATTTCCAATGGAATAAATTTAGCTTCCTATCTCATTTGACCATGAAAGCATGAAACTTTCAAATTGGACTGATGGCTCATCCAAGGAGGCAAAATGTTCCTTTGTCTTCCAAGCCCTGTATGCAGTTTCCTTCCGTCTATTCTCTATAGGAGGGGTCAGCAACCTAGGGCCCACAGGCCAATACAAGCTGCCATCTGGTTTTGCAAATAGTCTCACTGGAAGACAGCCGTGCCTACTCACTTACAGATTCTCTAGGACTGCTCTCACACTACAATGGCAGACTTCAGTAGATATAACAGACCACATGGACTAAAATCAGGCCCCTTGCAGAGAAATGTTGGTGATCCCTGCTTCACACCACAATGCATACTGAAAGACTACTGAGACAAAAAAAAACACCCACATTCTAGAAAAATTAATAGTACTGGACAAAAAACAGTTCCTAAAATGTTAACTAAAATTTTTATTCATAGTTCATCTCATGATAAAATTGCATAACAGGTAATGAACCTAAAGCAGTCGCATTATAGTGCAAAAAATAAAATTTAAAAGCTATCAAGACTACATTTAAAAAATTTCAAAAGCCTCCTAATATTTAAATCAAAAAAAGGGGGGATAGTAGAAGAATATCATGTAAGGAAAAATATCCTGTAAGTAAATTACATCTAGAAAATTTGTATTTTAGAAAAAGAATTGTAATGCTAAAAGCAAGACACCCATGAAAAACACACATGGTGTCAAAACAAGCCAGAGGAAAATCATTTGGGCAAAAAATGAAAAAGGATTCCAAGTCAAATTTATAGGAAATATTCCTTTATTAACTTTTGGTCGAGAATATGTTTGTATATTTTCAGAAAATAACTCCGAGACCATGTGGATTCTGGCAACAGAGAGGAATTGACAGGACTACTCCAGCCATGAAGACAGAAAAGCAGCAGTCCAGAGATGGAAGACGCTGACGTCGCCTTGCCATACTAGCAGTCAGAAGCTGTGTGTCAATGCAGGTTGCCCAGGACCAAACCAGAGAGGGTCAGACCTGCATTACCACCATTTGCCACCATCCAGAACTGTAATGTCAGTGCTGACATGTGCACATAAGGAACTGTTTGACATTGAAATTGGGTCGCAAAAGAACTGTTGGCCCAGAAGGAAACTCACTACAGACTGATTCATTTGCCTTTCAGCATAACCATTATTGCTTGTCTCATTTTTGGTTCTTATAAGTGTATTTCTAGTAGCACATGATCTCACTCATCTAGGGGAAATGATGAACAACATGGACTGATGAACAAGAACAGACCCAGAAACAAGGAGGAATGGATCAGAGGGAGGGTAGGGGAGGGTGGGGATATAGGGGAGAGATCAACCAAAGGACTTGTGTGCAAGCATATGAGCCTAACCAGTGGTTAAGGACAACAGGGGTTGGGGGCATGCATGGGGAAGGGTGTGGGATGGAAATGGGGGGATGAGGAGAAATATGTGATACCTTAATCAATAAATTAAAAAAAAAATCCACAATGAATTCTTGCCTTTTATGGTAACATGGATGGACCAGGAGGGTCTTATGCTAATTGACACAAGACAAAGAAAACAGATACCATAGGGTCTCACTTACAGCTGCAATCTAAAACAACAAAACAGAAACAGACCCCATGACGACAAAGAACAAGCTGGCGGTTGCTGGAGCGTAGTAAGCTGAGGTGATGGGTGAAATAAAAGAATATGAAGTGTTGCCCTAGCCGGCTTGGCTCAGTGGATAGAGCGTCGGCCTGCGGACTAAAAGGTCGCAGGTTCGATTCTGGCCAAGGGCACGTGCCCGGGTTGCGGGCTCAATCCCCAGTAGGGGGCGTGCAGGAGGCCCCGATCAGTGATTCTCTCTCATCATGGATGTTTCTATCTCTCTCTCCCTCTCCCTTCCTCTCTGAAATCAATAAAGAAATATATTTAAAAAAATAATATGAAGTGCAAACTTTCAGTTATAAATTACATTAAGCCACAGGGGTGTAGTGTGCTGTGCAGCACAGGAAATGGGTCAATATCATAATACCTTTGCTCAGTGATAGATGGTTACTAGACATTATCACATTATCATTGTGAACACGTCATCAGAAACATAAATGTCAAACCACTGTGGTTGTTCACCTTAAAGTAATATAATGGGTGCCAACTCGACTTCAACAACATGTTGTGAAGAAAAAAGAAATGTTTACGGAAAAGCAGTCTTTTTGGCCTTCACATATGGACATGTGAGAAAAGGATGCTTTGGGGCCATAGCTGATTACTGACCAGGAAAGCAGACATAAACGCTGACAACCTCACAGCTGAGAAAAGGACAGTAACTGGGATCCTGATGACGTCACTGAGTCACCAACACAATCCCGGTTCCTACTGTTTCGGCCTTTGTTAACTAGGCCGCCTAAGCCCGAAGCTAAAAGCATCCTATCGGATCAGTTTCCCAAGGCCTGGAGGATAAGCTCTCGACTGCTCTGTGGCAGTAAACACTTTCACAAGCCTGCCTTAGCTAGGCACTCACCCATCACCAACCATTCGCATAGCACACATGTTGCACCGCTGAAACTGTACTGCTCATAATTCCCGCAACATTCACTTGTGCATCTGAGCGCTTGCCCTGCCCTTCCTGCTGCCAAACATCCTATATAATAAAAGGGAAATATGCAAATTGACCCTAAAGGCAGAATTCCTGGGAACGACCTGTTGCTATGATATGCACTGATCACTAGGGGGAAGATGCTCAACGCAGGAGCTGCCACCTGGTGGTCAGTGCACTCCCACAGGGGGAAGCTGGGCTGATGGCTGCGAGCACAGCGGCGGTGGCGGGAGCCTCTCCCACCTCTTCAGCAGCACTAAGGATGTCCCTGCAGGGAACGGGCCTAAGCCACAGTTGGACATCCCTTGAGGGCTCCCGTGCTGCCAGAGGGATGTCTGACTGTCAGCTTAGGCCCGATCCTCGGGGGAGCGGGCCTAAGCTGGGAGGTGGACATCCCCCGAGGGCTCCCGGACTGCAAAAGGATGCAGGCTGGGCTGAGGGACACCCCCCCTCAAGTGCACGAATTTTCGTGCACCCGGCCTCTAGTATAAGCATAATAGACATTCCTCCTGTCAAACATCACCCCTCCTGCCCCTTTACCTGGAAAACTTCTTTGTGTTCTGCATGCTTACTTTAAAACCCATCCACATTTTTTTGAACTGTTTAAAATGTTGATTAAAGATGGAGAGACAGATAGAAACCCTGGTTTACTGTAGTTCCCCTTATTTATGCATTCATTAGATCCATCTGGTATTTGACCAGGCATCAAATCCACAACCTTGCCATATCAGGGACAACACTTTAAGCAACTGAGAAACCCAGCCAAACCTCAGCCATATTTTAAAAATTCTAATTCTCATCCTAGACTTAAAGGGGCTAATACATATGAAACACCAATAAAATGAATAAACAAGGATAATTATAAAATCCTAATGCAATCTGGCTCCTAGTAAGCACTAAATAAAGTATAGTAAATCATGGGAATTAAAATGAACTTAACATGCTCTTAAAGGACAATGACTGTTTTTAAAATGTTTCAATTCTGCAACATCAGAATAACACTTAGTACCTGAAAGACACCTGAAAGTTAAATGGCAGACCATTCAGCTGAAAAAGGAATAAATGAATTTTGACATTTTCTTTGAAAATTCTGTTTGGAAAAACAGAGAAAGAAACCAGGAACACCTCTCCCAGATTATGAGTGCCTTCAAGGTCAAAATGCTATTTCATTGATTTCCTATAACTTGCAAAGCCAACCTACACAAACCCTCTGATGAAGGTCTATCAAGTCCAAGGTGTCATCATACAGTTCAGATTGTACAATGAATTAGGTGCCACATCTAGCATTTTTGTTATTGGAAACATTTTTGTACATTTATTATAATTTATTGAGTCCCGGGATGGGCTATTTAAATATTTATTATCATTTTCTTCTGAATACTGACAACAGAACATCTTGTTCTAGAGAAATTCCAGTTTCCTGATAATTACTAAGTTAATGAAGTCAACATATTCCATTCTGTTTTGACTTCTGAGGAATCTACACTAATAAAAGGGTAGCATGTTAATTAGACCAGGAGACCTTCCAGACAAAGCCATGGTGGCAGGGCCAAGGCAGAGGTGGTTGGAGGCAATCAGGCGAGGAGGGAAGGGCAGTTGGGGGTGATCAGGCCAGCGGCGGGGGGAAGTTAGGGGTGAGCATGCTGGCAGGGTGGGGCAGTTGAGGGCAAGCAGGCCAGCAGGCAGATTGGTTAGGGGTGACCAGGCAGGCAGACAGGTAAGCTGTTAGGAGCCAGCAGTCCCCGATTGCATGAGGGATGTCTGACTGCTGGTTTATTTCTGATCCCACAGGGATCGGGCTGAGGGACACCCCCCCCCCATGCACGAATTTCATGCACCAGGCTCCAGTAAAGTTGATAATATTGAGACCTTGTTGGTATAATATGAAAAATACCCTGTGCTTTTCAACAAGCATTGCCTTTCTGAGTTCTGAACTATGGGTAGATGTCTATAAAACAATGTCATCAGGATTCTTACACAATGGCTAAGTGTTGTAGCTCTTACTGTTTGCCATCTGTTTGTGCTACCAGGAAAGTATTGTTGAGTTCCTAGTTATAGTTACTTTTTTGGTGAGGCAAATCACTATGCAATAACAAATATTCATTTACTAAATATAATCCATTCACAGTTAAATCTAAAAAAAAAGATCCATTTTTAGAACAAGTCCAGTTTGGTATAATGTGAATATAGAAGAAACATATACCATCCTAACTTAACATCTTTTTTCTTTTAAACATTCTATCTAATAAAAGAGTAATATGCAAATTGATCATCACTCCAACACACAAGATGGCTGCCCCCATGTGGTCAAAGATGGCTGCCCCCATGTGGACACAAGATGGTTGCCACAAGATGGCCAGCAGGGGAGGACAGTTGGGAGGGCCAGGCCTGCAAGGGAGGGCAGTTGGGCGGGACCAGGCCTGCAAGGGAGGGCAATTGGGGGCTATCAAGCCTGCAGGGGAGGGCAGTTAGGGGTGACCAAGCCAGCAGATGAGGGAAGTTGGGGGCAACAAGGCCTGCAGGGAAGGGCAGTTGGGGGGAACCCAGGCCTGCAGGGGAGAGCAACTGGGGGGGACCAGGCCTGCAGGGGAGAGCAGTTAGGGGTGACCAGGCCTGCAGGGGAGGGCAGTTAGGGGTGACCAGGCCTGCAGGGGAGGGCAGTTGGGAGTGACCAGGCCTGCAGGGGAGGGCAGCTGGGGGGACCAGGCCTGCAGGGGAGGGCAGTTAGGGGCAATCAGGCTGGCAGGGGAACAGTTAGGTACCAATCAGGCTGGCAGGGGAGTGGTTAGGGGGTCATCAAGCTGGCAATCAGAAGTGGTTAGGGGAAATAAGGAAGGTAGGCAGGTGAGCAGTTGGGAGCCAGCAGTCCTGGATTGTGAGAGGGATGTTCGACTGCCCACTTAGGCCTGATCCTACCGGGATCGGGCCTAAATGGGCAGTTGGATTTCCCTTGTGGGGTCCAAGATCAGAGGGGTGCAGGCTGGGCTGAGGGACATACTATCCTCCCCCATGCATGAATTTCATGCACCAGGCCTCTAGTAAAGATATAATGTGGGATTTTAGGGGTCAGAACTAAATAAATGAACTTCTTTGCAAACCATATTGCCCAGATTTTAAATTACCTACAATTAACTTTGTTAATAATACTGACTGCTAATCTCTTAAGAAGGAGACTGAGAAAAACTATACATGCAACTTACACATTGTTTGGTATTTTTTCCCCATTATTTCATTATAAAAAGTCCCTACTTTTACTTCATCTATAGTGGGAGCACCAAGAAGAATTCATTATCAGAAATCTTACCAGGAGTGCAGCTTTCAGATTTTTGGGGTCCCTTTTCTGCTTTATATTCAGAAGTTAGTTGTTGCTTTCTGTGCACAAAAAAATGGTGATAAGTAATATTACTTTCTTAATATTAACATAAAAATATTTTCCAAATATAGTAAATTCTTTGAATATTTCAGATAATATCAGCACTAATGTTAAACCTTCAATTATACCATACACTTTAAATTTGTAAGTTATACAACTGTTTTACAGCTAACTTGATATACTCCCCAAGTTAATAAATACCCTGTTTGTCTGTCTAGAGTTGACCATTTACATGCTGAAGTGTCCATCTGTGTAAATTACCTCCAAGGCTAAAATGAAGGAGAAAAAAAGGCCACCTCTTATCTCACTTGGGTATTGCTAATTTAAAGTCCTCTAACAGATAAGAAACTATGCTGAGGTCACTAATCTGACACAGGGGGAGATTTAAAGGAAGAGTCACCACTTGGCCAGTGTGTTAAACACAGGTGCAGTACTAAAGGGTGGTTTGATTCGTAATTGCTAGGCTTCCTTAAACTCCTGCAATTCTACCTGCCTTTGATTCTGTCTACAGAAAAATGAAGAACACCAGAGCTGGTGAAAAGTGGGGAAAAATAACACAATGAAAAAAACACCAAGAAAAAGAGAGAAGAAAGTTTTATTGAGTCCCAGGATGGGCTCTTTAAATATTTATTATCATTTTCTTCTGAATACTGGCAAGAGGACATCTTGTTCTAAAGAAATCGGGAAAAGTTAAGGTAGACGAAAAAAGGACTCTAGGAAAAAAGACAAAAACTTCATACAGCTTGGCAAAGATACCACCCTGAGGGGAAAACGAGACTGGGAAGTCAGTAAATAGAGAAATCTATTAGAAATATCCTCTAATTAGATGCTGAATATAATTAACATAACATAACCTATACAGATATTCTTAACTAAGAGATAAACAATTGGTTTCAGGAAGAATTCATATAATTCTACTATAAACACTTGCCTAATGTGGCCTTGCTTAGGTAAAACTTGGTTCTGTGGTCATAGCTAACTGAGATGGGCCTTAGAAGCTTTTGTGGGAAAAACAAGGCCCTATTTACCACTACATTTGTCAAGGAGAGTAAGATAAATGCTTAGACTCACTGGTCCTTTTAGGAAAACTCTAAATCAGAGTTAACATACAATCAGATTTGACTTTCTGAGTTGCTCTGATTTGCCTCTTTATCTCCATGGCAGAGGTTCACAGGAACTTATCTGTGTATATTGAGGGACAACAGCATAATTTGGGAGCCAAGCTGGATGACAGCCAAATCATGGCTCAGCCCTTGCTAACTATTGAATCATGGGTCAATTCATCCAGCTCCCTGAACCACAGTTACCTCATTAATAAAAGGTAAGCTACGCCCTAACAGGTTTGGCTCAGTGGATAGAGCATTGGCCTGCGGACTGAAGGGTCCCAGGTTTGATTCCGGTCAAGGGCATGTACCTTGGTTGTGGGCACATCTCCGGTTGGGGGTGTGTAGGAGGCAGCTGATCAAAGTTTCTTTCTCATCAATGTTTCTAACTCTCTCTCCCTCTCCCTTCCTCTCTGTAAAAAGCTCAATAAAAAATATTTTTAAAGTAGGCTAAAATAGCATAGCTACTTTAGCAAACTATTGTGATGACCATATAACACAGGGTAATTTCATAGTATAGGGTATAGCCCACAGTAGAGCACTCTAGAAATGTTAGTTTCTTTTCTCTGCATTTTCTTAGTGAGCTATAATTTTGAAAAATCCATAAAATCCTACCTGCTTAAAGAGTCTTCTTTAGAGACATCAATCACTATTTTTTTTAAAAAAAGTAAAATACATTTTAAAACACTAAGAATACAGGACTTTAAAAGTACTGAATTAATGCATTGTTAGAAAGTATAACTTTGGGACCACACCTGAAGACTATACTAGAGTGAATATTATTGGTAGGCCATTAATGCATTAAGAACATTTACTTTCTCTTTTTAAACATATAAAACTAAAAAAAAAATAAAGAAAATAGGATCTATCAAAATTTGATACTGACCTGTGCACTGCTATGTGCAAGGAACAATAATCCTAACCAAAGCCCATCAGACTGACAGAAAATGTTATTGTTAGTGGAAACAAAATTATAGACTAACCATGCCAATCTTAAATAGCATGAGTTTTCTGGCTTCTTCTATTAAGATCAGTTAGAGGAGAGTATACTTATTTTGACGTAACACAATACAAATTCTCCAGCTCTTACTAATAGGTGCAGACTAGCTGGTCCAGGATGAAACACTCCTATCATAAGAAAACTTTGTTGCAAGGCAATACACTTTGCAGCACAGTAAAATATAGGAAACCAACTAATTCTGGTTCCATTTCCAATCCTATTAATAAAAGAGTAATATGCAAATTGACCATAACTCTGCTACACCCACAAGCCATGCCCACCAGCCAATCAGGAGCAGATTTGCAAATTAACCCAACCAAGATGGATGCAGCCACAGAGCGAGCAGGAGGCTTGGGTTTCCCCAGCAATGAAGGAAGCCAAGCTTTCAGCACACCCTGGCCAGCCTAGGCCTCCACTCAAGGTTACAAAGTTTCAATTATAGAAGATAAATAAATCCCAACAAAAATGGCGGCAGCCACGGAGCTGGAGAGAACAGGAGGCTTGAGTTGCTCCCAGCAATGGAGGAAGCCAAGCTTCCTCCACACAAGGCTACAAATTTTCAATTATAGAAGATAAATGAACCCCAACAAAAATGGCTGTGGCCACAGAGCAATCAGGAGGCTTGGCTCTGCTCAAGGCTACAAAGTTTCAATTATAGAAGATAAATAAATCCCAGATACCAGGGCCTCCACTTGGATCACTGGGGGGTGTGGCCAGCCTGCAAACCACCACAGGCCCCTCACCCAGGCTGCCGCTCGCCCCAAGGGAACCCCCACCCTGATCCAGGACACCCTTCAGGGTAAACCAGCTGGCCTCCACCCATAATAGTGAAGTATATTGACCTCCATATCCGTGCACCAGGCCTCTATCCTATCTAATAAAAGAGTAATATGCAAATTGACCATCACTCCAACACACAAGATGGCTGCCCCCATGTGGTCAAAGATTGCTGTCCCCATGTGGACACAAGATGGCCAGCAGGGGAGGGCAGTTGGGAAGGATCAGGCCTGCAAGGGAGGGCAGTTGTGGGTGATCAAGCCAGCAGGAGAGGGCAGTTGGGAGGGACCAGACCTGCAAGGGAGGGCAGGTGGGGGCGATCAAGCCTGCAGGGGAGGGGAGTTGGGGGCGACCAGGCCTGCAGGGGAGGGTAGTTAGTGGTAATCAGGCTGGCAGGGGAGTGGTTAGGGGGTGATCATGCTGTCAGGTAGAAACGTGTAGGGGCAATCAGGAAGGCAGGCAGGTGAGCAGTTTGGAGCCAGCAGTCCTGGGTTGTGAGAGGGATGTCTGACTGTCCGCTTAGGCCCTATCCTACCGGGATTGGTCCTAAACGGGCAGTGGGACATCCCTCGAGGGGTCCTAGATTGGAGAGGGTGCAGGCTGGGCTGAGGGACACCCCCCACCCCTTGCACGAATTTCATGCACCGGGCCTCTAGTCTAATATAATAATAGAGGAATGTGCAAATTAGCCAGGATGCCTTAACGTCACGGCCAATCTACCAGCAGCGGAGAGCTACAGGAGGGCGGGGCAGTGGGCAGAGAGCTACAAGGGGGGGGAAGCAATTACACGCAGCAGAGAGCTACCAGTGTTGGTGGGCAGGATGGCCAGCTGAGGAAAGCTACTCACGCATAGATTCATATGCAGGGCTACTAGTATGGTATGATTCTACATTCTAATGGTGGCTATGTGCTTTCATGCATTTGTCACAATCCATAGAATGTACAACAACAAGAGTGAACCTTACTGTCAACTAAGGACTTTGGTTGATAATGATGAGTCAGTGCACATTCATCCATTGTAATAAATATACTTCACTGTTACTGGAGGTCAAAAATGAGCAAGGCACCAGGACTGCATGGCTCAGCTGTTGAACATTTATCTAGGGGCCAGGAGGTTATAGTTCGATACCCAGTAGAGTCACATGCCTGGGTTGTGGACTCAATACCCAGTGTGCAGTGTGAGGAGGCAACCTATCAGTAATTCTATCTCATAGCTGATGTTTCTATGTCTCCTTATCCCCTTCTCTCTGAAATCAATAAAAATAAATTAACAAAAAAATGAATAAGGCTGTGTATGTTTGCATTTGTGTGGTTTATGGGCACTCTCTATCCCAGGCGTCCTCAAACTACGGCCCGCGGGCCACATGCGGGTGTTTTTGCCGTTTTGTTTTTTTACTTCAAAATAAGATATGTGCAGTGTGCAGAGGAATTTGTTCATAGTTTCTTTTAAACTATAGTCCAGCCCTCCAATGGTCTGAGGGACAGTGAACTGGCCCCCTGTTTAAAAAGTTTGAGGACCCTTGCTCTATGCTTTCCACTCAATTTTACTCTGCACCTAAAACTGCTCTAAAATATGGCTTATTAATTTTTGTTCAAAATAAGGCATTCCCTGCATCTGCTTTTAACACATATCAACATATTAATGCAATTTTTAAGATATAGTAACCTTGTAATTGAAGATAAGACCCCAGTATAGGAAATGGCTATTATCCCTGCAATGGAGTGAAAGATGCGAAAAGATATAAATAAAGCTAATACCTTTAAATGTATACTAGTGCAAGAAAATAATTGATTCATATGATTGAATACCATGTGTTGTATTTATAAACAGGGATTTAGTACAATATAAATCACAACTGAATCATCCATATAATTGAAAGACACTTTTTCTTCTAATTTTAAATCAGGAATCATGATGATGAGTTCAACTAAAAATTATCTTGAAACATTAATTGGGTTAAAAAAAGGAGTTTTTAATTGCCTAATATGTCCTAGTAAAAAATATCTGTGAAATATCCACCAAGAGTCACAAAAGTAACCCTCATTGCAAGCAATTATGTATGATGCAACTGAAACCAGTACCATGTTATGTTAAATACTACCGTACTTGCTCTTAAAATGTTCAGATCAAGGCCAAATAGTCAGTCAGGGCTGTACCTGCTGTGCAGAGACATTTCATGCAGCAGGCCCAAGACTGCTATCCTTAGAAAGTCCTGCTTCAATGGCTACCCTTCTGTGGGTGTCTGAAAACCTGAATCTGGGGAGGCTTTCCACCTTTTCCTAACTGGTAAGAGTGGCCCCGTGTGTCTAAACACCTTATCCAATCAATGGGGTTCATTCTGAACACTGGCTTTCCTTCTGGGAACCCAGAATTTTGGTACATGCTATGGGACGATGCCTTAAAAACCTCTCACTGAGTCTAACAAGACTGGTAGATAACGTATTTCACATGAGTTGTCAGAATCTGACACTGGAATATCTAAGCACATCCTGGTAACTCCACAGGGAGAGGGCTCTTGAAAGGTTGAGCGTGCTGTCCTCCATACTTTGTCACACACACCTTTATTCTTTGCTAGTTTTTCCTTCAGTCTTTTCACTGTCATAAATATCAGGTATGAGCACAACGATGTGCTGAGTCCTGTGAAGTTTTCTAGTGAATAAGCAAACCTAGGGGTGGGTTTAGGAACCTCTAATAAAATTGCAGTTTGTGAAAATATTATTTGGGTTGATGCATTAGACATGATTACATTACAGAAGTTGATTTCGCAGAATACCTGTCACTGAGTTTGTTTTGCTCCATGCTTCTTTTCGATTTTTCTGTAGATCTACAACTATTGGAATAAGGACATGAAAGGGATAAGTCAAACATTGATATCAGAAAATAATGTAAAATAAGCAACATTCCTATTTAGTCACAATAGAAAATACAGAATCCTAATGACTGGCAACATGTTCTATAGTATCAAAGTTTCTATAAAGGAAATGAAGACATCACACTGATAATTTTCTCCAACTAAGCAAGGTTTAATTCCTTTGTACAACAGTTGTGAATCAATCAAGTAACTGGGATAACTCCAAAAGAACAGTAATGATCATAGATGGTATACTAAACGAGTGTTCTAATGATTACAGAGTTCTTTTTATTTATTCCTAATCTTTTTTATATCTTATTGAACTAAAATCATGGCTCACCAATTGAAGGCAGTTGTTGATAGAAGATTAAGTCAAGTAGTAAAAGAAATTGTCTCCAAAATGTGGGGATATCCATAGATATTCCATTAAACTCAACCTGTATGGAAAGTACTGGTCTTTCCTGTTGAACCATTGCTCTTTTTTGCTCATCAGATGAAGTCCTATTCTTCATGTCCAATCTACTGTAAATGCCCGTGCACTACCCGGAAACGTATGAAGCACCTTAGAATTCTCTCTCCCGACTAACTCTTTCCCTGTAATCATCACCACAATCATATGAACTCGACCTCTCTAATGTCTCTGCTTTATTTTGCTACTGTCAACTGCCCTTTGCCTCCGAGGCTTTTTATATGGTTCCCTTCCATCTATTCTCTACCTGAGGGGTTAGTAAACTAAGGTACACAGGCCAAATACCAGCTGCCAACTAGTTTTACAAATAAAGTCTCCCTGGAACACAGCCGTGCCTACTCACAGATTCTCTGGGAATGCTCTCACACTACAATGGCAGACTTGAGTAGATTTGTCAGAGCACGTGGACTAAAATCAGGCCCTTTGCAGAGAAAGGTTGGTGATCCCTGATTCATACCATAATCAGAGGGCCCTCATCAAATCTAACCTTGTTCCTCTTCTGCTCAAAACTCCAATGAATCTCTGAAGGAAATATTTCTGGCTCTCTACCTTAGTTTTCATTCTTGCTGGAGAACCACGACTCTATTGGGAAATTCACTGTCCTGATACACAAAGAAGGTGGTATTATCTCCCTAACTTAAAAAAAAATGATTATAGTAACCTCATCAGAGTCACTAGTTTACCACTAACTGGTTGAGGTATGATCACGCTATTAACCCAAGTCTATAAAAAGTTAGGGAAATCAACTGCAAGCCTCTCAGTTTCTTCCTATTTAAAACAAAGACACAGGCCCAGCCAGTGCAGTTCAGTAGATTGAGTCCATTGTTCCATGCACCAAGAGATCGCTGGTGATATTCCAGGGCAGGGCAGATGCCAGGGTGGCAGGTTTGATCCCCAGGAGGGGGTGTGCAGGAGGCAGCCCATGGATGTGATGGTTCTCTCTCACTGATGTTTCTATCTCTCTCTCCCTTTTCTTTCCTCTCCCTCTAATGTCAATAAAAAACATATTTTTTTAAAAAATTGAGGAAACACATAGCTCAACATCACTAACCAGGGAAAGGCAAATGAAATTCGTAAGGAAGTACCTCCACACTCTTCTCAGAATGGCTGTCATCAAAATATAAATAACTAACAAGTGTTGGCGAGGATGTAAGAAAAGAGAAAGCCTTGAGCACTGTTCATGTGATTGTAAATTGGTACAGTCACTCAGAAAGCAGAATGGCATTCCTCAAAAAAAATAAAAATAGAACTGCCATTCTACTTCTGGGGATTTATTAAACAGAAACATGAACAAGAATTTGAAAACATATCTGCACCCCTACATTCACTACAGCATTATTTACAACTAGAGGCCTGGTGCATGAAGTTCATGCACGTGGGAGGTTCCCTCAGCCTGGCCTGCACCCTCTCTAATCCAGGATCCCTTGGGGGATGTTTGACTGCCTCTTGCAATCCAGGATTGCTGGCTGCCTGATTGCCCTTAACCCCTCCGCCTTCCTGCCTGATTGCTCTTAACTGCTCGCATGTCTGCCTGATCACCCCTAACAGCCTTTGCCTTGGCCCCTCACCACCACAGCTTTGTTCAGAATGACATCCAAAATAACATCTGGAAGGTCGTTCGGCTGTCCAGTCTAATCAGCATATTACCCTTTTATTATTATAGATATACTTATACATAATGATAAACTACTCGGACGTAAACGATGAATTCTTGCCATTTATGGCAACATGGATGGGCCAGGAAGTTCTATGGTAAGTGAAATAAGAGAGAAAGTTAAATACCATACAGTTTCACTTACAGATGCAATCTAAAACAACAAAATAGAAACAGACCCCATAGCTACAGAGAACAAACTGACGGTTGCTGGAGGGTAGTAAGCAGAGGAGATGCATGAAATAAAAGCATATGAACATGAAGTGCAAACTTCCAGTTATAAAATATATACGCCCCAGGGATGTAGTGTACTGTGCAGCATAGGGAATGTGTCAATCCTATCTAATAAAAGAGTAATATGCAAATTGACCATCACTCCAACACACAAGATGGCTGCCCCCATGTGGTCAAAGATGGCTGCCCCCATGTGGATACAAGATGGCTGCCACGAGATGGCCAGCAGGGGAGGGCAGTTAGGAGGGACCAGGCCTGCAGGGGAGGGCAGTTAGGGGTGACCAGGCCTGCAGGGGAGGGCAGTTAGGGGCATACAGGCTGGCAGGGGAGCAGTTAGGCATCAATCAGGCTGGCAGGGAAGTGATTAAGGGATGATCATGCTGGCAGGCAGAAGCGGTTAGGGGCAATCAGGAAGGCAGGCAGGTGAGCAGTTGGGAGCCAGCAGTCCTGGATTGAGAGAGGGATCGGGCCTAAAAGGCAGTCGGACATCCCTCGAGGGGTCCCAGATTGGAGAGGGTGCAGGCTGGGCTGAGGGACACACACCCCCGTGCACGAATTTCGTGCACCGGGACTCTAGTCTAATAATAAAATCCTAAGCGACTGTTATGGTTGAATGACCAGAAAGACTGGAATGACTGGTTGCTATGATACACACTGACCACCAGGGGGCAGACACTCAACCAGAAGCCTGGCTCACAGCTGGCAAACACAGCAGCTGTGGCAGGAGCCTCTCCAACCTCCATGGCAACGCTAAGGAGCAGCAAGCCAAGTGGTATGGAGTGAGCAGGTGGGCAGTAAGGAGTGAGGGGTCCCAGACTGTGAGAGGGTGCAGGCCGGGCTGAGGGGACTCCCCCACCCCCCACCCCACTGTACGAATTTCATGCACCAGGCCTCTAGTATCATAATAATGTTGCTTGGTGATGGATGGTTACTAGATATATCATTGTGGATACATCATAAGGAACATAAAATGTCAAAGCACTGTGGTAGTGCACCTGAAAGTCATATAATGTGTGCCAACTCTGCTTTAACAAAACGTTTAAAAAAGAAAAAAGAAACGTCTAAGGAAAAGCAGTCCTTTTGGCCTTCACATATTGGCATGTGAGAATAGGATGCTTTGGGGCCTTTGCTAACTACTGACCAGGAAGGCAGACATAAACACTGACAACCTCACAGCTGAGAAAAGGACAACTGGGATCCTGATGACATCACTGAGTCACCAAAGCAATCCTGGTTCCTATTGTTTTGGTCTCTGTTCATCGGGCCACCTATTATCTGAAGATAAAAGCATTCTGATCAATTCCCAAGGGCTGGAGGATAAGCTCTAGACCAGGCGTCCTCAAACTACGGCCCGCAGGTCACATGCGGGTGTTTTTGCCGTTTTGTTTTATTACTTCAAAATAAGATATGTGCAGTGTGCATAGGAATTTGTTCATAGTTTTTTTTAAACTATAGTCCGGCTCTCCAACTGTCTGAGGGACAGTGAACTGGCCCCTGTTTAAAAAGTTTGAGGACCCGCCGAAACCGGTTTGGCTCAGTGGATAGAGCGTCAGTCTGCAGACTGAAAGGTCTCAGGTTCGATTCCGGTCAAGGGCATGTACATTGGTTGTGGGCACATCCCCGGTATGGGGTGTGCAGGAGGCAGCTGATGGATGTTTCTCTCTCATCAATGTTTCTAGCTCTCTATCCCTCTCCCTTCCTCTCTGTAAAAAAAAATCAATAAAATATATTAAAAAATAAATGAATGAAAAAAATAAAAAGTTTGAGGACGCCTGCTCTAGACCTTGCTGTGGTACAAAAGACTTTCATAAGTCTCCCTTAGCTAGGCACTCACCTCATTCCCATCCATCCCCCTAGCACATATTTTGTACCATCAAAACGGTACTGCTCACAATCCCCGCAACCTGCCTTCCTGCTGCCAAACATGTACTCTGAATAGATATTCCTCCGCCGATCATCACCATTCTGCCCTTTACCTGGAAATCTTCTTTGTGGTCTGCATGCTTACTTTAAAACCCGTCCACATTTTTTTTTTGAACTGTTTAAAAAACTGATTAAAGATGGAGAGAGAGATAGAAACCCTGGTTTGTAGTACTCCTTTATTTGTGCATTCATTGGACCAATCTGGTATTTGACCAGGCATCAAATCCACATCCTTGGTATATCAGGGACAATATTTTCAGCAACTGAGAAACACGGCCAAAGACTAAGCCACATTTTTAAAACTCTAATTCTCGTCATAGACGTAAAGCGTCTGACACATACTAAATACCAATAAAATGAATAAATAGGAATAATTATAAGATGTTAATGAGCTCTAGCTCCTAGTAAGCTCTAAATAAAATATAGCAAATCATGGAAATTAAAATGAACATAACATGCTCTTAAAGGACAATGACTGTTTTTAAAATGTTTCAATTCTGCAACATCAGAATAACACTTAGTACCTGAAAGTTAAATGGCAGACCATTCAGCTGAAAAATGAATAAATGAATTTTGACATTTTCTTTGAAAATTCTGTTTAGAAAAACAAAGAAATAAACCAGCAACACCTCTTCCATATTATGAGCACCTCCAAGGTCAAAACGCTATTTCATCCTTGTATTTCTGATCACTTGAAAAACCAACTTCCCAAGTCCTCTGATAAAGGTCTACTAAGTCCAAGGTGTCCTCATACAGTTCAGATTGCACAATGAACTAGGTGCCACATCTGGCATTTTTGTGATTGGGAAACATTTTTGTACATTTATTACAATTTGTTGAGTCCCAGGTTGGGCTATTTGAATCTTTGTTATAATTATCATCTGACCAATGGCAACAGAGCATCTTGTTCTAAAGAAATTCCAGTGTCCTGATAATTATCAAATTAATGAACTCAACATATCTCTTTTAGTTTTGACTTCTGAGGAATGAAGTTGATAATAGTGAGACCTTGTTGGTATAATATAAAAAATATGCGAGAGAAACCAAGATGGCGGCATAGGTAAACACCTGAAATTGTTGCCTTGCACAACCATTTCAAAACTACAACTAAAAGACAGAAAGGACATCATCCAGAACCACAGGGAGGCTGGCTGAGTGGAAATTCTACAACTAGAAGGGAAGAGAAAAGCACACTGAGACTCAGAGGAGGTGCAGAAGTAAAGTGCGGAGGTATGGAGGCATGTGAGGAAAGGGCTGGCAACTGAGGACATAGTTGTCTTTTTCAATCGGGAGGGAGATACAAGCTCCCGACTGCTCTGAACTCTAGTTCCGGGCGAGACTCTGGGGGCCCAGACCCATATGGGGAGAAACTGGACTGTCTGGCATTGGGTGGAACTCGAGGGCGGCCTTCTCTTAGAGGTGCTTACAGCAATTACCGAGGGACACTGAGACCCGGGGGCCTCTTAGGGCAGAGCTGAAGATCAGCCATAGCTGTTTGCTCTGCCCTGTTGATTCCCTGAGACACCGCCCCACCCAAGCTGTGCACAGAGGCTTTTACATATGAATGGCCTGGCCCTTTGCAATGTAAAATTACCTAACAAACTGCAACTGGGTAAGAGAGACCCAGAACATCCAAAAGAAGGCCCAAGGCCCCACAGCAGCTTGCATTGCTTCACAGCTGAGCCTGATCTGGGCACCTCCAAACCCCAAACAAAGAAGAGGAATCTGCAGATCTCTCTGTAGCTCCTGCTGGGTGGCCTCAGGCAGAGGCTAAATTAGCACCTCCTTGGAGATCCAAGAGCCAGTGTACCCAGTGGTCAGAGTGGGACCATCCAGAGTACAACTACTCAGATCCATAAGGGACACACTCAGGGGGCAGACTCAGTGAGCACCAAAGCCCCACTGAAGCAAGTCTTGCCCCATAAGGGTGTCTCCAGCACAGAAGTTCTCCCATTGTAGACACAGCTGATTCTCACAGCCAATTGGACTGGAGGTCAATTCCTCCCAGTGATACCAACAACAATCAAGGCTTAAGTACAAGACTGTGCACACAGCCCACAAAGGGGTGCACCAAGAGTGTCCACCTCAGGTAACTGGGGAGGCTGAGCCACTGGGCCCTATAGGACACCTAGCACACAAAGCCACTCTATCTACACAGGGAAGCAGCCAAAATGAGGAGACAAACAGGTCACAAATGACAGAAATGGAGGAAAGGAAACTACTGGATATAGAGTTCAAAACCACAGTTATAAAGTTTTTCAAGAATTTTCTAGAAACTGCTGATGAATTTAGTGAGATCCTCGAGGATATGAAAAAGGACCAACTAGAAATTAAGCATACACTGACTGAAATAAAGAATAATATACAGAGATCCAACAGCAGACTAGAGGATCACAAGAATCAAATTAAAGACTTGATATACGAAGGAGCAAAAAACACCCAACCAGAAAAGCAAAAAGAAAAAAGAATCCAAAAAGTTGAAGTTAGTGTAAGGAGCCTCTGGGACAACTTCAAGTGTACCAACATCCAAATTATGGGGGTGCCAGAAGAAGAGAGAGAGCAAGATACTGAAAACCTATTTGAAGAAATAATGACAGAAAACTTCCCCCACCTGGTGAAAGAAATAGACTTATAAGTCCAGGAAGTGCAGAGAACCCCAAACAAAAGGAATCCAAAGAGGACCACACCAAGACACATCATAATTAAAATGCCAAGAGCAAAAGACAAAGAGAGAATATTAAAAGCAGCAAGAGAAAAACAAGGTAGTTACCTACAAGGGAGTACCTATACAAATGTCAGCTGATTTCTCAACAGAAACTATGCAGGCCAGACAGGAGAGGCAAGAAATATTCAAAGTGATGAATAGCAAGAACCTACAACCAAGATTACTTTGCCCAGCAAAGCTATCATTCAAAATTGAAGGTCAGATAAAGAGCTTCACAGATAAGAAAAAGCTAATAAAGTAAGTCATCACTGCCAAACCAGTATTATATGAAACGTTGAAAGGTAGTCTTTAAGAAGAAGAAAAAGGTAAAGATAAAAATTATGAACAACAAATACATATCTATCAACAAGTGAATCTAAAAATCAAGTGAATAAAAATCTGATGAGCAGAATAAACTGGTGAATATAATAGAATCAAAGGCATAGAAAGGTAGTGGACTGACAATTCTTGGGGGAATAAGAGTGTGGGGGTGCGGGAGAGACTGGACAAAAATCGTACACCTATGGATGAGTTCAATGTGGAGGAGGTTAGCGCAGAGCGTGGGGTGGGAACCGGGTGGAGGGGAGCTATGGGTGGAAAAAAGAGGAACAACTGTAAAAATCTGAACAATAAAGATTTATTTTAAAAAATTAAAAAATAAGTTCGCTATGCTTCTCATCAGGCATCGCCTTTCGGACGACTATATAATGGTTAGGTACATTTTATAAACAGTCTCATTGGGATTCTTGCACACTGGCTAAGTCTTGTAGCTCTTATCATTTTCCATAGTTTTTGGTACCAGAGAAATATTGTTGAGTTCCCAGTTTTACTTACTTTTTCAGTGAGAAAAATCACTATGTGACAGCAAGTATTCATTTACTGAATGTAATCAATTCACAGTTAAAACTAAAGATCCATTTTAGAACAAGTCCAATTTGTTATTGTGAATATAGAGGAAACATACACCATCCTAACTTAAAATTTTTTTCCTTTTTACATAAATATAGAATGTGGGATTTTAGGGGTTAGAACTAAATAAATGAACTTCTTTTCAAAGCATATTGTCCCAGATTTTAAATTACCTACAGTTAACTTTTTAAATCATACTGAATACAATCCTATTAAGAAAGAGATTAAGAAAAACTATACATGCATCTTCCACATGGTTGGTATTTTTTCCCTGCTCTCTCATTATCAAAACTTCCCTACTCTTACTTCATCTATGGTAGGAGCACCAAGAGGAATTCACTATCAGAAGACTTACCAGGAATGCGACTTTCAGATTTTTGGGGTCCCTTTTCTTCTTTACATTCAGAGGTTATTTTTTCCTGGCTGTGTACAAAAAAAAATAGTGGTAAGTAATATTACTTTATTAATATTAACATAAAATATTTTCAAAATATAGTAAGTTATTAGAATATTTCAGATATCAGAACTAAAACTAAAATTTTAATTGTACCCTACCACACACTTTAAATTTGTAAGTTCTACAACTGTTTTATGAAGTATGTATTTTTTTTTAAATAAGGTATAACAGCCCTAGGCAGGTTTGCTCAGTGGGTAGAGTATGGGACTGCGGACTGAAAGGTCCCAGTTTTGATTCTGGTCAAGGGCACAGGCCCAGGTTGTAGGCTCAATCTTGAGTAAGGGGTGTGCAGGAGTCAGCTAATCAATGATTCTCCCTCGTCATTTATATTTCTATCTCTCTCTCTCCCCCTCTGAAATCAGTAAAAATATGTTTAAGAAATAATAATAAGGTATCATAGTCTTGATATGAGGTCAGTATAGTTCAGTGAATTAATAAGAAAAGTTAGCTTGACATAATCACAAATGTATTGAATTCACGCATCCTAGTTCTATAACCAACAGCTCTTTGTTTTCAAACAAGTCACAGTTTTTTGGCTCAAGGTCCTCCTCTACAAAATAAGAATCTTACTACCTTAATTTAGAAGGTTGGTAGGAAGATCAAATGAGATAATAGAGCAAAAACATATGCTCAAGAAATAGTAAAGCGAAGAAAAATTTGAGTTATGAACTTCATTTGTTGAAACTATTTTTGAATCCCAAATAGACTTCAATGTGGGATTTCCATGGTTTCTAACATTCAAATGTTGCAGTTTTCAGAAAACGTTATGAATCTTGGTTATTACCTGTACTTAGGTTGTGGTTTGTAATTCAGGGCATCTCAGCTACTATGTAGCTGGCAACTGCATTTATGTACAAAGAGATTACCCCCTGAAGTCAGATAACACCATGCTCCCTTATTTATGTAGCAAATCTTACAAACCACAGAAAACTAATACAAGTCAGGACCTGGCCTGGGCTAATACTAGCCCTTCTCTACCTACTCAAACTATAACCCAGCAGATCTTTATGAGAACGATGCTTAATCTCCCTGTCCACCCGCAAAAGGCTTGGGTGATCAAATCCTACTTGTCACACATAGAAACTGCTGAATCATGCCTGGGGCTCTAGCCAATGTATGGACCCAAAACCTGCGTTTGAATCAGAGCTTTCTGATGACCGGCTTCCATGTGCGGCATAATTTAAAAACTTTGAAATCTGAGGTTCATTCAAGTCACTTGGGCAAGTTTCATTGTTATGGCAAAGAGATCACTTGAGGGATCAACCTCAATTAAGGAACCTCAGGCAAGTTGTGCCTACTACTCTGGGAAACAGATATGGACCTTCCACTATCTAAACAAAGACGCTCCACAGGGTATAAAATGACCTTAGCGTATAGATGTGGTAAAAAAGGATAAAGAAACTTCTGGTCTTTTCCTGAGGCATTATTTGAATCTTCCCTGGCAGCTTAGTATTGTTCTAAGTAACACCTGCTAGCAGAGAAAAACAAACAGACACGAAGCTCAAAGGATAACTCATCCCCAAAGATCTGGGCTAAGAAGTGAGCTCCACGTAAGCTTTCCAGTGTGTGCGGGAAGCTGTGGGTGGCTAGAGCTAGGAGGCCCAGCTGCCAGAATAGCGTGCTGGTCATTGGAATAGTGGCGAAGCATGCAAGCATAGGTGTATAAAAGGTGTGACCCTCAAGTCCAAGGGTGAGTCAACATGAAGACTCAGGCAGCTGAATCAGCAAGGCCAACCTGGGAGCAAAGATCAATCATGACTATAGAACGGGTTTCAATGGCAGCTCAGCAGCAATAGAATCAATGGAAACAACAGAAAAGTAGGCTACAATGGCACAGCTACTTTGCCAAGCTATTGTGATGACCATATAACACAGGTTAATTACGTAGTATAGGGTATAGCCCAAAGTAGAATACTCTAGAAATGTTAGTTTCTTTTCTCTGCTGTTAACATATAATTTTGAAAAATCCTACCTGCTTAAAGTGTCTTCATCAGATATATCAACCACTATTTTGGAAAAAGGAAAATACATTTTAAAACAATAAATATACAGAACTTTAAAAGTACTGGTTTAATGCTTTCTTAGAAAGTATAACTCCGGGACCACACCTGAAGACTATACTAGAGTGAACATTAATCATACTATTGGTAGCCCATTAATATATTAGGAACATTTACTTTCCTTTCCAAACATATCAAATGAAAAAATAAAAAGCTTAGGATCTATCAAAATTTGATACTTACCTGTGAACTGCCATGTGCAATGAACACAATCTAACCAAACCCCATCAGCCTGACAGAGAACTGTATAGTGAGTGGAAGCAGAATCATAGACTAACCACGTCAAACTTAAATAGCATGCGTTTTCTGGCTTCTTCCGTTAATAGGAGTTAGAAGAGAGTATACTGATTTGCCCTAACACAATACAAATTCTACACGCCTTCAGTGAAGACTGAAGTTTAGGATGAAACACGCTCATCATAAGGAAATTTTGTTGTTAGGCACTATGCAGCACAGCAAAACATAGGAGGCAGATTCTTTTTGGCCCCATATCCCATAGGAAGATAAGTAGGAAAGACTTTTTTATTCCAGTTGCATAAAGTAGAACCTCTTGAAACTATCTCCTTCCATGGCTAGAGTATCTGTTCCCACCTCACAGAGCAGCTTGGCACAGGTAGTAAGTGCTCTCCAGGAGTGTGTGAGGTCATTTTTCTCAACTCTCCCCGTTAGGTGGCAAATGCCTAGAGAAATCATTCTCTTTCAGCTTGTATGGGACATGTCATCAGATCCGATGCTGATGAGCAGCAACAAAAAACAACTCAGGTCAAAGACCATCTTGGATAACTACATCCAATTACCTTGGAATTTTCACGTGTTAAACATTCCTAAAGGGACCTGCTGTAGGATTCCAACTATACAACCTTCAGGAAAAGACAAATCTAGGGAGACAGTAAAAAAGGTCAGTGGTTTCCAGGGGTTAGGGAGAAGGGATGGATGAATAAGCAGAGCACAGAGGATTTTTAGGGCAGTGAGAAGATTCTATATGATACTGTAATGGCGGGTATGTGCCATCATAGCTTTGTCAAAACCCATAGGGTGTTCAACACCAAGAGGGAACCTTAATGCAAACTATGGACTTTGGTTGATAATCTGTTATTGCATGTCCCCCTCCATTGAAATAAATACATCTCTCAGTTGCTGGATATCAAAGATGAGAGAAGCAGTGGGTTTAGGTTGCGTGGTTTATGGGCACTTTCCACTCAATTTTAATATGCACCTACAAATCCTCCAAAAAAATAAAGCTTATTAATTTTTCTTTTCTTTTTCATTTAAATTCTTTATTGTTTAAGGTTTTGATGGAAAACGCTGACCATGCCTTGCCATACTAGCAGTCAGCAGATGTGCGTCACTGCAGATTGCCCAGGACCAAACCAGAGAGGGTTGGACCTGCATTACCACCATTTGTCCACCATCCAGAACTGAACTATTATTGCTGTTATGTACACATAAAAACTGTTGGACATAGAAATCGGGACTCAAAAGAACTGTTGGCCCAGAAAGAAACTCACTATAGACTGATTCATTTGCCTCTCAGCATAACCATTATTGCTTGTCTCATTTTCGGTTCCTATAAGTGTATTCCTAGTATCACATGAGCTCACTCATCTAGGGGAAAAGATGAACAACATAGACTGAAGAAGAAGAACATCATTGATCAGACTGTCAGACCTCAGAGGGAAGGTAGGGGAGGGTGGGGACAAGGGAGATAGATCAACCAAAGGACTTGTGTGCTTGCATATGAGCCTAACCAGTGATCACGGACAACAGGGGGGTGGGGGCATGCGTGTGGGGGGGGTTTGGGATGGGAATGGGGGGGTTGATGACAAATATGTGATACCTTAATCAATAAAGTAATTAAAAATAAATAAATAATAAATTTTTACATAAGTCTCATCCCCCCCCCCCACATTGACATCTCCCCGGCCACTCCCACTTCCAGCACATGCCCTCACCTCCCTACTTTCTGTGTCCATTGGTTATGCTTATATGCACGCATATAAGTACTTTGGTTGGTCTCTTATCCCACCCCCCAAATGTATCCACTGTATCTGCTATTAGCACATGAGAGCATATTAATGCTATTTTCAAGACACAGTCACCTTGGTCATTAAGGTAAGGATGGAAGAATGAGAGGACAGATGTTATCCCCACAATTGAGTGAAGCCATGTGAAAAGACATGAATAAAGCCAATACTTCTAAATGTATACTAGGACAAGAAAACAACTGATAAAGGTGATTAAATATCTTGCTTTAAAATTATAAACAGAGATTTAGTGCACTATAAATCAGAACTGAATCATCCATATAATTAAAAGACACTTTTTCTTCTAATTTTAAATCAGAAATTATTTTTTCTGATTTTATCTAAAAATTACCTTGAAGCATAAGTTTAATAAAAAGGAGAACTTATAATTGCCTAATATTGCCCTAGTAATTTATGTACAAACTAGAGGCCTGATGCATGAAATTCATGCATGAGTAGGCCTTCCTTCCCCCAGCACTGGTTTCCCTCTGGCACCCGGGACCCGGGCTTCCCTCACAGCTCCGGCTTCTTCTGGAAGGTCCTTCGAAAGAACATCCGAAAGGACATTCAGTCTAATTAGCATATTACACTTTTTTTATTGTCTAAAGTTTTACATATGTCTCCTTTCCCCCCAGCCATTCCCACCCCGGGCAAGCCCCCCGCCACCCCAGTGTCTGTGTCCATTGATAATGCTAATATGTATGCATACAAGTCCTTTGGTTGCTCTCTAACTCCCTATCCACTACCATTTGTCTCTGGATCTATTCTTGTTCATCAAATTAGGTGGATCATTACACTTTTATTACTATAGATACCTGTGAAATACCAGGAGCCACAAAAGTAAACAGCATTGCAAGCAATTATAAATGATGCAAGTGAAACAAGAACCGTATAATATTAGCATATTACTAGTACTTGCTCTTAAAATAACAATTTTAGGTCAAGGCCAAAAATTCAATCAGGGCTGTACCTGTTGTGCAGAAAATTTCCATGCAACGGGCCTAAGACTGCTATCCTTGGAAAGTCCTGCTTAAATGGCTACCCTTCCACTGGAGTCTGAAAACCTGAATCTGGGGAGGGTTTCCACCTTTTCCTAGCTGAGGAGAGTGGCTCCCTGTGCCTAAATGTTTTGTACAACCGATGGGGTTCATGCTGAACACCTGCATCTCTTCTGGGAATCTAGAACTTTGGTCCATGCGATGGGGAAGATGCCTATGTGACCAGCATGCCATAAAAACCTTGGCACTAAGTCTAACCAGACTGGTAGATGACACAGTTCCTGTGTGTTTTCAGAATTTGACACTGGAATAACTAAGCACCTCCTGGTAACTCCACAGGGTGAGGACACTTAGAAGCTTGTGCCTGCTGTCACACCTTGTCACACACACCTCTTCTCTTGGTTGAGTTTGCTTTAGTTCTTTCACTGTAAAAATCTTAGGTCTGAGCACAGCTATATGCTGAGTCCTGTAATTTCTTCTAGTCAATAAGCAAACCTAGGGCTGGGTTTCTGAACCCCTAACCAAATTGCCTTCTGTGAAATTATTTTTGGATACGTGATTACAATACAGAAGCTGATTTCCCAAAGTACCTGTCATTGATTTCGTTTCAGTCCATGCTTGTTTTCGAGTTTCCTGTTGATCTGTAACTACTGTAATAAAGACATGAAAGGGATAAATGAAACAATGATGTCAGAAAAAAATGTGAAACAAGCAACATTCCTATTTAGTCACAATAGGAAATACAGAGTCCTAATGATTGACAACATGTTCTAGAATATCAAAGTTCCTGTAAGAAAATGAAGACATCACACTGACAATTTTCTCCAACTAAAAAGGGTTTAATTCCCTTTTACAAGAGTTATGAACCAACAACTAACTAGGCTAACTGCAAACCAAAACAAAATAAAGCAAAACCAACCACGTAATTATCATATGTACTAAACAAGTGTTCTAATGATTACAGAGTTCTTTTTATTTACTCCTAATCATTTTTAAATTTCTTATTAAACTAACATCATGGCTCGCCTATTGAAGGCAGCTGTTGAGAGGATGAGTCAAAAAGTAAAAGAAACTGTATCCAAAATGTGGGGATATCCATAGGTATTCATTAAACTCAACCTGTATGGACAAATACTGGTCTTTCCTGTTGAATAGTTACTCTTTTCTGCTCACCTGATGAAGTCCTATTCTTCAGGTGCAATCTAATCCCCAGTGCACTATCTGGAAACCTATGAAGCACCTTAGAATTCTCTCTCTCCACTAATTCTATACATGCAAACATCACAAAAAACCTATGAACTATGAACTAGACTTCTCTACTGTCTCTGCTTTACTTTGTTACTGTCAACTGCCCTAGTCAAACACGAGCTCTTAACAGATGGCTCTCACAGGGGGGGAAACACTACCAACTATTATTGTTCCCTCTTAAATTAATACGTTATTTTTAAGCAAAACGAATAAGAGAGAAATAGACCTAGAAAATACCAACACTTTAAGTGGAATAAGTTGAGCTTCCTGACTCATCTCATTGTAGATGAATGAAATCTTCATAATGGATTAATGCTAGTCCAAGGAGGCAAAATGTTCCTTTGTCTCCCAGGCTCTATATGTGGTTTCCTTCTATCTATCCTCTACAGGAGGGGTCAGCAAACTAGGGCCCACAGGCCAAATACAAGCTGACATCTGGTTTTGCAAATGAAGTCTCGCTGGAAGACAGCTGTGCCTGTTCACTTACAGATTCTCTAGGACTGCTCTCTCACACTACAATGGCGGACTTGAGTAGATATGACAGACCTCCTGGACTAAAATCAGGCCCTTTGCAGACAAAGCTTGCTGATGCCTGCTTCATTCCACAGCCACAGGGCCCTTATCAAATCTAATATTGTTCCTCTTCTGCTCAAAACGACAATGAAATCTCTGCAGTAAATATTCCTGGATTCCTACCTTTGTCTTCATTCTTGCTGGACAACCACAAAGCTATTTGGATGTTTACTGTCCTTAGACACAAATAAGGTGGTATCTACCCAACTCCAAAAAGAGAAATCATTAAACTAAGCTCATCGTAGTCATTAGTTTACCATTAACTGGTTTAGGTGTGAGCATGCGATTAACCCAAGCCTATAAAATGCTAGTGGAAGTCACATGCAAGCCTCTCAGGTTTCTTCCTATTTAAAAGAAACACACAGGCCCAGGCAGTGTGCTTTAGTAGGTTCAGGCTGCTGTCCCATGCACCAAGAGATCGCTGTTGCTATTCCAGGGCAGAGCAGATGCCAGGGTGGCAGGCTTGATCCCCAGGAGGGAACCTGAATGAGGCAGCCCATGGATGTGATGGTTCTCTCTCATTGATGTTTCAATCTATCTCTCCCTTTTCTTTCGTCTCCCTCTAAAGTCAATAAAAACATATATTTTTTTTAAAATTAAGGAAACACATAGCTCAACATCACTAACCAGGGAAATGCAAATAAAAGCCATAAGGAAGTACCACCTCACTCCTCTCAGAATGGCTGTCATCAAAATATAAATAAATAACAAGTGTTGGCGAGGATGTGGAGAAAAGAGAAAGCCTCGTGAACTATTCACTTGATTGTAAATTGGTACAGTCAACTGTGGAAAGCAGCAAGGACATTCCTAAAAAAAAAAAAAAAAAAAAAATGGAAGTAGAACTGCCATTCTACTTCTGGGGATTTATCCAACAGAAACATGAACAAGAATTTGAAAATATATCTGCACCCCTATGTTCACTATAGCATTATTTACAATAGCCAAGATATGGAAGCAATGTGGAAGTCCTTCAATGGAAAAGTAAAGAAAGAAAATGTAGAATGTGTAAACACACACACACACACACACACACACACACACACACACACACACAACACAATGAAAAATTCCTCGGGCAAAAAATCAATGAATTCTTGCCATTTATGGAACCATGGATTGACCAAGAGGGTCTTATACTAAGTGAAATTAGACAGAGAAAATTAAATACCATGCGGTTTGACTTAGAGATGCCATGTAAAACAACAAAACAGAAACAGACCGCATAGCTACAAAGAACAAATTGACGGTTGACAGAGGGTAGGTAGCTGAAGAGATAGGTGAAATAAAAGAATATGAATGAGAAGTGAAAACTTCCCATTATAAAATATATAAGCCATAAGATGTCGTGTGCATTAAAGGGAATGTGTCAATATCATTAAAACTTTGCTCAGTGATAGATAGTTACTAGACATATCATTGTAGACACATCATAAGGTATATTAATTGTCAAAACACTGTGGGTGCACACCTATTCTAGCTAATAAAAGAGCAATATGCAAATTGACCATCACGCCAACACACAAGATGGCTGCCCCCATGTGGTCAAAGATGGCCACCCCCATGTGGATACAAGATAGCCACCACAAGATGGCCAGAAGGGGAGGGCAATTGGGAGGGACCAGGCCTGCAGGGGAGGGAAGTTAGGGGTGATGAGGACTGCAGGGGAGGACAGTTGGGGGGGACCAGGCCTGCAGGGGAGGGAAGTTAGGGGTGAAGAGGACTGCAGGGGAGGACAGTTGGGGGGAACCAGGCCTATAGGAAAGGGCAGTTGGGGGCGACCAGGCTGGCAAGGGAGGGCAGTTAGGGGTGACCAGGCTGGCAGGGGAGGGCAGTTGGTGGCAACCAGGCCAGCAGGGGAGGGCAGTTAGGGGTGATCAGGCCGGCAGGGGTAGGCATTTACGGGTGACCAGGCTGGCAGGCAGAAGTGGTTAGGGGCCATCATGAAGGCAAGCAGGTGAGCAGTTGGGAGCCAGCAGTCCTGGATTGGGAAAGGGATCCCAGCAGGCTGAGCTGAGGGACACCACGCCCCCCACCATGCACGAATTTCATGCAACGGGCCTCTAGTACGTAATATAATGTGTGCCAACTGTACTTTACTGTTAACAAAATGTTATAAAAGGAAAAAGAAACGTCTAAGGAAAAGCAGTTCTTTTGGCATTCACATATAGACATGTGAGAATAGGATGCTTTGGAACCTTTGCTAATTACTGACCAGGAAAGCAGACATAAACACTGAGAACCTCACATCTGAATGAGGTATAACCACTGGAACCCTGATATCATCATCAAACTACCTGCTTCCTATGATTTTGGCCTCTGATAATGAGGGCACCTGGTACCTGAAGCTAAAAGCCTTCTAGCTGATACATTTCCCAAGGCCCAGAAGATAAGATCTAGACCTTTCTGTGGTACGAAAGGCTTTCATAAGCCTGCCTTAGCTAGGCCTCACCTCATTCCCAAGCATTCCCATAGCACACATTTTGCACCTTTGAAACTGTACTGCTCATAATTCCCACAAAGTTCATGTGTACATCTTAGCCCTTGCCCTGCTGTTCCTGCTACCAAACATGAAATCTCTATAGATGTTCCTACTGCTAAACATCTCCCTTCTGCCCCTTTTTCACCTGGGGAACTTCTTTGCGGTTTGCTTGCTTACTTTAAAACCCATCCACATTTTTTTAAACTTCTTAAAAGTTGATTAAAGATAGAGAGACAAAGACAGAGAGAGAAACACTGGTTTTTTGTTCCAATTACTTATGCATTCATTGTGTGAATCTGACCAGGCCTCAACTCCACACCCTTGGAATCTCAGGGACAATGCTTTCAGCAAGTGAGCAACCCAGCCAAAGCCTCAGCCACGTTTTATTTTTTTATATGAGTGGTGTGTGTTTTTAAATATATTTTATTGATTTTTTACAGAGAGGAAGGGAGAGGGATAGAGAGTTAGAAACATCGATGAGAAACATCGATCAGCTGCCTCTTGCACACCACCTACTGGGGATGTGCCCACAACCAAGGTACATGCCCCTGACCGGAATTGAACCTGGGACCCTTGAGTCCGCAGGCTGACGCTCTATCCACTGAGCCAAACTGGTTTCGGCTCAGCCACATTTTTAAAACGCTAACTCTCATCATAGACGTAAAGCGTCTGACCCATACTAAACACCAATACAATGAATAAATAGGGATAATTATAAGATGCTAATGACCTCTGGCACCTAGTAAGCACTAAATAAAGTATAGTAAGTAACAGAAATGACAACGATACTAACAAGCCCTTAGAGGACAATGACTGTTTTTAAAATGTTTCAGTTTTACAATAACACTTAGTACCTGAAAGACACCTGAAAGTTAAATGGCACACCATTCAGCTGAAAAATGAATTACTGAATTCTGACATTTTCTTTGAAAACTCTGTTTAGAAAAACAAAGAAATAAACCAGTAACACCTTTTCCATATTATGAGCACCTCCAAGGTCAAAATGCTATTTCATCCTTGTATTTCCTATCACTTGCAAAACCAACATGCACAAGTCCTCTGATAAAGGTCTACTAAGTCCAAGGTGTCCTCATACAGTTCAGATTGTACAATGAACTAGGTGCCACATCTGGTATTTTTGTACATTTATTATAATTTGTTGAGTCCCAGGTTGGGCTACTTGAATATTTATTATCATTATATTTTGACCAATGGCAACAGAGTATCTTGTTCTAAAGAAATTCCAGTGTCCTGATAATTATCAAATTAATGAGGTCAACATATCTCCTTCTGTTTTGACTTCTGAGGAATGAAGTTGATGATAGTGAGATCTTGTTGGTATAATATAAAAACTGTGGTATGCTTCCCAACAGGCATCGCCTTTCGGACTTCAGTACTATGGGTAGATACCTTTAAAAAAAATCTCATTGGGATACTTGCACAATGGCTAAGTGTTGTAGCTCTTATGGTTTGCCTTTTTTTTTTTTTTTTTGTGCTACCAGGAAAGTATTGTTGAGTTCCTAGTTTTATTTACTTTTTTAGTGAGAAAAATCACTATGTAATAATAAGTACTCATTTACTAAATGTAATCAATTCACAATTAAAACTAAAGATCCATTTTAGAACAAGTCCAATTTGTTATTGTGAATATAGAGTAAACATACACCACCCTAATTTAATTTTTCTTTTTGTTTTTTACATCTCATGTAGGATTTTAGAGGTCAGGACTAAATAAATGAACTTCTTTTTAAAGGAAATTGCCCCAGATTTTAAATTACCTACAATTAACTTTGTTAATCAGACTGAATACTATGCTATTAAGAAAAAGATTAAGAAAAACTATACATGCAACCTCCACATTGTTTGGTATTTTTCCCTGCTCTTTCATTATCAAAACTTCCTTACTCTTACTTCATGCATGGTGGACCAGCAAGGGAAATTCAGTATCAGAAATCTTACCAGGAGTGCAACTTTCAGGTTTTCGGGGTACCTTTTCTTCAGGAGTTGGTTCTTCCTTACTGTGTACAAAAAATGGTGATAAATAATATTACCCTCTTAATATTAACATAAAAATAGTTGCAAATATTGTAAATTCTTAGAATATTTCAGATGATATCATCACTAATATTAAAACTTTATTTATACCATACATTTGTAAGTTATACAACTGTTTTATGAAGTAGGTAATTTTAAAAAAGTTAGAGCAGGTCATGATTTGAGGGTAGTATAGTTCAGTGATTTAATTGGAGTTAGCTTGACATTATCACAGATGTCTTGAACTCACACCTCCTACTTCTATATCCCACAGCTATTTCTTCCCAAACAAGTCACTTTTCTTTGGCTCAAGGTCCTCCTCTACAAAAGAAGAATCTTACTACCTTATTTCAGAAGGTTGTTAGGAGGATTAAATGAGAGGATAGAGCAAAAACATATGCTCAGGAAATAGTAAAGCAAAGGAAAAAATAAACTTTATTTGTTGAAACTATCTTTGAATCCCAAATAAATCCCAACGTGAACTTTTCATGGTTTCTCACATCCAAATAGTGCGGTTTTCAGGAAATGTTATGAATTTGGGTTATTACCTGCACCTACGTTGTGGTGTGTATTTCAGGGCATCTCAGCTATTATGTAACTGGCAACCAAATGTATGTACAAATAGATGACCTCATGCAGTCAGGTAACACCATGCTCTCTTCTTTTTGCAGCGAATCACACCAACCACAGAAAACTGACAGAAGCCAAGACCTGGCCTACACTCCTACTACCCACCCCTTCTCTACCTCCTCAAACTGTGACCCAGCAGATCTTTATGAAAATGATGTTTAATCTCGCTGTCCACCCCAATTGGCTTGGAAGATGCAATCCTCCTGGTCACCCATGAATACTGATGAGTCCTGGATGGGTCTTTAAGCAATTTTAAGGACCAATAACCTATTTTTGATTCAGAGCTTTCTGTTGACTGGCTTCCACTGAGGCACAATTGAAAATATTTTGCAACCTGAGGTTCCTTCAAGTCTTTTGGGAAAGTTTCATTGTTACGGCAAAGAGATCCCTGGAGGGGCCAACCTCAGTTCTGGAGCCTCAGGCAAGCTGGTGCTTACTAGTCTGGGAAGGCCTTGTGGGACCTGCCACTCCCTAAACCAGTGATGGCGAACCTCTGACACGCGTGTCAGCACTAAATATTTAGTTTTTGGTTTATTAAATACAATGACATATAACAATTATACATTTATGTTATTTAAACTATAAATATCGCGAAATAACGTTTTTTCCTCCAAGTGACACACTACCCGAGTTATGCTCAGTTTTTTGGCGAAGTTTGACACCCCAAGCTCAGAAGGTTGCCCATCACTGCCCTAAACAAAGATGCTCCACAGGAAGAGAGTACTACAAAAGAGAAAGTAGCGTCTGGTCTCCTCCTGCGGCATTATTTGAATCTCTCTGGCAGCTTAGGGTGGTTCCAACTGACACCTGCTCCTTCTATTGAAGCTCTTCCAGTTTTACGGTCCCCAGCTTTCATAAATGTGCTCTCCAAATAAAAGTTTAAAAACCACAAACAATTGTACCTTTTTATCTCGTCCTGGTTTGCACCTCGGGATGTTAGTAATTCCACCATTTTCTCATTGTTTTCAAGATGAGCAAGTGCAAGGGGTGTGAGGCCATTCTGGAAAGCAGCAAAAATTTGTGATTTAAGAAATTCGATATATCCAAATTGAGTATTAAAAATTATGAAAGATCCTCTGAAGCTACACATATAATATAGAAAGGAAATAAAAAGTAGCCCCTTTTGCCCTGGCCAGTGTTACCCAATGGCTGGAGTGTCAGGCTGCCCATAGAGGGGCTGAGAGTTAGATTCCCATTCAAAGGTACGTCCCTCGGTTGCAGGTTGGATCCCTAACCCTAGAGGGGGCTTATGGGGGAGGCACCCAATCCATGTGTCTCTCTCACATAGATGTCTCTCTCTCTCTCTCTCTCTCTCTCTCTCTCTCTCTCTCTCTCTAAAATCAATAGGAAAGAATATCCTCTGTGATAGATCCTCCCTTCCCCCAACTGATGGACGGAGTATGACGTAAACTCCACCTGCAGCCGGACATTCCTGAACACCTTATAGGGACTGTACATTGAACCACCAATCAGCACCTGCCAAATACCCTAAGCCCCCGATTCCTAAATCCCTAGGCCCCTAACCATGTACCTTACATGAAACCACCAATCAGCGTGGGCTGAGTGCCCTAAGCCCTGTCCACTCTTTTCCTCCCCTTAAAAGGCACTCTCACCCCGGCAAGCTTTCTCTCTCTCTCTCTCTCTCTCTCTCTCTCTCTCTCTCTCTCTCTCTCTCTCTCTCCCTTCCCTTTTCCCCTCTGGAAGGCGGCCAGCAGGGTGATCTCCAATAAAGCCTGTGTCCTGGTATCCCATGGTCTCCGGCCCTCTGTTTCATCTTTCACTCTGGTGAGGATTTTTTTAAAAAAAATAAGAGCCCCTTTCTTCTCACCCCTGTGCAGTCACTGGCTGTCCTTCCCTTTATTTTATTTTATTTTTTTAAAATATATTTTATTGATTTTTTACAGAGAAGAAGGGAGAGGAATAGAGAGTCAGAAACATCGATCAGCCGCCTCTTGCACACCCCCTACTAGAGATGTGCCCGCAACCAAAGTACATGCCCTTGACCAGAATCGAACCTGGGACCTTTCAGTCTGCAGGCCAACGCTCTATCCACTGAGCCAAACCAGTTAGGGCTGTTCTTCCCTTTAAAATGCCCTCCACTCCCTCTTCAACAGATAAACTGCAACGTCCTTCTCCAAATCTCACTTCCAACGTGTACAGGACGGGTTCCAAGAAATCTAGGCTCGTTATCGTGGCGTACTACCATTATTTTGTTGCCTGTGGACTGGGGCTTCCTCTTCCCCCCTGCACTCACCCAGCTCCCCTTGCTGGGTACCAGGCCTCCTCCTCCCACCCACCCTCAGCAGCCCCATTCCTAAGCCCCTGCCAGCATAGCGGCCAGTCCCCAGCATCACTTCACTCCCCCCGGCCTTCCGTCCTTAGTGGGCCCTGAGCCTGTCTCCCACTCCCGGGCACTAACAGAAAGCTCTTCCTTCCGGGGTGGAAGGGTAGCTGGGAGGCAGAGCTTGGCCCCCTTCCATGGACACTACAGTCCCCCAGGACCCCCTGACTGGGCTTTGGAGTTGTTTCCATGGTGACAGGGCCTGATCTCTTCCATTCAGTATATGTATGTGAGAAAGATAATGCTTGTGCCCAGCTGGTGTGGCTCAGTGTTTGAGGGTAGACCCATGAACCTAGAGGTCAGGGTCGATGACGGGTCAGGGCACATGCCGGATTTGGGGGCTCAGTCTTCAGTAGGGGATGTGCAGGAGGCAGCCAGTGGGTCATTCTCTCTCATCATTGATGTTTCTCTCTCCCGCTTCCTTCCTCTCTCAATACAAACATTTTTTTTTAAATGCTTATAACTAAACTAAAAACATGTATTTCACACATTTTGTAAATACGGTTACTTGAGCTATACCTTGTTTCTCGCTTCAATATCTACGTTGCACGACAGCAGCCTTTTCACGATGGCTAGATTGTGACCCCGGACAGCATGGTGGAGAGCAGTGTTGCCTTCGATGTCTATTATATTTGGATTCGCACCAGAGTTGAGCAACTCATTTGCACAGGCCACATTCCGGTGATGTAGAGCCTGTCAGTATTATGCCAAGAAATAGATGATAAATTCTAGGAATCCAAGTAAACACTCCACCAGTTTCACCCATGACTTTTAGTTCGATGAGATGAATTGATTTTTATCCTAAGTAATTAAATCTAACCCATCTCATTCTTTCACTGATGACTTGTGGTCAATGAGGTAAATCCATCTGTATTCGAAGCAATGACATCAACCCCATCCTCACGCTGACACAGTTGGCGAGTGCCTACCTGGATCAGAGCTGACTTATTCTCCATGTCACCAAGGTTAATATCACATCCTCTCTGTATCAGGAGTCTCACCATCCTTGGGCGGCCAAAGGCAGAGGCCACGTGGAGGGCAGTCCTACGGGAGTCAGAGGACGCTTTAGGCACTCAGAGGGCACTGTCTCAAAACACACCTCACCCATGTCACTGCGAACATTTATCCCTATGACTTCAAAACAAATACTGCGTTTTCTTCTGGAAACGGTACAATATTTATTCGTTCTTGTTACTCACCACGTTCATGAAGGAGCAGCCTATTTGAGTAGAGAGAGGATGACCTGGGGATTCAGCTCAACTTGGGTCTGATCCTATTTTAACTGTCCCTTATTAGCTGTCACTTGGCCTTTCTGCGCCTCAATTTCCTCACCAACAAAATGGACATACAAATAGGAATTATCTCCCAGGACACCACTATTTGCTTAAATGAGGATCTATGCAAAGTGTTTACTAGAGTTCCTAGCACACACAGAAAAACTGGCGCAATAATTGTTAGATAATATTAGTGTCATTATTACTACCACTTTATAAAGACATTTCAATGAAATAAAATGATCTCATTATACCTACTCTGCAGACCAGTATTTCAATGATTCTAAAATGCTTATTTTCTCACACTTGAACATCTCTGACATTGGAATCCAATTTCTAATTCAGAACATGTTACAACTATTATTGACAGCATTTTAAAAAGTTTATTGATGCATAAAATACTGGCATCGTGCCATCCATGGTGCCTTACATTAAGTGACATAATGGTGAGTACAATAGAGCTCTTGCAGTTCTAATCAATGGTTGGCATTTAAATAAATTTTAGTTCTTAAAAGCCTTATGGGGGAAAGAGGACTAAAAAAGCAAAACAAGAATTTTTTAAAGTAATTCATACTTTGATTTTCAAGAAAACTTAAGCCAAGGGAAATGCAGCATTCAAATAAATAGGATGATTCATTTTGTCCAATATTTAGATGTACCTGGTATAGATTGTCTGGAAAATAGATGTTCCCAATGATCAATATTATTTAACTAGATGCGCGAGGCACGAATTCATGCATGGGTGAGGTCTGGCCAGCCCTCACTGATGGGGGCTGATCTGGGCCAGGCCAGCAGGGGGGGAGGGGCCGTGGGTAGTTGGCTGGACAGTCCCCCCGCCCCCGATCAGTGTGGAGGAGGGGTGCTGATTGGGGTTAGGATCTACTATGGGGAGGGACCACGACCAATCAGGCTGGTTGGCCACCGCAGTGCGCATCATAGCGACCGGTCATTCCAGTTTTTCTGTTGTTCTGGTCACCTGGCTTTTATATAGAGAGATACTATTATACTTTTCAAAAAGGCAGGGAATAGTTATTATTTACAATTTCCTACCTTCAGAAATACTTTTGTTTGAAAGCAGGGAGAAAAAAAGCTTCAACTGTGATTAAATTCTAATACTTGCATTTTTAATGTCTCATTTTGCTCATATTGGCAAACATGAACCTTTTAAGAATGAAAAAAAGATAGACTGAAAGGGTCCTGAGTAGACTATGTCTGCTACATAATAGATATTGAGGTTATGTTTCATGTACAAATGGATTGGAAGAATGGATAAACAGTGGGAGAGTTCAATATTTTTAAAGAAAACTTTTACAAGTTAAAATGATACTTGTGGAATAGTAATAATCACTTCTATTTTCTATTTTTTAAATAAATAATCCAGTTGGAGAAAGACAAATATTACATTATCTCACTTACATGTGGAATCTAATGAACAAAATAAACTGATGAACAAAATATGTCCAGAGGTATGGATGCATGGAACAGAATAACAGATCTCAGGGTGGGGATGGGGGAACAGGGAGAGATTAGCCAAAGAACATACATACATGTATGTATAACCCATGAACACAGACAATAGTATGGGAAAGGTCTGTGGTGGGGTGGAGGCTGGGCTGAAGGGCGACAAAAATGAAAAAAAAATAGGAGATATCTGTCATACTGTCAAAAACAAGACAAAAAGAAAAATATTAACTATAAAAATTATTTTTAATTCATTCTAGAGAAAGAGGGAGGGAGAGGGGGAGAGTGAGAGAGAGAAAAACACCAATGTGATGGAGATCAGTTCCCTCCCATAGGTACCCCAACCAGGGATCAAACCCACAACCTAGATATGTGTCCTGACCTGGAATGAACCCATGCCCTTTCCGTGTGCAGGTATACCAGACAACACTCCAACCAACTGAGTTATACTGGGCGCTATTTTCGATATTTTATTGTCATAAGCACACAACTAAAATGAATTATCTATAATCATTTGCATATTATATGTAATAAATATCGTATCTAATAATAGACAAATATGCAAATTGACCATACCTCCGACATACCCACAAGCCACGCCCACCATCCAATCAGAGCGAGTATGCAAATTAACCCAAACCAAGATGGCTACAGCCACAGAGAGCAAGGTTTCCTAGGTAACAGAGGAAGCCAAGCTTTCCGCCTGCCCTTTCCAGGCCTAAGCCTCCACTCAAGCTACAAAGTTTCAATTATGGAAGGTAAACAAATTCAAACAAATGGCGGCAGAATGGAGCTTGAGAGAGCAGGCCAGGGTTGCCGCCAGCAACAGGGGAAGCAAAGCTTTCCACACACCCTGGCCAGGCTCACCCGCTTAAGGCTACAAAGTTTCAATTATAACCCCAACACAAATGGCTGCCGGCCTCGGAGGGAGCCCCAGGCTTGGCTCCTCTCCAGGCTACATAGTTTCAATTGTAGAAGGAAAATAAATTCCAGATACCAGGGCCTCCGCTTGGGTTGCCAGGGAGTGTGGCCGGCCTGCAAACCACCACAGGCCCCTTGCTCAGGCCGCCCCACACCTCAAGGGAACCCCCACCTGATCCGGGACGCCCTTCAGGGCAAACCAGCTGGCCCCCACCCCTGTACCAGGCCTCTATCCTATCTAATAAAAGAGTAATATGCAGATTGATCATCACTGCAACACACAATATAGCTGCCCTCATGTGGTCAAAGAACCTGCCCCCATGTGGACACAAGATGGCAACCACAAGATGGTCAGCAGGAGAGGGCAGTTGGGAGGCACCCAGCCTGCAAGGGAGGGCAGTTGAGAAGAATCAGGTCTGCAAGGGAGGGCAGTTGAGAGGGACCAGGCCTGCAAGGGAGGGCAGTTGGAGGTGATCAACCCTGAAGGAGAGGGCAGTTAGGAGTGACCAGGCCGGCAGAGGAGGGAAGTTGGGGGCAAACAGGCTGGCAGCAGAGTGGTTAGGGGCAATCAGGAAGGCAGGCAGGCAAGCAGTTGGGAGCCAGCAGTCCTGGATTGTGAGAGGGATGTCCGACTGCCCGTTTAGGCCCGATCCCGGCCCGATCCCACTGATCAGGCCTAGACTGCCCGTTTAGGCCCGATCCCAGTGTAGACTGCCCGTTTAGGCCCGATCCCAGTGTAGACTGCCCGTTTAGGCCCAATCCCGGATCGGGCCTAAACGGGCAGTCGGACATCCCTTGAGGGGTCCCATATTGGAGAGGGTACAGGATGGGCTGAGGGACAACCCCCCTCCGTGCACGAATTTCGTGCACTGGGCCTCTAGTATATAAAATAAAACACATATGTGTGTAATTAGATATATGCATACACTCTACTGGCACAGATAAAAAGCAGCCCAAGTGCCCATCAGCAGATGAGTAGATTGAGATGTAGTACATTTGATCAATGGAATACTACACTGCTATAAAAAGAAGGAACTCAAGACACTGACGTCACCTTGCCATACTAGCAGTCAGCAGCTGTGTGTCACTGCAGGTTGCCCAGGACCAAACCAGAGAGGGTCGGACCTGCATTACCACCATTTGTCCATCATCCAGAACTGAAATATCATTGCTGACATGTGCACATAAGGAACTGTTTGACATTGAAACTGGGTCTCAAAAGAACCGTTGGCCCAGAAAGAAACTCACTACACACTGATTCATTTGCCTCTCAGCATAACCATTATTGTTTGTCTCATTTTCAGTTCTTATAAGTGTATTTCTAGTAGCACATGATCTCATTCATCTAGGGGAAATGATGAACAACATGGACTGATGAACAAGAACAGACCCAGAAACAAGGAGGCATGGATCAGACTTTTGGGCCTCAGAGAGAAGGTAGGGGAGGGTGGGGATATAGGGAAGAGATCAACCAAAGGACTTATGTGCATGCATATGAGCCTAACCAGTGTTTAAGGACAACAGGGGGGTGGGGGCATGCGTGGGGAGGGGTGTGGGATGGGAATGGGGGGATGAGTACAAATATGTGATACCTTAATCAATAAAGAAACTTAAAAAAATATGTGGAACTCATATGCTTTGCAACAGCATGGATGGACCTGGAGATTCTTATGCTGAGCAAAATAAGCCAATCAGAGAAAGACAAATACCATATGATCTCATTTACATGTGGAACAAAATAAATTAACAACAAAAATAGGAGCAGAGCCCTGGATATAGGGAACAGACTGACAGATCTCAGAGGGAGGGAGTTCGGGGGACTCAAATATGCATATTTTCATAGCCAATGGACACAGACAACTGTGAAGTGAAGGCTGAAAGGGGCAGGGTGGAAAGGCACTAAGAGGGAGGAGGGGAATGGGGGACATCTGTAACAGTGTCAACAATAAAAATAAACGTAAAAAAAAGATTCCCTTTCCTTCTGAAGATACCAATCCTCAAAAATTTTTCAAACATAAGTCCAAAAAAACAGGAAGTGAGCAATCAATTTGATCAGTGCAGGATTCATATTATTGCTCTTCCCCAGGATTACTTCATTCAAAATAATACTTACTAGAATTTTGGTACAGGGTCATTGCAGAAATCGGATTTTTTAAAGAAATGCTCATTTTTAATACAAATACTCAGAAATAAATTTTATCACATTTTGTACCTACTTTTGGCTAAGATCATAGCCCGTTTGTGTGTATGTGTAACCAAACTGACCTTTTTCTACTTATTATATTGCTATTTTAAGCAGTGCTGAATAAAACAAACTATGTAATTTGTCTATTTCATTGGGATATTTTAGTATAAATAGAACTGATGGGTATAGAGAATATAAATATATTTTTAATGTGGTACTCAGCACCAAATTGCCTATGGCAAAAGTCAGAAGCAACTTAAACTTTAAGCAGCAGTATGAAGGATAATCACGAGTCATCTTCACAGACCATGTGGATGGAAAACATTATTTTCCTCTTTTAATTTAAATTCCTTTTCCTACCAAGGACACTAAATATTTTTCCTCTGTCCACTGGTCACTTGTACATATGCAAATGTACATGTCCACTTTCAAATTAGTTTTTTCTTGTTGATTTCAATAATTTCTCAGTAAATTGAAGACTTTTTTTTTCTCTGATACACATACATTGCAAATATTTTGCTAGTACTTCTTCTTTTACCCTGCTAATATTAATTTCTGACATACAGAGGATTTGAATTTTTTTAGATTGCCCAATCAACCTCTAGAAATCTTTCTTTTGAAGTGTTTATAATCATTTTTTTAAAAAAGTATAAATAGCCCTGACTGGTTTAGCTAAATGGACAGGGCATCAGTCTGGGCAGTGAAGGTTCCGGGTTCCATTTTGGTCAAGGGCTTATGCCAGGGTCGCAGGCGCAATCCCTAGTAGGGAGGTGGCGAGGGCGTGCAGGAGGCAGCCAATCAATGATTCTCATCATTGATGTTTCTCTCTCTCTCTCTCTTCCTCTCTGAAATCAATAAAAAATTTTTCAAAAAAAAAAATGAAAAAAAAGTATAAGTAGGCATTTGTGTTTCCTTCTGGAACTTTTCTCATTTTGTATATTTAAATTTTTAAATCTGGAATTTATTTGGAGGAGATAAAATCTAGCTAGTTTTCTCCAAATACTCAACAGATATTTCTCCGCCATTTGTCACTGACCTTTTCCTACAAACATGAAATGTCACCTGCATCAAGTTCTAAAGTCTTTACATATATTTGGGTGTTTGGGCATTTTCCATTCTGTTCCAATCATTTATCTATCTTTTCAGCTATTAGTAAACAACTACTTTGTGGAAATCTATAGTAGACGTTGATATCTAAAATGATAAACCTTGTCTACTATACAAAACTGTTCTAAATCTCATCACAATGATAAACGATAACATGTGACTTGAAAAATTTTAAACCATATCTTTTTGGTTGTGAAACTGATACACAGAGGAAGAGCACACATTTTCAGAAATTGAATCTTCCTAATCAGGACCACAGCCATCTTCCCACTTCAAATTCCTTCTGAGGTCCCTCAATAAAGAACATAGGTGAGCCCTGATGTCGCTCGGTAGGTGAGCATCGACCTATGAACCAGGAGGTCACAGTTTGATTCAGGACAGGGCACAGGTCTGAGTTGTGGGCTCCATCCCCAGTGTGGGGCATGCAGGAGGCAGCCAATGAATGATTCTCAACATTGATGTTTCTATGTCTCTCCCTTCCACTCTGAAATCAATAAAATATTTTTAATAAAGAACATAGGCATACATTGATATAAAGTGGTTATTGGATTTTATCCAAAGAACTTTTGGCCTAGAAGTTGATCCATTATGGGAATTATTTCTCTCATTATGCAATTTTCTATAGTATGCAACATCCTACCTAATAAAATAGTAATATGCAAATTGACCGCACCTTCGCCACGCCCAAGCCACGCCCACCAGCCGATCGGGACAAATATGCAAATTAACCCAACCAAGATGGCAGTTAATTTGCATATCAAGACAGCGTAGAAAGAAGCCAAGCCTGCAGAAGGGAGCGAAGCTGTGGAGAAGCAAGCAAGCGGGGTGGCGGAGAAGAAAGGGAAGCAGGCGGGGCCGGGGAGAGCACAGCAGGAAGCCCTATTACAGGAATCTTCCTGCAACGGGCTACTAGCTATGGTATAAAAATGTGTACATCAAATATAAAATGCTGTATATGATCAATTTCATTTCAATTATTGATATGCAGTTAAATCACTTAAAAGTTGCCAGTAAAGTGTTCTGTAAGAGGAATTATGAGTGGGTCTTTATGTTTTTGTTTTTGCTGCTTATAAAGTTGGTCTGAGCGCTAGACCCCCAGGTCAGGTGTCCACCAGGGAGGTGCTGCGGGGCCCCGGAAGGGAAGTCAGCCCAGCGCCCTGGCTGACAGGAGGGCTGATCTCCAGCTGCTGAGCCCAGGCAAGGGCACGCCTCTCCCAGCTCCACCCACCTCCTCCCAGTGGACCCCGGGCCCCCAGCCTTGCAGTCCCTATTACCTGTTCATCTTATCTCTTTTATCCACGTCACTTATCCCTAGAAGGAGGATTAGCTCCATTTTCCACCGGTTGTCATCTCTGGCAGCTCTGTGGATCTCAAACAGATTTTTGTCTAGAAGGCAGGGCTTTCTGCGTTTCAAGCAACTGTACCCCTCGCTCATAGGGGTGTCCTTGGCTGCCACACTGGTAGGGAAGACCTGGGCCCCGCTGGCAGGGGAGTCCTCAGCTGCCACACTGGCAGGGAAGACCTTGGCCCCTCTGGTACGCCAGACCTTCTTCCCGCTGGTAGGGGTGACCATCGCCCCACTGGCAGGGGAGACCGTGTCCGAGCTGGCAGGGCAGACCTTGGCCCCTCTGATACGGCAGACCTTCTTCCCGCTGGCAAGGGTGGCTATCACCCCGCTGGCAGGGGAGACCGTGTCCGAGCTGGCAGGGCAGACCTTGGCCCCTCTGATACGACAGATCTTCTTCCTGCTAGCAGGAGTGGCCATCACCCCGCTGGCAGGGCAGACCTTGGCCCCGCTTGCAGGGGAGTCCTTGGCTGCCACACTGGTAGGGCAGACCTTAGCCCCGCTGGCAGGGGAGTCCTCGGCTGCCACGCTGGCAGGGCAGACCTTGGCCCCGCTGGCAGGGGAGTCCTCGGCTGCCACGCTGGTAGGGCAGACCTTGGCCCCGCTGGCAGGGGAGTCCTTGGCTGCCACACTGGTAGGGCAGACCTTGGCCCCGCTGGCAGGGGAGTCCTTGGCTGCCACACTGGTAGGGCAGACCTTGGCCCCGCTGGCAGGGGAGTCCTCAGCTTCCACGCTGGTAGGGCAGACCTTGGCCCCGCTGGCATGGGAGTCCTTGGCTGCCACACTGGTAGGGCAGACCTTGGCCCCGCTGGCAGGGGTGGCCATCGCCCCGCTGGCAGGGCAGACCTTGGCCCCTCTGATACGGCAGACCTTCTTCCCGCTGGCAGGGGTGGCCATCGCCCCGCTGGCAGGGCAGACCTTGGCCCCACTTGCAGGGGAGTCCTCGGCTGCCACACTGGTAGGGCAGACCTTAGCCCCGCTGGCAGGGGAGTCCTCGGCTGCCACGCTGGTAGGGCAGACCTTGGCCCCACTGGCAGGGGAGTCCTCGGCTGCCACACTGGTAGGGCAGACCTTGGCCCCGCTGGCAGGGGAGTCCTCGGCTGCCACACTGGTAGGGCAGACCTTGGCCCCGCTGGCAGGGGAGTCCTCGGCTGCCACGCTGGTAGGGCAGACCTTGGCCCCGCTGGCAGGGGAGTCCTCGGCTGCCACGCTGGTAGGGCAGACCTTGGCCCCGCTGGCAGGGGAGTCCTCGGCTGCCACGCTGGTAGGGCAGACCTTGGCCCCGCTGGCAGGGGAGTCCTCGGCTGCCACGCTGGTAGGGCAGACCTTGGCCCCGCTGGCAGGGGAGTCCTCGGCTGCCACGCTGGTAGGGCAGACCTTGGCCCCGCTGGCAGGGGAGTCCTCGGCTGCCACGCTGGTAGGGCAGACCTTGGCCCCGCTGGCAGGGGAGTCCTCGGCTGCCACGCTGGTAGGGCAGACCTTGGCCCCGCTGGCAGGGGAGTCCTCGGCTGCCACGCTGGTAGGGCAGACCTTGGCCCCGTTGGCAGGGGAGTCTTCGGCTGCCACGCTGGTAGGGCAGACCTTGGCCCCGCTGGCAGGGGAGTCCTTGGCTGCCACAATGGTAGGGCAGACCTTGGCCCCGCTGGCAGGGGAGTCCTTGGCTGCCACACTGGCAATCTTCCAAAAAGAAAACAACTTCTTCATGGCAGGAGTCTAGGCTTCAGAGAAGCCTACCTCCCTTCACTTTTTGCGCTATCTGAGCCCAAAACTAGCTCTCTAGCCAACCACCTTACGCCACACACTCAAGCAGGGCAGTTTGGCAGTTTAGAAGTTTAGCAACTCCCAGCTCATAATCATGGTAACCAGGCAACAGCCTCTGACATCACTGCCCATGTGCACAGAACCTTGTAGTCAAGGGCAGCCAGAGCCCCTGCCCAAGGCCCAAGCCCCTCAAATCTCAGGAACTGCCTGTGGGCACAGGTGGGTTCTGTTCAAACCTCCCTGGGAGTTGGCTAAGTGTTTCCAGACGCTTACAAAGGTTACGCAGCCCCGTGAAAAAGCAGTCTTTGCCTAAGACCAGGGCTAGGGGGGTGTGGAACTTCAAGATGCTCAAGGTCTGGTGCTCCAGAAAACTCCCCTTAAAAACATCTCTAAATCTCCTTGTGACTCAGTTTATTTCTCTTCCTCGTCCCTCTGTGCCCCAGCCAAGCTCCAGGGGATGTGCCCGATGCAAGAACAGGCGGATGTTTTCTTGGCTTCAGAGATTGTGGCAATAGGTGTCTGCAAGTGCAAATTGGTGGGAAACCAGTGCCTGTTCTCCAGATGAAATAAAACCTCTTTCCACGTGCCTCTTAATATCCCCTTTGGCCCACCTCTTACACTTACTTTTTTTAAAATATATTTTATTGATTTTTTACAGAGAGGAAGGAAGAGGGAGAGAGAGTTAGAAAGCTCGATGAGAGAGAAACATCCATCAGCTGCCTCCTGCACACCCCCACTGAGGATGTGCCCGCAACCAAGGTACATTCCCTTGAACGGAATCGAACCCGGGACCCTTGAGTCCGCAGGCCGACGCTCTATCCACTGAGCCAAACCGGTTAGGGCTTACACTTACTTTTTATTTCCCCCAAATAAATGTTTAATCAATCCAAGATTTATTTTGGAGCATGGTGTTAACTTTTAAGAACTTTTTGTTAAAAAAAAAAAAAGGCTATTCACCTGTGACAAACCACCTTTTCTCGCAGAGATTAAAATGTCCCTGTACTGTGCATTAAATTCTCAGGTTGTGTTTTGGGTTTTGGGTTTTCTGTTCTCATCCATCAAATGGTCTGCTGCTTTTTTGCATCAGTGATACCGCTGTAATAAACCCAGGTACAAATAACTGGCGAGGAGCAAAGGGAAGCCACATTTTTATAGACATGTCGTGTGTGCAGTTTGCCAGAAAATGGCAATTTAACACTCCCAAGGGCTATTCCCCACAGATGGCAGGGGGAAGGGACTGGACAGGGGAAGAGTCCATGCATGCCCAGTCAAGTCTCCGTGAAATAGGGAAGGTACTTTGAGCTGCACCAGCAACAGCCAAGGGTCCGGGGAGCCTGAGGGAGGGCCGGCGAAGGATGAAGAAAAGACAGACAAAGAGAATAAGCTGGATCTAGGAGGATCTTCTGTGCCTGGCTGAGGCCACAGAACAGATCCAGACTGCAAAGCTGAGGCTTTATTTATAGTTGGGGGCAAACAAGGTTGTTTACAATGTTCTTGTGAGTTTCACTTGTTTTGGCAGCACTTGCTGCCCCTCCCACAGACCGTTAGCTACCCAGGAAAGACCTAGGGAGCAGTCACAAGATCAAGCTTAATTATGCTTAGAGGGCTGTGCCCTCCCAGCTGGGACTTGTTTGCGGCTTTGCCAGCAGGTCAGTCCGAGGCTTAACCCTATAACGGCTCCCTATAGCACTCGACTCAGGAACACCTGGGAACGGGTCACTGGTTACAACAGGTGTGGCCACTGCATGTGTGAGGGGATTTGAGACACTGACCTCCCAAACAAAGGAGTTCTCTCTCTTGCTAGGCCCACGCTCCTGGCCTGCGGGACCCTCATGCTCCTGCATTTGCCTACATAGGCCAAGGTCATGTGGACCCCACACACAATGGACTAATGGACTGCAACTAGCCTGATGTTACGCAGGACCCAGCTCCACCATGGAAAGCAAACTCTGGACACTGGCTCTGCTTCAGGCTCTGCTGAGTCCCCAGCTGCACATTTCCCAGGCCTGGATGGAGGGAAACAGGACTTTGCAAACCCAGGGATGTCAATCACTCCTCCTCCCGTGTGAGTCTCAGACATTTCTTTTCCCCCAGACAGTGTAAGGACCCAACTCCAAGCACCCAGTGGGGAAGGGGATACCCACTTCCACGGGTGGATAACCCACTTCCACTGATAACACCATGTGGTGCCTGTAGGTCTCTGAGTTTGTGAGGGCTGCCAGGCACCTCCCTGGGCCTGTCAGGTTTAGCATGTGGTCACTTTTTTGTTCACACTGGACCTGCTACGTATCTGTTTATTGTCTACTTTCTCCCAATGCCATTCGTGAGAAAACAAATTATTTTCTTCACTATTTGTTTTCATTGTTTTTTAGAAGAGTAGATGCTTAATAGGTTCTCATTAACGAAATGACTGAGCTATGAAATTGCCTAACTTATATGTCTAATTTATATCTTTATGTCTCCACCACCTCTCCACATAGAAATGCTTGAAGACAGCTAAGAGGAGGTTCATGCAACCCTATTTACAAATCGTAATGGATTTTAACTGCTATATTTTTCAGATCTCCCCACGTTCTCTCAGGAGACTCCCATCCCCAAAGCCACTGGGGTTATTCCAGTCAGTCCTTGGCTGTTAAAAATAGGAGGGCTCACCAAAACCGGTTTGGCTCAGTGGATAGAGCGTCAGTCTTCGGACTGAAAGGTCCCAGGTTCGATTCCGGTCAAGGGCATGTACTTTGGTTGCAGGCATATCCCCAGTAGGGGGTGTGCAGGAGGCAGCTGGTTGATGTTTCTCTCTCATCGGTGTTTCTAGCTCTCTATCCTTCTCTGTAAAAAATCAATAAAATATATTTTTTAAAAAATAGGACGGCTCAGAAAGGCCCTGTGCATATGCATTACTTCTTTTCATCACTTAATCTTTGTAATATATTCTCAGAAGAATAATCACTGGGCCAAAGGGTAATTCCATATGTAAATTAAACAGCTATTGCCTAACACAGTGGTCGGCAAACTGCGGCTCACAAGCCACATGCGGCTCTTTGGCCCCTTGAGTTTTTAGCAGAGGCCAGCTTGGGAGTACCCTCATTAAGTTAATAACAATGTGCCTACCTATATAGTTTAAGTTTACAAATTTTGGCTCAAAAGAAATTTCAATCGTTGCACTGTTGATATTTGGCTCTGCTGACTAATGAGTTTGCAGACCACTGGCCTAACACCACTCCCTTCCCCACCCCTGCCCCCAGGGCTCCTGCCATCACCATTTTGGATTTCCACCAGATGTGAGAGAGGTGACAGCCTCCCCTGCCATCTCAGTGTGGTTAAGCTTTGGGGGTGAGAAGGTTGGCAATCTGATCCTTAAATAATGGCCTCTGTGGAGTGCACCTGTCCCCACCCCTACTCCCATCCCTCCACCCACTCCCAGGTTCCCGCAAAGGCAAGCTGAACTCCAGACAGAGGGCAAAGGAACAGCAGGTGAGTCCCCACCCCCGGCTCAGGGGGAATGCGTGGGCCGCTCCCCTCCCCACTCCGATGCTGCCTGGTGCGGGGTGCGGGGTGCCATGCGCACAGCCAGGAAGGGGCACTGGCACAGCTGGCCAGACAGAGGCAGCACAGAAAGGGCTGCAGTCAACACCGAGGAAGGCAGTTTAGACAGAAATCTGGTCCTCGGGCTGCAGTCACACTCTCTCCTGGCACCAAACCCCTTGGCCATTTTCCACGAATGCATTGAGGCGACCAAGAGGGGTCAATTCACCAGGGGTCACTCCTGAGAGAAGGGGGCGCCTGGTGCAAGTGAGGGAGGGATGAGCCAGGAAGGCGCAGCTTCTACCAGAATTTTAAAACAACAAGCAAACAGCCCTGACCGGTGTGGCTCAGTGGATAGAGCGTCGGCCTGCGGACTGAAGGGTCCCAGGTTCGATTCCGGTCAAGGGCATGTGCCTTGGTTGCGGGCACATCCCCAGTAGGGGGTGTGCAGGAGGCAGCTGATGGATGTTTCTCTCTCATCAATGTTTCTACCTCTATCCCTCTCCCTTCCTCTCTGTAAAAATCAATAAAATATATTTAAAAAAAAAAAAACAACAACAAGCATGGCCTTCCTATACTAGCAGTCAGCAGCTGTGCATCACTGCAGGTTGCCCAGGACCAAATCAGACAGAGTCGGACCTGCATTACCACCATTTGTCCACCATCCAGAACTGAAATGTCAGTGCTGACATGTACACATAAGGAACTGTTGGACATTGAAATTGGGTCTCAAAAGAACTGTTGGCCCAGAAAGAAACTCACTACACACTGATTCATTTGCCTGTCACCATAACCATTATTGCTTGTCTCATTTTCGGTTCTTATAAGTGTATTTCTAATAGCACATGATCTCACTCATCTAGGGGAAATGATGAACAACATGGACTGATGAACAAGAACAGACCCAGAAACAAGGAGGCATGGATCAAACTGTCGGGCCTCGGGGGGAGGGTAGGGAAGGGTGGGGGTAAAGGGGGAGATCAACCAAAGGACTTGTGTGCAAGCATATGAGCCTAACCAGTGGTTAAGGACAACAGGGGGGTGGGGGCATGTGTGGGGAGGGGTGTGGGATGGGAATGGGGGGATGAGGACAAATATGTGATACCTTAATCAATAAAGAAATTAAAATTAAAAAAAAAAAGCAAACAAACAAGAATGAAACACCTCTTTTCTTCCAGGTTATCAAGGTTATAGTATAGAGCGGGCGGGCAAGTAGGAGGAAATGAGGTACAAATCCAGCGAGGAGGACAGATCCGCCCTGATTTTTCCCCGTGCTTCTCCTTCTATTTCTCCTGGTGCGTCTGCAACCAGGTGACCCCCGTGCACCAGGCTGAGAAGCAGCGCTGACACCATTTCCTCCCCATGGCAGGGACCTCAGCGGGTACAGCCTAGTTCACCCACCTCTCTGCCTACCCAGCAGGAGTCCCTAGGCCGACCAGCACCCTGCCCACCCCCCCGCCAGGTCCCCCACAGCCTTGGATGTAAGCGCTGCAGGCAGGCCTGGGAGCAACGGGAGCTGCAGCCAGCACCCTGGGGCTGTGCCCTCAGCCTGGGTCTAGCCCCTGGGGTCCCAGGCCTCCCACCGCATTTCAGAGAAACACGCGCCCCCACCCCTCTCTTAGACCCGCTCCCCCGGGGCCCATCACTGATGTCCACGCTTGACCCAGCTCCATGGGAACTGGGAGCTGAGGCTGAACTGTCCCGCGCCCGGTTTCATCCGATCGGACTGGTTTCCTGCCCAGAAAATTGCTGCAAGTTCCCAGGAGGAACCGGGAGGAACCGCGGCCTGTCCCCCAGGTCCAGGAGCCCCCCCCCCCCCCCCCCCCCGCCCCAGCTGGAAGGGACTTCTGGGCGCTGCTGATGAAATGCAAGTCCTGCAGAATTTGAGGTCCTTCCTTGAAACCTTTCAGACAACTGTTTCTTCTTTTTAAGCAGAACTTTTCTTCCGAATTATGGTCCCTTTCGTCTTCAAGTAAGAGAGAGGGGAAATGTAGACACCAGGAAGAGGTTTTGTAATGTGGCTTGGAAATTAATGTCCAGAGTGTGGTTTTACGGCATGGAGGAAATTGGTAGATGGCTTATGTCCTGGAGGGCCTCAGCGCTGGGGTCCCACTGAAAACTTTGCTCAGTGGACCTCTCATTTCCTCTGGGGAGGGGCTTCTTCTTATTATTCAGACCCGGTGGAAGGCTAACTGTGCTGTTTCCTAGACATTCACAGCAAAGTGGTTCGAAAAGAACATTTTTTAAAATATATTTTATTGATTTTTTTACAGAGAGGAAGGGAGAGGGATAGAGAGTTAGAAACATTGATGAGAGAGAAACATCCATCAGCTGCCTCCTGCACGCCCCCCACTGGGGATATGCCTGCAACCAAGGCGCACGCCCTTGACCGGAATCGAACTCGGGACCCCTCAGTCCGCAGGCCGACGCTCCATCCACTGAGCCAAACCAGTCAGGGCCAAAAAGAACATTTAAGGTGACCCTTAGAGGAAGAGAAATGGAGTAGCAGAGGAGAGTAAGTCACATAGCGGGGAAGGACACAGGGGTTCATTACTCCCCAGGATGTTGTTTCTGGGGGTATAAGGCGGCTTAAACAAGGCAAGGGCACTAGGCTGCTTCTAACTTTAAATTCTAGGCCTCTGAATGGACATTTCAGGAAGAGAGCCTTTGTCCCCTTGGATAAACCCCCCGTGTCAATTTTCCTCTGGCCTCAGGGACATACTGGACCGGCGCAGTAATGCTGGCTGGCAAAATTTACAGAGATCCCACTAAGACATCTGTCATGTTTTCCAGATGGTATTTCCTGGGTGGAAGGCTGAAGAAATCTAACGTCACCTTCAGACCACCAGTACATAATAATTTTTCCAGTATTAATATATTTGTACTTATATGCATGTATAGAAGCACAACCAATGGACACAAGACATTGGGGGGGGGCGGATGAGGGCATGCGACAGGGGCGAGGGGAGGCTGGGGGAAGGTCAATGGGGGAAAAAAAGGAGATATATGTACTACTATATGTAGTACTTTAAACAATAAAAAAATACATTTAAAAAACTAAAAAAAAAATTGTCTCTTCTGGGTGTGAGAGCAATAATGTATGAATTTGAAGTGTGGATTGTGACAGAATGTAAACCTGAACATTGGGAAGGGCTTTAAGATTGAGTCAATTAGCCCTGACTGGTTTGGCTCAGTGGATAGAGCGTCGGCCTGCAGACTGAAGGGTCCCGGGTTCGATTCTGGTCAAGGGCATGGGCCTTAGTTGCGGGCACATCCCCAGTAGGGGGCGTGCAAGATGCAGCTGATCAATGTTTCTAACTCTCCCTCTCCCTTCCTCTCTGTAAAAAATCAATAAAATATATTAAAAAAAAAAAAAGATTGAGTCAATTAGCATGCTGGCCACACACTTCACAGGGTGCAGCCCCTGTAAGCGCCCCCACAAGTCTGTTACCCCCAGATGAGGCCTGGGCTGCGTGGGCAATGCAAGCAAACTGGCTGTGAGAAGAGGAGCTGAAACGCATGCAAGTTCTCCTGGGGAAGCCCGAGCCGCTGTGCTCAGGCCTTGGATGGAATCACCTGCTGCCCCACCGTGAGGCCCACAGAAGGCGAAGGCCCATGGAGTCCGCTACTCCTGGAGGACTCCCGGGGACCCCGCTGAGCTCAGGGCACAGCCTGTTCCAGAACCGGAGCCCTTCCAGCCGCACCCAGAGACGCCCGCCCTGCAGCATCAGCATCCGGGTCCCCTAAGCCAGCGCCCAGGGCACCCAAAGATCAGTAAGGTCCTGGTGTGAGTGTAATACACCGTGTGATTCGCAGCTGCATTGATGTCTCTGTAGTGTATTTCCTCCGGTGGTTCTGGTAATGTTAAGTGGAAAGGGATTAATAAGCCCTCAAGCCTTAGTGCAGCCCAGAGTAGCCTCCACGGAGCAAGACGACTTGAAGTCCCACAATGGACTCCCTCATGTACACGTTAATAACGACATTTCTATGGATGATTTAGCGGACGCAAATGAGTCAGCATAGCCTACCCTACACTGACTGGGGCATCACTCATTCCTCAAAGACTCGACTTCTTTCCTTGCCATTTTGAATACCGGGAGGAAAATTATTTTTCTAAACTTGTATCCTATATACAATTTAAAGCCCACTTCCATGTTACCTAGGTTGCTAAAATTGTCCACCATTCACTTTAAGTTGAAGCATTCAATAGTATATTAAGTGAAGTCAAGGTCTGTAGTATTTGTCCATTTTTCTGGTGTAAATACTCTCATCATCGTCACTTTCAAACTCCCAAAGTGACAGCACTGAACATGGGCTGATGAGATATTTCCGTAGCACATCATTGTGTTTTATTTCCAACATATTGATACAGTAGGTATAAAGATGCTCAAGAACTTTCCTAATAAAATAGTGAAATAATTGAGAAGTGGCAAGTTGTAATATTTTGTTAAACTTTGATATAAGTATATTGATTTAAAATATACATTAAAATATGTTTTGTTGACTTCAGAGGGGAAGGGAGGAGTGAGGGATAGAAACATCAATGATGCGAGAGAATCACAGATAGGCTGCCTCCTGCACGCCCCACAATGGGGATCCAGCCCATCATCTGAGCATGAGTCCTCACTGGGAATGCAGCCGTGACCTCCAGGTTCATAGGTCAATGCTCAACCGCTGAATCACACCAGCCCGGCTCTCCTAAGCTTGTAAGGGATCCCGCTCCACCTGCAACCAGGGCAGCAATGAGCAGCGACAGCTCATCCCGGGCTAACCCCCTGAACCTGTGCTCAAGGCCTCCTTTTCTGATTCTCCAGGGAGCTAGCTCACAGTCCTGTTTCTAGAGAGCCACACGAGCCCCGCCTAGTCTCTCTGCTGTTCCTTGTTCTATCCTAAGCCCCAGATTTTTTTCACTATCCCCACCTTTTATAAATGTTCCCTCAAAATCTCTGAACTCTTATGCAATCTTTTCTGCATGAAGTCCAGAACTCAAACACGACAGGCCCAGCTGAGCCAGACCGGCTCCAGGCAGGCTCCTGTTCCCTAAAAGTGATGCCTGGGACAAGCCTGGGTAAAGACAGAGCAAGGCCGCCGCCGCGCCCCACCCCTTCTCGGTGCTGGACATCCTGGACCCCAACAAGTTCAACAGCAGAAGACGCCGCTGCGTCCTGCTGGGCCCCGTGGCGCCTGCTGCGTCCGCTCTGGGCCCCGTGCGCCCTCGTCCCCGCAACCCCGGGGCGCCCACCGCGCGCAGAGGAGCTGGGGCCCCGCGCCCTCGCCGGCGACCCCAACCGGGGGGACGAGGCCGAGCCCAACGACAACAGCAGCGGCGGCGGCGCAGGGGGGCGCAGGGACAGCCCCGCGAGGCGCGGCGGGGGCCGCCCAGCCCAAGCCCAAGCGCAGGGGCTCCGACTCCAAGTCGGGGAAGCCGAGGCCCGCGCGCACCGCCTTCACCCAAGAGCAGCTCGTGGCGCGGAGAACAAGTTCAAGGCGACGCGCTACCTGCGGGTGTCGCTGAGCCTCACCGAGACGCGGGTGGAAATCTGGTTCCAGAACCGCCGCACCAAGTGGGAGAAGCAGAACCCGGGCGCCGACACCAGCGCCCAGACCTTCGCCGCCCATGGGCGCGCCGCTCACCGTGCACAGGCCGGCGGGGGACCCGGCGCACGGACCCCGCGGCCCGGGGTGCGCCCCGCAGCTGCCCTTCCTGTCGGGCCGGCCGTGCTCTCGCCCTTAGCACTGGGCTCTCAGACCAACAGCATGCCCGCCTTCTACGCTCAGGGAGGCACTTTGCTGAACTTGATTCAATCAATAAAGCGCAGAGGCTGAAGAGAGAGAGAGAGAGAGAGAGAGAGAGAGAGAGAGAGAGAGAGAGAGAGAGAGAGAGAGAGAGAGAACAAGGCCTGATTTTGCTTGCAAGACTTGGAAGAAAACGTGAAGGCCCACAGTCACTTTGTTGTTGTTGTGTCAAATCAGTCTTAACACTGTTCTTTTTAAAATGTCTTTATTGATGTCTTAGAAAGGGAGAGGAAGAAACATCAATGATGAGAGAGAGTCATTGACCAGCTGCCTCCAATATTCCCTCTACTGGGATGGAGCCCCCCAGCATGGGTATGTGCCTTGACCTGGAATTGAACCAGCCGTATGTTGGTTGATGGGTACACACCCAACCACTGAGCCCCACCGGCTGTGCACGCTATTTTTTACTAGTGGCCTGGTGCACAAAATTGGTGCACATTAAAAGGGTACTAATTAGAGGAGATATTTTAATATTGCCCTGACCATACGTGACATTCCTCTATAATAGAAATGTCAGAGATGAAAGAAAATTAGTAAAATGTATTTGAAAATCTTCCTCCTGTCAAGAGTCTGGGATGCGTTGTGGAATCCAGAGTCAAGGACCCACCCACCTGTGCCTTGAAATCCTGAGAGACACAGACCCGGCCGGCCCCACCTCCATTGGGCAAGATCCAGAGGCGGCCAGCCCCACCCCTGTCAAGCCCCGCGGGGCAGGGGGCAAAGCCTCAGGTCCTTCAGCCCGGCGTTGGGTGGGGGGCACAGCCTCAGGGCCCCCAGCCTGGTGCTGTGGCGGGGGCTGTAGCTTCAGGTCCCTCTCCCAGCTCCAGGGCAGGGGTCACAGCTTGAGGTCCCCTGGCCCAACGCTGGGGTGGGAGGCTCGGCCTGAGGTTTCCAGACCAGGGCCGGGGCGGGGAGTGGGCTTTGAGGTCTCCCGTCAAGCCTTGCCAGATGGGGGGCGTGGGCTGAGGTACCCCGTCAAGCTCTGCCAGGCCAAGGACATGGCCTCAGGTCCCTGTCCCCCACAGGGGCGGGAGGTGTGGCCTGAGAGCCCCCATCAAGCCCTGCTTATTATTATTAGATAGGGTTATTGACTCTAATATAGATGTTTCTAATTTCCCCCATAGTCCTCCCCCCCTTTTCTCCCTCTACCCCTCTGCTTCTAGTTCCTCACTGCCTTATTGTCTAGGTCCATGGCCTATGCATCTATGTACATACTTGGTTTGAAATATTTTTGTTGATTTTAGAGAGTGGAAGGGAGAGGGAGAATTAAAAACATCAGTGATGAGAGAGAATTGCTGATGAGTTGCCTCGTGCATGACTCCACCCCCACACTGGGAATTGAGCCTGCAACCCATGTATGTGCCCTGACCAGGGAAAGACCCAAGTATCACATGACCTTATGAACAGCATACATTAATGAACAAAAATAGATTCAGGGACATAGAAGCATCGAACAGACCAACAAACTTCAAAGGGAAGGCAGGGATTTGCGGGGGGGGGGGGGGGGGGGAGGTGGTAAGAGATCAACCAAAGGACTTGTGTGCATGTATATAAGCAGCACCAATGTACACAGACACTAGGGAGGTAAGGGCATGTGCTGAGGCTTGGGGGTGCCTGGGCAGAGCTCAAAGGGGGGAAAAGGAGTTGTATGTCATACGATATGTAATGCTTTAAACAATAACGAATTTAAAAATAAAAATAAAATGAAAAGAACCATGACCTCCTGGTTCATATGTCGAGGCTCAAACACTGAGCTACATTATTTTAAAGTTTACGAAAATACATATATTTTTTATTGTTGATAGCATTATGGATGTCTCCCATTTCCCCCTCTGTGTATATTCTCTGGAGGATCTCTTGCATTCCTCCCACCTCCTTCCCCTCAGAGATCTGTTAGTCTGCTCCAGTTAGCCAGGCCTCTGGCCCCATCTAGTCCCTCCCCAGGCATCACTTACTGGGCCACAACACCTGTCATTGGCTGGGATGCTACTACTCCCCTGGGCTGTTGAGAAAACTACATTACCCAGAAGGCACTGCACTCGTGTGGGCGGTGCTAAAGGGCATTTTGGTGTCTGCGCATCCGGTTAAGGTGGGACTTCCGCCTTCCTCCTCGCGGTGGTCATTGTAACCTCTTAGGTCTTTGTTCACGGAGTCACAGGCTTCAGGGCGCTGGTCGTGAGGAGGAGGAGGCCTGGGAGGCCGCTGCCTGCGGTGCAGGGTGTGTCTGAGGCCCCTGGAGCCCCAACAGACCGAGATCGGGGTCCCCCTGCCTCCCGGATCCTCTCTGCTCACAGCGTTCCCGCAGCCTGACCCCCCTGAACCCTCCAGCCTGGGGGCCGGCGCCGCTCAGGTCCTGCCGCCCAGGTCCCAGCGTCCAGAATGGTGAGTCCCTGGTGGTGACACGTGGGTGATGGGGGAAGAGGGTGGAAGGCTGCAGTGCCGCCTTGTGAGGACGTGGTGGTGACACTGAGCTGGGAGGATTCGGAAACCCGGGTCTGTTTGGGATCTAAAGGCAACAAAGAGATGAGATGTGGTTTTGCGTGAGGAGTTTTACTTTCATTCTCAGAACGCTTGGACCATAGATGGTTGTGAAAAAAGAGGGACATTTTCTGAGGCAGGGGACTAACTTCCTGACATTGCTCAGAGGAAGAACAGACTAGAAGACAGAGGACAGCGGCTGTGGACAGGAAGGGAAAGTCTTGTAAATGATAATGTTCAAGAGTGAGCACTGGGGACTGAGCCCCGAGATAACAGGCATCTGGAGGGCACCTGGCCTCCGGGCTGGGCAAGGGACCTGGGCAGCCTGAGCCCAGAGAGCCTGGTGGTTGCCAGGCTCCCAACAGACCATTATCTTTCCACAAATTCCTGCAAATGCAGAATCGATCAGGTGTACGGGATTGTGGAGCTTATTTCAGGGCCTCACCCTCTTGTGGCCTCTGAGATAGTAGAGTCCTGGGTCTGTCAGCCGCTCTTGTATCCCGGGGACCTGGGGACTTTGAACAGACACTGAGCCCAGACTCCAAAGGCCAGGAGGAGGGCTTCATGGAGTGGACCTTGTTTTTGGCAACCAGTGTAGTGAGTGTGTGGTCCTCCAGACACAGGTTCCAGAATGTGCAAAGGCTTGGAGTAAAGAGGGAACCGAATCAGGAACCTGCAGGTATGTTTTTTAAAGTACATCTATATTTTTATTGATTTTAGATGTAGAAAGGATGGGGGGGGGGGGGGGGGAAGGCGAGAGAGACAGAGCAACAGGGATGACCAAAAAATAGGGATTGGTTGCCACCTGCACAGTCTCTACTGTGGATCCAGCCCACAACCCAGGCATGTGACCTCACACCAGTGCATGGGTCTATGCTCAACAAAATGAGACACATCATCTAGGACAGTGTATCACTTTAATACAGGGAATCATGGTCAGGTTGTTAATGGTAGTAGTAGTCAGAAGGGACAGTGTGAGCCTGAGGAATGGCTTTTTTCTGGGGCCACTGTTTGTGAGAAGGGGGTGTCACAACACAGATAGGGACAGAAGTTGTCCTGTAGAGTGTGGGGGAGAGATAATCGTTTAGCAGTGGCCTAAGCCTTTAAAAGGTGAGTGGACCTGAGATTAATTGGAGGCCAAAGAGTAATTCAAACAAGATGAGACTGAGGCTGGTACATATCAACTTTTCTAAACTCTCACCAGGATTTTCTTGTGACTCTTGGTGTGGCCTGGCTGTGGGGAGTTGCAGTCAGTCTTGTGGATTATCTAAGAGGCTTGAGTGTTCATCTATGAGACTCACTGGGTATGGTGCAGAGGGCCATCAGGGCTGGGACTTGAGTGAAGGTTAAGTGAGAGTGTTGGCTGTGACTAGTGAAGGGACATCAAGTGCAGCATCACAGGAGGTGGGCTCTGGATATCTGAGATCTGATGGTTGTTCTTAATAGTTGAGGTTGAAGGAAATAAACAGTCATGGAGAGAGGCCTACATAGCAGGAATCAAGGCTGCCTCTATGAGTGTGGACTATCAGAGTCTGGGCAGTGCTTGATCCTGATTCAATATGGAAACCATCCTCTGACCACACATGCCGAGTAATAAGTAAAAGGCCTGAAGATGAGTATGGGGGCTGGGCCTGTGGAAGTGCTTGTTTGAGAGAATTGTGGTAGAAAGAGTGATGTGCACTCAGAGAGGGAAGGTGAATTCATGGTCACAGCACCATGACATTGACATAGAGTGAATGAAGGAAGAGTCTGTTTCTGGTGGTCCCTGGATGTAACAATATGGTGAATTTTAGGGTAATTGCCTGTAAAGAGAGGAGTTTGGGTGCTACATTCTAGGTTAAAAGCTTAGGTGCTATTTAACTAACCACCTGTCTTTTGTTGTTGGTTGTGAAACACTGGTTGAAAAGAATGAGATAGCATCAATCAGTGTTATCCAGGCTTGTAAATCTCCACTGACACGGGTAAGGAAGAAGGGTAAGAGAGAAATAGATTATGGAGGTGGTGAACTATAATTTTGGAAAAGAAGGTGATTAGGAAATAATGTACCCACACTATGGTATATTTGCATTTTATTTGAAGTTGTACCCCCAGGAATGAAGCTGTGTGAGAGAAGTGTTGTTCAAGAAACTATGTGCAACGGGTAGTACAAAGCAATGGCCTCAGCACATTGGGATTGGGGTCAAGAGGGTGAAGTGTGATGCCATGTGTTTGGTGTCTTAGAGGAACAATCTGAGGGACTACAATGCTATTTCCTGAGAAAACAGTATCAAATCACTCACACTCTCTTTATGGCCAACATATCTCTAACCTATATATGGACACCCACTGTATTGATAAGAGGCAGTGTGGCGTACATGGGAGGTCCAGAGCTCAGGTATCTTCTATCTGCTCAACTGCCTTAATTGTTGTTGGAAGAAAAATATCAGCAGGAAAATAAGAAGACAGTGGGTTTCATGGGATGAAGGGCTGGTATTTTCTCTGATGTGTGGAGTGGAAAGAGCAGATGTGTGTGGAGGGTGGGTAGTAGGATAGACTTATAATGTTAGGAGTGACTCTGATCATGGCTGCACTGTCCCCATTATGACAGGATGTGAACTTTGAGGACGTGGCCATTGCCTTCTCTCAGGAGGAATGGGGGCTCCTTGATGAGGCTCAGAGACTTCTGTACTGCGATGTGATGCTGGAAGTGTTCGCACTTGTGTCATCTGTAGGTAAGACCTTCACATTCTCCCAGTGTCCTGCGATGATACCTCTCTTCCTTTATGGCTCAGCCGTAGCTTTCTCTCTCCCACAGGCAGAACATGGTGTCTGCTAATGTCCCCCACTGTCCTGTCAAAAGTGCTGTGGCTGCCAGGGATGAGCTGGATGGGGAGCCCTGAGCAAAGGACTCCACAAACAACCCTAACACCGGTAACCTCAAAAAGTACAGGAAGTGTCAGGGAGTGAGGCGTCTTGCAGTGAGCTTAATGGGTCCCAGCTTTCACTTTCTTTCCATGGAAGGCTGACAGTGTCCACATGCATGGCTTCAACTTCTGCCCTCTTTCTCTAGGTAAGGGTTCTTTGTGGCAGCCTGTGCCGTGTAATAGTCTGTACCTACATGAACCATATGCTGTTTTCCATGGCTTTGAGGATTCAGTTGAGGTTGTCATCAAGAATGTGGTTGAGTTGAGTAAGCAGCTTGATTCGGAGGTGGAGGCTGAGGATGTCACAGAGATGCTGGCATCTCATGGAGAGGAGCTATCTGCCGAGGACCTCACTCAACTGAAACAGCAGTTCATTGAAGAGGAAGACACACCAACCCCAGAGCCCAGGAGATTTACAAGCAAGGAATTAGCGGGGCCTTTGCCATGATAGAGAATGCCTTGTCAAGGTTTGAGGCTCAGAACCCCAACAGTGACAGGTACACTAAGGTTGCCAGAGGGGTCATGGATAGCCTGCGGTGTTACAAGGAGATTTGGGAGGACAAGAAGAAGATATCCATCCAGACTAGCCTCGAACGTTATTTTACGAAGGTGGAGAGGCCTGCAACAGATCCCGTACCCTCTACCTCATATGCTTCTCCAGACTCACCTGACCCAGGATCTCCGGCACCTTCGGCAGGTTCTGCCTCTCCGGACTCACCTGACCCAGGCTCTCCAGCACCTTCTACAGGTTCTGCCTCTCCGGACTCACCTGACCCAGGATCTCCAGCACCTTCTGCAGGTTGTGCCTCTCCGGACTCACCTGACCCAGGATCTCCAGCACCTTCTGCAGGTTCTGCCTCTCCGGACTCACCTGACCCAGAATCACATGCATCTTCTGCAGGTTCTGCCTCTCACACCTCCTCCCCGCAGCAGCCTAGTTTAAGCCTGTCTTTCCCCACTTTGCAACGTCCAATGTGCAAGCCAACAAGAGTAGTAAAGGTAAGGATAATCCAGTATTTACCCTTATATGTACGTATGTGCTTTATGCTTTTTATTATTTAGTTACCACAAGTAAAGGTCAGGAATTGTTATTTTTCTTTTAAATTTTTTTTACTGTTTCACTTCATTTCTGCTGTGTATGTGTGCCATGTGAGTGACGTAGATGCTTATGTAGGTGGGTTTTGACTTACAGTAAAAATTGCATTATGTCTGGCCATAGGAACAGATCTCCGACGTAACCCGAAGTTCTACTATATATATATCAATTACTAGAATGTATAAAATTAATGGAACAAAAAATAGATCTCTCTCACTCTCTCTCCCTCAGTACACACACACACACACAGTGGACAGATTATTATGTGGGGTCCGGCCAGCCTGACCAGGGAGAGGGGATATTGGCAGTTGGCCAGCCTGCCTGCTGGTTGATCTCCTGGTCGAGGTGACAATTTGCATATTAACCTTTTATTATATAGGATATATACTGAGTTGCCAGATTATTATGCATTCACAGATCATAATTACAAGGCCACTCAGTGTATATATACTACTTGCCCAGTGCATGAATTTCGTGCATGGGGCGGGAAGGAATGTCCCTCAGCCTGGCCTGCACCCTCTCCAATCTGGGATCCTCTGTGGGATCAGGCCTAAACCTGCAGTAGGATATCCCTCTTGCAATACAGGACTCCTGGCTCCTAACCGCTCAACTGCCTGCCTGCCTGGTCACCCCTAACCACTCTGCTTACTCACCTGCTCGCTCCCAACTATCCCGCCCTGTTTGCCTTCTCGCCCTCAACTGGCCCTCCCTGCTCGCCTCTTCACTCCCGACCGTCCCCCCCACCACCAGCCTACTCATCACCAGCATCCACCCCTGCTGGCCTGCTTGCCCTCAACTGCCCCCCCCCCACCCGCCAGTGTGCTCACCCCCAGCTTCCCCCCCTGCTGGCCTGCTTGCCCCCAACTGCCCCACCCCCGGCCTGCTTGCCCCCAGCTGTCCCCCTGCCGACCTGTATGCCCTTACTGTCCCCCTGCCAGCCTGCTTGCCCCCAACTGCCCCCTGCCGCCGGCCAACTGGCCCCCCCTGCTGGCCTGATCACCTGCAAATGCCCTCCCTTCCTGGCCTGATCACCCCTAACCGCCTTTACCTTAGCCACGCCACGATGGCTGTGTCTGGAAGGATATCCGGAATGTCTCCTGGTCTAATTAGCATACTACCTTTTTATTAGTATAGATAGGGGCTTGGTGCATGGGTGAGGGCTGGCGGGGCAAAGGGCTGAGGGTCGTTTGGGGATGGTTTACAGGACAGCCAAGCCCCAGGCTTTATCCAGAAGGATATCCGGAAGGTCTCCCAGTTGAATTAGCATATTACTTTTTTATTAGTGTGCATATATATATATATAGTATATCCCTATTTCTCTCTCTCTGAAATCAGTACATATCTTTTAATCACCTAGTCAGTCCACACACATCTGAACACCAGCACAGCCTAGGGACCTGTGAGGACAAGCAGCCAAAGTTCTCTTGAGGGCAGAGCATGCAGTGACCCAGAGAACAGTATGGGAGGTGCCATCTATGTCAGTGTGGCAGGTGGGGAACCCGGGCTGAGCTGCACAATCACACACAGGGGATGATGACATCAGTGTGGTCCCTAGGACTAAAAGCAAAGCGGCCCGACACTAACAATGATGTGCAAATAAATGAAAAGGGAGTCCATTTCTGATGGTGTCTTTATGATATGATATGGGGAATTTTAGGATAATTTCTAACAGGATGGGTTGCTGTGATGCTACATGACAAATGTAGAGCTTAGAGGCCATATATGTGCCCACCTGCCATTTCTTGTTGAGGGCTGACCCAGTGAACACTAGGAATGAGATAGCATACTTCAGTGTCACCTGCACTTGAACATCCCCACCGGCATGGGGCAAGGAGAAGAGAGAAGGGTGGGAGAGAAATGTATTACAGAGGTGGTGAACTAGAATTTGGAGTAAGAAACTGATTAGAAAACACTCTGTCCTCATCATGGCTCATTTGTGTTATCAGTGAAGTTGTGCCTCTGGGAATGAAGCTGTGGGAGACAAGTGTGGATCACAGAACTATGGACAGCAGGTAATGCAGAGTGATGGCCTCAGCAAACTGGGATTGGAGTCAGAAGTGCAATGGTAATTACTATGTTGTTTGATGCCTTGGAGGGACAATTTGGAGGACAACATGGGTATTTCCTGACAAAACCAGAGTCAAATCCATCACATTTCCATTATGAGGAACATCTCCTCCTACCCTATGTTCCTGACACCAACTATTATTGAAAGGGGGCAGTGTGACTCCTATTTGAGGATGAGAGCACAGGTAACTTGTATCTGTTCCTCTGCCTTTATTGTGGTGGGAAGACACAGCATCAGTAAGAATATAAGAAGAGATCGACTTTAATGGGACCAAGGGCTGCTTTCTTCTCTGATGTGGGGAGTAGGGGAGCATATGCATGTGCAGGGTGGGTAGTATGGCAGACTTGGAATCTCAAGAGAGAATCTTATCATGGGATGTTCTGTGCCCATTATGACAGGATATGAAATTTGAGGACGTGGCCATTGCCTTCTCTCAGGAGGAGTGGGAGATCCTTGATGAGGCTCAGAGACGTCTGTACTGTGATGTGACGCTGGAAGTGTTTGCACTTGTATCATTCATAGGTAAGACCTTCACATCTCTCCTAGTGTCCTGAGGTGATGCCCACTCGTTATTTATTCTACAGACTTTGCACTCTCTCTCTCTCTCTCAAAGCCAGACCATGGGCTCTATTTATTTCCCCCACTGTATTGTCAGATGGGCTGTGGCTGCCAGTGCTGAGCTGTGCAAAGAGCCCTGAGCAATAGACTCCATAAACCTCCCTGACACCAGTTGCCTCAGAAACTGCAGGAAGTGTCTGGGTGTCAGCATTCTTACAGACCGCTTAATGGGTCCCTCCTGCTCTTCCACTCCAGGGAGTGTGACTCTATCCATATCCATGGCTTCCAATTCTGCACCTTTCCTGTCGATAAAGACCCTGTGTCAGTTATCTTCTTTACATACATGAACCAGGGGCTGTTCTTGTAAGACCCTCCAATTATTGTTTGTAATATTTCCTTCCCTGGATACTATTGCAAGCTGAATGCTATGGTTAAGTGATGGCCGCTCACCTCTGTTGTCTTTTCATTGATACTCAGAATATTTAGTTTGTACATACTTCTAGAAAAGGAGGTGCAGGGAGAACGCAGGGTTTCTCCAGGGTGAACGTACAGGATGGTTCTAGAGGATGCTTAGCCCGGCTGAGTGGCAACTGGGGGAGGTGTGACGTAAGGATGGTGTTCACATTATACCAGGACCTGCTCCTGTACAACAATGTTTGGTGCAGGTTCCAATGGCCACACCTCATTTATTCCTTTCTTTTCCACACTTGACACTTTGCTGACTTGTCATTTCATCGGTGGCATCCTAGCATTGTCTACCTTGGCCTTTGTGTCCTTTTTACATCACCTATTCCTCTGCACATCTCTTTCTGCAGTATACTACAACATGGACCTATGCAAGTGTTATAAGGACACATACATGCTTAACTACCCCTCCAACACCTGCTACTTGTTTATTGAATTTTGCTTTGAATGAGATGTAACCAACCTTTTGCACAGCTTGCCCATGTCACCAGCAGAGAAGATCTACTGAATGCTGTTAGCAGCAGAATGAGCTGGATAGTCCGCTTCTCTTCCATGTGGTGCTTGCCATGTTTTTGCTCTATTTCTGTTGAAGTCTCTCTTGTTTTGTGATCTTCAGTGGTCAAGAACTTCACAGTTGCATCTTATTAGTTCATCTGTCAGGTCTTTTATTTTCAGCCTATTGAATGAGACCAATGTATTATGTACAACACAGTTTTATAATGGGACTTCCCTCTGTCACCTCAGTCAACATTCATTTCCGCATCATTCCTCTGTTTTCAGGTCCTTGGCATAAAATGGATGATGGGGAGGCCTATTCTGAGCACAGTGTATCTGTAGGAGATTCTCAGGTCGGGGCTTCCAAGACAGCTGCAGCCACTCAGAGGACCCATCTGTGTAATCCGTGCTTCTCAGTGTTAGAAGATATTTTGCACCTGACTGAGGTACAAGTGGCATACTTTGAGAAGAATGTGTACTTAAGTGATACATGTGTGAGAGACTTGTGTTTCAGTGCAAACCCTCACCAGCCGCAGAAGGATGCCTGTGGAGAGAAGCCCTGGAAAGAAGACATGGAGAGAGCTTCGCGTGTGACAACTTGCTGGTTCTACTTCTCTGCGATGCCTGAAGCTAGTACTGAGGTTGGGGTGGACTCCCCAGACATCTCAGGGCTTCTCCAGCACCAGGCCTCTCTTATCACTGAGGAGCCACACAGTAACAATGAGAGTTCACAGGAATGTCTCCGTGGAAAAAGACATCACCAGTGGGGTGAATGTGAAACAGCTGCCAGCCAGAAACAGAAAGTTGCTTATCAGAAAGGTCTCAGCTCTGGAGATATGATTAATGAGTCTAATAAATATGGGAAAGTGTTCAGACAAATCTTCAACCACCTACAACATGGGAGAGTTCATACTGTAGAAAAGCCCTATGAGTGTACTGATTGTGGGAAGGTCTTCAGTGAAAGCCCTACTCATTAAACACAACAGAGTTCACATTAGAGAAAAGTGTTATAAGTGTAGTGAATGTGGGAAGTCCTTCAGTCAAAAGTCTGACTTCACTAGACACCAGAGTTCACACTGGAGAAAAGCCATATGAGTGTAGTGAATGTGGGAAGTCCTTCAATCAAAGGTCTCACCTCACTATACATCACAGAGTTCATACTAGAGAAAAGCCATATGTGTGTAGTGAATGTGGGAAGTCCTTCAGTCAAAGTTCTCACCTCAGTGTACACCACAGAGTTCACACTGGAGAAACGCCATATGAGTGTAGTGAATGTGGGAAGCATTTCAGTCGAAGATGTAACCTCACTAGACACCACAGAGTTCATACTGGAGAAAAGCCATAAATGTGCAGGAAATGGTTTATTTTTCTCACTTATTATAAGAAAACTTAAGGGGCTCTATGAGACCCTTTACATGAATGTAATCCCATTTTATGGGAACATACAGTCTGCTAGATGCCTCATAAATTTGAGGTACACGTGAGACTTGAAGGATCTTCATTGTACTTACTAACATGCCCAGACCTATGACCCAAATGATGTCACTGTCTCTTTGTTGCTGAAGAGATTTCACCTCTAACACCTGACTCACCTGAGGAGTGCGCATCGGTCACCACCCCTGAATGCTCAGGGGAATGTATTCTTTTTTTCTTTTTTTAAAATATATTTTATTGATTTTTTTACAGAGAGGAAGAGAGAGGGATAGAGAGTTAGAAACATCGATGAGAGAGAAACATCTATCAGCTGCCTCTTGAACACCCCCTACTGGGGATGTGCCCACAACCAAGGTACATGCCCTTCACCGGAATCGAACCTGGGACCCTTGAGTCTGCAGGCCGATGCTCTATCCACTGAGCCAAACCGGTTTCGGCGGGAATGTATTCTTTGTTTTCACTTCTGCTGAAAGTAATTATGGTTCCTCCAAACTCTTGGCAGTATCTTCATTCATTTCTCTGTGACGAGAAAATGGACCTGACCCAGGATTCATCCAGAGCACCCCTTCTCAGCTAAGAAGTGCCACCTTTTTCAGTGACATAGTTGTACTCACATTATGCTTTGATATTTTTGGGGGGATTCTTATTCACCAACCTGCAAACCTCTTTTTCTCCTCTCCTGTGCTCTAGTTTAGAATCTTTTTAAAGGTATTTTTACATTTGTACCTTTAATTTTGGTTTTATTCACTGCCACAGATGATTTGCAAACACAAATGTGATCTTTCAGCATGTAGAGATGAATAGACACTGTGTTTATCCAAAAGTGTATGTGGTTTGAAAGGGACAACATAATGTCCGGGAATCACTTTTTGTCCCATATTGGCTTATTACTTATTGCGGTCCATGGCCTGAAAAGAAAGACCACGTGACTTTGTGCATTTAATTTTCAGCCTAGTGCCTCGAATATTCGTGAGGGCAAAGGTCAGTCTGAAGATGAGACCTTTGCTCTGCTTCTGTGACCAATATGAATCATGTTCTCTGTTCACAGTATGTACTACATAAGCCTCAGCAATGTTTAAGGAACCTGCTCTCCATGTCCTGCAAAGGAAACGTGCCAGGAAGTATGACATTTCATAGGCTGGTGTCATTTGTTGTAAGTCTCTGAGGTGGAACCACAAGTAGGACAGAAACACTGTTTCAATAGTGAGTGGGAAAACCTGCAGTAAATCAGATGATAAGTGCCTCTTCTGAACATAAGGCCACAGATGTTCTGGGGCCTGTGGCTTGTGTGGCCTTTATGTGCAGACATTCTCAGGACCTCCAAAACTGTTCCGTGTAGCTGACGTCATTGGCAGAATAACCTAATGGCATTGTGTATTCCCTGGCCCCTCCAGGGTGTTCACATAATGTAGTTGCTCAACAGGCAAGAAGTCAAAGGTAGAGGAAGGATAACCCTGCCATCTGTCCCAGGATGTCTTTTGTATGTAGTCAGCATTCCTATTGAATTTGATGGCAATAGTTTTGTGTTTTTTTATATATATACTTTTATGATTTCAGAGAAATAGAGAGAGAAAGGGAGAGAGAATCATTGATCAGCTGCCTCCTGCATGCCCAACTCTGGGGATCCAGCCCACAACCTGGGCATGTGCTCTGACCTGGAATCAAACCAGTGGCTTTCCGTTAATGTGATCATTCCCAAGAAAATGAGGCACAGTGGCCATGGAGAGTTTATATTTTGTGTTCTTCTTTATTAATTATTGTATTATTTTCAGTAGCAACAACGTTAAACCTACTTTGCCACACCCTGTATTTCCCTTTTGTAATCTTTCTGCCTCCCAGTCCTCCATGCAGGCACTGATTTACCTTCCTGTATAATAGAGAAGTTCATATTTTTCATAATTTTATTGGTACTAAAAGGTGTATTCTCTTTAAGAAACACTGGCTTCATTCATGCCACACAGACATTTTGAGATTCGACACTAATGTTTATGTAAATATTTATTTCCAGGAAATATTGTACTCTATGGGTAACCACTTTATTGAGCTGCCTATGGTTTCAATTATTTCTATGTTTTGGGTTTTATAAATAAAACAGTTGGGAATATTGTGTTGAGTTCTTTCTACAGGTGTATGTGTTACTTACCAAACTGTTCCAGTGTCAGTGAATGTGTTATATTTTAACATCTGGGGAACTGTGATCTAAAATGGCCAATCACTTTGCCTCACGACCCACCCACAGTCATGAAAATTCCATTTTTCTGCAACCCTGCCAGCACATGTGAAAGTTAATTTTTTTAAATACTAGCCCTGTCAGTGAGTATTGTTAAATTGCTTTTGTTTTCATTCCATGTCTGTAAACATGTTTGATGGTGATTATTTCTTATGCATTTCTTTACATTGTCTTTTTCTCCTTTGTTAAAATGCCTGTGCAGGATTTTTGTCTACTTTAAACTTAATTTATTATCCTAACCAATAGGAGGATCGTGCAGCCTCTAAGACATATGTTTGAATTTCACTCATTCCTCAATGACTCTAGTGACTTCTTTGCCATATGGAATTCTTGCTTTTGAATTCTAAAAACAATATACTTTTTCTCAATTTTTACCCTATGTACTATTTATAGCCCACTTGTGCCATACACTTAAAAGTTTAATCTGCATTGTTAACATCCTCCACCAGTGTTCTTTAAGTCTAAGCATTTAATAATACATTAAGTGAGTCTACGTTAGCAGTGTTGACAATTTCACCACATTCAAACTGTCAAAATTATCGCATTGCACATGGACATAAGATATTTCAGTAGTACATCATTATATTTTACTAGTGACCAAGTACACGGATGCGTGCACATTGAAATTAATCCGAAAGTGTGTGGTGGTGAAGGACTTGGTGAGATCGGCCCCACACTCCCTATTGCCAACCTCTCACAGTCCCTCCTTGGCCAGCGGTGCCAAGGCTTGAAGGGCATCTGTGTGATGGGTGGGGTCCCTCAGCCACTGGTTTGATTCCAGGGCAGGGCACATGCCTTCCTGAATCCCCTGGAGTGGTCGTGCAGGAGGTATATGATTGCTGTTTCTCTCCCTCTCCCTTTCAAAACGAGGGCCGGGCCTGTGGAGATTGGGCTGAAACAGGCTCTCCAACATCCCCCGAGGTGTCCTGGATTTCGAGAGGGCAGTTCTTGGGTGTCACAACCCAGGATCAGGCTCCCTCCTGGTTCTGGGGTGCCTTTCCTGTGAACCACTGCTGTCAAGTAACCACAACTCACTGGGCAGCTCCTGTGTTGAGCGTCTTCCCCTTGGTGGTCATTGCAGGTCATAGCTCCTTGTCAGGAAGTTGGGCAGTTGCTTAGCCTTTCGTATAAATAGATTTTTAGCATAGGGATACAGTAGCAATGAATGTGCTCAAGAACATTCATAATTAAACAGCTAAATTATTGGAAACTGGTAAGTTTTAAACATTTTTTAAATTTTGATATATGTGTACTTGATTTAAAACAAGTTTTAATATATATAATTTTTATATGTAAATCTTTAAACATATATAAAACTTTAAATATATATATAAAACTAGAGGCCCTGTGTATGAATTCGTGCATGGGTGACGTCCCTCAGGGTGGCCTGCAGGAATTGGGCTGAAACCTGCAGTTCAAAGCAGCCTCCTGCTGCTCCTGCCTCCCACTCCCGCTTGTCCAGCTTCCACTGTACCTCCTGCGGGCTCACACCCAGTCAGTCCTGATCAGGAGAGGCTTGCTCCTTTGCAGCAGCACTCTCCAGCTGGGAGCCCTGTGTCTGGCACCTGTCCCTAGGAGGATGGTTGGGAGCTGAGACGCCATTAGCCCTTGGTGGGCACTGGGACACTTTCTATGTCGGAATCCAGATCCGTCCCACTGATGTTCACGGTAGTTGTTGGGAGCCACCTGGCAGCTGCTTTCAGGGGAAGTGGCCATGGTGCCCGAGGCCAACGTCCAGGAGGCCTGCAGCACTTTCAAGATCTTGCCAATGACGTCTGTCCATCCGGGCCTGGCCCGTTCTCAAGATAGGACCTGCAGGACTACTGAGGGAGTGAGTGGCTGTGCGGGGCTAGTGGGCCACTGGGATAGGGTGGTCAGCTGAGCAGTGCTCCCTGTGTGGGAGCTCACTGACCACCACGGGGCAGATCCTCCATTGAGCATCTGCCCCCTGGTGCTCAGTGTGCATCATAGCAACCGGTCTTGTGGTTGCTTAGGCGTGTGTGTGTGTGTGTGTGTGTGTGTGTGTGTGTGTGTGTATGTTTTTTATTTATTTCATATTGGAAGGGAGAGAGAGTGAGAAACATCAATGATGTGAGAGAATCATTGATCAGCTGCCTCCTGAAGACCTACACTGGGTAACATGGCTACAACCCGGGTATTTTTTCTGACAGTAATCCCACTGTAACCTCCTGGTTCATAGCTTGATCCTGAACCACTTAGCAACACTAGCCAGGGTAAAACACGTTTTTTAACATGCACTTTTATGTTTCCATACATACCTGCATTCCTAAAACCAAATCCTCCTCCCCTTTTCAGTGCTCCCTAATTGGCATATGAAATTACTGATGTAAGGACACAATCTACCTTTGTAATAGCGTATTTCAAATATATCCATATGAAGAAAACAGTTTGGAAACTGGTAATGAGGAACTGGACTTCCCAGGAGAGGGTGGCCCTTGCCATGTCAAAGTTAGCCTGACAACTAATAGAGGAAGGTGCCTTGGTCTCCGTGAAGTAGCACTCCTGGACTTCTGGGCTCTGGTCATCTACGGGGTGTGCATGGCCACACCTGACACTGGGGCCAGGAGGGAGAATTAGGACCAGTGTGGAGAACCATCCAGCGACCCTTTAACACAGGTTCAGACACAGAACAAATGGAAAGCACAGGATCACCATTGATGTTAATGTCAGCATTTCTCAGCATCATCCTCACTGGGAGCACTCACCAGAGCAATGCAAAAGATAAGGACACTTGGGAGCAGGTACTGACTGATGTTAATGGACAATAACAGGGATGCTGGTATGCTCACAGTCCTGTACCCTTCCCAGTAAACATTCTTAACATGTGGGTCTTCACCTTGACCATAGTAGAGAAATCCGGGCAGCCAGGGATTTACCCAAAGTCACACTGAGAATTGGTTTTGAGTTTGCTGCCCATGACATCTTCCCAAACTCCTTTTTTGGAAGTTCACTCCTTTGAATCATGAAAATCTATCTCGATGAGACAGTGAACCATCCTGAATGACTACCACTGTCATTGCCTACCAATCCAACTCCTCTCCTTTGCCCTTGCACAGCCCAAAAGAGGTTGGCGCCATATGGTCACCTTAATGGGGCCCATCAAGTATATCGGGTTCTGCTCCTGACCCCCTGAGGTTTGCTGCAGCTCTGTGATGTGATTTGACCAATGAAATGTGGTGCAATTGAAGCCTGTCATCATTAACAGAAGACTCTGGAACCACTGAGACTGTCCACCTTCTCTGTCCATCCCTGATAATGTCAACAGGTACCTATGTGGTGGCTCTTCCTTTATTCCCGACCCAGGAAAGCAGGGTGGACATGTAGTATGAACAAGAAAGATTCCTTCTTTATGCTAAGCCACTAAAGCTTTAGGTGTGTAACATCTAGTCAATACAAATGGTTATGAAGTACCACCTCTACTCTCGAGGAGGCATTGATGTTAATGTCAGCCTAACATTAGAGGCCACACCTCTGTTGTTATAGACACATGGATTTGACTTCTAGTCCTGCCTTTTATTTACTCTACAATCAGGAAATCTACATTGAGTCTCTGAGCCTGGATTTCCTGTCTATGTGATAGAGGTTTAAACCATCTCAGGTTGACACATCACCTGATTGCCTCCTGTATGCACCCTAACCAGTGCCTGTGGTTAACTCTGTAATGGAGGTACATACACTTGACCGGAGTCAACCAGCAACCCTTCAGTCCTAGGGCCTACACTCTATCCACTGAGCCAAACCAAGGAGAGCTAAAATATACATTTTAAAAACATGCCCTTTTGATGTTTCCATTCATGCCTGCATTCCTGAAACCGAGTTCCTCGTGCCCTCCTTAGTGCTTCTTTCTTGGCAGATAAAATAACTGATGCATGGACACATTCTGCCTTTGAAATAGCTTATTTGAAATCTATCCATATGAGGAAAATACTTATTAAATTCCATGAATCCTATTCCAGCCTTCCATCATTATCTACCATGATGGTTGTTCTTGTATCTATTTACGTGCAGGTACATTAGTAGGTTACTTAATGTAAAATCCCAGATATGTCAGGCCGTGCCCAGATAGCTCAGTTGGTCAGAGCTTCATCTTAATAACACCAAGATTGCAGGTTCCATCTCCAGTCAGGGCACATGCAAGAACATTTCTGCCCCAGGAAGGACCAATCCAATCCACTGTAGAAAAGTACAGAAACAACAAATTAATGCTTCTCTCTGTCTCCCTATTTCTCTCTAAAATCAACACACATGTTTTATTCACCCAGACAGTCCACACACATGTGAACACTAGAATAGCTAAGGGACCCCCTGGTGACCTGCAGCCAGGGTCCTCATGAGGGTCAAGCATGCAATGACCCAGAGAACAGTATGGGAGGTGCCCCTGCTGTCAGGGTGGAGGGTGGGGAACTCACCCTGAGCTGCACAATCACCCACAGGGATGATGACATCTGTGCTCCCTTAGACTAAAACCTAAGGGGCCAGGAGTAGATCTGGGTCTTGACATGCCCCTTGTGGTCTCTGCACCTTCCAGCCAGCGGGTGAGTCTGGGCTGTTTCAGAATTCATGTGGTTGAGGAGCTCATACTCCTCTCTGGTGTCAAGGCTGGGAGCAGCAGTGGCAGCTGGGCAGGTGGCTGTGGGCAGAAATAACCCAGGGCAGTTGCCAGGGAGAGCTGGTGCTGGACCATGTGTGTGGCCCTGAGGCCCGCTCTAGTCCCAGTTCAGGCTGGTGTCCGCTCTGTTCTTTGGGGCCATGGTTAGTGGGAAATGGAACATAAGTTACCAGGGTAGTCATGACCTTGGAGTCGGCATGTCCTTCAAGAAAACTTGTGACCCAGGCAAAGCCAACCTAGTCCACGGTAATGAAGTGCTCCGGCCATTGCCCTGCCCAGGGAGGGAGAGGAGCTGTCTCTGCAGAGGCTGATTCCCTATTGGCCCGGCGATGTGTGGCAGGCTAAGGAGACTCATGGTCCTCTCCTGGGCGGCAAGTGTCTTTTTTTTTTTTTAATATATATATATTTTTTATTGAATTTTTACAGAGAGGAAGGGAGAGGGATAGTTAGAAACATCGATGAGAGAGAAACATCGATCAGCTGCCTCCTGCACACCCCCTACCAGGGATGTGCCCGCAACCAAGGTACATGCCCTTGACCGGAATCGAACCTGGGACCCTTCAGTCCAAAGGCCGATGCTCTATGCACTGAGCCAAACCGGTTTCGGCGATTGTCTTGAAGTTTAGCCACTAAAAGTTGTAGATATTTATCAATCTAAGGAAACAAAATGGTCCCCTTCTTTCCTTATTGGGTCAACATCCACCATGGCCTGGCCAGTGTGGCTTAATGGTAAGAGTGTCAGCCTACACACATGAAGGGTGGTGAATTAAATCCTTGGTCAAGGGCAAGTCCCTGGGTTCCAGGTTTAATACCTGGAAACTATTGGGGGCCCATGCAGGTGGAATCCAGTTGATGTGTGCCTCTTATTTCCAAGTTTCTATCTCCCTGTCTCCCTCTCTTGCTGTCTCTCTCCCTCCCCATCCCCACCCTCCCACTCTTAATAAAAATCAATGGAAAAAAATGTCCTCCTGTAAGGATTATGAAAAACAAAAATAGATCCATCCACCCCTGCTACCCTGACAAGAGGCCTCTGCCTGCACACCCCACCCCTCCTTATGCTCTTCTGCCTGTTCCTGGGATGTTCCCACTTCAGCTTGAACACACTCTGTTTTTCTCAGGAGTTGGTAGAGAGGAGCCCCAAGAAAGGTCCTGGGAGGGACTGGGGTTCTGTGTCTGTCTGAGAGGAGCTGGCCAGGGCGCTTCTGTCTCCATCCAGAGGTCTCCCCAGCCTGCTCCTGCCCATCCCCCAGGCACCTGGCTCACTGCTACTTCACCTACTTCTGTATTAGGGAGAATCCCCATGATGCTTTGGGCCCACAACCCAGTTCACCTTGGCCAAGTCCTGCCTCTGGGCAGCACACTCACACCCCTGGAGTTCTGTATTGTTTGAGTCCCTGTTTTTGCATTTTGGGGGTAATTTTCCACTTTGATTTTATTAAAAATAAATCTGCCTCTCCCCCACCCCACCCCCCCCCCACACACAAAGCCAGTCCCAGAGGTAGCATGGATTCTCCAGAAAATGGTGCTGTGGTTTCAGTTATGAGAACATTCTGCTATACATTGGCAGAGAATATAACCTAATGGTTTTGTGGATTGTATTGGCCCCTCTAGGGTGTTCACCGTAAGGTTGATGCTCAACAGGCAAGAACTCAAAGACAGAGGAAGGATAAACCTCTAATCAATCCCAGGTTGTGTCTTTTGTAACCATTCAGCACTCCTGTTGGTTCTGATGGCAATAGCCTACACAGCTTGCCAATATTTGCTGCCAATGAGGCAAGGCTGTTTCTCCCAGGAGATGAGAACTGACATGCAACAAACTGCACTTTCTAATGTGTACTATTTCGTGAGCTTTGATGTACATATAAATCTATGAAACCATCACACATGAAACAGACTTATCTGTCTCCAATATACACAGTGGAGCAGAAATAAATTTACAATTTTGAGCACCCAAAACACAGAGTTTATACTTTTTAAAAAGTATTTTAAACATTACTTTTATTGATTCTTTTTAGCTACAATGGAAGGAGAGGGAGAGAAAGAAACATCTACATTAGAGAAATGTATTAATCTGGTGCCTCCTACTCTCCCCTGCTGGGGTGTGAGAAGGGCATGTGCCCTGACCTGTTCTAGTCACCTTTACATGTGGGAGATGATGTCCAACTGACTAAGTGACACTGTCCAGGGCAGAGTAAATTTTTGTATTATTATTTGTTAACTATTGTATTAATTTCCATACCATCAAGTCTAAACCTTCTTTTGGCACACCCTATATTTACCTCCTGCCCTTTTATTCTCTCTCTCTCTCTCTCTTCCTCTCTCTCTCTCTGTCTCTCCCCCTTCCCCAGTCCTCCTTGCAGGCATTGATTTTCCTTTCATTACAACACATTAGTTCATATTTTTAAAAATTTTATAGGCACTACAATGTGTGTGCTCTTTAACAAACATTGGTTTCCTCCATGCTGCAGTTATTTTGAGATTCAACACAAATGCTTAGGTGAATAGTTAATTTTTATTGCTTAGTAGTATTGTGATCTGTGAATTACCACTTTAACTATTGATCTGTCTATGATTCTGGTCATTTGCAGGGTTAGGATATCCTATCTAATAAAAGAGTAATATGCAAATTGACCATACCACTGTTATACCCACAAGCCACGCCCACAAGCCAATCAGGAGCGAGTATGCAAATTAACCCAACCAAGATGGCTGTGGCCACGAAGAGAGCAGGAGGCTTGGGTTTCCCTGGCAATGGAGGAAGCCAAGCTTTCCGCCTGCCCTGGCCTGCCTTGGCCTCCACTTAAGGCTACAAAGTTTCAATTATAGAAGATAAATAAATCCCAACAAAAATGGCTGTGGCCACGGAACGAGCAGAAGGCTTGGCTCTGCTCAAGGCTACAAAGTTTCAATTATAGAAGATAAATAAATCCCAGATACCAGGGCCTCTGCTTGGGTCGCCGAGGGGCGTGGCCAGCCTGCAAACCACCACAGGCCCCTCACCCAGGCCACCCCACGCCCCAAGGGAACCCCCAAACTGATCCAGGACAGCCTTCAGGGAAAACCAGCCAGCCCACACCCATGAACCAGGCCTCTATCCTATCTAATCCTATCTAATAAAAGAATAATATGCAAATTGACTGTCACTCCAACACACAAGATGGGGGCCCATGTGGCCAAAGATGACTGCCTCCAAGTGGGCACAAGATGGCTGCCACAAGATGGCCAGCAGGGGAGGGCAGTTGGGAGGGTCCAGGCCTGCAAGGGAGGGCAGTTGGGGGCGATCAAGCCTGCAGGGGAGGGCAGTTAGGGGTAACCAGGCCGGCAGAGGAGGGAAGTTGAGGGCAACCGGGCCTGCAGGGAAGGGCAGTTGTGTGAGACCAGGCCTGCAGGGAAGGGCAGTTAGGGGTGACCAGGCCTACAGGGAGGGCAGTTAGGGACAAACAGGCTGGCAGGGGAGCAGTTAGGCATCAATCAGGCTGACAGGGGAGTGGTTAGGGGGTGATCAGGTTGGCAGGCAGAAGCTGTTAGGGGCAATCAGGAAGGCAGGCAGGCGAGCAGATGGGAGTCAGCAGTCCTAGATTGTGAGAGGGATGTCCGACTGCCCGTTTAGTGCCGATCCTACTTGGATCGGGACTAAATGGGCAGTCAGGATCGGGACTAAACGGGCAGTCGGACATCCCTCGAGGGGTCCCAGATTGGAGAGGGTGCAGGCTCGACTGAGGGACACACACCCCCGTGCACGAATTTTGTGCACCAGGCTTCTAGTTATAAATAAATCTGCTGGGAATATTTGCATTCACTTCTCTCTATATATATATATGTTTTACTAATCACAATATGGTTGTGTAGGTGAATGTGTTATATTGTAAGATATGTGGAACTGTGATCTAAAATGGCCATTCTCTTTGCGATCCCACCCACCCACAGTAAAAAAAAAATCCCAATTTTTCTGCAACCTTGCCAGCACATCCAATGGTTAATCTTTGTAAATACTAACACCATAAATGAGTATAGTATTAATTCCCTTTCTTTTTAATTCTATTTACTTACGATTTTTTATGGTGAGCATTTTTCATACATTTATTTACACTATCTTTATCACATTTGTTTAAATGTCTGTTCAGAATCTTTTACCAATTTTTTAAATGAATGTATTACCTTGAGAGCATTATGGTAGGAAAAATAAGCCAGTCAGAGAAAGATAAGTATCACATGATCTCACTCATGTGTGGAATGTAATGAACAACATAAACTGATGAATAAAAATAGATCAGGAGACAGAGAAGATGCAAGCAGACCTTCAAACCTCAGAGTGAAAGTAAGAGAGGGTGGCTGGTGGGTTGGAGGGGTAGGAGGTCAACCAAAGGAGTTGTATGCATATAAGCATAGCCATTGAACACAGACAATAGGGGAGTGAAGGCCTGGGCTGGAGGGTGGGGGCAGGTTGGAGAGAAAAAAGAGGGAATATGCAATGCTTTCCACAATAAAGAATTTTAAAATATAAAATGAATTTGTCAATTTAAACAATAGGAGGACAGTGTGCAATGTAAGACATGTTTGAAGTTCACTCATTTCTCAGTGACTGCAATGACTTCTTTGCTATATGGAACCCGAGTTTTAAATATTGGAACAGAAGTCCTTTCTCAATTTTTAACCCATGTAGAATTTAAACGCACTTGTACCATACACTTAAAGATTTAATCTGCATTGTTAACATTCTCCAGAAAATTTAATAAGTCTGAGCATTCAATAATGCATTCAGTGAGTCTACACTTGTAATCTTTGTTAATATCCCTGGTGTAAATATTCTCATCATCATGAAGTCCAAACTGGCAAAATGATGGCACTCAACATGGACTTGATAAGATATTTCAGTAGGACATCATTATATTTTATTTCCAACATGCTGATACAGCAGCACCAAATATGCTCAAGAACTTTCATAATAAAACAGTAAAATTACTGGGATGCATCATGTTTAAACCTTTCTTAAAGTTTGATTCAAGTAGAATTGATATAAAATGGACATTTAAGAAACACAGCATACCCTTTTGATGTTTTCATACATACCTGAAACCAAGTTCCGCCGGCCCTTATCAGAGCCCCCAGAAAATGAAGCCATAAGGTGAAGCCAGTGGTGCTCATTGGGGGCCTCCATGAGAAAATCCAGGAAGGGGTGGCAGAGTAGAGTTGGAAGGCCTGCTGGGAGCATGCCTACCCCCCATTTGGGAGAAGGAGGGAGGGTACTGTGGCTGCTTTGCACAACTGAAATTAGAAAGGGGGTCCTGGCTGACATGTGGACGCTGTGGCAGGACTTGACCTTCTCCTCAGGAGGCCTCACAGTTTGCCTCCAGCCCCAGGCTGCCTTCAGAAGGGCTGATGGGCAGTCCCTTCAGAAAAATCATTGCCAGCGGGAAATTTACAGCCCTGAATGCACATGGAGAATCCACGGGCTTAAACACGTTTGCTTATTTAGGAGTAAAAGTGCATCTGCAAGGTGCTTTAGTTTACTCACCACAAGGATAGCTCTCCAGAGGAAAATGACAAACACAGAAATGTACAAGGAGACAGCGATGACGGTCAGCGTCCACAGAATTTCAAAAAACTGGCTGGAGGACACAGTAATGGGGCAGGATATGCAATAGATGGAATACTATGTGAGATCCTGAGGAGCCTTAGACACTTACAATACATCTGTCTCAGGAAATCATCTTTCGAATCCCAACAACAGTCTCCACGTGATCCCCAGAGGATTCTCTGCTTTAAGATAGACTGCAAGTTGGCGACCTCCTGCCTCCTGTGTCACTGGCCATATCTATGGACATTAAAACATGTGTCTCACTAGGGAAAGCACAGTTTCTAGTTCACCATTGGCTCTGCTCACTCCTGTGTCTAAAGTTATGTTGGAATCCCTCAGTAACAGCTTCTCCCATGGGAAAGTTAATTTTTATCACTCAAAGACTAATTTTTATCACTCAGTGTTAAAAAGATAAAGAGATGACTTTAATCAGAAACCATCAGATTTAAGGGCTTAAATAAAAACAAGGTGGGGATCATGACTATGACACTAATAGTGTGTGTGTTTTGTTGTTGTTGTTGTTGTTGTTTTTCTTTTCAGAAATCCGTGATATTTATTCTTTTAGCCTCTTACATGAAAGGAGACAGACTTCTACTGAGTTCAGATGATTCTGACAACTGTTTTAGAGATATAGGTTTAGATTTAACCATATGTACTAGAAACATAAAGAGCTTATTTTTTAAAATTCTGTCCCAGGGAATTCTTTGTTAATTTGAGGAGGGAGGGAGGAGGGAGAAAGAGAGAGAGAGAGAGGAGAGAGAGAGAGAGAGAGAGAGAGAGAGAGAGAGAGAGAGAGAGAGAAGAGAGAGAGAGAGAGAGAGAGAGAGAGAGAGAGAGAGAGAAAAGAAGAAGCATCGATAAAAAAGGAAACATGGATCAATTGCCTCCTCCTTGTCTTTGTGAACAAGAATTTAATTTATAAACTAGTTAGTTAAGTTCCCTTAGCATGAATCCAACAAGCCATCAATTTTGGGGGTATGCTTTTTGGGAGGATGCTCCAACATACTGAGCCCCCTGAGCAGTGCAGCATCTTCATTCTTAATGTTTCCTTTAAGAGATTAAAGCATCCAGGTAGGCGTGTGCCCTGACCTGGAGTGGAACCAGTGAGCTTTCAGGGCAAGGGATGCTGCCCAACCAACTGAAGTGCAATGGCCAGGGAAGAGATTATTCTTGTGTTATTATTTACTAACTATTGTATTAATTTTCATACCAACAACTCTAAACCTACTTTACTACACCCTAAATTTACCTCCTGCCGTTTTGTAATCTCTCTTTCTGCCTTCCCCAGCTCTAAATACAGTCACTCATTTTCCTTTCTTGAAAAGATTAGTTCATATTTTTTATAATATTATAAACACTATAATTTGTGTAAACCTTAACAAATATTAAACTCTTTCATGCTACACAGTTATTTTGTGATTGAACTCTAATTCTTATGTGAAAAGTTTATTATTTTTTATTGCTGAGAAGTATTGTGTTCTGTCAATAACCACTTTGTCTATTGATCTGACTATGGTTTTTGTTATTTCCAGGTTTGGGGTATTATAAATAAAATTTCAGGAAATATTGGGTTCAGTTCTTTATGTAAATGTATGTTTTACTTATCTAACTGTTGTAGTGTAGGTGAGGGTTTTACTGTTTAAGACATGCAGAACTTTGAACTAAAATGGTTATTCCCTTTGCCTTTCCAGACACCCACATGATGAAAATTCTAGTTTTTCTTTATACCTGTGAGCTCATGCAATATTTAATATTTTTAAATTGCAGGCCTGAAAATCAGTATAGTGTTAGCTTGTTTTGTTTTAAATCCATTCCCCTAAGACATTTTTATGGTGAGCATTTTTTGATGCATTGATTTACACCGCCTTTATCTCTTTGGTTGAAAAGTCTGGTCAGAAAATTTTGCCAATTTTTAAAATGAATTAATGATTTAAACAATAGGCAGATAGTTCATCATCTAAGAAACCTACCTTCTTTCATCACCCCCAGCTTTAATAAATGTACCCTCAAAATCTTCTGAACTCATGGTGTGAAATCTTTTCTGCATGAAGTCAAGAAGTCACATAATTTAGGCGAACCTGAGGCAGAGCTGTTCTAGGCTGGTTAGGTCTGGGCTTGGTCATGTTTTCCGATGGTCTTAGGCTACCCTGTAGAACCTAAGACCATCGGAAAACACAGATATTTATATTACGATTCATTAACAGAAGCAAAATGACAGTTAGGAAGTAGCAACGAAAATAATTTCATGGTTGGGGGTCACCACAACGAGAGGAACTGTATTAATGGGTCGCGGCATTAGGAAGGTTGGGAACCACTGCCCTGGGAGGTCTGTCCGTCTTTTGCAGTTAGGCAAGCCTATGGACGCATCTTGTCCCTCCCCAGCCATCACTCTCTCTGCCACAACACTTTTATTCATCTAACTCAATGGCTGGGGTTCTACCCTGCTCAGCTGTTGAGAAAACTACATTACCCAGAAAGCACTGCACAAGTATGGGCGGAGCCAAAGGGACATATGATGTCTTCGCATCCGGTTAGGGCGGGACTTCCGTCTTCCTCCTCGCGGTGGTCATTTTAGCTTTTCGGTCTTTTGTTCACAGAGTCACAGGCTTCAGGGCACAGGACGTGAGTAGGAGGAGGCCTGGGAGGCCGCTGCCTGCGGTGCAGGGTGTGTCTGAGGCCCCTGGAGCCCCAACAGACCGAGATCGGGGTCCCCGTGCCTCCCGGACGCCTCTCTGCTCACAGCGTTCCCGCAGCCTGACCCCCTGAACCCTCCAGCCTGGGGGCCGGCGCCGCTCAGGTCCTGCCGCCCAGGTCCCAGCGTCCAGAATGGTGAGTCCCTGGTGGGTGACACATGGTTGATGAGGAAGAGGGTGGAAGGCTGCAGTGCCACCTTGTGAGGACGTGATGGTGACACTGAGCTTGGAGGATTCGGGAATCCGGGTCTGTTTGGGATCTAAAGGTAACAAAGAGGTGAGGTGTGGTTTTGGTGAGGAGTTTTACTTTCATTCTCAGAACGCTGGGGCCATAGATGGTTGTGGAAAAAAAAGAGGGACATTTTCTGAGCTAGGGGACTAACTTTCCCTAACATCGCTGAGAGGAAGAACAGACTAGAAGACAGAGGACAGAGGTTGTGGACAGGAAGGGGAAGTCCTGTAAATGTCAAGGGAACTGGAAGAGTGAGCACTGAGGACTGAGCCCCGAGATAACACAGGCATCTGGAGGGCACCTGGCCTCCGGGCTGGGCAAGGGCACTGAGCAGTCTGAGCCCATAGAGCCTGGTGGTTGCCAGGCTCCCAACAGACCATTATCTTTTCACAAATTCCTGAAAATGCAGAATCGATCAGGTGTGCGGGTTTGTGGAGCTTGTTTCAGGGCCTCACCCCCTTGTGGCCTCTGAGATAGTAGAGTCCTGGGACTGTCAGCCACTCTTGTATCCCGGGGACCTGGGGACTTTGAACAGACACTAAGCCCAGACTCCAAAGGACAGGAGGAGAGCTACATGGAGTGGACCTTGTTTTTGGCAACCAGTGTAATCAGTGAGGGTCCTCCAGACATAGGTTCCAGAATGTGCAAAGGCTTGGAGTAAAGAGGGAGCTGAATCAGGAACCTGCAGGTGTGTTTTTTAAAGTACATCTATATTTTTATTGATTTTAGATGTAGAAAGGATGGGGGTAGGGGGCAAGGCGAGAGAGACAGAGCAACAGGGAAGAGAAAAATGAGAAAAATAGGGATTGGTTGCCACCTGCACAATCTCTACTGTGGATCCAGCCCACAACCCAGGCATGTGACCTCACACCAGTGCATGGGTCTATGCTCAACAAAATGAGACACATCATCTAGGACAGTATATCACTTTAATACAGGGAATCATTGTCAGGTTGTTAATGGTAGTAGTAGTCAGAAGGGACAGTGTGAGCCTGAGGAATGGCTTTCTTTCTGGGGCCACTGTTTGTGAGAAGGGGGTGTCACAACACAGATAGGGACAGAAGTTGTTCTGTAGAGTGTGGGGGAAAGATAATCGTGTAGCAGTGGCCAAAGCCTTTAAAAGATGAGTGGACCTGAGATTAATTGGAGGCCAAAGAGTAATTCAGGCAAGATGAGACTGAGGCTGGTACATATCAACTTTTCTAAACTCTCACCAGGGTTTTCTTGTGACTCTTGGTGTGGCCTGGCTGTGGGGAGTTGCAGTCAGTCTTGTGGATTATCTAAGAGGCTTGAGTGGTCATCTGTGAGACTCACTGGGCATGGTGCAGTGGGCCATCAGGGCTGGGACTTGAGTGAAGGTTAAGTGAGAGAAGTTGGCTGTGACTAGTGAAGGGACATCAAGTGCAGCATCACAGGAGGTGGGCTCTGGATATCTGAGATCTGATGGTTGTTCTTAATAGTTGAGGTTGAAGGAAATAAACAGTCATGGAGAGAGGCCTATGTAGCAGGAATCAAGGCTGCCTCTATGAGTGTGGACTATCAGAGTGTGGGTAGTGCTTGATCCTGATTCAATATGGCAACCATCCTCTGACCACACATGCTGAGTAATAAGTAAAAGGCCTGAAGATGAGTGTGGGGGCTGGGCCTGTGGAAGTGCATATTTGAGAGAATTGTGGTAGAAAGAGTGATGTTCACTCAGAGAGGGAAGGTGAATTCATGGTCACAGCACCATGACATTGACATAGAGTGAATGAAGGAAGAGTTTGTTTCTGGTGGTCCCTGGATGTAACAATAAGGTGAACTTTAGGGTAATTGCCTGTAAAGAGAGGAGTTTGGGTGCTACATTCTAGGTTAAGAGCTTAGGTGCTATTTAATTAACCACCTGTCTTTTGTTGTTGGTTGTGAAACACTGGTTGAAAAGAATGAGATAGCATCAATCAGTGTTATCCATGCTTGTAAATCTCCACTGGCACAGGTAAGGAAAAAGGGTAAGAGAGAAATAGATTATGGAGGTGGTGAACTATAATTTTGGAACAGAAGGTGATTAGGAAATAATTTATCCACATTACGGCATATTTGCATTTCATTGAAGTTGTACCTACAGGAATGAAGCTGTGTGAGAGAAGTGTTGTTCAAGGAACTATGTGCAACGGGTAGTACAAAGCAATGGCCTCAGCACATTGGGATTGGGGTCAAGAGGGTGAAGTGTGATGCCATGTGTTTGGTGTCTTAGAGGAACAATCTGAGGGACTACAATGCTATTTCCTGAGAAAACAGTATCAAATCACTCACACTCTCTTTATGGCCAACATATCTCTAACCTATATATGGACACCCACTGTATTGATAAGAGGCAGTGTGGCGTACATGGGAGGTCCAGAGCTCAGGTATCTTCTATCTGCTCAACTGCCTTAATTGTTGTTGGAAGAAAAATATCAGCAGGAAAATAAGAAGACAGTGGGTTTCATGGGATGAAGGGCTGGTATTTTCTCTGATGTGTAGAGTGGAAAGAGCAGATGCGTGTGGAGGGTGGGTAGTAGGATAGACTTATAATGTTAGGAGTGACTCTGATCATGAGCAGTACTGTCCCCATTATGACAGGATGTGAACTTTGAGGACGTGGCCATTGCTTTCTCTCAGGAGGAATGGGGGCTCCTTGATGAGGCTCAGAGACTTCTGTACTGCGAGGTGATGCTGGAAGTGTTTGCACTTGTGTCATCTGTAGGTAAGACCTTCACATTCTCCCAATATCCTGCGGTGATGACCTCTCTTCTTTTATGGCTCAGCTGTAGCTTTCTCTCTTCCACAGGCAGAACATGGTGTCTGCTAATGTCCCCCACTGTCCTGTCAAAAGTGGCTGCCAGGGATGAGCTGGATGGGGAGCCCTGAGCAAAGGACTCCACAAACAACCCTACCCTAACACCCGTAACCCCAAAAAGTACAGGAAGTGTCAGGGAGTGAGGCGTCTTGCAATGAGCTTAATGGGTCCCAGCTTTCACTTCCTTTTCATGTGAGGCTGACAGTGTCCACATGCATGGCTTCAACTTCTGCCCTCTTTTTCTAGGTAAGGGTTCTTTGTGGCAGCCTGTACCTACATGAACCATGTGCTGTTTTTGTAAGACCCTCATTTAGATGTTTCTAATATTTTCTTCCCTGAATACTATAGCAAGCTGTGTTTCTCTCTTCACCTGTTCCTCTGCACTGGTGCCTACGCAGTATTCTGCAACATTGACTTGCCCATATGTTAAGAGAAGCACATATGTGCTAAGTATTCTTTGAAACCAGCTACTCCTTTATTGAATTTTACTTGGAGTAAGATGGAAGTAACCTCTTGCACAGCTCACACTCATCTTCAGCAGGCAAGCCCTGCTGAATGCCGTTAGTTGAAGGATTAGCTGGAGATTCATATTCTAATCCTTGTCGTGCTTGTCTTGTTTATGTCATATTTCTGGTGAGGCCTCTCTGTGTTGTGATCTTCATTAGCCCAAAGAGTCACAAGAGCCTCTTATTAATCCTTCCTGCACATCTCTTATTTTCAGATATTTTCATGGAACCAACGTGTGATGTGTAACACAATTTTGCAGTGGGATTTCCCATTGTCACCACATTCAACATTCATTTCCTCACCCTTTCTCACTTTTCAGGTTGTTGGCATAAAATGGATGATGAGGTGGTCTGTTCTGATCAGAGTGTATCTATACAAGGAGAGTCACAGGACAGGGCTTCTAAGACAGCTCTAGCCACCCAGAAGACCCTTCTGTGTAAGTGGTGTTTCTCTGTGTTAAAAGATATTTTGCACCTGACTGAGTCACATTCAGCATGCTTTGAGCAGAAAGCCTTCTGTAGTGATGCATGTGTTGTAGACTTCTGTTTCAGTGCAAACCCTCACCAGCAACAGAAGAATGAATGTGGAGTGGAGCCCTGGAAACAAGCCATGGACAGGGCATCCTATGTGAGCAAGTGCAGCTTCTACTTATCAGTGTTGCCTTCAACCCACAGGGAGGTTGGGGAAGATTTGCGATACAACTCAGAGCTTCCCCAGCATCAGGCCACTCTCAACACCGAGGAGCTACATTTTGGCAGCGAGATTTCACAGGAATTTCTTGATTGTAAAAGTCATCACCAGTGGGGTGACTGTGAAAATGCTACGAGCCACATCCTGAAAGTTGTTCAGTGTCAGGGTGAATTTTGTGGAGAAGTGATTTATGAGTGTAAGAAATGTAGGAAAGTGTTTAGACGATTCCTTATCCTCACTGGACATAGGAGAGTTCACCCTGGAGAAGAGATGTATGAGTGTAGTGAATGTGGGAAGCCGTTCAGTGAAAGAAGTACATTAGTTAAACACCAGAGAGTTCACACTGGAGAGAAGCCATATGAGTGTAGTGAATGTGGGAAGTCCTTCAGTCAAAGAGGTACATTAATTAAACACCGGAGAGGTCACAGTGGAGAGAAGCCATATGAGTGTACTGAATGTGGGAAATCTTTTAGCCAAAAATCTAACCTTATTATGCATCGCAAAGTACACACTGGAGAGAAGCCATATGACTGTAATGAATGTGAGAAGTCTTTTAGCCGAAAATATCACCTTATTAAACACCAGAGAGTACACACTGGAGAGAAGCCATATGACTGTAGTGAATGTGGGAAGTCTTTTAGCCAAAAATCTTACCTTATTAAACACCAGAGAATTCACACTGGAGAGAAGCCATATGAGTGTACTGAATGTGGGAAGTCCTTCAGTCGAAGAGGTACATTAATTAAACACCGGAGAGGTCACAGTGGAGAGAAGCCATATGAGTGTACTGAATGTGGGAAATCTTTTAGCCAAAAATCTAACCTTATTATGCATCGCAAAGTACACACTGGAGAGAAGCCATATGACTGTAATGAATGTGAGAAGTCTTTTAGCCAAAAATCTTACCTTATTAAACACCAGAGAATTCACACTGGAGAGAAGCCATATGAGTGTACTGAATGTGGGAAGTCCTTCAGTCGAAGAGGTACATTAATTAAACACCGGAGAGGTCACAGTGGAGAGAAGCCATATGAGTGTACTGAATGTGGGAAATCTTTTAGCCAAAAATCTAACCTTATTATGCATCGCAAAGTACACACTGGAGAGAAGCCATATGACTGTAATGAATGTGAGAAGTCTTTTAGCCAAAAATCTTACCTTATTAAACACCAGAGAGTACACACTGGAGAGAAGCCATATGACTGTAGTGAATGTGGGAAGTCTTTTAGCCAAAAATCTTACCTTATTAAACACCAGAGAATTCACACTGGAGAGAAGCCATATGAGTGTACTGAATGTGGGAAGTCCTTCAGTGAAAGAAGTACATTCATTAAACATCTAAAAGTTCACACTGGAGAGAAGCCATATGAGTGCACTGAATGTGGGAAGCCTTTTAGCCAAAAATCTAACCTCATGGAACATCTGAAAGTCCACACTGGAGAGAAGCCATATGAGTGTTGTGAATGTGGGAAGTCCTTCAGGGCAATAAGTACACTCATTAATCACCAGAGAGTTCACACTGGTGAGAAGCCATATGAGTGTACTGAATGTGGGAAGTCCTTCAGTCGAAGAGGTACATTAATTACACACCGGAGAGGTCATATTGGAGAGAAGCCATATGAGTGTACTGAATGTGGGAAGTCCTTCAGTGAAAGAAGTGCATTAGTTAAACACCAGAGAGTTCACACTGGAGAGAAGCCATATGAGTGTACTGAATGTGGGAAGTCCTTCAGTGAAAGAAGTACCTTAGTTAAACACCAGAGAGTTCACACTGGAGAGAAGCCACATGAGTGTACTGAATGTGGGAAGTCCTTCAGTGAAAGAAGTACATTCATTAAACATCTGAAAGTCCACACTGGAGAGAAGCCATATGAGTGCACTGAATGTGGGAAATCTTTTAGCCAAAAATCTAACCTTATTATACATTGCAAAGTACACACTGGAGAGAAGCCATATGACTGTAGTGAATGTGGGAAGTCTTTTAGCCGAAAATATCACCTTATTAAACACCAGAGAGTACACACTGGAGAGAAGCCATGAGTGTAGTGAATGAGGGAAGTTTTTCAGTGCAAGAAGTACACTCATTAATCACCAGAGAGGTCACACTGGAGAGAAGCCATATGAGTGTACTGAATGTGGGAAGCCTTTTCGCCAAAAATCCAGTCTTATTACACATCTGAGAGTTCACATTGGAGAGAAGTGTTAAATGTGCAGGGAATGTTTTATTCACTTAGAGTAACAACACTGAATGCGACTGTTTGGGACCTATTTTTCTGAATTTAAACCCTTTTAATGGAACATGCAGTGTACTATATTCCTCATGTGTTTCCAGTACAAGTGAGTCTTGAAGGACATGCCCAGATCTACTACCTGATACATTTGTAGTTGAAGAGATTTTTTTTATTGAATTATGCTTTTATGAACTGTTTTACTTTCTAACTCACCAGCCTGCAAATTGCTTACTGTAGTCTGTTGTGGTTTATGATTTTTCTAGTAAAGATATTTTTCTTTAGTACCTTAAATGTTTTGGTTATTTTCACTTCCAGGGATGATTGTCAAGCACAATTATGATCTATCTACATAGAATTAACAGATATTGTTTGAATCTCAATCTTTCTATGCTTTAGGAGGGACAGCATAATACTAGAAAATTGCTCTTTGGCCAATATTGGCTTATAGTGCGTTGCTAGCCAAGGCCTTGAAAGAAAGACTGCTTGACTTTGTGGTTCCAGTTCGCATGTTTGATCCCAGCACATATGGGGATGTGGGAGCCATCTAATTTTTTTTCTCTCTCATATTGATTTCTCTCTCAATATCTCTCTTCTTCCCCCACTTCCCTTGTACTCTCTCTCAAAATATCCTCAGATGAGGATTACCAAAAAATCCAAACATTCACTCTGGTGCCCTGAGATGGGGCCTCTGCCTGCACAGCCCACCTTTCCTCACTCTTCCCTGCCTTTGCCTGGGATGTTCCCACTGTAGCTTGACACATTGTGTCCTTCCCAGGGTTTGGAAGAGACGAGGCCCAGTCAAGGCCCTGGGAGGGATTTGGGTTCTGTGTCTGCCTGAGATGTGCTGGCCAGGGCTCTTCTATCTCCATCCAGACTGCTTCTCCCCACCCGCTAGGCACCTGCCTGCTGCAAATGAACCTACTTCTGTATCTGGGAGAAGCCCCTTGATACTTTGGACCCCCAAATCAGTTCACCTTTAGAGAGTCCTGCCTCCAGCCAACTCACTCACACCCCTGAGACCCACTGATGTTTAAGTCTCTTTTTTTCCATTTTAGGGATTATTTTGCACTTTAATTTTATCAAAAATAAAGCACTCCTCTCTCCATCCCCTTACCTAGACAGTCCTGGAGGTAGCATGGATGCTACAGGAAATGGTGCTGTGTATTTTCAATGGTGAGAACATTCTTCTGTATGTGGTAGAAGCATTTCCAGAAGGAGAGGCTTGATCTCAATATAATTCCACTTTCGGATGATGAGTTGTAGTTGGTGTGCCCCCTCCCTAAGTTTTTCCTGTGCATAGAAGACCTGAAATTAGGTGATAGTTCCTGGATTCTGGGGAATAGTGTGTTGCTGGAGTGTGTTGTTGACGGGCAGAGAGTTCGGATGCCTGTGAAGGAGTTCCTACCACCTCATGGGCCAGGTTCCTGGAGTGGGTGGGCTGAGGGAAGGCTGTAGGGATGAGGATTTGAATCAGGTTGGATGGAGGGTCAGCAGCCATGGTGGGCATAAGGGACACATGTAAAGACTGAAACTGTGGATACTGTTGAGCCCACCTGTTTCAGATGCTGTAAATTCAGAGTCCCCTGTCCTTGGGAACTGGCATCTAGAGGAGGACAGTCCACAAAGAATGGACGAGGATACCTGTGATTGGTAACAGCAGTATGGGGGAAGGTGAAACTAGCGTTAGACAGTGGGGATTTCACTGAACAATTCTGTGAAGGGCTGGCAGGCTCCAGGTGGGAGCCTGCAGGGAGCATGCCCTGTGCATTTGCAGGCTGTGTGGAAGTCACTCTGGCAGGTTTTAACAGAAAGTGGTAAAAAATAAATAAATGGTGGCCGATTAGGCAGTAGTATTGTGCATCACGTCCTGAGCCCGATTGAAAATACAAGTAAATCAAAGAACATCCACTTGGTATTAACAAATTAGATGCAGCTCAGCAGACCATTTACAACAGGAAGGACAGAGGAGAATGGCAAGAACTTGGAAGTGGGCTTTCGAGGGACAGCAAGCCAGTGGGTCAAGAGGTGAGGAGAAAGCTGTGTTGCATCGAAGCTGTGTCCCTTCACGAGGTGGGTAACATCCAACTGCATAAAGGAAAAGCCACAGGGCAGATGGCTGCTGGGGAAACTGGACCAGAGGCAACAGGCCCAAAAGGCTGCCCCATGAAAGGGGCCCAAACAGCGTGGTGCTGGGGAGAGCAGAAGAGCAGTTTCATTGTTTTGGTTTGGTTTTGTCTTTGCTTTTATACTCTCTAAACCCAGAACACGGGACTTTTCTATTGCAAACACGCACCTGGGGCTTTGGAGCAGGGAGAGAGGCACAGCCTTAAGATGCCTGAGGAGAGGCTGAGGAGGAAAGCAGGGCGGGGAGACATGGCCAAGAGTCCTGCATTGGGACATTTTTTTTTTACTTTAAATTCTTTATTTTTAAATTATTACATAAGTCTCCTTCCACCCCCCTCCCCCATTGACCTCTCCCTACCTGCTCCTACCCAACAGTACATGCCCTCACCCTCCTGCTGGTTATGCTCATATGCAAGCATACAAGTCCTTCGGTTGATCTTTGACAACTTCCCCTCCTGTGCCTTCCCTCTTAGTTTGGATGGTCTGTTCAATGCTTATATGACGCTGGCTCTATTTTTGTGCATCAGTATATGTTCATTATATGCACAAATGAGTGAGATCATGTGGCATTTATCTTTCTCTGATGGCTTTATTTCCCTTAGCATAATGCTGTCTAGGTCCATTCATGCTGTTGCAAATAATAAGATTTCCTTCTTTTTTACAGCAGCATAATATTCCGTTGTGTAGATGTACCACAGGTTTTTAATCGACTCATCTGCTGATGGGCATTTAGGCTGTTTCCAAATCGTAGCTCTTATAACTACCATCGTGCTGCTATGAACATAGGGGTGCATATATGCTTTCTGATTGGTGTTTCTGCTTTTTTGGGATATATTGCTAGAAGTGTGATATACTTAAGCTTCCAAACCTAAGTGGCCATTTCTCCCCAGAAGAGCTAGCCCCTCCCAGTAGGCTCAGGCCAGGTGATACTTCCTGCCACACCCTGCATTTTGAGCTTAACAGAAGAAAAAGAGGCAAAGACCATGCTTATGGGTCTGAATAGTTCCAAAGAGCCTTCAGTGTCTGTATAGGAAGAGGGACTGGTCCGTCTTAATATTTTTGCAACCAGACTGATAAAAACTCCAGGTTGCCAGCTAACCCCATTGGTATATATATATAAGAATCTCTGACCAACCAAGGCCAGAGCAATATTTTGGAACACACATGGAGGAGCATCTCTGGGTGAGGAAAAAACACCCATCTTATTCCCTGAAAGAAAATCAGCACCATCTCCACCTAAAGCCCTGCCAGAAACAGATGCTTGAGTCATTCAGACTGACAGCCAGAGGACAGGCAAAGAGGGCAGATTGGCCCTGCCTGCTTGCAGCCATGGCCTGTGCATACAGACACAAGCAGAGGACCTATGTATCTCTTGCAGCTTCAAACGGGGAGCTAAAAGCCAAAGACAGTGACTGACATGGGCCAGCACCTCAGTCCCTAACAGGAAGCCCAGGATTTGCAGACAGAACAGAAGAGTGGGGTCCTACACCAGCAGCAATGGGGCACTAAAACTCAGCTAAAGTGAATGACACTTCACCTTTTCATTTTAATTATTTAAAAAATTTATTATTGTTTTTACTTTTATCTTTTTTGCACTTTTTTCTTTCTCACTTCTCTTATTCCCGTTTTTCATCTTTTACCCAATTTAGGTTTTCTATTTCACTTTTCCTCCTTTTAAATAATAAATATACTTTATCTGATTTATTGGTGTGTTATTATTCTAATCTCTGTTGGTTTGTTCATATATCTAATTTCCTCTTCCCTGATCCTACTCTATTCCCCTTCTCTTTTCTTTGCATTCATTGGTTTTCCTTCCTTTACAAGATTAGTTCATATTGGTATATTTCATACTACACAGTCATTTTGAGATTGAACACTAATGCTTCTGTGAAATTTCAATCGTAGTACTGTTGATATTTGGCTCTGTTGACTAATGAGTATGCCTGCCACTGATCTAGGGCCTTCACCTCAAGGTTTCCTGATCAGCAAATTCTCAAAGCTAGAGGAAGGATAATCCTGTACTCAATCCAAGGATGTGTCTTTGTAACCAGTCAGCATTCATGCTGATTCTGATGGCAATAGTCTTCACTGCTTGCAATATTTGCTGCCAATGAGGCAAAGCTGGTCCTCCCAGGAAATTAGGAGAGAGATGGTAGAGCCCATATAGGGTTGCCATTTTAATTTTCCAGCAAGACAAAGATATCTAGGTCTTCATTTGGAAGCACTTTTTAAGGCTTTATTTAGGTATATTTATAACTGACATGCAACAAAATGCACTTCACTTCACCCATTCCTTAAGGACTCAATTGGTTTCTTTTCTATTTGGAACTATAGTATGTTTTGAATACTGGAAGGAAAATTGTTTTTCTCACATTTTTATCTTATGCATAATGTAATACCCACTTGTATGATACACTTTTAAGTTAAATCTATGTTGGTAACATTTTCCACCATTTATTCCTAGTGATAAATACTCTCATCATGACTAGATTAAAAATGACAAAATGTTGGCACTGACCATGGGCCTGCTAGGATATTTCAGTAGCACATCATTATATTTTATTTCCAACATGCTGATGCATTAGATACAAATAGACTCAAGAACATTCATGATAAAATAGTAAAATAATGGGAAGTGGCAAGTTTTAATTATTTTTTAAACTTTGATGTAAGTGTAATTGATTTAAAATATACATTCAAAACTATATTTTTATTGATTTCAGTGAGGAAGGGAGGGGGAATAGAAAGAGAAAGATGAATGATGAGAGCGAATCACTGATAGGCTGCCTCCTGCAAGCACCACAGTATGACTGCAGTCCAACACCTGAGCATGTGCCCTGACCACGAATTGATCAGTGACCAGCAGGGTCATACGTTAACACTCAACCACTGAACCACGCTTGCCCGGCTCTCCTAAGATTTTCAGGGATCCCACACAACCTGCAACCAGGGTAGCAATGAGCAATGGCAGCTCATCCTGGCCTAACCCCTGAATCTGCGCTCAAGGCGACCTTTACTCTGAATGCCCAGTGAGCCAACAGCAGCCTCGCTTTGGCTCATTTATTTCCCACAATGTTTCTAGAGAGTGAAAGGAGCCAGCTGTTTCCTGTTCTATCTCTCTGCTGCTTCCTGTTCTATCATAAGGCCTATGTTTTTTCATTATCCCCAGTTTCAATTAATGTACCATCAAAATCTTCTGAACTTGTGCAGTGAAATCTTTTCGAACATGAAGCAATGAACTCTAAGACTACAGACCAAGGTGAGGCCGACCTGTTCCGGCTGCTTCCTGTTCATGAACACAGGTATGCCTGGGACATCTTCTACAAAACAGACCAAGGCATGATTTTGCTTAAAGGACCTGGGAGAAAACGTGATGGTCTACACTCAAATTGGTGTTGTTAAATCAAATCAATTTTAACACTTCTTTCTTTATTGATTTTTTAGAGAGAGAGAGGGAGACAGAAAACATCAATGATGAGAGAGAATCATTGATCAGCTGTCTCCTGCATGCCCCCTACAGGGATGAAGCTCCCCAACCTAGGAAAGTGCCATGACTTGGAATCCAACTAGAGATACCTTGATAATGGGTCCATGCCCAACCACTGAGACATGCCATGTGAGCAAACTACGTTTTTTCCTGTTGGCTCTATTACAAATAGACCCAATTTTCCCATGCTCATCCCCCTTTGCCTCTCTCTACCCTGCCGCCACCATTTCTAAGCACTCAGCACATTATTGTCTACGTCCATGGACTATGCATATATGTATATACTTATTTCTTTGCTGCATTTCACTTTACTTTGCACAAAATGAATACAACCAATTGACTAAGCAGCTCCAGAACTGTTAGTGTTCATTAATCAAGAAGTAAACGATGTCAGAAGGAACGCTTTTCAATTCCTCCCATACACATACTGTAAAGACAATAAACTCCTAACATATGTGACACAGGCTGGTTTCGATACATAGAAAGCCTAAGCAAGAAGGGTAAGTACTGAATATCTACATGGTCAAACCAGGAACCATGCTCCGGGAACTAGACTACACCTAGCCTGTTATTCACGCTGCCCGCATATATATCTGCCCTGTGAAGTTCACTGTCCCTTGTCAGATTGAAATCCAAGCGGCTCCTTCCATTTTCAGGCTCATCATTTCCAAGGTGGACAATCCACACACAGAAATCCAGGCAGCTCCAATCTGCTCGCTCAGCTGTATTTTACATGACACCTCCACCAGCCAGGCTCCAGTTCACATTCTGTACAGGAAGTTCCCATTGTTGTCAAAGAACTCTCGCCCCCTCTGCACTACCTTGCTGCTCAAGTTCTGCTCACCCAGTTCTCTTGTCTTCAATGCTTCCAGCTACTTCGCACGTGGCAATCCATCACTGTCAGTGCCTCTGGCGCCCTCACACCCACTGGTGGAGTACTTCTGCAGCTCTCTGTGATGACCTTGGGCTGCAGCAACAGGCACAAAGCTTTCCTTCTCCAGGATCTGGACTCCTTTATTCCTTCCCTTCTGTCTCCTCGGTGTGTTTGTACTCTGAGGATTCGGTCCTGTCACCCTCAAAGCTGTGCTGTGACCAAGGCCTTGGGATGAGGCTTCAGCTCCTGACACAGGGCGGCCTGCAGAAAACAGCTCCCAGGCATCCCCAGGGCCTGGAAGCTGGCGGAGCAAGTGGGCAAACCCAGCTTTCTGAAGGACCTCTTGATCCTGCTTCAGTTTCTTCTCCAATGTGGGCACAAACTTGCTTTTTAAAACCCTTCTGATCACATTGGTGCTAACATCCAAGCCTTCAGCCAATCTGGGAACTGACCAGGACTCTGTAAATCCTTCATGTAAATACCGGATCTGCTCCCTGTCTTCCCTGGTCAGAGTCCTGGGCGGGGCCCCTCGGGGCTCCATTTGCCTCTGAATTTTCTGTAACAGGATAGCTTTTTTCTGTGGTCTACGGACTCTGGGGGAGAGAACCAATGGCAGAAGCCATGCGTGGGAGCAACATGAGTGGTTGAAGCATCTCAGCTAAATCAGGGAGTGCCCAGCCCTCGTCACTTTCTTCATTGCCCCGGGAAATCTAACACCCACAACAGCAGCCCCTGAGCAAGATGAGCTGTATAAAAGGCGATGAAATACGTCCCTGGTAAAGGGACCATGGTCTCAAAGGAGCCGAACACCTGCCTCTGCACTTCTGATGAGGGAAGAAGCAAGGCCCTGCTTCAGGCTGAGTGCCCAGGAAGGAGCCGGTACTGTTACAGAAAACTAGAGAAAAACCAAGCAACACTTAGAGAGATGGAGTTACATTTATTATGCGCGGGTCCAGAGGAAAATGTCTCTCAAATGCTGGGCCCCACCATGGAGGAATTTCCCCTATTTATATGTTTCCTAACGAGGAATAGAACCAGGACCTCATGGATCAGTGCTCAACCATTGAGCTACACCAGCTGGGCTATATTATATATTTTTTAAAAAATTAATATGTCTTTTTGATCGTTGATAGTATTATACATGTCTCCCATTTTCGCCTTGCATATATTCTTTGGGGGATCTCTCCAGTTCCTCCCCACACCCCTCTCCTGGGAGGTCTTACAGTCTGTTCCAGTTAACCAGGCCTCTGGCCCAATCTTGTCCTTCCCCAGGGCCACTTGTTGAACCACATCACCTTTATTCACCAATGTCATTGGCTGGGATGCTAGCCCGCCCCTTAGCATTTGAGAAAACTACATTACCCAGAAAGGAATGCGCCATGAAGGCAGAGCTAAAGGACACTTTGTGTCAGTGCATCCAGTTAGGGCGGGACTTCTGCCTTCCTCCTCCCAGCGGGCATTTTGAATTCTTCAGTTTCTTCCAGGACTCACAGGCTTCAGCCCACTCCTGGTGAGTAGGAGGAGGCCTAGGAGGCAGCGTCCTTGCTGTGCAGGGTGTGTCTGAGGATGTTAAGCACCATCAGGGTGGGTGGGGCCTCTTTGCCTCCCAGATTCCTCTCTGCTTCCAGTGTTCTTTTAGCCTGACCCCATTGAACCCTGCAGCACGAGGGGAGGGGAGGTCTGAGTATCTGAGATCTGACTGTGGTTCTTCATAGGTTAGATTTAAGGGAAAAACAGTCATGGAGAGAGGCCTTCAGAGCAGGATTCCAGGCTGCCTCTGTGAGTGTGGACTATCAGCGTCTTGGCAGTACTTGCTTCTGTTTGAATTTGGCAAGCATTCTATTGACCACACATGCTGAGTAATAAGTAAGAGGGTGAGGAGATAATTATAGGGGGCAGGACTGTAGCAGTGCAGGTGTGAGAGAGGTGTGGCAGGAAGAGTGATGAGCACTTAGAGAGGGAGTGTGACTTCATGGCCAGAGCACCATGATTTTGACATAAGAGTGAAAGTAGGGAGAGTCCATTTCTAGTGGAGTCTGGACGACAAAATAAGGGTAATTTTTGGATAATGCCTGGAAAGGGTGATGTTTTGGTGCTACCTGCCATGTTCAGGGCTTGGATGACGTTTATGTACCCACCTGCCTTTTGTAGTTGGGGGTGACACAGTGATGGTTAGGAATGAGATAGTATACATCAGTGTTCCCCAGGCCTGAAATTCTCCATGGGCATGGGTAAGGGAGAAGGGTAAGAGAGAAATGGATTATGGAGATGGTAATCTATAAATTTGGAAAATAAGGTGATTAAGAAACAACCTGTCCTCGCCAATGCAAATTTGTGTTACCTTTGAAGTTGTGCCTCTGGGAAAGAAGCAGTGTAAGAGAAGTGTTGTTCAAAGAACTATGTGCAGCAGGTAATACACAGCTATGGCCTCCGCATTCTGGGATTGTGGTTGTAAAGGTGAAGTTTGACGCAATGTATTTGTTGTCTTTGAGGAACAATCTGAGGGACTACACAGGTATTGCCTGATAAGACCAGTATCAAATCACTCATACTCCCTGTATGGCCGAAATCTCTTCCTACCCTATGTTCTTGACACCCACTCTACTGTCAAGAGGAAGTGTGGTGTACATGTGAATCCCAGAGGTCAGTTATCTTCTATCTGCTCAACTGCCTTTATTGTGGGAAGACAAATTGGCAGTAGAAATATAACATGACAGTGACTTTCATGAGATGAAGCCCTGGTATCTTCTCTGCTGTGTGGAGTGGAGAGAGCAGATTGATGTGGAGGGTGGCAATATGACAGAGTTGGAACCTTAGGAGTGAATCTGATTGTGGGCTGTACTGTCCACATTATGACGATATATGAACGTTGAAGATGTGGCCATTTTCTTCTCTCAGGAGGAATGGAGACTTCTTGGTGAGCCTCAGAGACTTCTGTTCTGCAATGTGATGCTTGAAGTTTTTGCATTTGTATCATCTGTAGGTAAGTCCTTCACATTCTCCCAGTGTCCTGGGATGATGTTCTCTCTTCCTTTATTCCTCTGATGTAGCTTTCACTCTTCTACAGCCAGACCATGGGCTCTGCTCATTTCCCGCACTGTCCTGTCAAATGTGCTGTGGCTGACATTGGTGAGGTCTTTGGAGAGCCCTGAGCGAAGGACTCCACAAACATTGCCTCAGACAGTGCAGGATGTGTCTGCGAGTAAGGAGTCTTACAGACAGCTTACTGGGTCCCACCAGCTATTCCTCTCCCTGGCAGGGTGACTATGTCCAGATCCATGGCTTCCATTTCTACCTCCTTCCTCTAGGCAAAGGTCGTTGGTGACTGCCTGTGTCAGGTTATGGTCTTTATTTACATGAACCTTGAGCTGTTCTTAAAAGATCCCACTTCCGTTGTTTGTAATATTATCTTCCTTAAATACGATTGGAATCCGAATGGCTCTAGGCCAGTGCTGGCTGCCCATCTCTGTCATATTTCATTAATACTTGGAATATTTCTGTTGTACATATTTGTATAGAGAAATATGCAAGATGAACCCTGATTTATTTTACAGGGTGAACATGCAAGATGGTCTCAGAAGAGGCCTAGCCATGTTGAATTGAACATGTGGGTGAGATATGGTATAAGGGTGGTGTTTAGATCATACCAACCACCTGCTCGTTTCCAACGGTGTTTAGGCGCAAATACCATGAGCAATAGCACATTTCTACCTTTTCTCTGCCATACTTGACGTTGTGCTTACTTGTCATTTAACCTGTGACCTCCTGGCCTTTGACTACCTTCACCTGTGTGGCCTTTTTGCATCACCTGTTCCTCTGCATTGCTCCGTCTTCAGTATTCTCTAACATTGACCTGTACATGTGTTATGAGATGTACCTACGAGCTTAAATAGTTCTTCAACACAAGCTACTAATTTATTGAATACTAGAGGCCTGGCGCATGTAATTTGTTCATGGGGTCCCTAGGCCTGGCCAGCGATCAGGGCCAGTCACATTCCCTGCCTCCCCACCTCCTCCATCCCTTATTGCTCGTGTACTGCCACGGCATAGTTCCCCCCACCTGCCCTCCTCCTCCTTTCCTCGCTCCCTCAGCGCCCTGCTGCTGCCATTGGTCACCTATCATGTTCCGCACCGTCCCCTGGTGGTCAGCGCACGTCATTGTTCTCCTGGTTGAACTCCTGAGGGGACAATTTGCATATTACCCTTGTGTATGTATATATAGATATAGATATAGATATAGAGATAGAGATAGAGATAAGATAGAGATAGATATTCAGAGAGAGAGAGAGAGAGAGAGAGATAGACACAGAGAGAGAGAGTTTACTTGCAATGAGAATAATCATATTTCAGCACAGCTTTCCATGTCAGCAGCGGGCAAACCATGCTGAACATTGTTAGCAGAAGAATGAGCTGACAATCCTGCTTCTCTTCCATGTGGTGCTTGCCATGTGTGTGTCATTTCGTTTGAGGTCTTCCTTGTTTTGTGATCTTCAGTAGCATGACCTTTATGAAGTGAATTATAAGTGTAAAAAATGTGGGAAATCTTTCAGAGAAATCTTTAACCTCATTCATCATAGAAGTATTTACACTGTATAAAAGCCATAGGAGTGTAGTGATCATGGGATGTCCATCATCCTGAGGTCCAAACTCATTCCACAACAAAGTCTACACTGGAGAAAGGCTGTATGAGTGTCGTGATTGCACGATGTCGTTTTTTTTTTTAATTTCTTTATTGATTAAGGTGTCACATATTTGTCCTCATCCCCCCATTCCCATGCCACACCCCTCCCCACGGATGCCCCAACCCTCTGTTGAACTTAACCATTGGTTAGGCTCATATGCATGCACACAAGTCCTTTGGTTGATCTCTCCCCCCTCCCCCCACCCTCCCCTATCCTCCATCTGAGGCCCGACAGTCCGATCAATGCCTCCTTGTTTCTGGGTCTGTTCTTGTTCATCAGTCTATGTTGTTAATCATTTCCCCTAGATGAGCGAGATCATGTGTCATTAGAGATATACTTATATGAACTGAATGTGAGTCGAGCAATAATAGTTATGCAGACAGGCAAATGAATCAGTCTATAGTGAATTTCTTTCTGGACCAACAGTTCTTTTGAGACCCAATATCAATGTCCACCAGTTCCTTATGTGTACATGTCGGCACTGACCCCTCAGCTCTGGATGGTGGACAAATGGTGGTAATGCAGGTTCGATTCCCTCTGGTTGGGTCTCGGCCGGACCCAGGGGCACGACTTCATCCAGACCCAGGGGCACGTGGCCTCACCCGGACCCAAGGGGTGCGTGGCCTCACCTGGACCCAGGTGCGCGCGGCTTCCCCCGGACCCGGGACCCAGCCTCACCCGGATCCAGGGGCACACGGCCTCACCCGGACCCGGGACCCAGCCTCACCCGGATCCAGGGGCACACGGCCTCACCCGGACCCGGGATCCAGCTTCACCCGGACCAAGGGGTGCGTGGCCTCACCCGGGCCCGGGACCCAGCCTCACCCGGATCCAGGGGCACACAGCCTCACCCGGACCCGGGATCTAGCTTCCCCCGGACCCAGGGGCGCGTGGCCTCACCCGGACCCAGGGGCGCCTGGCCTCACTCGGACCCAGGGACGCGTGGCCTCTCCCAGACCCAGGGCCGTGTGGCCTCACCCGGATCCAGGGGCCCAGGGCCTCACCCGGACCCGGGACCCAGCCTCACCCGGATCCAGGGGCACACGGCCTCGCCCGGACCCGGGATCTAGCTTCCCCCGGACCCAGGGGCGCGTGGCATCACCCGGACGCAGGGGCGCGTGGCCTCTCCCAGACCCAGGGTCGCGTGGCCTCACCCGGATCCAGGGGCGCACGGCCTCACCCGGACCCGGGATCCAGCCTCACCCGGATCCAGGGGCACACGGCCTCACATGGACCCAGGTTCCAGCTTCACCCGGACCCAGGGGCGCATGGCTTTACCCGGACCCAGGGGCGCGTGGCCTCACCCGGGCCCGGGACCCAGCCTCACCCGGATCCAGGGGCACACGGCCTCACCCGGACCCGGGATCTAGCTTCCCCCGGACCCAGGGGAGCATGGCCTCACCCGGACCCAGGAGCGCGTGGCCTCTCCCAGACCCAGGGTCACGTGGCCTCACCCGGATCCAGGGGCCCACGGCCTCACCCGGACCCGGGACCCAGCCTCACACGGCCTCACCCGGCACACGGCCTCGCCCGGACCCAGGATCTAGCTTCTCCCGGACCCAGGGGCGCGTGGCCTCACCCGGACCCGGGATCCAGCTTCACCCGGACCCAGGGGCGCGTGGCCTCTCCTGGACCCTGGGGCGCATGGCCTCACCCAGACCCAAGTGCGCGAGGCCTCACCCGGACCTGGGACCCAGCCTCTCCCGGATCCAGGGGCATACGGCCTCACCCGGACCCGGGATACAGCTTCACCCGGACCCAGGGGTGCGTGGCCTCACCCGGACCCAGGGGCGTGTGGCCTCTCCCAGACCCAGGGTCGTGTGGCCTCACCCGGGTCCAGGGGCGCACGGTCCCACCCGGACCCAGGTACCAGCCTCACCCGGAACTAGGGGCGCATAGCCTCACCCAGACCCAGGGGGGCGGCCCCACCCGGACCCGGGACCCAGCCTCACCCGGACCCAGGGGCGTGCAGCCTTACCTGAATCCAGGGGCGTGTGGCTTCGCCCGTACCCGGGACCCAGCCACACCCTGACCCAGTTCCCAGCCTCACCCGGACCCAGGGGCGCGCGGCTTCACCCGGATCCGGGACCCAGCAGGGTTTCGTCTTCTTGATCCCAATTCCTGTTGGTCAATTCCATCTCAGCAATTCCTTCGGCCATTTTCTCAGAGCTCCAGGGCAGCTGCCGCAGAACTCGTTGGGCGGCGGACTCGGCGAAGCTCCGGTGTGCCCGGTGCGCGGCGGTGGGCTGGTCCGGGGTGGCTGCGTCGGCCCTTGGGTCTGCAGCGGTGGCTGGTCGCCGAGTGTGCGCACCTGGACGCTTCCGGGCCGTTGAGATTCTTGCAGGACTCGGAGGTCAGCAAGCGCGGAGTCTCCCACCCCATGTCTCCCAGGGGCTCGTCTCTCCGTGCTCGGCAGCAAGTGGAGCTGTCCCCTCAGCCAGAGACCGCCGGGGGAACTGCGCCGATCACGTTCCAGGCCGCCATTGTGTCGCCTGAGCCGTAGTTCTTAAAGTGTGATCTTTGGGTCACCGGCATCAGCATCATCCCGCGTACCCCTCTCTTTTATTCTAGTTATAGAGCATCTGCTCAGCCAGCCCTCCGGTGGTTCTGGATGGTGTCTGCTCTGCTCTCCCGTCGTAGACTCAAAATTGTTGTGGTAGGCAACAATCAGGCTTCCGCCCTATGCCTCCATCTTGGTCCTCCTTTGTATAGTTAAGTCTTGATTGTTGTTGGTGTTGCTGGGAGGAATTGTCCTCCAGGCCAATTGGCCATGCGGCCCCTCTGTGTCTATAAAGGAAGAGTTGCTGTTCCTACTGACTTTATCAGAGCTTCATTCTCAGCCTATAAAATAATTGATGCAATAATACAGTCTGACAGGGATATAGCTTACTTTAAATATTTCCTTGGAAAAAAGATACTTTTGAAATCCCATGAATGCTATTCTAGCCTTCCACCACTATCTAAGTCATCATGATGGTTTTTGTATCTATCTATTCTCAGGTACATTATTGGGTTGTTACTTAAAATGTCACATATGTCTGACCGAGGCCAAACAGCTAAGTGGGTCAGCGATTAATTTCAATAACGGAAGATTGCAAGTTTGAACCCTGGTCACATCAATTACAAGAGTTAATCAAACAATGTATAAAATTAATGGAACAAAAAATAGATGTCTCTCTCTCTCTCTCTCTCTCTCTCTCTCTCTCTCTCTCTCCAGACAGTCCTCTTGTTACTTCGGACTCAACATAACGTCGTTTTGTGGTTTCGTCGCCATCTTCAATTTATTTATAAAAAAAAAAGTTCTGTCATTCGATGTAAGGCGTTTACACGAAGTTCGCCGGGGAACTAGTTGGCCAGCGGAGTGGATGAATAAGTCACCACGTGGCGCTATACAAGGAAGACGCTGTCATTCAGTTGCCGTTTATAAGCCGTTTTGGATCGTGCTTCATTCGCTCTCTTTTGTTTGTATTGTTATTTTGAACACTTTTTGCCCTTCCTTATGACTCCTAAGCATAAGGCAGATTCTTCTGATGGCAGTGCTACAAAAAGAAGAAAAGCCATGACAATGGAAGTGAAAGTAGACACAATAAGACGCTCGGAAAAGGGCGAAATACCTACGAACATCGAAAGTTTGCTTGGCCAAAGTCCTACAACTGTCTCAACAATCATCAACGATCAAAAGCGTATACTTGATCATGTGAAAGGATCTGTTCTTATGAAATCAACTGTGGTTACAGAGCAGCGTAGTGGTCTCATTATTGAGATGGAAAGATTATTAGTGCTTTGGCTGGATAAACAGTATCAATGGCGTATCCCAGTTAGCCTGATGTTGATTCAGGAGAAGGCTAAAAGATTGTTTGAGGCCTTGAAAAAAGAAAAGGGGGAAGGGAGTGAAAGGGAAGAGTTTGTGGCTAGCAAAGGCTGGTTTATGGGTTTTAAGGATCGTGCTAATTTGCATAATCTTAAGCTGCCAGGGGAAGCTGCTAGTGATGATGCTAAAGCAGCAAGTGATTTTCCTAGTGCGTTGGCTGAGATAATTAGGGAGGGGGGTTATTGTGATAAACAAGTGTTTAGTGTGCATGAGACAGGCTTGTTCTGGAAGCATATGCCTACACGTAAGTACATTGGCAAGGAGGAGAAGACAGCATCAGGCCATAAAGCCAGCAAGGAGAGATTGACTTTACTACTTGGGGCTAATGCTGCTGGTGACTTCAAGCTGAAGCCCTTGGTGTGTCTGGCCGAGAATCCAAGGGCAATCAAGGGCATATGGAAGGGTCTACTACCTGTCATCTGGAAATCTAACAAGAAGGCATGGGTGACACTCAGCGTATTTGAGGACTGGTTCACCAACCATTTTGTGCCAGAAGTCAAGGACTACTGTGCTTCCAGGGGGCTTCCCTTTAAGGTGTTGCTAGTGCTGGACAATGCCCCTTGTCACCCTGCCGATTTGAATGACATTCATCCAAATGTCAAGGTGGTTTACCTTCCACCTAGCACCACCTCCCTTTTACAACCTATGGACCAAGGTGTCATTGCCTCTTTCAAGGCCTACTACCTCCGAAGGACACTTGCTATGGCTTTTATGGCAACGGAGAAGGATAAAGAGTTGACTCTCAATGACTTTTGGAAATCTTACCATGTTCTGGCTGCTGTAAAAAACATTTCTGATTCTTGGGATGAAGTTAAGCAGACGACCTTGAATGGTGTTTGGAAAAAATTGTGTCCCCAGTTTCTTAATGATTTCCATGGCTGTGAGGATTCAGTTGAGGTTGTCATCAAGAATGTTGTTGAGTTGAGTAAGCAGCTTGATTTGGAGGTGGAGGCTGAGGATGTCACAGAGCTGCTGGCATCTCATTCAGAGAAGCTGTCTGCCGATGACCTCACTCAACTGAAAAAGCAGTTAATTGAAGAGGAAGACACACCAACCCCAGAGCCCAGGAGATTTACAAGCAAGCAATTAGCGAGGGCCTTTGCCATGATAGAGGATGCCTTAGCAAGGTTTAAGGCTCAGGACCCCAACATTGACAGGTACACTAAGGTTGCCAGAGAGGTTATGGATATCCTGGGGTGTTACAAGGAGATGTGGGAGGACAAGAAGAAGGTATCCTTCCGGAGTAGCCTCGAGCATTATTTTAAGAAGGTGGAGAGGCCTGCAACAGATTCCGTACCCTCTACCTCATATGCTTCTCCAGACTCACCTGACCCAGTATCTCCAGCACCTTCTTCAGGTTCTGCCTCTCCAGACTCACCTGACCAAGGATTTCCAGCACCTTCTGCAGGTTCTGCCTCTCCAGACTCACCTGACCCAGGATCTCCAGCACCTCCTGCAGGTTCTGCCTCTCCAGACTCACCTGACCAAGGATCTCCAGCACCTCCTGCAGGTTCTGCCTCTCCAGACTCACCTGACCCAGGATCTCAAGCACCTTCTGCAGGTTCTGCCTCTCCAGACTCACCTGACCCAGGATCTCCAGCACCTCCTGCAGGTTCTGCCTCTCCAGACTCACCTGACCAAGGATCTCCAGCACCTCCTGCAGGTTCTGCCTCTCCAGACTCACCTGACCCAGGATCTCAAGCACATTCTGCAGGTTCTGTCTCTCAGGACTCACCTGACCCAGGATCTCAAGCACCTTCTGCAGGTTCTGCCTCTCCAGACTCACCTGACCCAGTATCACATGCACCTTTTGCAGGTTCTGCCTCTCAAACTTCCTCCCCACCGCAGCCTAGTGTAAGCTTGTCTTTCCTCACTTTGCAACGTTCATTGTGCAAGCCAACAACAGTAGTAAAGGTAAGTATAATCCAGTATTTTCCCTTATATGTACATATGTGCTTTATGCTTTTTATTTTTTATTTACCACTAGGGGCCCAGTGCACGAAATTCGTGCACGGGTTGGGGGATGGGATGTCTCTCAGCCAAGCCTGCCCCCTCTTACATACTGGAAGCACTCAGGGTATGTCCTACATCTGCTTAGGTCCACTCCCTGTATGGAGGCAACTGGGCTGATCAGGGGAAGGCACCAGCCCCATCACCCCGCTGCTGCAGCCACAGCCAGCCAATGCAACCACCAAGGTGTTTTCATCAACATGGACTCCAGTCCCTTCATCATGAAAAAATGACAAATTTCTTTAGGCATTTTCAAGATGTGTCTTTCATAGCATATGACATTTCGTTCTTTTTTTTTTTTTTTGATTCTCACCTGAGGATATGTTTCCATTGATTTTTAGAGAATGTGGAAGACAAAGGGAGAGACAGAGAGAAACATCAAAGTGAAAGGAAAACTTTGATTGGTTGCCTCCTGCATGAGCCCTGACCTGGGCCCTGGCCAGGGAGGAGCCTGCAACGTAGGTACATGCCCTTGATCAGAATGGAACCCAGACCCTGCTGTTGGTAGGCCAATGCATTATTCACTGAGCCAATCCAGCTAGGGCAGGATATGACATTTCTTAGCCCTCCAGCAGCAGACCTTTTTTTTTTTTTTTTTTTTTTTCTCCAGGAGTATAGTGGAAAAACCCTAGATCCCCTTTTTGGATTCTTATTACCCAAGTTACTAAGAATATTACCAGTGGCATACAGGGAGCTTAGCCTCTGAGCAATCAGAAAAGGTACATATATCAAGTAGATTAGAAACTCAGTTCACACTGATCTCCGGCTCTGCCCCTGCTCTGGGACATAAAGTCTTGGGCCTGGGCAGGTGCCCTCCAGCACCCTCCAATCACTGGCTCTGCCCCTGCCCATGCCTAAAGCCTATGGGGCCCTCCAGCTCCTTCCAATCACTGGCTCTGCCCCTGCCCAGGCCTAAAGCCTATGGGGCCCTCCAGCTCCCTCCAATCACTGGCTCCATTTCACTCTGATCACTTGTTCCCTCTCGCTCCAATCTCTGGCTTCCTCTCCCTCCAATGGCTGGCTCCCTCTCCCTCCGATAGGTGGCTCCCTATCCCTCCAATGACTGGTTCCCTCTCTCTCCAATGGCTGGCTCCCTCTCTCTCCAATTGCTGTCTCCATCTCACTTCGATCGCTGACTCCCTCTCTCTCCTAGGCTGGCTTGCTCTCCCTCCGATGCTGGCTTGCTCTCCCTCCTATGTCTGGCTCCCTCTCCCTCCTATGGCTGGCTCCCTTTCCCTCTGATCGCTGGCAACCATTGGCTCTGATCACTGGCTCCCTCTCTCTCTCTGATTGCTGGCTCCCTCTTGCTCTGATGGCTGGATCCCTATCTCTCCGATCACTGGCTCCCTCTCTCTCCGATCACTGGCTCCCTCTCGCTCGGATGACTGGCTCCCTCTCTCTCCGGTCACTGGCTCCCTCTTGCTCCGATAGCTGGCTCTGATGGCTGGCTCTGATAGCTGGCTCTGATGGCTGGCTCCCTCTCTCTCTGGTCACTGGCTCCCTCTCGCTTCGATAGCTGGCTCTGATCACTGGCTCCCTCTCTCTCTGATTGCTGGCTCCCTCTCCCTCTGATGTCTGGCTCCCTCTCTCTCCGGTCACTGGCTCCCTCTTGCTCCGATAGCTGGCTCTGATGGCTGGCTCTGATGGCTGGCTCCCTCTCTCTCTGGTCACTGGCTCCCTCTCGCTTCGATAGCTGGTTCTGATCACTGGCTCCCTCTCTCTCTGATTGCTGGCTCCCTCTCGCTCTAATGGCTGGCTCCCTCTCTCTCTGATTGCTGGCTGCCTCTCGCTCTGATAGCTGGCTCCCTCTTGCTCAGATTTCTGGCTCCCTCTCGCTCTGATCACTGGCTCCCGCTGGCTCTGTTTTCTGGCTCCCTCTCGCTCTGGGTGCTGAGGATGTTCCCTGTTCCCGGGTGAAGGCTGCTGGGTACCTACTTATGCAAATTAGCTGCCATTTTAGTTGGGTTAATTTGCATACTCATTCTGATTGGCTCTGGGAATATCCAAGGTATGGTCAATTTACATGTTTGTCTATTATTAGGTAAGATAAGTAAAGGTCAGGAATTGTTATTTTTCTTTTAAAGTTTTTTTACTGTTTCACTTCATTTCTGCTGTGTATGTGTGCCATGTGAGTGATGTAGGTGCTTATGTAGGTGGGTTTTGACTTACAGCGAAAATTGCATTATGTCGCGCCATAGGAACAGATCTCCGACGTAACCCAAAGTCCTACTATATATATATATCAATTACAACAATGTATAAAATTAATGGAACAAAAAATAGATCTCTCTCACTCTCTCTCTCGCTCTCTCTCTATACATACACACACACACACACACACACACACACACACACACTCACGCACAGTGGACAGATTATTATGATCTCTGAATGCATAATAATCTGGCCACTTAGTGTGTATATATATAAGACCCCTGGTGCATGAATTCATTCATGGGTGGGGTCCGGCCAGCCTGACCAGGAGGAGGGGACATGGGCAGTTGGCCAGCCTTCCTGCTGGTTGAACTCCTGGTCGAAGTGACAATTTGCATATTAACCTTTTATTATATAGGATATATACTGAGTGGCCAGATTATTATTCATTCAGAGATCATAATTACCTGGCTACTCAGTGTGTATATATATATATATATACTAGTGGCCCAGTGCATGCATTTCGTGCTTGGGGGCGGGCGGGTGGAATGTCCCTCAGCCTGGCCTGCACCCTCTCCAATCTGGGATCCCCTGTGGGATCAGGCCTAAACCGGCAGTAGGATATCCCTCTTGCAATCCAGGACTGTTGGTTCCTAATCGCTCACCTGCCTGCCTGCATGATTGCCCCTAACCACTCTGCTTTCTGACCTGCTGCTCCCAACTATCCCGTCCCGCTGGCCTTTTCGCCCTAAACTGGCCCCCCTTGCCAGCCTGTTCACCCCCAAATGCCCCCCCCCCCCCCCCCGCCAGGCTGCTCACACCCAACTTCCCCCCCTGCTGGCCTGCTTGCCCCCAACTGTCCCCCTGATTGCCCCCAACTATCCCCCTGCCAGCCTGCTTGCCCCCAACTGCCCCCAGCCGCCAGCCTACTCACCCCCAACTGCCCCCCTTGCTGGCCTGATCACCTGCAAATGTCCTTTCCTCCTGGCCTGATCACCCCTAACCACCTCTGTCTTAGCCCTGCCACCATGGCCTTGTCTGGAAGGATGTCTGGAATGTCTCCTGGTCTAATTAGCATACTACCTTTTTATTAGTATAGATAGGGGCTTGGTGCATGGGTGAGGGCCGGCTGGTCTGCACTGAAGGAGGTCCTGGTTTAGGGTAGGGGTCCACTTGGGGAGCGGGGATGGCCTGGGTGAGGGGTCTGGGGTGGTTTGTAAGCCGGTCATGTCCACATTGGGGTCGGGGTCCCCACTTGGGGTGATGCCAGCCTGGGTGAGGAACTGGGGCAGTATGCAGGCCAGCCACGCCCCCATCGGGGTAAGGTTCTAAGATGGTGGCCATGGCCAGTCTGGGCTAGGGGCTGAGGGCAATTGCAGGCTGGTCACGCCCCCATTGGGTTGAGGGTACGTGCTGGGGGGTGTGGTCGGCCTGAGCCAGGGGCTGAGGGCCATTTGTGGGTTGCTTGCAGGCCAGCCAAATCCCCAGCTTTTTCCAGAAGGACATCCGAATGGTCTCCAGGTTGTATTAGCATATTACTCTTTTATTAGTATACTAGGGGCCCAGTGCAAGAAATTCGTGCTCGGGGGGCGACAGGGAGGGTGTTCCTCAGCCTGGCCTGCACCCTCTGCAATCTGGGACCCCTGGTGGGATAACCTGCAGTTCGAAGTCCCTCTCACAATTTAGAACTAATGGCTCCTAACAGCTCGTCTGCCTGCCTGATTGCCCCTAACTGCTTCTGCCTGCCAGCCTAACTGCTCCCCTGCTGGCTTGATTGCCCCTAACACCTCTGCCTCAGCCCACACCCGGTACCCAGGATTCCCTTCTCTAGCCGACCACAGGCACCCGGAATCCGGGCTTCCCTCTCTCTGGTCACCATAGACGCCCAGGCTGAATGCAGCCTCAGGGGATGGTGGATAGGTGGCTTCGCTTGTGCTGCAGCCGCAAGTGCTAGCGCCAAGGACCGCAGGGTAGGCGGCTTCTCCGTCACCCAGGCCACAGCCAGCCGCAGGTACTGGTGCCCGGGACTGCGGGGTGGGCGGCTTCTCCGTCACCCAGGCTACAGCCAGCCGCAGGTTCTGGTGCCCGGGACCGCAGGGTGGGCGGGTTCTCCACCTCCCAGGCCAAAGCCCGCTGCAGGTCCTGGTGCCCGGGACTGCGGGGTGGGCAGCTTCTCCGTCTACCAGGCTGTAGCCAGCTTCAGGTGCTGGCGCCTGGACCACAGGTGGACAGCTGCTCCATCTTCCCTCGGATGCAGTGTAGGCGACTTCGGCTGGCTGCGGCCTGGGATCATAGGGCAGGCGGCTTCTTGGTCTCCGTGGCTGCAGCCAGCCTCAGGCGCTGGGGCTGGTTTCTCAGTCTCCCCCAGGATGTGAGGCGGGTGGACATGGAGTGGGCAGCTTCTCCAGCTGGTTGTAGCCTGGGATCCCGGGGCAGGCGGCTTCTTCGTCTCCCGGGCCGCACCCAGCTGGGGCCCGTTTCTCAGTCTCCCCCAGGACATGGGGCAGGCGGACCTGAGGCTTCTGAGGCTGGCTGCAGCCTGGCATCACGGGGCAGGCAGCTTCTTGGTCTCTGGCTGCAGCCAGCCTCAGGCGCTGACGCCTATCTTCTCCAAATCTCACAGGCCAGGAGTGGCTGGGGGGCGGGGCTGCCACCATGTTTTTACTTTATTTTGCATACTCACTCTGATTGGCTGTGGGTGTAGCGAAGGTACGGTCAATTTACATGTCTATTATTAGGTAAGATATACTGAGTGGCCAGATTATTATGACCTCTGAACGCATAATAATCAGGCCACACATTGTGTGTTTGTGTGTGTGTGTGTGTGTGTGTGTGTGTGTATTAGAGGCCCGGTGCATGAATTATGAATTCGTGCATAGGGGATGGGTGGGGTCTGGCCAGGGGGTGGGGACATGGCGGTTGGCTGGCCTGACTGCTGGTTGAACTCCAGTTCAAGGGGACAATTTACATATTAGCCTTTTATTGTGTACGATATACACTGAGTGGCCAGATTATTATGTGTTCAGAGATCATAATAAACTGGCCACTCAGTGTGTGTGTGTGTGTGTGTGTGTGTGTGTGTGTGTGTGTGTTAGTAGACCAGTGTGTCTGCGTTTGTGTGTATGTATTAGTGGACCAGTGCATGAGTTTCATGCACTGGAGGTAGGGGGTGTTCCTCAGCCTGGCCTGCATCCTCTCTAATCTAGGACCCCTTAGGGGATGTCAGTCGGACATCCCTCACAATCCAGGACCGCTGGCTCCTAACCGGTCACCTACCTGCCTGCCTGATCTCCCCTAACCATTCTGATGCCAGCCTGCTCGTGCCCAAATGCCCCACGCCGCTGGCCTTCTCGCCCCCTACTGACCACCTTGCTGGTCTGATCGCCCCCAACTGTCCTCCCGCCAGCCTGCTCGCCCCTAACTACCCCCCTCCTGGCCTGGACCTCCAACTGGCCCCCCCACCTGCCTGATCACCCCAAATGCCCACCCCTCCTGGACTGATCACCCCTAACTGCCTCTGCCTTGGCCCCGCCACCATGGCTTTGTCCTGAAGGACATCCAGCATGTCTCCCAATCTAATTAGCATAGTACCTTTTTGTTAGTATAGATAGAGGTCTGGTGCACAGGTGGGGGCCGGCTGGTATGCCCTGAAGGGAGTCCCTGATCAGGTTGGGGGGTCCCCTTGCGGGGGCAGGGCTGGCCTGGGTGAGGGGCCTGGGGCAGTTCGCATGCCAGCATGCCCCCATCAGGGTGAGGATCCCCACTGGGAGCGGTGCCTGCCTGGGTGAGGAACTGGAGTAGTATACAGGCCAGCCATGCCCCCATCGGGTTGAGGGTCCCCAATTGAGGGAATTGCCAGCGTGGGTGAGGGGCTGAGGGCTACTTGCAGGCTGGCCACGCCACCATCGGGGTGAGGGGACCTGCTGAGGAGTATGGCCGGCTTGGGCAAAGGGCTGAGGGTCGTATGGGGGTGGTTTACAGGACAGCCAAGCCCCAGGCTTTATCCAGAAGGATATCCGGAAGGTCTCCCAGTTGAATTAGCTTATTACTTATTTATTATTGTGCATATATATATATATATATATATATATATAGTATATCCCCATATCTCTCTCTCTGTAATCAATATATATGTTTTAATCACCTAGTCAGTCCACACACATCTGAACACCAGCACAGCCTAGGGACCTGTGAGGACAAGCAGCCAAGGTTCTCTTGAGGGCAGAGCATGCAGTGACCCAGAGAACAGTATGGGACATGCCCTCTATGTCAGTGTGGCAGGTGGGGAACCCGGGCTGAGCGGCACAATCACACAATCACACACAGGGGATGATGACATCAGTGTGGTCCCTGGGACTAAAAGCAAAGCGGCCTGACACTAACAATGATGTTCAAATGAAAAAAAAGGAAGTCCATCTCTGATGGTGTCTTTATGGCATGATATGGGGAATTTTAGGATAATTTCTAACAGGATGGGTTGCTGTGATGCTACATGACAGGTATAGAGCTTAGAGGCCATATATGTGCCCACCTGCCATTTCTTGTTGAGGGCTGACCCAGTGAACACTAGGAATGAGACAGCATACATCAGTGTCATCTGCACTTAAAAATCCACACCGGCATGGGGAAAGGAGAAGCGAGAACGGTGAGAGAGAAATGTATTACAGAGGTGGTGAACTAGAATTTAGGGAAGGAAGCTGATTAAAGAACACCCTGTCCTTGTGATGGCTCATTTGTGTTACCAGTGAAGTTGTGCCTTTTGGAATGAAGCTGTGTGAGACAAGTGTGGATCACAGAACTATGGGCAGCGGGTAATGCAGAGTGACGTCCTCAGCAAACTGGGATTGGAGTCAGAAGTGTAATGGGCATTACCATGTCGTTTGGTGTCTTGGAGGAATAATTTTCAGGACAACATGGGTATTGCATGACAAGATCAGAGTCAAATCCATCACATACCCATTATGTGCAACATCTCCTCCTACCCTATGTTCCGGACACCAACTATTATTGAAAGGGGGCAGTGTGACTCCTATTTGAGGATGAGAGCACAGGTAACTTGTATCTGTTCCTCTGCCTTTATTGTTGTGGGAAGACACAGCATCAGTAAGAATATAAGGAGAGATTGACTTTAATGGGACCAAGGGCTGCTTTCTTCTCTGATGTGGGGAGTAGGGGAGCATATGCATGTGCAGGGTGGGTAGTATGGCAAACTTGGAATCTCAAGAGAGAATCTTCTCATGGGATGTTCTGTGCCCATTATGACAGGATATGAACTTTGAGGACGTGGCCATTGCCTTCTCTCAGGAGGAGTGGGAGATCCTTGACGAGGCTCAGAGACGTCAGTACTGTGATGTGATGCTGGAAGTGTTTGCACTTGTATCATTCGTAGGTAAGACCTTCACATCTCTCCTAGTGTCCTGAGGTGATGCCCACTCGTTATTTATTCTCCAGACTTAGCACTCTCTCTCTCTCAAAGCCAGACCATGGGCTCAGCTAATTTCCCCCACTGTCTTGTCAAATTGGCTGTGGCTGCCAGTGCTGAGCTGTGCAAAGAGCCCTGAGCAATAGACTCCATGAACCTCCCTAACACTGAGTTGCCTCAGAAACTGCAGGAAGTGTCTGGGTGTCAGCAGTCTTACAGACTGCTTAATGGGTCCCTCCTGCTCTTCCACTCCAGGGAGGGTGACTCTATCCAGATCCACGGCTTCCAATTCTGCACCTTTCCTGTCGATAAAGACCCTGTGTCAGTTATCTTCTTTACATACATGAACCAGGGGCTGTTCTTGTAAGACCCTCCAATTATTATTTGTAATATTACCTTCCCTGAATACTATTGCACGCTCAATGCTATGGGCAAGTGATGACTGCTCACCTCTGTTGTCTTTTCATTGATACTCAGAATATTTAGTTTGTACATATTTCTAGAAAAGGAGGTGCAGAGAGAACCGTGGGTTTCTCCAGTGTGAACGTACAGGATGGTCCTAGAGGATGCTTAGCCCAGCTGAGTGGCAACTGGTGGGAGGTATGACGTAAGGATGGTGTTCAGATTATACCGGGATCCTGCTCCTGTACAACAGTGTTTGGTGCAGGTTTCAATGGCCACACCTCATTTATACTTTTCTTTTCCACACTTGACACTTTGCTGACTTGTCATTTCATCAGTGGCTTCCTAGCATTGTCTACCTTCGCCTTTGTGTCCTTTTTATATCACCTATTCCTCTGCACAACTCTTTCTGCAGTATACTACAACATGGACCTATGCATATGTTATAAGGAGCACATACATGCTTAAATACCCCTCAAACACCAGCTACTTGTTTATTGAATTTTACTTGGAATGAGATGTAACCAACACACAGCTTGCCATGTCACCAGCAGAGAAGATCTACTGAATGCTTTCGCAGCAGAATGAGCTGGACAGTACGCTTCTCTTCCATGTGGTGCTTGCCATGTTTTTGCTCTATTTCTGTTGAAGTCTCTCTTGTTTTGTGATCTTCAGTGGTCAAGAACTTCACAGTTGCATCTTATTAGTTCATCTGTCAGGTGTTTTATTTTCAGCCAATTGCATGAGACCAATGTATTAGGTGCAACACAGTTTTATATTGGGACTTCCTTCTGTCACCACAGTCACCATTCATTTCCGCATCATTCCTCTGTTTTCAGGTCCTTGGCATAAAATGGATGATGGAGAGGCCTATACTGAGCACAGTGTATCTGTAGGAGATTCTCAGGTCAGGGCTTCAAAATCAGCTGCAGCCACCCACAGGACCCATCTTTGTAAGCCGTGCTTCTCGGTGTTAAAAGGTATTTTGCACCTGACTGAGTTACAAGTGGCATACTTTGAGAAGAGTGTGTTCTTAAGTGATGCATGTGTGAGAGATTTGTGTTTCAGTGCAAACCCTCTCCAGCAGCAGAAGGGTGCCTGTGGAGAGAAGCCCTGGAAAGAATATATGGAGAGTGCTTCGCTTGTGACAACTTGCTTGTTCTACTTCTCTGGGATGCCTGGAGCTCGTACTGAGGTTGAGGTAGACTCCCCAGTCATCTCAGGGCTTCTCCAGCACCAGGCAACTGTGAACACTGAGGAGCCACACAGTAACAATGAGAGTTCACAGGAACGTCTCCGTGGAAAAAGACATCACCAGTGGGGTGAATGTGAAACAGCTGCCAGCCAGAAACAGAAAGTTGCTTATCAGAAAGGTCTCTGTTCCAGAGATATGATTAATGAGTCTAATAAATGTGGTAATTTGTTCAGACAAATCTTTAACCACCTACAACATGGGAGAGTTCACACTGTAGAAAAGCCCTGTGAGTGTACTGATTGTGGGAAGGTCTTCAGTGAAAGCCCTGCTCTCATTAAACACAACAGAGTTCACATTAGAAAACAGTGTTATACATGTACTTATTGTGGGAAGCCCTTCAGTCAAAGGTCTGACTTCACTAGACACCATAGAGTTCACACTGGAGAAAAGCCATATGAGTGTAATGAATGTTGGAAGCATTTCAGTGAAAGGGCTTCCCTCAATATACACCACAGAGTTCACACTGGAGAAAAGCCATATGAGTGTAGTGAATGTGGGAAGCATTTCAGTCGAAGGTCTCACCTCACTAAACACCACAGAGTTCACACTGGAGAAAAGCCATATGAATGTAGTGAATGTGGGAAGAATTTCAGTGAAAGGTCTCACCTCACTAGACACCACAGAGTTCACACTGGAGAAAAGCCATTTGTGTGTAGTGAATGTGGGAATCATTTCAGTGAAAGGGCTGACCTAACTAGACATCACAGAGTTCACACTGGAGAAAAGTCTTATGAATGTAGTGAATGTGGGAAGCATTTCAGTCAAAGGTCTCACCTCACTAATCACCACAGAGTTCACACTGGAGAAAAGCCATATGAGTGTAGTGAATGTGGGAAGCATTTCAGTCAAAGGTCTCACCTCACTAAACACCACAGAGTTCACACTGGAAAAAAGCCATAAATGTGCAGAGAATGGTTTATTTTTCTCACTTATTATAAGAACACTTAAGGGGCTCTATGAGACCCTTTCCATGAATGTAAACCCCTTTTATGGGAACATACACTCTGCTAGATTCCTCATAAATATGAGGTACAAGTGAGACTTGAAGGAGCTGCATTGTACTTGCTAACATGCCCAGACCTACCACCCAAATGAGGTCACTGTCTCTTTGTCGCTGAAGAGATTTCACCTCTAACACCTGACTACCTGAGGTGTGTGCATCGGTCACCACCCCTGGGTGCTCAGGGGAATGTATTCTATGTTATCACTTCTGCTGGAAGTAATTATGGTTCCTCCAAGCTCTTGGCAGTATCTTCATTCATTTCTCTGTGACGAGAAAATGGACCTGACCCAGGATTCATCCAGAGCACCCCTTCTCAGCTAAGAAGTGCCACCTGTCTCAGGGACATAGTGGTACTCACATTATGCTTTGATAATTTTTGGGGGATTCTTATTCACCAACCTGCAAACCCGTTGTTCTCCTGTGGTCTAGTTTAGAATCTTTTTAAAGGTATTTTTACATTTGTACCTTTAATTTTGGTTTAATCACTGCCAGAGATGATTTGCAAACACAAATGTGATCTTTCAGAATAAAGAGATGAATAGACACTGTGTTTATCCAAAAGTGTATGTGTTTTGAAAGGGAGAACATAATGTCCGGAAATCACTTTTTGTCCAATATTGGCTTATTACTTTTTGCGATCCATGGGCCTGAAAAGAAAGACCACGTGACTTTGTGCATTTAATTTTCAGCCTAGTGCCTCGAATATTGGTGAGGGCAAAGGTCAGTCTGAAGATGAGACCTTTGATCTGCTTCTGTTACCAATATGAATCATGTTCTCTGTTCACAGTATGTACTACATAAGCCTCAGCAATGTTTAGGGAACCTTCTCTCCATGTACTACAAAGGAGACATGTGCCAGGAAGTATGACATTTCATAGGCTTGTGTCATTTGTTGTAAGTCTCTGAGGTGGAACCACAATGAGGACAGAAACAGTGTTTCAATAGTGAGTGGGGAAGCCTGCAGTAAATTAGATGATAAGTGCCTCTTCTGAACATAAGGCCACAGATGTTCTGGGGCCTGTGGCTTGTGTGGCCTTTATGTACAGACATTCTCAGGACCTCCAAAACCGTTCCCTGTAGATGACGTCATTGGCAGAATAATCTAATGGTGTTGTGTATTCCCTGGCCCCTCCAGGGTATTCACATAATGTAGTTGCTCAACAGGCAAGAAGTCAAAGGTAGAGGAAGGATAACCCTGCAATCTGTCCCAGGATGTCTTTTGTATGTAGTCAGCATTCCTATTGAATTTGATGGCAATAGTTTTTTTTTTAGGATATACTTTTATGGTTTCATAGAAAGAGAGAGAGAAAGGGAGAGAGATCAATGAGAGAGAATCATTGATCAGCTGCCTCCTGCATGCCCAACTCTGGGGATCCAGCCCACAACCTGGGCATGTGCCCTGACCTGGAATCAAACCAGTGGTTTTCCGTTAATGTGATCATGCCCAGGAAAATGAGGCACAGTGGCCATGGAGAGTTTAAATTTTGTGTTCTTCTTTATTAATTATTGTATTATTTTCAGTAGCAACAACTTTCAACCTACTTAGCCACACACTGTATTTATCTCCAGTTCTTTTGTAATCTTTCTTCCTCCAAGCCCTCCATGCAGCCATTGATTTACCTTCCTGTACAATAGAGACGTTCATATTTTTCATAATTTTATTGGTACTAAAAGGTGTATTCTCTTTAAGAAACACTGGCTTCCTTCATGCTAAACAGATATTTTGAAATTCGACACTAATGTTTATGTAAATATTTATTTCCAGGAAATATTGTATTCTATTGGTAACCACTTTACTATTGAGCTGCCTGTGGTTTCAGTAATTTCTATGTTTGGGGTTTTATAAATAAAACAGTTGGGAATATTGTGTGGAGTTCTTTCTACAGGTGTATGTGTTACTTACCAAACTGTTCCAGTGTCAGTGTATGTGTTATATTTTAACATCTGGGGAACTATGATCTAAAATGGTCAATCAGCCGAAACCAGTTTGGCTCAATGGATAGAGCGTCGGTCTGCGGACTGAAAGGTCCCAGGTTCGATTCCAGGCAAGGGCATGTACATTGACTGTGGGCACATCACTGGTAGGGGGTGTGCAGGAGGCAGCTGGTCGATGATTCTCTCTCATCGATGTTTCTAGCTCTCTATCCCTCTCCCTTCCTCTCTGTAAAAAATTAATAAAAAAAAAAGTGAAAAAAGAATTTAAATAAATAAATAAATAAATAAATAAATAAATAAATAAAATGGTCAATCACTTTGCCTCCTGACCCACCCACAGTAATGAAAATTCCATTTTTCTGCAACCCCGCCAGCACATGTGAAGGTTAATTTTTTTAAATACCAGCCCTATCAGCGAGTATTGTTAACTTGCTTTTGTTTTCATTCCATTTCTGTTAAATTGTTTGATGGTGACCATTTCTTATGCATTTCTTTACATTGTCTTTATCTCCTTTGTTAAAATGTCTGCTCAGGATTTTTGTCTACTTTAAAGTTAATTTATTATCCTAACCAATAGGAGGATAGTGCAGCCTCTAAGACATATGTTTGAATTTCACTCATTCCTCAGTGACTCTAGTGACTTCTTTGCCATATGGAATTCTTGCTTTTGAATTCTAAAAACAGTATATTTTTTAATCAATTTTTACCCTATGTACTATTTATAGCCTACTTGTACCATACACTTAAAAGTTTATTTTATTTTTTTAAAATAAATCGTTATTGTTCAGATTATTACAATTGTTTCTCCTTTTTCCCCCCCATATCTCCCCATCACCCGGTTCCCTCCCCCCGGTTGTCCTTATCCATAGGTGTATGATTTTTGTCCAGTCTCTTCCCATACCCCCCATACAGACACCCCTTTCCCCCTGAGAATTATCAATCCACTCCCATTCTATGCCTCTGATTCTATTATGTTCACCAGTTTATTCTGTTCCTCAGATTTTTAATTCACTTGATTTTTAGAATCACTTGTTGATAGATATTTGTTGTTCATAATTTTTATCTTTTTTCTTTTTTTTCCTCATTTTAAAGAATACCTTTCAGCATTTCATATAATACTGGTTTGGTGGTGATGAACTCCTTAGCTTTTTCTTATCTGTGAAGCTCTTTATCTGCCGTTCAATTCTGAATAACTTTGCTGGGTAGAGTAGTCTTGGTTATAGGTTCTTGCTATTCATCACTTTGAATATTTCTTGCCATTCCCATCTGGCCTGCATAGTTTCTGTTGAGAAATCAGCTGACAGTCGTATGGGTGCTCCCTTGTAGGTAACTAACTGTTTTTCTCTTGCTGCTTGTAAGATTCTCTCTTTGTCTTTTGCCCTTGGCATTTTAATTATGATGTGTCTTGGTGTGTTCCTCTTTGGATTCCTCTTGTTTGGGGTTCTGTGCGCTTCCTGAACTTGTAAGTCTATTTCTTTCACAAGGTGGGGGAAGTTTTCTGTCATTATTTCTTCAAATAGGTTTTCAGTATCTTGCTCTCTCTCTTCTGGCACCCCAAAAATTCGTATATTGGTACGCTTAAAGCCATCCTGGAGGCTCCTTATGCCTTCCTCACACTTTTGGATTCTTCTTTCTTTCCGCCTCTCTGGTTGGGTGTTTCTTTCTTCCTCATATTCCAGATCTTTGGTTTGACTCTTCGGGTGTGGTGGTCTACTCTGTATATTCTTTATTTCAGACAGTGTATGCATAATTTCTGACTGGTCCTTTTTCCATTTTTTTGGTATTCTCATTAAGGTCCTTGAAGGTCTCTTCAAGTTTCTCAGCGGTTTTTAGAATATTCTTGAGCAACCTTATAAATATGGTTCTGAACACTGTGTTGTCCATTAGTTTGCTTTCATCTATCTCTCCTACTTGTGACATACTTAGATGTCTCCACATTTTGGCTGCCTCCCTGTGTTGATGGAGTGGCTTTGTGTGGTCGGTGACCTATAGGGGCCGGTAGCTCAGCTTCCCCAATCACCCTAGGTGGTCGCTCTTGGTACTCCCCTTTGTGGGCTGAGTGGAAAGTCTTGGTGTAGTTAAAAGCCCTGATTGCTGTTGGTACACTGGGAGGAATTGACCTCCGGTCCAATTGGTTGTGAGGGCCTGCTGTGTCTATAACGGAAGAATTGCTGTGCTGGAGACACAGTAGGGCTTTGGTGCTCACTGAGTCTGCCTCTTGAATGAGTCCCTTATGAGAGTGGTTGAAATCTGGTGTCGTCCACACCGACAGAAAAGTCACTCTCTGACCGATGGCCGAGAGTCCCGTAGGCATCTGGGTTCCCCACGTGTCCCCAGAAACTGGAGTTCAGAATGGTTGGGATTGTTGGTATCACTGGCGGGAATTGATCTCAAAGCCAGTTGGCTGTGAGGATCAGCAGTATCTCCACTGGGAGAGCTTCTGTGCTCAGCTTGGATGGGGCGGAGTCTCAGTGTGGCACAGACAAGCTTTGGTTTCCCATCTGCTCCTCCCTAAGAGGGGCGGTTACTCTGTGCCCTAATCAATGGCTGCGCGCCTCTGAGAGAAGGCAGCTTTCAAGCCTCTTCCGCTGCCAAACAGACCAGTTTCTCCCCGACTGCAGCTGGATTTCAATGCACTCAGGAAGTTTTGTTTTTCTCCCAAACGAGAAAGCTAGCCACGTAGCGTCTGCTGCCCTCCCTCTCTGTGTGCTGCGAGCAAGCCTGCCGTGTATTCAGCCTCCCGCCCTTTCTGCGCTCACGGATCTCTGCACCTCCACAGCTCCTGAGGATCAGCATCCCCTTCTCTTTTTTTCTGTAGTTGTAGGTTTTCCACTCTGCCAGCTTTCCAGTGGTTATGGACGGTGTGCGCTCTGTTTTCCAGTTGTAGTTTCAAAATTGTTGTGGTAGGCAACAGTTAGGTGTTTACCTTATGCTGCCATCTTGGTTTCTCTCCTTTCCATTTTAAGTTACACTTAAAAGTTTAATCTGCATTGTTAACATCCTCCACCAGTGTTCTTTAAGTCTAAGGATTTAATAATACAGTAAGTGAAGTCTAGGTTAGCAGTAGTTGACAATTTCATCACATTCAAACTGTCAAAATGATGGCATTGCACATGGACATAAGATATTTCATTAGTACATCATTATATTTTACTAGTGACCGTGTATATGAATGCGTGCACATTGAAATGAAATTAATCTGAAAGTGTGTGGTGAGGCAGGAGTTGGTGAGATCGGCCCCACACTCCCTAGTGCCAACCTCTCACAGTCCCTCCTTGGCCGGCGGCACCTGGGGCTTGAAGGGCATCTGTGTAATGGGTGGGGTCCCTCAGCCACTGGTTTGATTCCAGGGCAGGGCACATGCCTTCCAGAATCCCCTGGAGTGGTCATGCATGAGGTAGATAATTGCTGTTTCTCTCCTTCTCCCTTTCAAAACAAGTGCCGGGCCTGTGGAGATTGGGCTGAAACAGGCTCTCTGCCATCCCCCAAGGTGTCCTGAATTTCGAGAGGGCAGTTCTTGGGTGACACAACCCAGAATCAGGCTCCCTCCTCTCTAATTCTGGGGTGCGTTACCTGTGAACCACTGCTGTCAAGTAACCATAACTCACTGGGCAGCTCCTGTGTTGAGCATCTGAATCAGGCTGATCATTGCAGGTCATAGGTACCTGTGAGGGCATTGGGCGGTTGCTTAGCCTTTCATATAAATAGATTTTTAGCATACTTACACAGTAGCAATGAATGTGCTCAAGAACATTCATAATTAAACAGCTGAATTATTGGAAATGTAAGTTTTAAACATTTTTCAAAGTTTGATATATATGTAACTGATTTAAAACAAGCTTTAATATATATATAAAAGCTTGTTTTAAATCAGTTAAATGTATGTATGTATATATATATATATATATATATATATATATATATATATAGAGAGAGAGAGAGAGAGAGAGAGAGAGAGAGAGAGAGAGAGGCCCAGTGTATGAATTCGTGCATGCATCATCATCTTCTTCTCCTTCCCCTTCTTCATCATCCATGTCAGGAACCAAGTAGTACTGTAAAGGATTTGGCCAAATGTCATCTTTGATGACTTCCCCTAACTCATCTGCACCTGCATCAGAATGGTCAGTAAGCCAGGTACAGCAGCTCTCTGGTTCCTCATGCTGTCTCTTCCTTCTGGCTTTATTCTGTGTTTGACTTGAACGTTTCGTCAAATGCTTTCCAGATTTCCATTTGATGTCAGCGGACTTTGAAGATGGATCACCACTCTCATTCAGATGAAACTCTTTGGAGATAACTTTATTTTCAAAGTAAGGATTTTCATCCCAATAAAAATCTATTCTCTAACCTGATTTAATATCTTCAAATAGTCTCACTTCAACTCTTGTCAAATAATGCAGCGCCTCTTCATTCTCTTCCCCAAGAGGTGCAGACACTTGTGGATGGTTGACAAATGTTATTACCCCCAAATTTGGGACTTTGGCGGTCAATTCTGACCTCTTCTGAAAAAATGGTTGGCGGAGTTTGTTATATTTCTGTTCTACTTTCAAAATCTCCTCACTGTCTTGTTCATTGAGTTGTCTATTTCATTTTGTACTTCACCAATATGTTCAATCGCTTCTTGCTGTTCTTTTTCTCCATTCGGCATATCCAGAGGGGTAGGATTCTTCTCCTGCTTGGGGACTGGAGCCAGTTTTGGTTTCTTTGTTTGAGGTGAGAGCTAGGACTGGCGTTTGGGGGCCATGCTGTGAGGCAAGTCCAAGGATCTGATCAATGGGAAGTCCCCAGGCTCAAAGGCGTTGCTGAGCACTCATTTTTCAATTTTTAAAATGAATTTAGGATTTAACCAATAGGAGGGCAGTTCAGCATCTAAGACATCTCTATTCACTTCACCCATTCCTTAAGGACTCAATTGGTTTCTTTTCCATTTGGAACTGTACAGTATGTTTTGAATACTGGAAGGAAAATTGTTTTTCTCACATGTTATCTTATGCACAATTTAATGCCCACTTGCATGATACACTTTTAAGTTATATCTATGTTGATAACATTCTCCACCATTTATTCCTGGTGGTAAATACTCTCATCATGATTAGTTTCAAAATGATAAAATGTTGGCACTGAACATGGGCCTGCTAGGATATCTCAGTAGCACGTCATTATATTTTATTACAAACATGCTGATGCATAAGGTACAAATATACTCAAGAAAATTTATGATAAAATAGTAAAATAATGGGAAGTGACAAGTTTTAATCATTTTTTTAAACTTTGATGTAAGTGTAATTCATTTAAAATATACATTCAAAGGCCTATGTTTTTTCATTATCCTCTGTTTCCGTTAATGTACCCTCAAAATCTTCTGAACTTGTGCAGTGAAATCTTTTTGAACATGAAGTAATGAACTCTAACAGTACAGACCAAGGTGAGGCCGACCTGCTTCAGATGCTTCCTGTTCCTGAACACAGGTGTGCCTGGGACATCTTCTACAAAACAGACCAAGGCATGATTTTGCTTAGAGGACCTGGCAGAAAAGTGATGGTCTTCACTCAAATTGGTGTTGTTGAATCAAATCAATTTTAAGTCTCTTCTTTTTTTTTCATTGTTTTTTTAGAGAGAGAGGGAGACAGAGACACATCAATGATGAGAGAGAATTATTGATCAGCTCTCTCCTGCATGCCCCCTACAGGGATGGAGCTCCCCAACCTAGGCAAGTGCCCTGACTTGGAATCCAACTAGAGATACCTTGTTTCATGGGTCCATGCCTAACCACTGAGCCATGCCATGTGGGCAAACTCTTTTTTGTAGGCTCTATTACAAATAGACCCAATTTCCCCCATCTTCATCCCCCTTTGCTTCCCTCTACCCTGCCCCCACTATTTCTAGGCACTCAGTACATTATTGTCTATGTCCATGGACTATGCATATATGTACATACTTATTTTTTGCTGCATTTCACATTACTTTGCACAAAATGAATACAACCAATTGACTAAGCAGCTCCAGAACTGTTAGTGTTCATTAATCAAGAAGTAAACGATGTAGGAAGCAACACTTTATAATTCCTCCCATACACATATTGTAAAGACAACAGAATCCTAACATGTGTGACACAGGCTGGTTTCGACACATAGAAAGCCTAAGCAAGAAGGGTGAGTAATGAATATCCACATGGTCAGACCAGGAGCCATTCTCCAAGAACTAGACTACACCTAGCCTGTTATTCACGCTGCCCGCATATACTAGAGAAGAACCAAGCAACACTTAGAGAGATGGAGTTACATTTATTACGCGCGGGTCCAGAGGAAAATGTCTCTCAAATGCTGGGCCCCACCCTGGAGGAATTTTCTCAATTTATATGTTCCCTAACCATAAATACAACCAGGACCTCATGGATCATAGATCAGTGCTCAACCATTGTGCCACACCAGCTGGGCTATATTATATATTTTTAAAAAATGTAATATGTCTTTTTGATCGTTGATAGTATTACAGATGTCTCCCATTTTAGCCTGTGCATATATTCTTTGGGGGAACTCCTCCGTTCTCCCCACACCCCTCTCCTAGGAGATCTGCCAGTTTGTCCCAGTTAACCAGGCCTCTGGCCCCATCTTGTCCTTCCCCAGGGCCACTTGCTGAACCACATCACCTTTATTCACCAATGTCATTGGCTGGGATGCTAGCCCTCCCTTTGGCGTTTGAGAAAACTACATTACCCAGAAAGGAATGCGAGTACATAGGCGGAGCCAAAGGACACTTTGTGTCAGTGCATCCGGTTAGGGCGGGACATCTGCCTTCCTCCTCCTGGCGGGCATTTTGATCTCCTCAGTTTCTTCCAGGACTCACAGGCTTCAGCCCACTAGTGGTGAGTAGGAGGAGGCCTAGGAGGCAGCGTCCTTGCTGTGCAGGGTGTGTTTGAGGCTTGTTTTAGCACCATCAGGCCGGGTTTGGGGCCTCCGCGCCTCCCAGACTCCTCTTTGCTTACCGCGTTCTTTCAGCCAGACCCCATTGAACCCTGCAGCACCAGGGGAGGGGAGGTCTTCATACCTGACATCTGACTGTGGTTCTTCATAGGTTAGATTTAAGGGAAAAACAGTCCTGGAGAGAGGCCTACATAGCAGGACTCAAGGCTGCCTCTATGAGTGTAGACTATCAGAGTCTGGGCAGTACTTGATCCTGTTTGAATTTGGCAAGCATTCTCTTGACCACACATGCTGAATAATAAGTAAGAGGGTGAGGAGATGATTATAGGTGGCAGGACTGTAGCAGTGCAGGTGTGAGAGAGGTGTGGTAGAAAGAGTGATGAGCACTTGGAGAGGGAGTGTGACTTCTTGGCCAGAGCACCTTGATATTGACATAAAAGTGAAAGTAGGGAGAGTCCATTACTGGTGGAGTCTTGACGATAAAATAAGGGTGATTTTTGGATAATGCCTGGAAAGAGTGATGTTTTGGTGCTACCTGCCATGTTCAGGGCTTGGATGACATTCATGTACCCACCTGCCTTTTGTAGTTGGGGGTGACACACTGATGGTTAATAATGAGATAGTATACTTCAGTGTTCCCCAGGCTTGAAATTCTCCATGGGCATGGGTAAGGGAGAAGGGTAAGAGAGAAATGGATTATGGAGTTGGTAATCAATAAATTTGGAAAATAAGGTAATTCAGAAACAACCTGTCCTCGCCAATGCAAATTTGTGTTACCTTTGAAGTGTGCCTCTGGGAAAGAAGCAGTGTGAGAGAAGTGTTGTTCAAAGAACTATGTGCAGCAGGTAATACAAAGCTATGGCCTCAGCATTCTGCGATTGTGCTTGTAAAGGTGAAGTTTGACGCAATGTATTTGGTGTCTTTGAGGAACAATCTGAGGGACTACACAGGTATTGCCTGATAAGATCAGTATCAAATCACTCACCCTCCCTGTATGGCTGACATCTCTTCCTACCCTATGTTCTTGACACCCACTCTACTGTAGGAAGTAGTTATACGTGTGAGCCTCCGACTGACATGCTGGCAAAGTTGCAAACAAGTCCCAGCTTGGAGGGCAGCTTAATGGGTCCCACCTGCTATTCCTCTCCCTGGAATGGTGACTATGTCCAGATCCATGGCTTCCATTTCTACCTCCTTCCTCTAGGCAAAGGTCTTTGGTGACTGCCTGTGCCAGGTTATGGTCTTTACTTACATGAACCTTGAGCTGTTCTTAAAAGATCACACTTCCGTTGTTTGTAATATTATCTGCCTTAAATATGATTGTAAGCTGAATGGCTCTAGGCCAGTGCTGGCTGCCTATCTCTGTCATATTTCATTAATAGTTGGAATAGTTCTGTTATACGTATTTGTAGAGAAGAATATGCAGGATGAACCCTGATTTTTTTCACAGGGTGAACATGCAGGATGGTCTCTGAAGAGGCCTGATCCTGTTGAGTTGCAAATGTGGGCTAGATATGGTATAAGGGTGGTGTTTAGATGATACCAAGCACCTGCTCATTTCCAACAGTGTTTAGGTGCAAGTACCATGGGCAATAGCACATTTCTACCTTTTCTCTGCCATACTTGACACTGTGCTGACTTGTCATTTCACCTGTGACCTCCTGGCCTTTGATACCTTCACCTGTGTGGACTTTTTGCATCACCTCTTCCTCTGCATTGCTTTGTCTTCAGCATTCTCTAACTGTACATGTGTTATGAGATGTACATAGGAGCTTAAATAGTTCTTTAACACCAGCTACTAATTTATTGAATACTAGAGGCCTGGAGCATGAAATTTGTTCATTGCATCCCTAGGCCTGTCTAGTGATCAGGGTCAATCAGATTCCCTGCCTCCCCACCTCTTCCATCCCTCACTGCACGCGTACTGCCACGGCATGGTTCCCCCCACCAGCAAGGCTCCTCCTTCCCTGGCTCCCTCAGCGCCCTGCTGCTGCCATTGGTCACCTATCATGTTCCGCACCGTCTCCTGGTGGTCAGTGCACGTCATTGCGAGCGATTGTTCTCCTGGTTGAACTCCCAAGGGCACACTTTGCATAATACCCTTGTGTATGTATATATGAATATCGATATAGAGATAGAGATAGATATATAAACAGAGAGATAGAGACAGACAGAGAGACAGAGAGAGAGAGAGAGAGAGAGAGAGAGAGAGAGAGAGGATTACTTGCAATGAGACATAATCATATTTCAGCACAGCGTTCCATGTCACCAGCAGACAAACCGTGCTGAACACTGTTAGCAGAAGAATGAGCTGACAATCCTGCTTCTCTTCCATGTGGTGCTTGCCATGTGTGTGTCATTTTGTTTGAGGTCTTCCTTGTTTTGTGATCTTCAGTAGACTGACCTTTATGAAGTGAATTATAAGTGTAACAAATGTGGGAAATCTTTCAGAGAAATCTTTAACCTCATTCATCGTAGAAGAGTTTACACTGTAGAAAAGCCTTAGGAGTGTAGTGATCATGGGATGTCCATCATCCTGAGCTCCAAACTCATTCCACAACAAAGTCCACACTGGAAAAAAGCTGTATGAGTGTCGTGATTGCAGGATGTCCTTGCATCACAGCATTACCATCACTCCACACCAGAGAGTTCACACTGGTGAAAACCTTATGAGTGTAGTGAATGTGGGAAAGCTTTTACCCACAATAATCACCTCCTTATCCACAGGAGAGTTCACACTGGAGACAAGCCATGAGCATAATGACTGTGGGAAGTCATTTACACACAGGTTTACCCTCATCCAACACCACAGAGTTCACACTGGAGAAAAGCCCTAAGAGTGTAGTGACTGTAGGAATTCCTTTAGGCAACACAGTAACTTCACTCAATACCAGAGAGTTCACAGTGGTGCAAAACCTTATGAGTGTTGTGAATGTGGGAAATCTTTTACCTGCAATAATCACCTCCTTATCCAGAAGAGAGTTCACATTGGAGAAAGGCTATACGCCTGTACTGATTATGGGAAGTTTTTAATCTTTATTAATATCCGTGGTGTAAATACTCACATCCTTGTGAGGTTCAAACAGCCAAAATGATGATTTTGAACATGGACATAATAATATATTTCAGTAGCACATCATTATATTTTATTTTCAATATGCTGATTCAGTAGCACCAAATATGTTCAAAACTTTTCACAATAAAACAATAAAATTATTTGGAAGCATCAAGATTAAACCTTTTCTAAAATTGATTTAAGTAGAATTTATTTAAATGGACATTAAAAAAAATACACTTTTGTTGTTTCCCTGCATGCCTGCATTGCTGATACCAAGTTCCTACTGACCTCATCAAGCTTCATTCTCGGCCTATAAAATATTTGATGCAATCATTCAGTCTTACATTGATATAGCTTACTTTAATTATTCCCTTGGAAAAAAGACACTTTTGAAATCCCATGAATGGTATTCTAGCCTTCCACCACTATCTAACTCATCCTGATGGTTTTTGTATCTAACTATTCTCAGGTACATTATTGGGTTGTTACTTAAAATGTCACGTATGTCTGACCGAGGTGAAACAGCTAAGTGGGTCAGCCAATAATTTCAATAATGGAAAGTTGCAAGTTCCAACCCTGATCACATCAATTACAAGAGTTAATCAAAGAAAAAATATAAAATTAATGGAACAAAAAATAGATATCTCTCTCTCTCTCTCTCTCTCTCTCTCTGTCTCTCCAGACGGTCCTCGGGTTACTTTGGACTCGACATACATTGTTTTGTGGTTACGTGCCATTTGCAATTTATTTATATAAAAAAAAGTTCTGCATTTCGATGTAAGGCGTTTGCACGATGTTCACCGGGGAACTAGTTGGCCAGTGGAGTGGATGAATAAGTCATCACGCGGCACTATACAAGGAAGATGCTGTCATTCAGTCGCCGTTGATAAGCCGTTTTGGATTGTGCTTCTTTCGCTCTCTTTTGTTTGTATTGTTATTTTGAACACTTTTTGCCCTTCCTTATGGCTCCTAAGCATAAGGCAGATTGTTCTGATGGCAGTGCTACAAAAAGAAGGAAAGCCCTCACAATGGAAGTGAAAGGAGACATAATGAGACGCTCAGAAAAGGGCGAAACACCTACGAACATCGGGCGGTTGCTTGGCCTAAGTCCTACAACTGTCTCGACAATCATCGACGATCAAAAGCATGTACTTGAACATGTGAAAGGATCTGCTCCTATGAAATCAACTGTGGTTACAGAGCAGCATAGTGGTCTCATCATTGAGATGGAAAGATTATTAATGCTTTGGCTGGATGAGCAGCATCAACGGAATATCCCAGTTAGCCAGATGTTGATTCAGGAGAAGGCTAAAAGATTGTTTGAGGCCTTGAAAAAAGAAAAGAGGGAAGGGAGTGAAAGGGAAGAGTTTGTGGCTAGCAAAGGTTGGTTTATGGGTTTTAAGGATCGTGCTAATTTGCATAATCTTAAACTGCCAGGGGAAGCTGCTAGGGATGATGCTAAAGCAGCAGGTGATTTTCCTACTGCCTTGGCTGAGATAATTAGGGAAGGGGGTTACTGTGATAAACAAGTGTTTAATGTTCATGAGACAGGTTTGTTCTGGAAGCATTTGCCTACACGTAAGTACATTGGCAAGGAGGAGAAGACAGCATCAGGCCATAAAGCCAGCAAGGAGAGATTGACTTTGCTACTTGGGGCTAATGCTGCTGGTGACTTCAAGCTGAAGCCCTTGGTGTGTCTGGCCGAGAATCCAAGGGCAATCAAGGGCATATGGAAGGGTCTACTACCTGTCATCTGGAAATCTAACAAGAAGGCATGGGTGACACTCAGTGTATTTGAGGACTGGTTCACCAACCATTTTGTGCCAGAAGTCAAGGACTACTGTGCTTCAAGGGGGCTGCCCTTTAAGGTGTTGCTAGTGCTGGACAATGCCCCTTGTCACCCTGCCGATTTGAATGACTTTCATCCAAATGTCAAGGTGGTTTACTTTCCACCTAGCACCACCTCCCTTTTACAGCCTATGGGCCAAGGTGTCATTGCCTCTTTTAAGGCCTACTACCTCCAAAGGACATTTGCTATGGCTTTTAGGGCAACTGAGAAGGATAAAGAGTTGACTTTCAATGACTTTTGGAAATCTTACAATGTTCTAGCTGCTGTAAAAAACATTTCTGATTCTTGGGATGAAGTTAAGCAGACGAACTTGAATAGTGTTTGGAAAAAATTGTGTCCCCAGTTTGCGAACGATTTCCATGGCTTTGAGGATTCCATGGAGGTTTTCATCAAGAATGTGGTTGAGTTGAGTAAGCAGCTTGATTTGGAGGTGGAGGCTGAGGATGTCACAGAGCTGCTGGCATCTCATGGAGAGGAGCTATCTGCTGAGGACCTCACTCAACTGAAACAGCAGTTCATTGAAGAGGAAGACACACCAACCCCAGTGTCCAGGAGATTTACAAGCAAGGAATTAGCAGGGGCCTTTGCCATGATAGAGGATGCCTTGGCAAGTTTTGAGGCTCAGGACCCCAACAGTGACAGGTACACTAAGGCTGCCAGAGGGGTCATGGATAGCCTGCGGTGTTACAAGGAGATTTGGGAGGACCAGAAGAAGGTATCCTTCCAGACTAGCCTCGAACATTATAATAAGAAGGTGGAGAGGCCTGCAACAGATTCCGTACCCTCTACCTCATATGCTTCTCCAGACTCACCTGATCCAGGATCTCAAGCACCTTCTGGAGGTACTGCCTCTCCGGACTCACCTGACCCAGTATCTCCAGTACCTTCTGCAGGGTCTGCCTCTCCGGACTCACCTGACCCAGTATCACATGCATCTTCTGCAGGTTCTGCCTCTCAAACCTCCTCCCCGCAGCAGCCTAGTGTAAGCCTGTCTTTCCCCACTTTGCAACATCCAGTGTGCAAGCCAACAACCGTAGTAAAGGTAAGGATAATCCAGTATTTACCTTTATATGTACGTATGTGCTTTATGCTTTTTATTATTTATTTTCCACAAGTAAAGGTCAGGAATTGTTATTTTTCTTTTAAATTTTTTTTACTGTTTCACTTCATTTCTGCTGTGTATGTGTGCCATGTGAGTGACGTAGGTGCTTATGTAGGTGGGTTTTTACTTACAGTGAAAATTGCATTAATTCGCGCCATAGGAACAGATCTCCGACGTAGTCCTACTATATATATACCAATTACTAGAATGTATAAAATTAATGGAACAAAAAATAGATCTCTCTCTCTCTCTCTCTCTCTCTCTCTCTCTGTACACACACACACACACACACATGCACACAGTGGACAGATTATTATTATCTCTGAATGCATAATAATCTGGCCATTCAGTGTGTATATATATAAGACCCCTTATATATATACATGAATTCGTTCATGGGTGGGGTTCGGCCAGCCTGACCAGGGGGAGGGGATATGGGCAGTTGGCCAGACTGCCTGCTGGTTGAACTCCTGGTCGAGGCGACAATTTGCATATTAACCTTTTATTATATAGGATATATACTGAGTTGCCAGATTATTATGCATTCACAGATCACAATTACAAGGCCACTCATTGTATATATACTAGTGGCCCAGTGCATGAATTTCGTGCATGGGGGTTGTCCCTCAGCCTGGCCTGCACCCTCTCCAATCTGGGATCTCCTGTGAGATCAGGCCTAAACCGGCAGTAGGATATCCCTCTCAGAATCCAGGGCCCCTGGCTCCTAACCGCTCATCTGCCTTCCTGCCTGATTGCCCCTAACCACTCTGCTTGCTGACCTGCTCGCTCCCAACTATCCCGCCCCGTTAGCCTTCTCACCCTCAACTGGACCTCCCTTCCAGCCTGTTCACCCCCAACTGTCCCCCTGCTGACCTGATTGCCCCCAACTGTCCCCCTGCCAGCCTGCTTGCCCCCAACTGCCCCCCCCGCTACCGGTGACTGGCCCCCTCTGCTGGCCTGATCACCTGCAAATGCCCTCCCCTCCTGGCCTGATCACTACTACCGCCTCTGCCTTAGCCCTGCTACCATGGCGTTGTCTGGAAGGATGTCCGGAATGTCTCCTGGTCTAATTAGCATACTACCTTTTTATTAGTATAGATAGGGGCTTGGTGCATGGGTGAGGGCCGGCTGGTCTGCCCTGAAGAAGGCCCTGATTCAGGGTAGGGGTGCACTTGGGGAGCGGGCGTGGCTTGGGAGAGGGTCCTGGGGTAGTTTGTAAGCCGACCATGTCCCCATTGGGGTGTGGGTCCCCACTTGGGGTGTTGCCAGCCTGGGTGAGGAACTGGGGCAGTATGCAGGCCAGCCATGCCCCCATCGGGATAAGGGTCTCTGATGCGGGGGCATGGCCGGCCTTGGCTAAGGGGTGAGGGCCGTTTACAGGCTGGTCACGCCCGCATTGGGTTGAGGGTACCTGCTGGGGGGGTGTGGTCGACCAGGGCCAGGGGCTGAGGGCCGTTTGTGGGTTGTTGCAGGCCAGCCAAACCCCCAGATTTGTCCAGAAGGACATCCGGAAGGTCTCCAGGTTGAATTAGCATATTACTCTTTTATTAGTATATACACTGAGGGTCCAGATTATTATGACCTCTGAACGCATAATAATCTGGCCACTCATTGTGTGTGTGTGTGTGTGTGTGTGTGTGTGTGTGTGTGTGTATGTATTAGAGGCCCGGTGCATGAATTCGTGCGTGGGTGATGGGTGGGGTCTGGCCAGCCTGGCCAGGGGGAGGGAACATGGGTGGTTGGCTGGCCTGCCTGCTGGTCGAACTCCAGGTCGAGGGGACAATTTACATATTAGCCTTTTATTATGTACGATATACACTGAGTGGCCAGATTATTATGTGTTCAGATATCATAATAATCTGGCCACTGTGTGTGTGTGTATTAGTGGACCAGTGCATGAGTTTCCTGCAGGGGGGGTAAGGGGTGTCCCTCAGCCTGGCCTGCACCCTCTCCGATCTGGGACCCCTTGGGTGATGTCAGTCGGACATCCCTCTTGCACTCCAGGACCGCTTACTCCTAACCGCTCAACTGCCTGCCTACCTGATCGCCCCTAACCACTCTGAAGCCAGCCTGCTCATGCCCAACTGCCCCACGCCGCTGTCCTTCTCGCCCCCTACTGCCCCCCTTGCTGGCCTGTTTGCCCCCAACTGTCCTCCCACCAGCCTGCTCGCCCCCAACTGCCCCCCCTGCCTGCCTGATCACCCCCAAATGCCCTCCCCTCCTGTCCTGATCACCCCCAAATGCCCTCGCCTCCTGGCCTAATCACCCCCAAATGCCCACCCCTCCTGGCCTGATCACCACCAAATGCCCTTTCCTCCTGGCCTGATCACCCCTAACTGCCTCTGCCTTGGCCGCGCAACCATGGCTTTGTCCTGAAGGAGGTCCAGAATGTCTCCCAGTCTAATTAGCATACTACCTTTTTGTTAGTATAGATAGAGGTCTAGTGCACAGGTGGGGGCCGGCTGGTGTGCCTTGAAGGGGGTCCCGGATCAGGGTGGGGGTCCACTTGCGGGGGAGGGGCTGGCCTGGGTAAGGGGCCTGGGGCAGTTTGCGTGCCGGCCATGCCCCCATCGGGTTGGGGGACCCCACTGGGAGCAGTGCCTGCCTGGGTGAGGAACTGGAGTAGTATGCAGGCCAGCCATGCCCTCATTGGGTTGAGGTTCCCCAATTGGGGTCATTGCCGGCCTGGGCAAGGGGCTGAGGTCTGTTTGCAGGCTGGCCCCGCCACCATCGGGGTGAAGGGACCCGCTGGGGTGTGTGACTGACCTCAGCAAAGGGCTGAGGGTCCTTTAGGGATCGTTTACGGGACAGCCAAGCCCAGGCTTTATCCAGAAGGATATCCGGAAGGTCTCCCAGTTGAATTAGCATATTACTTTTTTATCAGTGTATATATATATATATATATATATATATATATATATATATATACACACACATTATATCCCGATTTCTCTCTCTTTGAAGTCAATATATATCTTTTAATCACCTAGTCTGTCCACAAACATCTGAACACCAGCACAGCCTAGGGACCTGTGAGGACAAGCAGCCAAGGTTCTCTTGAGGGCAGAGCATGCAGTGACCCAGAGGACAGTATGGGAGGTGCCCTCTATGTCAGTGTGGCAGGTGGGGAACCCGGGCTGAGCGGTACAATCACACACAGGGGATGATGACATCAGTGTGGTCCCTAGGACTAAAAGCAAAGCGGCCGAACACTAACAATGACGTGCAAATGAATGAAAAGGGAGTCCATCTCTGATGGTGTCTTTATGATATGATATGGGGGATTTTAGGATAATTTCTAACAAGATGGGTTGCTGTGATGCTACATGACAAGTGTAGAGCTTATAGGCCATATATGTACCCACCTGCCATTTCTTGTTGAGGGCTGACCCAGTGAACACTAGGAATGAGACAGCACACATCAGTGTCACCTGCACTTGAAAATCCCCACCGACATGGGGAAAGGAGAAGAGAGAAGGGTGAGAGAGAAATGTATTACAGAGTTGGTGAACTAGAAGTTTGGGAAAGAAGCTGATTAGAAAACACTCTGTCCTTGTGATGTCTTATTTGTGTTACTAGTGAAGTTGTGCCTTTGGGAATGAAGCTGTGTGAGACAAGTGTGGATCAATGAACTAGGGGCAGCAGGTAATGCAGAGTGATGGCCTCAGCAAACTGGGATGTGAGTCAGAAGGGTAATGGGCGTTACCATGTCGTTTGGTGTCTTGGAGGGACAGTTTGGAGGACAACATAGGTATTGCCTAATAAGACCAGTGACAAATCCATCACATTCCCATTATGTGCAACATCTCCTCCTACCCTATGTTCCTGACACCAACTATTATTGAAAGGGGGCAGTGTGACTCCTATTTGAGGATGAGAGCACAGGTAACTTGTATCTGTTCATCTGCCTTTATTATTGTGGGAAGACACAGCATCAGTAAGAATATAAGGAGAGATTGACTTTAGTGGGAACAAGGGCTGCTTTCTTCTTTGATGTGTGGAGTAGGGGAACATATGCATGTGCAGGGTGGGTAGTATGGCAAACTTGGAATCTCAAGAGAGAATCTTATCATGGGATGTGCTGTGCCCATTATGACAGGATATGAACTTTGAGGACGTGGCCATTGCCTTCTCTCAGGAGGAGTGGGAGATCCTTGATGAGGCTCAGAGACGTCTGTACTGTGATGTGATGCTGGAAGTGTTTGCCCTTGTATCATTCATAGGTAAGACCTTCGCATCTCTCCTAGTGTCCTGAGGTGATGCCCACTCCTTATTTATTCTCCAGACTTGGCACTCTCTCTCTCTCTCTCAAAGCCAGACCATGGGCTCAGCTAATTTCCGCCACTGTCTTGTCAAATGGGCTGCGGCTGCCAGTGCTGAGCTGTGCAAAGAGCCCTGAGCAATAGACTCCATGAACCTCCCTAACACTGAGTTGCCTCAGAAACTGCAGGAAGTGTCTGGGTGTCAGCAGTCTTACAGACTGCTTAATGGGTCCCTCCTGCTCTTCCACTCCAGGGAGGGTGACTCTATCCATATCCACGGCTTCCAATTCTACACCTTTCCTGTCAATAAAGACCCTGTGTCAGTTTTCTTCTTTACATACATGAACCAGGGACTGTTCTTGTAAGACCCTCCAATTATTATTTGTAATATTACCTTCCGTGGATACTATTGCAAGCTGAATGCTATGGGCAAGTTATGGCTGCTCACCTCTGTTGTCTTTTCATTGATACTCAGAATATTTAGTTTGTACATACTTCTAGAAAAGGAGGTGCAGGGAGAACCCTGTGTTTCCCCAGGGTGAATGTACAGGATGGTCATATAGGATACTTAGCCCAGCTAAGTGGCAACTGGGGGGAGGTATGACGTAAGGATGATGTTCAGATTATACCAGGAACCTGCTCCTGTCCAACAGTGTTTGGTGCAGGTTCCAATGGCCACACCTCATTTATACCTGTCCTCACTAGACACTTTGCTGACTTGTCATTTCATCAGTGGCTTCCTAGCATTGTCTACCTTGGCCTTTGTGTCCTTTTTACATCGCCTATTCCTCTGCACATCTCTTTCTGCAGTATACTACAACATGGACCTATGTAAGTGTTATAAGGAGCACATTCTGCTTAAATACCCCACAAACACCCGCTACTTGTTTATTGAATTTTACTTGGAATGAGATGTAACCAACCTTCTGCACAGCTTGCCCATGTCACCAGCAGAGAAGATCTATTGAATGCTTTAGCAGCAGAATGAGCTGGACATTCCGCTTCTCTTCCATGTGGTGCTTGCCATGTTTTTGCTCTATTTCTGTTGAAGTCTCTCTTGTTTTGTGATCTTCAGTGGTCAAGAACTTCACAGTTGCATCTTATTAGTTCATCTGTCAGGTCTTTTATTTTCAGCCAGTTGCATGAGACCAATGTATTATGTGCAACACAGTTTTATAAAGGGACTTCCCTCTGTCACCACAGTCAACATTCATTCCCTCATCATTCCTCTGTTTTCAGGTCCTTGGCATAAAATGGATGATGGGGAGGCCTATTCTGAGCACAGTGTATCTGTAGGAGATTCTCAGGTCAGGGCTTCCAAGACAGCTGCAGTCATCCAGAGGACCCATCTGTGTAAGCCGTGCTTCTCAGTGTTAAAAGGTATTTTGCACCTGACTGAGTTACAAGTGGCATACTTTGAGAAGAATGTGTTCTTAAGTGATGCATGTGTGAGAGACTTGTGTTTCAGTGCAAACCCTCACCAGCAGCAGAAGGATGCCTGTGGAGAGAAGCCCTGGAAAGAAGATATGGACAGAGCTTCGCTTGTGAAAACTTGCTGGTTCTACTTCTCTCGGGTGCCTGAAGCTAGTACTGAGGTTGGGGTAGACTCCCCAGCCACCTCAGGGCTTCTCCAGCACCAGGCCACTCTTATCACTGAGGAGCCACACAGTAACAATGAGATTTCACAGGAATGTCTCATTGGAAAAAGATATCACCAGTGGGGTGAATGTGAAATAGCTGCCAGCCAGAAACAAAATGTTGCTTATCAGAAAGGTCTCAGCTCTGGAGATATGATTAATGAGTATAATAAATGTGGTAAAGTGTTAAGACAAATCTTTAACCACCTACAACATGGGAGAGTTCACACTGTAGAAAAGCCCTGTGAGTGTACTGATTGTGGGAAGGTCTTCAGTGGAAGCCCTGCTCTCATTAAACACAACAGAGTTCACATTAGAAAAAAGTGTTATACATGCAGTGACTGTGGGAAGTCCTTCAGTCAAAGATATCATCTCACTGTACACCACAGAGTTCACAGTGGAGAAAAGCCATATGAGTGTAGTGAATGTTGGAAGCATTTCAGTGCAAGGGCTGCCCTCACTAAACACCAGAGAGTTCACACTGGAGAAAAGCCATATGAGTGTAGTGAATGTGGGAAGTCCTTCAGTCAAAGGTATAACCTCACTGTACACCACAGAGTTCACACTGGAGAAAAGCCATTTGTTTGCATTGAATGTGGGAAGCATTTCAATCTTAGGTCTACCCTTACTATATACCACAGAGTTCACACTGGAGAAAAGCCATATGAGTGTAGTGAATGTGGGAAGCATTTCAGTCGAAGGTCTTACCTCACTAAACACCACAGAGTTCACAGTGGAGAAAAGCCATATGAGTGTAGTGAATGTGGGAAGTCCTTCAGTCAAAGGTATAACCTCACTGTACACCACAGAGTTCACACTGGAGAAAAGCCATTTGTGTGCATTGAATGTGGGAAGCATTTCAATCTTAGGTCTACCCTCACTATACACCACAGAGTTCATACTGGAGAAAAGTCATAAATGTGCAGGGAATGGTTTATTTTTCTCACTTACTATAAGAACACTTAAGGGGCTCTATGAGACCCTTTCCATGAATGTAAACCCCTTTTATGGGAACATACACTCTGCTAGATTCCTCATAAATTTGAGGTACAAGTGACTTGAATGAGCTGCATTGTACTTGCTAAATACCCAGACCTACCACCCAAATGAGGTCACTGTCTCTTTGTCACTGAAGAGATTTCACCTCTAACACCTGACTCACCTGAGGTGTGTGCATCGGTCACCACCCCTGAGTGCTCAGGGGAATGTATTCTTTGTTCTTACTTCTGCTGGAAGTAATTATGGTTCCTTCAAACTCTTGGCAGTATCTTCATTCATTTCTCTGTGACGAGAAAATGGACCTGACCCAGGATTCATACAGAGCACCCCTTCTCAGCTAAGAAGTGCCACCTGTTTCAGGGACATAGTGGTACTCACATTATGCTTTGATAATTTTTGGGGGATTCTTATTCACCAACCTGCAAACCCGTTGTTCTCCTGTGCTCTAGTTTAGAATCTTTTTAAAGATATTTTTACATTTGTACCTTTAATTTTGGTTTTATTCACTGCCACAGATGATTTGCAAACACAAATGTAATCTTTCACATTGTAGAGATGAATAGATATTGTGTTTATCCAAAAGTGTATGTGGTTCGAAAGGGACAACATAATGTCCGGGAATCACTTTTTGTCCAATATTGGCTTATTACTTATTGCAGCAAGTGGCCTAAAAAGAAAGACCACGTGACTTTGTGCATTTAATTTTCAGCCTAGTGCCTCGAATATTGGTGAGGGTAAAGGTCAGTCTGAAGATGACACCTTTGATCTGTTTATGTGACCAATATGAATTATGTTCTCTGTTCACAGTATGTACTACATAAGCCTCAGCAATGTTTAGGGAACCTGCTCTCCATGTACTACAAAGGAGACATGTGCCAGGAAGTATGACATTTCATAGGCTGGTGTCATTTGTTGTAAGTCTCTGAGGTGGAACCACAATGAGGACAGAAACACTGTTTCAATAGTGAGTGGGAAAGCCTGCAGGAAATTAGGTGATAAGTGCCTCTTCTGAACATAAGGCCACAAATGTTCTGGGGCCTGTGGCTTGTGTGGCCTTCATGTGCAGACATTCTCAGGACCTCCAAAACTGTTTCGTGTAGCTGACATCATTGGCAGAATAATCTAATGGTGTTGTGTATTCCCTGGCCCCTCTAGGGTGTTCATGTAATGTAGTTGCTCAACAGGCAAGAAGTCAAAGGTAGAGGAAGGATGACCCTGCCATCTGTCCCAGGATGTCTTTTGTATGTAGTCAGCATTCCTATTGAATTTGATGGCAATAGTTTTGTGTTTTTTTTTTTATATATATATATACTTTTATGATTTCAGAGAAAGAGAGAGAGAAAGGGAGAGGGATCAATCAGAGAGAATCATTGATCAGCTGCCTCTTGCATGCCCACCTCTGGGGATCCAGCCCACAACCTGGGCATGTTCCCTGACCTGGAATCAAACCAGTGGCTTTCCGTTAATGTGATCACGCCCAAGAAAATGAGGCACAGTGGCCATGGAGAGTTTATATTGTGTGTTCTTCTTTATTAATTATTGTATTATTTTCAGTAGCAACAACGTTAAACGTATTTTCCCTCACCCTGTATTTCCCTTTTGTAATCTTTCTGCCTCCCAGTCCTCCATGCAGGCACTGATTTACCTTCCTGTACAATAGAGAAGTTCATATTTTTCATAATTTTATTGGTACTAAAAGGTGTATTCTCTTTAAGAAACACTGGCTTCCTTCGTGCTTCTCAGATATTTTGAGATTCGACACTAATGTTTATGTAAATATTTATTTCCAGGAAATATTGTATTCTATGGGTAACCACTTGAACTATTGAGCTGCCTATGGTTTCAGTTATTTCTATGTTTGGGGTTTTATAAATAAAACAATTGGGAATATTGTGTTGAGTTCTTTCTACAGGTGTATGTGTTACTTACCAAACTGTTCCATTGTCAGTGAATGTGTTATATTTTAACATATGGGGAACTGTGATCTAAAATGGCCAATCACTTTGCCTCCCGACCCACCCACAGTAATGAAAATTCCATTTTTCTGCAACCCTGCCAGCACATGTGAAGGTTAATCGTTTTAAATACTAGCCCTATCAGTGAGTATTGTTAATTTGCTTTTGTTTTCATTCCATTTCTGTAAAAATGTTTGATAGTGATCATTTCTCATGCATTTCTTTACATTGTCTTTTTCTCCTTTGTTAAAATGCCTGCACAGGATTTTTTGTCTACTTTAAAGTTAATTTATTATCCTAACCAAGAGGAGGATAGTGCAGCCTCTAAGACACATGTTTTAATTTCACTCATTCCTCAATGACTCTAGTGGCTTCTTTGCCATATGGAATTCTTGCTTTTGAATTCTAAAAACAATATACTTTTTCTCAATTTTTACCCTATGTACTATTTATAGCCCACTTGTGCCATACACTTAAAAGTTCAATCTGCATTGTTAACATCCTCCACCAGTGTTCTTTAAGACTAAGCATTTAGTAATACATTAAGTGAAGTCTACGTTAGCAGTGTTGACAATTTCACCACATTCAAACTGACAAAATGATCGCATTGCACATGGACATAAGATATTTCAGTAGTACATCATTATATTTTACTAGTGATCAGGTACATGGATTCATGCACATTGAAATTAAATTAATCCGAATTTGTGTGATGGGGCGGGACTTGGAGAGATCGACCCCACACTCCCTATTGCTGACCTCTCACAGTCCCTCCTTGGCCAGCGGTGCCAAGGCTTGAAGGGCATCTGTGTAATGGGTGGGGTCCCTCAGCCACTGGTTTGATTCCAGAGTAGGGCACATGCCTTCCTGAATCCCCTGGAGTGGTCGTGCAGGGGGTAGATGATTGCTGTTTCTCTCCTTCTCCCTTTCAAAACGAGGGCCGGGCCTGTGGATATTGGCCTGAAACAGGCTCTCCGACATCCCCCGAGGTGTCCTGGATTTCGAGAGGGCAGTTCTTGGGTGTCACAACCCAGGATCAGGTTCCCTCCTCTCTGTTTCTGGGGTGCGTTACCTGTGAACCACTGTTGTCAAGTAACCACAACTCACTGGCAGCTCTAGTGTTGAGCGTCTGCTCCCTGGTTGTCATTGCAGGTCATAGCTACCTGTCAGGTAGTTGGGCGGTTGCTTAGCCTTTCATATAAATAGATTTTTAATATCCGGATACAGTAGCAATGAATGTACTCAAGAAAATTCATAATTAAACAGCTGAATTATTGGAAACTGGTAAGTTTTAAACATTTTTTAAAGTTTGATATATGTGTACTTGATTTAAAACAAGTTTTAATATATATAATTTATATATGTAAAACTTTAAATTATATATATATATATATATATATATATATATATATATATATATATATATATATATACTAGAGGTCCGGTGCACGAAATTCGTGCACAGAGGGGGATTGTCCCTCAGCCCAGCCTGTACCCTCTCCAATCTGGGACCCCTCTAGGGATGTCTGACTGCCCGTTTAGGCCCGATTCCAGTGGGTCGGGCCTAAATGGGCAGTCGGATATCCCTCTCACAATCCAGGACTGCTGGCTCCCAACTGCTTGCCTGCCTGCCTTCCTGATTTCCCCTAACCGCTTCTGCCTGCCAGCCTGATCACCCCCTAACCACTCCGCTGCCAGCCTGTTTGCCCCCAACTTCCCTCTTCTGCTGGACTGGTCACTCCTAACTGCCCTCTCCTGCAGGGTTGATCACCTCCAACTGCCCTCCCTTGCAGGCCTGGTCCATCTCAACTTCCCTCCCTTGCAGGCTTGGTCCTTCTCAACTGCCCCCCCTTGCAGGCCGGGTGCCTCCCAACTGCCCTCTCCTGCTGGCCATCTTGTGGTGGCCATCTTGTGTCCACATGGGGGCAGGATCTTTGACCACATGGGGGCAGCTATATTGTGTGTTGCAGTGATTATCAATCTGCATATTACTCTTTTATTAGATAGGATAGAGGCCTGGGGCAGGAGTGGGGGCCAGCTAGTTTGCCCTGAAGGGTGTCCCAGATCAGGGTGTGGTTCCCTTGGGGCATGGCGAGGCCTGAGTGAGGGGCCTGTGGTGGTTTGCAGGCCGGCCACGCCCCCTGGCAAATCAAGCAGAGGCCCTGGTATCTGGAATTTATTTTCCTTCTACAATTGAAACTTTGTAGCCTGGAGCAGAGCCAAGCCTGGGGCTCCCTCCGTGGCCGGCAGCCATTTCTGTTGGGGTTATAATGGAAACTTTGTAGCCTTAAGCGGGTGGGCCCGGCCAGGGTGTGCGGAACACTTTGCTTCCCCTGTTGCCGGGAGCAACCCTGGCCTGCTCTCTCAACCTCCATTCTGCCGCCATTTCTGTTTGAATTGTTTACCTTCTATAATTGAAACTTTGTAGCTTGAGTGGAGGTTTAGGCCTGGCAAGGACAGGCGGAAAGCTTGGCTTCCTCTGTTACCTAGGAAACCTTGCTCTCTGTGGCTGTAGCCATCTTGGTTGGGTTAATTTGCATACTCACTCTGATTGGATGGTGGGCGTGGCTTTGTCGGTGTGTCAGATGTATGGTCAATTTGCATATTTGTCTATTATTAGGTAGGGGAGATATATATATATATATATATATATAACTTTAAATATATATATATAAAACTAGAGGCCCAGTGTATGAATTCATGCATGGGTGACGTCCCTCAGGGTGGCCTGCAGGAATTGGGCTGAAACCTGCAGTTCAAAGCAGCCTCCTGCTGCTCCTGCCTCCCACTCCCGCTTGTCCAGCTTCCACTGTACTTCCTGAGGGCTCACACCCAGTCAGTCCTGATCAGGAGAGGCTTGCTCTTCTGCAGAAGCACTCGCCAGCTGGGAGCCCTGTGTCTGGCACCTGTCCCGAGGGAGATGGTTGGGAGCTTAGACGCCATTAGCCCTTGGTGGTCCCTGGGACACTTGCTATGCCGGGATCCAGATCCGTCCTGCTGATGTTCACGGTGGTTGTTGGCAGCCACCTGGCAGCTGCTTTCAGGGAAAGTGGCCATGGTGCCCAGGGCCAACTTCCAGGAGGCCTGCAGCACTTTCAAGATCTTGCCAGCGACATCTGTCCATCCGGGCCTGGCCCATTCTCGAGATAGGACCTGCAGGAGTACCGAGGGAGTGAATGGCTGCTGCGGGGCTAGTGGGCCACTGGTATAGGGTGGTCAGCTGAGCAGTGCTCCCAGTGTGGGAGCTCACTGACCAACAGGGGGCAGCTCCTGCATTGTGCATGTGCCCCCTGGTGGTCATTGTGCATCATAGCAACCGGTCTTTTGGTTGCTTAGGCAGATAGATATAGATAGATAGATAGATAGATAGATAGATAGATAGATAGATGATAGATAGCTATAGATATGTTTTTTATTTATTTTATAGAGGAAGGTAGAGAGAGTGAGAAACTTTAATGATGTGAGAGAGTCATTGATCAGCTGCCTCCTGAAGACCTACACTGGGTAACATGGCTACAACCCGGGTATTTGCCCTGACAATAATCCAACTGTAACTTCCTGGTTCATAGCTTGATCCTGAACCACTGAGCAACACCAGCCATGGTAAAACACATTTTTTAACATGCACTTTTATGTTTCCATACATACCTGCATCCCTAAAACCAAATCCTCCTCCCCTTTTCAGTGCTCCCTAATCGGCATATGAAATTACTAATGTAAGGACACAATCCACCTTTGTAATAGCTTATTTCAAATATATCCATATAAAGAAAACACTTTGGAAACTTCATGAATCCCAGTCTATCCTTTCATCACTCTCTCTCATCTCAGTATTTCTGTTATCTATCCATTCTCTGATAGCTTCATTGATTAAAGCATCATTTTAATAAGACCAAGGTTGCAGGTACCATACTCGGTCAATGTCCATGCAAGAATCAAACAATCTACACTGATAAAAGAGAAACATGCAAATTAACCATCACTCCACTATGCCCACAAGCCACGCCCACAAGCCAATCAGGAGCAAGTATGCAAATTAACCCAACCAAGATGGCGGCCGGCCACAGAGCTGGAGCAAGTAGGAGGCTTGGGTTGCCCCTGGCAATGGAGGAAGCCAAGCTTCCCGCCTGCCCTGGCCGGCCCTGGCCTCCACTCAAGGCTACAGAGTTTCAATTATAGAAGATAAGTAAATCCCAACAAAAATGGAGGCGGCCACTGAGCTGAAGCAAGCAGGAGGCTTGGGTTGCCCCCGGCGATGGAGGAAAGCCAAGCTTCCCACCCGCCTTGGCCGGCCCTGGCCTCTGCTCAAGGCTACAAAGTTTCAGTTATAGAAGATAGATACTTGCTTCCAGCCAGCCCTGGCCTCTGCTCAAGGAGGTGCTGAAAAAAAAATAAAGAAAAAGAATAAAAGGAGGGGCTGGGACCTTGGGTCGCTGGGGGTGATCAGGCCAGGATGGGACAGCAGGGGCCGTTGGGGATAAGCAGACCAGCAGGGGGGCCAGTGAGGGTGAGCAGGCCGTCAGTGGGGGTCCATTGGAGGTGATCAGGACAGCGGGGGGGGGGGCAGTTTGGAGTGAGCAGGCCAGCAGGGGGGCAGTTGGGGGTGAGCAGGCCAGTGGGGAGGGAAGGTGGGGGTGAGCAGGCCAGCAGTGGGGGTGCAGTTGGGGGTGATCAGGCTGGCAGGGGTGGCAGTTTGGGGCAAGCAGGCCGGCAGGCAGAGTGGTTAGGGGCAATCAGGCAGGCAGGCAGGCAGGTGAGCGGCTGGAGCCAGCAATCCCGGATTGTGAGAGGGATGTCTGACTGCCGGTTTAGGCCCGATCCCTGTAAACCGGCAGTAGGACATCCTTCGAGGGGTCCCAGATTGGAGAGGGTGCATGCCAGGCTGAGGAACACCCCCTCCCACCCCCTGTGCATGAATTTCATGCACTGGGCCACTAGTGAATGTATAAAATTAGTAGAACAACAAATGGGTGTTTCTCTATCCCTAGTCTTCAGTCTCTCTCTAATCAGTATATTTGTGTGCATTTTTTTCACCAAATGAGTCACACATGTGAACACCATTACAGACCAGGGACCCTGTGGTGAGCCAACCATAAGGCTTCTCATGAAGGCAGAGCTCACAGTGAGGGAGAGCTCTCTCTCTCTCTCTCTCTCTCTCTCTCTCTCTCCTCTCTCTCTCTCTCTCTCTCTCTCTCTCTCTCTCTCTCTCTCTCTCTCTCTCTCTCTCTCTCCTCTTTCTCCAGACAGTTCTCAGGTTACTTCGAACTCAACTTAAGTTGTTTTGTGGTTACGTCGCCATTTGCAATTTATTTATATAAAAAAAAAGTTCTGCAATTCGATGTAAGGCTTTTGCACGAAGATTCCCTGGAACTAGTTGGCCAGCGGAGTGGATGAGTAAGTCACCACGCGGCGCTATACAAGGAAGACGCTGTCATTCAGTCGCCGTTTATAAGCCGTTTTGGATTGTGCTTCATTCGCTCTCTTTTGTTTATATTGTTATTTTGAACACTTTTTGCCCTTCCTTATGGCTCCTAAGCATAAGGAAGATTCTTCTGATGGCAGTGCTACAAAAAGAAGGAAAGCCCTCACAATGGAAGTGAAAGTAGACATAATAAGACGCTAGGGAAAGGGCGAAACACCTGCAAACATCGGCCGGTTGCTTGGCTTAAGTCATATGACTGTCTAGAAGATCATCAGTGATAAAAAGCGTATACTTGATCATGTGAAAGGATCTGCTCCTATGAAATCTACTGTGGTTACAGAGCAGCGTAGTGGTCTCATTATTGAAATGGAAAGATTATTAGTGCTTTGGCTGAATGAGCAGTATCAACAGCGTATCTCAGTTAGCCTGATGTTGATTCAGGAGAAGGCTAAAAGATTGTTTGAGGCCTTGAAAAAAGAAAAGGGCGAAGGGAGTGAAAGTGAAGAGTTTGTGGCTAGCAAAGGTTGGTTTATGCGTTTTAAGGCTCGTGCTAATTTGCATAACCTTAAGCTGCCAGGGGAAGCTGCTAGTGATGATGCCAAAGTAGCAGGTGATTTTCCTAGTGCGTTGGCTGAGATAATTAGGGAGGGGGGTTACTGTGATAAACAAGTGTTTCATGTGGATGAGACAGGCTTGTACTGGAAGCATATGCCTACACGTAAGTACACTGCCAATCAGGAGAAGTCAGCATCAGGACATAAAGCCAGCAAGGAGAGATTGACTTTCCTACTTGGGGCTAATGCTGCGGTGACTAAAAGCTGAAGCCCTTGGTGTGTCTGGCCGAGAATCCAAGGGCAATCAAGCGCATATGGAAGGGTCTACTACCCGTCATCTGGAAATCTAACAAGAAGGCATGGGTGACACTTCGAGTATTTGAGGACTGGTTCACCAACCATTTTCTGCCAGAAGTCAAGGACTACTGTGCTTCAAAGGGGCTGCCCTTTAAGGTGTTGCTAGTGCTGGACAGTGTTGTGGAGCGAACGCGAGTAAAGACCACTGGAGTCCAAACCAAATTAAAATTTAGGGAACCTTTATTGCCGGCCGGCGGCTGATCTGCCTTCCAGATAGGTAGGGCAGAGAGCAGCCCCGACCCTTTGTGTAGGACCACTTTTAAGCACATTAACCACATCCTGTTTTTGCAGAACAAGTAATCCTAAGACAAAACAGTTTTTCCCAAGTAACATCAAGATTATGCCAATGACGACCATGTTGCTCACAGGGTCATCCTGTTCTTCAGAAAGCTGACAGTGTTCTATCTAGCAAGGCTATTTTGTGAGGTGCAAGGGGAAGGGGCCATGAAGCCATATCTCAAGGCCTGGCCTGGTGTCAACACTGGCAACTCTATCTGGGGTATAGTCTACGGCCTCTGGCAACTCTATCTGGGGTATAGTCCACGGCCTCTCCGGAGTGCTCAAAAATTCCCACTCTCCAACATTCCCCACTGGTTTTATGGGAGAATCAAATCATTGTTTCTCCATCATCAGTGCAGACATGATGATAGTGGGTGCGCAGGACCATCAGCTTTACTGCCTGTATTCGCCTTTGTACATAGTTGGTGAGACTATTTATAAGACAGGGTCCAAATGTTGCAGCTATTAACAATAAGATCAAAGGTCCTGCTAGAGATGTTAGGAGTGTTGTTAGCCATGGGGACCAAGAGAATAGATTTTCATACCAGTTTCCCTCAGTTCTTTGCCTCTCCTCTCTATCTTGGAGTCTCTTTCTGAGTTGACTTAGGCTTTCTCTGATGACCCCAGAATGGTTGGTATAAAAACAGCAAGTTTCTCCTAAGGCCATACAGAGTCCTCCTTGCTTCATGAATAATAAGTCTAAACCCCTTCTATTTTGTAGGACTACCTCTGCTAACGAACTGAGAAAATCCTCTAGGCAGTTTACATTCTCCTCTAGGGTGCTTAGATCTAGATCTACTTGGCTGCTAAGTTCCTTAAAGTTTTTGTCTCCCGTGACCAGTGCTGTAATGCCTATTGCAGCTGATCCGGCTATTCCCAGACCGACAAGCAGGGGGATAATTACTGGAGCTCTACGAACTTGCCCAGGGGCTAGACCCAGGTGCTCGTGCCCCCCCTCCCCAGAATAGTAATACACCTGGGGTAGGATATGAGCTAAGATGCATAAGGAAGGCTTGCGGGGGTACATCAGTGTCAGAGGAGAGACACAAGGGGTGATTCCTGTGGTGCACGTGAACCAGGTGCCTTCAGGGGCCACTAGGTACCGGTCTGTCTCCTCTTCACTGTCCTGACTAAACCTCAGTACTGAGGAACAGGATTCACCGTAGGGGGATTTTGATAAATCAAACTCTGAGGACATACACAAGTACCTTGTCCCTGGAAATCCCCAAGGGTTAATTTTGGGGTTTGTCCCCATCTGCACACCCCTTGTGGGGGGTTTGTAATTGAAACATTTCTAATGTCTGACGAATCTGAACCAACAGTGGCATTTGCCCCTATCCCAACATAGTAGGGGGGTTCTGGGTTTAAACACAACCAACAGTCTCTGGTGGCATTTGGGGAGGTCTGGTTTAGAAAGTTAAAGACCGCATCCAGAGTGTCCAGGATAGGTCTCCGGCCTGGTTTGGTAGTATGAGTCCTAGGAACAAGGGTCGCCAACACCTTGGTCAGAGAAGTTAACTCAGTATTGTTCCGGGCAGGAGGTGGTGGTGTGGGACGGGGCCTCAGTGGCTGTACTGGAGGCAGCCCCTGGTCTAAGGGTCTTAAAGGCCCGATGGGGTTTTTCTTTTGGATCCGCTGGGTTCTCTGGAGGGTGAAGAGGACCCCGGGATCTCTTCCAGCTACATAGAGTCTCAGTCCCCAAGTTTTCCCTGCATCCCAGTATTTCTCCCACCAGTTTTGGGGGGTGATAACAACGGGATTGCAGTCTCCTACCATACAGTTATTGGAAGGGGCCCCTGGGCGGACTATTCTCTTAAACCGGATGGCGGGATCTCTGTTAGTCCATAGTGCCATAGTCTCACAACCCCACTGGGCACAATAATAGTCCCCGTCAGTTCCACATTCAGGGCTACCTTCGGCTGGGCAGACGTAATGTTGAGTTCGCCAAAGTCCTCGTTCTAAGATGAGGGTGCCACACCCATAACTAGTTCCCATATGATATGTCCCATGTGCTACTGGGGAAATGTAGTGGTTATTGCTTTCTGGCTTATTCCAAGTTTCCCCAAATAATCGGCATAAGTCAGTCTCTATGGAGGGGGGCCCTGGGGTTGTGATGTGACCTATGACAGCCCCATCCACAGTCCGGGTCAGTTCCCAAGTGTAATTAGTCCTCAGGTGGGGATTACTCGCCGTGACGGGCCACAAGCACATCAGGATTAGGAGGACTGCCTTCGGAGTCGGATTTTCAGGGGGTCCTTGGTGCGCAGGATGGTCCATCTCTCTGGCTGGTCCTCTGCTTCTGCCTTCTTGATTTGGGTTCGATGTATCCAGTGCTTTTTTCCCGCAACCTTCACCGCTGATGGGGTGCTGAGGACAACAGTGAAGGGTCCAGCCCACCTGGCCTCCAGGGATGATGGCTCGTGCTTCCACACCCACACTAGGTCTCCTGGCTGGAATGCAGGTGGTGCAGGTGTAGTCCCAGGGGATGGGTCTCAGTGAGCCTCTCGGACCAGCCGGTGGTGAAGTCTGGAACTCAACTGTAAGGCCTGTAGGGACTGTGGGAGGTCATGATTAGAGAGGGATGCCAACACTTCTTCCCCTAGCTTGGGAAGCAGCGGTGGGGGTCGACCAAACAGAATCTCAAAGGGGGTAAGGCCCTTTACGTAAGGGGTACAACGGGCCCGGAGAAGGGCAAAAGGAAGGAGGCTTACCCAGTTTTTGCAAGTCTCCAGTTTTAGTTTTGTTAAGGTTTCCTTTAGGGTCCGATTCATCCTCTCTACCTGCCCTGAACTCTGAGGTCTATAGATACAGTGTAATTTCCAACTTACGCCTAACATTTTTGCCAATAGTTGAGTGATGTGGGCAATGAATGCCGGGCCATTGTCGGACCCCATCGCAACAGGTAGGCCAAACCTGGGGATAATTTCTGAGACTAATTTCTTAACTACTATCTGTGCTGCTTCAGACTTGGTAGGGTAGGCTTCTGGCCAGCCGGAGAACGTGTCAATAAAAACCAGCAGGTATCGATATCCTCCCTGCCCTGGGGGCAATTCTGTAAAGTCTACTTCCCAATGTTCTCCAGGACTTCTTCCTCTGAGTCTGGTTCCTTGGGCCCAGGGGAGTGTCTCCCAGGGTTTACCTGTGCACAGACGTGGCATCTCCTTGCAATGTCCTTCGAGACCTGGAAGAGCTTAGGAATATAATAGTCTCATTTAAGCAATTCTACCAGCTTGGTTCCCCCTAGATGGGTGCTCTGATGGACCTGAGAAATGAGTTTCCGTCCCAGGGCCTCCGGAATGAACAGTCTGGTGTTGGGAAATTCTCTCCATCCTCCAGATACCTCCTTAACCTGGAGTCTCTTCCCCAGTTCGTTATCAGTCTCTGCATAGACGGGGGTCTCTTCGAAGACCTTTGCCGGGAGAGCTGGCAGGATATGTAGAGGCCCCACTGGTTTGGGGACTGCCTCTTTCGCTGTTTTATCTGCAAATGCGTTTCCTCACGCCTCCGGAGTGTCAGCTGATTGGTGTCCCTTGCAGTGTATGACTGCTACTGCCTTTGGCAGCCAGAGGGCTGCCAGGAGGGCAAGGATCTCCTGGACGTTTTTTGAGTTCCTTTCCCCCCCCCCCCACCCGATGTCAGGAGTCCTCTTTCCTGATATAGGGCCCCATGGATATGAACTGTAGCAAAAGCGTTTCGGCTGTCAGTATATATGTTTACTGTTTTTCCTTTTGCTCACTGCAACGCTTGGGTGAGGGCAATTAATTCTGCCTTCTGAGCCAATGTCCCGTGCCCCAACGCCTGCGCCCAGACTACCTTATCGGCTGTCACGACCGCTGCTCCTGCATACCTGGTCCCTCCATCCACGAAGCTGCTCCCATTTGTGTACAAAGTCTCATCTGGGTCTCGGAGGGGTTGGTCAGTCAGGTCCTCTCAAAGATTTTTCAACGAGGACAGGGTTTCATCGCAGTTGTGGAGAGGCTGTTCAGGATCATCATCCAGCAGCAGGTTGCAGGGTTTACAGCTGCTGTCTTAAGAAAACTCACCCGCGGAGGGTCGAGCAGGAGCACTTGGTACTGGGTAATATGGGTATTTGAAAGCCACCGCTCAGGTGGGCTTCGCAGAAGGGTTTCCACGGCAGGGGGCCCACCACCTGCAAGTCCTGCCCAAGGGTGAGCTTTGAGGCTTCTCTGACCAGTGTGGCGGTGGCCACTACCGCCCTCAGGCAGCCTGGCCATCCTGCAGCTACAGGGTCTAGTCTCTTGGATAAGTATGCCACAGGCCTTTTCCATGGCCCCAAGAGCTGGGTTAGCACCCCCTTCACGATTCCCTGGGCCTCTGCCACATGCAACTGGAATGGCTTAGTGAGGTCTGGCAGCGCCAATGCTGGGGCACTGACTAAGGCTTGTTTAAGGGCCTGAAAAGCCTTAGTCTCATTCTCAGTCCAATTTAGTTCTTCCATCTTTCCCTCAGTGCAGGTGTAAAGGGGTTTTGCCATCTCTGCGAAACCTAATATCCAAAGGTGGCAATACCCTACTGCCCCTAGGAATTTCCGCACTTGCTTCTTTGTTTTGGGGACCGGGATTTTCAAGATAGCCTGTATTCGGCTAGCAGATAAAGTTCTCTTTCCTTCGCTGAGTTCATACCCCAGGTAAGTGGCTTTCGGGGTGCAAAGGTGGGCTTTCTTAGCGGACACCCAGTAACCCAATTTGTCTAGAGTCCTCAACAGGGTCTCAGTGGCTTCCGGGCACTCACTCTGAGTCGCCGTGGCAAGGAGGAGGTCGTCCACATATTGGGGTAGGGTGACCTCTGGATGTTCTTTCCAGAACGTGCCTAAGTCCTGGCTGAGAGCCTCATCAAACAGAGGAGAGTTTTTAAATCCCTGGGGCAACCGGGTTCAGGTCAGCTGTTCCCCTTCTTCAGGGTCCGTCCACTCAAATGCAAAAATAGGCTGGCTGGACAGGGCCAGTGGCAAGGAGAAAAAGGCATTCTTTAAGTCCAGGACTGTATATATTTGATGACTTGGCGGTAACAGGCTCAGGAGAGTATAAGGGTTGGGTACTGTTGGGTGTATAGTCTCTACCCTCTTGTTGACTTCTCTTAAATCTTGTTGACTTCTCTTCAACCCTCCTTCCCAGGTTTTTGTACAGGGAGCAAAGGTGTATCCCATCAGGAGTGACAGGGCACCAAGATCCTGGCCTCCTTTAGTCTTTTGTTTTTTTAAAATATATTTTATTGATTTCTTACAGAGAGGAAGGGAGAGGGATAGAGAGTCAGAAACATCGATGAGAGAGAAACATTGATCAGCTGCCTCCTGCACGCCTCCTGATGGGGATGTGCCCACAACAAAGGTACATGCCCTTGACCGGAATAGAACCCGGGACCCTTCACCACGCAGTCTGAAGGTGCCATGGAGAAGGCTGTGTTCCAGCGTCCTAACCTCCAGAAGGTGCCATGGAGAAGGCTGTGTTCTGGAGTCCTAACCTTCAGAAGGTTCCATAGAGAAGGCTGTGTTCTGGAGTCCTAACCTCCAGAAGGTGCCATCGATAAGGCTGTGTTCCTGCGTCCTTACCTCCAGTAGGTTCCATAGAGAAGGCTGTGTTCTGGAGTCCTTACCTCCAGAAGATTCCATAGAGAAGGCTGTGTTCCAGCGTCCTAACCTCCAAAAGGTTCTATAGAGAAGGCTGTGTTCTGGAGTCCTAGCCTCCAGGGGTTCCATGGAGAAGGCTGTGTTCCAGAGTCCTAACCTCCAGAAGGTGCCATAATGAAGGTTGTGTTCTGGAGTCCTGACCTCCAGAAGGTTCCATAGAGAAGGCTGTGTTCTGGAGGCCTAACCTCCAGAAGGTGCCATTGAGAAGGCTGTGTTCCAGCGTCCTAACCTCCAGAAGGTGCCACAGAGAAGGCTGTGTTCCAGCGTCCTAACCTCCAGAAGATTCCATAGAGAAGGCTGTGTTCCAGCGTCCTAACCTCCAGAAGGTTCCATAGAGAAGGCTTTGTCCAAGCGTTCTAACATCCGGAAGGTTCCATAGCGTAGGATGTGTTCCAGCGTCCTAATCTCCAAAAGCTTCCATAGAGAAGGCTGTGTTCCAGCGTCCTAACCTAAAGAAGGTTCCATAGAGAAGGCTGTGTTCTGGATTACTAACCTGCAGAAGGTGCCATAGAGAAGGCTTTGTTTTGGAGTCCTAACCTCCAGAGGTTCCATACAGAAGGCTGTGTTCTGGCGTCCTAACCTCCAGAAGGTGCCATAGAGAAGGCTGTTTTTTTGCAGTCCTACCCTCTAGAAGTTTACATAGAGAAGGCTGTATTCTGGTGTCCTAACCTCCAGAAGGTTCCATAGAGAAGGCCATGATCTGGAGTCCTAACCTCCAGAAGGTGCCATTGAGAAGGTTGTGTTCTGGAGTCCTGACCTCCAGAAGGTTCCATAGAGAAGGCTGTGTTCTGGAGGCCTAACCTCTAGAAGGTGCCATCGAGAAGGCTGTGTTCCAGCGTCCTAACCTACAGAAGGTTCCGTAGAGAAGGCTGTGTTCTGGAGTCCTAACCTCCAAAAGGTGCCATAGAGAAGGCTGTGTTCCAGCGTCCTAACCTCCAGAAGGTTCCATAGAGAAGGCTGTGTTCCAGCGTCCTAACCTCCAGAAGGTCCCATAGAGAAGGCTATGATCCAGTGTCCTTACCTCCAGAAGGTTCGATAGAGAATGCTGTTTTCCGGAGTTCTAACCTCAAGAAGGTTCCATACAGAAGGCTGTGTTCTGGTGTCCTAACCACCAATAGGTGACATAGAGAAGGCTGTGTTCCAGCGTCCTAACTTCCAGAAGGTTCCATAGAGAAGGCCGTGATCTAGAGTCCTAACCTCCAGAAGGTGCCATAGAGAAGGTTGTGGTCTGGAGTCCTGACCTCCAGAAGGTTCCATAGAGAAGGGTGTGTTCTGGAGTCCTAACCTCCAGAAAGTGCCATAGAAAAGGCTGTGTTCCAGCGTCCTAACCTCCAAAAGGTTCCATATAGAAGGCTGTGTTCTGGAGTCCTAACCAACAGAAGGTTCCATAAAGAAGGCTGTGTTCTGGAGTCCTAACCTCCAGAAGGTGCCATAGAGAAGGCTGTGTTCCAGCGTCCTAACCTCAAGAATATTCCATAGAGAAGGCTGTGTTCCAGCGTCCTAAACTCCAGAAGGCTTCATAGAGAAGGCTGTGATCCAGGGTCCTAACCTAAAGAAGGTTCCATAGAGAAGGCTGTGTTCTGGATTCCTAACCTCCAGAAGTTGCCATAGAGAAGGTTGTGTTCAGGAGTCCTGACCTCCAGAAGGTTCCATAGAGAGTGCTGTGTTCTGGAGGCCTAACCTCCAGAAGGTGCCATCGAGAAGGCTGTGTTCCAGCGTTCTAACCTCCAGAAGGTTCCATAAAGAAGGCTGTGTTCTGGAGTCCTAACCTCCAGAAGGTGCCATAGAGAAGGCTGTGTTCCAGCGTCCTACCATCCAGAAGGTTCCATAGAGAAGGCTGTGAACCAGGGTCTTAACCTAAAGAGGGTTCCATAGAGAAGGCTGTGTTCTGGATTCCTAACCTCCAGAAGGTGCCATAGAGAAGGCTGTGTTCTGGCGTCCTAACCCCCAGAAAGTTCCATAGAGAAGGCTGTGTTCCACCATCCTAAACTCCAGAAGGTTCCATAGAGAAGGCTGTGTTCTGGAGTACTAATCTCCAGAAGGTTCCATAGAGAAGGCTGTGTTCCAGGGTCCTAAACTCCAGAAGGTTCCATAGAGAAGGCTGTGTTCTGGAGTCCTAATCTCCTGAAGGTTCCATAGAGAAGGCTGTGTTCCAGCGTCCTAACCTCCAGAAAATTCCATGGAGAAGGCTGTGTTCCAGCGTCCTAAACTCCAGAAGGCTTCATAGAGAAGGCTGTGATCCAGGGTCCTAACCTAAAGAAGGTTCCATAGAGAAGGCTGTGTTCTGGAGTCCTAACCTCCAGAAGGTTCCATAGAGAAGGCCGTGATCTGGAGTCCTAACCTCCAGAAGATGCCATAGAGAAGGTTGTGTTCTGGAGTCCTGACCTCCAGAAGGTTCCATAGAGAAGGCTGTGTTCTGGAGGCCTAACCTCCAGAAGGTGCCATCGAGAAGGCTGTGTTCCAGCGTTCTAACCTCCAGAAGGTTCCAAAGAGAAGGCTGTGTTCTGGAGTCCTAACCTCCAGAAGGTGCCATAGAGAACGCTGTGTTCCAGCGTTCTAACCTCCAGAAGGTTCCATAGAGAAGGCTGTGTTCTGGAGTCCTAACCTCCAAAAGGTTCCATAGAGAAGGCTGTGTTCTGGAGTCCTAACCAACAGAAGGTTCCATAGAGAAGGCTGTGTCCTGGAGTCCTAACCTCCAGAAGGTTCCATAGAGAAGGCTGTGTTGTGAAGTCCTAACCTCCAGAAGGTTCCATAGAGAAGGCTGTGTCCCAGTGTCCTAACCTCCGGAAGGTTCCATAGAGTAGGCCGTGTTCCAGCGTCCTAACATCCAGAAGGTCCCATAGAGAAGGCTATGATCCAGTGTCCTTACCTCCAGAAGGTTCGATAGAGAATGCTGTTTTCCGGAGTTCTAACCTCAAGAAGGTTCCATACAGAAGGCTGTGTTCTGGTGTCCTAACCACCAATAGGTGACATAGAGAAGGCTGTGTTCCAGCGTCCTAACTTCCAGAAGGTTCCATAGAGAAGGCCGTGATCTAGAGTCCTAACCTCCAGAAGGTGCCATAGAGAAGGTTGTGGTCTGGAGTCCTGACCTCCAGAAGGTTCCATAGAGAAGGCTGTGTTCTGGAGTCCTAACCTCCAGAAAGTGCCATAGAAAAGGCTGTGTTCCAGCGTCCTAACCTCCAAAAGGTTCCATATAGAAGGCTGTGTTCTGGAGTCCTAACCAACAGAAGGTTCCATAAAGAAGGCTGTGTTCTGGAGTCCTAACCTCCAGAAGGTGCCATAGAGAAGGCTGTGTTCCAGCGTCCTAACCTCAAGAATATTCCATAGAGAAGGCTGTGTTCCAGCGTCCTAAACTCCAGAAGGCTTCATAGAGAAGGCTGTGATCCAGGGTCCTAACCTAAAGAAGGTTCCATAGAGAAGGCTGTGTTCTGGATTCCTAACCTCCAGAAGTTGCCATAGAGAAGGTTGTGTTCAGGAGTCCTGACCTCCAGAAGGTTCCATAGAGAGTGCTGTGTTCTGGAGGCCTAACCTCCAGAAGGTGCCATCGAGAAGGCTGTGTTCCAGCGTTCTAACCTCCAGAAGGTTCCATAAAGAAGGCTGTGTTCTGGAGTCCTAACCTCCAGAAGGTGCCATAGAGAAGGCTGTGTTCCAGCGTCCTACCATCCAGAAGGTTCCATAGAGAAGGCTGTGAACCAGGGTCTTAACCTAAAGAGGGTTCCATAGAGAAGGCTGTGTTCTGGATTCCTAACCTCCAGAAGGTGCCATAGAGAAGGCTGTGTTCTGGCGTCCTAACCCCCAGAAAGTTCCATAGAGAAGGCTGTGTTCCACCATCCTAAACTCCAGAAGGTTCCATAGAGAAGGCTGTGTTCTGGAGTACTAATCTCCAGAAGGTTCCATAGAGAAGGCTGTGTTCCAGGGTCCTAAACTCCAGAAGGTTCCATAGAGAAGGCTGTGTTCTGGAGTCCTAATCTCCTGAAGGTTCCATAGAGAAGGCTGTGTTCCAGCGTCCTAACCTCCAGAAAATTCCATGGAGAAGGCTGTGTTCCAGCGTCCTAAACTCCAGAAGGCTTCATAGAGAAGGCTGTGATCCAGGGTCCTAACCTAAAGAAGGTTCCATAGAGAAGGCTGTGTTCTGGAGTCCTAACCTCCAGAAGGTTCCATAGAGAAGGCCGTGATCTGGAGTCCTAACCTCCAGAAGATGCCATAGAGAAGGTGTGTTCTGGAGTCCTGACCTCCAGAAGGTTCCATAGAGAAGGCTGTGTTCTGGAGGCCTAACCTCCAGAAGGTGCCATCGAGAAGGCTGTGTTCCAGCGTTCTAACCTCCAGAAGGTTCCATAGAGAAGGCTGTGTTCTGGAGTCCTAACCTCCAGAAGGTGCCATAGAGAAGGCTGTGTTCCAGCGTTCTAACCTCCAGAAGGTTCCATAGAGAAGGCTGTGTTCTGGAGTCCTAACCTCCAAAAGGTTCCATAGAGAAGGCTGTGTTCTGGAGTCCTAACCAACAGAAGGTTCCATAGAGAAGGCTGTGTCCTGGAGTCCTAACCTCCAGAAGGTTCCATAGAGAAGGCTGTGTTGTGAAGTCCTAACCTCCAGAAGGTTCCATAGAGAAGGCTGTGTCCCAGTGTCCTAACCTCCGGAAGGTTCCATAGAGTAGGCCGTGTTCCAGCGTCCTAACATCCAGAAGGTTCCATAGAGAAGGCTGTGTGATGGAGTCCTAACCTCCAGAAGTTGCCATAGAGAAGGTTGTGTTCTGGAGTCCTGACCTCCAGAAGGTTCCACAGAGAGTGCTGTGTTCTTGAGGCCTAACCACCAGAAGGTGCCACCGAGAAGGCTGTGTTCCAGCGTTCTAACCTCCAGAAGGTTCCATAAAGAAGGCTGTGTTCTGGAGTCCTAACCTCCATAAGGTGCCATAGAGAAGGCTGTGTTCCAGCGTACTAACCTCCAGAAGGTTCCATAGAGAAGGCTGTGTTCTGGAGTCCTAACCTCCAGAAGGTGCCATCGATAAGGCTGTGTTCCTGCGTCCTTACCTCCAGTAGGTTCCATAGAGAAGGCTGTGTTCTGGAGTCCTTACCTCCAGAAGATTCCATAGAGAAGGCTGTGTTCCAGCGTCCTAACCTCCAGAAGGTTCCATAGAGAAGGCTTTGTCCAAGCGTTCTAACATCCGGAAGGTTCCATAGCGTAGGATGTGTTCCAGCGTCCTAATCTCCAAAAGCTTCCATAGAGAAGGCTGTGTTCCAGCGTCCTAACCTAAAGAAGGTTCCATAGAGAAGGCTGTGTTCTGGATTACTAACCTGCAGAAGGTGCCATAGAGAAGGCTTTGTTTTGGAGTCCTAACCTCCAGAGGTTCCATACAGAAGGCTGTGTTCTGGCGTCCTAACCTCCAGAAGGTGCCATAGAGAAGGCTGTTTTTTTGCAGTCCTACCCTCTAGAAGTTTACATAGAGAAGGCTGTATTCTGGTGTCCTAACCTCCAGAAGGTTCCATAGAGAAGGCCATGATCTGGAGTCCTAACCTCCAGAAGGTGCCATTGAGAAGGTTGTGTTCTGGAGTCCTGACCTCCAGAAGGTTCCATAGAGAAGGCTGTGTTCTGGAGGCCTAACCTCTAGAAGGTGCCATCGAGAAGGCTGTGTTCCAGCGTCCTAACCTACAGAAGGTTCCGTAGAGAAGGCTGTGTTCTGGAGTCCTAACCTCCAAAAGGTGCCATAGAGAAGGCTGTGTTCCAGCGTCCTAACCTCCAGAAGGTTCCATAGAGAAGGCTGTGTTCCAGCGTCCTAACCTCCAGAAGGTCCCATAGAGAAGGCTATGATCCAGTGTCCTTACCTCCAGAAGGTTCGATAGAGAATGCTGTTTTCCGGAGTTCTAACCTCAAGAAGGTTCCATACAGAAGGCTGTGTTCTGGTGTCCTAACCACCAATAGGTGACATAGAGAAGGCTGTGTTCCAGCGTCCTAACTTCCAGAAGGTTCCATAGAGAAGGCCGTGATCTAGAGTCCTAACCTCCAGAAGGTGCCATAGAGAAGGTTGTGGTCTGGAGTCCTGACCTCCAGAAGGTTCCATAAAGAAGGCTGTGTTCTGGAGTCCTAACCTCCAGAAGGTGCCATAGAGAAGGCTGTGTTCCAGCGTCCTAACCTCAAGAATATTCCATAGAGAAGGCTGTGTTCCAGCGTCCTAAACTCCAGAAGGCTTCATAGAGAAGGCTGTGATCCAGGGTCCTAACCTAAAGAAGGTTCCATAGAGAAGGCTGTGTTCTGGATTCCTAACCTCCAGAAGTTGCCATAGAGAAGGTTGTGTTCAGGAGTCCTGACCTCCAGAAGGTTCCATAGAGAGTGCTGTGTTCTGGAGGCCTAACCTCCAGAAGGTGCCATCGAGAAGGCTGTGTTCCAGCGTTCTAACCTCCAGAAGGTTCCATAAAGAAGGCTGTGTTCTGGAGTCCTAACCTCCAGAAGGTGCCATAGAGAAGGCTGTGTTCCAGCGTCCTAACCTCCAGAAGGTTCCATAGAGAAGGCTGTGTTCCAGCGTCCTACCATCCAGAAGGTTCCATAGAGAAGGCTGTGAACCAGGGTCTTAACCTAAAGAGGGTTCCATAGAGAAGGCTGTGTTCTGGATTCCTAACCTCCAGAAGTTGCCATAGAGAAGGTTGTGTTCAGGAGTCCTGACCTCCAGAAGGTTCCATAGAGAGTGCTGTGTTCTGGAGGCCTAACCTCCAGAAGGTGCCATCGAGAAGGCTGTGTTCCAGCGTTCTAACCTCCAGAAGGTTCCATAAAGAAGGCTGTGTTCTGGAGTCCTAACCTCCAGAAGGTGCCATAGAGAAGGCTGTGTTCCAGCGTCCTACCATCCAGAAGGTTCCATAGAGAAGGCTGTGAACCAGGGTCTTAACCTAAAGAGGGTTCCATAGAGAAGGCTGTGTTCTGGATTCCTAACCTCCAGAAGGTGCCATAGAGAAGGCTGTGTTCTGGCGTCCTAACCCCCAGAAAGTTCCATAGAGAAGGCTGTGTTCCACCATCCTAAACTCCAGAAGGTTCCATAGAGAAGGCTGTGTTCTGGAGTACTAATCTCCAGAAGGTTCCATAGAGAAGGCTGTGTTCCAGGGTCCTAAACTCCAGAAGGTTCCATAGAGAAGGCTGTGTTCTGGAGTCCTAAACTCCTGAAGGTTCCATAGAGAAGGCTGTGTTCCAGCGTCCTAAACTCCAGAAGGCTTCATAGAGAAGGCTGTGATCCAGGGTCCTAACCTAAAGAAGGTTCCATAGAGAAGGCTGTGTTCTGGAGTCCTAACCTCCAGAAGGTTCCATAGAGAAGGCCGTGATCTGGAGTCCTAACCTCCAGAAGATGCCATAGAGAAGGTTGTGTTCTGGAGTCCTGACCTCCAGAAGGTTCCATAGAGAAGGCTGTGTTCTGGAGGCCTAACCTCCAGAAGGTGCCATCGAGAAGGCTGTGTTCCAGCTTTCTAACCTCCAGAAGGTTCCATAGAGAAGGCTGTGTTCTGGAGTCCTAACCTCCAGAAGGTGCCATAGAGAAGGCTGTGTTCCAGCGTTCTAACCTCCAGAAGGTTCCATAGAGAAGGCTGTGTTCTGGAGTCCTAACCTCCAAAAGGTTCCATAGAGAAGGCTGTGTTCTGGAGTCCTAACCAACAGAAGGTTCCATAGAGAAGGCTGTGTCCTGGAGTCCTAACCTCCAGAAGGTTCCATAGAGAAGGCTGTGTTGTGAAGTCCTAACCTCCAGAAGGTTCCATAGAGAAGGCTGTGTCCCAGTGTCCTAACCTCCGGAAGGTTCCATAGAGTAGGCCGTGTTCCAGCGTCCTAACATCCAGAAGGTTCCATAGAGAAGGCTGTGTGATGGAGTCCTAACCTCCAGAAGTTGCCATAGAGAAGGTTGTGTTCTGGAGTCCTGACCTCCAGAAGGTTCCACAGAGAGTGCTGTGTTCTTGAGGCCTAACCACCAGAAGGTGCCACCGAGAAGGCTGTGTTCCAGCGTTCTAACCTCCAGAAGGTTCCATAAAGAAGGCTGTGTTCTGGAGTCCTAACCTCCATAAGGTGCCATAGAGAAGGCTGTGTTCCAGCGTACTAACCTCCAGAAGGTTCCATAGAGAAGGCTGTGTTCTGGAGTCCTAACCTCCAGAAGGTGCCATCGATAAGGCTGTGTTCCTGCGTCCTTACCTCCAGTAGGTTCCATAGAGAAGGCTGTGTTCTGGAGTCCTTACCTCCAGAAGATTCCATAGAGAAGGCTGTGTTCCAGCGTCCTAACCTCCAGAAGGTTCCATAGAGAAGGCTTTGTCCAAGCGTTCTAACATCCGGAAGGTTCCATAGCGTAGGATGTGTTCCAGCGTCCTAATCTCCAAAAGCTTCCATAGAGAAGGCTGTGTTCCAGCGTCCTAACCTAAAGAAGGTTCCATAGAGAAGGCTGTGTTCTGGATTACTAACCTGCAGAAGGTGCCATAGAGAAGGCTTTGTTTTGGAGTCCTAACCTCCAGAGGTTCCATACAGAAGGCTGTGTTCTGGCGTCCTAACCTCCAGAAGGTGCCATAGAGAAGGCTGTTTTTTTGCAGTCCTACCCTCTAGAAGTTTACATAGAGAAGGCTGTATTCTGGTGTCCTAACCTCCAGAAGGTTCCATAGAGAAGGCCATGATCTGGAGTCCTAACCTCCAGAAGGTGCCATTGAGAAGGTTGTGTTCTGGAGTCCTGACCTCCAGAAGGTTCCATAGAGAAGGCTGTGTTCTGGAGGCCTAACCTCTAGAAGGTGCCATCGAGAAGGCTGTGTTCCAGCGTCCTAACCTACAGAAGGTTCCGTAGAGAAGGCTGTGTTCTGGAGTCCTAACCTCCAAAAGGTGCCATAGAGAAGGCTGTGTTCCAGCGTCCTAACCTCCAGAAGGTTCCATAGAGAAGGCTGTGTTCCAGCGTCCTAACCTCCAGAAGGTCCCATAGAGAAGGCTATGATCCAGTGTCCTTACCTCCAGAAGGTTCGATAGAGAATGCTGTTTTCCGGAGTTCTAACCTCAAGAAGGTTCCATACAGAAGGCTGTGTTCTGGTGTCCTAACCACCAATAGGTGACATAGAGAAGGCTGTGTTCCAGCGTCCTAACTTCCAGAAGGTTCCATAGAGAAGGCCGTGATCTAGAGTCCTAACCTCCAGAAGGTGCCATAGAGAAGGTTGTGGTCTGGAGTCCTGACCTCCAGAAGGTTCCATAAAGAAGGCTGTGTTCTGGAGTCCTAACCTCCAGAAGGTGCCATAGAGAAGGCTGTGTTCCAGCGTCCTAACCTCAAGAATATTCCATAGAGAAGGCTGTGTTCCAGCGTCCTAAACTCCAGAAGGCTTCATAGAGAAGGCTGTGATCCAGGGTCCTAACCTAAAGAAGGTTCCATAGAGAAGGCTGTGTTCTGGATTCCTAACCTCCAGAAGTTGCCATAGAGAAGGTTGTGTTCAGGAGTCCTGACCTCCAGAAGGTTCCATAGAGAGTGCTGTGTTCTGGAGGCCTAACCTCCAGAAGGTGCCATCGAGAAGGCTGTGTTCCAGCGTTCTAACCTCCAGAAGGTTCCATAAAGAAGGCTGTGTTCTGGAGTCCTAACCTCCAGAAGGTGCCATAGAGAAGGCTGTGTTCCAGCGTCCTAACCTCCAGAAGGTTCCATAGAGAAGGCTGTGTTCCAGCGTCCTACCATCCAGAAGGTTCCATAGAGAAGGCTGTGAACCAGGGTCTTAACCTAAAGAGGGTTCCATAGAGAAGGCTGTGTTCTGGATTCCTAACCTCCAGAAGTTGCCATAGAGAAGGTTGTGTTCAGGAGTCCTGACCTCCAGAAGGTTCCATAGAGAGTGCTGTGTTCTGGAGGCCTAACCTCCAGAAGGTGCCATCGAGAAGGCTGTGTTCCAGCGTTCTAACCTCCAGAAGGTTCCATAAAGAAGGCTGTGTTCTGGAGTCCTAACCTCCAGAAGGTGCCATAGAGAAGGCTGTGTTCCAGCGTCCTACCATCCAGAAGGTTCCATAGAGAAGGCTGTGAACCAGGGTCTTAACCTAAAGAGGGTTCCATAGAGAAGGCTGTGTTCTGGATTCCTAACCTCCAGAAGGTGCCATAGAGAAGGCTGTGTTCTGGCGTCCTAACCCCCAGAAAGTTCCATAGAGAAGGCTGTGTTCCACCATCCTAAACTCCAGAAGGTTCCATAGAGAAGGCTGTGTTCTGGAGTACTAATCTCCAGAAGGTTCCATAGAGAAGGCTGTGTTCCAGGGTCCTAAACTCCAGAAGGTTCCATAGAGAAGGCTGTGTTCTGGAGTCCTAATCTCCTGAAGGTTCCATAGAGAAGGCTGTGTTCCAGCGTCCTAAACTCCAGAAGGCTTCATAGAGAAGGCTGTGATCCAGGGTCCTAACCTAAAGAAGGTTCCATAGAGAAGGCTGTGTTCTGGAGTCCTAACCTCCAGAAGGTTCCATAGAGAAGGCCGTGATCTGGAGTCCTAACCTCCAGAAGATGCCATAGAGAAGGTTGTGTTCTGGAGTCCTGACCTCCAGAAGGTTCCATAGAGAAGGCTGTGTTCTGGAGGCCTAACCTCCAGAAGGTGCCATCGAGAAGGCTGTGTTCCAGCGTTCTAACCTCCAGAAGGTTCCATAGAGAAGGCTGTGTTCTGGAGTCCTAACCTCCAGAAGGTGCCATAGAGAAGGCTGTGTTCCAGCGTTCTAACCTCCAGAAGGTTCCATAGAGAAGGCTGTGTTCTGGAGTCCTAACCTCCAAAAGGTTCCATAGAGAAGGCTGTGTTCTGGAGTCCTAACCAACAGAAGGTTCCATAGAGAAGGCTGTGTCCTGGAGTCCTAACCTCCAGAAGGTTCCATAGAGAAGGCTGTGTTGTGAAGTCCTAACCTCCAGAAGGTTCCATAGAGAAGGCTGTGTCCCAGTGTCCTAACCTCCGGAAGGTTCCATAGAGTAGGCCGTGTTCCAGCGTCCTAACATCCAGAAGGTTCCATAGAGAAGGCTGTGTGATGGAGTCCTAACCTCCAGAAGTTGCCATAGAGAAGGTTGTGTTCTGGAGTCCTGACCTCCAGAAGGTTCCACAGAGAGTGCTGTGTTCTTGAGGCCTAACCACCAGAAGGTGCCACCGAGAAGGCTGTGTTCCAGCGTTCTAACCTCCAGAAGGTTCCATAAAGAAGGCTGTGTTCTGGAGTCCTAACCTCCATAAGGTGCCATAGAGAAGGCTGTGTTCCAGCGTACTAACCTCCAGAAGGTTCCATAGAGAAGGCTGTGTTCTGGAGTCCTAACCTCCAGAAGGTGCCATCGATAAGGCTGTGTTCCTGCGTCCTTACCTCCAGTAGGTTCCATAGAGAAGGCTGTGTTCTGGAGTCCTTACCTCCAGAAGATTCCATAGAGAAGGCTGTGTTCCAGCGTCCTAACCTCCAGAAGGTTCCATAGAGAAGGCTTTGTCCAAGCGTTCTAACATCCGGAAGGTTCCATAGCGTAGGATGTGTTCCAGCGTCCTAATCTCCAAAAGCTTCCATAGAGAAGGCTGTGTTCCAGCGTCCTAACCTAAAGAAGGTTCCATAGAGAAGGCTGTGTTCTGGATTACTAACCTGCAGAAGGTGCCATAGAGAAGGCTTTGTTTTGGAGTCCTAACCTCCAGAGGTTCCATACAGAAGGCTGTGTTCTGGCGTCCTAACCTCCAGAAGGTGCCATAGAGAAGGCTGTTTTTTTGCAGTCCTACCCTCTAGAAGTTTACATAGAGAAGGCTGTATTCTGGTGTCCTAACCTCCAGAAGGTTCCATAGAGAAGGCCATGATCTGGAGTCCTAACCTCCAGAAGGTGCCATTGAGAAGGTTGTGTTCTGGAGTCCTGACCTCCAGAAGGTTCCATAGAGAAGGCTGTGTTCTGGAGGCCTAACCTCTAGAAGGTGCCATCGAGAAGGCTGTGTTCCAGCGTCCTAACCTACAGAAGGTTCCGTAGAGAAGGCTGTGTTCTGGAGTCCTAACCTCCAAAAGGTGCCATAGAGAAGGCTGTGTTCCAGCGTCCTAACCTCCAGAAGGTCCCATAGAGAAGGCTATGATCCAGTGTCCTTACCTCCAGAAGGTTCGATAGAGAATGCTGTTTTCCGGAGTTCTAACCTCAAGAAGGTTCCATACAGAAGGCTGTGTTCTGGTGTCCTAACCACCAATAGGTGACATAGAGAAGGCTGTGTTCCAGCGTCCTAACTTCCAGAAGGTTCCATAGAGAAGGCCGTGATCTAGAGTCCTAACCTCCAGAAGGTGCCATAGAGAAGGTTGTGGTCTGGAGTCCTGACCTCCAGAAGGTTCCATAAAGAAGGCTGTGTTCTGGAGTCCTAACCTCCAGAAGGTGCCATAGAGAAGGCTGTGTTCCAGCGTCCTAACCTCAAGAATATTCCATAGAGAAGGCTGTGTTCTGGATTCCTAACCTCCAGAAGTTGCCATAGAGAAGGTTGTGTTCAGGAGTCCTGACCTCCAGAAGGTTCCATAGAGAGTGCTGTGTTCTGGAGGCCTAACCTCCAGAAGGTGCCATCGAGAAGGCTGTGTTCCATCGTTCTAACCTCCAGAAGGTTCCATAAAGAAGGCTGTGTTCTGGAGTCCTAACCTCCAGAAGGTGCCATAGAGAAGGCTGTGTTCCAGCGTCCTAACCTCCAGAAGGTTCCATAGAGAAGGCTGTGTTCCAGCGTCCTACCATCCAGAAGGTTCCATAGAGAAGGCTGTGAACCAGGGTCTTAACCTAAAGAGGGTTCCATAGAGAAGGCTGTGTTCTGGATTCCTAACCTCCAGAAGGTGCCATAGAGAAGGCTGTGTTCTGGCGTCCTAACCCCCAGAAAGTTCCATAGAGAAGGCTGTGTTCCACCATCCTAAACTCCAGAAGGTTCCATAGAGAAGGCTGTGTTCTGGAGTACTAATCTCCAGAAGGTTCCATAGAGAAGGCTGTGTTCCAGGGTCCTAAACTCCAGAAGGTTCCATAGAGAAGGCTGTGTTCTGGAGTCCTAATCTCCTGAAGGTTCCATAGAGAAGGCTGTGTTCCAGCGTCCTAACCTCCAGAAAATTCCATGGAGAAGGCTGTGTTCCAGCGTCCTAAACTCCAGAAGGCTTCATAGAGAAGGCTGTGATCCAGGGTCCTAACCTAAAGAAGGTTCCATAGAGAAGGCTGTGTTCTGGAGTCCTAACCTCCAGAAGGTTCCATAGAGAAGGCCGTGATCTGGAGTCCTAACCTCCAGAAGATGCCATAGAGAAGGTTGTGTTCTGGAGTCCTGACCTCCAGAAGGTTCCATAGAGAAGGCTGTGTTCTGGAGGCCTAACCTCCAGAAGGTGCCATCGAGAAGGCTGTGTTCCAGCGTTCTAACCTCCAGAAGGTTCCATAGAGAAGGCTGTGTTCTGGAGTCCTAACCTCCAGAAGGTGCCATAGAGAAGGCTGTGTTCCAGCGTTCTAACCTCCAGAAGGTTCCATAGAGAAGGCTGTGTTCTGGAGTCCTAACCTCCAAAAGGTTCCATAGAGAAGGCTGTGTTCTGGAGTCCTAACCAACAGAAGGTTCCATAGAGAAGGCTGTGTCCTGGAGTCCTAACCTCCAGAAGGTTCCATAGAGAAGGCTGTGTTGTGAAGTCCTAACCTCCAGAAGGTTCCATAGAGAAGGCTGTGTCCCAGTGTCCTAACCTCCGGAAGGTTCCATAGAGTAGGCCGTGTTCCAGCGTCCTAACATCCAGAAGGTTCCATAGAGAAGGCTGTGTGATGCAGTCCTAACCTCCAGAAGTTGCCATAGAGAAGGTTGTGTTCTGGAGTCCTGACCTCCAGAAGGTTCCACAGAGAGTGCTGTGTTCTTGAGGCCTAACCACCAGAAGGTGCCATCGAGAAGGCTGTGTTCCAGCGTTCTAACCTCCAGAAGGTTCCATAAAGAAGGCTGTGTTCTGGAGTCCTAACCTCCATAAGGTGCCATAGAGAAGGCTGTGTTCCAGCGTACTAACCTCCAGAAGGTTCCATAGAGAAGGCTGTGTTCTGGAGTCCTAACCTCCAGAAGGTGCCATCGATAAGGCTGTGTTCCTGCGTCCTTACCTCCAGTAGGTTCCATAGAGAAGGCTGTGTTCTGGAGTCCTTACCTCCAGAAGATTCCATAGAGAAGGCTGTGTTCCAGCGTCCTAACCTCCAAAAGGTTCTATAGAGAAGGCTGTGTTCTGGAGTCCTAGCCTCCAGGGGTTCCATGGAGAAGGCTGTGTTCCAGAGTCCTAACCTCCAGATGGTGCCATAATGAAGGTTGTGTTCTGGAGTCCTGACCTCCAGAAGGTTCCATAGAGAAGGCTGTGTTCTGGAGGCCTAACCTCCAGAAGGTGCCATTGAGAAGGCTGTGTTCCAGCGTCCTAACCTCCAGAAGGTGCCATAGAGAAGGCTGTGTTCCAGCGTCCTAACCTCCAGAAGATTCCATAGAGAAGGCTGTGTTCCAGCGTCCTAACCTCCAGAAGGTTCCATAGAGAAGGCTTTGTCCAAGCGTTCTAACATCCGGAAGGTTCCATAGCGTAGGATGTGTTCCAGCGTCCTAATTTTCCAAAAGCTTCCATAGAGAAGGCTGTGTTCCAGCGTCCTAACCTAAAGAAGGTTCCATAGAGAAGGCTGTGTTCTGGATTACTAACCTGCAGAAGGTGCCATAGAGAAGGCTTTGTTTTGGAGTCCTAACCTCCAGAGGTTCCATACAGAAGGCTGTGTTTTGGCGTCCTAACCTCCAGAAGGTGCCATAGAGAAGGCTGTTTTTTTGCAGTCCTACCCTCTAGAAGTTTACATAGAGAAGGCTGTATTCTGGTGTCCTAACCTCCAGAAGGTTCCATAGAGAAGGCCATGATCTGGAGTCCTAACCTCCAGAAGGTGCCATAGAGAAGGTTGTGGTCTGGAGTCCTGACCTCCAGAAGGTTTCATAGAGAAGGCTGTGTTCCAGCGTCCTACCATCCAGAAGGTTCCATAGAGAAGGCTGTGAACCAGGGTCTTAACCTCAAGAAGGTTCCATAGAGAAGGCTGTGTTCTGGTGTCCTAACCACCAATAGGTGACATAGAGAAGGCTGTGTTCCAGCGTCCTAACTTCCATAAGGTTCCATAGAGAAGGCCGTGATCTAGAGTCCTAACCTCCAGAAGGTGCCATAGAGAAGGTTGTGGTCTGGAGTCCTAACCTCCAGAAGGTTCCATAGAGAAGGCTGTGTTCTGGAGTCCTAACCTCCAGAAAGTGCCATAGAAAAGGCTGTGTTCCAGCGTCCTAACCTCCAAAAGGTTCCATATAGAAGGCTGTGTTCTGGAGTCCTAACCAACAGAAGGTTCCATAAAGAAGGCTGTGTTCTGGAGTCCTAACCTCCAGAAGGTGCCATAGAGAAGGCTGTGTTCCAGCGTCCTAACCTCAAGAATATTCCATAGAGAAGGCTGTGTTCCAGCGTCCTAAACTCCAGAAGGCTTCATAGAGAAGGCTGTGATCCAGGGTCCTAACCTAAAGAAGGTTCCATAGAGAAGGCTGTGTTCTGGATTCCTAACCTCCAGAAGTTGCCATAGAGAAGGTTGTGTTCTGGAGTCCTGACCTCCAGAAGGTTCCATAGAGAGTGCTGTGTTCTGGAGGCCTAACCTCCAGAAGGTGCCATCGAGAAGGCTGTGTTCCAGCGTTCTAACCTCCAGAAGGTTCCATAAAGAAGGCTGTGTTCTGGAGTCCTAACCTCCAGAAGGTGCCATAGAGAAGGCTGTGTTCCAGCGTCCTAACCTCCAGAAGGTTCCATAGAGAAGGCTGTGTTCCAGCGTCCTACCATCCAGTAGGTTCCATAGAGAAGGCTGTGAACCAGGGTCTTAACCTAAAGAGGGTTCCATAGAGAAGGCTGTGTTCTGGATTCCTAACCTCCAGAAGGTGCCATAGAGAAGGCTGTGTTCTGGCGTCCTAACCCCCAGAAAGTTCCATAGAGAAGGCTGTGTTCCACCATCCTAAACTCCAGAAGGTTCCATAGAGAAGGCTGTGTTCTGGAGTACTAATCTCCAGAAGGTTCCATAGAGAAGGCTGTGTTCCAGGGTCCTAAACTCCAGAAGGTTCCATAGAGAAGGCTGTGTTCTGGAGTCCTAATCTCCAGAAGGTTCCATAGAGAAGGCTGTGTTCCACCATCCTAAACTCCTGAAGGTTCCATAGAGAAGGCTGTGTTCCAGCGTCCTAACCTCCAGAAAATTCCATGGAGAAGGCTGTGTTCCAGCGTCCTAAACTCCAGAAGGCTTCATAGAGAAGGCTGTGATCCAGGGTCCTAACCTAAAGAAGGTTCCATAGAGAAGGCTGTGTTCTGGAGTCCTAACCTCCAGAAGGTTCCATAGAGAAGGCCGTGATCTGGAGTCCTAACCTCCAGAAGATGCCATAGAGAAGGTTGTGTTCTGGAGTCCTGACCTCCAGAAGGTTCCATAGAGAAGGCTGTGTTCTGGAGGCCTAACCTCCAGAAGGTGCCATCGAGAAGGCTGTGTTCCAGCGTTCTAACCTCCAGAAGGTTCCATAGAGAAGGCTGTGTTCTGGAGTCCTAACCTCCAGAAGGTGCCATAGAGAAGGCTGTGTTCCAGCGTTCTAACCTCCAGAAGGTTCCATAGAGAAGGCTGTGTTCTGGAGTCCTAACCTCCAAAAGGTTCCATAGAGAAGGCTGTGTTCTGGAGTCCTAACCAACAGAAGGTTCCATAGAGAAGGCTGTGTCCTAGAGTCCTAACCTCCAGAAGGTTCCATAGAGAAGGCTGTGTTGTGAAGTCCTAACCTCCAGAATGTTCCATAGAGAAGGCTGTGTCCCAGTGTCCTAACCTCCGGAAGGTTCCATAGAGTAGGCCGTGTTCCAGCGTCCTAACATCCAGAAGGTTCCATAGAGAAGGCTGTGTGATGGAGTCCTAACCTCCAGAAGTTGCCATAGAGAAGGTTGTGTTCTGGAGTCCTGACCTCCAGAAGGTTCCACAGAGAGTGCTGTGTTCTTGAGGCCTAACCACCAGAAGGTGCCATCGAGAAGGCTGTGTTCCAGCGTTCTAACCTCCAGAAGGTTCCATAAAGAAGGCTGTGTTCTGGAGTCCTAACCTCCATAAGGTGCCATAGAGAAGGCTGTGTTCCAGCGTCCTAACCTCCAGAAGGTTGCATAGAGAAGGCTGTGTTCCAGCGTCCTAAACTCCAGAAGGTTCCATAGAGAAGGCTGTGTTCTGGAGTCCTAATCTCCAGAAGGTTCCATAGAGAAGGCTGTGTTCCACCATCCTAAACTCCAGAGGGTTCCATAGAGAAGGCTGTGTTCCAGCGTCCTAACCTCCAGAAAATTCCATAGAGAAGGCTGTGTTCCAGCGTCCTAAACTCCAGAAGGCTTCATAGAGAAGGCTGTGATCCAGGGTCCTAACCTAAAGAAGGTTCCATAGAGAAGGCCGTGATCTGGAGTACTAACCTCCAGAAGATGCCATAGAGAAGGATGTGTTCTGGAGTCCTGACCTCCAGAAGGTTCCATAGAGAAGGCTGTGTTCTGGAGGCCTAACTCCAGAAGGTGCCATAGAGAAGGCTGTGTTCCAGCGTCCTAACCTCCAGAAGGTTGCATAGAGAAGGCTGTGTTCCAGCGTCCTGAACTCCAGAAGGTTCCATAGAGAAGGCTGTGTTCTGGAGTCCTAATCTCCAGAAGGTTCCATAGAGAAGGCTGTGTTCCACCATCCTAAACTCCAGAGGGTTCCATAGAGAATGCTGTGTTCCAGCGTCCTAACCTCCAGAAATTCCATAGAGAAGGCTGTGTTCCAGCGTCCTAAACTCCAGAAGGCTTCATAGAGAAGGCTGTGATCCAGGTTCCTAACCTAAAGAAGGTTCCATAGAGAAGGCCGTGATCTGGAGTCCTAACCTCCAGAAGATGCCATAGAGAAGGTTGTGTTCTGGAGGCCTAACCTACAGAAGGTGCCATCGAGAAGGCTGTGTTCCAGCGTTCTAACCTCCAGACTGTTCCATAGAGAAGGCTGTGTTCTGGAGTCCTAACCTCCAGAAGGTGCCATAGAGAAGGCTGTGTTCCAGCGTTCTAACCTCCAGAAGGTTCCATAGAGAAGGCTGTGTTCTGGAGTCCTAACCTCCAAAAGGTTCCATAGAGAAGGCTGTGTTCTGGAGTCCTAACCAACAGAAGGTTCCATAGAGAAGGCTGTGTTCTGGAGTCCTAACCTCCAGAAGGTTCCATAGAGAAGGCTGTGTTGTGAAGTCCTAACCTCCAGAAGGTTCCATAGAGAAGGCTGTGTCCCAGTGTCCTAAACTCCGGAAGGTTCCAAAGAGTAGGACGTGTTCCAGGGTCCTAACATCCAGAAGGTTCCATAGAAAAGGCTGTGTTCTGGAGTCCTAATCTCCAGAAGGTTCCATAGAGAAGGCTGTGTTCCAGCGTCCTAACTTCCGGAAAGTTCCAAAGAGGCTGTGTTCTGCAGTTTAAGCCTCCAGAGGTTCCATAATGAAGGCTGTGTGCTAAAGTCCTAACCTCCAGAAGGTTCCATAGAGAAGGCCGTGATCTAGAGTCCTAACCTCCAGAAGGTTCCATAGAGAAGGCTGTGTTCTGGAGTCCACACCTCCAGAAAGTGACATAGAGAAGGCTGTTTTCCAGCGTCCTAACTTCCGGAAGGTTCCATAGAGAAGGCTGTGTTCTGTAGGCTTAACCTCCAGAAGGTGGCATCAAGAAGGCTGTGTTCCAGCGTCCTAACCTCCAGAAGGTTCCATAGAGAAGGCTGTGTCCTGGAGTCCTAACCTCCAGAAGGTGTCATAGAGAAGGCTGTGTTCCAGCGTCCTAAACTCCAGAAGGATCCATATAGAAGGCTGTGTTCCGGAGTACACACCTCCAGAAGGTTCCATAGAGAAGGCTGTGTTCCAGTGTCCTAACCTACGGAAGGTTCCATAGAGAAGGCTGTGTTCTGGAGTCCTAACCTCCAGAAAGTGCCATAGAGAAGGTTGTGTTCTGGAGTCCTGACCTCCAGAAGGTTCCATAGAGAAGGCTGTGTTCTGGAGGCCTAACCTCCAGAAGGTGCCATTGAGAAGGCTGTGTTCCTGCGTCCAAACCTCCAGAAGGTGCCATAGAGAAGGCTGTGTTCCAGCGTCCTAACCTCCAGAAGGTTCCATAGAGAAGGCTGTGTTCTGGATTACTAACCTGCAGAAGGTGCCATAGAGAAGGCTTTGTTTTGGAGTCCTAACCTCCAGAGGTTCCATAGAGAAAGCTGTGTTCTGGCGTCCTAACCTCCAGAAAGTTCCATAGAGAAGGCTGTGTTCCACCATCCTAAACTCCAGAAGGTTCCATAGAGAAGGCTGTGTTCCAGCGTCCTAACCTAAAGAAGGTTCCATAGAGAAGGCTTTGTCCCAGCGTTCCAATATCCGGAAGGTTCCATAGAGGAGGATATGTTCCATCGTCATAATCTCCAAAAGGTTCCATAGAGAAGGCTGTGTTCCAGCGTCCTATCCTCCAGAAAGTTCCATAGAGAAGGCTGTGTTCTGGAGTTCTACCCTCCAGAAGGTTCCATAGAGAAGGCTGTGTTCCACCGTCCTAACCTCCAGAAGGTTCCATAGAGAAGGCTGTGTTCCAGCGTCCTAACCCCCAGAAGGTTCCATAGAGAAGGCTGTGTTCCAGCGTCCTTACCTTCAGACGGTTCCATAGAGAACGCTGTGATCCAGGGTACTAACCTAAAGAGGGTTCCATAGAGAAGGCTGTGTTCTGGATTCCTAACCTCCAGAAGGTGTCATAGAGAAGGCTGTGTCCTGGAGTCCTAACCTCCAGAAGGTGCCATAGAGAAGGCTGTGTTCTGGCGTCCTAACATCCAGAAAGTTCCATAGAGAAGGCTGTGTTCCACCCTCCTAAACTCCAGAAGGTTCCATAGAGAAGGCTGTGTTCTGGAGTCCTAATCTCCAGAAGGTTCCATAGAGAAGGCTGTGTTCCAGCGTCCTAAACTCCAGAAGGTTCCATAGAGAAGGCTGTGTTCTGGAGTCCTAATCTCCAGAAGGTTCCATAGAGAAGGCTGTGTTCCACCATCCTAAACTCCAGAGGGTTCCATAGAGAAGGCTGTGTTCCAGCGTCCTAACCTCCAGAAAATTCCATAGAGAAGGCTGTGTTTCAGCGTCCTAAACTCCAGAAGGCTTCATAGAGAAGGCTGTGATCCAGGGTCCTAACCTAAAGAAGGTTCCATAGAGAAGGCTGTGTTCTGGAGTCCTAACCTCCAGAAGGTTCCATAGAGAAGGCCGTGATCTGGAGTCCTAACCTCCAGAATATGCCATAGAGAAGGTTGTGTTCTGGAGTCCTGACCTCCAGAAGGTTCCATAGAGAAGGCTGTGTTCTGGAGTCCTAACCTCCAGAAGGTGCCATAGAGAAGGCTGTGTTCCAGCGTTCTAACCTCCAGAAGATTCCATAGAGAAGGCTGTGTTCTGGAGTCCTAACCTCTAAAAGGTTCCATAGAGAAGGCTGTGTTCTGGAGTCCTAACCAACAGAAGGTTCCATAGAGAAGGCTGTGTTCTGGAGTCCTAACCTCCAGAAGGTTCCATAGAGAAGGCTGTGTTGTGAAGTCCTAACCTCCAGAAGGTTCCATAGAGAAGGCTGTGTCCCAGTGTCCTAACCTCCGGAAGGTTCCATAGAGTAGGACGTGATCCAGCGTCCTAACATCCAGAAGGTTCCATAGAGAAGGCTGTGTTCTGGAGTCCTAATCTCCAGAAGGTTCCATAGAGAAGGCTGTGTTCCAGCGTCCTAACTTCCTGAAAGTTCCAAAGAGGCTGTGTTCTGCAGTTTAAGCCTCCAGAGGTTCCATAATGAAGGCTGTGTGCTAAAGTTCTAACCTCCAGAAGGTTCCATAGAGAAGGCCGTGATCTAGAGTCCTAACCTCCAGAAGGTTCCATAGAGAAGGCTGTGTTCTGGAGTCCACACCTCCAGAAAGTGACATAGAGAAGGCTGTTTTCCAGCGTCCTAACCTCCGGAAGGTTCCATAGAGAAGGCTGTGTTCTGTAGGCCTAACCTCCAGAAGGTGGCATCAAGAAGGCTGTGTTCCAGCGTCCTAACCTCCAGAAGGTTCTATAGAGAAAGCTGTGTCCTGGAGTCCTAACCTGCAGAAGGTGCCATAGAGAAGGCTGTGTTCCAGCGTCCTAACCTCCAGGAGGTTCCATACAGAAGGCTGTGTTCCGGAGTCCACACCTCCAGAAGGTTCCATAGAGAAGGCTGTGTTCCAGTGTCCTAACCTACGGAAGGTTCCATAGAGAAGGCTGTGTTCTGGAGTCCTGGTCTCCAGAGGTTCATAGAGAAGGCTGTGTTCTGGAGTCCTAACCTCTAGAAGGTGACATCGATAAGGCTGTGGTCCTGTGTCCTAACCTCCAGAAGGTTGCATAGAGAAGGCTGTGTTCTGGAGTCCTTACCTCCAGAAGGTTCCATAGAGAAGGCTGCGTTCCAGCGTCCTAACTTCCAAAAGGTTCCATAGAGAAGGCTGTGTTCCGGAGTCATACCCTTCAGAAGGTTCCATAGAGAAGGCTGTGTTAGTAGCGTCCTAACCTCCAGAAGGTTCATTAGAGAAGGCTGTGTTCTGGAGTCCTAGCCTCCACGGGTTCCATGGAGAAGGCTGTGTTCCAGAGTCCTAACCTCCAGAAAGTGCCATAGAGAAGGTTGTGTTCTGGAGTCCTGGCCTCCAGAAGGTTCCATAGAGAAGGCTGTGTTCTGGAGGCCTAACCTCCAGAAGGTGCCATCGAGAAGGCTGTGTTCCAGCGTCCAAACCTCCAGAAGGTGCCATAGAGAAGGCTGTTTTCCAGCGTCCTAACCTCCAAAAGGTTCCAAAGAGAAGGCTGTGTTCCAGCGTCCTAACCTCCAGAAGGTTTCATAGAGAAGGCTGTGTTCTGGATTACTAACCTGCAGAAGGTGCCATAGAGAAGGCTTTGTTTTGGAGTCCTAACCTCCAGAGGTTCCATAGAGAAGGCTGTGTTCTGGCGTCCTAACCTCCAGAAAGTTCCATAGAGAAGGCTGTGTTCCACCATCCTAAACTCCAGAAGGTTCCATAGAGAAGGCTGTGTTCCAGCGTCCTAACCTAAAGAAGGTTCCATAGAGAAGGCTTTGTTCCAGCGTTCCAATATCCGGAAGGTTCCATAGAGGAGGATATGTTCCATCGTCATAATCTCCAAAAGGTTCCATAAAGAAGGCTGTGTGCCATCGTCCTATCCTCCAGAAAGTTCCATAGAGAAGGCTGTGTTCCAGCGTCCTAACCTCCACCAGGTTCCATAGAGAAGGCTGTGTTCCAGCGTCCTAAACTCCAGAAGGTTCCATAGAGAAGGCTGTGTTCTGGAGTCCTAATCTCCAGAAGGTTCCATAGAGAAGGCTGTGTTCCAGCGTCCTAACCTAAAGAAGGTTCCATAGAGAAGGCTTTGTCCCAGCGTTCCAATATCCGGAAGGTTCCATAGAGGAGGATATGTTCCATCGTCATAATCTCCAAAAGGTTCCATAGAGAAGGCTGTGTTCCAGCGTCCTATCCTCCAGAAAGTTCCATAGAGAAGGCTGTGTTCTGGAGTTCTACCCTCCAGAAGGTTCCATAGAGAAGGCTGTGTTCCAGCGTCCTAACCTCCAGAAGGTTCCATAGAGAAGGCTGTGTTCCAGCGTCCTAACCCCCAGAAGGTTCCACAGAGAAGGAAGTGTTCCAGCGTCCTATCCTCCGGAAAGTTCCATAGAGAAGGCTCTGTTCCAGCGTCCTAAACTCCGGAAGGTTGCATAGAGAAGGCTGTGTTCCAGCGTCCTAACCTAAAGAAGGTTCCATAGAGAAGGCTGTGTTCTGGATTACTAACCTGCAGAAGGTGCCATGGAGAAGGCTTTGTTTTGGAGTCCTAACCTCCAGGGGATCCATAGAAAATGCTGTGTTCTGGATTCCTAACCTCCAGAAGGTGCCATAGAGAAGGCTGTGTTCTGGAGACCTAACCTCCAGAAGGTTCCATGGAGAAGGTTGTGTTCTGGAGTCCTAATCTCCAGAAAATTCCATAGACAAGGCTGTGTTCCAGCGTCCTATCCTCCAGAAGGCTTCATAGAGAAGGCTGTGATCCAGGGTCCTAACCTAAAGAAGGTTCCATAGAGAAGGCTGTGTTCTGGATTCCTAACCTCCAGAAGGTGCCATAGAGAAGGCTGTGTTCTGGAGTCCTTCCCTCCTGAAGGTGCCATCGAGAAGGCTGTGTTCCAGCGTCCTATCTTCCAGAAGGTTCCATAGAGAAGGCCGTGATCTGGATTCCTAACCTCCAGAAGGTGCCATAGAGAAATTTGTGTTCTGGAGTCCTGACCTCAAGAAGGTTCCATAGAGAAGGCTGTGTTTTGGAGTCCTAACCTACAGAAGGTGCCATCGAGAAGGCTGTGTTCCAGCGTCCTAACCTCCAGAAGGTGCCATAGAGAAGGTTGTGTTCTGGAGTCCTGACCCGTAGAAGGTTCCATAGAGAAGGCTGTGTTCTGGAGTCCTAACCTCCATAAGGTGCCATCCAGAAGGCTGTGTTCCAGCGTTCTAACCTCCAGAAGGTTCCATAGAGAAGGCTGTGTTCTGGAGTCCTAACCTCCAGAAGGTTCCATAGAGAAGGCTGTGTTCCAGCGTCCTAACCTCCAGAAGGTTCCATAGAGAAGGTTGTGATCCAGGGTCTTAACCTAAAGAGGGTTCCATAGAGAAGGCTGTGTTCTGGATTCCTAAACTCCAGAAGGTGCCATAGAGATGGCTGTGTCCTGGAGTCTTAACCTCCAGAAGGTTCCATAGAGAAGGCTGTTTTCCGAAGTCCTAACCTCCAGAAAGTCCTAACTTCCGAAAGGTTCCATAGAGAAGGCTGTGTTCTGGAGGCCTAACCTCCAGAAGGTGCCATCGAGAAGGCTGTGTTCCAGCGTCCAAACCTCCAGAAGGTTCCATAGAGAAGGCTGTGTTCCAGCGTCCTAACTTCCAGAAGGTTCCATAGAGAAGGCCGTGATCTAGAGTCCTAACCTCCAGAAGGTGCCATAGAGAAGGTTGTGTTCTGGAGTCCTGACCTCCAGAAGGTTCCATAGAGAAGGCTGTGTTCTGGAGGCCTAACCTCCAGAAGGTTCCATCGAGAAAGCTGTGTTCCAGCGTCCGAACCTCCAGAAGGTTCCATAAAGAAGGCTGTGTTCTGGAGTCCTAACCTCCAGAAGGTGCCATAGAGAAGGCTGTGTTCCAGCGTCCTAACCTCCAGAAGGTTCCATAGAGAAGGCTGTGTTCCAGCGTCCTAACTTTCAGACGATTCCATAGAGAAGGCTGTGTTCCAGCGTCCTAACCTCCAGAAGGTTCCATAGAGAAGGCTGTGTTCTGGATTCCTAACCTCCAGAAGGTGCCATAGAAAAGGCTGTGTTCTGGAGTCCTAACCAACAGAAGGTTCCATAGAGAAGGCTGTGTTCTGGAGTCCTAACCTCCAGAAGGTGTCATAGAGAAGGCTGTGTTCCAGCGTCGTAACCTCCATAAGGTTCCATAGGGAAGGCTGTGTTCCAGCGTCCTAACCTCTAGAATGTTCCATAGAGAAGGCTGTGATCCAGGGTCCTAACCTAAAGAAGGTTCCATAGAGAAGGCTGTGTTCTGGATTCCTAACCTCCAGAAGGTGCCATAGACAATGCTGTGTTCTGGAGTCCTAACCTCCAGAAGGTGCCATAGACAATGCTGTGTTCTGGAGTCCTAACTTCCAGAAGGTTCCATAGAGAATGCTGTTTTCTGGTGTCCTAACCTCCAGAAGGTTCAATAGAGAACGCCGAGATCTGGAGTCCTAACCCCCAGAAGGTGCCTCCACGGGTTCCTTGGAGAAGGCTGTGTTCTAGAATCCTAACCTCCAGAAGGTGCCATAGAGAAAGATGTTTTCTGGAGTCCTGACCTCCAGAAGGTACCATAGAGAAGGCTTTGTTCTAGAGGCCTAACCTCCAGAAGGTGCCATCGAGAAGGCCGTGTTCCAGCGTCCTAACCTCCAGAAGGTGCCATAGAGAAGGTTGTGTTCCAGCGTCCTAACCTCCAGAAGTTGCCATAGAGAAGGCTGTGTTCCACCATCCTAAACTCCAGAATGTTCCATAGAGAAGGCTGTTTTCCAGCGTCCTAACCTAAAGAAGGTTCCATAGAGAAGGCTTTGTCTCAGCGTTCTAATATCCGGAAGGTTCCATAGAGTAGGATATGTTCCAGCGTCATAATCTCCAAAAGGTTCCATAGAGAAGGCTGTGATCCAGCGTCCTATCCTCCAGAAAGTTCAATAGAGAAGGCTGTGTTCCAGCGTCCTAAACTCCGGAAGGTTCCATAGAGAAGGCCTTGTTCCAGCGTCCTAATCTAAAGAAGGTTCCATAGAGAAGGCTGTGTTCTGGATTACTAACCTGCAGAAGGTGCCATAGAGAAGGCTTTGTTTTGGAGTCCTAACCTCCAGAGGTTCCATAGAGAATGCTGTGTTCTGGATTCCTAACCCCCAGAAGGTGCCATAGAGAAGGCTGTGTTCTGGAGTCCTGACCTCAAGAAGGTTCCATAGAGAAGGCTGTGTTTTGGAGACCTAACCTCCAGAAGGTGCCATCGAGAAGGCTGTGTTCCAGCGTTCTAACCTCCAGAAGGTTCCATAGAGAAGGCTGTGTTCTGGAGGCCTAACCTCCAGAAGGTGCTATCGAGAAGGCTGTGTTCCAACGTCCTAACCTCCAGAAGATTCCATAGAGAAGGCTGTGTTCTGGTGTCCTAACCACCAAAAGGTGACATAGAGAAGGCTGTGTTCCAGCGTCCTAACTTCCTGAAGGTTCCATAGAGAAGACAGTGAGCTAGAGTCCTAACCTTCAGAAGGTGCCATAGAGAAGGTTGTGTTCTGGAGCCCTGACCTCCAGAAGGTTCCATAGAGAAGGCTGTGTTCTGGAGGCCTAACCTCCAGAAGGTGCCATCGAGAAGGCTGTTTTCCAGCGACCGAACCTCCAGAAGGTTCCATAGAGAAGGCTGTGTTCTGGAGTCCTAACCTCCAGAAGGTGCCATAGAGAAGGCTGTGTTCCAGCGTCCTAACCTCCAGGAGGTTCCATAGAGAAGGCTGTGTTCCAGAGTCTTACCTTAGACGGTTCCATAGAGAAGGCTGTGATCCAGGGTCCTAACCTAAAGAGGGTTCCATAGAGAAGGCTGTTTTCTGGATTCCTAACCTCAAGAAGGTGCCATAGAGATGGCTGTGTCCTGGAGTCTTAACCTCCAGAAGGTTCCATAGAGAAGGCTGTTTTCTGAAGTCCTAACCTTCAGAAAGTCCTAACTTCCGAAAGGTTCCATAGAGAAGGCTGTGTTCTGGAGGCCTAACCTCCAGAAGGTGCCATCGAGAAGGCTGTGTTCCAGCGTCCAAACCTCCAGAAGGTTCCATAGAGAAGGCTGTGTTCCAGCGTCCTAACTTCCAGAAGGTTCCATAGAGAAGGCTGTGATCTAGAGTCCTAACCTCCAGAAGGTGCCATAGAGAAGGTTGTGTTCTGGAGTCCTGACCTCCAGAAGGTTCCATAGAGAAGGCTGTGTTCTGGAGGCCTAACCTCCAGAAGGTGCCATCGAGAAGGCTGTGTTCCAGCGTACGAACCTCCAAAAGGTTCCATAGAGAAGGCTGTGTTCCAGCGTCCTAACTTTCAGACGATTCCATAGAGAAGGCTGTGTTCCAGCGTCCTAACCTCCAGAAGGTTCCATAGGGAAGGCTGTGTTCCAGCGTCCTAACCTCCAGAAGGTTCCATAGAGAAGGCTGTGTTCCAGCGTCCTATCCTCCAGAAAGTTCCATAGAGAAGGCTGTGTTCCAGCGTCCTAAACTCCGGAAGGTTCCATAGAGAAGACCTTGTTCCAGCGTCCTAATCTAAAGAAGGTTCCATAGAGAAGGCTGTGTTCTGGATTACTAACCTGCAGAAGGTGCCATAGAGAAGGCTTTGTTTTGGAGTCCTAACCTCCAGAGGTTCGATAGAGAATGCTGTGTTCTGGATTCCTAACCCTCAGAAGGTGCCATAGAGAAGGCTGTGTTCTGGAGTCCTGACCTCAAGAAGGTTCCATAGAGAAGGCTGTGTTTTGGAGTCCTAACCTCCAGAAGGTGCAATGGAGAAGGCTGTGTTCCAGCGTTCTAACCTCCAGAAGGTTCCATAGAGAAGGCTGTGTTCTGGAGGCCTAACCTCCAGAAGGTGCCATCGAGAAGGCTGTGTTCCAACGTCCTAACCTCCAGAAGATTCCATAGAGAAGGCTGTGTTCTGGTGTCCTAACCACCAAAAGGTGACATAGAGAAGGCTGTGTTCCAGCGTCCTAACTTCCTGAAGGTTCCATAGAGAAGGCTGTGATCTAGAGTCCTAACCTTCAGAAGGTGCCATAGAGAAGGTTGTGTTCTGGAGTCCTGACCTCCAGAAGGTTCCATAGAGAAGGCTGTGTTCTGGAGGCCTAACCTCCAGAAGGTGCCATCGAGAAGGCTGTTTTCCAGCGTCCGAACCTTCAGAAGGTTCCATAGAGAAGGCTGTGTTCTGCAGTCCTAACCTCCAGAAGGTGCCATAGAGAAGGCTGTGTTCCAGCGTCCTAACCTCCAGAAGGTTCCATAGAGAAGGCTGTGTTCCAGAGTCTTACCTTAGACGGTTCCATAGAGAAGGCTGTGATCCAGGGTCCTAACCTGAAGAAGGTTCCATAGAGAAGGCTGTGATCCAGGGTCCTAACCTGAAGAAGGTTCCATAGAGAAGGCTGTGTCCTGGAGTCCTAACCTCCAGAAGATTCCATAGAGAAGGCTGTGTTCCGAAGTCCTAACCTCGAAAGGTTCCATAGAGAAGTCTGTGTCCCAGCGTCCTAACCTCCGGAAGGTTCCATAGAGTAGGATGTGTTCCAGTGTCCTAACATCCAGGAGTTTCCATTGAGAAGGCTGTGTTCTGGACTCCTAATCTCCAGAAGGTTCCATAGAGAAGGCTGTGTTCCTGAGTCCGAACCTCCAAAAGGTTCCATAGAGAAGGCTCTGTCCCAGCGTCCTAACCTCCGGAAGGTTCCATAGAGAAGGCTGTGTTCTGGAGTCCTAGCCTCCAGAGGTTCCATAGAGAAGGCTGTGTCCTGGAGTCCTAACCTCCAGAAGGTTCCATAGAGAAGGCTGTGTTGCGAAGTCCTAACCTCCAGAAGGTTCCATAGAGAAGGCTGGGTCCCATCGTCCTAACTTCCGGAAGGTTCCATACAGTAGGATGTGTTCCAGCGTCCTTACATCCAGAAGGTTCCATGGAGAAGGTTGTGTTCTGGAGTCCTAATCTCCAGAAGGTTTCATAGAGAAGGCTGTGTTCCAGCGTCCTAACTTCCGGAAGGTTCCAAAGAGGCTGTGTTCTGGAGTTTAAGCCTCCAGAGGTTCCATAGTGAAGGCTGTGTTCCAGCGTCCTAACCTCCAGAAAATTTCATAGACAAGGCTGTGTTCCAGCGTCCTAACCTCCAGAAGGCTTCATAGAGAAGGCTGTGATCCAGGGTCCTAACCTAAAGAAGGTTCCATAGAGAAGGCTGTGTTCTGGATTCCTAACCTCCAGAAGGTGCCATAGAGAAGGCTGTGTTCTGGAGTCCTTACCTCCTGAAGGTGCCATTGAGAAGGCTGTGTTCCAGCGTCCTAACCTCCAGAAGGTTCCATAGAGAAGGCCGTGATCTGGAGTCCTAACCTCCAGAAGGTGCCATAGAGAAGGTTGTGTTCTGGAGTCCTGACCTGTAGAAGGTTCCATAGAGAAGGCTGTGTTCTGGAGTCCTAACCTCCAGAAGGTGCCATCCAGAAGGCTGTGTTCCAGCGTTCTAACCTCCAGAAGGTTCTATAGAGAAGGCTGTGTTCTGGAGTCCTCACCTCCCGAAGGTTCCATAGAGAAGGTTGTGTTCTGTAGTCCTGACCTCAAGAAGGTTCCATAGAGAAGGCTGTGTTCTGGAGGCGTAACCTCCAGAAGGTGCCATCGAGAAGGCTGTGTTCCAGTGTCCGAACCTCCAGAAGGTTCCATAAAGAAGGCTGTGTTCTGGAGTCCTAACCTCCAGAAGGTGCCATAGAGAAGGCTGTGTTCCAGCGTCCTAACCTCCAGAAGGTTCCATAGAGAAGGCTGTGTTCCAGCGTCCTAACTTTCAGACGATTCCATAGAGAAGGCTGTGTTCCAGCGTCCTAACCTCCAGAAGGTTCCATAGTGAAGGCTGTGTTCTGGATTCCTAACCTCCAGAAGGTGCCATAGAAAAGGCTGTGTTCTGGAGTCCTAACCAACAGAAGGTTCCATAGAAAAGGCTGTGTTCTGGAGTCCTAACCAACAGAAGGTTCCATAGAGAAGGCTGTGTTCTAGAGGCCTAACCTCCAGAAGGTGCCATCGAGAAGGCCGTGTTCCAGCGTCCTAACCTCCAGAAGGTGCCATAGAGAAGGCTGTGTTCCAGCGTCCTAACCTCCAGAAGGTTCCAAAGAGAAGGCTGTGTTCCAGCGTCCTAACCTCAAGAAGGTTCCACAGAGAAGGCTGTGTTCTGGATTACTAACCTGCAGAAGGTGCCATAGAGAAGGCTTTGTTTTGGAGTCCTAACCTCCAGAGGTTCCATAGAGAAGGCTGTGTTCTGGCGTCCTAACCTCCAGAAAGTTCCATAGAGAAGGCTGTGTTCCACCATCCTAAACTCCCGAAGGTTCCATAGAGAAGGCTGTTTTCCAGCGTCCTAACGTAAAGAAGGTTCCATAGAGAAGGCTTTGTTCCAGCGTTCTAATATACGGAAGGTTCCATAGAGTAGGATATGTTCCAGCGTCATAATCTCCAAAAGGTTCCATAGAGAAGGCTGTGTTCCAGCGTCCTATCCTCCAGAAAGTTCCATAGAGAAGGCTGTGTTCCAGCGTCCTAAACTCCGGAAGGTTCCATAGAGAAGACCTTGTTCCAGCGTCCTAATCTAAAGAAGGTTCCATAGAGAAGGCTGTGTTCTGGATTACTAACCTGCAGAAGGTGCCATAGAGAAGGCTTTGTTTTGGAGTCCTAACCTCCAGAGGTTCGATAGAGAATGCTGTGTTCTGGATTCCTAACCCCCAGAAGGTGCCATAGAGAAGGCTGTGTTCTGGAGTCCTGACCTCAAGAAGGTTCCATAGAGAAGGCTGTGTTTTGGAGTCCTAACCTCCAGAAGGTGCAATGGAGAAGGCTGTGTTCCAGCGTTCTAACCTCCAGAAGGTTCCATAGAGAAGGCTGTGTTCTGGAGGCCTAACCTCCAGAAGGTGCCATCGAGAAGGCTGTGTTCCAACGTCCTAACCTCCAGAAGATTCCATAGAGAAGGCTGTGTTCTGGTGTCCTAACCACCAAAAGGTGACATAGAGAAGGCTGTGTTCCAGCGTCCTAACTTCCTGAAGGTTCCATAGAGAAGGCTGTGATCTAGAGTCCTAACCTTCAGAAGGTGCCATAGAGAAGGTTGTGTTCTGGAGTCCTGACCTCCAGAAGGTTCCATAGAGAAGGCTGTGTTCTGGAGGCCTAACCTCCAGAAGGTGCCATCGAGAAGGCTGTTTTCCAGCGTCCGAACCTTCAGAAGGTTCCATAGAGAAGGCTGTGTTCTGCAGTCCTAACCTCCAGAAGGTGCCATAGAGAAGGCTGTGTTCCAGCGTCCTAACCTCCAGAAGGTTCCATAGAGAAGGCTGTGTTCCAGAGTCTTACCTTAGACGGTTCCATAGAGAAGGCTGTGATCCAGGGTCCTAACCTGAAGAAGGTTCCATAGAGAAGGCTGTGATCCAGGGTCCTAACCTGAAGAAGGTTCCATAGAGAAGGCTGTGTCCTGGAGTCCTAACCTCCAGAAGATTCCATAGAGAAGGCTGTGTTCCGAAGTCCTAACCTCGAAAGGTTCCATAGAGAAGTCTGTGTCCCAGCGTCCTAACCTCCGGAAGGTTCCATAGAGTAGGATGTGTTCCAGTGTCCTAACATCCAGGAGTTTCCATTGAGAAGGCTGTGTTCTGGACTCCTAATCTCCAGAAGGTTCCATAGAGAAGGCTGTGTTCCTGAGTCCGAACCTCCAAAAGGTTCCATAGAGAAGGCTCTGTCCCAGCGTCCTAACCTCCGGAAGGTTCCATAGAGAAGGCTGTGTTCTGGAGTCCTAGCCTCCAGAGGTTCCATAGAGAAGGCTGTGTTGCGAAGTCCTAACCTCCAGAAGGTTCCATAGAGAAGGCTGGGTCCCATCGTCCTAACTTCCGGAAGGTTCCATACAGTAGGATGTGTTCCAGCGTCCTTACATCCAGAAGGTTCCATGGAGAAGGTTGTGTTCTGGAGTCCTAATCTCCAGAAGGTTTCATAGAGAAGGCTGTGTTCCAGCGTCCTAACTTCCGGAAGGTTCCAAAGAGGCTGTGTTCTGGAGTTTAAGCCTCCAGAGGTTCCATAGTGAAGGCTGTGTTCCAGCGTCCTAACCTCCAGAAAATTTCATAGACAAGGCTGTGTTCCAGCGTCCTAACCTCCAGAAGGCTTCATAGAGAAGGCTGTGATCCAGGGTCCTAACCTAAAGAAGGTTCCATAGAGAAGTCTGTGTTCTGGATTCCTAACCTCCAGAAGGTGCCATAGAGAAGGCTGTGTTCTGGAGTCCTTACCTCCTGAAGGTGCCATTGAGAAGGCTGTGTTCCAGCGTCCTAACCTCCAGAAGGTTCCATAGAGAAGGCCGTGATCTGGAGTCCTAACCTCCAGAAGGTGCCATAGAGAAGGTTGTGTTCTGGAGTCCTGACCTGTAGAAGTTTCCATAGAGAAGGCTGTGTTCTGGAGTCCTAACCTCCAGAAGGTGCCATCCAGAAGGCTGTGTTCCAGCGTTCTAACCTCCAGAAGGTTCTATAGAGAAGGCTGTGTTCTGGAGTCCTCACCTCCCGAAGGTTCCATAGAGAAGGTTGTGTTCTGTAGTCCTGACCTCAAGAAGGTTCCATAGAGAAGGCTGTGTTCTGGAGGCGTAACCTCCAGAAGGTGCCATCGAGAAGGCTGTGTTCCAGTGTCCGAACCTCCAGAAGGTTCCATAAAGAAGGCTGTGTTCTGGAGTCCTAACCTCCAGAAGGTGCCATAGAGAAGGCTGTGTTCCAGCGTCCTAACCTCCAGAAGGTTCCATAGAGAAGGCTGTGTTCCAGCGTCCTAACTTTCAGACGATTCCATAGAGAAGGCTGTGTTCCAGCGTCCTAACCTCCAGAAGGTTCCATAGTGAAGGCTGTGTTCTGGATTCCTAACCTCCAGAAGGTGCCATAGAAAAGGCTGTGTTCTGGAGTCCTAACCAACAGAAGGTTCCATAGAGAAGGCTGTGTTCTGGAGTCCTAACCTCCAGAAGGTGTCATAGAGAAGGCTGTGTTCCAGCGTCGTAACCTCCAGAAGGTTCCATAGGGAAGGCTGTGTTCCAGCGTCCTAACCTCCAGAAGGTTCCATAGAGAAGGCTGTGATCCAGGGTCCTAACCTAAAGAAGGTTCCATAGAGAAGGCTGTGTTCTGGATTCCTAACCTCCATAAGGTGCCATAGACAATGTTGTGTTCTGGAGTCCTAAACTCCAGAAGGTTCCATAGAGAAGGCTGTGTTCCGAAGTCCTAACCTCCAGAAGGTTCCATAGAGAAGGCTGTGTTCCAGCGTCCTAACTTCCAGAAGGTTCCATAGAGAATGCTGTGTTCTGTTGTTCTAACCTCCAGAAGGTTCCATAGAGAACGCCGTGATCTGGAGTCCTAACACCCAGAAGGTGCCTCCACGGGTTCCATGGAGAAGGCTGTGTTCTAGAGTCCTAACCTCCAGAAGGTGCCATAGAGAAAGTTGTGTTCTGGAGTCCTGACCTCCAGAAGGTACCATAGAGAAGGTTGTGTTCTAGAGGCTTAACCTCCAGAAGGTGCCATCGAGAAGGCCGTGTTCCAGCGTCCTAACCTCCAGAAGGTGCCATAGAGAAGGCTGTGTTCCAGCGTCCTAACCTCCAGAAGGTTCCAAAGAGAAGGCTGTGTTCCAGCGTCCTAACCTCAAGAAGGTTCCACAGAGAAGGCTGTGTTCTGGATTACTAACCTGCAGAAGGTGCCATAGAGAAGGCTTTGTTTTGGAGTCCTAACCTCCAGAGGTTCCATAGAGAAGGCTGTGTTCTGGCGTCCTAACCTCCAGAAAGTTCCATAGAGAAGGCTGTGTTCCACCATCCTAAACTCCAGAAGGTTCCATAGAGAAGGCTGTTTTCCAGCGTCCTAAACTAAAGAAGGTTCCATAGAGAAGGCTTTGTTCCAGCGTTCTAACATCAGGAAGGTTCCATAGAGTAGGATATGTTCCAGCGTCATAATCTCCAAAACGTTCCATAGAGAAGGCTGTGTTCCAGCGTCCTATCCTCCAGAAAGTTCCATAGAGAAGGCTGTGTTCCAGCGTCCTTAACTCCGGAAGGTTACATAGAGAAGGCCTTGTTCCAGCGTCCTAATCTAAAGAAGGTTCCATAGAGAAGGCTGTGTTCTGGATTACTAACCTGCAGAAGGTGCCATAGAGAAGGCTTTGTTTTGGAGTCCTAACCTCCAGAGGTTCCATAGAGAATGCTGTGTTCTGGATTCCTAACCCCCAGAAGGTGCCATAGAGAAGGCTGTGTTCTGGAGTCCTGACCTCAAGAAGGTTCCATAGAGAAGGCTGTGTTTTGGAGACCTAACCTCCAGAAGGTGCCATCGAGAAGGCTGTGTTCCAGCGTTCTAACCTCCAGAAGGTTCCATAGAGAAGGCTGTGTTCTGGAGGCCTAACCTCCAGAAGGTGCCATAGAAAAGGCTGTGTTCTGGAGTCCTAACCAACAGAAGGTTCCATAGAGAAGGCTGTGTTCTGGAGTCCTAACCTCCAGAAGGTGTCATAGAGAAGGCTGTGTTCCAGCGTCGTAACCTCCAGAAGGTTCCATAGGGAAGGCTGTGTTCCAGCGTCCTAACCTCCAGAAGGTTCCATAGAGAAGGCTGTGATCCAGGGTCCTAACCTAAAGAAGGTTCCATAGAGAAGGCTGTGTTCTGGATTCCTAACCTCCATAAGGTGCCATAGACAATGTTGTGTTCTGGAGTCCTAAACTCCAGAAGGTTCCATAGAGAAGGGTGTGTTCCGAAGTCCTAACCTCCAGAAGGTTCCATAGAGAAGGCTGTGTTCCAGCGTCCTAACTTCCAGAAGGTTCCATAGAGAATGCTGTGTTCTGTTGTTCTAACCTCCAGAAGGTTCCATAGAGAACGCCGTGATCTGGAGTCCTAACACCCAGAAGGTGCCTCCACGGGTTCCATGGAGAAGGCTGTGTTCTAGAGTCCTAACCTCCAGAAGGTGCCATAGAGAAAGTTGTGTTCTGGAGTCCTGACCTCCAGAAGGTACCATAGAGAAGGTTGTGTTCTAGAGGCCTAACCTCCAGAAGGTGCCATCGAGAAGGCCGTGTTCCAGCGTCCTAACCTCCAGAAGGTGCCATAGAGAAGGCTGTGTTCCAGCGTCCTAACCTCCAGAAGGTTCCAAAGAGAAGGCTGTGTTCCAGCGTCCTAACCTCAAGAAGGTTCCACAGAGAAGGCTGTGTTCTGGATTACTAACCTGCAGAAGGTGCCATAGAGAAGGCTTTGTTTTGGAGTCCTAACCTCCAGAGGTTCCATAGAGAAGGCTGTGTTCTGGCGTCCTAACCTCCAGAAAGTTCCATAGAGAAGGCTGTGTTCCACCATCCTAAACTCCAGAAGGTTCCATAGAGAAGGCTGTTTTCCAGCGTCCTAAACTAAAGAAGGTTCCATAGAGAAGGCTTTGTTCCAGCGTTCTAACATCAGGAAGGTTCCATAGAGTAGGATATGTTCCAGCGTCATAATCTCCAAAACGTTCCATAGAGAAGGCTGTGTTCCAGCGTCCTATCCTCCAGAAAGTTCCATAGAGAAGGCTGTGTTCCAGCGTCCTTAACTCCGGAAGGTTACATAGAGAAGGCCTTGTTCCAGCGTCCTAATCTAAAGAAGGTTCCATAGAGAAGGCTGTGTTCTGGATTACTAACCTGCAGAAGGTGCCATAGAGAAGGCTTTGTTTTGGAGTCCTAACCTCCAGAGGTTCCATAGAGAATGCTGTGTTCTGGATTCCTAACCCCCAGAAGGTGCCATAGAGAAGGCTGTGTTCTGGAGTCCTGACCTCAAGAAGGTTCCATAGAGAAGGCTGTGTTTTGGAGACCTAACCTCCAGAAGGTGCCATCGAGAAGGCTGTGTTCCAGCGTTCTAACCTCCAGAAGGTTCCATAGAGAAGGCTGTGTTCTGGAGGCCTAACCTCCAGAAGGTGCTATCGAGAAGGCTGTGTTCCAACGTCCTAACCTCCAGAAGATTCCATAGAGAAGGCTGTGTTCTGGTGTCCTAACCACCAAAAGGTGACATAGAGAAGGCTGTGTTCCAGCGTCCTAACTTCCTGAAGGTTCCATAGAGAAGACAGTGAGCTAGAGTCCTAACCTTCAGAAGATGCCATAGAGAAGGTTGTGTTCTGGAGCCCTGACCTCCAGAAGGTTCCATAGAGAAGGCTGTGTTCTGGAGGCCTAACCTCCAGAAGGTGCTATCGAGAAGGCTGTGTTCCAACGTCCTAACCTCCAGAAGATTCCATAGAGAAGGCTGTGTTCTGGTGTCCTAACCACCAAAAGGTGACATAGAGAAGGCTGTGTTCCAGCGTCCTAACTTCCTGAAGGTTCCATAGAGAAGACAGTGAGCTAGAGTCCTAACCTTCAGAAGATGCCATAGAGAAGGTTGTGTTCTGGAGCCCTGACCTCCAGAAGGTTCCATAGAGAAGGCTGTGTTCTGGAGGCCTAACCTCCAGGAGGTGCCATCGAGAAGGCTGTTTTCCAGCGTCCGAACCTCCAGAAGGTTCCATAGAGAAGGCTGTGTTCTGGAGTCCTAACCTCCAGAAGGTGCCATAGAGAAGGCTGTGTTCCAGCGTCCTAACCTCCAGGAGGTTCCATAGAGAAGGCTGTGTTCCAGAGTCTTACCTTAGACGGTTCCATAGAGAAGGCTGTGATCCAGGGTCCTAACCTAAAGAGGGTTCCATAGAGAAGGCTGTTTTCTGGATTCCTAACCTCAAGAAGGTGCCATAGAGATGGCTGTGTCCTGGAGTCTTAACCTCCAGAAGGTTCCATAGAGAAGGCTGTTTTCTGAAGTCCTAACCTCCAGAAAGTCCTAACTTCCGAAAGGTTCCATAGAGAAGGCTGTGTTCTGGAGGCCTAACCTCCAGAAGGTGCCATCGAGAAGGCTGTGTTCCAGCGTCCAAACCTCCAGAAGGTTCCATAGAGAAGGCTGTGTTCCAGCGTCCTAACTTCCAGAAGGTTCCATAGAGAAGGCCGTGATCTAGAGTCCTAACCTCCAGAAGGTGCCATAGAGAAGGTTGTGTTCTGGAGTCCTGACCTCCAGAAGGTTCCATAGAGAAGGCTGTGTTCTGGAGGCCTAACCTCCAGAAGGTGCCATCGAGAAGGCTGTGTTCCAGCGTCCGAACCTCCAAAAGGTTCCATAAAGAAGGCTGTGTTCTGGAGTCCTAACCTCCAGAAGGTGCCATAGAGAAGGCTGTGTTCCAGCGTCCTAACCTCCAGAAGGTTCCATAGAGAAGGCTGTGTTCCAGCGTCCTAACTTTCAGACGATTCCATAGAGAAGGCTGTGTTCCAGCGTCCTAAACTCCAGAAGGTTCCATAGGGAAGGCTGTGTTCCAGCGTCCTAACCTCCAGAAGGTTCCATAGAGAAGGCTGTGATCCAGGGTCCTAACCTAAAGAAGTTTCCATAGAGAAGGCTGTGTTCTGGATTCCTAACCTCCAGAAGGTGCCATAGACAATGTTGTGTTCTGGAGTCCTAAACTCCAGAAGGTTCCATAGAGAAGGCTGTGTTCCGAAGTCCTAACCTCCAGAAGGTTCCATAGAGAAGGCTGTGTTCCAGCGTCCTAACTTCCAGAAGGTTCCATAGAGAATGCTGTGTTCTGGTGTCCTAACCTCCAGAAGGTTCCATAGAGAACGCCGTGATCTGGAGTCCTAACCCCCAGAAGGTGCCTCCACGGGTTCCATGGAGCAGTCTGTGTTCTAGAGTCCTAACCTCCAGAAGGTGCCATAGAGAAAGTTGTGTTCTGGAGTCCTGACCTCCAGAAGGTACCATAGAGAAGGCTGTGTTCTAGAGGCCTAACCTCCAGAAGGTGCCATCGAGAAGGCCGTGTTCCAGCGTCCTAACCTCCAGAAGGTGCCATAGAGAAGGCTGTGTTCCAGCGTCCTAACCTCCAGAAGGTTCCAAAGAGAAGGCTGTGTTCCAGCGTCCTAACCTCAAGAAGGTTCCACAGAGAAGGCTGTGTTCTGGATTACTAACCTGCAGAAGGTGCCATAGAGAAGGCTTTGTTTTGGAGTCCTAACCTCCAGAGGTTCCATAGAGAAGGCTGTGTTCTGGCGTCCTAACCTCCAGAAAGTTCCATAGAGAAGGCTGTGTTCCACCACCCTAAACTCCCGAAGGTTCCATAGAGAAGGCTGTTTTCCAGCGTCCTAACGTAAAGAAGGTTCCATAGAGAAGGCTTTGTTCCAGCGTTCTAATATCCGGAAGGTTCCATAGAGTAGGATATGTTCCAGCGTCATAATCTCCAAAAGGTTCCATAGAGAAGGCTGTGTTCCAGCGTCCTATCCTCCAGAAAGTTCCATAGAGAAGGCTGTGTTCCAGCGTCCTAAACTCCGGAAGGTTCCATAGAGAAAACCTTGTTCCAGCGTCCTAATCTAAAGAAGGTTCCATAGAGAAGGCTGTGTTCTGGATTACTAACCTGCAGAAGGTGCCATAGAGAAGGCTTTGTTTTGGAGTCCTAACCTCCAGAGGTTCGATAGAGAATGCTGTGTTCTGGATTCCTAACCCCCAGAAGGTGCCATAGAGAAGGCTGTGTTCTGGAGTCCTGACCTCAAGAAGGTTCCATAGAGAAGGCTGTGTTTTGGAGTCCTAACCTCCAGAAGGTGCAATGGAGAAGGCTGTGTTCCAGCGTTCTAACCTCCAGAAGGTTCCATAGAGAAGGCTGTGTTCTGGAGGCCTAACCTCCAGAAGGTGCCATCGAGAAGGCTGTGTTCCAACGTCCTAACCTCCAGAAGATTCCATAGAGAAGGCTGTGTTCTGGTGTCCTAACCACCAAAAGGTGACATAGAGAAGGCTGTGTTCCAGCGTCCTAACTTCCTGAAGGTTCCATAGAGAAGGCTGTGATCTAGAGTCCTAACCTTCAGAAGGTGCCATAGAGAAGGTTGTGTTCTGGAGTCCTGACCTCCAGAAGGTTCCATAGAGAAGGCTGTGTTCTGGAGGCCTAACCTCCAGAAGGTGCCATCGAGAAGGCTGTTTTCCAGCGTCCGAACCTTCAGAAGGTTCCATAGAGAAGGCTGTGTTCTGCAGTCCTAACCTCCAGAAGGTGCCATAGAGAAGGCTGTGTTCCAGCGTCCTAACCTCCAGAAGGTTCCATAGAGAAGGCTGTGTTCCAGAGTCTTACCTTAGACGGTTCCATAGAGAAGGCTGTGATCCAGGGTCCTAACCTGAAGAAGGTTCCATAGAGAAGGCTGTGATCCAGGGTCCTAACCTGAAGAAGGTTCCATAGAGAAGGCTGTGTCCTGGAGTCCTAACCTCCAGAAGATTCCATAGAGAAGGCTGTGTTCCGAAGTCCTACCCTCGAAAGGTTCCATAGAGAAGTCTGTGTCCCAGTGTCCTAACCTCCGGAAGGTTCCATAGAGTAGGATGTGTTCCAGTGTCCTAACATCCAGGAGTTTCCATTGAGAAGGCTGTGTTCTGGACTCCTAACCTCCAGAAGGTTCCATAGAGAAGGCTGTGTTCCTGAGTCCGAACCTCCAAAAGGTTCCATAGAGAAGGCTCTGTCCCAGCGTCCTAACCTCCGGAAGGTTCCATAGAGAAGGCTGTGTTCTGGAGTCCTAGCCTCCAGAGGTTCCATAGAGAAGGCTGTGTCCTGGAGTCCTAACCTCCAGAAGGTTCCATAGAGAAGGCTGTGTTGCGAAGTCCTAACCTCCAGAAGGTTCCATAGAGAAGGCTGGGTCCCAGCGTCCTAACTTCCGGAAGGTTCCATACAGTAGGATGTGTTCCAGCGTCCTTACATCCAGAAGGTTCCATGGAGAAGGTTGTGTTCTGGAGTCCTAATTTCCAGAAGGTTTCATAGAGAAGGCTGTGTTCCAGCGTCCTAACTTCCGGAAGGTTCCAAAGAGGCTGTGTTCTGGAGTTTAAGCCTCCAGAGGTTCCATAGTGAAGGCTGTGTTCCAGTGTCCTAACCTCCAGAAAATTTCATAGACAAGGCTGTGTTCCAGCGTCCTAACCTCCAGAAGGCTTCATAGAGAAGGCTGTGATCCAGGGTCATAACCTAAAGAAGGTTCCATAGAGAAGGCTGTGTTCTGGATTCCTAACCTCCAGAAGGTGCCATAGAGAAGGCTGTGTTCTGGAGTCCTTACCTCCTGAAGGTGCCATTGAGAAGGCTGTGTTCCAGCGTCCTAACCTCCAGAAGGTTCCATAGAGAAGGCCGTGATCTGGAGTCCTAACCTCCAGAAGGTGCCATAGAGAAGGTTGTGTTCTGGAGTCCTGACCTGTAGAAGGTTCCATAGAGAAGGCTGTGTTCTGGAGTCCTAACCTCCAGAAGGTGCCATCCAGAAGGCTGTGTTCCAGCGTTCTAACCTCCAGAAGGTTCTATAGAGAAGGCTGTGTTCTGGAGTCCTAACCTCCCGAAGGTTCCATAGAGAAGGTTGTGTTCTGTAGTCCTGACCTCAAGAAGGTTCCATAGAGAAGGCTGTGTTCTGGAGGCGTAACCTCCAGAAGGTGCCATCGAGAAGGCTGTGTTCCAGTGTCCGAACCTCCAGAAGGTTCCATAAAAAGGCTGTGTTCTGGAGTCCTAACCTCCAGAAGGTGCCATAGAGAAGGCTGTGTTCCAGCGTCCTAACCTCCAGAAGGTTCCATAGAGAAGGCTGTGTTCCAGCGTCCTAACTTTCAGACGATTCCATAGAGAAGGCTGTGTTCCAGCGTCCTAACCTCCAGAAGGTTCCATAGTGAAGGCTGTGTTCTGGATTCCTAACCTCCAGAAGGTGCCATAGAAAAGGCTGTGTTCTGGAGTCCTAACCAACAGAAGGTTCCATAGAGAAGGCTGTGTTCTGGAGTCCTAACCTCCAGAAGGTGTCATAGAGAAGGCTGTGTTCCAGCGTCGTAACCTCCAGAAGGTTCCATAGGGAAGGCTGTGTTCCAGCGTCCTAACCTCCAGAAGGTTCCATAGAGAAGGCTGTGATCCAGGGTCCTAACCTAAAGAAGGTTCCATAGAGAAGGCTGTGTTCTGGATTCCTAACCTCCAGAAGGTGCCATAGACAATGTTGTGTTCTGGAGTCCTAAACTCCAGAAGGTTCCATAGAGAAGGCTGTGTTCCGAAGTCCTAACCTCCAGAAGGTTCCATAGAGAAGGCTGTGTTCCAGCTTCCTAATTTCCAGAAGGTTCCATAGAGAATGCTGTGTTCTGTTGTCCTAACCTCCAGAAGGTTCCATAGAGAACGCCGTGATCTGGAGTCCTAACACCCAGAAGGTGCCTCCACGGGTTCCATGGAGAAGGCTGTGTTCTAGAGTCCTAACCTCCGGAAGGTGCCATAGAGAAAGTTGTGTTCTGGAGTCCTGACCTCCAGAAGGTACCATAGAGAAGGCTGTGTTCTAGAGGCCTAACCTCCAGAAGGTGCCATCGAGAAGGCCGTGTTCCAGCGTCCTAACATCCAGAAGGTGCCATAGAGAAGGCTGTGTTCCAGCGTCCTAACCTCCAGAAGGTTCCAAAGAGAAGGCTGTGTTCCAGCGTCCTAACCTCAAGAAGGTTCCACAGAGAAGGCTGTGTTCTGGATTACTAACCTGCAGAAGGTGCCATAGAGAAGGCTTTGTTTTGGAGTCCTAACCTCCAGAGGTTCCATAGAGAAGGCTGTGTTTTGGAGTCCTAACCTCCAGAAGGTGCAATGGAGAAGGCTGTGTTCCAGCGTTCTAACCTCCAGAAGGTTCCATAGAGAAGGCTGTGTTCTGGAGGCCTAACCTCCAGAAGGTGCCATCGAGAAGGCTGTGTTCCAACGCCCTAACCTCCAGAAGATTCCATAGAGAAGGCTGTGTTCTGGTGTCCTAACCACCAAAAGGTGACATAGAGAAGGCTGTGTTCCAGCGTCCTAACTTCCTGAAGGTTCCATAGAGAAGGCTGTGATCTAGAGTCCTAACCTTCAGAAGGTGCCATAGAGAAGGTTGTGTTCTGGAGTCCTGACCTCCAGAAGGTTCCATAGAGAAGGCTGTGTTCTGGAGGCCTAACCTCCAGAAGGTGCCATCGAGAAGGCTGTTTTCCAGCGTCCGAACCTCCAGAAGGTTCCATAGAGAAGGCTGTGTTCTGCAGTCCTAACCTCCAGAAGGTGCCCTAGAGAAGGCTGTGTTCCAGGGTCCTAACCTCCAGAAGGTTCCATAGAGAAGGCTGTGTTCCAGAGTCTTACCTTAGACGGTTCCATAGAGAAGGCTGTGATCCAGGGTCCTAACCTGAAGAAGGTTCCATAGAGAAGGCTGTGATCCAGGGTCCTATCCTGAAGAAGGTTCCATAGAGAAGGCTGTGTCCTGGAGTCCTAACCTCCAGAAGATTCCATAGAGAAGGCTGTGTTCCGAAGTCCTAACCTCGAAAGGTTCCATAGAGAAGTCTGTGTCCCAGCGTCCTAACCTCCGGAAGGTTCCATAGAGTAGGATGTGTTCCAGTGTCCTAACATCCAGGAGTTTCCATTGAGAAGGCTGTGTTCTGGACTCCTAATCTCCAGAAGGTTCCATAGAGAAGGCTGTGTTCCTGAGTCCGAACCTCCAAAAGGTTCCATAGAGAAGGCTCTGTCCCAGCGTCCTAACCTCCGGAAGGTTCCATAGAGAAGGCTGTTTTCTGGAGTCCTAGCCTCCAGAGGTTCCATAGAGAAGGCTGTGTCCTGGAGTCCTAACCTCCAGAAGGTTCCATAGAGAAGGCTGTGTTGCGAAGTCCTAACCTCCAGAAGGTTCCATAGAGAAGGCTGGGTCCCAGCGTCCTAACTTCCGGAAGGTTCCATACAGTAGGATGTGTTCCAGCGTCCTTACATCCAGAAGGTTCCATGGAGAAGGTTGTGTTCTGGAGTCCTAATCTCCAGAAGGTTTCATAGAGAAGGCTGTGTTCCAGCGTCCTAACTTCCGGAAGGTTCCAAAGAGGCTGTGTTCTGGAGTTTAAGCCTCCAGAGGTTCCATAGTGAAGGCTGTGTTCCAGCGTCCTAACCTCCAGAAAATTTCATAGACAAGGCTGTGTTCCAGCGTCCTAACCTCCAGAAGGCTTCATAGAGAAGGCTGTGATCCAGGGTCCTAACCTAAAGAAGGTTCCATAGAGAAGGCTGTGTTCTGGATTCCTAACCTCCAGAAGGTGCCATAGAGAAGGCTGTGTTCTGGAGTCCTTACCTCCTGAAGGTGCCATTGAGAAGGCTGTGTTCCAGCGTCCTAACCTCCAGAAGGTTCCATAGAGAAGGCTGTGTTCTGGAGTCCTAACCTCCAGAAGGTGCCATCCAGAAGGCTGTGTTCCAGCGTTCTAACCTCCAGAAGGTTCTATAGAGAAGGCTGTGTTCTGGAGTCCTCACCTCCCGAAGGTTCCATAGAGAAGGTTGTGTTCTGTAGTCCTGACCTCAAGAAGGTTCCATAGAGAAGGCTGTGTTCTGGAGGCGTAACCTCCAGAAGGTGCCATCGAGAAGGCTGTGTTCCAGTGTCCGAACCTCCAGAAGGTTCCATAAAGAAGGCTGTGTTCTGGAGTCCTAACCTCCAGAAGGTGCCATAGAGAAGGCTGTGTTCCAGCGTCCTAACCTCCAGAAGGTTCCATAGAGAAGGCTGTGTTCCAGCGTCCTAACTTTTAGACGATTCCATAGAGAAGGCTGTGTTCCAGCGTCCTAACCTCCAGAAGGTTCCATAGTGAAGGCTGTGTTCTGGATTCCTAACCTCCAGAAGGTGCCATAGAAAAGGCTGTGTTCTGGAGTCCTAACCAACAGAAGGTTCCATAGAGAAGGCTGTGTTCTGGAGTCCTAACCTCCAGAAGGTGTCATAGAGAAGGCTGTGTTCCAGCGTCGTAACCTCCAGAAGGTTCCATAGGGAAGGCTGTGTTCCAGCGTCCTAACCTCCAGAAGGTTCCATAGAGAAGGCTGTGATCCAGGGTCCTAACCTAAAGAAGGTTCCATAGAGATGGCTGTGTTCTGGATTCCTAACCTCCAGAAGGTGCCATAGACAATGTTGTGTTCTGGAGTCCTAAACTCCAGAAGGTTCCATAGAGAAGGCTGTGTTCCGAAGTCCTAACCTCCAGAAGGTTCCATAGAGAAGGCTGTGTTCCAGCGTCCTAACTTCCAGAAGGTTCCATAGAGAATGCTGTGTTCTGTTGTCCTAACCTCCAGAAGGTTCCATAGAGAACGCCGTGATCTGGAGTCCTAACACCCAGAAGGTGCCTCCACGGGTTCCATGGAGAAGGCTGTGTTCTAGAGTCCTAACCTCCAGAAGGTGCCATAGAGAAAGTTGTGTTCTGGAGTCCTGACCTCCAGAAGGTACCATAGAGAAGGCTGTGTTCTAGAGGCCTAACCTCCAGAAGGTGCCATCGAGAAGGCCGTGTTCCAGCGTCCTAACCTCCAGAAGGTGCCATAGAGAAGGCTGTGTTCCAGCGTCCTAACCTCCAGAAGGTTCCAAAGAGAAGGCTGTGTTCCAGCGTCCTAACCTCAAGAAGGTTCCACAGAGAAGGCTGTGTTCTGGATTACTAACCTGCAGAAGGTGCCATAGAGAAGGCTTTGTTTTGGAGTCCTAACCTCCAGAGGTTCCATAGAGAAGGCTGTGTTCTGGCGTCCTAACCTCCAGAAAGTTCCATAGAGAAGGCTGTGTTCCACCATCCTAAACTCCAGAAGGTTCCATAGAGAAGGCTGTTTTCCAGCGTCCTAAACTAAAGAAGGTTCCATAGAGAAGGCTTTGTTCCAGCGTTCTAACATCAGGAAGGTTCCATAGAGTAGGATATGTTCCAGCGTCATAATCTCCAAAAGGTTCCATAGAGAAGGCTGTGTTCCAGCGTCCTATCCTCCAGAAAGTTCCATAGAGAAGGCTGTGTTCCAGCGTCCTTAACTCCGGAAGGTTCCATAGAGAAGGCCTTGTTCCAGCGTCCTAATCTAAAGAAGGTTCCATAGAGAAGGCTGTGTTCTGGATTACTAACCTGCAGAAGGTGCCATAGAGAAGGCTTTGTTTTGGAGTCCTAACCTCCAGAGGTTCCATAGAGAATGCTGTGTTCTGGATTCCTAACCCCCAGAAGGTGCCATAGAGAAGGCTGTGTTCTGTAGTCCTGACCTCAAGAAGGTTCCATAGAGAAGGCTGTGTTTTGGAGTCCTAACCTCCAGAAGGTGCAATGGAGAAGGCTGTGTTCCAGCGTTCTAACCTCCAGAAGGTTCCATAGAGAAGGCTGTGTTCTGGAGGCCTAACCTCCAGAAGGTGCCATCGAGAAGGCTGTGTTCCAACGTCCTAACCTCCAGAAGATTCCATAGAGAAGGCTGTGTTCTGGTGTCCTAACCACCAAAAGGTGACATAGAGAAGGCTGTGTTCCAGCGTCCTAACTTCCTGAAGGTTCCATAGAGAAGGCTGTGATCTAGAGTCCTAACCTTCAGAAGGTGCCATAGAGAAGGTTGTGTTCTGGAGTCCTGACCTCCAGAAGGTTCCATAGAGAAGGCTGTGTTCTGGAGGCCTAACCTCCAGAAGGTGCCATCCAGAAGGCTGTTTTCCAGCGTCCGAACCTCCAGAAGGTTCCATAGAGAAGGCTGTGTTCTGCAGTCCTAACCTCCAGAAGGTGCCATAGAGAAGGCTGTGTTCCAGCGTCCTAACCTCCAGATGGTTCCATAGAGAAGGCTGTGTTCCAGAGTCTTACCTTAGACGGTTCCATAGAGAAGGCTGTGATCCAGGGTCCTAACCTGAAGAAGGTTCCATAGAGAAGGCTGTGATCCAGGGTCCTTACCTGAGGAAGGTTCCATAGAGAAGGCTGTGTCCTGGAGTCCTAACCTCCAGAAGATTCCATAGAGAAGTCTGTGTTCCGAAGTCCTAACCTCGAAAGGTTCCATAGAGAAGTCTGTGTCCCAGTGTCCTAACCTCCGGAAGGTTCCATAGAGTAGGATGTGTTCCAGTGTCCTAACATCCAGGAGTTTCCATTGAGAAGGCTGTGTTCTGGACTCCTAACCTCCAGAAGGTTCCATAGAGAAGGCTGTGTTCCGGAGTCCGAACCTCCAAAAGGTTCCATAGAGAAGGCTCTGTCCCAGCGTCCTAACCTCCGGAAGGTTCCATAAAGAAGGCTGTGTTCTGGAGTCCTAGCCTCCAGAGGTTCCATAGAGAAGGCTGTGTCCTGGAGTCCTAACCTCCAGAAGGTTCCATAGAGAAGGCTGTGTTGCGAAGTCCTAACCTCCAGAAGGTTCCATAGAGAAGGCTGGGTCCCAGCGTCCTAACTTCCGGAAGGTTCCATACAGTAGGATGTGTTCCAGCGTCCTTACATCCAGAAGGTTCCATGGAGAAGGTTGTGTTCTGGAGTCCTAATCTCCAGAAGGTTCCATAGAGAAGGCTGTGTTCCAGCGTCCTAACTTCCGGAAGGTTCCAAAGAGGCTGTGTTCTGGAGTTTAAGCCTCCAGAGGTTCCATAGTTAAGGCTGTGTTCCAGCGTCCTAACCTCCAGAAAATTTCATAGACAAGGCTGTGTTCCAGCGTCCTAACCTCCAGAAGGCTTCATAGATAAGGCTGTGATCCAGGGTCCTAACCTAAAGAAGGTTCCATAGAGAAGGCTGTGTTCTGGATTCCTAACCTCCAGAAGGTGCCATAGAGAAGGCTGTGTTCTGGAGTCCTTACCTCCTGAAGGTGTCATTGAGAAGGCTGTGTTCCAGCGTCCTAACCTCCAGAAGGTTCCATAGAGAAGGCTGTGTTCCAGCGTCCTAACTTCCGGAAGGTTCCAAAGAGGCTGTGTTCTGGAGTTTAAGCCTCCAGAGGTTCCATAGTGAAGGCTGTGTTCCAGCGTCCTAACCTCCAGAAAATTTCATAGACAAGGCTGTGTTCCAGTGTCCTAACCTCCAGAAGGCTTCATAGAGAAGGCTGTGATCCAGGGTCCTAACCTAAAGAAGGTTCCATACAGAAGGCTGTGTTCTGGATTCCTAACCTCCAGAAGGTGCCATAGAGAAGGCTGGGTTCTGGAGTCCTTACCTCCTGAAGGTGCCATTGAGAAGGCTGTGTTCCAGCGTCCTAACCTCCAGAAGTTTCCATAGAGAAGGACGTGATCTGGAGTCCTAACCTCCAGAAGGTGCCATAGAGAAGGTTGTGTTCTGGAGTCCTGACCTGTAGAAGGTTCCATAGAGAAGGCTGTGTTCTGGAGTCCTAACCTCCAGAAGGTGCCATCCAGAAGGCTGTGTTCCAGCGTTCTAACCTCCAGAAGGTTCTATAGAGAAGGCTGTGTTCTGGAGTCCTAACCTCCAGAAGGTGCCATAGAGAAGTCTGTGTTCCAGCGTCCTAACCTCCAGAAGGTCCCATAGAGAAGGCTGTGTTCCAGCGTCCTAACCTCCAGAAGGTTCCATAGAGAAGGCTGTGATCCAGGGTCTTAACCTAAAGAGGGTTCCATAGAGAAGGCTGTGTTCTGCAGTCCTAACCTCCAGAAGGTGCCATAGAGAAGGCTGTGTTCCAGCGTCCTAACCTCCAGAAGGTTCCATAGAGATGGCTGTGTTCCAGAGTCTTACCTTAGACGGTTCCATAGAGAAGGCTGTGATCCAGGGTCCTAACCTGAAGAAGGTTCCATAGAGAAGGCTGTGTTCTGGATTCCTAACCTCCAGAAGGTGCCATAGAGAAGGCTGTGTCCTGGAGTCCTAACCTCCAGAAGATTCCATAGAGAAGGCTGTGTTCCGAAGTCCTAACCTCGAAAGGTTCCATAGAGAAGTCTGTGTCCCAGTGTCCTAACCTCCGGAAGGTTCCATAGAGTAGGATGTGTTCCAGTGTCCTAACATCCATGAGTTTCCATTGAGAAGTCTGTGTTCTGGACTCCTAACCTCCAGAAGGTTCCATAGAGAAGGCTGTGTTCCGGAGTCCGAACCTCCAAAAGGTTCCATAGAGAAGGCTCTGTCCCAGCGTCCTAACCTCCGGAAGGTTCCATAAAGAAGGCTGTGATCTGGAGTCCTAGCCTCCAGAGGTTCCATAGAGAAGGCTGTGTCCTGGAGTCCTAACCTCCAGAAGGTTCCATAGAGAAGGCTGGGTCCCAGCGTCCTAACTTCCGGAAGGTTCCATACAGTAGGATGTGTTCCAGCGTCCTTACATCCAGAAGGTTCCATGGAGAAGGTTGTGTTCTGGAGTCCTAATCTCCAGAAGGTTCCATAGTGAAGGCTGTGTTCCAGCGTCCTAACTTCCAGAAAATTTCATAGACAAGGCTGTGTTCCAGCGTCCTAACCTCCAGAAGGCTTCATAGAGAAGGCTGTGATTAGGGTCCTAACATAAAGAAGGTTCCATAGAGAAGTCTGTGTTCTGGATTCCTAACCTCCAGAAGGTGCCATAGAGAAGGCTGTGTTCTGGAGTCCTTACCTCCTGAAGGTGTCATTGAGAAGGCTGTATTCCAGCGTCCTAACCTTCAAGAAGGTTCCATAGAGAAGTCTGTGTTCCAGCGCCCTAACTTCCGGAAGGTTCCAAAGAGGCTGTGTTCTGGAGTTTAAGCCTCCAGAGGTTCCATAGAGAAGGCCGTGATCTGGAGTCCTAACCTCCAGAAGGTGCCATAGAGAAGGTTGTGTTCTGGAGTACTGACCTGTAGAAGGTTCCATAGAGAAGGCTGTGTTCTGGAGTCCTAACCTCCAGAAGGTGCCATCCAGAAGGCTGTGTTCCAGCGTTCTAACCTCCAGAAGGTTCTATAGAGAAGGCTGTGTTCTGGAGTCCTAACCTCCAGAAGGTGCCATAGAGAAGTCTGCGTTCCAGCGTCCTAACCTCCAGAAGGTCCCATAGAGAAGGCTGTGTTCCAGCGTCCTAACCTCCAGAAGGTTCCATAGAGAAAGCTGTGATCCAGGGTCTTAACCTAAAGAGGGTTCCATAGAGAAGGCTGTGTTCTGGATTCCTAACCTCCAGAAGGTGCCATAGAGATGGCTGTGTCCTGGAGTCTTAACCTCCAGAAGGTTCCATAGAGAAGGCTGTTTTCCGAAGTCCTAACCTCCAGAAAGTCATAACTTCCGAAAGGTTCCATAGAGAAGGCTGTGTTCTGGAGGCCTAACCTCCAGAAAGCGCCATCGAGAAGGCTGTGTTCCAGCGTCCAAACCTCCAGAAGGCTTCATAGAGAAGGCTGTGATCCAGGGTCCTAAACTCCAGAAGGTGCCATAGAGAAGGCTGTGTTCTGGAGTCCTTACCTCCTGAAGGTGTCATTGAGAAGGCTGTGTTCCAGCGTCCGAACCTCCAGAAGGTTCCATAAAGAAGGCTGTGTTCTGGAGTCCTAACCTCCAGAAGGTGCCATAGAGAAGGCTGTGTTCCAGCGTCCTAACCTCCAGAAGGTTCCATAGAGAAGGCTGTGTTCCAGCGTCCTAACTTTCAGACGATTCCATAGAGAAGGCTGTGTTCCAGCGTCCTAACCTCCAGAAGGTTCCATAGAGAAGGCTGTGTTCTGGATTCCTAACCTCCAGAAGGTGCCATAGAAAAGGCTGTGTTCTGGAGTCCTAACCAACAGAAGGTTCCATAGAGAAGGCTGTGTTCTGGAGTCCTACCCTCCAGAAGGTTCCATAGAGAAGGCTGTGTTCCAGCGTCGTAACCTCCAGAAGGTTCCATAGGGAAGGCTGTGTTCCAGCGTCCTAACCTCCAGAAGGTTCCATAAAGAAGGCTGTGATCCAGGGTCGTAACCTTAAGAAGGTTCCATAGAGAAGGCTGTGTTCTGGATTCCTAACCTCCAGAAGGTTCCATAGGGAAGGCTGTGTTCTGGATTCCTAACCTCCAGAAGGTTCCATAGAGAAGGCTGTGTTCCCAAGTCTTAACCTCCAGAAGGTTCCATAGAGAAGGCTGTGTTCCAGCGTCCTAACTTCCAGAAGGTTCCATAGAGAATGCTGTGTTCTGTTGTCCTAACCTCCAGAAGGTTCCATAGAGAACGCCGTGATCTGGAGTCCTAACCCCCAGAAGGTGCCTCCATGGGTTCCATGGAGAAGGCTGTGTTCTAGAGTCCTAACCTCCAGAAGGTGCCATAAAGAAGGTTGTGTTCTGGAGTCCTGACCTGCAGAAGGTACCATAGAGAAGGCTGTGTTGTAGAGGCCTAACCTCCAGAAGGTGCCATCGAGAAGGCTGTGTTCCAGCGTCCTAACCTCCAGAAGGTTCCAAAGAGAACGCTGTGTTCCAGTGTCCAAACCTCAAGAAGGTTCCACAGAGAAGGCTGTGTTCTGGATTACTAACCTGCAGAAGGTGCCATAGAGAAGGCTTTGTTTTGGAGTCCTAACCTCCAGATTTTCCATAGAGAAGGCTGTGTTCTGGCGTCCTAACCTCCAGAAAGTTCCATAGAGAAGGCTGTGTTCCACCATCCTAAACTCCAGAAGGTTCCATAGAGAAGGCTGTTTTCCAGCGTCCTAATCTAAAGAAGGTTCCATAGAGAAGGCTTTGTCCCAGCGTTCTAATATCCGGAAGGTTCCATAGAGTAGGATATGTTCCAGAGTCATAATCTCCAAAAGGTTCCATAGAGAAGGCTGTGTTCCAGCGTCCTAAACTCCGGAACGATACATAGAGAATGCCTTGTTCCAGCGTCCTAATCTAAAGAAGGTTCCATAGAGAAGGCTGTGTTCTGGATTACTAACCTGCAGAAGGTGCCATAGAGAAGGCTTTGTTTTGGAGTCCTAACCTCCAGAGGTTCCATAGAGAATGCTGTATTCTGGATTCCTAACCACCAGAAGGTGCCATAGAGATGGCTGTGTTCTGGAGTCTTGACCTCAAGAAGGTTCCATAGAGAAGGCTGTGTTCCAGTGTTCTAACCTCCTGAAGGTTCCATAGAGAATGCTGTGTTCTCGAGTCCTAACCTCCAGAAGGTGCCATAGATAATGCTGTATTCCAGCATCCTAACCTCCAGAAGGTTCCATAGAGAAGGCTGTGTTCCAGCGTCCTAACCTCCAGAAGGTTCCATAGAGAAGGCTGTGATCCAGGGTCTTAACCTAAAGAGGGTTACATAGAGAAGGCTGTGTTCTGGATTCCTAACCTCCAGAAGGTGCCATAGAGAAGGTTGTGTTCTGGAGTCCTGACCTCCAGAAGGTTCCATAGAGAAGGCTGTGTTCTGGAGGCGTAACCTCCAGAAGGTGCCATCGAGAAGGCTGTGTTCCAGCGTCCGAACCTCCAGAAGGTTCCATAAAGAAGGCTGTGTTCTGGAGTCCTAACCTCCAGAAGGTGCCATAGAGAAGGCTGTGTTCCAGTGTCCTAACCTCCAGAAGGTTCCATAGAGAAGGCTGTGTTCCAGCGTCCTAACTTTCAGACGATTCCATAGAGAAGGCTGTGTTCCAGCGTCCTAACCTCCAGAAGGTTCCATAGAGAAGGCTGTGTTCTGGATTCCTAACCTCCAGAAGGTGCCATAGAAAAGGCTGTGTTCTGGAGTCCTAACCAACAGAAGGTTCCATAGAGAAGGCTGTGTTCTGGAGTCCTAACCTCCAGAAGGTGTCATAGAGAAGGCTGTGTTCCAGCGTCGTAACCTCCAGAAGGTTCCATAGGGAAGGCTGTGTTCCAGCGTCCTAACCTCCAGAAGGTTCCATAGAGAAGGCTGTGATCCAGGGTCCTAACCTAAAGAAGGTTCCATAGAGAAGGCTGTGTTCTGGATTCCTAACCTCCAGAAGGTGCCATAGACAATGTTGTGTTCTAGAGTCCTAAACTCCAGAAGTTTCCATAGAGAAGGCTGTGTTCCGAAGTCCTAACCTCCAGAAGGTTCCATAGAGAAGGCTGTGTTCCAGCGTGCTAACTTCCAGAAGGTTCCATAGAGAATGCTGTGTTCTGGTGTCCTAACCTCCAGAAGGTTCCGTAGAGAACGCCGTGATCTGGAGTCCTAAGCCCCAGAAGGTGCCTCCACGGGTTCCATGGAGAAGGCTGTGTTCTGGAGTCCTGACCTCCAGAAGGTACCATAGAGAAGGCTGTGTTGTAGAGGCCTAACCTCCAGAAGGTGCCATCGAGAAGGCCGTGTTCCAGCGTCCTAACCTCCAGAAGGTGCCATAGAGAAGGCTGTGTTCCAGCGTCCTAACCTCCAGAAGGTTCCAAAGAGAAGGCTGTGTTCCAGCGTCCTAACCTTAAGAAGGTTCCACAGAGAAGGCTGTGTTCTGGATTACTAACCTGAAGAAGGTGCCATAGAGAAGGCTTTGTTTTGGAGTCCTAACCTCCAGAGGTTCCATAGAGAAGGCTGTGTTCTGGCGTCCTAACCTCCAGAAAGTTCCATAGAGAAGGCTGTGTTCCTCCATCCTAAACTCCAGAAGGTTCCATAGAGAAGGCTGTTTTCCAGCGTCCTAAACTAAAGAAGGTTCCATAGAGAAGGCTTTGTTCCAGCGTTCTAACATCAGGAAGGTTCCATAGAGTAGGATATGTTCCAGCGTCATAATCTCCAAAAGGTTCCATAGAGAAGGCTGTGTTCCAGCGTCCTATCCTCCAGAAAGTTCCATAGAGAAGGCTGTGTTCCAGCGTCCTTAACTCCGGAAGGTTCCATAGAGAAGGCCTTGTTCCAGCGTCCTAATCTAAAGAAGGTTCCATAGAGAAGGCTGTGTTCTGGATTACTAACCTGCAGAAGGTGCCATAGAGAAGGCTTTGTTTTGGAGTCCTAACCTCCAGAGGTTCCATAGAGAATGCTGTGTTCTGGATTCCTAACCCCCAGAAGGTGCCATAGAGAAGGCTGTGTTCTGTAGTCCTGACCTCAAGAAGGTTCCATAGAGAAGGCTGTGTTTTGGAGTCCTAACCTCCAGAAGGTGCAATGGAGAAGGCTGTGTTCCAGCGTTCTAACCTCCACAAGGTTCCATAGAGAAGGCTGTGTTCTGGAGGCCTAACCTCCAGAAGGTGCCATCGAGAAGGCTGTGTTCCAACGTCCTAACCTCCAGAAGATTCCATAGAGAAGGCTGTGTTCTGGTGTCCTAACCACCAAAAGGTGACATAGAGAAGGCTGTGTTCCAGCGTCCTAACTTCCTGAAGGTTCCATAGAGAAGGCTGTGATCTAGAGTCCTAACCTTCAGAAGGTGCCATAGAGAAGGTTGTGTTCTGGAGTCCTGACCTCCAGAAGGTTCCATAGAGAAGGCTGTGTTCTGGAGGCCTAACCTCCAGAAGGTGCCATCGAGAAGGCTGTTCTCCAGCGTCCGAACCTCCAGAAGGTTCCATAGAGAAGGCTGTGTTCTGGAGTCCTAACCTCCAGAAGGTGCCCTAGAGAAGGCTGTGTTCCAGCGTCCTAACCTCCAGAAGGTTCCATAGAGAAGGCTGTGTTCCAGAGTCTTACCTTAGACGGTTCCATAGAGAAGGCTGTGATCCAGGGTCCTAACCTGAAGAAGGTTCCATAGAGAAGGCTGTGTTCTGGATTCCTAACCTCCAGAAGGTGCCATAGAGAAGGCTGTGTCCTGGAGTCCTAATTTCCAGAAGATTCCATAGAGAAGGCTGTGTTCCGAAGTCCTAACCTCGAAAGGTTCCATAGAGAAGTCTGTGTCCCAGCGTCCTAACCTCCGGAAGGTTCCATAGAGTAGGATGTGTTCCAGTGTCCTAACATCCAGGAGTTTCCATTGAGAAGGCTGTGTTGTGGACTCCTAACCTCCAGAAGGTTCCATAGAGAAGGCTGTGTTCCGGAGTCCGAACCTCCAAAAGGTTCCATAGAGAAGGCTCTGTCCCAGCGTCCTAACCTCCGGAAGGTTCCATAGAGAAGGCTGTGTTCTGGAGTCCTAGGCTCCAGAGGTTCCATAGAGAAGGCTGTGTCCTGGAGTCCTAACCTCCAGAAGGTTCCATAGAGAAGGCTGTGTTGCGAAGTCCTAACCTCCAGAAGGTTCCATAGAGAAGGCTGGGTCCCAGCGTCCTAACTTCCGGAAGGTTCCATACAGTAGGATGTGTTCCAGCGTCCTTACATCCAGAAGGTTCCATGGAGAAGGTTGTGTTCTGGAGTCCTAATCTCCAGAAGGTTCCATAGAGAAGGCTGTGTTCCAGCGTCCTAACTTCCGGAAGGTTCCAAAGAGGCTGGGTTCTGGAGTTTAAGCCTCCAGAGGTTCCATAGTGAAGGCTGTGTTCCAGCGTCCTAACCTCCAGAAAATTTCATAGACAAGGCTGTGTTCCAGCGTCCTAACCTCCAGAAGACTTCATAGAGAAGGCTGTGATCCAGGGTCCTAACCTAAAGAAGGTTCCATAGAGAAGGCTGTGTTCTGGATTCCTAACCTCCAGAAGGTGCCATAGAGAAGGCTGTGTTCTGGAGTCCTTACCTCCTGAAGGTGCCATTGAGAAGGCTGTGTTCCAGCGTCCTAACCTCCAGAAGGTTCCATAGAGAAGGCCGTGATCTGGAGTCCTAACCTCCAGAAGGTGCCATAGAGAAGGTTGTATTCTGGAGTCCTGACCTGTAGAAGGTTCCATAGAGAAGGCTGTGTTCTGGAGTACTAACCTCCAGAAGGTGCCATCCAGAAGGCTGTGTTCCAGCGTTCTAACCTCCAGAAGGTTCTATAGAGAAGGCTGTGTTCTGGAGTCCTAACCTCCAGAAGGTGCCATAGAGAAGTCTGTGTTCCAGCGTCCTAACCTCCAGAAGGTCCCATAGAGAAGGCTGTGTTCCAGCGTCCTAACCTCCAGAAGGTTCCATAGAGAAGGCTGTGATCCAGGGTCTTAACCTAAAGAGGGTTCCATAGAGAAGGCTGTGTTCTGGATTCCTAACCTCCAGAAGGTGCCATAGAAATGGCTGTGTCCTGGAGTCTTAACCTCCAGAAGGTTCCATAGAGAAGGCTGTTTTCCGAAGTCCTAACCTCCAGAAAGTCCTAACTTCCGAAAGGTTCCATAGAGAAGGCTGTGTTCTGGAGGCCTAACCTCCAGAAGGCGCCATCGAGAAGGCTGTGTTCCAGCGTCCAAACCTCCAGAAGGTTCCATAGAGAAGGCTGTGTTCCAGCGTCCTAACTTCCTGAAGGTTCCATAGAGAAGGCCGTGATCTAGAGTCCTAACCTCCAGAAGGTGCCATAGAGAAGGTTGTGTTCTGGAGTCCTGACCTCCAGAAGGTTCCATAGACAAGGCTGTGTTCTGGAGGCCTAACCTCCAGAAGGTGCCATAGAGAAGGCTGTTTTCCAGAGTCCGAACCTCCAGAAGGTTCCATAGAGAAGGCTGTGTTCTGGAGTCCTAACCTCCAGAAGGTGCCATAGAGAAGGCTGTGTTCCAGCCTCCTAACCTCCAGAAGGTTCCATAGAGAAGGCTGTGTTCCAGCGTCCTAACTTTCAGACGATTCCATAGAGAAGGCTGTGTTCCAGCGTCCTAACCTCCAGAAGGTTCCATAGAGAAGGCTGTGTTCTGGATTCCTAACCTCCACAAGGTGCCATAGAAAAGGCTGTGTTCTGGAGTCCTAACCAACAAAAGGTTCCATAGAGAAGGCTGTGTTCTGGAGTCCTAACCTCCAGAAGGTGTCATAGAGAAGGCTGTGTTCCAGCGTCGTAACCTACAGAAGGTTCCATAGGGAAGGCTGTGTTCCAGCGTCCTAACCTCCAGAAGGTTCCATAGAGAAGGCTGTGATCCAGGGTCCTAACCTAAAGAAGGTTCCATAGAGAAGGCTGTGTTCTGGATTCCTAACCTCCAGAAGGTTCCATAGAGAAGGCTGTGTTCTGGATTCCTAACCTCCAGAAGGTTCCATAGAGAAGGCTGTGTTCCCAAGTCCTAACCTCCAGAAGGTTCCATAGAGACGTCTGTGTTCCAGCGTCCTAACTTCCAGAAGGTTCCATAGAGAATGCTGTGTTCTGTTGTCCTAACCTCCAGAAGGTTCCATAGAGAACGCCGTGATCTGGAGTCCTAACCCCCAGAAGGTGCCTCCACGGGTTCCATGGAGAAGGCTGTGTTCTAGAGTCCTAACCTCCAGAAGGTGCCATAAAGAAGGTTGTGTTCTGGAGTCCTGACCTGCAGAAGGTACCATAGAGAAGGCTGTGTTGTAGAGGCCTAACCTCCAGAAGGTGCCATCGAGAAGGCTGTATTCCAGCGTCCTAACCTCCAGAAGGTTCCAAAGAGAAGGCTGTGTTCCAGCGTCCTAACCTCAAGAAGGTTCCACAGAGAAGGCTGTGTTCTGGATTACTAACCTGCAGAAGGTGCCATAGAGAAGGCTTTGTTTTGGAGTCCTAACCTCCAGAGGTTCCATAGAGAAGGCTGTGTTCTGGCGTCCTAACCTCCCGAAAGTTCCATAGAGAAGGCTGTGTTCCACCATCCTAAACTCCAGAAGGTTCCATAGAGAAGGCTGTTTTCCAGCGTCCTACCCTAAAGAAGGTTCCATAGAGAAGGCTTTGTCCCAGCGTTCTAATATCCGGAAGGTTCCATAGAGTAGGATATGTTCCAGAGTCATAATCTCCAAAAGGTTCCGTAGAGAAGGCTGTGTTCCAGCGTCCTATCCTCCAGAACGTTCCATAGAGAAGGCTGTGTTCCAGCGTCCTAAACTCCGGAACGATCCATAGAGAAGGCCTTGTTCCAGCGTCCTAATCTAAAGAAGGTTCCATAGAGAAGGCTGTGTTCTGGATTACTAACCTGCAGAAGGTGCCATAGAGAAGGCTTTGTTTTGGAGTCCTAACCTCCAGAGGTTCCATAGAGAATGCTGTATTCTGGATTCCTAACACCCAGAAGGTGCCATAGAGAAGGCTGTGTTCTGGAGTCCTGACCTCAATAAGGTTCCATAGAGAAGGCTGTGTTTTGGAGTCCTAACCTCGAGAAGGTGCCATCGAGAAGGCTGTGTTCCAGCGTTCTAACCTCCTGAAGGTTCCATAGAGAAGGCTGTGTTCTCGAGTCCTAACCTCCAGAAGGTGCCATAGATAATGCTGTATTCCAGCGTCCTAACTTCCAGAAGGTTCCATAGAGAAGGCTGTGTTCCAGCGTCCTAACCTCCAGAAGGTTCCATAGAGAAGGCTGTGATCCAGGGTCTTAACCTAAAGAGGGTTCCATAGAGAAGGCTGTGTTCTGGATTTCTAACCTCCAGAAGGTGCCATAGAGAATGCTGTGTCCTGGAGTCCTAACCTCCAGAAGATTCCATAGAGAAGGCTGTGTTCCGAAGTCCTAACCTCCAGAAAGTCCTAACTTCCGAAAGGTTCCATAGAGAAGGTTGTGTTCTGGAGGCCTAACCTCCAGAAGGTGCCATCGAGAAGGCTGTGTTCCAACGTCCTAACCTCCAGAAGATTCCATAGAGAAGGCTGTGTTCTGGTGTCCTAACCACCAAAAGGTGACATAGAGAAGGCTGTGTTCCAGCGTCCTAACTTCCTGAAGCTTCCATAGAGAAGGCTGTGATCCAGAGACCTGACCTCCAGAAGGTTCCATAAGAAGGCTGTGTTCTGGAGGCCTAACCTCCAGAAGGTGCCATCGAGAATGCTGTTTTCCAGCGTCCGAACCTCCAGAAGGTTCCATAGAAAAGGCTGTGTTCTGGAGTCCTAACCTCCAGAAGGTGCCATAGAGAAGGCTGTGTTCCAGCGTACTAACCTCCGGAAGGTGCCATAGAGAAGGCTGTGTTCCAGAGTCCTAACCTTAGACGGTTCCGTAGAGAAGGCTGTGATCCAGGGTCCTAACCTGAAGAAGGTTCCATAGAGAAGGCTGTGTTCTGGATTCCTAACCTCCAGAAGGTGCCATAGAAAAGGCTGTGTCCTGGAGTCCTAACCTCCAGAAGATTCCATAGAGAAGGCTGTGTTCCGAAGTCCTAACCTCGAATGGTTCCATAGAGAAGGCTGTGTCCCAGCGTCCTAACCTCCGGAAGGTTCCATAGAGTAGGATGTGTTCCAGTGTCCTAACATCCAGGAGTTTCCATTGAGAAGGCTGTGTTCTGGACTCCTAACCTCCAAAAGGTTCCATAGAGAAGGCTGTGTTCTGGAGTCCGAACCTCCAGAAGGTTCCATAGAGAAAGCTCTGTCCCAGAGTCCTAACCTCCGGAAGGTTCCATAGAGAAGGCTGTGTTCTGGAGTCCTAGCCTCCAGAGGTTCCATAGAGAAGGCTGTGTCCTGGAGTCCTAACCTACAGAAGGTTCCATAGAGAAGGCTGTGTTTCGAAGTCCTAACCTCCAGAAAGTTCTATAGAGAAGGATGTGTCCCAGTGTCCTAACCTCCGAAAGGTTCCATAGAGTAGGATGTGTTCCAGCGTCCTAACATCCAGAAGGTTCCATAGAGAAGGCTGTGTTCTGGAGTCCTAATCTCCAGAAGGTTCCATAGAGAAGGCTGTGTTCCAGCGTCCTAACTTCCGGAAGGTTCCAAAGAGGCTGTGTTCTGGAGTTTAAGCCTCCAGAGGTTCCATAATGAAGGCTGTGTGGTAAAGTCCTAACCTCCAGAAGGTTCCATAGAGAAGGCCGTGATCTAGAGTCCTAACCTCCAGAAGGTTCCATAGAGAAGGCTGTGTTCTGGAGTCCACACCTCCAGAAAGTGACATAGAGAAGGCTGTTTTCCAGCGTTCAAACCTCCGGAAGGTTCCATAGAGAAGGCTGTGTTCTGAAGGCCTAACCTCCAGAAGGTGGCATCAAGAAGGCTGTGTTCCAGCGTCCTAACCTCCAGAAGGTTCCATAGAGAAGGCTGTGTCCTAGAGTCCTAACCTCCAGAAGGTGCCATAGAGAAGGCTGTGTTCCAGCGTACTAACCTCCAGAAGGTTCCATATAGAAGGCTGTGTTCCGGAGTCCACACCTCCAGAAGGTTCCATAGAGAAGGCTGTGTTCCAGTGTCCTAACCTACGGAAGGTTCCATAGAGAAGGCTGTGTTCTGGAGTCCTAGTCTCCAGAGGTTCCATAGAAAAGGCTGTGTTCTGGAGTCCTAACCTCCAGAAGGTGCCATCGATAAGGCTGTGGTCCTGTGTCCTAACCTTCAGAAGGTTCCATACGGAAGGCTGTGTTCTGGAGTCCTTACCCCCTGAAGGTTCCATAGAGAAGGCTGCGTTCCAGCGTCATAACCTACAAAAGGTTCCATAGAGAAGGCTGTGTTCCGGAATCATACCCTTCAGAAGGTTCCATAGAGAAGGCTGTGTTATTAGCGTCCTAACCTCCAGAAGGTTCCATAGAGAAGGCTGTGTTCTGGAGTCCTAGCCTCCACGGGTTCCATGGAGAAGGCTGTGTTCCAGAGTCCTAACCTCCAGAAAGTGCCATAGAGAAGGATGTGTTCTGGAGTCCTGACCTCCAGAAGGTTCCATAGAGAAGGCTGTGTTCTGGAGTCCTAGCCTCCACGGGTTCCATGGAGAAGGCTGTGTTCCAGAGTCCTAACTTCCAGAAAGTGCCATAGAGAAGGATGTGTTCTGGAGTCCTGACCTCCAGGAGGTTCCATAGAGAAGGCTGTGTTCTGGAGGCCTAACTTCCAGAAGGTGCCATCGAGAAGGCTGTGTTCCAGCGTCCTAACCTCCAGAAGGTGCCATAGAGAAGGCTGTGTTCCAGCGTCCTAACCCTCAGAAGGTTCCAAAGAGAAGGCTGTGTTCCAGCGTCCTAACCTCCAGAAGGTTCCATAGAGAAGGCTGTGTTCTGGATTACTAACCTGCAGAAGGTGCCATAGAGAAGGCTTTGTTTTGGAGTCCTAACCTCCAGAAGGTTCCATAGAGAAGGCCGTGATCTGGAGTCCTAACCTCCAGAAGGTGCCATAGAGAAGGTTGTGTTCTGGAGTCCTGACCTGTAGAAGGTTCCATAGAGAAGGCTGTGTTCTGGAGTCCTAACCTCCAGAAGGTGCCATCCAGAAGGCTGTGTTCCAGCGTTCTAACCTCCAGAAGGTTCTATAGAGAAGGCTGTGTTCTGGAGTCCTAACCTCCAGAAGGTGCCATAGAGAAGTCTGTGTTCCAGCGTCCTAACCTCCAGAAGGTCCCATAGAGAAGGCTGTGTTCCAGCGTCCTAACCTCCAGAAGGTTCCATAGAGAAGGCTGTGATCCAGGGTCTTAACCTAAAGAGGGTTCCATAGAGAAGGCTGTGTTCTGGATTCCTAACCTCCAGAAGGTGCCATAGAGATGGCTGTGTCCTGGAGTCTTAACCTCCAGAAGGTTCCATAGAGAAGGCTGTTTACCGAAGTCCTAACCTCCAGAAAGTCCTAACTTCCGAAAGGTTCCATAGAGAAGGCTGTGTTCTGGAGGCCTAACCTCCAGAAGGCGCCATCGAGAAGGCTGTGTTCCAGCGTCCAAACCTCCAGAAGGTTCCATAGAGAAGGCTGTGTTCCAGCGTCCTAACTTCCAGAAGGTTCCATAGAGAAGGCCGTGATCTAGAGTCCTAACCTCCAGAAGGTGCCATAGAGAAGGTTGTGTTCTGGAGTCCTGACCTCCAGAAGGTTCCATAGAGAAGGCTGTGTTCTGGAGGCCTAACCTCCAGAAGGTGCCATAGAGAAGGCTGTTTTCCAGCGTCCGAACCTCCAGAAGGTTCCATAGAGAAGGCTGTGTTCTGGAGTCCTAACCTCCAGAAGGTGCCATAGAGAAGGCTGTGTTCCAGCCTCCTAACCTCCAGAAGGTTCCATAGAGAAGGCTGTGTTCCAGCGTCCTAACTTTCAGACGATTCCATAGAGAAGGCTGTGTTCCAGCGTCCTAACCTCCAGAAGGTTCCATAGAGAAGGCTGTGTTCTGGATTCCTAACCTCCAGAAGGTGCCATAGAAAAGGCTGTGTTCTGGAGTCCTAACCAACAGAAGGTTCCATAGAGAAGGCTGTGTTCTGGAGTCCTAACCTCCAGAAGGTGTCATAGAGAAGGCTGTGTTCCAGCGTCGTAACCTCCAGAAGGTTCCATAGGGAAGGCTGTGTTCCAGCGTCCTAACCTCCAGAAGGTTCCATAGAGAAGGCTGTGATCCAGGGTCCTAACCTAAAGAAGGTTCCATAGAGAAGGCTGTGTTCTGGATTACTAACCTCCAGAAGGTTCCATAGAGAAGGCTGTGTTCTGGATTCCTAACCTCCAGAAGGTTCCATAGAGAAGGCTGTGTTCCCAAGTCCTAACCTCCAGAAGGTTCCATAGAGACGTCTGTGTTCCAGCGTCCTAACTTCCAGAAGGTTCCATAGAGAATGCTGTGTTCTGTTGTCCTAACCTCCAGAAGGTTCCATAGAGAACGCGGTGATCTGGAGTCCTAACCCCCAGAAGGTGCCTCCACGGGTTCCATGGAGAAGGCTGTGTTCTAGAGTCCTAACCTCCAGAAGGTGCCATAAAGAAGGTTGTGTTCTGGAGTCCTGACCTGCAGAAGGTACCATAGAGAAGGCTGTGTTGTAGAGGCCTAACCTCCAGAAGGTGCCATCGAGAAGGCTGTGTTCCAGCGTCCTAACCTCCAGAAGGTTCCAAAGAGAAGGCAGTGTTCCAGCGTCCTAACCTCAAGAAGGTTCCACAGAGAAGGCTGTGTTCTGGATTACTAACCTGCAGAAGGTGCCATAGAGAAGGCTTTGTTTTGGAGTCCTAACCTCCAGAGGTTCCATAGAGAAGGCTGTGTTCTGGCGTCCTAACCTCCGGAAAGTTCCATAGAGAAGGCTATGTTCCACCATCCTAAACTCCAGAAGGTTCCATAGAGAAGGCTGTTTTCCAGCGTCCTACCCTAAAGAAGGTTCCATAGAGAAGGCTTTGTCCCAGCATTCTAATATCCGGAAGGTTCCATAGAGTAGGATATGTTCCAGAGTCATAATCTCCAAAAGGTTCCGTAGAGAAGGCTGTGTTCCAGCGTCCTATCCTCCAGAAAGTTCCATAGAGAAGGCTGTGTTCCAGCGTCCTAAACTCCGGAACGATCCATAGAGAAGGCCTTGTTCCAGCGTCCTAATCTAAAGAAGGTTCCATAAAGAAGGCTGTGTTCTGGATTACTAACCTGCAGAAGGTGCCATAGAGAAGGCTATGTTTTGGAGTCCTAACCTCCTGAGGTTCCATAGAGAATGCTGTATTCTGGATTCCTAACCCCCAGAAGGTGCCATAGAGAAGGCTGTGTTCTGGAGTCCTGACCTCAAGAAGGTTCCATAGAGAAGGCTGTGTTTTGGAGTCCTAACCTCGAGAAGGTGCCATCGAGAAGGCTGTGTTCCAGCGTTCTAACCTCCTGAAGGTTCCATAGAGAAGGCTGTGTTCTCGAGTCCTAACCTCCAGAAGGTGCCATAGATAATGCTGTATTCCAGCGTCCTAACCTCCAGAAGGTTCCATAGAGAAGGCTGTGTTCCAGGGTCTTAACCTAAAGAGGGTTCCATAGAGAAGGCTGTGTTCTGGATTCCTAACCTCCAGAAGGTGCCATAGAGAATGCTGTGTCCTGGAGTCCTAACCTCCAGAAGATTCCATAGAGAAGGCTGTGTTCTCGAGTCCTAACTTCCAGAAGGTGCCATAGATAATGCTGTATTCCAGCGTCCTAACCTCCAGAAGGTTCCATAGAGAAGGCTGTGATCCAGGGTCTTAACCTAAAGAGGGTTCCATAGAGAAGGCTGTGTTCTGGATTCCTAACCTCCAGAAGGTGCCATAGAGAATGCTGTGTCCTGGAGTCCTAACCTCCAGAAGATTCCATAGAGAAGGCTGTGTTCCGAAGTCCTAACCTCCAGAAAGTCCTAACTTCCGAAAGGTTCCATAGAGAAGGCTGTGTTCTGGAGGCCTAACCTCCAGAAGGTGCCATCGAGAAGGCTGTGTTCCAACGTCCTAACCTCCAGAAGATTCCATAAAGAAGGCTGTGTTCTGGTGTCCTAACCACCAAAAGGTGACATAGAGAAGGCTGTGTTCCAGCGTCCTAACTTCCTGAAGCTTCCATAGAGAAGGCTGTGATCCAGAGTCCTGACCTCCAGAAGGTTCCATAGAGAAGGCTGTGTTCTGGAGGCCTAACCTCCAGAAGGTGCCATCGAGAATGCTGTTTTCCAGCGTCCGAACCTCCAGAAGGTTCCATAGAAAAGGCTGTGTTCTGGAGTCCTAACCTCCAGAAGGTGCCATAGAGAAGGCTGTGTTCCAGCGTACTAACCTCCAGAAGGTGCCATAGAGAAGGCTGTGTTCCAGAGTCCTAACCTTAGACGGTTCCATAGAGAAGGCTGTGATCCAGGGTCCTAACCTGAAGAAGGTTCCATAGAGAAGGCTGTGTTCTGGATTCCTAACCTCCAGAAGGTGCCATAGAAAAGGCTGTGTCCTGGAGTCCTAACCTCCAGAAGATTCCATAGAGAAGGCTGTGTTCCGAAGTCCTAACCTCGAAAGGTTCCATAGAGAAGGCTGTGTCCCAGCGTCCTATCCTCCGGAAGGTTCCATAGAGTAGGATGTGTTCCAGTGTCCTAACATCCAGGAGTTTCCATTGAGAAGGCTGTGTTCTGGACTCCTAACCTCCAAAAGGTTCCATAGAGAAGGCTGTGTTCTGGAGTCCGAACCTCCAGAAGGTTCCATAGAGAAGGCTCTGTCCCAGAGTCCTAACCTCCGGAAGGTTCCATAGAGAAGGCTGTGTTCTGGAGTCCTAGCCTCCAGAGGTTCCATAGAGAAGGCTGTGTCCTGGAGTCCTAACCTACAGAAGGTTCCATAGAGAAGGCTGTGTTGCGAAGTCCTAACCTCCAGAAAGTTCTATAGAGGAGGATTTGTCCCAGTGTCCTAACCTCCGAAAGGTTCCATAGAGTAGGATGTGTTCCAGCGTCCTAACATCCAGAAGGTTCCATAGAGAAGGCTGTGTTCTGGAGTCCTAATCTCCAGAAGGTTCCATAGAGAAGGCTGTGTTCCAGCGTCCTAACTTCCGGAAGGTTCCAAAGAGGCTGTGTTCTGGAGTTTAAGCCTCCAGAGGTTCCATAATGAAGGCTGTGTGCTAAAGTCCTAACCTCCAGAAGGTTCCATAGAGAAGGCCGTGATCTAGAGTCCTAACCTCCAGAAGGTTCCATAGAGAGGGCTGTGTTCCAGCGTCCTAACTTTCAGACGATTCCATAGAGAAGGCTGTGTTCCAGCGTCCTAACCTCCAGAAGGTTCCATAGAGAAGGCTGTGTTCTGGATTCCTAACCTCCACAAGGTGCCATAGAAAAGGCTGTGTTCTGGAGTCCTAACCAACAGAAGGTTCCATAGAGAAGGCTGTGTTCTGGAGTCCTAACCTCCAGAAGGTGTCATAGAGAAGGCTGTGTTCCAGCTTCGTAACCTACAGAAGGTTCCATAGGGAAGGCTGTGTTCCAGCGTCCTAACCTCCAGAAGGTTCCATAGAGAAGGCTGTGATCCAGGGTCCTAACCTAAAGAAGGTTCCATAGAGAAGGCTGTGTTCTGGATTCCTAACCTCCAGAAGGTTCCATAGAGAAGGCTGTGTTCTGGATTCCTAACCTCCAGAAGGTTCCATAGAGAAGGCTGTGTTCCCAAGTCCTAACCTCCAGAAGGTTCCATAGAGACGTCTGTGTTCCAGCGTCCTAACTTCCAGAAGGTTCCATAGAGAATGCTGTGTTCTGTTGTCCTAACCTCCAGAAGGTTCCATAGAGAACGCCGTGATCTGGAGTCCTAACCCCCAGAAGGTGCCTCCACGGGTTCCATGGAGAAGGCTGTGTTCTAGAGTCCTAACCTCCAGAAGGTGCCATAAAGAAGGTTGTGTTCTGGAGTCCTGACCTGCAGAAGGTACCATAGAGAAGGCTGTGTTGTAGAGGCCTAACCTCCAGAAGGTGCCATCGAGAAGGCTGTGTTCCAGCGTCCTAACCTCCAGAAGGTTCCAAAGAGAAGGCTGTGTTCCAGCGTCCTAACCTCAAGAAGGTTCCACAGAGAAGGCTGTGTTCTGGATTACTAACCTGCAGAAGGTGCCATAGAGAAGGCTTTGTTTTGGAGTCCTAACCTCCAGAGGTTCCATAGAGAAGGCTGTGTTCTGGCGTCCTAACCTCCCGAAAGTTCCACAGAGAAGGCTGTGTTCCACCATCCTAAACTCCAGAAGGTTCCATAGAGAAGGCTGTTTTCCAGCGTCCTACCCTAAAGAAGGTTCCATAGAGAAGGCTTTGTCCCAGCGTTCTAATATCCGGAAGGTTCCATAGAGTAGGATATGTTCCAGAGTCATAATCTCCAAAAGGTCCCGTAGAGAAGGCTGTGTTCCAGCGTCCTATCCTCCAGAACGTTCCATAGAGAAGGCTGTGTTCCAGCGTCCTAAACTCCGGAACGATCCATAGAGAAGGCCTTGTTCCAGCGTCCTAATCTAAAGAAGGTTCCATAGAGAAGGCTGTGTTCTGGATTACTAACCTGCAGAAGGTGCCATAGAGTAGGCTTTGTTTTGGAGTCCTAACCTCCAGAGGTTCCATAGAGAATGCTGTATTCTGGATTCCTAACACCCAGAAGGTGCCATAGAGAAGGCTGTGTTCTGGAGTCCTGACCTCAAGAAGGTTCCATAGAGAAGGCTGTGTTCTGGAGTCCTAACCTCCAGAAGGTGCCATCCAGAAGGCTGTGTTCCAGCGTTCTAACCTCCAGAAGGTTCTATAGAGAAGGCTGTGTTCTGGAGTCCTAACCTCCAGAAGGTGCCATAGAGAAGTCTGTGTTCCAGCGTCCTAACCTCCAGAAGGTCCCATAGAGAAGGCTGTGTTCCAGCGTCCTAACCTCCAGAAGGTTCCATAGAGAAGGCTGTGATCCAGGGTCTTAACCTAAAGAGGGTTCCATAGAGAAGGCTGTGTTCTGGATTCCTAACCTCCAGAAGGTGCCATAGAGATGGCTGTGTCCTGGAGTCTTAACCTCCAGAAGGTTCCATAGAGAAGGCTGTTTACCGAAGTCCTAACCTCCAGAAAGTCCTAACTTCCGAAAGGTTCCATAGAGAAGGCTGTGTTCTGGAGGCCTAACCTCCAGAAGGCGCCATCGAGAAGGCTGTGTTCCAGCGTCCAAACCTCCAGAAGGTTCCATAGAGAAGGCTGTGTTCCAGCGTCCTAACTTCCAGAAGGTTCCATAGAGAAGGCCGTGATCTAGAGTCCTAACCTCCAGAAGGTGCCATAGAGAAGGTTGTGTTCTGGAGTCCTGACCTCCAGAAGGTTCCATAGAGAAGGCTGTGTTCTGGAGGCCTAACCTCCAGAAGGTGCCATAGAGAAGGCTGTTTTCCAGCGTCCGAACCTCCAGAAGGTTCCATAGAGAAGGCTGTGTTCTGGAGTCCTAACCTCCAGAAGGTGCCATAGAGAAGGCTGTGTTCCAGCCTCCTAACCTCCAGAAGGTTCCATAGAGAAGGCTGTGTTCCAGCGTCCTAACTTTCAGACGATTCCATAGAGAAGGCTGTGTTCCAGCGTCCTAACCTCCAGAAGGTTCCATAGAGAAGGCTGTGTTCTGGATTCCTAACCTCCAGAAGGTGCCATAGAAAAGGCTGTGTTCTGGAGTCCTAACCAACAGAAGGTTCCATAGAGAAGGCTGTGTTCTGGAGTCCTAACCTCCAGAAGGTGTCATAGAGAAGGCTGTGTTCCAGCGTCGTAACCTCCAGAAGGTTCCATAGGGAAGGCTGTGTTCCAGCGTCCTAACCTCCAGAAGGTTCCATAGAGAAGGCTGTGATCCAGGGTCCTAACCTAAAGAAGGTTCCATAGAGAAGGCTGTGTTCTGGATTACTAACCTCCAGAAGGTTCCATAGAGAAGGCTGTGTTCTGGATTCCTAACCTCCAGAAGGTTCCATAGAGAAGGCTGTGTTCCCAAGTCCTAACCTCCAGAAGGTTCCATAGAGACGTCTGTGTTCCAGCGTCCTAACTTCCAGAAGGTTCCATAGAGAATGCTGTGTTCTGTTGTCCTAACCTCCAGAAGGTTCCATAGAGAACGCCGTGATCTGGAGTCCTAACCCCCAGAAGGTGCCTCCACGGGTTCCATGGAGAAGGCTGTGTTCTAGAGTCCTAACCTCCAGAAGGTGCCATAAAGAAGGTTGTGTTCTGGAGTCCTGACCTGCAGAAGGTACCATAGAGAAGGCTGTGTTGTAGAGGCCTAACCTCCAGAAGGTGCCATCGAGAAGGCTGTGTTCCAGCGTCCTAACCTCCAGAAGGTTCCAAAGAGAAGGCAGTGTTCCAGCTTCCTAACCTCAAGAAGGTTCCACAGAGAAGGCTGTGTTCTGGATTACTAACCTGCAGAAGGTGCCATAGAGAAGGCTTTGTTTTGGAGTCCTAACCTCCAGAGGTTCCATAGAGAAGGCTGTGTTCTGGCGTCCTAACCTCCAGAAAGTTCCATAGAGAAGGCTGTGTTCCACCATCCTAAACTCCAGAAGGTTCCATAGAGAAGGCTGTTTTCCAGCGTCCTACCCTAAAGAAGGTTCCATAGAGAAGGCTTTGTCCCAGCATTCTAATATCCGGAAGGTTCCATAGAGTAGGATATGTTCCAGAGTCATAATCTCCAAAAGGTTCCGTAGAGAAGGCTGTGTTCCAGCGTCCTATCCTCCAGAAAGTTCCATAGAGAAGGCTGTGTTCCAGCGTCCTAAACTCCGGAACGATTCAAAGAGAAGGCCTTGTTCCAGCGTCTAATCTAAAGAAGGTTCCATAGAGAAGGCTGTGTTTTGGAGTCCTAACCTCCTGAGGTTCCATAGAGAATGCTGTATTCTGGATTCCTAACCCCCAGAAGGTGCCATAGAGAAGGCTGTGTTCTGGAGTCCTGACCTCAAGAAGGTTCCATAGAGAAGGCTGTGTTTTGGAGTCCTAACCTCGAGAAGGTGCCATCGAGAAGGCTGTGTTCCAGCGTTCTAACCTCCTGAAGGTTCCATAGAGAAGGCTGTGTTCTCGAGTCCTAACCTCCAGAAGGTGCCATAGATAATGCTGTATTCCAGCGTCCTAACCTCCAGAAGGTTCCATAGAGAAGGCTGTGTTCCAGGGTCTTAACCTAAAGAGGGTTCCATAGAGAAGGCTGTGTTCTGGATTCCTAACCTCCAGAAGGTGCCATAGAGAATGCTGTGTCCTGGAGTCCTAACCTCCAGAAGATTCCATAGAGAAGGCTGTGTTCTCGAGTCCTAACCTCCAGAAGGTGCCATAGATAATGCTGTATTCCAGCGTCCTAACCTCCAGAAGGTTCCATAGAGAAGGCTGTGATCCAGGGTCTTAACCTAAAGAGGGTTCCATAGAGAAGGCTGTGTTCTGGATTCCTAACCTCCAGAAGGTGCCATAGAGAATGCTGTGTCCTGGAGTCCTACCCTCCAGAAGATTCCATAGAGAAGGCTGTGTTCCGAAGTCCTAACCTCCAGAAAGTCCTAACTTCCGAAAGGTTCCATAGAGAAGGCTGTGTTCTGGAGGCCTAACCTCCAGAAGGTGCCATCGAGAAGGCTGTGTTCCAACGTCCTAACCTCCAGAAGATTCCATAGAGAAGGCTGTGTTCTGGTGTCCTAACCACCAAAAGGTGACATAGAGAAGGCTGTGTTCCAGCGTCCTAACTTCCTGAAGCTTCCATAGAGAAGGCTGTGATCCAGAGTCCTGACCTCCAGAAGGTTCCATAGAGAAGGCTGTGTTCTGGAGGCCTAACCTCCAGAAGGTGCCATCGAGAATGCTGTTTTCCAGTGTCCGAACCTCCAGAAGGTTCCATAGAAAAGGCTGTGTTCTGGAGTCCTAACCTCCAGAAGGTGCCATAGAGAAGGCTGTGTTCCAGCGTACTAACCTCCAGAAGGTGCCATAGAGAAGGCTGTGTTCCAGAGTCCTAACCTTAGACGGTTCCATAGAGAAGGCTGTGATCCAGGGTCCTAACCTGAAGAAGGTTCCATAGAGAAGGCTGTGTTCTGGATTCCTAACCTCCAGAAGGTGCCATAGAAAAGGCTGTGTCCTAGAGTCCTAACCTCCAGAAGATTCCATAGAGAAGGCTGTGTTCCGAAGTCCTAACCTCGAAAGGTTCCATAGAGAAGGCTGTGTCCCAGCATCCTAACCTCCGGAAGGTTCCATAGAGTAGGATGTGTTCCAGTGTCCTAACATCCAGGAGTTTCCATTGAGAAGGCTGTGTTCTGGACTCCTAACCTCCAAAAGGTTCCATAGAGAAGGCTGTGTTCTGGAGTCCGAACCTCCAGAAGGTTCCATAGAGAAGGCTCTGTCCCAGAGTCCTAACCTCCGGAAGGTTCCATAGAGAAGGCTGTGTTCTGGAGTCCTAGCCTCCAGAGGTTCCATAGAGAAGGCTGTGTCCTGGAGTCCTAACCTAAAGAAGGTTCCATAGAGAAGGCTGTGTTGCGAAGTCCTAACCTCCAGAAAGTTCTATAGAGAAGGATGTGTCCCAGTGTCCTAACCTCCGAAAGGTTCCATAGAGTAGGATGTGTTCCAGCGTCCTAACATCCAGAAGGTTCCATAGAGAAGGCTGTGTTCTGGAGTCCTAATCTCCAGAAGGTTCCATAGAGAAGGCTGTGTTCCAGCGTCCTAACTTCCGGAAGGTTCCAAAGAGGCTGTTTTCTGGAGTTTAAGCCTCCAGAGGTTCCATAATGAAGGCTGTGTGCTAAAGTCCTAACCTCCAGAAGGTTCCATAGAGAAGGCCGTGATCTAGAGTCCTAACCTCCAGAAGGTTCCATAGAGAAGGCTGTGTTCTGGAGTCCACACCTCCAGAAAGTGACATAGAGAAGGCTGTTTTCCAGCGTCCAAACCTCCGGAAGGTTCCATAGAGAAGGCTGTGTTCTGAAGGCCTAACCTCCAGAAGGTGGCATCAAGAAGGTTGTGTTCCAGCGTCCTAACCTCCAGAAGGTTCCATAGAGAAGGCTGCGTCCTGGAGTCCTAACCTCCAGAAGGTGCCATAGAGAAGGCTGTGTTCCAGCGTACTAACCTCCAGAAGGTTCCATATAGAAGGCTGTGTTCCGGAGTCCACACCTCCAGAAGGTTCCATAGAGAAGGGTGTGTTCCAGTGTCCTAACCTACGGAAGGTTCCATAGAGAAGGCTGTGTTCTGGAGTCCTAGTCTCCAGAGGTTCCATAGAAAAGGCTGTGTTCTGGAGTCCTAACCTCCAGAAGGCGCCATCGATAAGGCTGTGGTCCTGTGTCCTAACCTCCAGAAGGTTCCATAGAGAAGGCTGTGTTCTGGAGTCCTTACCCCCTGAAGGTTCCATAGAGAAGGCTGCGTTCCAGCGTCATAACCTACAAAATGTTCCATAGAGAAGGCTGTGTTCCGGAATCATACCCTTCAGAAGGTTCCATAGAGAAGGCTGTGTTAGTAGCGTCCTAACCTCCAGAAGGTTCCATAGAGAAGGCTGTGTTCTGGAGTCCTAGCCTCCACGGGTTCCATGGAGAAGGCTGTGTTCCAGAGTCCTAACCTCCAGAAAGTGCCATAGAGAAGGATGTGTTCTGGAGTCCTGACCTCCAGAAGGTTCCATAGAGAAGGCTGTGTTCTGGAGTCCTAGCCTCCACGGGTTCCATGGAGAAGGCTGTGTTCCAGAGTCCTAACTTCCAGAAAGTGCCATAGAGAAGGATGTGTTCTGGAGTCCTGACCTCCAGAAGGTTCCATAGGGAACCTGTGTTCTGGAGGCCTAACCTCCAGAAGGTGCCATCGAGAAGGCTGTGTTCCAGCGTCCTAACCTCCAGAAGGTGCCATAGAGAAGGCTGTGTTCCAGCGTCCTAACCCTCAGAAGGTTCCAAAGAGAAGGCTGTGTTCCAGCGTCCTAACCTCCAGAAGGTTCCATAGAGAAGGCTGTGTTCTGGATTACTAACCTGCAGAAGGTGCCATATAGAAGGCTTTTTTTTGGAGTCCTAACCTCCAGAGGTTCCATAGAGAAGGCTGTGTTCTGGCGTCCTAACCTCCAGAAAGTTCCATAGAGAAGGCTGTGTTCCACCATCCTAAACTCCAGAAGGTTCCATAGAGAAGGCTGTGTTCCAGCGTCCTAACCTAAAGAAGGTGCCATAGAGAAGGCTTTGTTTTGGAGTCCTAACCTCCAGAGGTTCCATAGAGAATGCTGTGTTCTGGATTCCTAACCTCCGAAGGTGCCTTAGAGAAGGCTGTGTTCCAGCGTCCTAACCTAAAGAAGGTTCCATAGAGAAGGCTGTGTTCTGGATTCCTAACCTCCAGAAGGTGCCATAGAGAGGCTGTGTTCCTGAGTCCTTACCTGCTGAAGGTGCCATCGAGAAGGCTGTGTTCCAGCGTCCTATCTTCCAGAAGGTTCCATAGAGAAGGACGGGATCTTGAGTCCTAACCTCCAGAAGGTGCCATAGAGAAGTTTGTGTTCTGGAGTCCTGACCTCAAGAAGGTTCCATAGAGAAGGCTGTGTTTTGGAGTCCTAACCTCCAGAAGGTGCCATAGATAATGCTGTGTTCCAGCGTCCTAACCTCCAGAAGGTTCCATAGAGAAGGCTGTGTTCCAGCGTCCTAACCTCTAGAAGGTACCATAGAGAAGGCTGTGATCCAGGGTCTTAACCTAAAGAGGGTTCCATAGAGAAGGCTGTGTCCTGGAGTTCTAACCTCCAGAAGGTTCCATAGAGAAGGCTGTGTTCCGAAGTCCTAACCTCGAGAAGGTTCCATAGAGAAGGCTGTGTCCCAGCCTCCTAACCTCCGGAAGGTTCCATAGAGTAGGATGTGTTCCAGTGTCCTAACATCCAGGAGTATCCATTGAGAAGGCTGTGTTCTGAACTCCTAACCTCCAGAAGGTTCCATAGCGAAGGCTGTGTTCCGGAGTCCGAACCTCCAGAAGGTTCCATAGAGAAGGCTCTGTCCCAGCGTCCTAACCTCCGGAAGGTTCCATAGAGAAGGCTGTGTTCTGGAGTCCTAGCCTCCAGGGGTTCCATAGAGAAGGCTGTGTCCTGGAGTCCTAACCTCCAGAGGGTTCCATAGAATAGGATGTGTTCCAGCGTCCTAACATCCAGAAGGTTCCATAGAGAAAGCTGTGTTCTGGAGTCCTAATCTCCAGAAGGTTCCATAGAGAAGGCTGTGTTCCAGCGTCCTAACTTCCGGAAGGTTCCAAAGAGGCTGTGTTCTGGAGTTTAAGCCTCCAGAGTTTCCATAATGAAGGCTGTGTGCTAAAGTCCTAACCTCCAGAAGGTTCCATAGAGAAGGCCGTGATCTAGAGTCCTAACCTCAAGAAGGTTCCATAGAGAAAGCTGTGTTCTGGAGTCCACAACTCCAGAAAGTGACATAGAGAAGGCTGTTTTCCAGCGTCCTAACCTCCAGAAGATTCCATAGAGAAGGCTGTGTTCTGAAGGCCTAACCTCCAGAAGGTGGCATCAAGAAGGCTGTGTTCCAGCGTCCTAACCTCCAGAAGGTTCCATAGAGAAGGCTGTGCCCTGGAGTCCTAACCTCCAGAAGGTGCCATAGAGAAGGCTGTGTTCCAGCGTCCTAACCTCCAGAAGGTTCCATATAGAAGGCTGTGTTCCAGCGTCCACACCTCCAGAAGGTTCCATAGAGAAGGCTGTGTTCCAGTGTCCTAACCTACGGAAGGTTCCATAGAGAAGGCTGTGTTCTGGAGTCCTAGTCTCCAGAGGTTCCATAGAGAAGGATGTGTTCTGGAGTCCTAACCTCCAGAAGGTGCCATCGAGAAGGCTGTGTTCCAGCGTCCTAACCTCCAGAAGGTGCCATAGAGAAGGCTGTGTTTCAGCGTCCTAACCTCCAGAAGGTTCCAAAGAGAAGGCTGTGTTCCAGCGTCCTAACCTCCAGAAGGTTCCATAGAGAAGGCTGTATTCTGGATTACTAACCTGCAGAAGGTGCCATAGAGAAGGCTTCGTTTTCGAATCCTAACCTCCAGAGGTTCCATAGAGAATGCTGTGTTCTGGATTCCTAACCTCCAGAAGGTGCCTTAGAGAAGGCTGTGTTCTGGAGACCTAACCTCCAGAAGGTTCCATAGAGAAGGCTGTGTTCCGAAGTCCTAACCTCCAGAAGGTTCCATAGAGTAGGATGTGTTCCAGCGTCCTAACATCCAGAAGGTTCCATGGAGAAGGTTGTGTTCTGGAGTCCTACTCTCCAGAAGGTTCCATAGAGAAGGCTGTGTTCCAGCGTCCTAATTTCCGGAAGGTTCCAAAGAGGCTGTGTTCTGGCGTTTAAGCTTCCATAGGTTCCATAGTGAAGGCTGTGTTCTAAAGTCCTAACCTCCAGAAGGTTCCATAGAGAATGCTGTTTTCCGGAGTCCTAACCTCAAGAAGGTTTCATAGATAAGGCTGTGTTCTAGTGTACTAACCACCAAAAGGTGACATAGAGAAGGCTGTGTTCCAGCGTCCTAACTTCCAGAAGGTTCCATAGAGAAGGCCGTGATCTAGAGTGCTAACCTCCAGAAGGTGCCATAGAGAAGGTGTGTTCTGGAGTCCTGACCTCCAGAAGGTTCCATAGAGAAGTCTGTGTTCTGGAGTCCTAACCTCCAGCAAGTGCCATAGTGTAGGCTGTGTTCTGGAGTCCTAACCTCCAGATGGTGCCATAGAGAAGGCTGTGTTCCAGCGTCCTAACCTCCAGAAAATTCCATAGAGAAGGCTGTGTTCCAGCGTCCTAACCTCCAGAAGGCTTAATGGAGAAGGCTGTGATCCAGGGTCCTAACCTAAAGAAGGTTCCATAGAGAAGGCTGTGTTCTGGATTCCTAACCCCCAGAAGGTGCCATAGAGAAGGCTGTGTTCTGGAGTCCTTACCTCCTGAAGGTGCCATCCAGAAGTCTGTGTTCCAGCGTCCTATCCTCCAGAAGGTTCCATAGAGAAGGCCGGGATCTGGAGTCCTAACCTCCAGAAGGTGCCATAGAGAAGTTTGTGTTCTGGAGTCCTGACCTCAAGTAGGTTCCATAGAGAAGGCTGTGTTTTGGAGTCCTAACCTCCAGAAGGTGCCATCGAGAAGGCTGTGTTCCAGCGTTCTAACCTCCAGAAGGTTCCATAGAGAAGGCTGTGTTCTCGAGTCCTAACCTCCAGAAGGTGCCATAGATAATGCTGTGTTCCAGCGTCCTAACCTCCAGAAGGTTCCATAGAGAAGGCTGTGTTCCAGCGTCCTAACCTCCAGAAGGTTCCATAGAGAAGGCTGTGATCCAGGGTCTTAACCTAAAGAGGGTTCCATAGAGAAGGCTGTGTTCTGGTTTCCTAACCTCCAGAAGGTGCCATAGAGAATGCTGTGTCCTGGAGTCCTAACCTCCAGAAGATTCCATAGAGAAGGCTGTGTTCTGAAGTCCTAACCTCCACAAAGTCCTAACTTCCGAAAGGTTCCATAGAGAAGCTGTGTTCTGGAGGCCTAACCTCCAGAAGGTGCCATCGAGAAGGCTGTGTTCCCACGTCCTAACCTCCAGAAGGTTCCATAGAGAAGGCTGTGTTCTGTTGTCCTAACCACCAAAAGGTGACATAGAGAAGGCTGTGTTCCAGCTTCCTAACTTCCTGAAGGTTCCTTAGAGAAGGCCGTGATCTAGAGTCCACACCTCCAGAAGGTGCCATAGAGAAGGCTGTGTTCTGGAGGCCTAACCTCCAGAAGGTGCCATCGAGAAGGCTGTTTTCCAGCGTCCGAACACCCAGAAGGTTCCATAGAGAAGGCTGTGTTCTGGAGTCCTAACCTCCAGAAGGTGTCATAGAGAAGGCTGTGTTCCAGCGTCGTAACCTCCAGAAGGTTCCATAGAGAAGGCTGTGTTCCAGCGTCGTAACCTCCAGAAGGTTCCATAGAGAAGGCTGTGATCCAGGGTCCTAACCTGAAGAAAGTTCCATAGAGAAGGTCGTGTTCTGGATTCCTAACCTCCAGAAGGTGTCATAGAGAAGGCTGTGTTCTGGAGACCTAACCTCCAGAGGATTCCATAGAGAAGGCTGTGCTCCGAAGTCCTAACCTCCAAAAGGTTCCATAGAGAAGGCTGTGTTCTAGCGTCCTAACTTCCAGAAGGTTCCATAGAGAAGGCTGTGTTACAGCGTCCTAACCTCCAGAACGTTCCATAGAGAAGGCTGTGTTCTGGAGTTTTAGCCTCCAGAGGTTCCATAGTGAAGGCTATGTGCTAAAGTCCTAACCTCCAGTAGGTTCCATAGAGAATGCTGTTTTCCGGAGTCCTAACCTCCAGAAGATTCCATAGAGAAGGCTGTGTTCTGGTGTCCTAACCACCAAAAGGTGACATAGAGAAGGCTGTTTTCCAGCGTCCTAACTTCCAGAAGGTTCCATAGAGAAGGCTCTGTTCTGGAGTCCAAATCTCCAGAAGGTTCCATAGAGAAGGCTGTTTTCCAGCGTCCTAACCTCCAGAAGGTTCCATAAAGAAGGCCTTGTCCCAGCGTTCGAACATCAGGAAGGTTCCATAGAGTAGCATGTGTTCCAGCGTCATAATCTCCAGAAGGTTCCATAGAGAAGGCTGTGTTCCAGCGTCCTAACTTAAAGAAGGTTCCATAGAGAAGGCTGTGTTCTGGATTCCTAAACTGCAGAAGGTGCCATAGAGAAGGCTGTGTTCTGGAGTCCTAACCTCCAGAGGTTCCATAGAGAAGGCTGTGTTCTGGCGTCCTAAACTCCAGAAGGTGCCATAGAGAAGGCTGTGTTCCAGCGTCCTAACCTCTAGAAGGTTCCATAGAGAAGGCTGTGTTCTGGAGTCCTAACCTCCAGAAGGTTCCATAGAGAAGGCTGTGTTCCAGCGTGCTAACCTCCAGAAGGTTCCATAGAGAAGGCTGTGATCCAGGGTCCTAACCTAAAGAAGGTTTCATAGAGAAGGCTGTGTTCAGGATTCCTAACCTCTAGAAGGTGTCATAGAGAAGGCTGTGTTCTGGAGTCCTAACCAACAGAAGGTTCCATAGAGAAGGCTGTGTTCTGGAGTCCTAACCTCCAGAAGGTGCCATAGAGAAGGCTGTGTTTCAGCATACTACCTCCAGAATGTTCCATAAAGAAGGCTGTGATCCAGGGTCCTAACCTAAAGAAGGTTCCATAGAGAAGAGTGTGTTCTGGATTCCTAATCTCCAGAATGTTCCATAGAGAAGGCTGTGCTCTGGAGTCCTAACCTCCAGAAGGTTCCATAGAGAAGGCTTGTCCCGAAGTCCTAACCTCCAGAAGGTTCCAAGGAGAAGGCTGTGTCCCAGCTTCCTAACCTCCGGAAGGTTCCATAGTGTAGGATGTGTTCCAGCGTCCTAACATCCAGAAAGTTCCATAGAGAAGGGTGTGTTCTGGAGTCCTACCCTCCAGAAGGTACCATAGAGAAGGCTGTGTTCCAGCGTCCTAACCTCCAGAAGGTTCCATAGAGAAGGCTGTGTTCCAGCGTCCTAACCTCCAGAAGGTTCCATAGAGAAGGCTGTGATCCAGGGTCATAACCTAAAGAAGGTTCCATAGAGAAGGCTGTGTTCTGGATTCCTAACCTCCAGAAGGTGCCATAGAGAAGGCTGTGTTCTGGAGTCCTAACCTCCAGGAGGTTCCATAGAGAAGGCTGTGTTCCGAAGTCCTAACCTCCAGAATGTTCCATAGAGAAGGCTGTTTTTCGGAGTCCTAACCAAAAGAAGGTTCCATAGAGAAGGCTGTGTTCTGGAGGCGTAGCCTCCAGAGGTTCCATAGAGAAGGCTGTATTCTGGAGTCCTAACCACCAAAAGGTGCCATAGATAAGGCTGTGTTACAGCTTCCTAACCTCCTGAAGGTTCCATAGAGAAGGCTGTGTTCTGGAGTTTTAGCCTCCAGAGGTTCCATAGTGAAGGCTATGTGCTAAAGTCCTAACCTCCAGAAGGTTCCATAGAGAATGCTGTTTTACGGAGTCCTAACCTCAAGAAGGTTCCTTAGAGAAGGCTGTTTTCTGGTGTCCTAACCACCAAAATGTGACATAGAGAAGGCTGTGTTCCAGCGTCCTAACTTTCAGATGGTTCCATAGAGAAGGCTCTGTACTGGAGTCCAAATCTCCAGAAGGTTCCATAGAGAAGGCTGGTTTTCTGGAGTCCTAAACTCCATAAAGTGCCATAGGGAAGGCTGTGTTCCAGCGTCCTAACCTTCGGAAGGTTCCATAGAGAAGGCTGTGTTCTGGAGGCCTAACCTCCAGAAGGTGCCATCGAGAGGGCTGTGTTCCAGCGTCATAACATACAGAAGGTTCCATAGAGAAGGCTGTGTTCCGGAGTCCTAAACTCAAGAAGGTTCCATAGAGAAGTCTGTGTTCTGGAGTCCTAACCTCCAGAATGTGCCATAGAGAAGGCTGTGTTCCAGCAACCCAACCTCCGCAAGGTTCCATAGAGCCTGTGTTTTGGAGTTTTGGCCTCCAGAGCTTCCATAGAGAAGGCTGTGTTCTGGAGTCATAATCTCCAGAAGGTGCCATAGAGAAGGCTCTATTCCAGCGTCCTAACCTCCAGAAGGTTCCATAGAGAAGGCTGGGTCCCAGCGTCCTAAACTACGGAAGTTTCCATTGAGTAGGATGTGTTCCAGCGTCCTAACATCCAGAAGGTTCCATAGAGAAGGCTGTGTTCTGGATTCCTAACCTCCAGGAGGTGCCATAGAGAAGGCTATGTTCTGGAGTCCTAACCTCCAGAGGTTCCATAGAGAAGGATGTGTTCTGGATTCCTAACCTCCAGAAGATGCCATAGAGAAGGCTGTGTTCCAGTGTCCTAACCTCCAGAAGGTTCCGTAGAGAAGGCTGTGTTCCAGCATCCTATCCTCCAGAAGTTTCCATAGAGAAGGCTTTGATCCAGAGTCCTAACCTAAAGAAGGTTCCATAGAGAAGGCTGTGTTCTGGATTCCTAACCTCCAAAATGTGCCATAGAGAAGGCTGTGTTCTGGAGTCCTAACCAACAGAAGGTTCCATAGAGAAGGCTGTGTTCTGGAGTCCTAACCTCCAGAAGGTGCCATAGAGAAGGCTGTGATCCAGGGTCCTAACCTAAAGAAGGTTCTATAGAGAAGGCTGTGTTCTGGATTCCTAACCTCCAGAAGGTGCCATAGAGAAGGCTGTGTTCTGGAGTCCTAACCAACAGAAGCTTCAATAGAGAAGGCTGTGTTCTGGAGTCCTAACCCCCAGAAGGCGTCATAGAGAAGGCTGTGTTCCAGCGTCGTAACCTCCAGAAGGTTCCATAGAGAAGGCTGTGTTCTGGAGTCCTAACCTCCAGAAGGTTCCATAGAGAAGGCTGTGTTCCAGCGTCCTAACCTCTGGAAGGTTCCATAGAGAAGGCTGTGTTCTGGAGGCCTAACCTCCAGAAGGTTTCATAGAGAAGGCTGTGTTCCAGCGTGCTAATCTCCAGAAGGTTCCATAGATAAGGCTGTGATCCAGGGTCCTAACCTAAAGAAGGTTCCATAGAGAAGGCTGTGTTCTGGATTCCTAACCCCTAGAAGGTGCCATAGAGAAGGCTGTGTTCTGGAGTCCTAACCAACAGAAGGTTCCATAGAGAAGGCTGTGTTCTGGAGTCCTAACTTCCAGAAGGTGCCATAGAGAAGACTGTGTTCCAACGTCCTACCTCCAGAAGGTTCCATAGAGAAGGCTGTGTTCCAGCGTGCTAATCTCCAGAAGGTTCCATAGATAAGGCTGTGATCCAGGGTCCTAACCTCCAGAAGGTGCCATAGAGAAGGCTGTGTTCTGGAGTCCTAACTACCAGAAGGTTCCATAGATAAGGCTGTGTTCCGAAGTCCTAACCTCCAGAAGGTTCCATAGAGAAGGCTGTGTCCCAGCGTCTTAACCTCCGGAAGGTTCCATAGAGTAGGATGTGTTCCAGCGTCCTAACATCCAGAAAGTTCCATAGAGAAGGGTGTGTTCTGGAGTCCTAACCTCCAGAAGGTTCCATAGAGAAGGCTGTGTTCCAGCGTCCTAACCTCCAGAAGGTTCCATAGAGAAGGCTGTGTTCCAGCGTCCTAACCTCCAGAAGGTTCCATAGAGAAGGCTGTTTTCCGGAGTCCTAAACAAAAGAAGATTCCTTAGAGAAGGCAGTGTTCTGGTGTCCTAACCACAAAAAGGTGACATAGAGAAGGCGGTGTTCCAGCGTCCTAACTTCCAGAAGGTTCCATAGAGAAGGCCGTGATCTAGAGTCCTAACCTCCAGAAGGTGCAATAGAGAAGGTTGTGTTCTGGAGTCCTGACCTCCAGAAGGTTCCATAGAGAAGGCTGTGTTCTGGAGGCCTAACCTCCAGAAGGTGCCATCGAGAAGGCTGTTTTCCAGCGTCCGAACCTCCAGAAGGTTCCATAGAGAAGGCGTTGTTCTGGAGTCCTAACCTCCAAAAGGGTCCATAGAGAAGGCTGTGTTACAGCGTCCTAACCTCCAGAAGGTTCCATAGAGAATGCTGTTTTACGGAGTCCTAACCTCAAGAAGGTTCCATAGAGAAGGCTGTGTTCTGGTGTCCTAACCACCAAAAGGTGACCTAGAGAAGGCTGTGTTCCAGTGTCCTAACTTCCAGAAGGTTCCATAGAGAAGGATCTGTTCTGGAGTCCAAATCTCCAGAAGGTTCCATAGAGAAGGCTGTGTTCCAGCGTCCTAACCTCCAGAAGGTTCCATAGAGAAGGCTTTGTCCCAGCATTCTAACATCAGGAAGTTTCCATAGAGTAGGATGTGTTCCAGCCTCATAATCTCTAGAAGGTTTCATAGAGAAGGTTGGGTCCCACCGTCCTAACCTCTGGAAGGTTCCATAGGGTAGTATGTGTTCCAGAGTCCTAACATCCAGAAGGTTCCATGGAGAAGGTTGTGTTCTGTAGTCCTAATCTCCAGAAGGTTCCATAGAGAAGGCTGTGTTCCAGCGTCCTAATTTCCGGAAGGTTCCAAAGAGGCTGTGTTCTGGAGTTTAAGCCTCCAGAGGTTCCATAGTGAAGGCTGTGTTCTAAAGTCCTAAACACCAGAAGGTTCCATAGAGAATGCTGTTTTCCGGAGTCCTAACCACCAGAAGGTTCCATAGAGAAGGCTGTGTTCTGGTGTCCTAACCACCAAAAGGTGACATAGAGAAGGCTGTGTTCCAGCGTCCTAACTTCCAGAAGGTTCCATAGAGAAGGCTGTGTTCTGGAGTCCTAACCTCCAGCAAGTGCCATAGAGTAGGCTGTGTTCTGGAGTCCTAACCTCCAGAAGGTGCCATAGAGAAGGCTGTGTTCCAGCGTCCTAACCTCCAGAAGGTTCCATAGAGAAGGCTCTGTTCCGGAGTCCTAACCTCCAGAAGGTTCCATAGAGAAGGCTGTGATCCAGGGTCCTAACCTAAAGAAGGTTCCATAGAGAAGGCTGTGTTCTGGATTCCTAACCTCCAGAAGGTGCCATAGAGAAGGCTGTGTTCTGGAGTCCTAACCGCCAGAAGGTTCCATAGAGATGGCTGTGTTCCGAAGTCCTAACCTCCAGAATGTTCCATAGAGAAGGCTGTTTTCTGGAGTCCTAACCAAAAGAAGGTTCCATAGAGAAGGCTGTGTTCTGGTGTCCTAACCACCAAAAGGTGACATAGACAAGGCTGTGTTCCAGCGTCCTAACTTCCAGAAGGTTCCATATAGAAGGCCGTGATCTAGAGTCCTAACCTCCAGAAGGTGTAATAGAGAAGGTTGTGGTCTGGAGTCCTGACCTCCAGAAGGTTCCATAGAGAAGGCTGTGTTCTGGAGGCCTAACCTCCAGAAGGTGCCATCGAGAAGGCTGTCTTCCAGCGTCTGAACCTCCAGAAGGTTCCATAGAGAAGGCTGTGTTCCAGCGTCCGAACCTCCAGAAGGTTCCATAGAGAAGGCTTTGTTGTGGATTCCTAACCTCCAGAAGGTGCCATAGAGAAGGCTGTGTTCCAGCGTCCTAACCTCCAGAAGGTTCCATAGAGAAGGCTGTGATCCAGGGTCCTAACCTAATAAAGGTTCCATAGAGAAGGCTGTGTTCTGGATTCCTAACCTCCAGAAGGTGCCATAGAGAAGATTGTGTTCTGGAGTCCTGACCTCCAGAAGGTTCCATAGAGAAGGCTGTGTTCTGGAGTCCTAACCTCCAGAAGGTGCCATAGAGAAGGCTGTTTTCCAGCGTCCGAACCTCCAGAAGGTTCCATAGAGAAGGCTGTGTTCTGGAGTCCTAACCTCCAGAAGGTGCCATACAGAAGACTGTGTTCCAGCCTCCTAACCTCCAGAAGGTTCCATAGAGAAGGCTGTGTTCCAGCGTCCTAACCTTCAGATGGTTCCATAGAGAAGGCTGTGATCCAGGGTCCTAACCTAAAGAAGGTTCCATAGAGAAGGCTGTGTTCTGGATTCCTAACCTCCAGAAGGTGCCATAGAGAAGGCTGTGTTCTGTAGTCCTAACTACCAGAAGGTTCCATAGAGAAGGCTGTGTTCCGAATTCCAAACCTCCAGAAGGTTCCATAGAGAAGGCTGTGTCCCAGCGTCCTAACCTCCGGAAGGTTCCATAGAGTAGGATGCGTTCCAGCGTCCTAACATCCAGAAAGTTCCATAGAGAAGGGTGTGTTCTGGAGTCCTAACCTCCAGAAGGTTCCATAGAGAAGGCTGTGTTCCAGCGTACTAACCTCCAGAAGGTTCCATAGAGAAGGCTGTGTTCCAGAGTCGTAACCTCCAGATGGTTCCATAGAGAAGGCTGTGATCCGGGGTCCTAACCTAAAGAAGGTTCCATAGAGAAGGCTGTGTTCTGGAGTCCTAACCTTCAGAAGGTTCCATAGAGAAGGCTGGTTTCCGGAGTCCTATCTAAAAGAAGGTTCCATAGAGAAGGCTGTGTTCTGGTGTCCTAACCACCAAAAGGTGACATAGACAAGGCTGTGTTCCAGCGTTCTAACTTCCAGAAGGTTCCATAGAGAAGGCCGTGATCTAGAGTCCTAACCTCCAGAAGGTGTAATAGAGAAGGTTGTGGTCTGGAGTCCTGACCTCCAGAAGGTTCCATAGAGAACGCTGTGTTCTGGAGGCCTAACCTCCAGAAGGTGCCATCGAGAAGGCTGTGTTCCAGCGTCCGAACCTCCAGAAGGTTCCATAGAGAAGGCTGTGTTCTGTAGTCCTAACCACCAAAAGGTGCCATAGATAAGGCTGTGTTCCAGCTTCCTAACCTCCTGAAGGTTCCATAGAGAAGGCTGTGTTCTGGAGTTTTAGCCGCCAGAGGTTCCATAGTGAAGGCTGTGTGCTAAATTCCTAACCTCCAGAAGGTTCCATAGAGAATGCTGTTTTACGGAGTCCTAACCTCAAGAAGGTTCCATAGAGAAGGCTGTGTTCTGGTGTCCTAACCACCAAAAGGTGACATAGAGAAGGCTGTGTTCCAGCGTCCTAACTTCCTGAAGGTTCCTTAGAGAAGGCCGTGATCTAGAGTCCACACCTTCAGAAGGTGCCATAGAGAAGGCTGTGTTCTGGAGGCCTAACCTCCAGAAGGTGTCATAGAGAAGGCTGTGTTCCAGTGTCGTAACCTCCAGAAGCTTCCATAGAGAAGGCTGTGTTCCAGCGTCCTAACCTCCAGAAGGTTCCATAGAGAAGGCTGTGATCCAGGGTCCTAACCTGAAGAAGGTTCCATAGAGAAGGCTGTGTTCTGGATACCTAACCTCCAGAAGATGTCATAGAGAAGGCTGTGTTCTGGAGACCTAACATCCAGAGGATTCCATAGAGAAGGCTGTGTTCCGAAGTCCTAACCTCCAATAGGTTCCATAGAGAAGGCTGTGTTCCAGCGTCCTAACTTCCAGAAGGTTCCATAGAGAAGGCTGTGTTACAGCGTCCTAACCTCCAGAACGTTCCATAGAGAAGGCTGTGTTCTGGAGTTTTAGCCTCCAGAGGTTCCATAGTGAAGGCTATGTGCTAAAGTCCTAACCTCCAGTAGGTTCCATAGAGAATGCTGTTTTCCGGAATCCTAACCTCCAGAAGGTTCCATAGAGAAGGCTGTGTTCTGGTGTCCTAACCACCAAAAGGTGACATAGAGAAGGCTGTTTTCCAGCGTCCTAACTTCCAGAAGGTTCCATAGAGAAGGCTCTGTTCTGGAGTCCAAATCTCCAGAAGGTTCCATAGAGAAGTCTGTTTTCCAGCGTCCTCACCTCCAGAAGGTTCCATAGAGAAGGCCTTGTCCCAGCGTTCGAACATCAAGAAGGTTCCATAGAGTAGCATGTGTTCCAGCGTCATAATCTCCAGAAGGTTCCATAGAGAAGGCTGTGTTCCAGCGTCCTAACCTAAAGAAGGTTCCATAGAGAAGGCTGTGTTCTGGATTCCTAAACTGCAGAAGGTGCCATAGAGAAGGCTGTGTTCTGGAGTCCTAACCTCCAGAGGTTCCATAGAGAAGGCTGTGTTCTGGCGTCCTAAACTCCAGAAGGTGCCATAGAGAAGGCTGTGTTCCAGCGTCCTAACCTCTAGAAGGTTCCATAGAGAAGGCTGTGTTCTGGAGTCCTAACCTCCACAAGGTTCCATAGAGAAGGCTGTGTTCCAGCGTGCTAACCTCCAGAAGGTTCCATAGAGAAGGCTGTGATCCAGGGTCCTAACCTAAAGAAGGTTCCACAGAGAAGGCTGTGTTCGGGATTCCTAACCCCTAGAAGGTGCCATAGAGAAGGCTGTGTTCTGGAGTCCTAACCAACAGAAGGTTCCATAGAGAAGGCTGTGTTCTGGAGTCCTAACCTCCAGAAGGTGCCATAGAGAAGGCTGTGTTTCAGCGTCCTACCTCCAGAAAGTTCCATAAAGAAGGCTGTGATCCAGGGTCCTAACCTAAAGAAGGTTCCATAGAGAAGAGTGCGTTCTGGATTCCTAATCTCCAGAATGTGCCATAGAGAAGGCTGTGTTCTGGAGTCCTAACCTCCAGAAGGTTCCATAGAGAAGGCTTGTCCCGAAGTCCTAACCCCCAGAAGGTTCCATAGAGAAGGCTGTGTCCCAGCGTCCTAACCTCCGGAAGGTTCCATAGAGTAGGATGCGTTCCAGCGTCCTAACATCCAGAAAGTTCCATAGAGAAGGGTGTGTTCTGGAGTCCTAACCCCCAGAAGGTACCATAGAGAAGGCTGTGTTCCAGCGTCCTAACCTCCAGAAGGTTCCATAGAGAAGGCTGTGTTCCAGCGTCCTAACCTCCAGAAGGTTCCATAGAGAAGGCTGTGATCCAGGGTCATAACCTAAAGAAGGTTCCATAGAGAAGGCTGTGTTCTGGATTCCTAACCTCGAGAAGGTGCCATAGAGAAGGCTGTGTTCTGGAGTCCTAACCTCCAGAAGGTTCCATAGAGAAGGCTGTGTTCCGAAGTCCTAACTTTCAGAATGTTCCATAGAGAAGGCTGTTTTCCGGAGTCCTATCCAAAAGAAGTTTCCATAGAGAAGGCTGTGTTCTGGTGTCCTAACGACCAAAAGGTGACATAGACAAGGCTGTGTTCCAGCGTCCTAACTTCCAGAAGGTTCCATAGAGAAGGCCGTGATCTAGAGTCCTAACCTCCAGAAGGTGTAATAGAGAAGGTTGTGGTCTGGAGTCCTGACCTCCAGAAAGTTCCATAGAGAAGGCTGTGTTCTGGATGCCTAACCTCCAGAAGGTGCCATCGAGAAGACTGTGTTCCAGCGTCCGAACCTCCAGAAGGTTCCATAGAGAAGGCTGTGTTCTGTAGTCCTAACCACCAAAAGGTGCCATAGACAAGGCTGTGTTCCAGCTTCCTAACCTCCTGAAGGTTCCATAGAGAAGGCTGTGTTCTGGAGTTTTAGCCTCCAGAGGTTCCATAGTGAAGGCTGTGTGCTAAATTCCTAACCTCCAGAAGGTTCCATAGAGAATGCTGTTTTACGGAGTCCTAACCTCAAGATGGTTCCATAGAGAAGGCTGTGTTCTGGTGTCCTAACCTCCAGAAGGTTCCATAGAGAAGGCTGTCATCCAGGGTCTTAACCTAAAGAGGGTTCCATAGAGAAGGCTGTGTTCTGGTTTCCTAACCTCCAGAAGGTGCCATAGAGAATGCTGTGTCCTGGAGTCCTAACCTCCAGAAGATTCCATAGAGAAGGCTTTGTTCCGAAGTCCTAACCTCCAGAAAGTCCTAACTTCCGAAAGGTTCCATAGAGAAGGCTGTGTTCTGGTGTCCTAACCACCAAAAGGTGACATAGAGAAGGCTGTGTTCCAGCGTCCTAACTTCCAGAAGGTTCCATAGAGAAGGCTGTTTTCCAGTGTCCTAACCTCCAGAAGTTTCCATAGAGAAGGCTGTGTTCTGGAGTCCTAACATCCAGAAGGTGCCATAGAGAAAGCTGTGTTCCAGCGTCCTAACCTCCAGAAGGTTCCATAGAGAAGGCTGTGTTCCAGCGTCCTACCCTTCAAACGGTTCCATAGAGAAGGCTGTGATCCAGGGTCCTAACCTAAAGAAGGTTCCATAGAGAAGGCTGTGTTCTGGATTCCTAACCTCCAGAAGGTGCCATAGAAAAGGCTGTGTTCTGGAGTCCTAACCAACAGAAGGTTCCATAGAGAAGGCTGTTTTCCGGAGTCCTAACCTCAAGAAGGTTTCACAGAGAAGGCTGTGTTCTGGTGTCCTAACCACCAAAAGGTGACATAGAGAAGGCTGTGTTCCAGCGTCCTAAATTCCAGAAGGTTCCATAGAGAAGGCCGTGATCTACAGTCCTAACCTCCAGAAGGTGCCATAGAGAAGGCAGTGTTCCAGCGTCCTAACCTCCAGAAAATTCCATAGAGAAGGCTGTGTTCCAGCGTCCTAACCTCCTGAAGGATTCATGGAGAAGGATGTGATCCAGAGTCCTAACCTAAAGAAGGTTCCATGGAGAAGGCTGTGTTCTGGATTCCTAACCTCCAGAAGGTTCCATATAGAAGGCTGTGTTTTGGAGTCCTAACCTCCAGCAAGTGCCATAGAGTAGGCTGTGTTCTGGAGTCCTATCCTCCAGAAGGTGCCTAAGAGAAGGCTGTGTTCCAGCGTCCTAACCTCCAGAAAATTCCATATAGAAGGCTGTGTTCCAGCGTCCTAACCTACAGAAAATTCCATAGAGAAGGCTGTGTTCCAGCGTCCTAACCTCCAGAAGGCTTCATGGAGAAGGCTGTGATCCAGAGTCCTAACCTAAAGAAGGTTCCATAGGGAAGGCTGTGTTCTGGATTCCTAACCTCCAGAAGGTGTCATAGAGAAGGCTGTGTTCTGGAGTCCTTACCTTCTAAAGGTGCCATGGAGAAGGCTGTGTTCCAGCGTCCTATCCTCTATAAGGTTCCATAGAGAAGGCCGTGATCTGAAGTCCTATCCTCTAGAAGGTGCTATAGAGAAGGTTGTGTTCTGGAGTCCTGACCTCAAGAAGGTTCCATAGAGAAGGCTGTGTTCTGGATTCCTAACCTCCAGAAGGTGCCATAGAGAAGGCTGTGTCCTGGAGTCCTAACCTCCAGAAGGTTCCATAGAGAAGGCTGTGTTCCGAAGTCCTAACCTCCAGAAAGTCCTAACTTCCGAAAACCATAGAGAAGGCTGTGTTCTGGAGGCCTAAACTCCAGAAGGTGCCATCGAGAAGGCTGTGTTCCAACGTCCTAACCTCCAGAAGGTTCCATAGAGAAGGCTGTGTTCTGGTGTAGTAACCACCAAAAGGTGACATAGAGAAGGCTGTGTTCCAGAGTCCTAACTTCCTGAAGGTTCCATAGAGAAGGCCGTGATCTAGAGTCCTAACCTCCAGAAGGTTCCATAGAGAAGGCTGTGTTCTGGAGTCCTAAACTCCAGAAGGTGTCATAGAGAAGGCTGTGTTCCAGCGTCGTAACCTCCAGAAGGTTCCATAGAGAATGCTGTGTTCCAGCGTCCTAACCTCCAGAAGGTTCCATAGAGAAGGCGGTGATCCAGCGTCCTAACCTCCGGAAGGTTCCATAGAGTAGGATGTGTTCCAGCGTCCTAACATCCAGAAAGTTCCATAGAGAAGGATGATTTCTGGAGTCCTAACCTCCAGTAGGTTCCATAGAGAAGGCTGTGTTCCAGCGTCCTAACCTCCAGAAGGTTCCATAGAGAAGGATGTGTTCCAGCGTCCTAACCTCCAGAAGGTTCCATAGAGAAGGCTGTGATCCGGGGTCCTAACCTAAAGAAGGTTCCATAGAGAAGGCTGTGTTCTGGATTCCTAACCTCCAGAAGGTGCCATAGAGAAGGCTGTGTTCTGGTGTCCTAACCTCCAGAAGGTTCCATAGAGAAGGTTGTGTTCTGGATCCTGACCTCCAGAAGGTTCCATAGAGAAGGCTGTTTTCCGGAGTCCTAACCAAAAGAAGGTTCCATAGAGAAGGCTGTGTTCTGGTGTCCTAACCAAGAAAAGGTGACATAGACAATGCTGTGTTCCAGCGTCCTAACTTCCAGAAGGTTCCATAGAGAAGGCCGTGATCTAGAGTCCTAACCTCCAGAAGGTGCAATAGAGAAGGTTGTGGTCTGGAGTCCTGACCTCCAGAAGGTTCCATAGAGAAGGCTGTGTTCTGGAGGCCTAACCTCCAGAAGGTTCCATAGAAAAGGCCGTGATCTAGAGTCCTAACCTCCAGAAGGTGCCATCGAGAAGGCTGTGTTCCAGCGTCCGAACCTCCAGAAGGTTCCATAGAGAAGGTTGTGTTCTGGAGTCCTAACATCCAGAAGGTGCCATAGAGAAAGCTGTGTTCCAGCGTCCTAACCTCCAGAAGGTTCCATAGAGAAGGCTGTGTTCCAGCGTCCTAACCTTCAAACGGTTCCATAGAGAAGGCTGTGATCCAGGGTCCTAACCTAAAGAAGGTTCCATAGAGAAGGCTGTGTTCTGGATTCCTAACCTCCAGAAGGTGCCATAGAAAAGGCTGTGTTCTGGAGTCCTAACCAACAGAAGGTTCCATAGAGAAGGCTGTGTTCTGGAGTCCTAAACTCCAGAAGGTGTCATAGAGAAGGCTGTGTTCCAGCGTCCTAACCTCCAGAAGGTTCCATAGAGAAGGCTGTTATCCAGGGTCCTAACCTAAAGAAGGTTCCATAGAATAGGCTGTGTTCTGGATTCCTAACATCCAGAAGGTGCCATAGAGAAGGCTGTGTTCCAGCGTTCTAACCTCTAGAAGGTTCCATAGAGAAGGCTGTGTTCTGGAGTCCTATCCTCCAGAAGGTTCCATAGAGAAGGCTGTGTTCCAGCGTCCTAACCTCCAGAAGGTTCCATAGAGAAGGCTGTGATCCAGGGTCTTAACCTAAAGAAGGGTCCATGGAGAAGGCTGTGTCCTGGAGTCCTAACCTCCAGAAGGTTCCATAGAGAAGGCTGTGTTCCGAAGTCCTAACCTCCAGAAAGTCCTAACTTCAGAAAGGTTCCATAGAGAAGGCTGTGTTCTGGAGGCCTAACCTCCAGAAGGTGCCATCGAGAAGGCTGTGTTCCAATGTCCTAACCTCAGAAGGTTCCATAGAGACGGCTGTGTTCTGGTGTCGTAACCACCAAAAGGTGACATAGAGAAGGCTGTGTTCCAGCGTCCTAACTTCCTGAAGGTTCCATAGAGAAGGCCGTGATCTAGTGTCCTAACCTCCAGAAGGTTCCATAGAGAAGGCTGTGTTCTGGAGGCCTAACCTCCAGAGGTTCCATAGTGAATGCTGTTTTAAGAAGTCCTAACCTCAAGAAGGTTCCATAGAGAAGGCTGTGTTCTGGTGTCCTAACCACCAAAAGGTGACATAGAGAAGGCTGTGTTCCAGCGTCCTAACTTCCAGAAGGTTCTATAGACAAGGCTCTGTTCTGGAGTCCAAATCTCCAGAAGGTTCCATAGAGAAGGCTGTGTTCCAGCGTCCTAACCTCTGGAAGGTTCCATGGAGAAGGCTGTTTTATGGTGGCCTAACCTCCAGAAGGTTTCATAGAGAAGGTTTGTCCCAGCGTTCTAACATCAGGAAGGTTCCATAGAGTAGCATGTGTTCCGGGGTGATAATCTCCAGAAGGTTCCATAGAGAAGGCTGTGTTCCAGCGTCCTAACCTTAAGAAGATTCCATAGTGAAGGCTGTGTTCTGGATTCCTAAACTGCAGAAGGTGCCATAGAGAAGGCTGTGTTCTGGAGTCCTAACCTCCAGAGGTTCCATAGAGAAGGCTGTGTTCTGGCGTCCTAAACTCCAGAAGGTGCCATAGAGAAGGCTGTGTTCCAGCGTCCTAACCTCTAGAAGGTTCCATAGAGAAGGCTGTGTTCTGGAGTCCTAACCTCCAGAAGGTGCCATAGAGAAGGCTGTGTTCTGGAGTCCTAACCTCCAGAAGGTTCCATAGAGAAGGCTTGTCCCGAAGTCCTAACCCCCAGAAGGTTCCATAGAGAAGGCTGTGTCCCAGCGTCCTAACCTCCGGAAGGTTCCATAGAGTAGGATGCGTTCCAGCGTCCTAACATCCAGAAAGTTCCATAGAGAAGGGTGTGTTCTGGAGTCCTAACCTCCAGAAGGTACCATAGAGAAGGCTGTGTTCCAGCGTCCTAACCTCCAGAAGGTTCCATAGAGAAGGCTGTGTTCCAGCGTCCTAACCTCCAGAAGGTTCCATAGAGAAGGCTGTGATCCAGGGTCATAACCTAAAGAAGGTTCCATAGAGAAGGCTGTGTTCTGGATTCCTAACCTCGAGAAGGTGCCATAGAGAAGGCTGTGTTCTGGAGTCCTAACCTCCAGAAGGTTCCATAGAGAAGGCTGTGTTCCGAAGTCCTAACTTTCAGAATGTTCCATAGAGAAGGCTGTTTTCCGGAGTCCTATCCAAAAGAAGTTTCCATAGAGAAGGCTGTGTTCTGGTGTCCTAACGACCAAAAGGTGACATAGACAAGGCTGTGTTCCAGCGTCCTAACTTCCAGAAGGTTCCATAGAGAAGGCCGTGATCTAGAGTCCTAACCTCCAGAAGGTGTAATAGAGAAGGTTGTGGTCTGGAGTCCTGACCTCCAGAAAGTTCCATAGAGAAGGCTGTGTTCTGGATGCCTAACCTCCAGAAGGTGCCATCGAGAAGACTGTGTTCCAGCGTCCGAACCTCCAGAAGGTTCCATAGAGAAGGCTGTGTTCTGTAGTCCTAACCACCAAAAGGTGCCATAGACAAGGCTGTGTTCCAGCTTCCTAACCTCCTGAAGGTTCCATAGAGAAGGCTGTGTTCTGGAGTTTTAGCCTCCAGAGGTTCCATAGTGAAGGCTGTGTGCTAAATTCCTAACCTCCAGAAGGTTCCATAGAGAATGCTGTTTTACGGAGTCCTAACCTCAAGATGGTTCCATAGAGAAGGCTGTGTTCTGGTGTCCTAACCTCCAGAAGGTTCCATAGAGAAGGCTGTCATCCAGGGTCTTAACCTAAAGAGGGTTCCATAGAGAAGGCTGTGTTCTGGTTTCCTAACCTCCAGAAGGTGCCATAGAGAATGCTGTGTCCTGGAGTCCTAACCTCCAGAAGATTCCATAGAGAAGGCTTTGTTCCGAAGTCCTAACCTCCAGAAAGTCCTAACTTCCGAAAGGTTCCATAGAGAAGGCTGTGTTCTGGTGTCCTAACCACCAAAAGGTGACATAGAGAAGGCTGTGTTCCAGCGTCCTAACTTCCAGAAGGTTCCATAGAGAAGGCTGTTTTCCAGTGTCCTAACCTCCAGAAGTTTCCATAGAGAAGGCTGTGTTCTGGAGTCCTAACATCCAGAAGGTGCCATAGAGAAAGCTGTGTTCCAGCGTCCTAACCTCCAGAAGGTTCCATAGAGAAGGCTGTGTTCCAGCGTCCTACCCTTCAAACGGTTCCATAGAGAAGGCTGTGATCCAGGGTCCTAACCTAAAGAAGGTTCCATAGAGAAGGCTGTGTTCTGGATTCCTAACCTCCAGAAGGTGCCATAGAAAAGGCTGTGTTCTGGAGTCCTAACCAACAGAAGGTTCCATAGAGAAGGCTGTTTTCTGTAGTCCTAAACTCCAGAAGGTGTCATAGAGAAGGCTGTGTTCCAGCGTCCTAACCTCCAGAAGGTTCCATAGAGAAGGCTGTTATCCAGGGTCCTAACCTAAAGAAGGTTTCACAGAGAAGGCTGTGTTCTGGTGTCCTAACCACCAAAAGGTGACATAGAGAAGGCTGTGTTCCAGCGTCCTAAATTCCAGAAGGTTCCATAGAGAAGGCCGTGATCTACAGTCCTAACCTCCAGAAGGTGCCATAGAGAAGGCAGTGTTCCAGCGTCCTAACCTCCAGAAAATTCCATAGAGAAGGCTGTGTTCCAGCGTCCTAACCTCCTGAAGGATTCATGGAGAAGGATGTGATCCAGAGTCCTAACCTAAAGAAGGTTCCATGGAGAAGGCTGTGTTCTGGATTCCTAACCTCCAGAAGGTTCCATATAGAAGGCTGTGTTTTGGAGTCCTAACCTCCAGCAAGTGCCATAGAGTAGGCTGTGTTCTGGAGTCCTATCCTCCAGAAGGTGCCTAAGAGAAGGCTGTGTTCCAGCGTCCTAACCTCCAGAAAATTCCATATAGAAGGCTGTGTTCCAGCGTCCTAACCTACAGAAAATTCCATAGAGAAGGCTGTGTTCCAGCGTCCTAACCTCCAGAAGGCTTCATGGAGAAGGCTGTGATCCAGAGTCCTAACCTAAAGAAGGTTCCATAGGGAAGGCTGTGTTCTGGATTCCTAACCTCCAGAAGGTGTCATAGAGAAGGCTGTGTTCTGGAGTCCTTACCTTCTAAAGGTGCCATGGAGAAGGCTGTGTTCCAGCGTCCTATCCTCTATAAGGTTCCATAGAGAAGGCCGTGATCTGAAGTCCTATCCTCTAGAAGGTGCTATAGAGAAGGTTGTGTTCTGGAGTCCTGACCTCAAGAAGGTTCCATAGAGAAGGCTGTGTTCTGGATTCCTAACCTCCAGAAGGTGCCATAGAGAAGGCTGTGTCCTGGAGTCCTAACCTCCAGAAGGTTCCATAGAGAAGGCTGTGTTCCGAAGTCCTAACCTCCAGAAAGTCCTAACTTCCGAAAACCATAGAGAAGGCTGTGTTCTGGAGGCCTAAACTCCAGAAGGTGCCATCGAGAAGGCTGTGTTCCAACGTCCTAACCTCCAGAAGGTTCCATAGAGAAGGCTGTGTTCTGGTGTAGTAACCACCAAAAGGTGACATAGAGAAGGCTGTGTTCCAGAGTCCTAACTTCCTGAAGGTTCCATAGAGAAGGCCGTGATCTAGAGTCCTAACCTCCAGAAGGTTCCATAGAGAAGGCTGTGTTCTGGAGTCCTAAACTCCAGAAGGTGTCATAGAGAAGGCTGTGTTCCAGCGTCGTAACCTCCAGAAGGTTCCATAGAGAATGCTGTGTTCCAGCGTCCTAACCTCCAGAAGGTTCCATAGAGAAGGCGGTGATCCAGCGTCCTAAACTCCGGAAGGTTCCATAGAGTAGGATGTGTTCCAGCGTCCTAACATCCAGAAAGTTCCATAGAGAAGGATGATTTCTGGAGTCCTAACCTCCAGTAGGTTCCATAGAGAAGGCTGTGTTCCAGCGTCCTAACCTCCAGAAGGTTCCATAGAGAAGGATGTGTTCCAGCGTCCTAACCTCCAGAAGGTTCCATAGAGAAGGCTGTGATCCGGGGTCCTAACCTAAAGAAGGTTCCATAGAGAAGGCTGTGTTCTGGATTCCTAACCTCCAGAAGGTGCCATAGAGAAGGCTGTGTTCTGGTGTCCTAACCTCCAGAAGGTTCCATAGAGAAGGTTGTGTTCTGGATCCTGACCTCCAGAAGGTTCCATAGAGAAGGCTGTTTTCCGGAGTCCTAACCAAAAGAAGGTTCCATAGAGAAGGCTGTGTTCTGGTGTCCTAACCAACAAAAGGTGACATAGACAAGGCTGTGTTCCAGCGTCCTAACTTCCAGAAGGTTCCATAGAGAAGGCCGTGATCTAGAGTCCTAACCTCCAGAAGGTGCAATAGAGAAGGTTGTGGTCTGGAGTCCTGACCTCCAGAAGTTTCCATAGAGAAGGCTGTGTTCTGGAGGCCTAACCTCCAGAAGGTTCCATAGAAAAGGCCGTGATCTAGAGTCCTAACCTCCAGAAGGTGCCATCGAGAAGGCTGTGTTCCAGCGTCCGAACCTCCAGAAGGTTCCATAGAGAAGGTTGTGTTCTGGAGTCCTAACATCCAGAAGGTGCCATAGAGAAAGCTGTGTTCCAGCGTCCTAACCTCCAGAAGGTTCCATAGAGAAGGCTGTGTTCCAGCGTCCTAACCTTCAAACGGTTCCATAGAGAAGGCTGTGATCCAGGGTCCTAACCTAAAGAAGGTTCCATAGAGAAGGCTGTGTTCTGGATTCCTAACCTCCAGAAGGTGCCATAGAAAAGGCTGTGTTCTGGAGTCCTAACCAACAGAAGGTTCCATAGAGAAGGCTGTGTTCTGGAGTCCTAAACTCCAGAAGGTGTCATAGAGAAGGCTGTGTTCCAGCGTCCTAACCTCCAGAAGGTTCCATAGAGAAGGCTGTTATCCAGGGTCCTAACCTAAAGAAGGTTCCATAGAATAGGCTGTGTTCTGGATTCCTAACATCCAGAAGGTGCCATAGAGAAGGCTGTGTTCCAGCGTTCTAACCTCTAGAAGGTTCCATAGAGAAGGCTGTGTTCTGGAGTCCTATCCTCCGGAAGGTTCCATAGAGAAGGCTTTGTTCCAGCGTCCTAACCTCCAGAAGGTTCTATAGAGAAGGCTGTGATCCAGGGTCTTAACCTAAAGAAGGGTCCATGGAGAAGGCTGTGTCCTGGAGTCCTAACCTCCAGAAGGTTCCATAGAGAAGGCTGTGTTCCGAAGTCCTAACCTCCAGAAAGTCCTAACTTCAGAAAGGTTCCATAGAGAAGGCTGTGTTCTGGAGGCCTAACCTCCAGAAGGTGCCATCGAGAAGGCTGTGTTCCAATGTCCTAACCTCAGAAGGTTCCATAGAGACGGCTGTGTTCTGGTGTCGTAACCACCAAAAGGTGACATAGAGAAGGCTGTGTTCCAGCGTCCTAACTTCCTGAAGGTTCCATAGAGAAGGCCGTGATCTAGTGTCCTAACCTCCAGAAGGTTCCATAGAGAAGGCTGTGTTCTGGAGGCCTAAACTCCAGAGGTTCCATAGTGAATGCTGTTTTAAGAAGTCCTAACCTCAAGAAGGTTCCATAGAGAAGGCTGTGTTCTGGTGTCCTAACCACCAAAAGGTGACATAGAGAAGGCTGTGTTCCAGCGTCCTAACTTCCAGAAGGTTCTATAGACAAGGCTCTGTTCTGGAGTCCAAATCTCCAGAAGGTTCCATAGAGAAGGCTGTGTTCCAGCGTCCTAACCTCTGGAAGGTTCCATGGAGAAGGCTGTTTTCTGGTGGCCTAACCTCCAGAAGGTTTCATAGAGAAGGTTTGTCCCAGCGTTCTAACATCAGGAAGGTTCCATAGAGTAGCATGTGTTCCGGCGTGATAATCTCCAGAAGGTTCCATAGAGAAGGCTGTGTTCCAGCGTCCTAACCTTAAGAAGGTTCCATAGTGAAGGCTGTGTTCTGGATTCCTAAACTGCAGAAGGTGCCATAGAGAAGGCTGTGTTCTGGAGTCCTAACCTCCAGAGGTTCCATAGAGAAGGCTGTGTTCTGGCGTCCTAAACTCCAGTAGGTGCCATAGAGAAGGCTGTGTTCCAGCGTCCTAACCTCTAGAAGGTTCCATAGAGAAGGCTGTGTTCTGGAGTCCTAACCTCCAGAAGGTGCCATAGAGAAGGCTGTGTTCTGGAGTCCTAACCTCCAGAAGGTTCCATAGAGAAGGCTTGTCCCGAAGTCCTAACCCCCAGAAGGTTCCATAGAGAAGGCTGTGTCCCAGCGTCCTAACCTCCGGAAGGTTCCATAGAGTAGGATGCGTTCCAGCGTCCTAACATCCAGAAAGTTCCATAGAGAAGGGTGTGTTCTGGAGTCCTAACCTCCAGAAGGTACCATAGAGAAGGCTGTGTTCCAGCGTCCTAACCTCCAGAAGGTTCCATAGAGAAGGCTGTGTTCCAGCGTCCTAACCTCCAGAAGGTTCCATAGAGAAGGCTGTGATCCAGGGTCATAACCTAAAGAAGGTTCCATAGAGAAGGCTGTGTTCTGGATTCCTAACCTCGAGAAGGTGCCATAGAGAAGGCTGTGTTCTGGAGTCCTAACCTCCAGAAGGTTCCATAGAGAAGGCTGTGTTCCGAAGTCCTAACTTTCAGAATGTTCCATAGAGAAGGCTGTTTTCCGGAGTCCTATCCAAAAGAAGTTTCCATAGAGAAGGCTGTGTTCTGGTGTCCTAACCACCAAAAGGTGACATAGACAAGGCTGTGTTCCAGCGTCCTAACTTCCAGAAGGTTCCATAGAGAAGGCCGTGATCTAGAGTCCTAACCTCCAGAAGGTGTAATAGAGAAGGTTGTGGTCTGGAGTCCTGACCTCCAGAAAGTTCCATAGAGAAGGCTGTGTTCTGGATGCCTAACCTCCAGAAGGTGCCATCGAGAAGACTGTGTTCCAGCGTCCGAACCTCCAGAAGGTTCCATAGAGAAGGCTGTGTTCTGTAGTCCTAACCACCAAAAGGTGCCATAGACAAGGCTGTGTTCCAGCTTCCTAACCTCCTGAAGGTTCCATAGAGAAGGCTGTGTTCTGGAGTTTTAGCCTCCAGAGGTTCCATAGTGAAGGCTGTGTGCTAAATTCCTAACCTCCAGAAGGTTCCATAGAGAATGCTGTTTTACGGAGTCCTAACCTCAAGATGGTTCCATAGAGAAGGCTGTGTTCTGGTGTCCTAACCTCCAGAAGGTTCCATAGAGAAGGCTGTCATCCAGGGTCTTAACCTAAAGAGGGTTCCATAGAGAAGGCTGTGTTCTGGTTTCCTAACCTCCAGAAGGTGCCATAGAGAATGCTGTGTCCTGGAGTCCTAACCTCCAGAAGATTCCATAGAGAAGGCTTTGTTCCGAAGTCCTAACCTCCAGAAAGTCCTAACTTCCGAAAGGTTCCATAGAGAAGGCTGTGTTCTGGTGTCCTAACCACCAAAAGGTGACATAGAGAAGGCTGTGTTCCAGCGTCCTAACTTCCAGAAGGTTCCATAGAGAAGGCTGTTTTCCAGTGTCCTAACCTCCAGAAGTTTCCATAGAGAAGGCTGTGTTCTGGAGTCCTAACATCCAGAAGGTGCCATAGAGAAAGCTGTGTTCCAGCGTCCTAACCTCCAGAAGGTTCCATAGAGAAGGCTGTGTTCCAGCGTCCTAACCTTCAAACGGTTCCATAGAGAAGGCTGTGATCCAGGGTCCTAACCTAAAGAAGGTTCCATAGAGAAGGCTGTGTTCTGGATTCCTAACCTCCAGAAGGTGCCATAGAAAAGGCTGTGTTCTGGAGTCCTAACCAACAGAAGGTTCCATAGAGAAGGCTGTTTTCCGGAGTCCTAACCTCAAGAAGGTTTCACAGAGAAGGCTGTGTTCTGGTGTCCTAACCACCAAAAGGTGACATAGAGAAGGCTGTGTTCCAGCGTCCTAAATTCCAGAAGGTTCCATAGAGAAGGCCGTGATCTACAGTCCTAACCTCCAGAAGGTGCCATAGAGAAGGCAGTGTTCCAGCGTCCTAACCTCCAGAAAATTCCATAGAGAAGGCTGTGTTCCAGCGTCCTAACCTCCTGAAGGATTCATGGAGGATGTGATCCAGAGTCCTAACCTAAAGAAGGTTCCATGGAGAAGGCTGTGTTCTGGATTCCTAACCTCCAGAAGGTTCCATATAGAAGGCTGTGTTTTGGAGTCCTAACCTCCAGCAAGTGCCATAGAGTAGGCTGTGTTCTGGAGTCCTATCCTCCAGAAGGTGCCTAAGAGAAGGCTGTGTTCCAGCGTCCTAACCTCCAGAAAATTCCATATAGAAGGCTGTGTTCCAGCGTCCTAACCTCCAGAAAATTCCATAGAGAAGGCTGTGTTCCAGCGTCCTAACCTCCAGAAGGCTTCATGGAGAAGGCTGTGATCCAGAGTCCTAACCTAAAGAAGGTTCCATAGGGAAGGCTGTGTTCTGGATTCCTAACCTCCAGAAGGTGTCATAGAGAAGGCTGTGTTCTGGAGTCCTTACCTTCTAAAGGTGCCATGGAGAAGGCTGTGTTCCAGCGTCCTATCCTCTATAAGGTTCCATAGAGAAGGCCGTGATCTGGAGTCCTATCCTCTAGAAGGTGCTATAGAGAAGGTTGTGTTCTGGAGTCCTGACCTCAAGAAGGTTCCATAGAGAAGGCTGTGTTCTGGATTCCTAACCTCCAGAAGGTGCCATAGAGAAGGCTGTGTCCTGGAGTCCTAACCTCCAGAAGGTTCCATAGAGAAGGCTGTGTTCCGAAGTCCTAACCTCCAAAAAGTCCTAACTTCCGAAAACCATAGAGAAGGCTGTGTTCTGGAGGCCTAAACTCCAGAAGGTGCCATCGAGAAGGCTGTGTTCCAACGTCCTAACCTCCAGAAGGTTCCATAGAGAAGGCTGTGTTCTGGTGTAGTAACCACCAAAAGGTGACATAGAGAAGGCTGTGTTCCAGAGTCCTAACTTCCTGAAGGTTCCATAGAGAAGGCCGTGATCTAGAGTCCTAACCTCCAGAAGGTTCCATAGAGAAGGCTGTGTTCTGGAGTCCTAAACTCCAGAAGGTGTCATAGAGAAGGCTGTGTTCCAGCGTCGTAACCTCCAGAAGGTTCCATAGAGAAGGCTGTGTTCCAGCGTCCTAACCTCCAGAAGGTTCCATAGAGAAGGCGGTGATCCAGCGTCCTAACCTCCGGAAGGTTCCATAGAGTAAGATGTGTTCCAGCGTCCTAACATCCAGAAAGTTCCATAGAGAAGGATGATTTCTGGAGTCCTAACCTCCAGTAGGTTCCATAGAGAAGGCTGTGTTCCAGCGTCCTAACCTCCAGAAGGTTCCATAGAGAAGGATGTGTTCCAACGTCCTAACCTCCAGAAGGTTCCATAGAGAAGGCTGTGATCCGGGGTCCTAACCTAAAGAAGGTTCCATAGAGAAGGCTGCGTTCTGGATTCCTAACCTCCAGAAGATGCCATAGAGAAGGCTGTGTTCTGGTGTCCTAACCTCCAGAAGGTTCCATAGAGAAGGTTGTGTTCTGGATCCTGACCTCCAGAAGGTTCCATAGAGAAGGCTGTTTTCCGGAGTCCTAACCAAAAGAAGGTTCCATAGAGAAGGCTGTGTTCTGGTGTCCTAACCAACAAAAGGTGACATAGACAAGGCTGTGTTCCAGCGTCCTAACTTCCAGAAGGTTCCATAGAGAAGGCCGTGATCTAGAGTCCTAACCTCCAGAAGGTGCAATAGAGAAGGTTGTGGTCTGGAGTCCTGACCTCCAGAAGGTTCCATAGAGAAGGCTGTGTTCTGGAGGCCTAACCTCCAGAAGGTTCCATAGAAAAGGCCGTGATCTAGAGTCCTAACCTCCAGAAGGTGCCATCGAGAAGGCTGTGTTCCAGCGTCCGAACCTCCAGAAGGTTCCATAGAGAAGGTTGTGTTCTGGAGTCCTAACATCCAGAAGGTGCCATAGAGAAAGCTGTGTTCCAGCGTCCTAACCTCCAGAAGGTTCCATAGAGAAGGCTGTGTTCCAGCGTCCTAACCTTCAAACGGTTCCATAGAGAAGGCTGTGATCCAGGGTCCTAACCTAAAGAAGGTTCCATAGAGAAGGCTGTGTTCTGGATTCCTAACCTCCAGAAGGTGCCATAGAAAAGGCTGTGTTCTGGAGTCCTAACCAACAGAAGGTTCCATAGAGAAGGCTGTTTTCTGTAGTCCTAAACTCCAGAAGGTGTCATAGAGAAGGCTGTGTTCCAGCGTCCTAACCTCCAGAAGGTTCCATAGAGAAGGCTGTTATCCAGGGTCCTAACCTAAAGAAGGTTCCATAGAATAGGCTGTGTTCTGGATTCCTAACATCCAGAAGGTGCCATAGAGAAGGCTGTGTTCCAGCGTTCTAACCTCTAGAAGGTTCCATAGAGAAGGCTGTGTTCTGGAGTCCTATCCTCCAGAAGGTTCCATAGAGAAGGCTGTGTTCCAGCGTCCTAACCTCCAGAAGGTTCCATAGAGAAGGCTGTGATCCAGGGTCTTAACCTAAAGAAGGGTCCATGGAGAAGGCTGTGTCCTGGAGTCCTAACCTCCAGAAGGTTCCATAGAGAAGGCTGTGTTCCGAAGTCCTAACCTCCAGAAAGTCCTAACTTCAGAAAGGTTCCATAGAGAAGGCTGTGTTCTGGAGGCCTAACCTCCAGAAGGTGCCATCGAGAAGGCTGTGTTCCAATGTCCTAACCTCAGAAGGTTCCATAGAGACGGCTGTGTTCTGGTGTCGTAACCACCAAAAGGTGACATAGAGAAGGCTGTGTTCCAGCGTCCTAACTTCCTGAAGGTTCCATAGAGAAGGCCGTGATCTAGTGTCCTAACCTCCAGAAGGTTCCATAGAGAAGGCTGTGTTCTGGAGGTCTAACCTCCAGAGGTTCCATAGTGAATGCTGTTTTAAGAAGTCCTAACCTCAAGAAGGTTCCATAGAGAAGGCTGTGTTCCAGCGTCCTAACTTCCAGAAGGTTCTATAGACAAGGCTCTGTTCTGGAGTCCAAATCTCCAGAAGGTTCCATAGAGAAGGCTGTGTTCCAGCGTCCTAACCTCTGGAAGGTTCCATGGAGAAGGCTGTTTTCTGGTGGCCTAACCTCCAGAAGGTTTCATAGAGAAGGTTTGTCCCAGCGTTCTAACATCAGGAAGGTTCCATAGAGTAGCATGTGTTCCGGCGTGATAATCTCCAGAAGGTTCCATAGAGAAGGCTGTGTTCCAGCGTCCTAACCTTAAGAAGGTTCCATAGTGAAGGCTGTGTTCTGGATTCCTAAACTGCAGAAGGTGCCATAGAGAAGGCTGTGTTCTGGAGTCCTAACCTCCAGAGGTTCATAGAGAAAGCTGTGTTCTGGCGTCCTAAACTCCAGAAGGTGCCATAGAGAAGGCTGTGTTCCAGCGTCCTAACCAAAAGAAGGTTCCATATCGAAGGCTGTGTTCTGGTGTCCTAACCACCAAAAGGTGCCATAGAGAAGGCTGTGTTCCAGCGTCCTAACTTCCAGAAGGTTCCATAGAGAAGGCCGTGATCTAGAGTCCTAACCTCCAGAAGGTGCAATAGAGAAGGTTGTGTTCTGGAGTCCTGACCTCCAGAAGTTTCCATAGAGAAGGCTGTGTTCTGGAGGCCTAACCTCCAGAAGGTGTCATCGAGAAGGCTGTTTTCCAGCGTCCGAACCTCCAGAATGTGCCATAGAGAAGGCTGTGTTCTGGAGTCCTAACCTCCAAAAGGTGCCATAGAGAAGGCTGTGTTCCAGCGTCCTAACTTCCAAAAGGTGCCATAGAGAAGGCTGTGTTCCAGCGTCCTAACCTCCAGAAGGTTCCATAGAGAATGCTGTTTTACGGAGTCCTAACCTCAAGAAGGTTCCATAGAGAAAGCTGTGTTCTGGTGTCCTAACCACCAAAAGGTGACATAGAGAAGGCTGTGTTCCAGTGTCCTAACTTCCAGAAGGTTCCATAGAGAAGGCTCTGTTCTGGAGTCCAAATCTCCAGAAGGTTCCATAGAGAAGGCTGTTTTCCAGCGTCCTAACCTCCAGAAGGTTCCATAGAGAAGGCTTTGTCCCAGCGTTCTAACATCAGGAAGGTTCCATAGAGTAGGATGTGTTCCAGCGTCATAATCGCCAGAAGGTTCCATAGAGAAGGCTGTGTTCCAGCGTCCTAACCTAAAGAAGGTTTCATAGGGAAGGCTGTGTTCTGGATTCCTAACCTCCAGAAGGTGACATAAAGAAGGCTGTATTCTGGAGTCCTAACCTCCAGAGGTTCCATAGAGAAGGCTGTGTTCTGGCGTCCTAAACTCCAGAAGGTGCCATAGAGAAGGCTGTTTTTTTGCAGTCCTAACCTCTAGAAGTTTCCATAGAGAAGGCTGTGTTCTGGTGTCCCAACCTCCAGATGGTTCCATAGAGAAGGCCGTGATATGGAGTCCTAACCTCCAGAAGGTTCCATAGAGAAGGCTGTGTTCAGGAGTCCTAACCTCCATAAAGTGCCATAGAGAAAGCTGCGTTCCAGCGTCCTAACCTTCGGAAGGTTCCATAGAGAAGGCTGTTTTCTGTAGTCCTAAAGTCAAGAAGGTTCCATAGAGAAGGCTTTGTTCTGGAGTCCTAACCTCCAGAAGGTGCCATAAAGAAGGCTGTGTTCTGGAGTCCTAACCTCCAGAGGTTCCATAGAGAAGGCTGTGTTCTGGCGTCCTAAACTCCAGAAGGTGCCATAGAGAAGGCTGGTTTTTTGCAGTCCTAACCTCTAGAAGTTTCCATAGAGAAGGCTGTGTTCTGGTGTCCCAACCTCCAGATGGTTCCATAGAGAAGGCCATGATATGGAGTCCTAACCTCCAGAAGGTTCCATAGAGAAGGCTGTGTTCAGGAGTCCTAACCTCCATAAAGTGCCATAGAGAAAGCTGCGTTCCAGCGTCCTAACCTTCGGAAGGTTCCATAGAGAAGGCTGTGTTCTGTAGTCCTAAAGTCAAGAAGGTTCCATAGAGAAGGCTTTGTTCTGGAGTCCTAACCTCCAGAAGGTGCCATAAAGAAGGCTGTGTTCTGGAGTCCTAACCTCCAGAGGTTCCATAGAGAAGGCTGTGTTCTGGCGTCCTAAACTCCAGAAGGTGCCATAGAGAAGGCTGGTTTTTTGCAGTCCTAACCTCTAGAAGTTTCCATAGAGAAGGCTGTGTTCTGGTGTCCCAACCTCCAGATGGTTCCATAGAGAAGGCCGTGATATGGAGTCCTAACCTCCAGAAGGTTCCATAGAGAAGGCTGTGTTCTGGAGTCCTAACCTCCATAAAGTGCCATAGAGAAAGCTGCGTTCCAGCGTCCTAACCTTCGGAAGGTTCCATAGAGAAGGCTGTGTTCTGTAGTCCTAAAGTCAAGAAGGTTCCATAGAGAAGCCTTTGTTCTGGAGTCCTAACCTCCAGAAGGTGCCATAGAGAAGGCTGTGTTCCAGCAACCTAACCTCAGCAAGGTTCCTTAGAGGCTGTGTTTTGGAGTTTTGGCCTCCAGAGGTTCCATAGAGAAGGCTGTGTTCTGGAGTTATAATGTCCAGAAGGTGCCATAGAGAAGGCTCTGTTCCAGCGTCCTAACATGGAGAAGGTTCCATAGAGAAGGCTGGGTCCCAGCGTCCTAAACTCCGGAAGGTTCAATAGAGTAGGATGTGTTCCAGCGTCCTAACATCCAGAAGGTTCCATAGAGAAGGCTGTGTTCCAGCGTCCTAACCTCCGGAAGGTTCCATAGAGAAGCCTGTGTTTCAACATCTTAACCTAAAGAAGGTTCCATAGAGAAGGCTGTGTTCTGGATTCCTAACCTCCAGAAGGTGCCATAGAGAAGGCTGTGTTCTGGAGTCTTAACCTCCAGAGGTTCCATAGAGAAGGCTGTGTTCTGGCGTCCTAAACTCCAGAAGATGTCATAGAGAAGGCTGTTTTTTGTAGTCCTAACCTCTAGAAGTTTCCATAGAGAAGGCTGTGTTCTGGTGTCCTAATCTCCAGAAGGTTCCATAGAGAAGGCCGTGACCTAGAGTCCTCACCTCCAGAAGATTCCATAGAGAAGGTTGTGTTCTGGAGTCCTAACCTCCAGAAGGTGCGATCGAGAAGGCTGTGTTCCAGCGTCCTAACCTCCAGAAGGTTCCATAGTGAAGGCTGTGTTCTGGGGTCCTAACCTCCAGAAGGTGCCATAGAGAAGGCTGTGTTCTGGAGTAATAACCTCCAGAAGGTTCCATAGAGAAGGCTGTGTTCCGAAGTCCTAACCTCCAGAAGGTTCATAGAGAAGGCTGTGTTCTGGAGTTTTAGCCTCCAGATGTTCCATAGTAAAGGCTGTGTGCTAAAGTTCCAAAGAGAAGGCTGTGTTCTGGAGTCCTAACCTCCAGATGGTTCCATAGAGAAGGCCATGATCTGGAGTCCTAACCTCCAGAAGGTTCCATAGAGAAGGCTGTGTTCTGGAGTCCTAACCTCCATATAGTGCCATAGAGAAGGCTGAGTTCCAGCGTCCTCACTTTCCGAAGGTTCCATAGAGAAGGCTGTGTTCTGTAGTCCTAAAGTCAAGAAGGTTCCATAGAGAAGGCTTTGTTCTGAAGTCCTAACCTCCAGAAGGTGCCATCGAGAGGGCTGTGTTCCAGAGTCCTAATCTACAGAAGGTTCCATGGAGAAGGCTGTGTTCTGGAGTCATAATCTTCAGAAGGTGCCATAGAGAAGGCTCTGTTCCAGCGTCCTAACCTCCAGAAGGGTCCATAGAGAAGGCTGTTTTCCGGAGTCCTAACCAAAAGAAGGTTCCATATCGAAGGCTGTGTTCTGGTGTCCTAACCACCAAAAGGTGCCATAGAGAAGGCTGTGTTCCAGCGTCCTAACTTCCAGAAGGTTCCATAGAGAAGGCCGTGATCTAGAGTCCTAACCTCCAGAAGGTGCAATAGAGAAGGTTGTGTTCTGGAGTCCTGTCCTCCAGAAGGTTCCATAGAGAAGGCTGTGTTCTGGAGGCCTAACCTCCAGAAGGTGCCATCGAGAAGGCTGTTTTCCAGCGTCCGAACCTCCAGAATGTGCCATAGAGAAGGCTGTGTTCTGGAGTCCTAACCTCCAAAAGGTGCCATTGAGAAGGCTGTGTTCCAGCGTCCTAACTTCCAAAAGGTGCCATAGAGAAGGCTGTGTTCCAGCGTCCTAACCTCCAGAAGGTTCCATAGAGAATGCTGTTTTACGGAGTCCTAACCTCAAGAAGGTTCCATAGAGAAAGCTGTGTTCTGGTGTCCTAACCACCAAAAGGTGACATAGAGAAGGCTGTGTTCCAGTGTCCTAACTTCCAGAAGGTTCCATAGAGAAGGCTCTGTTCTGGAGTCCAAATCTCCAGAAGGTTCCATAGAGAAGGCTGTTTTCCAGCGTCCTAACCTCCAGAAGGTTCCATAGAGAAGGCTTTGTCCCAGCGTTCTAACTTCAGGAAGGTTCCATAGAGTAGGATGTGTTCCAGCGTCATAATCGCCAGAAGGTTCCATAGAAAAGGCTGTGTTCCAGCGTCCTAACCTAAAGAAGGTTTCAAAGGGAAGGCTGTGTTCTGGATTCCTAACCTGCAGAAGGTGCCATAGAGAAGGCTGTGTTTTGGAGTCCTAACCTCCAGAGGTTCCATAGAGAAGGCTGTGTTCTGGCGTCCTAAACTCCAGAAGGTGCCATAGAGAAGGCTGTTTTTTTGCAGTCCTAACCTCTAGAAGTTTCCATAGAGAAGGCTGTGTTCTGGTGTCCCAACCTCCAGATGGTTCCATAGAGAAGGCCGTGATATGGAGTCCTAACCTCCAGAAGGTTCCATAGAGAAGGCTGTGTTCTGGAGTCCTAACCTCCATAAAGTGCCATAGAGAAAGCTGCGTTCCAGCGTCCTAACCTTCGGAAGGTTCCATAGAGAAGGCTGTGTTCTGTAGTCCTAAAGTCAAGAAGGTTCCATAGAGAAGGCTTTGTTCTGGAGTCCTAACCTCCAGAAGGTGCCATAGAGAAGGCTGTGTTCCACCAACGTAACCTCAGCAAGTTTCCTTAGAGGCTGTGTTTTGGAGTTTTGGCCTCCAGAGGTTCCATAGAGAAGGCTGTGTTCTGGTGTTATAATGTCCAGAAGGTGCCATAGAGAAGGCTCTGTTCCAGCGTCCGAACATGCAGAAGGTTCCATAGAGAAGGCTGGGTCCCAGCGTCCTAAACTCCGGAAGGTTCCATAGAGTAGGATGTGTTCCAGCGTCCTAACATCCAGAAGGTTCCATAGAGAAGGCTGTGTTCCAGCGTCCTAACCTCCGGAAGGTTCCATAGAGAAGCCTGTGTTTCAACGTCGTAACCTAAAGAAGGTTCCATAGAGAAGGCTGTGTTCTGGATTCCTAACCTCCAGAAGGTGCCATAGAGAAGGCTGTGTTCTGGAGTCTTAACCTCCAGAGGTTCCATAGAGAAGGCTGTGTTCTGGCGTCGTAAACTCCAGAAGATGTCATAGAGAAGGCTGTTTTTTGTAGTCCTAACCTCTAGAAGTTTCCATAGAGAAGGCTGTGTTCTGGTGTCCTAATCTCCAGAAGGTTCCATAGAGAAGGCCGTGACCTAGAGTACTCACCTCCAGAAGATTCCATAGAGAAGGTTGTGTTCTGGAGTCCTAACCTCCAGAAGGTGCGATCGAGAAGGCTGTGTTCCAGCGTCCTAACCTCCAGAAGATTCCATAGTGAAGGCTGTGTTCTGGGGTCCTAACCTCCAGAAGGTGCCATAGAGAAAGCTGTGTTCTGGAGTAATAACCGCCAGAAGGTTCCATAGAGATGGCTGTGTTCCGAAGTCCTAACCTCCAGAAGGGTCCATAGAGAAGGCTGTGTTCTGGAGTTTTAGCCTCCAGATGTTCCATAGTAAAGGCTGTGTGCTAAAGTTCCAAAGAGAAGGCTGTGTTCTGTTGTCCTAACCACCAAAAGGTGACATAGAGAAGGCTGTGTTCCAGCGTCCTAACTTCCAGAAGGTTCCATAGAGAAGGCTCTGTTCTGGAGTCCAAATCTCCAGAAGGTTCCATAGAGAAGGCTGTTTTCCAGCGTCCTAACCTCCAAAAGGTTCCATAGAGAAGGCTTTGTCCCAGCTTTCTAACATCAGGAAGGTTCCATAGAGTAGGATGTGTTCCAGCGTCCTAACCTGCAGAAGGTGCCATAGAGAAGGCTGTGTTCTGGAGTCCTAACCTCCAGATGGTTCCATAGAGAAGGCCATGATCTGGAGTCCTAACCTCCAGAAGTTTCCATAGAGAAGGCTGTGTTCCAGCGTCCTCATTTCCGAAGGTTCCATAGAGAAGGCTGTGTTCTGGAGGCCTAACCTCCAGAAGGTGCCATCGAGAGGGCTGTGTTCCAGAGTCCTAACCTACAGAAGGTTCCATGGAGAAGGCTGTGTTCTGGAGTCATAATCTCCAGAAGGTGCCATAGAGAAGGCTCTGTTCCAGCGTCCTAACCTCCAGAAGGGTCCATAGAGAAGGCTGGGTCCCAGCGTCCTAAACTCCGGAAGGTTCCATAGAGTAGGATGTGTTCCAGCGTCCTAACATCCAGAAGGTTCCATAGAGAAGGCTGTGTTCTAGCGTCCTAACCTCCGGAAGGTTCCATAGAGAAGCCTGTGTTTCAACGCCGTAACCTAAAGAGGGTTCCATAAAGAAGGCTGTGTTTTGGATTCCTAACCTCCAGAAGGTGCCATAGAGAAGGCTGTGTTCTGGAGTCCTAACCTCCAGAGGTTCCATAGAGAAGGATGTGTTCTGGATTCCTAAACTCCCGAAGATGCCATAGAGAAGGCTGTTTTTTTGTAGTCCTAACCTCTAGAAGTTTCCATAGAGAAGGCTGTGTTCTGGTGTCCTAACCACCAGAAGGTTCCATAGATAAGGTTGTGTTCTGGATCCTGACCTCCAGAAGGTTCCATAGAGAAGGCTGTGTTCTGGAGTCCTAACCTCCAGAAGGTTCCATCGAGAAGGCTGTGTTCCAGCGTCCTAACCTCCAGAAGGTGCCATAGAGAAGGCTGTGTTCTAGAGTCCTAACCTCCAGAAGGTGCCATAGAGAAGGCTGTGTTCCAGCGTCCTACCTCCAGAAGGTTCCATAGAGAAGGCTGTGATCCAGGGACCTAACCTAAAGAAGGTTCCATAGAGAAGGCTGTGTTCTGGATTCCTAACCTCCAGAAGGTGCCATAGAGAAGGCTGTGTTCTGGATTCCTAACCAACAGAATGTTCCATAGAGAAGGCTGTGTTCTGGAGTCCTGACCTCCAGAAGGTGTCATAGAGAAGGCTGTGTTCCAGCGTCGTAACCTCCAGAAGGTTTCGTAGAGAAGGCTGTGTTCTGGAGTCCTAACCTCCAGAAGGTTACATAGAGAAGGCTGTGTTCCAGCGTCCTAACCTAAAGAAGGTTTCATAGGGAAGGCTGTGTTCTGGATTCCTAACCTGCAGAAGGTGCCATAGAGAAGGCTGTGTTCTGGAGTCCTAACCTCCAGAGGTTCCATAGAGAAGGCTGTGTTCTGGCGTCCTAAACTCCAGAAGGTGCCATAGAGAAGGCTGTTTTTTTGCAGTCCTAACCTCTAGAAGTTTCCATAGAGAAGGCTGTGTTCTGGTGTCCCAACCTCCAGATGGTTCCATAGAGAAGGCCGTGATAGGAGTCCTAACCTCCAGAAGGTTCCATAGAGAAGGCTGTGTTCTGGAGTCCTAACCTCCAAGAAGTGCCATAGAGACAGCTGCGTTCCAGCGTCCTAACCTTCGGAAGGTTCCATAGAGAAGGCTGTGTTCTGTAGTCCTAAAGTCAAGAAGGTTCCATAGAGAAGGCTTTGTTCTGGAGTCCTAACCTCCAGAAGGTGCCATAGAGAAGGCTGTGTTCCAACAACCTAACCTCAGCAAGGTTCCTTAGAGGCTGTGTTTTGGAGTTTTGGCCTCCAGAGGTTCCATAGAGAAGGCTGTGTTCTGGAGTTATAATCTCCAGAAGGTGCTATAGAGAAGGCTCTGTTCCAGCGTCCTAACATGCAGAAGGTTCCATAGAGAAGGCTGGGTCCCAGCGTCCTAAACTCCGGAAGGTTCCATAGAGTAGGATGTGTTCCAGCGTCCTAACATCCAGAAGGTTCCATAGAGAAGGCTATGTTCCAGCGCCCTAACCTCCGGAAGGTCCATAGAGAAGCCTGTGTTTCAACATCGTAACCTAAAGAAGGTTCCATAGAGAAGGCTGTGTTCTGGATTCCTAACCTCCAGAAGGTGCCATAGAGAAGGCTGTGTTCTGGAGTCCTAACCTCCAGAGGTTCCATAGAGAAGGCTGTGTTCTGGCGTCCTAAACTCCAAAAGATGTCATAGAGAAGGCTGTTTTTTGTAGTCCTAATCTCTAGAAGTTTCCATAGAGAAGGCTGTGTTCTGGTGTCCTAACCTCCAGAAGGTTCCATAGAGAAGGCCGTGACCTAGAGTCCTCACCTCCAGAAGATTCCATAGAGAAGGCTGTGTTCCAGCGTCCTAACCTCCGGAAGGTCCATAGAGAAGCCTGTGTTTCAACGTCGTAACCTAAAGAAGGTTCCATAGAGAAGGCTGTGTTCTGGATTCCTAACCTCCAGAAGGTGCCATCGAGAAGGCTGTGTTCCAGCGTCCTAACCTCCAGAAGGTTCCTTAGTGAAGGCTGTGTTCTGGGGTCCTAACCTCCAGAAGGTGCCATAGAGAAGGCTATGTTCCAGCGTCCTAACCTCCAGAAAGTTCCATAGAGAAGGCTGTGTTCCAGCGTCCTATCCTCCAGAAGTTTCCATAGAGAAGGCTGTCATCCAGGGTCCTAACCTAAAGAAGGTTCCACAGAGAAGGCTGTGTTCTTGATTCCTAACATCCAGAAGGTGCAATAGAGAAGGCTGTGTTCTGGAGTCCTAACCTCCAGAAGGTTCCATAGAGAAGGCTGTGATCCAGGGTCCTAACATAAAGAAGGTTCCATACAGAAGGCTGTGTTCTGGAGTCCTGACCTCCAGAAGGTGCCATAGAGAAAGCTGTGTTCTGCAGTCCTAACCTCCAGAAGGTTTCATAGAGAAGGCTGTGTCCCAAGTCCTAACCTCTGGAAGGTTACATAGAGTAGGATGTGTTCCAGCGTCCTAACATCCAGAAGTTTCCATAGAGAAGGCTGTGTTCTGGAGTCCTAACCTCCAGAAGGTTACATAGAGAAGGCTGTGTTCCAGCGTGCTAACCTCCAGAAGGTTCCATAGAGAAGGCTGTTATCCAGGGTCCTAACCTAAAGAAGGTTCCATAGAGAAGGCTGTGTTCTGGATTCTTAACCTCTAGAAGGTGCCATAGAGAAGGCTGTGTTCTGGAGTTCTAACCTCCAGAAGGTTCCATAGAGAAGGCTGTGATCCAGGTCCTAACATAAAGAAGGTTCCATAGAGGAGGCTGTGTTCTGGATTCGAGCCTCCAGAAGGTGCCATAGAGAAGGCTGTGTTCTGGAGTCCTAACCTCCATAAGGTGCCATTGAGAAGCCTGCTTTTTGCAGTCCTAACATCCCGAAGTTTCCATAGAGAAGGCTGTGTTCTGGTGTCCTATCCTCCAAAGGTACCGTAGAGAAGGCTGTGTTCCAGCGTGCTAAGCTCCAGAAGGTTCCATAGAGAAGGCCCTGAACTGGAATACTCACCTCCAGAAGGTGCCATAGAGAAGGCTGTGTTCCACAGTCCTAACCTCCCGAAGATTATAGATAGAAGGCTGTGTTCTGGATTCCTAACCTCTAGTAGGTGCCATAGAGAAGGCTGTGTTCTGGAGTCCTAACCTTCAGAGGTTTCATAGAGAAGGCTGTGTTCTGGAGTCCTAACCTCCAGAAGGTGCAATAGAAAAGGCTATTTTTTGCAGTCCTGACCTCCAGAAGTTTCCATAGAGAAGGTTTTGTTCTGGTGTCCTAACCTCCAAAGGTACCGTAGAGAAGGCTGTGTTCCAGCGTCCTAACCTCCAGAAGTTTCCATAGAGAAGGCTGTGTACCGGAGTCCTAACCTCCAGAAGGTTCCATAGAGAAGGCTTTGTTCTGGAGTCCTAACCTCCAGAAGGTTCCATAGAGAAGGCTGCGTTCCAGCGTCCCAACCTCCAGAAGGTTCCATAGAGAAGGCTGAGTTCTGGAGTCCTAACCTCCAGAAGGTTCCATAGAGAAGGCTGTGTTCCAGCGTCCTAACCTCCAGAAAGTTCCATAGAGAAGGCTTTGTTCTGGAGTCCTTACCTCCAGAAAGTGCGATAGAGAAGGCTGTGTTCCAGCGTCCTAACTTCTAGAAGGTTTCATAGAGAAGGCTGCATTCTCGAGTCCTAAGCTCCAGAAGATTCCATAGAGTAGGCTGTGTTCCAGCGTACTAACCTCCAGAAGGTTCCATAGAGAAGGTTGTATTCCAAGGTCCTAACCTCCAGAAGGTTACATAGACAAGGCTGTATTCTGGAGTCCTAGCCTCCAGAGGTTCCATAGAGAAGGTTGTGTTCTGGAGTCCTAACCTCCAGAAGGTTCCATAGAGAAGGCTGTGCTCCAGCGTTTTAACCGCCAAAGGATCCATAGGGAAGGCTGTGTTCTGCCGTCCTAACCTCCTGAAGGTTCTTTTGAGTAGGCTGTGTTCCAGCGTCCTAATCTCCAGAATGTTCCATAGAGAAGGATGTGCTCTGGTGTCCTAACATCCAGAAGGTTCCATAGAGAAGGCCTAAATCTGGAGTCCTTACCTCCAGAAGGTGCCATAGAGAAGGCGGTGTTCTGGAGTCCTATACTCCAGAAAGTGCCATAGAGAAGGCTGTGTTCCAGCGTCCTAACCTCCAGAAGGTTCCATAGAGAAGGATGTGTTCTGGAGTCCTAACCTACAGAAGGTTCCATAGAGAAGGCTGCATTCTCGAGTCCTAAGCTCCAGAAGATTCCATAGAGTAGGCTGTGTTCCAGCGTACTAACCTCCACAAGGTTCCATAGACAAGGCTGTATTCCAGGGTCCAAACCTCAAGAAGGTTCCATAGACAAGGCTGTATTCGGGAGTCCTAGCCTCCAGAGGTTCCATAGAGAAGGTTGTGTTCTGGAGTCCTAACCTCCAGAAGGTGCCATAGAGAATGCTGTGTTCCAGCGTTTTAACCGCCAGAAGGTTCCATAGAGAAGGCTGTGTTCTGGAGTCCTAACCTCCAGAAGGTTCCATAGAGTAGGCTTTGTTCCAGCGTCCTAACCTCCAGAATATTCCATAGAGAAGGATGTGTTCTGGAGACCTAACCTCCAGAAGGTTCCATGGAGAAGGCTGTGCTCTGGTGTCCTAACATCCAGAAGGTTCCATAGAGAAGGCGGTGTTCTAGAGTCCTAACCTCCAGAAAGTGCCATAGAGAAGGCTGTGTTTCAGCGTCCTAACCTCCAGAAAGTGCCATAGAGAAGGCTGTGTTCCAGCTTCCTAACCTCCAGAAAGTTCCATAGAGAAGGCTTTCTTCTGGAGTCCTAACCTCCAGAAGGTTCCTTAGAGAAGGCTGTATTCTGGAGTCCTAGCCTCCAGAAGTTCCATAGAGAAGGCTGTGTTCTGGAGTCCTAACCTCCAGAAGGTTCCATAGAGAAGGCTGTGTTCTGGAGTGCTAACCTCCAGAAGGTTCCATAGAGAAGGCTGTGTTCCAGCTTCCTAACCTCCAGAAAGTTCCATAGAGAAGGCTGTGTTCCAGCTTCCTAACCTCCAGAAAGTTCCATAGAGAAGGCTTTCTTCTGTAGTCCTAACCTCCGGGAGGTTCCTCAGAGAAGGCCGTATTCTGGAGTCCTAGCCTCCAGAGGTTCCATAGAGAAGGCTGTGTTCTGGAGTCCCAACCTCCAGAAGGTTCGATAGAGAAGGCTGTGTTCTGGAATCCTAACCTGCAGAAGGTGCCATAGAGAAGGCTGTTTTTTGCAGTCATAACCTCCAGAAGTTTCCATCGAGAAGGCTGTGCTCTGGTTTCCTAACATCCAGAAGGTTCCATAGAGAAGGCCGAGATCTGGTGTCCTAACCTAAAGAAGGTTCCATGGAGTAGGCTTTGTTTCAGCGTCCTAACCTCCAGAATGTTCCATAGAGAAGGATGTGTTCTGCAGTCCTAACCTCCAGAAGGTTACATCGAGAAGGTTGTGCTCTGGTCTCCTAACATCCAGAAGTTTCCATAGAGAAGGCCGAGATCTGGAGTCCTAACCTCCAGAAGGTGCCATAGAAAAGGCAGTGTTCTGGAGTCCTTACCTCCAGAAAGTGCCATAGAAAAGGCTGTGTTCCAGGGTCCTAACCTCCGGAAGGTACCATAGAGAAGGCTGTGTTCTGGAGGCCTAACCTCCAGAAGGTGCCATAGAGAAGGCTGTGTTCTGAAATGCTAACCTCCAGAAGGTTCCATAGAGAAGGCTGTGTTCCAGCATCCTAACTTCCCGAAGGTTCCATAGAGAAGGCTGCGTTCTGGAGTCCTAACCTCCAGAAGGTTCCATAGAGAAGGCTGTTTTTTGCAGTCCTAACCTCCAGAAGGTGCCATAGAGAAGGCTCTATTCTGGAGTCCTAACCTCCAGAAGTGCCATAGAGAAGGCTGTGTTCTGGAGTCCTAACTTCCAGAAGGTTCCATAGAGAAGGCTGTGTTCTGGAGTCCTAACCTCCAGAAGGTGCCATAGAGAAGGCTGTTTTTTGCAGTCCTAACCTCCAGAAGTTTCCATAGAGAAGCCTGTTTTTTGCAGTCCTAACATCCCGAAGTTTCCATAGAGAAGGCTGTGTTCTGGTGTCCTTCCTCCAAAGGTACCGTATAGAAGGCTGTGTTCCAGCGTCCTAAACTCCAGAAGGTTCCATAGAGAAGGCCCTGATCTGGAATCCTCACCTCCAGAAGGTGCCATAGAGAAGGCTGTGTTCCAGAGTCCTAACCTCCCGAAGATTCCAGAGAGAAGGCTGTGTTCTGGATTCCTAACCTCTAGTAGGTTTCATAGAGAAGGCTGTGTTCTGGAGTCCTAACCTCCAGAAGATGCAATAGAAAAGGCTGTTTTTTGCAGTCCTGACCTACAGAAGTTTCCATAGAGAAGGCTTTGTTCTGGAGTCCTAACCTCCAAAGGTACCGTAGAGAAGGCTGTGTTACAGCGTCCTAACCTCCAGAAGTTTCCATAGAGAAGGCTGTGTTCCGGAGGCCTAACCTCCAGAAGGTTCCATAGAGAAGGCTTTGTTCTGGAGTCCTAACCTCCAGAAGGTTCCATAGAGAAGGCTTTGTTCTGGAGTCCTATACTCCAGAAAGTGCGATAGAGAAGGCTGTGTTCCAGAGTCCTAACTTCCAGAAGGTTCCATAGAGAAGGTTGTGTTCTGGAGTCCTCACCCCCAGAAGGTTCCATAGAGAAGGCTGTGTTCCAGCTTCCTAACATCCAGAAAGTTCCATAGAGAAGCCTTTCTTCTGTCGTCCTAACCTCCGGGAGGTTCCTCAGAGAAGGCTGTATTCTGGAGTCCTATCCTCCAGAGGTTCCATAGAGAAGGCTGTGTTCTGGAGTCCCAACCTCCAGAAAGTTCCATAGAAAATGCTGTTTTCCAGCGTCCTAACCTCCAGAAGGTGCCATAGAGAAGGCTGTGTTCTGAAATGCTAACCTCCAGAAGTTTCCATAGAGAAGGCTGTGTTCTGGAGTCCAAACCTCCAGAAGGTTCCATAGAGAAGGCTGTGTTCCAGCGTCCTAACCTCCAGAAAGTTCCATAGAGAAGGCTTTGTTCTGGAGTCCATACCTCCAGAAAGTGCGATAGAGAAGGCTGTGTTCCAGCGTCCTAACTTCCAGAAGGTTCCATGGAGAAGGCTGCATTCTCGAGTTCTAACCTCCAGAAGATTCCATAGAGAAGGCTGTGTTCCAGCGTACTAACATCCAGAAGGTTCCATAGAGAAGGCTGTATTCCAGGGTCCTAACCTCCAGAAGGTTCCATAGACAAGGCTGTATTCTGGAGTCCTTGCCTCCAGAGGTTCCATAGAGAAGGTTGTGTTCTGGAGTCCTAACCTTCAGAAGGTGCCATAGAGAAGGCTGTGTTCCAGCGTTTTAACCGCCAGAAGGTTCCATAGAGAAGGCTGTGTTCTGGAGTCCTAACCTCCAGAAGGTTCTTTAGAGTAGGCTGTGTTCCAGCGTCCTACTCTCCAGAATGTTCCATAGAGAAGGATGTGTTCTGGAGTCCTAACCTCCAAAAGGTTCCATTGAGAAGGCTGTGCTCTGGTGTCCTAACATCCAGATGCTTCCATACAGAAGGCCGAGATCTGGAGTCCTAACCTCCAGAAGGTGCCATAGAGAAGGAGGTGTTCTGGAGTCCTAATCTCCAGTAAGTGCCATAGAGAAGGCTGTGTTCCAGCGTCCTAACCTCCAGAAGGTTCCATAGAGAAGGCTGTGTTCCAGCGTTTTAACCACGAGAAGGTTCCATAGAGAAGGCTGTGTTCTGGAGTCCTAACCTCCAGAAGATTCCATAGAGTAGGCTTTGTTCCAGCGTCCTAACCTCCAGAATGTTCCATAGAAAAGGATGTGTTCTGGAGTCCTAACCTCCAGAAGGTTCCATAGAGAAGGCTGTGTTATGGAGTCCTAACCTCCTGAAGGTTCCATAGATAAGGCTGTGTTCTGGAGTCCTATCCTCCAGAAGGTTCCATAGATAAGGCTGTGTTCTGGATTCCTAACCTCCAGAATGTTCCATAGAGAAGGATGTTTTCTGGAGTCCTAACCTCCAGAAGGTTCCATCGAGAAGGCTGTGCTCTGGTGTCCTAACATCCAGAAAGATCCATAGAGAAGGCTTTGTTCTGGAGTCCTTACCTCCAGAAAGTGCGATAGAGAAGGCTGTGTTCCAGCGTCCTAATTTCCAGAAGGTTCCATGGAGAAGGCTGCGTTCTCGAGTCCTAACCTCCAGAAGATTCCATAGAGAAGGGTGTGTTCCACCGTACTAACATCCAGAAGGTTCCAAAGAGAAGGCTCTATTCCAGGGTCCAAAGCTCCAGAAGGTTCCATAGACAAGGCTGGATTCTGGAGTCCTAGCCTCCAGAAGTTCCATAGAGAAGGTTGTGTTCTGGAGTCCTAACCTCCAGAAGGTGCCATAGAGAAGGCTGTGCTCCAGCGTTTTAACCGCCAGAAGTTTCCATAGAGAAGGCTGTGTTCTGGAGTCCTAACCTCCAGAAGGTTCTTTAGAGTAGGCTGTGTTCCAGCGTCCTAGTCTCCAGAATGTTCCATAGAGAAGGATGTGTTCTGGAGTCCTAACCTCCAGAAGGTTCCATCTAGAAGGCTGTGCTCTGGTGTCCTAACATCCAGAAGGTTCTATAGAGAAGGCCGAGATCTGGAGTCCTAACCTCCAGAAGGTGCCATAGAGAAGGCGGTGTTCCAGCGATTTAACTGTCAGAAGGTTCCATAGAGAAGGCTGTGTTCTGGAGTCCTAACCTCCAGAAGGTTCCATAGAGTAGGATTTGTTCCAGCGTCCTAACCTCCAGAATGTTCCATGAAAAGGATGTGTTCTGGAGTCCTAACCTCCAGAAGGTTCCAACAAGAAGGCTGTGCTCCGGTGTCCTAACATCCAGAAGGTTCTATAGAGAAGGCCGAGATCTGGAGTCCTAACCTCCAGAAGGTGCCACAGAGAAGGCGGTGTTCTGGAGTCCTAACCTCCAGACAGTGCCATAGAGAAGGCTGTGTTCCAGCGTCCTAACCTCCAGAAGGTGCCATAGAGAAGGCTGTGTTCCGAAATGCTAACTTCCAGAAGGTTCCATAGAGAAGGCTGCATTCTTCAGTCCTAACTTCCAGAAGGTTCCATAGAGAAGGCTGCGTTCTGGAGTCCTAAACTCCAGAAGGTTCCATAGAGAAGGCTGTTTTTTGCAGTCCTAACCTCCAAAAGGTGCCATAGAGAAGGCTGTATTCTGGAGTCCTAACCTCCAGAAGGTGCCATACAGAAGACTGTGTTCTGGAGTCCTAACCTCCAGTAGGTTCCATAGAGAAGGCTGTGTTCTGGAGTCCTAACATCCAGAAAGTGCCATAGAAAAGCTGTGTTCCAGCATCCTAACCTCCAGAAGGTGCCATAGAGAAGGCTGTGTTCTGAAATGCTAACCTCCAGAAGGTTCCATAGAGAAGGCTGTGTTCCAGCGTCCTAACTTCCAGAAGGTTCCATGGAGAAGGCTGCGTTCTCGAGTCCTAACCTCCAGAAGATTCCATAGAGAAGGCTGTGTTCCAGCGTACTAACATCCAGAAGGTTCCAAAGAGAAGGCTGTATTCCAGTGTCCTAATCTCCAGAAGGTTCCATAGACAAGGCTGTGTTCTGGAGTCCTAACCTCCAGAAGGTGCCATAGAGAAGGCTGTTTTTTGCATTCCTAACCTCCAGAAGTTTCCATCGAGAAGGCTGTGCTCTGGTGTCCTAACATCTAGAAGGGTCCATAGAGAAGGACGAGATCTGGAGTCCTAACCTCCAGAAGGTTCCGTAGAGTAGGCTATGTTCCAGCGTCCTAACCTACAGAATGTTCCATAGAGAAGGATGTGTTCTGCAGTCCTAACCTCCAGAAGGTTACATCGAGAAGGCTGTGCTCTGGTCTCCTAACATTCAGAAGGTTCCATAGAGAAGGCCGAGATCTGGAGTCCTAATCTCTAGAAGGTGCCATAGAGAAGGCGGTGTTCTGGAGTCCTAACCTCCAGAAAGTGCCATAGAGAAGGCTGTGTTCCAGCGTCCTAACCTTCAGAAATTTCCATAGAGAAGGCTGTGTTCCGGAGTCCTAACCTCCAGAAGGTTCCATAGGGAAGGCTTTGTTCTGGAGTCCTAACCTCCAGAAGGTTCCATAGAGAAGGCTGTGTTCCAGCGTACTAACATCCAGAAGGTTCCATAGAGAAGGCTGTGTTCTGGAGTCCTAACCTCCAGGAGGTTCCATAGAGAAGGCTATGTTCCAGCGTCCTAACCTCCAGAAAGTTACATAGAGAAGGCTTTGATCTGGAGTCCTTACCTCCAGAAAGTGCGATAGAGAAGGCTGTGTTCCAGCTTCCAACTTCCAGAAGGTTCCATGGAGAAGGCTGCGTTTTCGAGTTCTAACCTCCAGCAGATTCCAAAGAGAAGGCTGTGTTCCAGCGTACTAACATCCAGAAGGTTCCATAGAGAAGGCTGTGTTCCAGGGTCCTAACCTCCAGAAGGTTCCATAGACAAGGCTGTATTCTGTAGTCCTAGCCTCCAGAGGTTCCATAGAGAAGGTTGTGTCCAGGGGTCCTAACCTCCAGAAAGTGCCATAGAGAATGCTGTGTTCCAGCCGTTTAAATGCCAGAGGTTTCCATAGAGAAAGCTGTGTTCTGTAGTCCTAACCTCCAGAAGATTCCATAGAGTAGGCTTTGTTCCAACGTCCTAACCTCCAGAATGTTCCATAGAAAAGGATGTTTTCTGGAGTCCTAACCTCAACAAGGTTCCAACGAGAAGGCTGTGCTCTGGTGTCCTAACTATCAGAAGGTTCCATATAGAAGGCTGAGATCTGGAGTCCTAACCTCCAGAAGGTGCCATAGAGAAGGCGGTGTTCTGGAGTCCTAACCTCCAGAAAGTGCCATAGAAAAGGCTGTGTTCCAGCGTCCTAACTTCCAGAAGGTGCCATAGAGAAGGCTGTGTTCTGAAATGCTAACCTCCAGAAGGTTCCATAGAGAAGGATGTGTTCCAGCGTCCTAACTTCCAGAAGGTTCCATAGAGAAGGCTGCGTTCTGGAGTCCTAACCTCTAGAAGGTTCCATAGAGAAGGCTGTGTTCCAGTGTCCTAACTTCCAGAAGGTTCCATAGAGAAGGCTGCGTTCTGGAGTCCTAACCTCCGGAAGGTTCCTTAGAGAAGGCTGTATTCTGGAATCCTAGCCTCCAGAAGTTCCATAGAGAAGGCTGTGTTCTGGAGTCCTAACCTCCAGAAGGTTCCATATAGAAGGCTGTGTTCTGGAGTCCTAACCTCCAGAAGGTTCCATAGAGAAGGTTGTGTTCCAGCTTCCTAACCTCCAGAAAGTTCCATAGAGAAGGCTGTGTTCCAGCTTCCTAACCTCCAGAAAGTTCCATAGAGAAGGCTTTCTTCTGTAGTCCTAACCTCCGGGAGGTTCCTTAGAGAAGGCTGTATTCTGGAGTCCTAGCCTCCAGAGGTTCCATAGAGAAGGCTGTTTTTTGCAGTCCTAACCTCCAAAAGGTGCCATAGAGAAGGCTGTATTCTGGAGTCCTAACCTCCAGATGGTGCCATAGAGAAGGCTGTGTTCTGGAGTCCTAACGTCCAGAAGGTTCCATAGAGAAGGCTGTGTTCTGGAGTCCTAACCTCCAGAACGTGCCATAGAGAATGCTGTGTTCCAACGATTTAACTGCCAGAAGGTTCCATAGAGAAGGCTGTGTTCTGGAGTCCTAACCTCCAGAAGGAGCCACAGAGAAGGCGGTGTTCCAGCGTCCTAACCTCCAGAAGGTGCCATAGAGAAGGCTGTTTTTTGTAGTCCTAACCTCCAGAAGGTGCCATAGAGAAGGCTGTTTTTTGCAGTCCTAACCTGCAGAAGTTTCCATAGAGAAGGCTGTGTTCCAGCGTCCTAACTTCCGGAAGGTTCCATAGAGAAGGCTGTGTTCTGGAGTCCTAACTTCCAGAAGGTTCCATAGAGAAGACTGTGTTCCAGCGTCCTATCCTCCAGAAGGTGCCATAGAGAAGGCTGTTTTTTGCAGTCCTAACCTGCAGAAGTTTCCATAGAGAAGGCTGTGTTCCAGCATCCTAACCTCCGTAAGGTTCCGTCGAGAAGGCTGTATTCTGGAGTCCTAGCCTCTTCTGTAGTCCTAACCTCCGGAAGGTTCCTTAGAGAAGGTTGTATTCTGGAGTCCTAGCCTCCAGAGGTTCCATAGAGAAGGCTGTGTTCTGGAGTCCTAACCTCCAGAAGGTTCTATAGATAAGGCTGTGTTCTGGAGTACTAACCTCCAGAAGGTGCCATAGAGAAGCCTGTTTTTTGCAGTCCTAACCTCCAGAAGTTTCCATAGAGAATGCTGTGCTCTGGTGTCCTAACATCCAGAAGGTTCCATAGAGAAGGCCGAGATCTGGAGTCCTAACCTCCAGAAGGTTCCATTGAGTATGCTTTGTTCCAGCGTCCTAACCTCCAGAATGTTCCATAGAGAAGGATGTGTTCTGCAGTCCTAACCTCCAGAAGGTTACATCGAGAAGGCTGTGCTCTGGTCTCCTAACATCCAGAAGGTGCCATAGAGAAGGCGGTGTTCTGGAGTACTTACCTTTAAGAAGTGCCATAGAGAAGGCTGTATTCCAGGGTCCTAACCTAGGGAAGGTTCCATAGAGAAGGCTGTGTTCTGGAGTCCTAACCTCCATAAGGTGCCATAGAGAAGGCTGTTTTTTCAGTCCTAACCTCCAGAAGTTTCTATAGAGAAGGCTGTTTTTTGCAGTCCTAACATCCCGAAGTTTCCATAGAGAAGGCTGTGTTCTGGTGTACTAACCTCCAGTAGTTTCCATAGAGAAGGCTGTGTTCCAGAGTCCTAACCTCCCGAAGATTCCAGAGAGAAGGCTGTGTTCTGGATTCCTAACCACTAGTAGTTGCCATAGAGAAGGCTGTGTTCTGGAGTCCTAACCTCCAGAGGTTCCATATAGAAGGCTGTGTTCTGGAGTCCTAACCTACAGAAGGTGCCATAGAGAAGGCTGTTTTTTGCAGTCCTGACCTCCAGAAGTTTCCATAGAGAAGGCTGTGTTCTGTTGTCCTAACCTCCAAAGGTACCGTAGAGAAGGCTGTGTTCCAGCGTCCTAACCTCCAGATGTTTCCAAAGAGAAGGCTGTGTTCCGGAGTCCTAACTTCCAGAAGGTTCCATAGAGAAGGCTTTGTTCTGGAGTCCTAACCTCCAGAAGGTTCCATAGAGAAGGCTGTGTTCCAGCGTACTAACATCCAGAAGGTTCCATAGAGAAGGCTGTGTTTGGAGTCCTAACCCCCAGAAGGTTCCATAGAGAAGGCTGTGTTCCAGCGTCCTAACCTCCAGAAAGTTCCATAGAGAAGTCTGTATTCCAGGGTCCTAACCTCCAGAAGGTTCCATAGACAAGGCTGTATTCTGGAGTCCTAGCCTCCAGAGGTTCCATAGAGAAGGTTGTGTTCTGGAGTCCTAACCTTCAGAAGGTGCCATAGAGAAGGCTGTGTTCCAGCGTTTTAACCAACAGAAGGTTGCATAGAGAAGGCTGTGTTCTGGAGTCCTAACCTCCAGAAGGTTCTTTAGAATAGGCTCTGTTCCAGCGTCCTAATCTCCAGAATGTACCATAGAGAAGGTTGTGTTCTGGAGTCCTAACCTCTAGAAGGTTCCATTGAGAAGGCTGTGCTCTGGTGTCCTAACATCCAGATGGTTCCATAGAGAAGGCCGAGATCAGGAGTCCTAACCTCTAGTAGGTGCCATAGAGAAGGAGGTGTTCTGGAGTCCTAACCTCCAGTAAGTGCCATAGAGAAGGCTGTGTTCCAGCGTCCTAACCTCCAGAATGTTCCATAGAGAAGGCTGTGTTCCAGCGTTTTAACCGCGAGAAGGTTCCATAGATAAGGCTGTGTTCTGGAGTCCTAACCTCCAGAAGATTCCATAGAGTAGGCTTTGTTCCAGCGTCCTAACCTCCAGAAGGTTCCATAGATAAGGCTGTGTTCTGGATTCCTAACCTCCAGAATGTTCCATAAACAGGATGTGTTCTGGAGTCCTAACCTCCAGAAGGTTCCATAGAGAAGGCTGTGTTCTGGAGTCCTAACCTCCTGAAGGTTCCATAGATAAGGCTGTGTTCTGGAGTCCTATCCTCCAGAAGGTTCCATAGATAAGCCTGTGTTCTGGATTCCTAACCTCCAGAATGTTCCATAGAGAAGGATGTTTTCTGGAGTCCTAACCTCCAGAAAGTTCCATAGAGAAGGCTGTGCTCTGGTGTCCTAACATCCAGAAGGTTCCATATAGAAGGCTGTGTTCTGGAGTCCTAACCTCCAGAAGGTTCCATAGAGAAGGCTGTGTTCCAGCGTCCTAACCTCCAAAAAGTTCCATAGAGAAGGCTTTGTTCTGGAGTCCTTACTTCCAGAAAGTGCGATAAAGAAGGCTGTGTTCCAGCGTCCTAACTTCCAGAAGGTTCCATGGAAAAGGCTGCGTTCTCGAGTCCTAACCTCCAGAAGATTCCATAGAGAAGGCTGTGTTCCAGCCTACTAACATCCAGCAGGTTCCATAGAGAAGGCTGTATTCCAGGGTCCTAACCTCCAGAAGTTTCCATAGACAAGGCTGTATTCTGGTGTCCTAGCCTCCAGGAGTTCCATAGAGAAGGTTGTGTTCTGGAGTCCTAACCTCCAGAAGGTGCCATAGAGAAGGCTGTGTTCCAGCTTCCTAACCTCCAGAAAGTTCCATAGAGAAGGCTGTGTTCCAGCTTCCTAACCTCCAGAAAGTTCCATAGAGAAGGCTGTGTTCCAGCTTCCTAACCTCCAGAAAGTTCCATAGAGAAGGCTGTGTTCTGGAGTCCAAACCTCCAGAAGGTTCCATAGAGAAGGCTGTGTTCTGGAGTCCTAACCTCCAGAAGGTGCCATAGAGAAGGCTGTTTTTTGCAGTTCTAACCTCCAGAAGTTTCCATCGAGAAGGCTGTTTTTTGCAGTCCTAACCTCCAGAAGTTTCCATTGAGAAGGCTGTGCTCTGGTGTCCTAACATCCAGAAGGTTCCATAGAGAAGGCCGAGATCTGGAGTCCTAACCTCCAGAAGGTTCCGTAGAGTAGGCTTTGTTCCAGCGTACTAACCTCCAGAATGTTCCATAGAGAAGGATGTGTTCTGCAGTCCTAACCTCCAGAAGGTTACATCGAGAAGTCTGTGCTCTGGTCTCCTAACATCCAGAAGGTTCCGTAGAGAAGGCCGTGATCTGGAGTCCTAACCTCCAGAAGGTGCCATAGAGAAGGCGGTGTTCTGGAATCCTTACCTCCAGAAAGTGCCATAGAGAAGGCTGTGTTCCAGCGTCCTAACCTCTGGAAGTTTCCATCGAGAAGGCTGTGTTCTGGAGGCCTAACCTCCAGAAGGTGCCATAGAGAAGGCTGTGTTCTGAAATGCTAACCTCCAGAATGTTCCATAGAGAACGCTGTGTTCCAGCGTCCTAACCTCCAGAAGGTTCCATAGAGAAGGCTGTGTTCTGGAGTCCTAACCTCCATAAGGTGCCATAGAAAAGGATGTTTTTTGCAGCCCTAACCTCCAGAAGTTTCCATAGAGAAGGCTGTTTTTTGCAGTCCTAACATCCCGAAGTTTCCAAAGAGAAGGCTGTGTTCTGGTGTACTCACCTCCAGAGGGTTCCATAGAGAAGGCCCTGACTCGAATCCTAACCTCCAGTAGGTGCCATAGAGAAGGCTGTGTTCCAGAGTCCTAACCTCCCGAAGATTCCAGAGAGAAGGCTGTGTTCTGGATTCCTAACCTCTAGTAGTTGCCATAGAGAAGGCTGTGTTCTGGAGTCCTAACCTCCAGAGGTTCCATAGAGAATGCTGTTTTTTGCAGTTATAACCTCCAGAAGGTGCCATAGAGAAGGCTGTATTCTGGAGTCCTAACCTCCAGAAGGTGCCAAAGAGAAGGCTGTGTTCTGGAGTCCTAACCTCCAAAAGGTTCCATAGAGAACGCTGTTTTTTCAGTCCTAACCTCCAGAAGTTTCCATAGAGAAGGCTGTTTATTGCAGTCCTAACCTCCAGAAGGTTCCATAGAGAAGTCTGTGTTCTGGAGTCCTAACCTCCTGAAGGTTCCATAGATAAAGCTGTGTTCTGGAGTCCTAACCTCCAGAAGGTTCCATAGAGAAGGCTGTGTTCCAGCGTCCTAACTTCCAGAAGGTTCCATAGAAAAGGCTGCGTTCTGGAGTCCTAACCTCCAGAAGGTTCCATAGAGAAGGCTGTGTTCCAGCGTCCTAACTTCCAGAAGGTTCCATAGAGAAGGCTCCGTTCTGGAGTCCGAACCTCCAGAAGGTTCCATAGAGAAGGCTGTTTTTTGCAGTCCTAACCTCCAGAAGTTGCTATAGAGAAGGCTGTTTTTTGCAGTCCTAACCTCCAAGGTGCAATAGAGAAGGCTGTATTCTGGAGTCCTAACCTCCAGAAGGTTCCATAGAGAAGGCTGTGTTCCAGCGTCCTAACTTCCAGAAGGTTCCATAGAGAAGGCTGTGTTCCAACCTCCTAACTTCCAGAAGGTTCCATAGAGTAGGCTGCGTTCTGGAGTCCTAACCTCCAGATGGTTCCATAGAGAAGGCTGTTTTTTGCAGTCCTAACCTCCAGAAGGTGCCATAGAGAAGGCTGTTTTTTGCAGTCCTAACCTGCAGAAGTTTTCATAGAGAAGGCTGTGTTCCAGTGTCCTAACTTCCGGAAGGTTCCATAGAGAAGGCTGTGTTCTGGAGTCCTAACTTCCAGAAGGTTCCATAGAGAAGACTGTGTTCCAGCGTCCTATCCTCCAGAAGGTGCCATAGAGAAGGCTGTTTTTTGCAGTCCTAACCTGCAGAAGTTTCCATAGAGAAGGCTGTGTTCCAGCATCCTAACCATCCGTAAGGTTCCGTCGAGAAGGCTGTATTCTGGAGTCCTAGCCTCCAGAGGTTCCATAGAGAAGGCTGTGGTCTGGAGTCCTAACCTCTAGAAGGTTCTATAGAGAAGGCTGTGTTCTGGACTCCTAACCTCCTGAAGGTTCCATAGATAAGGCTGAGTTCTGGAGTCCTAACCTCCAGAAGGTGCCATAGAGAAGGCTGTTTTTTGCAGTTCTAACCTTCAGAAGTTTCCATCGAGAAGGCTGTGCTCTGGTGTCCTAACATCCAGAAGGTCCCATAGAGAAGGCCGTGATCTGGAGTCCTAACCTCTAGAAGGTGCCCTAAGGTTGGCTGTGTTCCAGCGTCCTAACCTCCTGAAGGTTCCAAAGAGAAGGCTGTGTTCCAGCGTCCCAACCTCCAGAAGGTTCAATAGAGAAGGCTGTCTTCTGGAGTCCTAACTTCCAGAACTTTCCATAGAGAAGGCTGTGTTCCAGCTTCCGAACCTCCAGAAAGTTCCATAGAGAAGGCTGTGTTCCAGCTTCCTAACCTCCAGAATGTTTCATAGAGAAGGCTGTGTTCCAGCTTCCTAACCTCCAGAAAGTTCCATAGAGAAGGCTTTCTTCTGTAGTCCTAACCTCCGGGAGGTTCCTTAGAGAAGGATGTATTCTGGAGTCCTAGCCTCCAGAGGTTCCATAGAGAAGGCTGTGTTCTGGAGTCTTAACCTCCAGAAGGTTCCATAGAGAAGGCTGTGTTCTGGAGTCCTAACCTCCAGAAGGTTCTATAGATAAGGCTGTGTTCTGGAGTCCTAACCTCCAGAAGGTGCCATAGAGAAGGCCGTTTTTTGCAGTCCTAACCTCCAGAAGTTTCCATCGAGAAGGCTGTGCTCTGGTGTCCTAACATCCAGAAGGTTCCATAGAGAAGGCCGAGATCTGGAGTCCTAACCTCCAGAAGGTTCCATTGAGTAGGCTTTGTTCCAGCGTCCTAACCTCCAGAATGTTCCATAGAGAAGGATGTGTTCTGCAGTCCTAACCTCCAGAAGGTTACATCGAGAAGGCTGTGCTCTGGTCTCCTAACATCCAGAAGGTGCCATAGAGAAGGCGCTGTTCTGGAGTACTTACCTCCAGAAAGTGCCATAGAGAAGGCTGTGTTCCAGGGTCCTTACCTCGGGAAGGTTCCATAGAGAAGGCTGTGTTCTGGAGGACTAACCTCCGGAAGGTGCCATAGAGAAGGCTGTGTTCTGAAATGCTAACCTCCAGAAGGTTCCATAGAGAAGGCTGTGTTCCAGCGTCCTAACCTCCAGAAGGTTCCATAGAGAAAGCTGTGTTCTGGAGTCCTAACCTCCATAAGGTGCCATAGAGAAGGCTGTTTTTTCAGTCCTAACCTCCAGAAGTTTCTATAGAGAAGGCTGTTTTTTGCATTCCTAACATACCGAAGTTTCCATAGAGAAGGCTGTGTTCTGGTGTGCTAACCTCCAGAAGTTTCCATAGAGAAGGCTGTGTTCCGGAGTCCTAACTTCCAGAAGGTTCCATAGAGAAGGCTTTGTTCTGGAGTCCTAACCTCCAGAAGGTTCCATTGAGAAGGCTGTGCTCTGGTGTCCTAACATCCAGATGGTTCCATAGAGAAGGCCGAGATCAGGAGTCCTAACCTCTAGTAGGTGCCATAGAGAAGGAGGTGTTCTGGAGTCCTAACCTCCAGTAAGTGCCATAGAGAAGGCTGTGTTCCAGCGTCCTAACCTCCAGAATGTTCCATAGAGAAGGCTGTGTTCCAGCGTTTTAACCGCGAGAAGGTTCCATAGATAAGGCTGTGTTCTGGAGTCCTAACCTCCAGAAGATTCCATAGAGTAGGCTTTGTTCCAGCGTCCTAACCTCCAGAAGGTTCCATAGATAAGGCTGTGTTCTGGATTCCTAACCTCCAGAATGTTCCATAAACAGGATGTGTTCTGGAGTCCTAACCTCCAGAAGGTTCCATAGAGAAGGCTGTGTTCTGGAGTCCTAACCTCCTGAAGGTTCCATAGATAAGGCTGTGTTCTGGAGTCCTATCCTCCAGAAGGTTCCATAGATAAGCCTGTGTTCTGGATTCCTAACCTCCAGAATGTTCCATAGAGAAGGATGTTTTCTGGAGTCCTAACCTCCAGAAAGTTCCATAGAGAAGGCTGTGCTCTGGTGTCCTAACATCCAGAAGGTTCCATATAGAAGGCTGTGTTCTGGAGTCCTAACCTCCAGAAGGTTCCATAGAGAAGGCTGTGTTCCAGCGTCCTAACCTCCAAAAAGTTCCATAGAGAAGGCTTTGTTCTGGAGTCCTTACTTCCAGAAAGTGCGATAAAGAAGGCTGTGTTCCAGCGTCCTAACTTCCAGAAGGTTCCATGGAAAAGGCTGCGTTCTCGAGTCCTAACCTCCAGAAGATTCCATAGAGAAGGCTGTGTTCCAGCCTACTAACATCCAGCAGGTTCCATAGAGAAGGCTGTATTCCAGGGTCCTAACCTCCAGAAGTTTCCATAGACAAGGCTGTATTCTGGTGTCCTAGCCTCCAGGAGTTCCATAGAGAAGGTTGTGTTCTGGAGTCCTAACCTCCAGAAGGTGCCATAGAGAAGGCTGTGTTCCAGCTTCCTAACCTCCAGAAAGTTCCATAGAGAAGGCTGTGTTCCAGCTTCCTAACCTCCAGAAAGTTCCATAGAGAAGGCTGTGTTCCAGCTTCCTAACCTCCAGAAAGTTCCATAGAGAAGGCTGTGTTCTGGAGTCCAAACCTCCAGAAGGTTCCATAGAGAAGGCTGTGTTCTGGAGTCCTAACCTCCAGAAGGTGCCATAGAGAAGGCTGTTTTTTGCAGTTCTAACCTCCAGAAGTTTCCATCGAGAAGGCTGTTTTTTGCAGTCCTAACCTCCAGAAGTTTCCATTGAGAAGGCTGTGCTCTGGTGTCCTAACATCCAGAAGGTTCCATAGAGAAGGCCGAGATCTGGAGTCCTAACCTCCAGAAGGTTCCGTAGAGTAGGCTTTGTTCCAGCGTACTAACCTCCAGAATGTTCCATAGAGAAGGATGTGTTCTGCAGTCCTAACCTCCAGAAGGTTACATCGAGAAGTCTGTGCTCTGGTCTCCTAACATCCAGAAGGTTCCGTAGAGAAGGCCGTGATCTGGAGTCCTAACCTCCAGAAGGTGCCATAGAGAAGGCGGTGTTCTGGAATCCTTACCTCCAGAAAGTGCCATAGAGAAGGCTGTGTTCCAGCGTCCTAACCTCTGGAAGTTTCCATCGAGAAGGCTGTGTTCTGGAGGCCTAACCTCCAGAAGGTGCCATAGAGAAGGCTGTGTTCTGAAATGCTAACCTCCAGAATGTTCCATAGAGAACGCTGTGTTCCAGCGTCCTAACCTCCAGAAGGTTCCATAGAGAAGGCTGTGTTCTGGAGTCCTAACCTCCATAAGGTGCCATAGAAAAGGATGTTTTTTGCAGCCCTAACCTCCAGAAGTTTCCATAGAGAAGGCTGTTTTTTGCAGTCCTAACATCCCGAAGTTTCCAAAGAGAAGGCTGTGTTCTGGTGTACTCACCTCCAGAGGGTTCCATAGAGAAGGCCCTGACTCGAATCCTAACCTCCAGTAGGTGCCATAGAGAAGGCTGTGTTCCAGAGTCCTAACCTCCCGAAGATTCCAGAGAGAAGGCTGTGTTCTGGATTCCTAACCTCTAGTAGTTGCCATAGAGAAGGCTGTGTTCTGGAGTCCTAACCTCCAGAGGTTCCATAGAGAATGCTGTTTTTTGCAGTTATAACCTCCAGAAGGTGCCATAGAGAAGGCTGTATTCTGGAGTCCTAACCTCCAGAAGGTGCCAAAGAGAAGGCTGTGTTCTGGAGTCCTAACCTCCAAAAGGTTCCATAGAGAACGCTGTTTTTTCAGTCCTAACCTCCAGAAGTTTCCATAGAGAAGGCTGTTTATTGCAGTCCTAACCTCCAGAAGGTTCCATAGAGAAGTCTGTGTTCTGGAGTCCTAACCTCCTGAAGGTTCCATAGATAAAGCTGTGTTCTGGAGTCCTAACCTCCAGAAGGTTCCATAGAGAAGGCTGTGTTCCAGCGTCCTAACTTCCAGAAGGTTCCATAGAAAAGGCTGCGTTCTGGAGTCCTAACCTCCAGAAGGTTCCATAGAGAAGGCTGTGTTCCAGCGTCCTAACTTCCAGAAGGTTCCATAGAGAAGGCTCCGTTCTGGAGTCCGAACCTCCAGAAGGTTCCATAGAGAAGGCTGTTTTTTGCAGTCCTAACCTCCAGAAGTTGCTATAGAGAAGGCTGTTTTTTGCAGTCCTAACCTCCAAGGTGCAATAGAGAAGGCTGTATTCTGGAGTCCTAACCTCCAGAAGGTTCCATAGAGAAGGCTGTGTTCCAGCGTCCTAACTTCCAGAAGGTTCCATAGAGAAGGCTGTGTTCCAACCTCCTAACTTCCAGAAGGTTCCATAGAGTAGGCTGCGTTCTGGAGTCCTAACCTCCAGATGGTTCCATAGAGAAGGCTGTTTTTTGCAGTCCTAACCTCCAGAAGGTGCCATAGAGAAGGCTGTTTTTTGCAGTCCTAACCTGCAGAAGTTTTCATAGAGAAGGCTGTGTTCCAGTGTCCTAACTTCCGGAAGGTTCCATAGAGAAGGCTGTGTTCTGGAGTCCTAACTTCCAGAAGGTTCCATAGAGAAGACTGTGTTCCAGCGTCCTATCCTCCAGAAGGTGCCATAGAGAAGGCTGTTTTTTGCAGTCCTAACCTGCAGAAGTTTCCATAGAGAAGGCTGTGTTCCAGCATCCTAACCATCCGTAAGGTTCCGTCGAGAAGGCTGTATTCTGGAGTCCTAGCCTCCAGAGGTTCCATAGAGAAGGCTGTGGTCTGGAGTCCTAACCTCTAGAAGGTTCTATAGAGAAGGCTGTGTTCTGGACTCCTAACCTCCTGAAGGTTCCATAGATAAGGCTGAGTTCTGGAGTCCTAACCTCCAGAAGGTGCCATAGAGAAGGCTGTTTTTTGCAGTTCTAACCTTCAGAAGTTTCCATCGAGAAGGCTGTGCTCTGGTGTCCTAACATCCAGAAGGTCCCATAGAGAAGGCCGTGATCTGGAGTCCTAACCTCTAGAAGGTGCCCTAAGGTTGGCTGTGTTCCAGCGTCCTAACCTCCTGAAGGTTCCAAAGAGAAGGCTGTGTTCCAGCGTCCCAACCTCCAGAAGGTTCAATAGAGAAGGCTGTCTTCTGGAGTCCTAACTTCCAGAACTTTCCATAGAGAAGGCTGTGTTCCAGCTTCCGAACCTCCAGAAAGTTCCATAGAGAAGGCTGTGTTCCAGCTTCCTAACCTCCAGAATGTTTCATAGAGAAGGCTGTGTTCCAGCTTCCTAACCTCCAGAAAGTTCCATAGAGAAGGCTTTCTTCTGTAGTCCTAACCTCCGGGAGGTTCCTTAGAGAAGGATGTATTCTGGAGTCCTAGCCTCCAGAGGTTCCATAGAGAAGGCTGTGTTCTGGAGTCTTAACCTCCAGAAGGTTCCATAGAGAAGGCTGTGTTCTGGAGTCCTAACCTCCAGAAGGTTCTATAGATAAGGCTGTGTTCTGGAGTCCTAACCTCCAGAAGGTGCCATAGAGAAGGCCGTTTTTTGCAGTCCTAACCTCCAGAAGTTTCCATCGAGAAGGCTGTGCTCTGGTGTCCTAACATCCAGAAGGTTCCATAGAGAAGGCCGAGATCTGGAGTCCTAACCTCCAGAAGGTTCCATTGAGTAGGCTTTGTTCCAGCGTCCTAACCTCCAGAATGTTCCATAGAGAAGGATGTGTTCTGCAGTCCTAACCTCCAGAAGGTTACATCGAGAAGGCTGTGCTCTGGTCTCCTAACATCCAGAAGGTGCCATAGAGAAGGCGCTGTTCTGGAGTACTTACCTCCAGAAAGTGCCATAGAGAAGGCTGTGTTCCAGGGTCCTTACCTCGGGAAGGTTCCATAGAGAAGGCTGTGTTCTGGAGGACTAACCTCCGGAAGGTGCCATAGAGAAGGCTGTGTTCTGAAATGCTAACCTCCAGAAGGTTCCATAGAGAAGGCTGTGTTCCAGCGTCCTAACCTCCAGAAGGTTCCATAGAGAAAGCTGTGTTCTGGAGTCCTAACCTCCATAAGGTGCCATAGAGAAGGCTGTTTTTTCAGTCCTAACCTCCAGAAGTTTCTATAGAGAAGGCTGTTTTTTGCATTCCTAACATACCGAAGTTTCCATAGAGAAGGCTGTGTTCTGGTGTGCTAACCTCCAGAAGTTTCCATAGAGAAGGCTGTGTTCCGGAGTCCTAACTTCCAGAAGGTTCCATAGAGAAGGCTTTGTTCTGGAGTCCTAACCTCCAGAAGGTTCCATAGAGAAGGCTTTGTTCCAGCGTACTAACATCCAGAAGGTTCCATAGAGAAGGCTGTGTTCTGGAGTCCTAACCTCCAGAAGGTACCATAGAAGGCTGTGTTCCAGCGTCCTAACCTCCAGAAAGTTCCATAGAGAAGTCTGTATTCCAGGGTCCTAACCTCCAGAAGGTTCCATAGACAAGGCTGTATTCTGGAGTCCTAGCGTCCAGAGGTTCCATAGAGAAGGTTGTGTTCTGGAGTCCTAACCTTCAGAAGGTGCCATAGAGAAGGCTGTGTTCCAGCGTTTTAACCGCCAGAAGGTTGCATAGAGAAGGCTGTGTTCTGGAGTCCTAACCTCCAGAAGGTTCTTTAGAATAGGCTGTGTTCCAGCGTCCTACTCTCCAGAATGTACCATAGAGAAGGATGTGTTCTGGAGTCCTAACCTCTAGAAGGTTCCATTGAGAAGGCTGTGCTCTGGTGTGCTAACATCCAGATGGTTCCATAGAGAAGGAGGTGTTCTGGAGTCCTAACCTCCAGTAAGTGCCATAGTGAAGGCTGTGTTCCAGCGTCCTAACCTCCAGAACGTTCCATAGAGAAGGCTGTGTTCCAGCGTTTTAACCGCCAGAAGGTGCCATAGAGAAGGCTGTGTTCTGGAGTCCTAACCTCCAGAAGATTCCTTAGAGTAGGCTTTGTTCCAGCGTCCTAAACTCCAGAAGGTTCCATAGATAAGGCTGTGTTCTGAATTCCTAACCTCCAGAATGTTCCATAGAACAGGATGTGTTCTGGAGTCCTAACCTCCAGAAGGTTCCATAGAGAAGTCTGTGTTCTGGATTCCTAACCTCCTGAAGGTTCCATAGATAAGGCTGTGTTCTGGAGTCCTACCCTCCAGAAGATTCCATAGATAAGGCTGTGTTCTGGATTCCTAACCTCCAGAATGTTCCATAGAGAAGGATGTTTTCTGGAGTCCTAACCTCCAGAAGGTTCCATAGAGAAGGCTGTGCTCTGGTGTCCTAACATCCAGAAGGTTCCATATAGAAGGCTGTGTTCTGGAATCCTAACCTCCAGAAGGTTCCATAGAGAAGGCTATGTTCCAGCGTCCTAACCTCCAAAAAGTTCCATAGAGAAGGATTTGTTCTGGAGTCCTTACCTCCAGAAAGTGCGATAAAGAAGGCTGTGTTCCAGCGTCCTAACTTCCAGAAGGTTCCATGGAGAAGGCTGCGTTCTCGAGTCCTAACCTCCAGAAGATTCCATAGAGAAGGCTGTGTTCCAGCCTACTAACATCCAGCAGGTTCCATAGAGAAGGCTGTATTCCAGGGTCCTAACCTCCAGAAGGTTACATAGACAAGGCTGTATTCTGGAGTCCTAGCCTCCAGAAATTCCATAGAGAAGGTTGTGTTCTGGAGTCCTAACCTCTAGAAGGTGCCATAGAGAAGGCTGTGTTCCAGCTTCCTAACCTCCAGAAAGTTCCATAGAGAAGGCTATGTTACAGCTTCCTAACCTCCAGAAAGTTCCATAGAGAAGGCTGTGTTCCAGCTTCCTAACCTCCAGAAAGTTTCATAGAGAAGGCTTTCTTCTGTAGTCCTAACCTCTGGGAGGTTCCTTAGAGAAGGCTGTATTCTGGAGTCCTAGCCTCCAGAGGTTCCATAGAGAAGGCTGTGTTCTGGAGTCCAAACCTCCAGAAGGTTCCATAGAGAAGGCTGTGTTCTGGAGTCCTATCCTCCAGAAGGTGCCATAGAGAAGGCTGTTTTTTGCAGTCCTAACCTCCAGAAGTTTCCATCGAGAAGGCTGTTTTTTGCAGTCCAAACCTCCAGATGTTTCCATTGAGAAGGCTGTGCTCTGGTGTCCTAACATCCAGAAGGTTCCATAGAGAAGGCCGAGATCTGGAGTCCTAACCTCCAGAAGGTTCCGTAGAGTAGGCTTTGTTCCAGCGTACTAACCTCCAGAATGTTCCATAGAGAAGGCTGTGTTCTGAAATGCTAACCTCCAGAAGGTTCCATAGAGAAGGCTGTGTTCCAGCGTCGTAACTTCCAGAAGGTTCCATAGAGAAGGCTGCGTTCTGGAGTCCTAACCTCCAGAAGGTTCCATAGAGAAGGCTGTTTTTTGCAGTCCTAACCTCCAGAAGGTGCCATAGAGAAATCTGTGTTCTGGAGTCCTAACTTCTAGGAGGTGCCATAGAGAAGGCTGTGTTCTGGAGTCCTAAACTCCAGAAGGTTCGATAGAGAAGGCTGGTTTTTCAGTCCTAACCTCCAGAAATTTCCATAGAGAAGGCTGTTTATTGCAGTCCTAACCTACAGAAGTTTCCATAGAGAAGGCTGTGTTCTGTAGTCCTTACCTCCAGAAAGTGCCATAGAGAAGGCTGTGTTCCAGCATAGTAACTTCCGGAAGATTCCATAGAGAAGGCTGTGTTCTGGAGTCCTAACCTCCAGAAGGTTCCATAGAGAAGGCTGTGTTCTGGAGTCCTAACCTCCTGAAGGTTCCATAGATAAGGCTGTGTTCTGGAGTCCTAACCTCCAGAAGGTTCCATAGATAAGGCTGTGTTCTGGATTCCTAACCTTCAGAATGTTCCATAGAGAAGGATGTTTTCTGGAGTCCTAACCTCCAGAAGGTTCCATCGAGAAGGCTGTGCTCTGGTGTCCTAACATCCAGAAGGTTCCATAGAGAAGGCTGAGATCTGGAGTCCTAACCTCCAGAAGGAGCCGTAGAGAAGGCGTTGTTCCAGCGTCCTAACCTCCAGAAGGTGCCATAGAGAAGGCTGTCTTCTGAAATGCTAACCTCCAGAAGGTTCCATAGAGAAGGCTGTGTTCCAGCGTCCTAACTTGAAGAAGGTTCCATAGAGAAGGCTGCGTTCTGGAGTCCTAACCACCAGAAGGTTCCATAGAGAGCTGTTTTTTGCAGTCCTAACCTCCAGAAGGTGCCATAGAGAAGGCTGTTTTTTGCAGTCCTAACCTCCAGAAGGTGCAATAGAGAAGGCTGTATTCTGGAGTCCTAACCTCCAGAAGGTTCCATAGAGAAGGCTGTGTTCCAGCGTCCTAACTTCCAGAAGGTTCCATAGAGTAGGCTGCGTTCTGGAGTCCTAACCTCCAGAAGGTTCCATAGAGAAGGCTGTTTTTCGCAGTCCTAACCTCCAGAAGGTGCCATAGAGAAGGCTGTTTTTTGCAGTCCTAACCTGCAGAAGTTTCCATAGAGAAGGCTGTGTTCCAGCGTCCTAACTTCCGGAAGGTTCCATAGAGAAGGCTGTGTTCTGGAGTCCTAACTTCCAGAAGGTTCCATAGAGAAGACTGTGTTCCAGCGTCCAATCCTCCAGAAGGTGCCATAGAGAAGGCTGTTTTTTGCAGTCCTAACCTGCAGAAGTTTCCATAGAGAAGGCTGTGTTCCAGCATCCTAACCTCCGTAAGGTTCCGTCGAGAAGGCTGTATTCTGGAGTCCTAGCCTCTTCTGTAGTCCTAACCTCCGGAAGGTTCCTTAGAGAAGGTTGTATTCTGGAGTCCTAGCCTCCAGAGGTTCCATAGAGAAGGCTGTGTTCTGGAGTCTTAACCTCCAGAAGGTTCCATAGAGAAGGCTGTGTTCTGGAGTCCTAACCTCCAGAAGGTTTCAGAGATAAGGCTGTGTTCTGGAGTCCTAACCTCCAGAAGGTGCCATAGAGAAGGCTGTTTTTTGCAGTCCTAACCTCCAGAAGTTTCCATCGAGAATGCTGTGCTCTGGTGTCCTAACATCCAGAAGGTTCCATAGAGAAGGCCGAGATCTGGAGTCCTAACCTCCAGAAGGTTCCATTGAGTAGGCTTAGTTCCAGCGTCCTAACCTCCAGAATGTTCCATAGAGAAGAATGTGTTCTGCAGTCCTAACCTCCAGAAGGTTACATCGAGAAGGCTGTGCTCTGGTCTCCTAACATCCAGAAGGTGCCATAGAGAAGGCGGTGTTCTGGAGTACTTACCTCCAGGAAGTGCCATAGAGAAGGCTGTGTTCCAGGGTCCTAACCTCGGGAAGGTTCCATAGAGAAGCCTGTGTTCTGGAGTCCTAACCTCTAGAAGGTTCCATTGAGAAGGCTGTGCTCTGGTGTACTAAAATCCAGATGGTTCCATAGAGAAGGCCGAGATCAGGAGTCCTAACCTCCAGAAGGTGCCATAGAGAAGGAGGTGTTCTGGAGTCCTAACCTCCAGTAAGTGCCATAGAGAAGGCTGTGTTCCAGCGTCCTAACCTCCAGAATGTTCCATAGAGAAGGCTGTGTTCCAGCGTTTTAACCGCGAGAAGGTTCCATAGAGAAGGCTGTGTTCTGGAGTCCTAACCTCCAGAAGATTCCATAGAGTAGGCTTTGTTCCAGCGTCCTAACCTCCAGAAGGTTCCATTGATAAGGCTGTGTTCTGGATTCCTAACCTCCAGAATGTTCCACAGAACAGGATGTGTTCTGCAGTCCTAACCTACAGAAGGTTCCATAGAGAAGGCTGTGTTCTGGAGTCCTAACCTCCTGAAGGTTCCATAGATAAGGCTGTGTTCTGGAGTCCTATACTCCAGAAGGTTCCATAGATAAGGCTGTGTTCTGGATTCCTAACCTCCAGAATGTTCCATAGAGAAAGATGTTTTCTGGAGTCCTAACCTCCAGAAGGTTCCATAGAGAAGGCTGTGCTCTGGTGTCCTAACATCCAGAAGGTTCCATAGAGAAGGCTGTGTTCTGGAGTCCTAACCTCCAGAAGGTTCCATAGAGAAGGCTGTGTTCCAGCTTCCTAACCTCCAGAAAGTTCCATAGAGAAGGCTGTGTTCCAGCTTCCTAACCTCCAGAAATTTCCATAGAGAAGGCTGTGTTCCAGCTTCCTAACCTCCAGAAAGTTCCATAGAGAAGGCTTTCTTCTGTAGTCCTAACCTCCCGGAGGTTCCTTAGAGAAGGCTGTATTCTGGAGTCCTAGCCTCCAGAGGTTCCATAGAGAAGGCTGTGTTCTGGAGTCCAAACCTCCAGAAGGTTCCATAGAGAAGGCTGTGTTCTGTAGTCCTAACCTCCGGAAGGTGCCATAGAGAAGGCTGTTTTTTGCAGTCCTAACCTCCAGAAGTTTCCATCGAGAAGGCTGTTTTTTGCAGTCCTAACCTCCAGAAGTTTCCATTGAGAAGGCTGTGCTCTGGTGTCCTAACATCCAGAAGGTTCCATAGAGAAGGCCGAAGTCTGGAGTCCTAACCTCCAGAAGGTTCCGTAGAGTAGGCTTTGTTCCAGCGTACTAACCTCCAGAATGTTCCATAGAGAAGGATGTGTTCTGCAATCCTAACCTCCAAAAGGTTACATCGAGAAGTCTGTGCTCTGGTCTCCTAACATCCAGAAGGTTACATAGAGAAGGCCGTGATCTGGAGTCCTAACCTCCAGAAGGTGCCATAGAGAAGGCGGTGTTCTGGAATCCTTAGCTCCAGAAAGTGCCATAGAGAAGGCTGTGTTCCAGCGTCCTAACCTGCAGAAAGTTCCATAGAGAAGGCTTTCTTCTGGAGTCCTAACCTCCGGAAGGTTCCTTAGAGAAGGCTGTATTCTGGAGTCCTAGCCTCCAGAGGTTCCATAGAGAAAGCTGTGTTCTGGCGTCCTAACCTCCAGAAGGTTCCATAGAGAAGGCTGTGTTCTGGCGTCCTAACCTCCAGAAGTTTCCATAGATAAGGCTGTGTTCTGGAGTCCTAATGTCCAGAAAGTTCCATAGAGAAGGCTGTGTTCCAGCGTACTAACATCCAGAAGGTTCCATAGAGAAGGCTGTGTTCCAGCGTCCTAACCTCCAGAAGGTTCCATAGAGAAGGCTGTGTTCCTGCGTCCTAACCTCCAGAAAGTTTCATAGAAAAGGCTTTGTTCTGGGGTCCTTACCTCCAGAAAGTGCGATAGAGAAGGCTGTGTTCCAGCGTCCTAACTTCCAGAAGGTTCCATGGAGAAGGCTGCGTTCTCGAGTCCTAACCTCCAGAAGATTCCATAGAGAAGGCTGTGTTCTGGAGTCCTAACCTCCAGAAGGTTCCATAGAGAAGGCTGTGTTCCAGCGTACTAACATCCAGAAGGTTCCATAGAGAAGACTGTGTTCTGGAGTCCTAACCTCCAGAAGGTTCCATAGAGAAGGCTGTGTTCTGGAGTCCTAACCTCCAGAAGGTGCCATAGAGAATGCTGTTTTTTGCAGTCCTAACCTCCAGAAGTTTCCATCGAGAAGGCTGTTTTTTGCAGTCCTAACCTCCAGAAGTTTCCATTGAGAAGGCTGTGCTCTGGTGTCCTAACATCCTGAAGGTTCCATAGAGAAGGCCGAGATCTGGAGTCCTAACCACCAGAAGGTTCCGTAGAGTAGGCTTTGTTCCAGCGTACTAACCTCCAGAATGTTCCATAGAGAAGGATGTGTTCTGCAGTCCTAACCTCCAGAAGGTTACATCGAGAAGTCTGTGCTCTGGTCTCCTAACATCCAGAAGGTTCCATAGAGAAGGCTGTGTTCTGGAGGCCTAACCTCCAGAAGGTGCCATAGAGAAGGCTGTGTTCTGAAATGCTAACCTCCAGAAGGTTCCATAGAGAACGCTATGTTCCAGCGTCCTAACCTCCAGAAGGTTCCATAGAGAAGGCTGTGTTCTGGAGTCCTAACCTCCATAAGGTGCCATAGAGAAGGATGTTTTTTGCAGCCCTAACCTCCTGAAGTTTCCATAGAGAAGGCTGTTTTTTGCAGTCCTAACATCCCGAAGTTTCCAAAGAGAAGGCTGTGTTCTGGTGTACTCACCTCCAGAGGGCTCCATAGAGAATGCCCTGACTGGAATCCTAACCTCCATAGAGAAGGCTGTGTTCCAGCGTCCTATCCTCCAGAAGGTGCCATAAAGAAGGCTGTTTTTTGCAGTCCTAACCTCCAGAAGGTTCCATAGAGAAGTCTGTGTTCTGGAGTCCTAACCTCCTGAAGGTTCCATAGATAAGGCTGTGTTCTGGAGTCCTAACCTCCAGAAGGTTCCATTGAGTAGGCTTTGTTCCAGCGTCCTAACCTCCAGAATGTTCCATAGAGAAGGATGTGTTCTGCAGTCCTAACCTCCAGAAGGTTACATCGAGAAGGCTGTGCTCTGGTCTCCTAACATCCAGAAGGTGCCATAGAGAAGGCGGTGTTCTGGAGTACTTACCTCCAGAAAGTGCCATAGAGAAGGCTGTGTTTCAGGGTCCTAACCTCGGGAAGGTTCCATAGAGAAGGCTGTGTTCTGGAGGACTAACCTCCAGAAGGTGCCATAGAGAAGGCTGTGTCCTGAAATGCTAAGCTCCAGAAGGTTCCATAGAGAAGGCTGTGTTCCAGCGTCCTAACCTCCAGAAGGTTCCATAGAGAAGGCTGTGTTCTGGAGTCCTAACCTCCATAAGGTGCCATAGAGAAGGCTGTTTTTTCAGTCCTAACCTCCAGAAGTTTCTATAGAGACGGCTGTTTTTTGCATTCCTAACATCCTGAAGTTTCCATAGAGAAGGCTGTGTTCTGGTGTACTAACCTCCAGAAGTTTCCATAGAGAAGGCTGTGTTCCAGAGTCCTAACTTCCCGAAGATTCCAGAGAGAAGGCTGTGTTCTGGATTCCTAACCTCTAGTAGTTGCCATAGAGAAGGCTGTGTTCTGGAGTCCTAACCTCCAGAGGTTCCATATAGAAGGCTGTGTTCTGGAGTCCTAACCTACAGAAGGTGCCATAGAGAAGGCGGTTTTTTGCAGTCCTGACCTCAGAAGTTTCCATAGAGAAGGCTGTGTTCTGTTGTCCTAACCTCCAAAGGTACCGTAGAGAAGGCTGTGTTCCAGCGTCCTAACCTCCAGAAGTTTCCATAGAGAAGGCTGTGTTCCGGAGTCCTAACTTCCAGAAGGTTCCATAGAGAAGGCTTTGTTCTGAAATCCTAACCTCCAGAAGGTTCCATAGAGAAGGCTTTGTTCCAGCGTACTAACATCCAGAAGGTTCCATAGAGAAGGCTGTGTTCTGGAGTCCTAACCTCCAGAAGGTACCATAGAGAAGGCTGTGTTCCAGCGTCCTAACCTCCAGAAAGTTCCATAGAGAAGTCTGTATTCCAGGGTCCTAACCTCCAGAAGGTTCCATAGACAAGGCTGTATTCTGGAGTCCTTGCCTCCAGAGGTTCCATAGAGAAGGTTGTGTTCTGGAGTCCTAACCTTCAGAAGGTGCCATAGAGAAGGCTGTATTCCAGCGTTTTAACCGCCAGAAGGTTCCATACAGAAGGCTGTGTTCTGGAGTCCTAACCTCCAGAAGGTTCTTTAGAGTAGTCTGTCTTCCAGCGTCCTACTCTCCAGAATGTACCATAGAGAAGGATGTGTTCTGGAGTCCTAACCTCTGGAAGGTTCCATTGAGAAGGCTGTGCTCACGTGTCCTAACATCCAGATGGTTCCATAGAGAAAGCCGAGATCTAGAGTCCTAACCTCCAGAAGGTGCCATAGAGAAGGAGGTGTTCTGGAGTCCTAACCTCCAGTAAGTGCCATAGAGAAGGCTGTGTTCCAGCGTCCTAACCTCCAGAACGTTCCATAGAGAAGGCTGTGATCCAGCGTTTTATCCGCCAGAAGGTGCCATAGAGAAGGCTGTGTTCTGGAGTCCTAACCTCCAGAAGATTCCATAGAGTAGGCTTTGTTCCAGCGTCCTAACCTCCAGAAGGTTCCATAGATAAGGCTGTGTTCTGGATTCCTAACCTCCAGAATGTTCCATAGAATAGGATGTGTTCTGGAGTCCTAACCTCCAGAAGATTCCATAGAGTAGGCTTTGTTCCAGCGTCCTAACCTCCAAAAGGTTCCATAGATAAGGCTGTGTTCTGGATTCCTAACCTCCAGAATGTTCCATAGAATAGGATGTGTTCTGGAGTCCTAACCTCCAGAAGGTCCTATAGAGAAGGCTGTGTTCTGGAGTCCTAACCTCCTGAAGATTCCATAGATAAGGCTGTGTTCTGGAGTCCTATCCTCCAGAAGGTTCCATAGATAAGGCTGTGTTCTGGATTCCTAACCTCCAGAATGTTCCATAGAGAAGGATGTTTTCTGGAGTCCTAACCTCCAGAAGGTTCCATAGAGAAGGCTGTGCTCTGGTGTCCTAACATCCAGAAGGTTCCATAGAGAAGGCTGTGTTCTGGAGTCCTAACCTCCAGAAGGTTCCATAGAGAAGGCTGTGTTCCAGCGTCCTAACCTCCAAAAAGTTCCATAGAGAAGGCTTTGTTCTGGAGTCCTTACCTACAGAAAGTGCGATAAAGATGGCTGTGTTCCAGCGTCCTAACTTCCAGAAGGTTCCATGGAGAAGGCTGCGTTCTCGAGTCCTAACCTCCAGAAGATTCCATAGAGAAGGCTGTGTTCCAGCCTACTAACATCCAGCAGGTTCCATAGAGAAGGCTGTATTCCAGGGTCCTAACCTCCAGAAGGTTCCATAGACAAGGCTGTATTCTGGAGTCCTAGCCTCCAGAAATTCCATAGAGAAGGTTATGTTCTGGAGTCCTAACCTCCAGAAGGTGCCATAGAGAAGGCTGTGTTCCAGCTTCCTAACCTCCAGAAAGTTCCATAGAGAAGGCTGTGTTCCAGCTTCCTAACCTCCAAAAAGTTCCATAGAGAAGGCTGTGTTCCAGCTTCCTAACCTCCAGAAAGTTCCATAGAGAAGGCTTTCTTCTGTAGTCCTAACCTCCGGGAGGTTCCTTAGAGAAGGCTGTATTCTGGAGTCCTAGCCTCCAGAGGTTCCATAGAGAAGGCTGTGTTCTGGAGTCCCAACCTCCAGAAGGTTCCATAGAGAAGGCTGTGTTCTGGAGTCCTAACCTCCAGAAGGTGCCATAGAGAAGGCTGTTTTTTGCAGTCCTAACCTCCAGAAGTTTCCATCGAGAAGGCTGTTTTTTGCAGTCCTAACCTCCAGAAGTTTCCATTGAGAAGGCTGTGCTCTGGTGTCCTAACATCCAGAAGGTTCCATAGAGAAGGCCGAGATCTGGAGTCCTAACCTCCAGAAGGTTCCGTAGAGTAGGCTTTGTTCCAGCGTACTAACCTCCAGAATGGTCCATAGAGAAGGATGTGTTCTGCAGTCCTAACCTCCAGAAGGTTACATCGAGAAGTCTGTGCTCTGGTCTCCTAACATCCAGAAGGTTACATAGAGAAGGCCGTGATCTGGAGTCCTAACCTCCAGAAGGTGCCATAGAGAAGGCGATGTTCTGGAGTCCTTACCTCCAGAAAGTGCCATAGAGAAGGCTGTGTTCCAGCGTCCTAACCTCTGGAAGGTTCCATCGAGAAGGCTGTGTTCTGGAGTCCTAACCTCCATAAGGTGCCATAGAGAACGATGTTTTTTGAAGCCCTTACCTCCAGAAGTTTCCATAAAGAATGCTGTTTTTTGCAGTTATAACCTCCAGAAGGTGCCAAAGAGAAGGCTGTGTTCTGGAGTCCTAACCTCCAAAAGGTTCCATAGAGAAGGCTGTTTTTTCAGTCCTAACCTCCAGAAGTTTCCATAGAGAAGGCTGTTTATTGCAGTCCTAAGCTACAGAAGTTTCCATATATAAGGGTGTGTTCTGGAGTCCTAACCTCCAGAAGGTTCCATAAAGAAGGCTGTGTTCTGCAGTCCTAACCTCCACAAGGTTCCATAGAGAAGGCTGTGTTCCAGCGTCCTATCCTCCAGAAGGTGCCATAGAGAAGGCTGTTTTTTGCAGTCCTAACCTCCAGAAGGTTCCATAGAGAAGTCTATGCTCTGGAGTCCTAACCTCTTGAAGGTTCCCTAGATAAGGCTGTGTTCTGGAGTCCTAACCTCCAGAAGGTGCCATAGAGAAGGCTGCTTTTTTTGCAGTTCTAACCTTCAGAAGTTACCATCGAGAAGGCTGTGCTCTGGTGTCCTAACATCCAGAAGGTCCCATGGAGAAGGCCATGATCTGGAGTCCTAACCTGCAGAAGGTGCCCTACGGAAGGCTGTGTTCCAGCGTCCTAACCTCCTGAAGGTTTCAAAGAGAAGGCTGTGTTCCAGCGTCCCAAACTCCAGAAGGTTCAATAGAGAAGGATGTCTTCTGGAGTCCTAACTTCCAGAACGTTCCATAGAGAAGGCTGTGTTCCAGCTTCCTAACCTCCAGAAAGTTCCATAGAGAAGGCTGTGTTCCAGCTACCTAACCTCCAGAAAGTTCCATAGAGAAGGCTGTGTTCCAGCTTCCTAACCTCCAGAAAGTTCCATAGAGAAGGCTTTCTTCTGTAGTCCTAACCTCCGGAAGGTTTTTTAGAGAAGGATGTATTCTGGAGTCCTAGCCTCCAAAGGTTCCATAGAGTAGGCTGTGTTCTGGAGTCCTAACCTCCAGAAGGTTCCATAGAGAAGGCTGTGTTCTGGAGTACTAACCTCCAGAAGGTGCCATAGAGAAGGCTGTTTTTTGCAGTCCTAACCTCCAGAAGTTTCCATCGAGAAGGCTGTGCTCTGGTGTCCTAACATCCAGAAGGTTCCATAGAGAAGGACGATATCTGGAGTCCTAACCTCCAGAAGGTTCCATAGAGTAGGCTTTGTTCCAGCGTCCTAACCTCCAGAATGTTCCATAGAGAAGGATGTGTTCTGTAGTCCTAACCTCCGGAAGGTTACATCGAGAAGGCTGTGCTCTGTTCTCCTAACATTCAGAAGGTTCCATAGAGAAGGCCAAGATCTGGAGTCCTAACCTCCAGAAGGTGCCATAGAGAAGGCGGTGTCTGGAGTCCTAAACTCCAGAAAGTGCCATAGAGAAGGCTGTGTTCCAGTGACCTAACCTCCGGAAGGTTCCATAGAGAAGGCTGTGTTCTGGAGGCTTAACCTCCAGAAGGTGCCATAGAGAAGGCTGTGTTCTGAAATGCTAACCTCCAGAAGGTTCCATAGAGAACGCTGTGTTCTGGAGTCCTAACCTCCAGAAGGTGCCATAGAGAAGGATGTTTTTTGCAGTCCTAACCTCCAGAAGTTTCCATAGAGAAGGCTGTTTTTTGCAGTCCTAACATCCCAAAGTTTCCATAGAGAAGGCTGTGTTCTGGTGTACTACCCTCCAGAAGGTTCCATAGAGAAGGCCCTCATCTGGAATCCTAAACTCCGGTAGGTGCCATAGAGAAGGCTGTGTTCCAGAGTCTTAACCTCCCAAAGATTTCAGAGAGAAGGCTGTGTTCTGGATTCCTAACCTCTAGTAGTTGCCATAGAGAAGGCTGTGTTCTGGAGTCCTAACCTCCAGAGGTTCCATAGAGAATGCTGTTTTTTGCGGTTATAACCTGCAGAAGGTGCCATAGAGAAGGCTGTATTCTGGAGTCCTAACCTCCAGAAGGTGCCAAAGAGAAGGCTTTGTTCTGGAGTCCTAACCTCCAAAAGGTTCCATAGAGAACGCTGTTTTTTCAGTCCTAACCTCCAGAAGTTTCCATAGAGAAGGCTGTTTATTGCAGTCCTAACCTACAGAAGTTTCCATAGAGAAGGGTGTGTTCTGCAGTCCTAACCTCCACAAGGTTCCATAGAGAAGGCTGTGTTCCAGCATCCTATCCTCCAGAAGGTGCCATAGAGAAGGCTGTTTTTTGCAGTCCTAACCTCCAGAAGGTTCCATAGAGAAGTCTGTGTTCTGGAGTCCTAACCTCCTGAAGGTTCCATAGAGAAGGCTGTGTTCTGGAGTACTAACCTCCAGAAGGTGCCATAGAGAAGGCTGTTTTTTGCAGTCCTAACCTCCAGAAGTTTCCATCGAGAAGGCTGTGCTCTGGTGTCCTAACATCCAGAAGGTTCCATAGAGAAGGACGATATCTGGAGTCCTAACCTCCAGAAGGTTCCATAGAGTAGGCTTTGTTCCAGCGTCCTAACCTCCAGAATGTTCCATAGAGAAGGATGTGTTCTGTAGTCCTAACCTCCGGAAGGTTACATCGAGAAGGCTGTGCTCTGTTCTCCTAACATTCAGAAGGTTCCATAGAGAAGGCCAAGATCTGGAGCCCTAACCTCCAGAAGGTGCCATAGAGAAGGCGGTGTCTGGAGTCCTAAACTCCAGAAAGTGCCATAGAGAAGGCTGTGTTCCAGTGTCCTAACCTCCGGAAGGTTCCATAGAGAAGGCTGTGTTCTGGAGGCTTAACCTCCAGAAGGTGCCATAGAGAAGGCTGTGTTCTGAAATGCTAACCTCCAGAAGGTTCCATAGAGAACGCTGTGTTCTGGAGTCCTAACCTCCAGAAGGTGCCATAGAGAAGGATGTTTTTTGCAGTCCTAACCTCCAGAAGTTTCCATAGAGAAGGCTGTTTTTTGCAGTCCTAACATCCCAAAGTTTCCATAGAGAAGGCTGTGTTCTGGTGTACTACCCTCCAGAAGGTTCCATAGAGAAGGCCCTCATCTGGAATCCTAAACTCCGGTAGGTGCCATAGAGAAGGCTGTGTTCCAGAGTCTTAACCTCCCAAAGATTTCAGAGAGAAGGCTGTGTTCTGGATTCCTAACCTCTAGTAGTTGCCATAGAGAAGGCTGTGTTCTGGAGTCCTAACCTCCAGAGGTTCCATAGAGAATGCTGTTTTTTGCGGTTATAACCTGCAGAAGGTGTCATAGAGAAGGCTGTATTCTGGAGTCCTAACCTCCAGAAGGTGCCAAAGAGAAGGCTTTGTTCTGGAGTCCTAACCTCCAAAAGGTTCCATAGAGAACGCTGTTTTTTCAGTCCTAACCTCCAGAAGTTTCCATAGAGAAGGCTGTTTATTGCAGTCCTAACCTACAGAAGTTTCCATAGAGAAGGGTGTGTTCTGGAGTCCTAACCTCCAGAAGGTTCCATAAACAAGGCTGTGTTCTGCAGTCCTAACCTCCACAAGGTTCCATAGAGAAGGCTGTGTTCCAGCATCCTATCCTCCAGAAGGTGCCATAGAGAAGGCTGTTTTTTGCAGTCCTAACCTCCAGAAGGTTCCATAGAGAAGTCTGTGTTCTGGAGTCCTAACCTCCTGAAGGTTCCATAGATAAAGCTGTGTTCTGGAGTCCTAACCTCCAGAAGGTTCCATAGAGAAGGCTGTGTTCCAGCGTCCTAACTTCCAGAAGGTTCCATAGAGAAGGCTCCATTCTGGAGTCCTAACCTCCAGAAGGTTCCATAGAGAAGGCTGTTTTTTGCAGTCCTAACCTCCAGAAGTTGCTATAGAGAAGGCTGTTTTTTGCAGTCCTAACCTCCAAGGTGCAATAGAGAAGGCTGTATTCTGGGAAGTCCTAACCTCCAGAAGGTTCCATAGAGAAGGCTGTGTTCCAGCGTCCTAACTTCAAGAAGGTTCCATAGAGAAGGCTGTGTTCCAACGTCCTAACTTCCAGAAAGTTCCATAGAGTAGGCTGCGTTCTGGAGTCCTAACCTCCAGATGGTTCCATAGAGAAGGCTGTTTTTTGCAGTCCTAACCTCCAGAAGGTGCCATAGAGAAGGCTGTTTTTTGCAGTCCTAACCTGCAGAAGTTTTCATAGAGAAGGCTGTGTTCCAGTGTCCTAACTTCCGGAAGGTTCCATAGAGAAGGCTGTGTTTTGGAGTCCTAACTTCCAGAAGGTTCCATAGAGAAGAATGTGTTCCAGCGTCCTATCCTCCAGAAGGTGCCATAGAGAAGGCTGTTTTTTGCAGTCCTAACCTGCAGAAGTTTCCATAGAGAAGGCTGTGTTCCAGCATCCTAACCTCCGTAAGGTTCCGTCGAGAAGGCTGTATTCTGGAGTCCTAGCCTCCAGAGGTTCCATATAGAATGCTGTGGTCTGGAGTCCTAACCTCTAGAAGGTTCCATAGAGAAGGCTGTGTTCTTGACTCCTAACCTTCAGAAGGTGCCATAGAGAAGGCTGTGTTCCAGCGTTTTAACCGCCAGAAGGTTCCATAGAGAAGGCTGTGTTCTGGAGTCCTTGCCTCCAGAGGTTCCATAGAGAAGGTTCTGTTCTGGAGTCCTAACCTTCAGAAGGTGCCATAGAGAAGGCTGTGTTCCAGCGTTTTAACCGCCAGAAGGTTCCATAGAGAAGGCTGTGTTCTGGAGTCCTAACCTCCAGAAGGTTCTTTAGAGTAGGCTGTGTTCCAGCGTCCTACTCTCCAGAATGTACCATAGAGAAGGATGTGTTCTGGAGTCCTAACCTCTAGAAGGTTCCATTGAGAAAGCTGTGATCTGGTGTCCTAACATCCAGATGGTTCCATAGAGAAAGCCGAGATCTGGAGTCCTAACCTCCAGAAGGTGCCATAGAGAAGGAGGTGTTCTGGAGTCCTAACCTCCAGTAAGTGCCATAGAGAAGGCTGTGTTCCAGCGTCCTAACCTCCAGAAGGTTCCATAGAGAAGGCTGTGATCCAGCGTTTTATCCGCCAGAAGGTGCCATAGAGAAGGCTGTGTTCTGGAGTCCTAACCTCCAGAAGATTCCATAGAGTAGGCTTTGTTCCAGCGTCCTAACCTCCAGAAGGTTCCATAGATAAGGCTGTGTTCTGGATTCCTAACCTCCAGAATGTTCCATAGAATAGGATGTGTTCTGGAGTCCTAACCTCCAGAAGGTTCCATAGAGAAGGCTGTGTTCTGGAGTTCTAACCTCCTGAAGGTTCCATAGATAAGGCTGTGTTCTGGAGTCCTATCCTCCAGAAGGTTCCATAGATAAGGCTGTGTTCTGGATTCCTAACCTCCAGAATTTTCCATAGAGAAGGATGTTTTCTGGAGTCCTAACCTCCAGAAGGTTCCATAGAGAAGGCTGTGCTCTGGTGTCCTAACATCCAGAAGGTTCCATAGAGAAGGCTGTGTTCTGGAGTCCTAACCTCCAGAAGGTTCCATAGAGAAGGCTGTGTTCCAGCGTCCTAACCTCCAAAAGTTCCATAGAGAAGGCTTTGTTCTGGAGTCCTTACCTCCAGAAAGTGCGATAAAGAAGGCTGTGTTCCAGCGTCCTAACTTCCAGAAGGTTCCATGGAGAAGGCTGCGTTCTCGAGTATTAACCTCCAGAAGATTTCATAGAGAAGGCTGTGTTCCAGCCTACTAACATCCAGCAGGTTCCATAGAGAAGGCTGTATTCCAGGGTCCTAACCTCCAGAAGGTTCCATAGACAAGGCTGTATTCTGGAGTCCTAGCCTCCAGAAATTCCATAGAGAAGGTTGTGTTCTGGAGTCCTAACCTCCAGAAGGTGCCATAGAGAAGGCTGTGTTCCAGCTTCCTAACCTCCAGAAAGTTCCATAGAGAAGGCTGTGTTCCAGCTTCCTAACCTCCAGAAAGTTCCATAGAGAAGGCTGTGTTCCAGCTTCCTAACCTCCAGAAAGTTCCATAGAGAAGGCTGTGTTCCAGCTTCCTAACCTCCAGAAAGTTCCATAGAGAAGGCTTTCTTCTGTAGTCCTAACCTCCGGGAGGTTCCTTAGAGAAGGCTGTATTCTGGAGTCCTAGCCTCCAGAGGTTCCATAGAGAAGGCTGTGTTCTGGAGTCCCAACCTCCAGAAGGTTCCATAGAGAAGGCTGTGTTCTGGAGTGCTAACCTCCAGAAGGTGCCATAGAGAAGGCTGTTTTTTGCAGTCCTAACCTCCAGAAGTTTCCATCGAGCAGGCTATTTTTGGCGGTCCTAACCTCCAGAAGTTTCCATTGAGAAGGCTGTGCTCTGGTGTCCTAACATCCAGAAGGTTCCATAGAGAAGGCCGAGATCTGGAGTCCTAACCTCCAGAAGGTTCCGTAGAGTAGGCTTTGTTCCAGCGTACTAACCTCCAGAATGTTCCATAGAGAAGGATGTGTTCTGCAGTCCTAACCTCCAGAAGGTTACATCGAGAAGTCTGTGCTCTGGTCTCCTAACATCCAGAAGGTTACATAGAGAAGGCCGTGATCTGGAGTCCTAACCTCCAGAAGGTGCCATAGAGAAGGCGATGTTCTGGAGTCCTTACCTCCAGAAAGTGCCATAGAGAAGGCTGTGTTCCAGCGTCCTAACCTCTGGAAGGTTCCATCGAGAAGGTTGTGTTATGGAGGCCTAACCTCCAGAAGGTGCCATAGAGAAGGCTGTGTTCTGAAATGCTAACCTCCAGAAGGTTCCATAGAGAACGCTATGTTCCAGCGTTCTATCCTCCAGAAGGTTCCATAGAGAAGGCTGTGTTCTGGAGTCCTAACCTCCATAAGGTGCCATAGAGAAGGATGTTTTTTGAAGCCCTAACCTCCAGAAGTTTCCATAAAGAATGCTGTTTTTTGCAGTTATAACCTCCAGAAGTTGCCAAAGAGAAGGCTGTGTTCTGGAGTCCTAACCTCCAAAAGGTTCCATAGAGAAGGCTGTTTTTTCAGTCCTAACCTCCAGAAGTTTCCATAGAGAAGGCTGTTTATTGCAGTCCTAACCTACAGAAGTTTCCATAGAGAAGGGTGTGTTCTGGAGTCCTAACCTCCAGAAGGTTCCATAAAGAAGGCTGTGTTCTGCAGTCCTAACCTCCACAAGGTTCCATAGAGAAGGCTGTGTTCCAGCGTCCTATCCTCCAGAAGGTGCCATAGAGAAGGCTGTTTTTTGCAGTCCTAACCTCCAGAAGGTTCCATAGAGAAGTCTATGTTCTGGAGTCCTAACCTCTTGAAGGTTCCATAGATAAGGCTGTGTTCTGGAGTCCTAACCTCCAGAAGGTGCCATAGAGAAGGCTGTTTTTTGCAGTTCTAACCTTCAGAAGTTACCTTCGAGAAGGCTGTGCTCTGGTGTCCTAACATCCAGAAGGTCCCATGGAGAAGGCCATGATCTGGAGTCCTAACCTGCAGAAGGTGCCCTACGGAAGGCTGTGTTCCAGCATCCTAACCTCCTGAAGGTTTCAAAGAGAAGGCTGTGTTCCAGCGTCCCAAACTCCAGAAGGTTCAATAGAGAAGGATGTCTTCTGGAGTCCTAACTTCCAGAACGTTCCATAGAGAAGGCTGTGTTCCAGCTTCCTAACCTCCAGAAATTTCCATAGAGAAGGCTGTGTTCCAGCTACCTAACCTCCAGAAAGTTCCATAGAGAAGGCTGTGTTCCAGCTTCCTAACCTCCAGAAAGTTCCATAGAGAAGGCTTTCTTCTGTAGTCCTAACCTCCGGAAGGTTTTTTAGAGAAGGATGTATTCAGGAGTCCTAGCCTCCAGAGGTTCCATAGAATAGGCTGTGTTCTGGAGTCCTAACCTCCAGAAGGTTCCATAGAGAAGGCTGAGTTCTGGAGTCCTAACCTCCAGAAGGTTCCATAGATAAGGCTGTGTTCTGGAGTCCTAACCTCCAGAAGGTGCCATAGAGAAGGCTGTTTTTTGCAGTCCTAACCTCCAGAAGTTTCCATCGAGAAGGCTGTGCTCTGGTGTCCTAACATCCAGAAGGTTCCATAGAGAAGGACGATATCTGGAGTCCTAACCTCCAGAAGGTTCCATAGAGTAGGCTTTGTTCCAGCGTCCTAACCTCCAGAATGTTCCATAGAGAAGGATGTGTTCTGCAGTCCTAACCTCCGGAAGGTTACATCGAGAAGGCTGTGCTCTGTTCTCCTAACATTCAGAAGGTTCCATAGAGAAGGCCAAGATCTGGAGTCCTAACCTCCAGAAGGTGCCATAGAGAAGGCGGTGTCTGGAGTCCTAAACTCCAGAAAGTGCCATAGAGAAGGCTGTGTTCCAGTGTCCTAACCTCCGGAAGGTTCCATAGAGAAGGCTGTGTTCTGGAGGCTTAACCTCCAGAAGGTGCCATAGAGAAGGCTGTGTTCTGAAATGCTAACCTCCAGAAGGTTCCATAGAGAACGCTGTGTTCTGGAGTCCTAACCTCCATAAGGTGCCATAGAGAAGGCTGTTTTTTGCAGTCCTAACCTCCACAAGTTTCCATAGAGAAGGCTGTTTTTTGCAGTCCTAACATCCCAAAGTTTCCATAGAGAAGGCTGTGTTCTGGTGTACTACTCTCCAGAAGGTTCCATAGAGAAGGCCCTCATCTGGAATCCTAAACTCCGGTAGGTGCCATAGAGAAGGCTGTGTTCCAGAGTCCTAACCTCCCAAAGATTTCAGAGAGAAGGCTGTGTTCTGGATTCCTATCCTCTAGTAGTTGCCATAGAGAAGGCTGTGTTCTGGAGTCCTAACCTCCAGAGGTTCCATAGAGAATGCTGTTTTTTGCAGTTATAACCTCCAGAAGGTGCCATAGAGAAGGCTGTATTCTGGAGTCCTAACCTCCAGAAGGTGCCAAAGTGAAGGCTGTGTTCTGGAGTCCTAACCTCCAAAAGGTTCCATAGAGAACGCTGTTTTTTCAGTCCTAACCTCCAGAAGTTTCCATAGAGAAGGCTGTTTACTGCAGTCCTAACCTACAGAAGTTTCCATAGAGAAGGGTGTGTTCTGGAGTCCTAACCTCCAGAAGGTTCCATAAAGAAGGCTGTGTTCTGCAGTCCTAACCTCCACAAGGTTCCATAGAGAAGGCTGTGTTCCAGCGTCCTATCCTCCAGAAGGTGCCATAGAGAAGGCTGTTTTTTGCAGTCCTAACCTCCAGTAGGTTCCATAGAGAAGTCTGTGTTCTGGAGTCCTAACCTCCTGAAGGTTCCATAGATAAAGCTGTGTTCTGGAGTCCTAACCTCCAGAAGGTGCCATAGAGAAGGCGATGTTCTGGAGTCCTTACCTCCAGAAAGTGCCATAGAGAAGGCTGTGTTCCAGCGTCCTAACCTCTGGAAGGTTCCATCGAGAAGGCTGTGTTCTGGAGGCCTAACCTCCAGAAGGTGCCATAGAGAAGGCTGTGTTCTGAAATGCTAACCTCCAGAAGGTTCCATAGAGAACGCTGTGTTCCAGCGTTCTATCCTCCAGAAGGTTCCATAGAGAAGGCTGTGTTCTGGAGTCCTAACCTCCATAAGGTGCCATAGAGAAGGATGTTTTTTGAAGCCCTAACCTCCAGAAGTTTCCATAAAGAATGCTGTTTTTTGCAGTTATAACCTCCAGAAGGTGCCAAAGAGAAGGCTGTGTTCTGGAGTCCTAACCTCCAAAAGGTTCCATAGAGAAGGCTGTTTTTTCAGTCCTAACCTCCAGAAGTTTCCATAGAGAAGGCTGTTTATTGCAGTCCTAAGCTACAGAAGTTTCCATATATAAGGGTGTGTTCTGGAGTCCTAACCTCCAGAAGGTTCCATAAAGAAGGCTGTGTTCTGCAGTCCTAACCTCCACAAGGTTCCATAGAGAAGGCTGTGTTCCAGCGTCCTATCCTCCAGAAGGTGCCATAGAGAAGGCTGTTTTTTGCAGTCCTAACCTCCAGAAGGTTCCATAGAGAAGTCTATGTTCTGGAGTCCTAACCTCTTGAAGGTTCCATAGATAAGGCTGTGTTCTGGAGTCCTAACCTCCAGAAGGTGCCATAGAGAAGGCTGTTTTTTTGCAGTTCTAACCTGCAGAAGTTACCATCGAGAAGGCTGTGCTCTGGTGTCCTAACATCCAGAAGGTCCCATGGAGAAGGCCATGATCTGGAGTCCTAACCTGCAGAAGGTGCCCTACGGAAGGCTGTGTTCCAGCGTCCTAACCTCCTGAAGGTTTCAAAGAGAAGGCTGTGTTCCAGCGTCCCAAACTCCAGAAGGTTCAATAGAGAAGGATGTCTTCTGGAGTCCTAACTTCCAGAACGTTGCATAGAGAAGGCTGTGTTCCAGCTTCCTAACCTCCAGAAAGTTCCATAGAGAAGGCTGTGTTCCAGCTACCTAACCTCCAGAAAGTTCCATAGAGAAGGCTGTGTTCCAGCTTCCTAACCTCCAGAAAGTTCAATAGAGAAGGCTTTCTTCTGTATTCCTAACCTCCGGAAGGTTTTTTAGAGAAGGATGTATTCTGGAGTCCTAGCCTCCAAAGGTTCCATAGAGTAGGCTGTGTTCTGGAGTCCTAACCTCCAGAAGGTTCCATAGAGAAGGCTGAGTTCTGGAGTCCTAACCTCCAGAAGGTTCCATAGATAAGGCTGTGTTCTGGAGTACTAACCTCCAGAAGGTGCCATAGAGAAGGCTGTTTTTTGCAGTCCTAACCTCCAGAAGTTTCCATCGAGAAGGCTGTGCTCTGGTGTCCTAACATCCAGAAGGTTCCATAGAGAAGGACGATATCTGGAGTCCTAACCTCCAGAAGGTTCCATAGAGTAGGCTTTGTTCCAGCGTCCTAACCTCCAGAATGTTCCATAGAGAAGGATGTGTTCTGCAGTCCTAACCTCCGGAAGGTTACATCGAGAAGGCTGTGCTCTGTTCTCCTAACATTCAGAAGGTTCCATAGAGAAGGCCAAGATCTGGCGTCCTAACCTCCAGAAGGTGCCATAGAGAAGGCGGTGTCTGGAGTCCTAAACTCCAGAAAGTGCCATAGAGAAGGCTGTGTTCCAGTGTCCTAACCTCCGGAAGGTTCCATAGAGAAGGCTGTGTTCTGGAGGCTTAACCTCCAGAAGGTGCCATAGAGAAGGCTGTGTTCTGGAGTCCTAACCTCCAAAAGGTTCCATAGAGAACGCTGTTTTTTCAGTCCTAACCTAAAGAAGTTTCCATAGAGAAGGCTGTTTATTGCAGTCCTAACCTACAGAAGTTTCCATAGAGAAGGGTGTGTTCTGGAGTCCTAACCTCCAGAAGGTTCCATAAAGAAGGCTGTGTTCTGCAGTCCTAACCTCCACAAGGTTCCATAGAGAAGGCTGTGTTCCAGCGTCCTATCCTCCAGAAGGTGCCATAGAGAAGGCTGTTTTTTGCAGTCCTAACCTCCAGAAGGTTCCATAGAGAAGTCTGTGTTCTGGAGTCCTAACCTCCTGAAGGTTCCATAGATAAAGCTGTGTTCTGGAGTCCTAACCTCCAGAAGGTGCCATAGAGAAGGCGATGTTCTGGAGTCCTTACCTCCAGAAAGTGCCATAGAGAAGGCTGTGTTCCAGCGTCCTAACCTCTGGAAGGTTCCATCGAGAAGGCTGTGTTCTGGAGGCCTAACCTCCAGAAGGTGCCATAGAGAAGGCTGTGTTCTGAAATGCTAACCTCCAGAAGGTTCCATAGAGAACGCTGTGTTCCAGCGTTCTATCCTCCAGAAGGTTCCATAGAGAAGGCTGTGTTCTGGAGTCCTAACCTCCATAAGGTGCCATAGAGAAGGATGTTTTTTGAAGCCCTAACCTCCAGAAGTTTCCATAAAGAATGCTGTTTTTTGCAGTTATAACCTCCAGAAGGTGCCAAAGAGAAGGCTGTGTTCTGGAGTCCTAACCTCCAAAAGGTTCCATAGAGAAGGCTGTTTTTTCAGTCCTAACCTCCAGAAGTTTCCATAGAGAAGGCTGTTTATTGCAGTCCTAAGCTACAGAAGTTTCCATATATAAGGGTGTGTTCTGGAGTCCTAACCTCCAGAAGGTTCCATAAAGAAGGCTGTGTTCTGCAGTCCTAACCTCCACAAGGTTCCATAGAGAAGGCTGTGTTCCAGCGTCCTATCCTCCAGAAGGTGCCATAGAGAAGGCTGTTTTTTGCAGTCCTAACCTCCAGAAGGTTCCATAGAGAAGTCTATGTTCTGGAGTCCTAACCTCTTGAAGGTTCCATAGATAAGGCTGTGTTCTGGAGTCCTAACCTCCAGAAGGTGCCATAGAGAAGGCTGTTTTTTTGCAGTTCTAACCTGCAGAAGTTACCATCGAGAAGGCTGTGCTCTGGTGTCCTAACATCCAGAAGGTCCCATGGAGAAGGCCATGATCTGGAGTCCTAACCTGCAGAAGGTGCCCTACGGAAGGCTGTGTTCCAGCGTCCTAACCTCCTGAAGGTTTCAAAGAGAAGGCTGTGTTCCAGCGTCCCAAACTCCAGAAGGTTCAATAGAGAAGGATGTCTTCTGGAGTCCTAACTTCCAGAACGTTGCATAGAGAAGGCTGTGTTCCAGCTTCCTAACCTCCAGAAAGTTCCATAGAGAAGGCTGTGTTCCAGCTACCTAACCTCCAGAAAGTTCCATAGAGAAGGCTGTGTTCCAGCTTCCTAACCTCCAGAAAGTTCAATAGAGAAGGCTTTCTTCTGTATTCCTAACCTCCGGAAGGTTTTTTAGAGAAGGATGTATTCTGGAGTCCTAGCCTCCAAAGGTTCCATAGAGTAGGCTGTGTTCTGGAGTCCTAACCTCCAGAAGGTTCCATAGAGAAGGCTGAGTTCTGGAGTCCTAACCTCCAGAAGGTTCCATAGATAAGGCTGTGTTCTGGAGTACTAACCTCCAGAAGGTGCCATAGAGAAGGCTGTTTTTTGCAGTCCTAACCTCCAGAAGTTTCCATCGAGAAGGCTGTGCTCTGGTGTCCTAACATCCAGAAGGTTCCATAGAGAAGGACGATATCTGGAGTCCTAACCTCCAGAAGGTTCCATAGAGTAGGCTTTGTTCCAGCGTCCTAACCTCCAGAATGTTCCATAGAGAAGGATGTGTTCTGCAGTCCTAACCTCCGGAAGGTTACATCGAGAAGGCTGTGCTCTGTTCTCCTAACATTCAGAAGGTTCCATAGAGAAGGCCAAGATCTGGCGTCCTAACCTCCAGAAGGTGCCATAGAGAAGGCGGTGTCTGGAGTCCTAAACTCCAGAAAGTGCCATAGAGAAGGCTGTGTTCCAGTGTCCTAACCTCCGGAAGGTTCCATAGAGAAGGCTGTGTTCTGGAGGCTTAACCTCCAGAAGGTGCCATAGAGAAGGCTGTGTTCTGGAGTCCTAACCTCCAAAAGGTTCCATAGAGAACGCTGTTTTTTCAGTCCTAACCTAAAGAAGTTTCCATAGAGAAGGCTGTTTATTGCAGTCCTAACCTACAGAAGTTTCCATAGAGAAGGGTGTGTTCTGGAGTCCTAACCTCCAGAAGGTTCCATAAAGAAGGCTGTGTTCTGCAGTCCTAACCTCCACAAGGTTCCATAGAGAAGGCTGTGTTCCAGCGTCCTATCCTCCAGAAGGTGCCATAGAGAAGGCTGTTTTTTGCAGTCCTAACCTCCAGAAGGTTCCATAGAGAAGTCTGTGTTCTGGAGTCCTAACCTCCTGAAGGTTCCATAGATAAAGCTGTGTTCTGGAGTCCTAACCTCCAGAAGGTGCCATAGAGAAGGCGATGTTCTGGAGTCCTTACCTCCAGAAAGTGCCATAGAGAAGGCTGTGTTCCAGCGTCCTAACCTCTGGAAGGTTCCATCGAGAAGGCTGTGTTCTGGAGGCCTAACCTCCAGAAGGTGCCATAGAGAAGGCTGTGTTCTGAAATGCTAACCTCCAGAAGGTTCCATAGAGAACGCTGTGTTCCAGCGTTCTATCCTCCAGAAGGTTCCATAGAGAAGGCTGTGTTCTGGAGTCCTAACCTCCATAAGGTGCCATAGAGAAGGATGTTTTTTGAAGCCCTAACCTACAGAAGTTTCCATAAAGAATGCTGTTTTTTGCAGTTATAACCTCCAGAAGGTGCCAAAGAGAAGGCTGTGTTCTGGAGTCCTAACCTCCAAAAGGTTCCATAGAGAAGGCTGTTTTTTCAGTCCTAACCTCCAGAAGTTTCCATAGAGAAGGCTGTTTATTGCAGTCCTAAGCTACAGAAGTTTCCATATATAAGGGTGTGTTCTGGAGTCCTAACCTCCAGAAGGTTCCATAAAGAAGGCTGTGTTCTGCAGTCCTAACCTCCACAAGGTTCCATAGAGAAGGCTGTGTTCCAGCGTCCTATCCTCCAGAAGGTGCCATAGAGAAGGCTGTTTTTTGCAGTCCTAACCTCCAGAAGGTTCCATAGAGAAGTCTATGTTCTGGAGTCCTAACCTCTTGAAGGTTCCATAGATAAGGCTGTGTTCTGGAGTCCTAACCTCCAGAAGGTGCCATAGAGAAGGCTGTTTTTTTGCAGTTCTAACCTGCAGAAGTTACCATCGAGAAGGCTGTGCTCTGGTGTCCTAACATCCAGAAGGTCCCATGGAGAAGGCCATGATCTGGAGTCCTAACCTGCAGAAGGTGCCCTACGGAAGGCTGTGTTCCAGCGTCCTAACCTCCTGAAGGTTTCAAAGAGAAGGCTGTGTTCCAGCGTCCCAAACTCCAGAAGGTTCAATAGAGAAGGATGTCTTCTGGAGTCCTAACTTCCAGAACGTTGCATAGAGAAGGCTGTGTTCCAGCTTCCTAACCTCCAGAAAGTTCCATAGAGAAGGCTGTGTTCCAGCTACCTAACCTCCAGAAAGTTCCATAGAGAAGGCTGTGTTCCAGCTTCCTAACCTCCAGAAAGTTCAATAGAGAAGGCTTTCTTCTGTAGTCCTAACCTCCGGAAGGTTTTTTAGAGAAGGATGTATTCTGGAGTCCTAGCCTCCAAAGGTTCCATAGAGTAGGCTGTGTTCTGGAGTCCTAACCTCCAGAAGGTTCCATAGAGAAGGCTGAGTTCTGGAGTCCTAACCTCCAGAAGGTTCCATAGATAAGGCTGTGTTCTGGAGTACTAACCTCCAGAAGGTGCCATAGAGAAGGCTGTTTTTTGCAGTCCTAACCTCCAGAAGTTTCCATCGAGAAGGCTGTGCTCTGGTGTCCTAACATCCAGAAGGTTCCATAGAGAAGGACGATATCTGGAGTCCTAACCTCCAGAAGGTTCCATAGAGTAGGCTTTGTTCCAGCGTCCTAACCTCCAGAATGTTCCATAGAGAAGGATGTGTTCTGCAGTCCTAACCTCCGGAAGGTTACATCGAGAAGGCTGTGCTCTGTTCTCCTAACATTCAGAAGGTTCCATAGAGAAGGCCAAGATCTGGCGTCCTAACCTCCAGAAGGTGCCATAGAGAAGGCGGTGTCTGGAGTCCTAAACTCCAGAAAGTGCCATAGAGAAGGCTGTGTTCCAGTGTCCTAACCTCCGGAAGGTTCCATAGAGAAGGCTGTGTTCTGGAGGCTTAACCTCCAGAAGGTGCCATAGAGAAGGCTGTGTTCTGGAGTCCTAACCTCCAAAAGGTTCCATAGAGAACGCTGTTTTTTCAGTCCTAACCTAAAGAAGTTTCCATAGAGAAGGCTGTTTATTGCAGTCCTAACCTACAGAAGTTTCCATAGAGAAGGGTGTGTTCTGGAGTCCTAACCTCCAGAAGGTTCCATAAAGAAGGCTGTGTTCTGCAGTCCTAACCTCCACAAGGTTCCATAGAGAAGGCTGTGTTCCAGCGTCCTATCCTCCAGAAGGTGCCATAGAGAAGGCTGTTTTTTGCAGTCCTAACCTCCAGAAGGTTCCATAGAGAAGTCTGTGTTCTGGAGTCCTAACCTCCTGAAGGTTCCATAGATAAAGCTGTGTTCTGGAGTCCTAACCTCCAGAAGGTGCCATAGAGAAGGCGATGTTCTGGAGTCCTTACCTCCAGAAAGTGCCATAGAGAAGGCTGTGTTCCAGCGTCCTAACCTCTGGAAGGTTCCATCGAGAAGGCTGTGTTCTGGAGGCCTAACCTCCAGAAGGTGCCATAGAGAAGGCTGTGTTCTGAAATGCTAACCTCCAGAAGGTTCCATAGAGAACGCTGTGTTCCAGCGTTCTATCCTCCAGAAGGTTCCATAGAGAAGGCTGTGTTCTGGAGTCCTAACCTCCATAAGGTGCCATAGAGAAGGATGTTTTTTGAAGCCCTAACCTCCAGAAGTTTCCATAAAGAATGCTGTTTTTTGCAGTTATAACCTCCAGAAGGTGCCAAAGAGAAGGCTGTGTTCTGGAGTCCTAACCTCCAAAAGGTTCCATAGAGAAGGCTGTTTTTTCAGTCCTAACCTCCAGAAGTTTCCATAGAGAAGGCTGTTTATTGCAGTCCTAAGCTACAGAAGTTTCCATATATAAGGGTGTGTTCTGGAGTCCTAACCTCCAGAAGGTTCCATAAAGAAGGCTGTGTTCTGCAGTCCTAACCTCCACAAGGTTCCATAGAGAAGGCTGTGTTCCAGCGTCCTATCCTCCAGAAGGTGCCATAGAGAAGGCTGTTTTTTGCAGTCCTAACCTCCAGAAGGTTCCATAGAGAAGTCTATGTTCTGGAGTCCTAACCTCTTGAAGGTTCCATAGATAAGGCTGTGTTCTGGAGTCCTAACCTCCAGAAGGTGCCATAGAGAAGGCTGTTTTTTTGCAGTTCTAACCTGCAGAAGTTACCATCGAGAAGGCTGTGCTCTGGTGTCCTAACATCCAGAAGGTCCCATGGAGAAGGCCATGATCTGGAGTCCTAACCTGCAGAAGGTGCCCTACGGAAGGCTGTGTTCCAGCGTCCTAACCTCCTGAAGGTTTCAAAGAGAAGGCTGTGTTCCAGCGTCCCAAACTCCAGAAGGTTCAATAGAGAAGGATGTCTTCTGGAGTCCTAACTTCCAGAACGTTGCATAGAGAAGGCTGTGTTCCAGCTTCCTAACCTCCAGAAAGTTCCATAGAGAAGGCTGTGTTCCAGCTACCTAACCTCCAGAAAGTTCCATAGAGAAGGCTGTGTTCCAGCTTCCTAACCTCCAGAAAGTTCAATAGAGAAGGCTTTCTTCTGTAGTCCTAACCTCCGGAAGGTTTTTTAGAGAAGGATGTATTCTGGAGTCCTAGCCTCCAAAGGTTCCATAGAGTAGGCTGTGTTCTGGAGTCCTAACCTCCAGAAGGTTCCATAGAGAAGGCTGAGTTCTGGAGTCCTAACCTCCAGAAGGTTCCATAGATAAGGCTGTGTTCTGGAGTACTAACCTCCAGAAGGTGCCATAGAGAAGGCTGTTTTTTGCAGTCCTAACCTCCAGAAGTTTCCATCGAGAAGGCTGTGCTCTGGTGTCCTAACATCCAAAAGGTTCCATAGAGAAGGACGATATCTGGAGTCCTAACCTCCAGAAGGTTCCATAGAGTAGGCTTTGTTCCAGCGTCCTAACCTCCAGAATGTTCCATAGAGAAGGATGTGTTCTGCAGTCCTAACCTCCGGAAGGTTACATCGAGAAGGCTGTGCTCTGTTCTCCTAACATTCAGAAGGTTCCATAGAGAAGGCCAAGATCTGGCGTCCTAACCTCCAGAAGGTACCATAGAGAAGGCGGTGTCTGGAGTCCTAAACTCCAGAAAGTGCCATAGAGAAGGCTGTGTTCCAGTGTCCTAACCTCCGGAAGGTTCCATAGAGAAGGCTGTGTTCTGGAGGCTTAACCTCCAGAAGGTGCCATAGAGAAGGCTGTGTTCTGGAGTCCTAACCTCCAAAAGGTTCCATAGAGAACGCTGTTTTTTCAGTCCTAACCTAAAGAAGTTTCCATAGAGAAGGCTGTTTATTGCAGTCCTAACCTACAGAAGTTTCCATAGAGAAGGGTGTGTTCTGGAGTCCTAACCTCCAGAAGGTTCCATAAAGAAGGCTGTGTTCTGCAGTCCTAACCTCCACAAGGTTCCATAGAGAAGGCTGTGTTCCAGCGTCCTATCCTCCAGAAGGTGCCATAGAGAAGGCTGTTTTTTGCAGTCCTAACCTCCAGAAGGTTCCATAGAGAAGTCTGTGTTCTGGAGTCCTAACCTCCTGAAGGTTCCATAGATAAAGCTGTGTTCTGGAGTCCTAACCTCCAGAAGGTGCCATAGAGAAGGCGATGTTCTGGAGTCCTTACCTCCAGAAAGTGCCATAGAGAAGGCTGTGTTCCAGCGTCCTAACCTCTGGAAGGTTCCATCGAGAAGGCTGTGTTCTGGAGGCCTAACCTCCAGAAGGTGCCATAGAGAAGGCTGTGTTCTGAAATGCTAACCTCCAGAAGGTTCCATAGAGAACGCTGTGTTCCAGCGTTCTATCCTCCAGAAGGTTCCATAGAGAAGGCTGTGTTCTGGAGTCCTAACCTCCATAAGGTGCCATAGAGAAGGATGTTTTTTGAAGCCCTAACCTCCAGAAGTTTCCATAAAGAATGCTGTTTTTTGCAGTTATAACCTCCAGAAGGTGCCAAAGAGAAGGCTGTGTTCTGGAGTCCTAACCTCCAAAAGGTTCCATAGAGAAGGCTGTTTTTTCAGTCCTAACCTCCAGAAGTTTCCATAGAGAAGGCTGTTTATTGCAGTCCTAAGCTACAGAAGTTTCCATATATAAGGGTGTGTTCTGGAGTCCTAACCTCCAGAAGGTTCCATAAAGAAGGCTGTGTTCTGCAGTCCTAACCTCCACAAGGTTCCATAGAGAAGGCTGTGTTCCAGCGTCCTATCCTCCAGAAGGTGCCATAGAGAAGGCTGTTTTTTGCAGTCCTAACCTCCAGAAGGTTCCATAGAGAAGTCTATGTTCTAGAGTCCTAACCTCTTGAAGGTTCCATAGATAAGGCTGTGTTCTGGAGTCCTAACCTCCAGAAGGTGCCATAGAGAAGGCTGTTTTTTTGCAGTTCTAACCTGCAGAAGTTACCATCGAGAAGGCTGTGCTCTGGTGTCCTAACATCCAGAAGGTCCCATGGAGAAGGCCATGATCTGGAGTCCTAACCTGCAGAAGGTGCCCTACGGAAGGCTGTGTTCCAGCGTCCTAACCTCCTGAAGGTTTCAAAGAGAAGGCTGTGTTCCAGCGTCCCAAACTCCAGAAGGTTCAATAGAGAAGGATGTCTTCTGGAGTCCTAACTTCCAGAACGTTGCATAGAGAAGGCTGTGTTCCAGCTTCCTAACCTCCAGAAAGTTCCATAGAGAAGGCTGTGTTCCAGCTACCTAACCTCCAGAAAGTTCCATAGAGAAGGCTGTGTTCCAGCTTCCTAACCTCCAGAAAGTTCAATAGAGAAGGCTTTCTTCTGTAGTCCTAACCTCCGGAAGGTTTTTTAGAGAAGGATGTATTCTGGAGTCCTAGCCTCCAAAGGTTCCATAGAGTAGGCTGTGTTCTGGAGTCCTAACCTCCAGAAGGTTCCATAGAGAAGGCTGAGTTCTGGAGTCCTAACCTCCAGAAGGTTCCATAGATAAGGCTGTGTTCTGGAGTACTAACCTCCAGAAGGTGCCATAGAGAAGGCTGTTTTTTGCAGTCCTAACCTCCAGAAGTTTCCATCGAGAAGGCTGTGCTCTGGTGTCCTAACATCCAGAAGGTTCCATAGAGAAGGACGATATCTGGAGTCCTAACCTCCAGAAGGTTCCATAGAGTAGGCTTTGTTCCAGCGTCCTAACCTCCAGAATGTTCCATAGAGAAGGATGTGTTCTGCAGTCCTAACCTCCGGAAGGTTACATCGAGAAGGCTGTGCTCTGTTCTCCTAACATTCAGAAGGTTCCATAGAGAAGGCCAAGATCTGGCGTCCTAACCTCCAGAAGGTGCCATAGAGAAGGCGGTGTCTGGAGTCCTAAACTCCAGAAAGTGCCATAGAGAAGGCTGTGTTCCAGTGTCCTAACCTCCGGAAGGTTCCATAGAGAAGGCTGTGTTCTGGAGGCTTAACCTCCAGAAGGTGCCATAGAGAAGGCTGTGTTCTGGAGTCCTAACCTCCAAAAGGTTCCATAGAGAACGCTGTTTTTTCAGTCCTAACCTAAAGAAGTTTCCATAGAGAAGGCTGTTTATTGCAGTCCTAACCTACAGAAGTTTCCATAGAGAAGGGTGTGTTCTGGAGTCCTAACCTCCAGAAGGTTCCATAAAGAAGGCTGTGTTCTGCAGTCCTAACCTCCACAAGGTTCCATAGAGAAGGCTGTGTTCCAGCGTCCTATCCTCCAGAAGGTGCCATAGAGAAGGCTGTTTTTTGCAGTCCTAACCTCCAGAAGGTTCCATAGAGAAGTCTGTGTTCTGGAGTCCTAACCTCCTGAAGGTTCCATAGATAAAGCTGTGTTCTGGAGTCCTATCCTCCAGAAGGTTCCATAGAGAAGGCTGTTTTTTGCAGTCCTAACCTCCAGAAGTTGCTATAGAGAAGGCTGTTTTTTGCAGTCCTAACCTCCAAGGTGCAATAGAGAAGGCTGTATTCTGGGAAGTCCTAACCTCCAGAAGGTTCCATAGAGAAGGCTGTGTTCCAGCGTCCTAACTTCCAGAAGGTTCCATAGAGAAGGCTGTGTTCCAACGTCCTAACTTCCAGAAAGTTCCATAGAGTAGGCTGCGTTCTGGAGTCCTAACCTCCAGATGGTTCCATAGAGAAGGCTGTTTTTTGCAGTCCTAACCTCCAGAAGGTGCCATAGAGAAGGCTGTTTTTTGCAGTCCTAACCTGCAGAAGTTTTCATAGAGAAGGCTGTGTTCCAGTGTCCTAACTTCCGGAAGGTTCCATATAGAATGCTGTGGTCTGGAGTCCTAACCTCTAGAAGGTTCCATAGAGAAGGCTGTGTTCTTGACTCCTAACCTTCAGAAGATGCCATAGAGAAGGCTGTGTTCCAGCGTTTTAACCGCCAGAAGGTTCCATAGAGAAGCCTGTGTTCTGGAGTCCTTGCCTCCAGAGGTTCCATAGAGAAGGTTCTGTTCCGGAGTCCTAACCTTCAGAAGGTGCCATAGAGAAGGCTGTGTTCCGGCGTTTTAACCGCCAGAAGGTTCCATAGAGAAGGCTGTGTTCTGGAGTCCTAACCTCCAGAAGGTTCTTTAGAGTAGGCTGTGTTCCAGCGTCCTACTCTCCAGAATGTACCATAGAGAAGGATGTGTTCTGGAGTCCTAACCTCTAGAAGGTTCCATTGAGAAAGCTGTGCTCTGGTGTCCTAACATCCAGATGGTTCCATAGAGAAAGCCGAGATCTGGAGTCCTAACCTCCAGAAGGTGCCATAGAGAAGGAGGTGTTCTAGAGTCCTAACCTCCAGTAAGTGCCATAGAGAAGGCTGTGTTCCAGCGTCCTAACCTCCAGAACGTTCCATAGAGAAGGCTGTGATCCAGCGTTTTATCCGCCAGAAGGTGCCATAGAGAAGGCTGTGTTCTGGAGTCCTAACCTCCAGAAGATTCCATAGAGTAGGCTTTGTTTCAGCGTCCTAACCTCCAGAAGGTTCCATAGATAAGGCTGTGTTCTGGATTCCTAACCTCCAGAATGTTCCATAGAATAGGATGTGTTCTGGAGTCCTAACCTCCAGAAGGTTCCATAGAGAAGGCTGTGTTCTGGAGTCCTAACCTCCTGAAGGTTCCATAGATAAGGCTGTGTTCTGGAGTCCTATCCTCCAGAAGGTTCCATAGATAAGGCTGTGTTCTGGATTCCCAACCTCCAGAATTTTCCATAGAGAAGGATGTTTTCTGGAGTCCTAACCTCCAGAAGGTTCCATAGAGAAGGCTGTGCTCTGGTGTCCTAACATCCAGAAGGTTCCATAGAGAAGGCTGTGTTCTGGAGTCCTAACCTCCAGAAGGTTCCATAGAGAAGGCTGTGTTCCAGCGTCCTAACCTCCAAAAGTTCCATAGAGAAGGCTTTGTTCTGGAGTCCTTACCTCCAGAAAGTGCGATAAAGAAGGCTGTGTTCCAGCGTCCTAACTTCCAGAAGGTTCCATGGAGAAGGCTGCGTTCTCGAGTCCTAACCTCCAGAAGATTTCATAGAGAAGGCTGTGTTCCAGCCTACTAACATCCAGCAGGTTCCATAGAGAAGGCTGTATTCCAGGGTCCTAACCTCCAGAAGGTTCCATAGACAAGGCTGTATTCTGGAGTCCTAGCCTCCAGAAATTCCATAGAGAAGGTTGTGTTCTGGAGTCCTAACCTCCAGAAGGTGCCATAGAGAAGGCTGTGTTCCAGCTTCCTAACCTCCAGAAAGTTCCATAGAGAAGGCTGTGTTCCAGCTTCCTAACCTCCAGAAAGTTCCATAGAGAAGGCTGTGTTCCAGCTTCCTAACCTCCAGAAAGTTCCATAGAGAAGGCTGTGTTCCAGCTTCCTAACCTCCAGAAAGTTCCATAGAGAAGGCTTTCTTCTGTAGTCCTAACCTCCGGGAGGTTCCTTAGAGAAGGCTGTATTCTGGAGTCCTAGCCTCCAGAGGTTCCATAGAGAAGGCTGTGTTCTGGAGTCCCAACCTCCAGAAGGTTCCATAGAGAAGGCTGTGTTCTGGAGTCCTAACCTCCAGAAGGTGCCATAGAGAAGGCTGTTTTTTGCAGTCCTAACCTCCAGAAGTTTCCATCGAGCAGGCTATTTTTGGCGGTCCTAACCTCCAGAAGTTTCCATTGAGAAGGCTGTGCTCTGGTGTCCTAACATCCAGAAGGTTCCATAGAGAAGGCCGAGATCTGGAGTCCTAACCTCCAGAAGGTTCCGTAGAGTAGGCTTTGTTCCAGCGTACTAACCTCCAGAATGTTCCATAGAGAAGGATGTGTTCTGCAGTCCTAACCTCCAGAAGGTTACATCGAGAAGTCTGTGCTCTGGTCTCCTAACATCCAGAAGGTTACATAGAGAAGGCCGTGATCTGGAGTCCTAACCTCCAGAAGGTGCCATAGAGAAGGCGATGTTCTGGAGTCCTTACCTCCAGAAAGTGCCATAGAGAAGGCTGTGTTCCAGCGTCCTAACCTCTGGAAGGTTCCATCGAGAAGGCTGTGTTATGGAGGCCTAACCTCCAGAAGGTGCCATAGAGAAGGCTGTGTTCTGAAATGCTAACCTCCAGAAGGTTCCATAGAGAACGCCGTGTTCCAGCGTTCTATCCTCCACAAGGTTCCATAGAGAAGGCTGTGTTCTGGAGTCCTAACCTCCATAAGGTGCCATAGAGAAGGATGTTTTTTGAAGCCCTAACCTCCAGAAGTTTCCATAAAGAATGCTGTTTTTTGCAGTTATAACCTCCAGAAGATGCCAAAGAGAAGGCTGTGTTCTGGAGTCCTAACCTCCAAAAGGTTCCATAGAGAAGGCTGTTTTTTCAGTCCTAACCTCCAGAAGTTTCCATAGAGAAGGCTGTTTATTGCAGTCCTAACCTACAGAAGTTTCCATAGAGAAGGGTGTGTTCTGGAGTCCTAACCTCCAGAAGGTTCCATAAAGAAGGCTGTGTTCTGCAGTCCTAACCTCCACAAGGTTCCATAGAGAAGGCTGTGTTCCAGCGTCCTATCCTCCAGAAGGTGCCATAGAGAAGGCTGTTTTTTGCAGTCCTAACCTCCAGAAGGTTCCATAGAGAAGTCTGTGTTCTGGAGTCCTAACCTCTTGAAGGTTCCATAGATAAGGCTGTGTTCTGGAGTCCTAACCTCCAGAAGGTGCCATAGAGAAGGCTGTTTTTTGCAGTTCTAACCTTCAGAAGTTACCTTCGAGAAGGCTGTGCTCTGGTGTCCTAACATCCAGAAGGTCCCATGGAGAAGGCCATGATCTGGAGTCCTAACCTGCAGAAGGTGCCCTACGGAAGGCTGTGTTCCAGCATCCTAACCTCCTGAAGGTTTCAAAGAGAAGGCTGTGTTCCAGCGTCCCAAACTCCAGAAGGTTCAATAGAGAAGGATGTCTTCTGGAGTCCTAACTTCCAGAACGTTCCATAGAGAAGGCTGTGTTCCAGCTTCCTAACCTCCAGAAATTTCCATAGAGAAGTCTGTGTTCCAGCTACCTAACCTCCAGAAAGTTCCATAGAGAAGGCTGTGTTATAGCTTCCTAACCTCCAGAAAGTTCCATAGAGAAGGCTTTCTTCTGTAGTCCTAACCTCCGGAAGGTTTTTTAGAGAAGGATGTATTCAGGAGTCCTAGCCTCCAGAGGTTCCATAGAATAGGCTGTGTTCTGGAGTCCTAACCTCCAGAAGGTTCCATAGAGAAGGCTGAGTTCTGGAGTCCTAACCTCCAGAAGGTTCCATAGATAAGGCTGTGTTCTGGAGTCCTAACCTCCATAAGGTGCCATAGAGAAGGCTGTTTTTTGCAGTCCTAACCTCCAGAAGTTTCCATCGAGAAGGCTGTGCTCTGGTGTCCTAACATCCAGAAGGTTCCATAGAAAAGGACGATATCTGGAGTCCTAACCTCCAGAAGGTTCCATAGAGTAGGCTTTGTTCCAGCGTCCTAACCTCCAGAATGTTCCATAGAGAAGGATGTGTTCTGCAGTCCTAACCTCCGGAAGGTTACATCGAGAAGGCTGTGCTCTGTTCTCCTAACATTCAGAAGGTTCCATAGAGAAGGCCAAGATCTGGAGTCCTAACCTCCAGAAGGTGCCATAGAGAAGGCGGTGTCTGGAGTCCTAAACTCCAGAAAGTGCCATAGAGAAGGCTGTGTTCCAGTGTCCTAACCTCCGGAAGGTTCCATAGAGAAGGCTGTGTTCTGGAGGCTTAACCTCCAGAAGGTGCCATAGAGAAGGCTGTGTTCTGAAATGCTAACCTCCAGAAGGTTCCATAGAGAACGCTGTGTTCTGGAATCCTAACCTCCAGAAGGTGCCATAGAGAAGGATGTTTTTTGCAGTCCTAACCTCCACAAGTTTCCATAGAGAAGGCTGTTTTTTGCAGTCCTAACATCCCAAAGTTTCCATAGAGAAGGCTGTGTTCTGGTGTACTACTCTCCAGAAGGTTCCATAGAGAAGGCCCTCATCTGGAATCCTAAACTCCGGTAGGTGCCATAGAGAAGGCTGTGTTCCAGAGTCCTAACCTCCCAAAGATTTCAGAGAGAAGGCTGTGTTCTGGATTCCTAACCTCTAGTAGTTGCCATAGAGAAGGCTGTGTTCTGGAGTCCTAACCTCCAGAGGTTCCATAGAGAATGCTGTTTTTTGCAGTTATAACCTCCAGAAGGTGCCATAGAGAAGGCTGTATTCTGGAGTCCTAACCTCCAGAAGGTGCCAAAGAGAAGGCTGTGTTCTGGAGTCCTAACCTCCAAAAGGTTCCATAGAGAACGCTGTTTTTTCAGTCCTAACCTCCAGAAGTTTCCATAGAGAAGGCTGTTTATTGCAGTCCTAACCTACAGAAGTTTCCATAGAGAAGGGTGTGTTCTGGAGTCCTAACCTCCAGAAGGTTCCATAAAGAAGGCTGTGTTCTGCAGTCCTAACCTCCACAAGTTTCCATAGAGAAGGCTGTGTTCCAGCGTCCTATCCTCCAGAAGGTGCCATAGAGAAGGCTGTTTTTTGCAGTCCTAACCTCCAGAAGGTTCCATAGGGAAGTCTGTGTTCTGGAGTCCTAACCTCCTGAAGGTTCCATAGATAAAGCTGTGTTCTGGAGTCCTAACCTCCAGAAGGTGCCATAGAGAAGGCGATGTTCTGGAGTCCTTACCTCCAGAAAGTGCCATAGAGAAGGCTGTGTTCCAGCGTCCTAACCTCTGGAAGGTTCCATCGAGAAGGCTGTGTTCTGGAGGCCTAACCTCCAGAAGGTGCCATAGAGAAGGCTGTGTTCTGAAATGCTAACCTCCAGAAGGTTCCATAGAGAACGCTGTGTTCCAGCGTTCTATCCTCCAGAAGGTTCCATAGAGAAGGCTGTGTTCTGGAGTCCTAACCTCCATAAGGTGCCATAGAGAAGGATGTTTTTTGAAGCCCTAACCTCCAGAAGTTTCCATAAAGAATGCTGTTTTTTGCAGTTATAACCTCCAGAAGGTGCCAAAGAGAAGGCTGTGTTCTGGAGTCCTAACCTCCAAAAGGTTCCATAGAGAAGGCTGTTTTTTCAGTCCTAACCTCCAGAAGTTTCCATAGAGAAGGCTGTTTATTGCAGTCCTAAGCTACAGAAGTTTCCATATATAAGGGTGTGTTCTGGAGTCCTAACCTCCAGAAGGTTCCATAAAGAAGGCTGTGTTCTGCAGTCCTAACCTCCACAAGGTTCCATAGAGAAGGCTGTGTTCCAGCGTCCTATCCTCCAGAAGGTGCCATAGAGAAGGCTGTTTTTTGCAGTCCTAACCTCCAGAAGGTTCCATAGAGAAGTCTATGTTCTGGAGTCCTAACCTCTTGAAGGTTCCATAGATAAGGCTGTGTTCTGGAGTCCTAACCTCCAGAAGGTGCCATAGAGAAGGCTGTTTTTTTGCAGTTCTAACCTGCAGAAGTTACCATCGAGAAGGCTGTGCTCTGGTGTCCTAACATCCAGAAGGTCCCATGGAGAAGGCCATGATCTGGAGTCCTAACCTGCAGAAGGTGCCCTACGGAAGGCTGTGTTCCAGCGTCCTAACCTCCTGAAGGTTTCAAAGAGAAGGCTGTGTTCCAGCGTCCCAAACTCCAGAAGGTTCAATAGAGAAGGATGTCTTCTGGAGTCCTAACTTCCAGAACGTTCCATAGAGAAGGCTGTGTTCCAGCTTCCTAACCTCCAGAAAGTTCCATAGAGAAGGCTGTGTTCCAGCTACCTAACCTCCAGAGAGTTCCATAGAGAAGGCTGTGTTCCAGCTTCCTAACCTCCAGAAAGTTCCATAGAGAAGGCTTTCTTCTGTAGTCCTAACCTCCGGAAGGTTTTTTAGAGAAGGATGTATTCTGGAGTCCTAGCCTCCAAAGGTTCCATAGAGTAGGCTGTGTTCTGGAGTCCTAACCTCCAGAAGGTTCCATAGAGAAGGCTGAGTTCTGGAGTCCTAACCTCCAGAAGGTTCCATAGATAAGGCTGTGTTCTGGAGTACTAACCTCCAGAAGGTGCCATAGAGAAGGCTGTTTTTTGCAGTCCTAACCTCCAGAAGTTTCCATCGAGAAGGCTGTGCTCTGGTGTCCTAACATCCAGAAGGTTCCATAGAGAAGGACGATATCTGGAGTCCTAACCTCCAGAAGGTTCCATAGAGTAGGATTTGTTCCAGCGTCCTAACCTCCAGAATGTTCCATAGAGAAGGATGTGTTCTGCAGTCCTAACCTCCGGAAGGTTACATCGAGAAGGCTGTGCTCTGTTCTCCTAACATTCAGAAGGTTCCATAGAGAAGGCCAAGATCTGGAGTCCTAACCTCCAGAAGGTGCCATAGAGAAGGCGGTGTCTGGAGTCCTAAACTCCAGAAAGTGCCATAGAGAAGGCTGTGTTCCAGTGTCCTAACCTCCGGAAGGTTCCATAGAGAAGGCTGTGTTCTGGAGGCTTAACCTCCAGAAGGTGCCATAGAGAAGGCTGTGTTCTGGAGTCCTAACCTCCAAAAGGTTCCATAGAGAACGCTGTTTTTTCAGTCCTAACCTCCAGAAGTTTCCATAGAGAAGGCTGTTTATTGCAGTCCTAACCTACAGAAGTTTCCATAGAGAAGGGTGTGTTCTGGAGTCCTAACCTCCAGAAGGTTCCATAAAGAAGGCTGTGTTCTGCAGTCCTAACCTCCACAAGGTTCCATAGAGAAGGCTGTGTTCCAGCGTCCTATCCTCCAGAAGGTGCCATAGAGAAGGCTGTTTTTTGCAGTCCTAATCTCCAGAAGGTTCCATAGAGAAGTCTGTGTTCTGGAGTCCTAACCTCCTGAAGGTTCCATAGATAAAGCTGTGTTCTGGAGTCCTAACCTCCAGAAGGTTCCATAGAGAAGGCTGTGTTCCAGCGTCCTAACTTCCAGAAGGTTCCATAGAGAAGGCTCCGTTCTGGAGTCCTAACTTCCAGAAGGTTCCATAGAGAAGGCTGTTTTTTGCAGTCCTAACCTCCAGAAGTTGCTATAGAGAAGGCTGTTTTTTGCAGTCCTAACCTCCAAGGTGCAATAGAGAAGGCTGTATTCTGGGAAGTCCTAACTTCCAGAAGGTTCCATAGAGAAGGCTGTGTTCCAGCGTCCTAACTTCCAGAAGGTTCCATAGAGAAGGCTGTGTTCCAACGTCCTAACTTCCAGAAAGTTCCATAGAGTAGGCTGCGTTCTGGAGTCCTAACCTCCAGATGGTTCCATAGAGAAGGCTGTTTTTTGCAGTCCTAACCTCCAGAAGGTGCCATAGAGAAGGCTGTTTTTTGCAGTCCTAACCTGCAGAAGTTTTCATAGAGAAGGCTGTGTTCCAGTGTCCTAACTTCCGGAAGGTTCCATAGAGAAGGCTGTGTTTTGGAGTCCTAACTTCCAGAAGGTTCCATAGAGAAGACTGTGTTCCAGCGTCCTATCCTCCAGAAGGTGCCATAGAGAAGGCTGTTTTTTGCAGTCCTAACCTGCAGAAGTTTCCATAGAGAAGGCTGTGTTCCAGCATCCTAACCTCCGTAAGGTTCCGTCGAGAAGGCTGTATTCTGGAGTCCTAGCCTCCAAAGATTCCATATAGAATGCTGTGGTCTGGAGTCCTAACCTCTAGAAGGTTCCATAGAGAAGGCTGTGTTCTTGACTCCTAACCTTCAGAAGATGCCATAGAGAAGGCTGTGTTCCAGCGTTTTAACCGCCAGAAGGTTCCATAGAGAAGCCTGTGTTCTGGAGTCCTTGCCTCCAGAGGTTCCATAGAGAAGGTTCTGTTCCGGAGTCCTAACCTTCAGAAGGTGCCATAGAGAAGGCTGTGTTCCAGCGTTTTAACCGCCAGAAGGTTCCATAGAGAAGGCTGTGTTCTGGAGTCCTAACCTCCAGAAGGTTCTTTAGAGTAGGCTGTGTTCCAGCGTCCTACTCTCCAGAATGTACCATAGAGAAGGATGTGTTCTGGAGTCCTAACCTCTAGAAGGTTCCATTGAGAAAGCTGTGCTCTGGTGTCCTAACATCCAGATGGTTCCATAGAGAAAGCCGAGATCTGGAGTCCTAACCTCCAGAAGGTGCCATAGAGAAGGAGGTGTTCTGGAGTCCTAACCTCCAGTAAGTGCCATAGAGAAGGCTGTGTTCCAGCGTCCTAACCTCCAGAACGTTCCATAGAGAAGGCTGTGATCCAGCGTTTTATCCGCCAGAAGGTGCCATAGAGAAGGCTGTGTTCTGGAGTCCTAACCTCCAGAAGATTCCATAGAGTAGGCTTTGTGTCAGCGTCCTAAACTCCAGAAGGTTCCATAGATAAGGCTGTGTTCTGGATTCCTAACCTCCAGAATGTTCCATAGAATAGGATGTGTTCTGGAGTCCTAACCTCCAGAAGGTTGCATAGAGAAGGCTGTGTTCTGGAGTCCTAACCTCCTGAAGGTTCCATAGATAAGGCTGTGTTCTGGAGTCCTATCCTCCAGAAGGTTCCATAGATAAGGCTGTGTTCTGGATTCCTAACCTCCAGAATTTTCCATAGAGAAGGATGTTTTCTGGAGTCCTAACCTCCAGAAGGTTCCATAGAGAAGGCTGTGCTCTGGTGTCCTAACATCCAGAAGGTTCCATAGAGAAGGCTGTGTTCTGGAGTCCTAACCTCCAGAAGGTTCCATAGAGAAGGCTGTGTTCCAGCGTCCTAACCTCCAAAAGTTCCATAGAGAAGGCTTTGTTCTGGAGTCCTTACCTCCAGAAAGTGCGATAAAGAAGGCTGTGTTCCAGCGTCCTAACTTCCAGAAGGTTCCATGGAGAAGGCTGCGTTCTCGAGTCCTAACCTCCAGAAGATTTCATAGAGAAGGCTGTGTTCCAGCCTACTAACATCCAGCAGGTTCCATAGAGAAGGCTGTATTCCAGGGTCCTAACCTCCAGAAGGTTCCATAGACAAGGCTGTATTCTGGAGTCCTAGCCTCCAGAAATTCCATAGAGAAGGTTGTGTTCTGGAGTCCTAACCTCCAGAAGGTGCCATAGAGAAGGCTGTGTTCCAGCTTCCTAACCTCCAGAAAGTTCCATAGAGAAGGCTGTGTTCCAGCTTCCTAACCTCCAGAAAGTTCCATAGAGAAGGCTGTGTTCCAGCTTCCTAACCTCCAGAAAGTTCCATAGAGAAGGCTGTATTCTGGAGTCCTAGCCTCCAGAGGTTCCATAGAGAAGGCTGTGTTCTGGAGTCCTAACCTCCAGTAGGTTCCATAGAGAAGGCTATGTTCTGGAGTCCTAACCTCCAGAAGGTGCCATAGAGAAGGCTGTTTTTTGCAGTCCTAACCTCCAGAAGTTTCCATCGAGAAGGCTATTTTTGGCGGTCCTAACCTCCAGAAGTTTCCATTGAGAAGGCTGTGCTCTGGTGTCCTAACATCCAGAAGGTTCCATAGAGAAGGCCGAGATCTGGAGTCCTAACCTCCAGAAGGTTCCGTAGAGTAGGCTTTGTTCCAGAGTACTAACCTCCAGAATGTTTCATAGAGAAGGATGTGTTCTGCAGTCCTAACCTCCAGAAGGTTACATCGAGAAGTCTGTGCTCTGGTCTCCTAACATCCAGAAGGTTACATAGAGAAGGCCGTGATCTGGAGTCCTAACCTCCAGAAGGTGCCATAGAGAAGGCGATGTTCTGGAGTCCTTACCTCCAGAAAGTGCCATAGAGAAGGCTGTGTTCCAGCGTCCTAACCTCTGGAAGGTTCCATCGAGAAGGCTGTGTTCTGGAGGCCTAACCTCCAGAAGGTGCCATAGAGAATGCTGTGTTCTGAAATGCTAACCTCCAGAAGGTTCCATAGAGAACGCTGTGTTCCAGCGTTCTATCCTCCAGAAGGTTCCATAGAGAAGGCTGTGTTCTGGAGTCCTAACCTCCAAAAGGTTCCATAGAGAAGGCTGTTTTTTCAGTCCTAACCTCCAGAAGTTTCCATAGAGAAGGCTGTTTATTGCAGTCCTAACCTACAGAAGTTTCCATAGAGAAGGGTGTGTTCTGGAGTCCTAACCTCCAGAAGTTTCCATAAAGAAGGCTGTGTTCTGCAGTCCTAACCTCCACAAGGTTCCATAGAGAAGGCTGTGTTCCAGCGTCCTATCCTCCAGAAGGTGCCATAGAGAAGGCTGTTTTTTGCAGTCCTAACCTCCAGAAGGTTCCATAGAGAAGTCTATTTTCTGGAGTCCTAACCTCTTGAAGGTTCCATAGATAAGGCTGTGTTCTGGAGTCCTAACCTCCAGAAGGTGCCATGGAGAAGGCTGTTTTTTGCAGTTCTAACCTTCAGAAGTTACCATCGAGAAGGCTGTGCTCTGGTGTCCTAACATCCAGAAGGTCCCATGGAGAAGGCCATGATCTGGAGTCCTAACCTGCAGAAGGTGCCCTACGGAAGGCTGTGTTCCAGCATCCTAACCTCCTGAAGGTTTCAAAGAGAAGGCTGTGTTCCAGCGTCCCAAACTCCAGAAGGTTCAATAGAGAAGGATGTCTTCTGGAGTCCTAACTTCCAGAACGTTCCATAGAGAAGGCTGTGTTCCAGCTTCCTAACCTCCAGAAAGTTCCATAGAGAAGGCTGTGTTCCAGCTTCCTAACCTCCAGAAAGTTCCATAGAGAAGGCTTTCTTCTGTAGTCCTAACCTCCGGAAGGTTTTTTAGAGAAGGATGTATTCTGGAGTCCTAGCCTCCAGAGGTTCCATAGAATAGGCTGTGTTCTGGAGTCCTAACCTCCAGAAGGTTCCATAGAGAAGGCTGAGTTCTGGAGTCCTAACCTCCAGAAGGTTCCATAGATAAGGCTGTGTTCTGGAGTCCTAACCTCCAGAAGGTGCCATAGAGAAGGCTGTTTTTTGCAGTCCTAACCTCCAGAAGTTTCCATCGAGAAGGCTGTGCTCTGGTGTCCTAACATCCAGAAGGTTCCATAGAGAAGGACGATATCTGGAGTCCTAACCTCCAGAAGGTTCCATAGAGTAGGCTTTGTTCCAGCGTCCTAACCTCCAGAATGTTCCATAGAGAAGGATGTGTTCTGCAGTCCTAACCTCCGGAAGGTTACATCGAGAAGGCTGTGCTCTATTCTCCTAACATTCAGAAGGTTCCATAGAGAAGGCCAAGATCTGGAGTCCTAACCTCCAGAAGGTGCCATAGAGAAGGCGGTGTCTGGAGTCCTAAACTCCAGAAAGTGCCATAGAGAAGGCTGTGTTCCAGTGTCCTAACCTCCGGAAGGTTCCATAGAGAAGGCTGTGTTCTGGAGGCTTAACCTCCAGAAGGTGCCATAGAGAAGGCTGTGTTCTGAAATGCTAACCTCCAAAAGGTTCCATAGAGAACGCTGTGTTCTGGAGTCCTAACCTCCAGAAGGTGCCATAGAGAAGGCTGTTTTTTGCAGTCCTAACATCCCAAAGTTTCCATAGAGAAGGCTGTGTTCTGGTGTACTACCCTCCAGAAGGTTCCATAGAGAAGGCCCTCATCTGGAATCCTAAACTCCGGTAGGTGCCATAGAGAAGGCTGTGTTCCAGAGTCCTAACCTCCCAAAGATTTCAGAGAGAAGACTGTGTTCTGGATTCCTAACCTCTACTAGTTGCCATAGAGAAGGCTGTGTTCTGGAGTCCTAACCTCCAGAGGTTCCATAGAGAATGCTGTTTTTTGCAGTTATAACCTCCAGAAGGTGCCATAGAGAAGGCTGTATTCTGGAGTCCTAACCTCCAGAAGGTGCCAAAGAGAAGGCTGTGTTCTGGAGTCCTAACCTCCAAAAGGTTCCATAGAGAACGCTGTTTTTTCAGTCCTAACCTCCAGAAGTTTCCATAGAGAAGGCTGTTTATTGCAGTCCTAACCTACAGAAGTTTCCATAGAGAAGGGTGTGTTTGGAGACCTAACCTCCAGAAGGTTCCATAAAGAAGGCTGTGTTCTGCAGTCCTAACCTCCACAAGGTTCCATAGAGAAGGCTGTGTTCCAGCCTCCTATCCTCCAGAAGGTTCCATAGAGAAGTCTGTGTTCTGGAGTCCTAACCTCCTGAAGGTTCCATAGATAAAGCTGTGTTCTGGAGTCCTAACCTCCAGAAGGTTCCATAGAGAAGGCTGTGTTCCAGCGTCCTAACTTCCAGAAGGTTCCATAGAGAAGGCTGTGTTCTGGAGTCCTAACCTCCAGAAGGTTCCATAGAGAAGGCTGTGTTCCAGCGTCCTAACTTCCAGAAGGTTCCATAGAGAAGGCTCCGTTCTGGAGTCCTAACCTCCAGAAGGTTCCATAGAGAAGGCTGTTTTTTGCAGTCCTAACCTCCAGAAGTTGCTATAGAGAAGGCTGGTTTTTGCAGTCCTAACCTCCAAGGTGCAATAGAGAAGGCTGTATTCTGGAGTCCTAACCTCCAGAAGGTTCCATAGAGAAGGCTGTGTTCCAGCGTCCTAACTTCCAGAAGGTTCCATAGAGAAGGCTGTGTTCCAACGTCCTAACTTCCAGAAGGTTCCATAGAGTAGGCTGCGTTCTGGAGTCCTAACCTCCAGATGGTTCCATAGAGAAGGCTGTTTTTTGCAGTCCTAACCTCCAGAAGGTGCCATAGAGAAGGCTGTTTTTTGCAGTCCTAACCTGCAGAAGTTTTCATAGAGAAGGCTGTGTTCCAGTGTCCTAACTTCCGGAAGGTTCCATAGAGAAGGCTGTGTTCTGGAGTCCTAATTTCCAGAAGGTTCCATAGAGAAGACTGTGTTCCAGCGTCCTATCCTCCAGAAGGTGCCATAGAGAAGGCTGTTTTTTGCAGTCCTAACCTGCAGAAGTTTCCATAGAGAAGGCTGTGTTCCAGCATCCTAACCTCCGTAAGGTTCCGTCGAGAAGGCTGTATTCTGGAGTCCTAGCCTCCAGAGGTTCCATAGAGAATGCTGTGGTCTGGAGTCCTAACCTCTAGAAGGTTCCATAGATAAGGCTGGGTTCTGGAGTCCTAACCTCCAGGAGGTGCCATAGAGAAGGCTGTTTTTTGCAGTTCTAACCTTCAGAAGTTTCCATCGAGAAGGCTGTACTCTGGTGTCCTAACATCCAGAAGGTCCCATAGAGAAGGCCGTGATCTGGAGTCCTAACCTCCAGAAGGTGCCCTAAGGAAGGCTGTGTTCCAGCGTCCTAACCTCCTGAAGGTTCCAAAGAGAAGGCTGTGTTCCAGCGTCCCAACCTCCAGAAGGTTCAATAGAGAAGGCTGTCTTCTGGAGTCCTAACTTCCAGAACTTTCCATAGAGAAGGCTGTGTTCCAGCTTCCTAACCTCCAGAAAGTTCCATAGAGAAGGCTGTGTTCCAGCTTCCTAACCTCCAGAATGTTTCATAGAGAAGGCTGTGTTCCAGCTTCCTAACCTCCAGAAAGTTCCATAGAGAAGGCTTTCTTCTGTAGTCCTAACCGCCGGGAGGTTCCTTAGAGAAGGTTGTATTCTGGAGTCCTAGCCTCCAGAGGTTCCATAGAGAAGGCTGTGTTCTGGAGTCTTAACCTCCAGAAGGTTCTATAGATAAGGCTGTTTTCTGGAGTCCTAACCTCCAGAAGGTGCCATAGAGAAGGCCGTTTTTTGCAGTCCTAACCTCCAGAAGTTTCCATCGAGAAGGCTGTGCTCTGGTGTCCTAACATCCAGAAGGTTCCATAGAGAAGGCCGAGATCTGGAGTCCTAACCTCCAGAAGGTTCCATTGAGTAGGCTTTGTTCCAGCGTCCTAACCTCCAGAATGTTCCATAGAGAAGGATGTGTTCTCCCGTCCTAACCTCCAGAAGGTTACATCGAGAAGGCTGTGCTCTGGTCTCCTAACATCCAGAAGGTGCCATAGAGAAGGCGGTATTCTGGAGTACTTACCTCCAGAAAGTGCCATAGAGAAGGCTGTGTTCCAGGGTCCTAACCTCGGGAAGGTTCCATAGAGAAGGCTGTGTTCTGGAGGACTAACCTCCAGAAGGTGCCATAGAGAAGGCTGTGTTCTGAAATGCTAACCTCCAGAAGGTTCCATAGAGAAGGCTGTGTTCCAGCGTCCTAACCTCCAGAAGGTTCCATAGAGAAAGCTGTGTTCTGGAGTCCTAACCTCCATAAGGTGCCATAGAGAAGGCTGTTTTTTCAGTCCTAACCTCCAGAAGTTTCTATAGAGAAGGCTGTTTTTTGCATTCCTAACATCCCGAAGTTTCCATAGAGAAGGCTGTGTTCTGGTGTACTAACCTCCAGAAGTTTCCATAGAGAAGGCTGTGTTCCGGAGTCCTAACTTCCAGAAGGTTCCATAGAGAAGGCTTTGTTCTGGAGTCCTAACCTCCAGAAGGTTCCATAGAGAAGGCTTTGTTCCAGTGTACTAACATCCAGAAGGTTCCATAGAGAAGGCTGTGTTCTGGTGTCCTAACCTCCAGAAGGTACCATAGAGAAGGCTGTGTTCCAGCGTCCTAACCTCCAGAAAGTTCCATAGAGAAGTCTGTATTCCAGGGTCCTAACCTCCAGAAGGTTCCATAGACAAGGCTGTATTCTGGAGTCCTAGCGTCCAGAGGTTCCATAGAGAAGGTTGTGTTCTGGAGTCCTAACCTTCAGAAGGTGCCATAGAGAAGGATGTGTTCCAGCGTTTTAACCGCCAGAAGGTTGCATAGAGAAGGCTGTTTTCTGGAGTCCTAACCTCCAGAAGGTTCTTTAGAATAGGCTGTGTTCCAGCGTCCTACTCTCCAGAATGTACCATAGAGAAGGATGTGTTCTGGAGTCCTAACCTCTAGAAGGTTCCATTGAGAAGGCTGTGCTCTGGTGTCCTAACATCCAGATGGTTCCATAGAGAAGGAGGTGTTCTGGAGTCCTAACCTCCAGTAAGTGCCATAGTGAAGGCTGTGTTCCAGCGTCCTAACTTCCAGAACGTTCCATTGAGAAGGCTGTGTTCCAGCGTTTTAACCGCCAGAAGGTGCCATAGAGAAGGCTGTGTTCTGGAGTCCTAACCTCCAGAAGATTCCATAGAGTAGGCTTTGTTCCAGCGTCCTAACCTCCAGAAGGTTCCATAGATAAGGCTGTGTTCTGGAGTCCTAACCTCCTGAAGGTTCCATAGATAAGGCTGTGTTCTGGATTCCTAACCTCCAGAAGGTTCCATAGAGAAGGCTGTGTTCTGGAGTCCTAACCTCCTGAAGGTTCCATAGATAAGGCTGTGTTCTGGAGTCCTACCCTCCAGAAGGTTCCATAGATAAGGCTGTGTTCTGGATTCCTAACCTCCAGAATGTTCCATAGAGAAGGATGTTTTCTGGAGTCCTAACCTCCAGAAGGTTCCATAGAGAAGGCTGTGCTCTGGTGTCCTAACATCCAGAAGGTTCCATAGAGAAGGCTGTGTTCTGGAGTCCTAACCTCCAGAAGGTTCCATAGAGAAGGCTGTGTTCCAGCGTCCTAACCTCCAAAAAGTTCCATAGAGAAGGCTTTGTTCTGGAGTCCTTACCTCCAGAAAGTGCGATAAAGAAGGCTGTGTTCCAGCGTCCTAACTTCCAGAAGGTTCCATGGAGAAGGCTGCGTTCTCGAGTCCTAACCTCCAGAAGATTCCATAGAGAAGGCTGTGTTCCAGCCTACTAACATCCAGCAGGTTCCATAGAGAAGGCTGTATTCCAGGGTCCTAACCTCCAGAAGGTTCCATAGACAAGGCTGTGTTCCAGCTTCCTATCCTCCAGAAAGTTTCATAGAGAAGGCTTTCTTCTGTAGTCCTAACCTCTGGGAGGTTCCTTAGAGAAGGCTGTATTCTGGAGTCCTAGCCTCCAGAGGTTCCATAGAGAAGGCTGTGTTCTGGAGTCCAAACCTCCAGAAGATTCCATAGAGAAGGCTGTGCTCTGGTGTCCTAACATCCAGAAGGTTCCATAGAGAAGGCCGAGATCTGGAGTCCTAACCTCCACAAGGTTCCGTAGAGTAGGCTTTGTTCCAGCGTACTAACCTCCAGAATGTTCCATAGAGAAGGCTGTGTTCTGAAATGCTAACCTCCAGAAGGTTCCATAAAGAAGGCTGTGTTCCAGCGTCCTAACTTCCAGAAGGTTCCATAGAGAAGGCTGCGTTCTGGAGTCCTAACCTCCAGAAGGTTCCATAGAGAAGGCTGTGTTCTGGAGTCCTAACTTCCAGGAGGTGCCATAGAGAAGGCTGTGTTCTGGAGTCCTAAACTCCAGAAGGTTCCATAGAGAAGGCTGCTTTTTCAGTCCTAACCTCCAGAAATTTCCATAGAGAAGGCTGTTTATTGCAGTCCTAACCTACAGAAGTTTCCATAGAGAAGGCTGTGTTCTATAGTCCTTACCTCCAGAAAGTGCCATAGAGAAGGCTGTGTTCCAGCGTAGTCACTTCCGGAAGATTCCATAGAGAAGGCTGTGTTCTGGAGTCCTAACCTCCAGAAGGTTCCATAGAGAAGGCTGTGTTCTGGAGTCCTAACCTCCTGAAGGTTCCATAGATAAGGCTGTGTTCTGGAGTCCAAACCTCCAGAAGGTTCCATAGAGAAGGCTGTGCTCTGGTGTCCTAACATCCAGAAGGTTCCATAGAGAAGGCCGAGATCTGGAGTCCTAACCTCCAGAAGGTTCCATAGAGTAGGCTTTGTTCCAGCGTACTAACCTCCAGAATGTTCCATAGAGAAGGCTGTGTTCTGAAATGCTAACCTCCAGAAGGTTCCATAAAGAAGGCTGTGTTCCAGCGTCCTAACTTCCAGAAGGTTCCATAGAGAAGGCTGCGTTCTGGAGTCCTAACCTCCAGAAGGTTCCATAGAGAAGGCTGTTTTTTGCAGTCCTAACCTCCAGAAGGTGCCATAGAGAAAGCTGTGTTCTGGAGTCCTAACTTCCAGGAGGTGCCATAGAGAAGGCTGTGTTCTGGAGTCCTAAACTCCAGAAGGTTCCATAGAGAAGGCTGCTTTTTCAGTCCTAACCTCCAGAAATTTCCATAGAGAAGGCTGTTTATTGCAGTCCTAACCTACAGAAGTTTCCATAGAGAAGGCTGTGTTCTGTAGTCCTTACCTCCAGAAAGTGCCATAGAGAAGGCTGTGTTCCAGCGTAGTAACTTCCGGAAGATTCCATAGAGAAGGCTGTGTTCTGGAGTCCTAACCTCCAAAAGGTTCTTTAGAATAGGCTGTGTTCCAGCGTCCTACTCTCCAGAATGTACCATAGAGAAGGATGTGTTCTGGAGTCCTAACCTCTAGAAGGTTCCATTGAGAAGGCTGTGCTCTGGTGTCCTAACATCCAGATGGTTCCATAGAGAAGGAGGTGTTCTGGAGTCCTAACCTCCAGTAAGTGCCATAGAGAAGGCTGTGTTCCAGCGTCCTAACCTCCAGAACGTTCCATAGAGAAGGCTGTGATCCAGCGTTTTATCCGCCAGAAGGTGCCATAGAGAAGGCTGTGTTCTGGAGTCCTAACCTCCAGAAGATTCCATAGAGTAGGCTTTGTTCCAGCGTCCTAACCTCCAGAAGGTTCCATAGATAAGGCTGTGTTCTGGATTCCTAACCTCCAGAATGTTCCATAGAACAGGATGTGTTCTGGAGTCCTAACCTCCAGAAGGTTCCATAGAGAAGGCTGTGTTCTGGAGTCCTAACCTCCTGAAGGTTCCATAGATAAGGCTGTGTTCTGGAGTCCTACCCTCCAGAAGGTTCCATAGATAAGGCTGTGTTCTGGATTCCTAACCTCCAGAATGTTCCATAGAGAAGGATGTTTTCTGGAGTCCTAACCTCCAGAAGGTACCATAGAGAAGGCTGTGCTCTGGTGTCCTAACATCCAGAAGGTTCCATAGAGAAGGCTTTGTTCTGGAGTCCTAACCTCCAGAAGGTTCCATAGAGAAGGCTGTGTTCCGTCGTCCTAACCTCCAAAAAGTTCCATAGAGAAGGCTTTGTTCTGGAGTCCTTACCTCCAGAAAGTGCGATAAAGAAGGCTGTGTTCCAGCGTCCTAACTTCCAGAAGGTTCCATGGAGAAGGCTGCGTTCTCGAGTCCTAACCTCCAGAAGATTCCATAGAGAAGGCTGTGTTCCAGCCTACTAACATCCAGCAGGTTCCATAGAGAAGGCTGTATTCCAGGGTCCTAACCTCCAGAAGGTTCCATAGACAAGGCTGTATTCTGGAGTCCTAGCCTCTAGAAATTCCATAGAGAAGGTTGTGTTCTGGAGTCCTAACCTCTAGAAGGTGCCATAGAGAAGGCTGTGTTCCAGCTTCCTAACCTCCAGAAAGTTCCATAGAGAAGGCTGTGTTACAGCTTCCTAACCTCCAGAAAGTTCCATAGAGAAGGCTGTGTTCCAGCTTCCTATCCTCCAGAAAGTTTCATAGAGAAGGCTTTCTTCTGTAGTCCTAACCTCTGGGAGGTTCCTTAGAGAAGGCTGTATTCTGGAGTCCTAGCCTCCAGAGGTTCCATAGAGAAGGCTGTGTTCTGGAGTCCAAACCTCCAGAAGGTTCCATAGAGAAGGCTGTGCTCTGGTGTCCTAACATCCAGAAGGTTCCATAGAGAAGGCCGAGATCTGGAGTCCTAACCTCCACAAGGTTCCGTAGAGTAGGCTTTGTTCCAGCGTACTAACCTCCAGAATGTTCCATAGAGAAGGCTGTGTTCTGAAATGCTAACCTCCAGAAGGTTCCATAAAGAAGGCTGTGTTCCAGCGTCCTAACTTCCAGAAGGTTCCATAGAGAAGGCTGCGTTCTGGAGTCGTAACCTCCAGAAGGTTCCATAGAGAAGGCTGTTTTTTGCAGTCCTAACCTCCAGAAGGTGCCATAGAGAAAGCTGTGTTCTGGAGTCCTAACTTCCAGGAGGTGCCATAGAGAAGGCTGTGTTCTGGAGTCCTAAACTCCAGAAGGTTCCATAGAGAGGGCTGCTTTTTCAGTCCAAACCTCCAGAAATTTCCATAGAGAAGGCTGTTTATTGCAGTCCTAACCTACAGAAGTTTCCATAGAGAAGGCTGTGTTCTGTAGTCCTTACCTCCAGAAAGTGCCATAGAGAAGGCTGTGTTCCAGCGTAGTAACTTCCGGAAGATTCCATAGAGAAGGCTGTGTTCTGGAGTCCTAACCTCCAGAAGGTTCCATAGAGAAGGCTGTGTTCTGGAGTCCTAACCTCCTGAAGGTTCCATAGATAAGGCTGTGTTCTGGAGTCCTAACCTCCAGAAGGTTCCATACATAAGGCTGTGTTCTGGATTCCTAACCTTCAGAATGTTCCATAGAGAAGGATGTTTGCTGGAGTCCTAACCTCCAGAAGGTTCCATCGAGAAGGCTGTGCTCTGGTGTCCTAATATCCAGAAGGTTCCATAGAGAAGGCTGAGATCTGGAGTCCTAACCTCCAGAAGGACCCATAGAGAAGGCCTTGTTCCAGCGTCCTAACCTCCAGAAGGTGCCATGGAGAAGGCTGTGTTCTGAAATGCTAACCTCCAGAAAGTTCCATAGAGAAGGCTGTGTTCCAGCGTCCTAACTTGAAGAAGGTTCCATAGAGAAGGCTGCGTTCTGGAGTCCTAACCACCAGAAGGTTCCATAGAGAGCTGTTTTTTGCAGTCCTAACCTCCAGAAGGTGCCATAGAGAAGGCTGTTTTTTGCAGTCCTAACCTCCAGAAGGTGCAATAGAGAAGGCTGTATTCTGGAGTCCTAACCTCCAGAAGGTTCCATAGAGAAGGCTGTGTTCCAGCGTCCTAACTTCCAGAAGGTTCCATAGAGTAGGCTGCGTTCTGGAGTCCTAACCTCCAGAAGGTTCCATAGAGAAGGCTGTTTTTTGCAGTCCTAACCTCCAGAAGGTGCCATAGAGAAGGCTGTTTTTTGCAGTCCTAACCTGCAGAAGTTTCCATAGAGAAGGCTGTGTTCCAGCGTCCTAACTTCCGGAAGGTTCCATAGAGAAGGCTGTGTTCTGGAGTCCTAACTTCCAGAAGGTTCCATAGAGAAGACTGTGTTCCAGCGTCCTATCCTCCAGAAGGTGCCATAGAGAAGGCTGTTTTTTGCAGTCCTAACCTGCAGAAGTTTCCATAGAAAAGGCTGTGTTCCAGCATCCTAACCTCCGTAAGGTTCCGTCGAGAAGGCTGTATTCTGGAGTCCTAGCCTCTTCTGTAGTCCTAACCTCCGGAAGGTTCCTTAGAGAAGGTTGTATTCTGGAGTCCTAGCCTCCAGAGGTTCCAAAGAGAAGGCTGTGTTCTGGAGTCTTAACCTCCAGAAGGTTCCATAGAGAAGGCTGTGTTCTGGAGTCCTAACCTCCAGAAGGTTCTATAGATAAGGCTGTGTTCAGGAGTCCTAACCTCCAGAAGGTGCCATAGAGAAGGCTGTTTTTTGCAGTCCTAACCTCCAGAAGTTTCCATCGAGAATGCTGTGCTCTGGTGTCCTAACATCCAGAAGGTTCCATAGAGAAGGCCGAGATCTGGAGTCCTAACCTCCAGAAGGTTCCATTGAGTAGGCTTTGTTCCAGCGTCCTAACCTCCAGAATGTTCCATAGAGAAGGATGTGTTCTGCAGTCCTATCCTCCAGAAGGTTACATCAAGAAGGCTGTGCTCTGGTCTCCTAACATCCAGAAGGTGCCATAGAGAAGGCGGTGTTCTGGAGTACTTACCTCCAGGAAGTGCCATAGAGAAGGCTGTGTTCCAGGGTCCTAACCTCGGGAAGGTTCCATAGAGAAGGCTGTGTTCTGGAATCCTAACCTCCATAAAGTGCCATAGAGAAGGCTGTTTTTTCAGTCCTAACCTCCAGAAGATTCCATAGAGAAGGCTGTGTTCCAGCCTACTAACATCCAGCAGGTTCCATAGAGAAGGCTGTATTCCAGGGTCCTAACCTCCAGAAGGTTCCATAGACAAGGCTGTATTCTGGTGTCCTAGCCTCCAGAAGTTCCATAGAGAACGTTGTGTTCTGGAGTCCTAACCTCCAGAAGGTGCCATAGAGAAGGCTGTGTTCCAGCTTCCTAACCTCCAGAAAGTTCCATAGAGAAGGCTGTGTTCCAGCTTCCTAACCTCCAGAAAGTTCCATAGAGAAGGCTGTGTTCCAGCTTCCTAACCTCCAGAAAGTTCCATAGAGAAGGCTTTCTTCTGTAGTCCTAACCTCCCGGAGGTTCCTTAGAGAAGGCTGTATTCTGGAGTCCTAGCCTCCAGAGGTTCCATAGAGAAGGCTGTGTTCTGGAGTCCAAACCTCCAGAAGGTTCCATAGAGAAGGCTGTGTTCTGGAGTCCTAACCTCCAGAAGGTGCCATAGAGAAGGCTGTTTTTTGCAGTCCTAACCTCCAGAAGTTTCCATCGAGAAGGCTGTTTTTTGCAGTCCTAACCTCCAGAAGTTTCCATTGAGAAGGCTGTGCTCTGGTGTCCTAACATCCAGAAGGTTCCATAGAGAAGGCCGAGATCTGGAGTCCTAACCTCCAGAAGGTTCCGCAGAGTAGGCTTTGTTCCAGCGTACTAACCTCCAGAATGTTCCATAGAGAAGGATGTGTTCTGCAGTCCTAACCTCCAGAAGGTTACATCGAGAAGTCTGTGCTCTGGTCTCCTAACATCCAGAAGGTTCCATAGAGAAGGCCGTGATCTGGAGTCCTAACCTCCAGAAGGTGCCATAGAGAAGGCGGTGTTCTGGAATCCTTACCTCCAGAAAGTGCCATAGAGAAGGCTGTGTTCCAGCGTCCTAACCTCTGGAAGGTTCCATCGAGAAGGCTGTGTTCTGGAGGCCTAACCTCCAGAAGGTGCCATAGAGAAGGCTGTGTTCTGAAATGCTAACCTCCAGAAGGTTCCATAGAGAACTCTATGTTCCAGCGTCCTAACCACCAGAAGGTTCCATAGAGAAGGCTGTTTTTTGCAGTCCTAACATCCCGAAGTTTCCAAAGAGAAGGCTGTGTTCTGGTGTACTCACCTCCAGAGGGTTCCATAGAGAAGGCCCTGACTGGAATCCTAACCTCCAGTAGGTGCCATAGAGAAGGCTGTGTTCCAGAGTCCTAACCTCCCGAAGATTCCAGAGAGAAGGCTGTGTTCTGGATTCCTAACCTCTAGTAGTTGCCATAGAGAAGGCTGTGTTCTGGAGTCCTAACCTCCAGAGGTTCCATAGAGAATGCTGTTTTTTGCAGTTATAACCTCCAGATGGTGCCATAGAGAAGGCTGTATTCTGGAGTCCTAACCTCCAGAAGGTGCCATAGAGAAGGCTGTGTTCCAGAGTCCTAACCTCCAGAAGGTTCCATAGAGAAGGCTGTGTTCTGGAGTGCTAACCTCCAGAAGGTTCCATAGAGAAGGCTGTGTTCCAGCTTCCTAACCTCCAGAAAGTTCCATGGAGAAGGCTGTGTTCCAGCTTCCTAACATCCAGAAAGTTCCATAGAGAAAGCTGTGTTCTGGATTTCTAACCTCCAGAAGGTGCCATAGAAAAGGCTGTTTTTTGCAGTCCTAACCTCCAGAAGGTTCCATAGAGTAGGCTTTGTCCAGCGTCCTAACCTCCAGAATGTTCCATAGAGATGGATATGTTCTGCAGTCCTAACCTCCAGAAGGTTCCATCGACAAGGCTGTGCTCTGTTGTCCTAACATCCAGAAAGTTCCATAGAGAAGGCCGAGATCTGGAGTCCTAACCTCCAGAAGGTGCCATAGAGAAGGAGGTGTTCTGGAGTCCTAACCTCCAGAAAGTGCCATAGAGAAGGCTGTGGTTCAGCGTCCTAACCTCCAGAATGTGCCATAGAGAAGGCTGTGTTCTGAAATGCTAACCTCCAGAAGGTTCCATAGAGAAGGCTGGGTTCCAGCGTCCTAACTTCCAGAGGGTTCCATAGAGAAGGCTGCGTTCTGGAGTCCTAACCTCCAGAAGGTTCAATAGAGAAGGCTGTATTTTGCAGTCCTAAGCTCCAGAAGTTTCCATAGAGAAGCCTGTTTTTTGCAGTCCTAACATCCCCAAGTTTCCATAGAGAAGGCTGTGTTCTGGTGTCCTATCCTCCAAAGGTACCGTAGAGAAGGCTGTGTTCCAGCGTCCTAACCTCCAGAAGGTTCCATAGAGAAGGCCCTGATCTGGAATCCGAAACCTCCAGAAGGTGCCATAGAGAAGGCTGTGTTCCAGAGTCCTAACCTCCAAAGATTCCAGAGAGAAGGCTGTGTTCTGGATTCCTAACCTCTAGTAGGTTCCATAGAGAAGGCTGTGTTCTGGAGTCCTAACCTCCAGAGGTTTCATAGAGAAGGCTGTGTTCTGGAGTCCTAACCTCCAGAAGGTGCCATAGAGAAGGCTGTTTTTTGCAGTCCTGACCTCTAGAAGTTTCCATAGAGAAGGCTGTGTTCTGGTGTCCTACCCTCCAAAGGTACCATAGAGAAGGCTGTGTTCCAGCGTCCTAACTTCCAGAAGGTTTCATAGAGAAGGCTGCATTCTCGAGTCCTAAGCTCCAGAAGGTTCCATAGAGAAGGCTGTGTTCCAGCGTCCTAACCTCCAGAAGTTTCCATAGAGAAGGCTGTGTTCCGGAGACCTAACCTCCAGAAGGTTCCATAGAGAAGGCTTTGTTCTGGAGTCCTAACCTCCAGAAGGTTCCATAGGGAAGGCTTTGTTCCAGCGTCCCAACCTCCAGAAGGTTCCATAGAGAAGGCTGTGTTCCAGCGTCCTAACTTCCAGAAGGTTTCATAGAGAAGGCTGCATTCTCGAGTCCTAAGCTCCAGAAGTTTCCATAGAGTAGGCTGTGTTCTGTTGTCCTAACCTTCAAAGGTACCGTAGAGAAGGCTGTGTTCCAGCGTCCTAACCTCCAGAAGTTTCCAAAGAGAAGGCTGTGTTCCGGAGTCCTAACTTCCAGAAGGTTCCATAGAGAAGGCTTTGTTCTGGAGTCCTAACCTCCAGAAGGTTTCATAGAGAAGGCTGTGTTCCAGCGTACTAACATCCAGAAGGTTCCATAGAGAAGGCTGTATTCTGGAGTCCTAACCTCCAGAAGGTTCCATAGAGAAGGCTGTGTTCCAGCGTACTAACCTCCAGAAGGTTCCATATAGAAGGCTGTGTTCCGGAGTCCACACCTCCAGAAGGTTCCATAGAGAAGGCTGTGTTCCAGTGTCCTAACCTACGGAAGGTTCCATAGAGAAGGCTGTGTTCTGGAGTCCTAGTCTCCAGAGGTTCCATAGAAAAGGCTGTGTTCTGGAGTCCTAACCTCCAGAAGGTGCCATCGATAAGGCTGTGGTCCTGTGTCCTAACCTTCAGAAGGTTCCATACGGAAGGCTGTGTTCTGGAGTCCTTACCCCCTGAAGGTTCCATAGAGAAGGCTGCGTTCCAGCGTCATAACCTACAAAAGGTTCCATAGAGAAGGCTGTGTTCCGGAATCATACCCTTCAGAAGGTTCCATAGAGAAGGCTGTGTTATTAGCGTCCTAACCTCCAGAAGGTTCCATAGAGAAGGCTGTGTTCTGGAGTCCTAGCCTCCACGGGTTCCATGGAGAAGGCTGTGTTCCAGAGTCCTAACCTCCAGAAGGTTCCATAGACAAGGCTGTATTCTGGAGTCCTAGCCTCCAGAGGTTCCATAGAGAAGGTTGTGTTCTGGAGTCCTAACCTTCAGAAGGTGCCATAGAGAAGGCTGTGTTCCAGCGTTTTAACCTCCAGAAGGTTGCATAGAGAAGGCTGTGTTCTGGAGTCCTAACCTCCAGAAGGTTCTATAGATAAGGCTGTGTTCTGGAGTCCTAACCTCCAGAATGTACCATAGAGAAGGATGTGTTCTGGAGTCCTAACCTCTAGAAGGTTCCATTGAGAAGGCTGTGCTCTGGTGTCCTAACATCCAGATGGTTCCATAGAGAAGGCCGAGATCAGGAGTCCTAACCTCCAGAAGGTGCCATAGAGAAGGAGGTGTTCTGGAGTCCTAACCTCCAGTAAGTGCCATAGAGAAGGCTGTGTTCCAGCGTCCTAAACTCCAGAATGTTCCATAGAGAAGGCTGTGTTCCAGCGTTTTAACCGCGAAAAGGTTCCATAGAGAAGGCTTTGTTCCAGCGTCCTAACCTCCAGAAGGTTCCATTGATAAGGCTGTGTTCTGGATTCCTAACCTCCAGAATGTTCCATAGAACAGGATGTGTTCTGGAGTCCTAACCTCCAGAAGGTTCCATAGAGAAGGCTGTGTTCTGGAGTCCTAACCTCCTGAAGGTTCCATAGATAAGGCTGTGTTCTGGAGTCCTATCCTCCAGAAGGTTGCATAGATAAGGCTGTTTTCTGGAGTCCTAACCTCCAGAAGGTTCCATAGAGAAGGCTGTGCTCTGGTGTCCTAACATCCAGAAGGTTCCATAGAGAAGGCTGTGTTCTGGAGTCCTAACCTCCAGAAGGTTCCATAGAGAAGGCTATGTTCCAGCGTCCTAACCTCCAAAAAGTTCCATAGAGAAGGCTTTGTTCTGGAGTCCTTACTTCCAGAAAGTGCGATAAAGAATGCTGTGTTCCAGCGTCCTAACTTCCAGAAGGTTCCATGGAGAAGGCTGCGTTCTCGAGTCCTAACCTCCAGAAGATTCCATAGAGAAGGCTGTGTTCCAGCCTACTAACATCCAGCAGGTTCCATAGAGAAGGCTGTATTCCAGGGTCCTAACCTCCAGAAGGTTCCATAGACAAGGCTGTATTCTGGTGTCCTAGCCTCCAGAAGTTCCATAGAGAAGGTTGTGTTCTGGAGTCCTAACCTCCAGAAGGTGCCATAGAGAAGGCTGTGTTCCAGCTTCCTAACCTCCAGAAAGTTCCATAGAGAAGGCTGTGTTCCAGCTTCCTAACCTCCAGAAAGTTCCATAGAGAAGGCTGTGTTCCAGCTTCCTAACCTCCAGAAAGTTCCATAGAGAAGGCTTTCTTCTGTAGTCCTAACCTCCCGGAGGTTCCTTAGAGAAGGCTGTATTCTGCAGTCCTAGCCTCCAGAGGTTCCATAGAGAAGGCTGTGTTCTGGAGTCCAAACCTCCAGAAGGTTCCATAGAGAAGGCTGTGTTCTGGAGTCCTAACCTCCATAAGGTGCCATAGAGAAGGCTGTTTTTTGCAGTCCTAAACTCCAGAAGTTTCCATCGAGAAGGCTGTTTTTTGCAGTTATAACCTCCAGATGGTGCCATAGAGAAGGCTGTATTCTGGAGTCCTAACCTCCAGAAGGTGCCATAGAGAAGGCTGTGTTCCAGCTTCCTAACCTCCAGAAAGTTCCATAGAGAAGGCTGTGTTCCAGCTTCCTAACCTCCAGAAAGTTCCATAGAGAAGGCTGTGTTCCAGCTTCCTAACCTCCAGAAAGTTCCATAGAGAAGGCTTTCTTCTGTAGTCCTAACCTCCAGGAGGTTCCTTAGAGAAGGCTGTATTCTGGAGTCCTAGCCTCCAGAGGTTCCATAGAGAAGGCTGTGTTCTGGAGTCCAAACCTCCAGAAGGTTCCATAGAGAAGGCTGTGTTCTGGAGTCCTAACCTCCAGAAGGTGCCATAGAGAAGGCTGTTTTTTGCAGTCCTAACCTCCAGAAGTTTCCATAGAGAATGCTGTTTTTTGCAGTTATAACCTCCAGATGGTGCCATAGAGAAGGCTGTATTCTGGAGTCCTAACCTCCAGAAGGTGCCATAGAGAAGGCTGTGTTCCAGAGTCCTAACCTCCAGAAGGTTCCATAGAGAAGGCTGTGTTCTGGAGTGCTAACCTCCAGAAGGTTCCATAGAGAAGGCTGTGTTCCAGCTTCCTAACCTCCAGAAAGTTCCATGGAGAAGGCTGTGTTCCAGCTTCCTAACATCCAGAAAGTTCCATAGAGAAAGCTGTGTTCTGGATTTCTAACCTCCAGAAGGTGCCATAGAGAAGGCTGTTTTTTGCAGTCCTAACCTCCAGAAGGTTCCATAGAGAAGGCTGTTTTTTGCAGTCCTAACATCCCGAAGTTTCCAAAGAGAAGGCTGTGTTCTGGTGTACTCACCTCCAGAGGGTTCCATAGAGAAGGCCCTGACTGGAATCCTAACCTCCAGTAGGTGCCATAGAGAAGGCTGTGTTCCAGAGTCCTAACCTCCCGAAGATTCCAGAGAGAAGGCTGTGTTCTGGATTCCTAACCTCTAGTAGTTGCCATAGAGAAGGCTGTGTTCTGGAGTCCTAACCTCCAGAGGTTCCATAGAGAATGCTGTTTTTTGCAGTTATAACCTCCAGATGGTGCCATAGAGAAGGCTGTATTCTGGAGTCCTAACCTCCAGAAGGTGCCATAGAGAAGGCTGTGTTCCAGAGTCCTAACCTCCAGAAGGTTCCATAGAGAAGGCTGTGTTCTGGAGTGCTAACCTCCAGAAGGTTCCATAGAGAAGGCTGTGTTCCAGCTTCCTAACCTCCAGAAAGTTCCATGGAGAAGGCTGTGTTCCAGCGTCCTAACTTCCAGAAGGTTCTATGGAGAAGGCTGCGTTCTCGAGTCCTAACCTCCAGAAGATTTCATAGAGAAGGCTGTGTTCCAGCCTACTAACATCCAGCAGGTTCCATAGAGAAGGCTGTATTCCAGGGTCCTAACCTCCAGAAGGTTCCATAGACAAGGCTGTATTCTGGAGTCCTAGCCTCCAGAAATTCCATAGAGAAGGTTGTGTTCTGGAGTCCTAACCTCCAGAAGGTGCCATAGAGAAGGCTGTGTTCCAGCTTCCTAACCTCCAGAAAGTTCCATAGAGAAGGCTGTGTTCCAGCTTCCTAACCTCCAGAAAGTTCCATAGAGAAGGCTGTGTTCCAGCTTCCTAACCTCCAGAAAGTTCCATAGAGAAGGCTGTGTTCCAGCTTCCTAACCTCCAGAAAGTTCCATAGAGAAGGCTTTCTTCTGTAGTCCTAACCTCCGGGAGGTTCCTTAGAGAAGGCTGTATTCTGGAGTCCTAGCCTCCAGAGGTTCCATAGAGAAGGCTGTGTTCTGGAGTCCCAACCTCCAGAAGGTTCCATAGAGAAGGCTGTGTTCTGGAGTGCTAACCTCCAGAAGGTGCCATAGAGAAGGCTGTTTTTTGCAGTCCTAACCTCCAGAAGTTTCCATCGAGCAGGCTATTTTTGGCGGTCCTAACCTCCAGAAGTTTCCATTGAGAAGGCTGTGCTCTGGTGTCCTAACATCCAGAAGGTTCCATAGAGAAGGCCGAGATCTGGAGTCCTAACCTCCAGAAGGTTCCGTAGAGTAGGCTTTGTTCCAGCGTACTAACCTCCAGAATGTTCCATAGAGAAGGATGTGTTCTGCAGTCCTAACCTCCAGAAGGTTACATCGAGAAGTCTGTGCTCTGGTCTCCTAACATCCAGAAGGTTACATAGAGAAGGCCGTGATCTGGAGTCCTAACCTCCAGAAGGTGCCATAGAGAAGGCGATGTTCTGGAGTCCTTACCTCCAGAAAGTGCCATAGAGAAGGCTGTGTTCCAGCGTCCTAACCTCTGGAAGGTTCCATCGAGAAGGTTGTGTTATGGAGGCCTAACCTCCAGAAGGTGCCATAGAGAAGGCTGTGTTCTGAAATGCTAACCTCCAGAAGGTTCCATAGAGAACGCTATGTTCCAGCCTTCTATCCTCCAGAAGGTTCCATAGAGAAGGCTGTGTTCTGGAGTCCTAACCTCCATAAGGTGCCATAGAGAAGGATGTTTTTTGAAGCCCTAACCTCCAGAAGTTTCCATAAAGAATGCTGTTTTTTGCAGTTATAACCTCCAGAAGTTGCCAAAGAGAAGGCTGTGTTCTGGAGTCCTAACCTCCAAAAGGTTCCATAGAGAAGGCTGTTTTTTCAGTCCTAACCTCCAGAAGTTTCCATAGAGAAGGCTGTTTATTGCAGTCCTAACCTACAGAAGTTTCCATATATAAGGGTGTGTTCTGGAGTCCTAACCTCCAGAAGGTTCCATAAAGAAGGCTGTGTTCTGCAGTCCTAACCTCCACAAGGTTCCATAGAGAAGGCTGTGTTCCAGCGTCCTATCCTCCAGAAGGTGCCATAGAGAAGGCTGTTTTTTGCAGTCCTAACCTCCAGAAGGTTCCATAGAGAAGTCTATGTTCTGGAGTCCTAACCTCTTGAAGGTTCCATAGATAAGGCTGTGTTCTGGAGTCCTAACCTCCAGAAGGTGCCATAGAGAAGGCTGTTTTTTGCAGTTCTAACCTTCAGAAGTTACCTTCGAGAAGGCTGTGCTCTGGTGTCCTAACATCCAGAAGGTCCCATGGAGAAGGCCATGATCTGGAGTCCTAACCTGCAGAAGGTGCGCTACGGAAGGCTGTGTTCCAGCATCCTAACCTCCTGAAGGTTTCAAAGAGAAGGCTGTGTTCCAGCGTCCCAAACTCCAGAAGGTTCAATAGAGAAGGATGTCTTCTGGAGTCCTAACTTCCAGAACGTTCCATAGAGAAGGCTGTGTTCCAGCTTCCTAACCTCCAGAAAGTTCCATACAGAAGGCTGTGTTCCAGCTACCTAACCTCCAGAAAGTTCCATAGAGAAGGCTGTGTTCCAGCTTCCTAACCTCCAGAAAGTTCCATAGAGAAGGCTTTCTTCTGTAGTCCTAACCTCCGGAAGGTTTTTTAGAGAAGGATGTATTCAGGAGTCCTAGCCTCCAGAGGTTCCATAGAATAGGCTGTGTTCTGGAGTCCTAACCTCCAGAAGGTTCCATAGAGAAGGCTGAGTTCTGGAGTCCTAACCTCCAGAAGGTTCCATAGATAAGGCTGTGTTCTGGAGTCCTAACCTCCAGAAGGTGCCATAGAGAAGGCTGTTTTTTGCAGTCCTAACCTCCAGAAGTTTCCATCGAGAAGGCTGTGCTCTGGTGTCCTAACATCCAGAAGGTTCCATAGAGAAGGACGATATCTGGAGTCCTAACCTCCAGAAGGTTCCGTAGAGTAGGCTTTGTTCCAGCGTCCTAACCTCCAGAATGTTCCATAGAGAAGGATGTGTTCTGCAGTCCTAACCTCTGGAAGGTTACATCGAGAAGGCTGTGCTCTGTTCTCCTAACATTCAGAAGGTTCCATAGAGAAGGCCAAGATCAGGAGTCCTAACCTCCAGAAGGTGCCATAGAGAAGGCGGTGTCTGGAGTCCTAAACTCCAGAAAGTGCCATAGAGAAGGCTGTGTTCCAGTGTCCTAACCTCCGGAAGGTTCCATAGAGAAGGCTGTGTTCTGGAGGCTTAACCTCCAGAAGGTGCCATAGAGAAGGCTGTGTTCTGAAATGCTAACCTCCAGAAGGTTCCATAGAGAACGCTGTGTTCTGGAGTCCTAACCTCCAGAAGGTGCCATAGAGAAGGATGTTTTTTGCAGTCCTAACCTCCACAAGTTTCCATAGAGAAGGCTGTTTTTTGCAGTCCTAACATCCCAAAGTTTCCATAGAGAAGGCTGTGTTCTGGTGTACTACTCTCCAGAAGGTTCCATAGAGAAGGCCCTCATCTGGAATCCTAAACTCCGGTAGGTGCCATAGAGAAGGCTGTGTTCCAGAGTCCTAACCTCCCAAAGATTTCAGAGAGAAGGCTGTGTTCTGGATTCCTAACCTCTAGTAGTTGCCATAGAGAAGGCTGTGTTCTGGAGTCCTAACCTCCAGAGGTTCCATAGAGAATGCTGTTTTTTGCAGTTATAACCTCCAGAAGGTGCCATAGAGAAGGCTGTATTCTGGAGTCCTAACCTCCAGAAGGTGCCAAAGAGAAGGCTGTGTTCTGGAGTCCTAACCTCCAAAAGGTTCCATAGAGAACGCTGTTTTTTCAGTCCTAACCTCCAGAAGTTTCCATAGAGAAGGCTGTTTACTGCAGTCCTAACCTACAGAAGTTTCCATAGAGAAGGGTGTGTTCTGGAGTCCTAACCTCCAGAAGGTTCCATAAAGAAGGCTGTGTTCTGCAGTCCTAACCTCCACAAGGTTCCATAGAGAAGGCTGTGTTCCAGCGTCCTATCCTCCAGAAGGTGCCATAGAGAAGGCTGTTTTTTGCAGTCCTAACCTCCAGTAGGTTCCATAGAGAAGTCTGTGTTCTGGAGTCCTAACCTCCTGAAGGTTCCATAGATAAAGCTGTGTTCTGGAGTCCTAACCTCCAGAAGGTGCCATAGAGAAGGCGATGTTCTGGAGTCCTTACCTCCAGAAAGTGCCATAGAGAAGGCTGTGTTCCAGCGTCCTAACCTCTGGAAGGTTCCATCGAGAAGGCTTGTTCTGGAGGCCTAACCTCCAGAAGGTGCCATAGAGAAGGCTGTGTTCTGAAATGCTAACCTCCAGAAGGTTCCATAGAGAACGCTGTGTTCCAGCGTTCTATCCTCCAGAAGGTTCCATAGAGAAGGCTGTGTTCTGGAGTCCTAACCTCCATAAGGTGCCATAGAGAAGGATGTTTTTTGAAGCCCTAACCTCCAGAAGTTTCCATAAAGAATGCTGTTTTTTGCAGTTATAACCTCCAGAAGGTGCCAAAGAGAAGGCTGTGTTCTGGAGTCCTAACCTCCAAAAGGTTCCATAGAGAAGGCTGTTTTTTCAGTCCTAACCTCCAGAAGTTTCCATAGAGAAGGCTGTTTATTGCAGTCCTAAGCTACAGAAGTTTCCATATATAAGGGTGTGTTCTGGAGTCCTAACCTCCAGAAGGTTCCATAAAGAAGGCTGTGTTCTGCAGTCCTAACCTCCACAAGGTTCCATAGAGAAGGCTGTGTTCCAGCGTCCTATCCTCCAGAAGGTGCCATAGAGAAGGCTGTTTTTTGCAGTCCTAACCTCCAGAAGGTTCCATAGAGAAGTCTATGTTCTGGAGTCCTAACCTCTTGAAGGTTCCATAGATAAGGCTGTGTTCTGGAGTCCTAACCTCCAGAAGGTGCCATAGAGAAGGCTGTTTTTTTGCAGTTCTAACCTGCAGAAGTTACCATCGAGAAGGCTGTGCTCTGGTGTCCTAACATCCAGAAGGTCCCATGGAGAAGGCCATGATCTGGAGTCCTAACCTGCAGAAGGTGCCCTACGGAAGGCTGTGTTCCAGCGTCCTAACCTCCTGAAGGTTTCAAAGAGAAGGCTGTGTTCCAGCGTCCCAAACTCCAGAAGGTTCAATAGAGAAGGATGTCTTCTGGAGTCCTAACTTCCAGAACGTTCCATAGAGAAGGCTGTGTTCCAGCTTCCTAACCTCCAGAAAGTTCCATAGAGAAGGCTGTGTTCCAGCTACCTAACCTCCAGAAAGTTCCATAGAGAAGGCTGTGTTCCAGCTTCCTAACCTCCAGAAAGTTCCATAGAGAAGGCTTTCTTCTGTAGTCCTAACCTCCGGAAGGTTTTTTAGAGAAGGATGTATTCTGGAGTCCTAGCCTCCAAAGGTTCCATAGAGTAGGCTGTGTTCTGGAGTCCTAACCTCCAGAAGGTTCCATAGAGAAGGCTGAGTTCTGGAGTCCTAACCTCCAGAAGGTTCCATAGATAAGGCTGTGTTCTGGAGTACTAACCTCCAGAAGGTGCCATAGAGAAGGCTGTTTTTTGCAGTCCTAACCTCCAGAAGTTTCCATCGAGAAGGCTGTGCTCTGGTGTCCTAACATCCAGAAGGTTCCATAGAGAAGGACGATATCTGGAGTCCTAACCTCCAGAAGGTTCCATAGAGTAGGCTTTGTTCCAGCGTCCTAACCTCCAGAATGTTCCATAGAGAAGGATGTGTTCTGCAGTCCTAACCTCCGGAAGGTTACATCGAGAAGGCTGTGCTCTGTTCTCCTAACATTCAGAAGGTTCCATAGAGAAGGCCAAGATCTTGCGTCCTAACCTCCAGAAGGTGCCATAGAGAAGGCGGTGTCTGGAGTCCTAAACTCCAGAAAGTGCCATAGAGAAGGCTGTGTTCCAGTGTCCTAACCTCCGGAAGGTTCCATAGAGAAGGCTGTGTTCTGGAGGCTTAACCTCCAGAAGGTGCCATAGAGAAGGCTGTGTTCTGGAGTCCTAACCTCCAAAAGGTTCCATAGAGAACGCTGTTTTTTCAGTCCTAACCTCCAGAAGTTTCCATAGAGAAGGCTGTTTATTGCAGTCCTAACCTACAGAAGTTTCCATAGAGAAGGGTGTGTTCTAGAGTCCTAACCTCCAGAAGGTTCCATAAAGAAGGCTGTGTTCTGCAGTCCTAACCTCCACAAGGTTCCATAGAGAAGGCTGTGTTCCAGCGTCCTATCCTCCAGAAGGTGCCATAGAGAAGGCTGTTTTTTGCAGTCCTAACCTCCAGAAGGTTCCATAGAGAAGTCTGTGTTCTGGAGTCCTAACCTCCTGAAGGTTCCATAGATAAAGCTGTGTTCTGGAGTCCTAACCTCCAGAAGGTTCCATAGAGAAGGCTGTTTTTTGCAGTCCTAACCTCCAGAAGTTGCTATAGAGAAGGCTGTTTTTTGCAGTCCTAACCTCCAAGGTGCAATAGAGAAGGCTGTATTCTGGGAAGTCCTAACCTCCAGAAGGTTCCATAGAGAAGGCTGTGTTCCAGCGTCCTAACTTCCAGAAGGTTCCATAGAGAAGGCTGTGTTCCAACGTCCTAACTTCCAGAAAGTTCCATAGAGTAGGCTGCGTTCTGGAGTCCTAACCTCCAGATGGTTCCATAGAGAAGGCTGTTTTTTGCAGTCCTAACCTCCAGAAGGTGCCATAGAGAAGGCTGTTTTTTGCAGTCCTAACCTGCAGAAGTTTTCATAGAGAAGGCTGTGTTCCAGTGTCCTAACTTCCGGAAGGTTCCATATAGAATGCTGTGGTCTGGAGTCCTAACCTCTAGAAGGTTCCATAGAGAAGGCTGTGTTCTTGACTCCTAACCTTCAGAAGATGCCATAGAGAAGGCTGTGTTCCAGCGTTTTAACCGCCAGAAGGTTCCATAGAGAAGGCTGTGTTCTGGAGTCCTTGCCTCCAGAGGTTCCATAGAGAAGGTTCTGTTCCGGAGTCCTAACCTTCAGAAGGTGCCATAGAGAAGGCTGTGTTCCAGCGTTTTAACCGCCAGAAGGTTCCATAGAGAAGGCTGTGTTCTGGAGTCCTAACCTCCAGAAGGTTCTTTAGAGTAGGCTGTGTTCCAGCGTCCTACTCTCCAGAATGTACCATAGAGAAGGCTGTGTTCTGGAGGCTTAACCTCCAGAAGGTGCCATAGAGAAGGCTGTGTTCTGAAATGCTAACCTCCAGAAGGTTCCATAGAGAACGCTGTGTTCTGGAGTCCTAACCTCCAGAAGGTGCCATAGAGAAGGATGTTTTTTGCAGTCCTAACCTCCACAAGTTTCCATAGAGAAGGCTGTTTTTTGCAGTCCTAACATCCCAAAGTTTCCATAGAGAAGGCTGTGTTCTGGTGTACTACTCTCCAGAAGGTTCCATAGAGAAGGCCCTCATCTGGAATCCTAAACTCCGGTAGGTGCCATAGAGAAGGCTGTGTTCCAGAGTCCTAACCTCCCAAAGATTTCAGAGAGAAGGCTGTGTTCTGGATTCCTAACCTCTAGTAGTTGCCATAGAGAAGGCTGTGTTCTGGAGTCCTAACCTCCAGAGGTTCCATAGAGAATGCTGTTTTTTGCAGTTATAACCTCCAGAAGGTGCCATAGAGAAGGCTGTATTCTGGAGTCCTAACCTCCAGAAGGTGCCAAAGAGAAGGCTGTGTTCTGGAGTCCTAACCTCCAAAAGGTTCCATAGAGAACGCTGTTTTTTCAGTCCTAACCTCCAGAAGTTTCCATAGAGAAGGCTGTTTATTGCAGTCCTAACCTACAGAAGTTTCCATAGAGAAGGGTGTGTTCTGGAGTCCTAACCTCCAGAAGGTTCCATAAAGAAGGCTGTGTTCTGCAGTCCTAACCTCCACAAGGTTCCATAGAGAAGGCTGTGTTCCAGCGTCCTATCCTCCAGAAGGTGCCATAGAGAAGGCTGTTTTTTGCAGTCCTAACCTCCAGTAGGTTCCATAGAGAAGTCTGTGTTCTGGAGTCCTAACCTCCTGAAGGTTCCATAGATAAAGCTGTGTTCTGGAGTCCTAACCTCCAGAAGGTGCCATAGAGAAGGCGATGTTCTGGAGTCCTTACCTCCAGAAAGTGCCATAGAGAAGGCTGTGTTCCAGCGTCCTAACCTCTGGAAGGTTCCATCGAGAAGGCTGTGTTCTGGAGTCCTAACCTCCAGAAGGTGCCATAGAGAAGGCTGTGTTCTGAAATGCTAACCTCCAGAAGGTTCCATAGAGAACGCTGTGTTCCAGCGTTCTATCCTCCAGAAGGTTCCATAGAGAAGGCTGTGTTCTGGAGTCCTAACCTCCATAAGGTGCCATAGAGAAGGATGTTTTTTGAAGCCCTAACCTCCAGAAGTTTCCATAAAGAATGCTGTTTTTTGCAGTTATAACCTCCAGAAGGTGCCAAAGAGAAGGCTGTGTTCTGGAGTCCTAACCTCCAAAAGGTTCCATAGAGAAGGCTGTTTTTTCAGTCCTAACCTCCAGAAGTTTCCATAGAGAAGGCTGTTTATTGCAGTCCTAAGCTACAGAAGTTTCCATATATAAGGGTGTGTTCTGGAGTCCTAACCTCCAGAAGGTTCCATAAAGAAGGCTGTGTTCTGCAGTCCTAACCTCCACAAGGTTCCATAGAGAAGGCTGTGTTCCAGCGTCCTATCCTCCAGAAGGTGCCATAGAGAAGGCTGTTTTTTGCAGTCCTAACCTCCAGAAGGTTCCATAGAGAAGTCTATGTTCTGGAGTCCTAACCTCTTGAAGGTTCCATAGATAAGGCTGTGTTCTGGAGTCCTAACCTCCAGAAGGTGCCATAGAGAAGGCTGTTTTTTTGCAGTTCTAACCTGCAGAAGTTACCATCGAGAAGGCTGTGCTCTGGTGTCCTAACATCCAGAATGTCCCATGGAGAAGGCCATGATCTGGAGTCCTAACCTGCAGAAGGTGACCTACGGAAGGTGTGTTCCAGCGTCCTAACCTCCTGAAGGTTTCAAAGAGAAGGCTGTGTTCCAGCGTCCCAAACTCCAGAAGGTTCAATAGAGAAGGATGTCTTCTGGAGTCCTAACTTCCAGAACGTTCCATAGAGAAGGCTGTGTTCCAGCTTCCTAACCTCCAGAAAGTTCCATAGAGAAGGCTGTGTTCCAGCTACCTAACCTCCAGAAAGTTCCATAGAGAAGGCTGTGTTCCAGCTTCCTAACCTCCAGAAAGTTCCATAGAGAAGGCTTTCTTCTGTAGTCCTAACCTCCGGAAGGTTTTTTAGAGAAGGATGTATTCTGGAGTCCTAGCCTCCAAAGGTTCCATAGAGTAGGCTGTGTTCTGGAGTCCTAACCTCCAGAAGGTTCCATAGAGAAGGCTGAGTTCTGGAGTCCTAACCTCCAGAAGGTTCCATAGATAAGGCTGTGTTCTGGAGTACTAACCTCCAGAAGGTGCCATAGAGAAGGCTGTTTTTTGCAGTCCTAACCTCCAGAAGTTTCCATCGAGAAGGCTGTGCTCTGGTGTCCTAACATCCAGAAGGTTCCATAGAGAAGGACGATATCTGGAGTCCTAACCTCCAGAAGGTTCCATAGAGTAGGCTTTGTTCCAGCGTCCTAACCTCCAGAATGTTCCATAGAGAAGGATGTGTTCTGCAGTCCTAACCTCCGGAAGGTTACATCGAGAAGGCTGTGCTCTGTTCTCCTAACATTCAGAAGGTTCCATAGAGAAGGCCAAGATCTGGCGTCCTAACCTCCAGAAGGTGCCATAGAGAAGGCGGTGTCTGGAGTCCTAAACTCCAGAAAGTGCCATAGAGAAGGCTGTGTTCCAGTGTCCTAACCTCCGGAAGGTTCCATAGAGAAGGCTGTGTTCTGGAGGCTTAACCTCCAGAAGGTGCCATAGAGAAGGCTGTGTTCTGGAGTCCTAACCTCCAAAAGGTTCCATAGAGAACGCTGTTTTTTCAGTCCTAACCTCCAGAAGTTTCCATAGAGAAGGCTGTTTATTGCAGTCCTAACCTACAGAAGTTTCCATAGAGAAGGGTGTGTTCTGGAGTCCTAACCTCCAGAAGGTTCCATAAAGAAGGCTGTGTTCTGCAGTCCTAACCTCCACAAGGTTCCATAGAGAAGGCTGTGTTCCAGCGTCCTATCCTCCAGAAGGTGCCATAGAGAAGGCTGTTTTTTGCAGTCCTAACCTCCAGAAGGTTCCATAGAGAAGTCTGTGTTCTGGAGTCCTAACCTCCTGAAGGTTCCATAGATAAAGCTGTGTTCTGGAGTCCTAACCTCCAGAAGGTTCCATAGAGAAGGCTGTTTTTTGCAGTCCTAACCTCCAGAAGTTGCTATAGAGAAGGCTGTTTTTTGCAGTCCTAACCTCCAAGGTGCAATAGAGAAGGCTGTATTCTGGGAAGTCCTAACCTCCAGAAGGTTCCATAGAGAAGGCTGTGTTCCAGCGTCCTAACTTCCAGAAGGTTCCATAGAGAAGGCTGTGTTCCAACGTCCTAACTTCCAGAAAGTTCCATAGAGTAGGCTGCGTTCTGGAGTCCTAACCTCCAGATGGTTCCATAGAGAAGGCTGTTTTTTGCAGTCCTAACCTCCAGAAGGTGCCATAGAGAAGGCTGTTTTTTGCAGTCCTAACCTGCAGAAGTTTCCATAGAGAAGGCTGTGTTCCAGCATCCTAACCTCCGTAAGGTTCCGTCGAGAAGGCTGTATTCTGGAGTCCTAGCCTCCAAAGATTCCATATAGAATGCTGTGGTCTGGAGTCCTAACCTCTAGAAGGTTCCATAGAGAAGGCTGTGTTCTTGACTCCTAACCTTCAGAAGATGCCATAGAGAAGGCTGTGTTCCAGCGTTTTAACCGCCAGAAGGTTCCATAGAGAAGGCTGTGTTCTGGAGTCCTTGCCTCCAGAGGTTCCATAGAGAAGGTTCTGTTCCGGAGTCCTCACCTTCAGAAGGTGCCATAGAGAAGGCTGTGTTCCAGCGTTTTAACCGCCAGAAGGTTCCATAGAGAATGCTGTGTTCTGGAGTCCTAACCTCCAGAAGGTTCTTTAGAGTAGGCTGTGTTCCAGCGTCCTACTCTCCAGAATGTACCATAGAGAAGGATGTGTTCTGGAGTCCTAACCTCTAGAAGGTTCCATTGAGAAAGCTGTGCTCTGGTGTCCTAACATCCAGATGGTTCCATAGAGAAAGCCGAGATCTGGAGTCCTAACCTCCAGAAGGTGCCATAGAGAAGGAGGTGTTCTGGAGTCCTAACCTCCAGTAAGTGCCATAGAGAAGGCTGTGTTCCAGCGTCCTAACCTCCAGAACGTTCCATAGAGAAGGCTGTGATCCAGCGTTTTATCCGCCAGAAGGTGCCATAGAGAAAGCTGTGTTCTGGAGTCCTAACCTCCAGAAGATTCCATAGAGTAGGCTTTGTTTCAGCGTCCTAACCTCCAGAAGGTTCCATAGATAAGGCTGTGTTCTGGATTCCTAACCTCCAGAATGTTCCATAGAATAGGATGTGTTCTGGAGTCCTAACCTCCAGAAGGTTCCATAGAGAAGGCTGTGTTCTGGAGTCCTAACCTCCTGAAGGTTCCATAGATAAGGCTGTGTTCTGGAGTCCTATCCTCCAGAAGGTTCCATAGATAAGGCTGTGTTCTGGATTCCTAACCTCCAGAATTTTCCATAGAGAAGGATGTTTTCTGGAGTCCTAACCTCCAGAAGGTTCCATAGAGAAGGCTGTGCTCTGGTGTCCTAACATCCAGAAGGTTCCATAGAGAAGGCTGTGTTCTGGAGTCCTAACCTCCAGAAGGTTCCATAGAGAAGGCTGTGTTCCAGCGTCCTAACCTCCAAAAGTTCCATAGAGAAGGCTTTGTTCTGGAGTCCTTACCTCCAGAAAGTGCGATAAAGAAGGCTGTGTTCCAGCGTCCTAACTTCCAGAAGGTTCCATGGAGAAGGCTGCGTTCTCGAGTCCTAACCTCCAGAAGATTTCATAGAGAAGGCTGTGTTCCAGCCTACTAACATCCAGCAGGTTCCATAGAGAAGGCTGTATTCCAGGGTCCTAACCGCCAGAAGGTTCCATAGACAAGGCTGTATTCTGGAGTCCTAGCCTCCAGAAATTCCATAGAGAAGGTTGTGTTCTGGAGTCCTAACCTCCAGAAGGTGCCATAGAGAAGGCTGTGTTCCAGCTTCCTAACCTCCAGAAAGTTCCATAGAGAAGCCTGTGTTCCAGCTTCCTAACCTCCAGAAAGTTCCATAGAGAAGGCTGTGTTCCAGCTTCCTAACCTCCAGAAAGTTCCATAGAGAAGGCTGTATTCTGGAGTCCTAGCCTCCAGAGGTTCCATAGAGAAGGCTGTGTTCTGGAGTCCTAACCTCCAGTAGGTTCCATAGAGAAGGCTATGTTCTGGAGTCCTAACCTCCAGAAGGTGCCATAGAGAAGGCTGTTTTTTGCAGTCCTAACCTCCAGAAGTTTCCATCGAGAAGGCTATTTTTGGCGGTCCTAACCTCCAGAAGTTTCCATTGAGAAGGCTGTGCTCTGGTGTCCTAACATCCAGAAGGTTCCATAGAGAAGGCCGAGATCTGGAGTCCTAACCTCCAGAAGGTTCCGTAGAGTAGGCTTTGTTCCAGCGTACTAACCTCCAGAATGTTTCATAGAGAAGGATGTGTTCTGCAGTCCTAACCTCCAGAAGGTTACATCGAGAAGTCTGTGCTCTGGTCTCCTAACATCCAGAAGGTTACATAGAGAAGGCCGTGATCTGGAGTCCTAACCTCCAGAAGGTGCCATAGAGAAGGCGATGTTCTGGAGTCCTTACCTCCAGAAAGTGCCATAGAGAAGGCTGTGTTCCAGCGTCCTAACCTCTGGAAGGTTCCATCGAGAAGGCTGTGTTCTGGAGGCCTAACCTCCAGAAGGTGCCATAGAGAATGCTGTGTTCTGAAATGCTAACCTCCAGAAGGTTCCATAGAGAACGCTGTGTTCCAGCGTTCTATCCTCCAGAAGGTTCCATAGAGAAGGCTGTGTTCTGCAGTCCTAACCTCCATAAGGTGCCATAGAGAAGGATGTTTTTTGAAGCCCTAACCTCCAGAAGTTTCCATAAAGAATGCTGTTTTTTGCAGTTATAACCTCCAGAAGGTGCCAAAGAGAAGGCTGTGTTCTGGAGTCCTAACCTCCAAAAGGTTCCATAGAGAAGGCTGTTTTTTCAGTCCTAACCTCCAGAAGTTTCCATAGAGAAGGCTGTTTATTGCAGTCCTAACCTACAGAAGTTTCCATAGAGAAGGGTGTGTTCTGGAGTCCTAACCTCCAGAAGTTTCCATAAAGAAGGCTGTGTTCTGCAGTCCTAACCTCCACAAGTTTCCATAGAGAAGGCTGTGTTCCAGCGTCCTATCCTCCAGAAGGTGCCATAGAGAAGGCTGTTTTTTGCAGTCCTAACCTCCAGAAGGTTCCATAGAGAAGTCTATTTTCTGGAGTCCTAACCTCTTGAAGGTTCCATAGATAAGGCTGTGTTCTGGAGTCCTAACCTCCAGAAGGTGCCATGGAGAAGGCTGTTTTTTGCAGTTCTAACCTTCAGAAGTTACCATCGAGAAGGCTGTGCTCTGGTGTCCTAACATCCAGAAGGTCCCATGGAGAAGGCCATGATCTGGAGTCCTAACCTGCAGAAGGTGCCCTACGGAAGGCTGTGTTCCAGCATCCTAACCTCCTGAAGGTTTCAAAGAGAAGGCTGTGTTCCAGCGTCCCAAACTCCAGAAGGTTCAATAGAGAAGGATGTCTTCTGGAGTCCTAACTTCCAGAACGTTCCATAGAGAAGGCTGTGTTCCAGCTTCCTAACCTCCAGAAAGTTCCATACAGAAGGCTGTGTTCCAGCTACCTAACCTCCAGAAAGTTCCATAGAGAAGGCTGTGTTCCAGCTTCCTAACCTCCAGAAAGTTCCATAGAGAAGGCTTTCTTCTGTAGTCCTAACCTCCGGAAGGTTTTTTAGAGAAGGATGTATTCTGGAGTCCTAGCCTCCAGAGGTTCCATAGAATAGGCTGTGTTCTGGAGTCCTAACCTCCAGAAGGTTCCATAGAGAAGGCTGAGTTCTGGAGTCCTAACCTCCAGAAGGTTCCATAGATAAGGCTGTGTTCTGGAGTCCTAACCTCCAGAAGGTGCCATAGAGAAGGCTGTTTTTTGCAGTCCTAACCTCCAGAAGTTTCCATCGAGAAGGCTGTGCTCTGGTGTCCTAACATCCAGAAGGTTCCATAGAGAAGGACGATATCTGGAGTCCTAACCTCCAGAAGGTTCCATAGAGTAGGCTTTGTTCCAGCGTCGTAACCTCCAGAATGTTCCATAGAGAAGGATGTGTTCTGCAGTCCTAACCTCCGGAAGGTTACATCGAGAAGGCTGTGCTCTATTCTCCTAACATTCAGAAGGTTCCATAGAGAAGGCCAAGATCTGGAGTCCTAACCTCCAGAAGGTGCCATAGAGAAGGCGGTGTCTGGAGTCCTAAACTCCAGAAAGTGCCATAGAGAAGGCTGTGTTCCAGTGTCCTAACCTCCGGAAGGTTCCATAGAGAAGGCTGTGTTCTGGAGGCTTTACCTCCAGAAGGTGCCATAGAGAAGGCTGTGTTCTGAAATGCTAACCTCCAAAAGGTTCCATAGAGAACGCTGTGTTCTGGAGTCCTAACCTCCAGAAGGTGCCATAGAGAAGGATGTTTTTTGCAGTCCTAACCTCCAGAAGTTTCCATAGAGAAGGCTGTTTTTTGCAGTCCTAACATCCCAAAGTTTCCATAGAGAAGGCTGTGTTCTGGTGTACTACCCTCCAGAAGGTTCCATAGAGAAGGCCCTCATCTGGAATCCTAAACTCCGGTAGGTGCCATAGAGAAGGCTGTGTTCCAGAGTCCTAACCTCCCAAAGATTTCAGAGAGAAGGCTGTGTTCTGGATTCCTAACCTCTAGTAGTTGCCATAGAGAAGGCTGTGTTCTGGAGTCCTAACCTCCAGAGGTTCCATAGAGAATGCTGTTTTTTGCAGTTATAACCTCCAGAAGGTGCCATAGAGAAGGCTGTATTCTGGAGTCCTAACCTCCAGAAGGTGCCAAAGAGAAGGCTGTGTTCTGGAGTCCTAACCTCCAAAAGGTTCCATAGAGAACGCTGTTTTTTCAGTCCTAACCTCCAGAAGTTTCCATAGAGAAGGCTGTTTATTGCAGTCCTAACCTACAGAAGTTTCCAAAGAGAAGGGTGTGTTCTGGAGTCCTAACCTCCAGAAGGTTCCATAAAGAAGACTGTGTTCTGCAGTCCTAACCTCCACAAGGTTCCATAGAGAAGGCTGTGTTCCAGCGTCCTATCCTCCCGAAGGTGCCATAGAGAAGGCTGTTTTTCGCAGTCCTAACCTCCAGAAGGTTCCATAGAGAAGTCTGTGTTCTGGAGTCCTAACCTCCTGAAGGTTCCATAGATAAAGCTGTGTTCTGGAGTCCTAACCTCCAGAAGGTTCCATAGAGAAGGCTGTGTTCCAGCGTCCTAACTTCCAGAAGGTTCCATAGAGAAGGCTGCGTTCTGGAGTCCTAACCTCCAGAAGGTTCCATAGAGAAGGCTGTGTTCCAGCGTCCTAACTTCCAGAAGGTTCCATAGAGAAGGCTCCGTTCTGGATTCCTAACCTCCAGAAGGTTCCATAGAGAAGGCTGTTTTTTGCAGTCCTAACCTCCAGAAGTTGCTATAGAGAAGGCTGGTTTTTGCAGTCCTAACCTCCAAGGTGCAATAGAGAAGGCTGTATTCTGGAGTCCTAACCTCCAGAAGGTTCCATAGAGAAGGCTGTGTTCCAGCGTCCTAACTTCAAGAAGGTTCCATAGAGAAGGCTGTGTTCCAACGTCCTAACTTCCAGAAGGTTCCATAGAGTAGGCTGCGTTCTGGAGTCCTAACCTCCAGATGGTTCCATAGAGAAGGCTGGTTTTTGCAGTCCTAACCTCCAAGGTGCAATAGAGAAGGCTGTATTCTGGAGTTCTAACCTCCAGAAGGTTCCATAGAGAAGGCTGTGTTCCAGCGTCCTAACTTCCAGAAGGTTCCATAGAGAAGGCTGTGTTCCAACGTCCTAACTTCCAGAAGGTTCCATAGAGTAGGCTGCGTTCTGGAGTCCTAACCTCCAGATGGTTCCATAGAGAAGGCTCTTTATTGCAGTCCTAACCTACAGAAGTTTCCATAGAGAAGGGTGTGTTCTGGAGTCCTAACCTCCAGAAGGTTCCATAAAGAAGGCTGTGTTCTGCAGTCCTAACCTCCACAAGGTTCCATAGAGAAGGCTGTGTTCCAGCGTCCTATCCTCCAGAAGGTGCCATAGAGAAGGCTGTTTTTTGCAGTCCTAACCTCCAGAAGGTTCCATAGAGAAGTCTATGTTCTGGAGTCCTAACCTCTTGAAGGTTCCATAGATAAGGCTGTGTTCTGGAGTCCTAACCTCCAGAAGGTGCCATAGAGAAGGCTGTTTTTTGCAGTTCTAACCTTCAGAAGTTACCATCGAGAAGGCTGTGCTCTGGTGTCCTAACATCCAGAAGGTCCCATGGAGAAGGCCATGATCTGGAGTCCTAACCTGCAGAAGGTGCCCTACGGAAGGCTGTGTTCCAGCATCCTAACCTCCTGAAGGTTTCAAAGAGAAGGCTGTGTTCCAGCGTCCCAAACTCCAGAAGGTTCAATAGAGAAGGATGTCTTCTGGAGTCCTAACTTCCAGAACGTTCCATAGAGAAGGCTGTGTTCCAGCTTCCTAACCTCCAGAAAGTTCCATAGAGAAGGCTGTGTTCCAGCTACCTAACCTCCAGAAAGTTCCATAGAGAAGGCTGTGTTCCAGCTACCTAACCTCCAGAAAGTTCCATAGAGAAGGCTGTGTTCCAGCTTCCTAACCTCCAGAAAGTTCCATAGAGAAGGCTTTCTTCTGTAGTCCTAACCTCCGGAAGGTTTTTTAGAGAAGGATGTATTCTGGAGTCCTGGCCTCCAGAGGTTCCATAGAATAGGCTGTGTTCTGGAGTCCTAACCTCCAGAAGGTTCCATAGAGAAGGCTGAGTTCTGGAGTCCTAACCTCCAGAAGGTTCCATAGATAAGGCTGTGTTCTGGAGTCCTAACCTCCATAAGGTGCCATAGAGAAGGCTGTTTTTTGCAGTCCTAACCTCCAGAAGTTTCCATCGAGAAGGCTGTGCTCTGGTGTCCTAACATCCAGAAGGTTCCATAGAGAAGGACGATATCTGGAGTCCTAACCTCCAAAAGGTTCCATAGAGTAGGCTTTGTTCCAGCGTCCTAACCTCCAGAATGTTCCATAGAGAAGGATGTGTTCTGCAGTCCTAACCTCCGGAAGGTTACATCGAGAAGGCTGTGCTCTATTCTCCTAACATTCAGAAGGTTCCATAGAGAAGGCCAAGATCTGGAGTCCTAACCTCCAGAAGGTGCCATAGAGAAGGCGGTGTCTGGAGTCCTAACCTCCAGAAGGTTCCATGGAGAAGGCTGCGTTCTCGAGTCCTAACCTCCGGAAGGTTCCATAGAGAAGGCTGTGTTCCAGCGTACTAACCTCCAGAAGGTGCCATAGAGAAGGCTGTATTCCAGGGTCCTAACCTCCAGAAGGTTCCATGCACAAGGCTGTATTCTGGAGTCCTAGCCTCCAGAGGTTCCATAGAGAAGGTGTGTTCTGGAGTCCTACCCTCCAGAAGGAGCCATAGAGAAGGCTGTGTTCCAGCGTTTTAACCGCCAGAAGGTTCCATAGAAAAGGCTGTGTTCTGGAGTCCTAACCTCCAGAAGGTTCTTTAGAGTAGGCTGTGTTCCAGCGTCCTAATCTCCAGAATGTTCCATAGAGAAGGCCCTGATCTGGAATCCTAACCTCCAGTAGGTGCCATAGAGAAGGCTGTGTTCCAGAGTCCTAACCTCCCGAAGATTCCAGAGAGAAGGCTGTGTTCTGGATTCCTAACCTCTAGGAGTTGCCATAGAGAAGGCTATGTTCTGGAGTCCTAACCTCCAGAGGTTCCATAGAGAAGGCTGTGTTCTGGAGTCCTAACCTACAGAAGGTGCCATAGAGAAGGCTGTTTTTTGCAGTCCTGACCTCCAGAAGTTTCCATAGAGAAGGCTGTGTTCTGTTGTCCTAACCTCTAAAGGTACCATAGAGAAGGCTGTGTTCCAGCGTCCTAACCTCCAGAAGTTTCCATAGAGAAGGCTGTGTTCCGGAGTCCTAACCTCCAGAAGGTTCCATAGAGAAGGCTTTGTTCTGGATTCCTAAACTCCAGAAGGTTCCATAGAGAAGGCTGTGTTCCAGCGTACTAACATCCAGAAGGTTCCATCGAGAAGGCTGTGTTCTGGAGTCCTAACCTCCAGAAGGTTCCATAGAGAAGGCTGTGTTCCAGCGTCCTAACCTCCAGAAAGTTCCATAGAGAAGGCTTTGTTCTGGAGTCCTTACCTCCAGAAAGTGCGATAGAGAAGGCTGTGTTCCAGCGCCCTAACTTCCAGAAGGTTCCATGGAGAAGGCTGCGTTCTCGAGTCCTAACCTCCAGAAGGTTCTTTAGAGTAGGCTGTGTTCCAGCGTCCTAATCTCCAGAATGTTCCATAGAGAAGGATGTGTTCTGGAGTCCTAACCTCCAGAAGGTTCCATTGAGAAGGCTGTGCTCTGGTGTCCTAACATCCAGAAGGTTCCATAGAGAAGGCCGAGATCTGGAGTCCTAACCTCCAGAAGGTGGAATAGAAAAGGAGGTGTTCTGGAGTCCTAACCTCCAGAAGGTTCCATAGAGAAGGCTGTGTTCCAGCGTCCTAACCTCCAGAAGGTTCCATAGAGAAGGCTGCGTTCTGGAGTCCTAACCTCCAGAAGGTTCCATAGAGAAGGCTTTGTTCCAGCGTACTAACCTCAACAAGGTTCCATAGAGAAGGCTGTATTCCAGGGTCCTAACCTCCAGAAGGTTCCATACACAAGGCTGTATTCTCGAGTCCTAGCCTCCAGAGGTTCCAACGAGAAGGCTGTGCTCTGGTGTCCTAACATCCAGAAGGTTCCATAGAGAAGGCCGAGATCTGGAGTCCTAACTCCAGAAGGTGCCATAGAGAAGGCGGTGTTCTGGAGTCCTAATCTCCAGAAAGTGCCATAGAAAAGGCTGTGTTCCAGCGTCCTACCTCAGGAAGGTGCCATAGAGAATGCTGTGTTCTGAAATGCTAACCTCCAGGAGGTTCCATAGAGAAGGCTGTGTTCCAGCGTCCTAACCTCCAGAAGGTTCCATAGAGAAGGCCCTGATCTGGAATCCTCACCTCCAGAAGGTGCCATAGAGAAGGCTGTGTTCCAGAGTCCTAACCTCCAGAAGGTTCCATAGAGAAGGCTGTGTTCTGGAGTGCTAACCTCCAGAAGGTTCCATAGAGAAGGCTGTGTTCCAGCTTCCTAACCTCCAGAAAGTTCCATGGAGAAGGCTGTGTTCCAGCTTCCTAACATCCAGAAAGTTCCATAGAGAAGGCTGTGTTCTGGATTTCTAACCTCCAGAAGGTGCCATAGAGAAGGCTGTTTTTTGCAGTCCTAACCTCCAGAAGTTTCCATCGAGAATGCTGTGCTCTGGTGTCCTAACCTCCAGAAGGTTCCATAGAGTAGGCTTTGTCCAGCGTCCTAACCTCCAGAATGTTCCATAGAGAAGGATATGTTCTGGAGTCCTAACCTCCAGAAGGTTCCATCGACAAGGCTGTGCTCTGTTGTCCTAACATCCAGAAAGTTCCATAGAGAAGGCCGAGATCGGGAGTCCTAACCTCCAGAAGGTGCCATAGAGAAGGAGGTGTTGTGGAGTCCTAACCTCCAGAAAGTGCCATAGAGAAGGCTGTGGTTCAGCGTCCTAACCTCCAGAATGTGCCTTAGAGAAGGCTGTGTTCTGAAATGCTAACCTCCAGAAGGTTCCATAGAGAAGGCTGGGTTCCAGCGTCCTAACTTCCAGAGGGTTCCATAGAGAAGGCTGCGTTCTGTAGTCCTAACCTCCAGAAGGTTCAATAGAGAAGGCTGTATTTTGCAGTCCTAACCTCCAGAAGTTTCCATAGAGAAGCCTGTTTTTTGCAGTCCTAACATCCCCAAGTTTCCATAGAGAAGGCTGTGTTCTGGTGTCCTATCCTCCAAAGGTACCTTAGAGAAGGCTGTGTTCCAGCGTCCTAACCTCCAGAAGGTTCCATAGAGAAGGCCCTAATCTGGAATCCTAACCTCCAAAAGGTGCCATAGAGAAGGCTGTTTTTTGCAGTCCTGACCTCCAGAAGTTTCCATAGAGAAGGCTGTGTTCTGGTGTCCTACCCTCCAAAGGTACCATAGAGAAGGCTGTGTTCCAGCGTACTAACCTCCACAAGGTTCCATAGAGAAGGCTGTATTCCAGGGTCCTAACCTCCAGAAGGTTCCATGCACAAGGCTGTATTCTGGAGTCCTAGCCTCCAGAGGTTCCATAGAGAAGGTGTGTTCTGGAGTCCTACCCTCCAGAAGGAGCCATAGAGAAGGCTGTGTTCCAGCGTTTTAACCGCCAGAAGGTTCCATAGAAAAGGCTGTGTTCTGGAGTCCTAACCTCCAGAAGGTTCTTTAGAGTAGGCTGTGTTCCAGCGTCCTAATCTCCAGAATGTTCCATAGAGAAGGCCCTGATCTGGAATCCTAACCTCCAGTAGGTGCCATAGAGAAGGCTGTGTTCCAGAGTCCTAACCTCCCGAAGATTCCAGAGAGAAGGCTGTGTTCTGGATTCCTAACCTCTAGGAGTTGCCATAGAGAAGGCTATGTTCTGGAGTCCTAACCTCCAGAGGTTCCATAGAGAAGGCTGTGTTCTGGAGTCCTAACCTACAGAAGGTGCCATAGAGAAGGCTGTTTTTTGCAGTCCTGACCTCCAGAAGTTTCCATAGAGAAGGCTGTGTTCTGTTGTCCTAACCTCTAAAGGTACCATAGAGAAGGCTGTGTTCCGGAGTCCTAACCTCCAGAAGGTTCCATAGAGAAGGCTTTGTTCTGGATTCCTAAACTCCAGAAGGTTCCATAGAGAAGGCTGTGTTCCAGCGTACTAACATCCAGAAGGTTCCATCGAGAAGGCTGTGTTCTGGAGTCCTAACCTCCAGAAGGTTCCATAGAGAAGGCTGTGTTCCAGCGTCCTAACCTCCAGAAAGTTCCATAGAGAAGGCTTTGTTCTGGAGTCCTTACCTCCAGAAAGTGCGATAGAGAAGGCTGTGTTCCAGCGCCCTAACTTCCAGAAGGTTCCATGGAGAAGGCTGCGTTCTCGAGTCCTAACCTCCAGAAGGTTCTTTAGAGTAGGCTGTGTTCCAGCGTCCTAATCTCCAGAATGTTCCATAGAGAAGGATGTGTTCTGGAGTCCTAACCTCCAGAAGGTTCCATTGAGAAGGCTGTGCTCTGGTGTCCTAACATCCAGAAGGTTCCATAGAGAAGGCCGAGATCTGGAGTCCTAACCTCCAGAAGGTGGAATAGAAAAGGAGGTGTTCTGGAGTCCTAACCTCCAGAAGGTTCCATAGAGAAGGCTGTGTTCCAGCGTCCTAACCTCCAGAAGGTTCCATAGAGAAGGCTGCGTTCTGGAGTCCTAACCTCCAGAAGGTTCCATAGAGAAGGCTTTGTTCCAGCGTACTAACCTCAACAAGGTTCCATAGAGAAGGCTGTATTCCAGGGTCCTAACCTCCAGAAGGTTCCATACACAAGGCTGTATTCTCGAGTCCTAGCCTCCAGAGGTTCCAACGAGAAGGCTGTGCTCTGGTGTCCTAACATCCAGAAGGTTCCATAGAGAAGGCCGAGATCTGGAGTCCTAACTCCAGAAGGTGCCATAGAGAAGGCGGTGTTCTGGAGTCCTAATCTCCAGAAAGTGCCATAGAAAAGGCTGTGTTCCAGCGTCCTACCTCAGGAAGGTGCCATAGAGAATGCTGTGTTCTGAAATGCTAACCTCCAGGAGGTTCCATAGAGAAGGCTGTGTTCCAGCGTCCTAACCTCCAGAAGGTTCCATAGAGAAGGCCCTGATCTGGAATCCTCACCTCCAGAAGGTGCCATAGAGAAGGCTGTGTTCCAGAGTCCTAACCTCCAGAAGGTTCCATAGAGAAGGCTGTGTTCTGGAGTGCTAACCTCCAGAAGGTTCCATAGAGAAGGCTGTGTTCCAGCTTCCTAACCTCCAGAAAGTTCCATGGAGAAGGCTGTGTTCCAGCTTCCTAACATCCAGAAAGTTCCATAGAGAAGGCTGTGTTCTGGATTTCTAACCTCCAGAAGGTGCCATAGAGAAGGCTGTTTTTTGCAGTCCTAACCTCCAGAAGTTTCCATCGAGAATGCTGTGCTCTGGTGTCCTAACCTCCAGAAGGTTCCATAGAGTAGGCTTTGTCCAGCGTCCTAACCTCCAGAATGTTCCATAGAGAAGGATATGTTCTGGAGTCCTAACCTCCAGAAGGTTCCATCGACAAGGCTGTGCTCTGTTGTCCTAACATCCAGAAAGTTCCATAGAGAAGGCCGAGATCGGGAGTCCTAACCTCCAGAAGGTGCCATAGAGAAGGAGGTGTTGTGGAGTCCTAACCTCCAGAAAGTGCCATAGAGAAGGCTGTGGTTCAGCGTCCTAACCTCCAGAATGTGCCTTAGAGAAGGCTGTGTTCTGAAATGCTAACCTCCAGAAGGTTCCATAGAGAAGGCTGGGTTCCAGCGTCCTAACTTCCAGAGGGTTCCATAGAGAAGGCTGCGTTCTGTAGTCCTAACCTCCAGAAGGTTCAATAGAGAAGGCTGTATTTTGCAGTCCTAACCTCCAGAAGTTTCCATAGAGAAGCCTGTTTTTTGCAGTCCTAACATCCCCAAGTTTCCATAGAGAAGGCTGTGTTCTGGTGTCCTATCCTCCAAAGGTACCTTAGAGAAGGCTGTGTTCCAGCGTCCTAACCTCCAGAAGGTTCCATAGAGAAGGCCCTAATCTGGAATCCTAACCTCCAGAAGGTGCCATAGGGAAGGCTGTGTTCCAGAGTCCTAACCTCCAAAGATTCCAGAGAGAAGGCTGTGTTCTGGATTCCTAACCTCTAGTAGGTTCCATAGAGAAGGCTGTGTTCTGGAGTCCTAACCTCCAGAGGTTTCATAGAGAAGGCTGTGTTCTGGAGTCCTAACCTCCAGAAGGTGCCATAGAGAAGGCTGTTTTTTGCAGTCCTGACCTCCAGAAGTTTCCATAGAGAAGGCTGTGTTCTGGTGTCCTACCCTCCAAAGGTACCATAGAGAAGGCTGTGTTCCAGCGTCCTAACTTCCAGAAGGTTTCATAGGGAAGGCTGCATTCTCGAGTCCTAAGCTCCAGATGGTTCCATAGAGAAGGCTGTGTTCCAGCGTCCTAACCTCCAGAAGTTTCCATAGAGAAGGCTGTGTTCCGGAGTCCTAACCTCCAAAAGGTTCCATAGAGAAGGCTTTGTTCTGGAGTCCTAACCTCCAGAAGGTTCCATAGGGAAGGCTTTGTTCTGGAGTCCTAAACTCCAGAAGGTTCCATAGAGAAGGCTTTGTTCTGGAGTCCTAAACTCCAGAAGGTTCCATAGAGAAGGCTGTGTTCCAGCGTACTAACATCCAGAAGGTTCCATAGAGAAGGCTGTGTTCTGGAGTCCTAACCTCCAGAAGGTTCCATAGAGAAGGCTGTGTTCCAGCGACCTAACCTCCAGAAAGTTCCATAGAGAAGGCTTTGTTCTGGAGTCCTTACCTCCAGAAAGTACGATAGAGAAGGCTGTGTTCCAGCGTCCTAACTTCCAGAAGGTTCCATGGAGAAGGCTGCGTTCTCGAGTCCTAACCTCCAGAAGGTTCCATAGAGAAGGCTGTGTTCCAGCGTACTAACCTCCACAAGGTTCCATAGAGAAGGCTGTATTCCAGGGTCCTAACCTCCAGAAGGTTCCATGCACAAGGCTGTATTCTGGAGTCCTAGCCTCCAGAGGTTCCATAGAGAAGGTGTGTTCTGGAGTCCTACCCTCCAGAAGGAGCCATAGAGAAGGCTGTGTTCCAGCGTTTTAACCGCCAGAAGGTTCCATAGAAAAGGCTGTGTTCTGGAGTCCTAACCTCCAGAAGGTTCTTTAGAGTAGGCTGTGTTCCAGCGTCCTAATCTCCAGAATGTTCCATAGAGAAGGATGTGTTCTGGAGTCCTAACCTCCAGAAGGTTCCATTGAGAAGGCTGTGCTCTGGTGTCCTAACATCCAGAAGGTTCCATAGAGAAGGCCGAGATCTGGAGTCCTAACCTCCAGAAGGTGGAATAGAGAAGGAGGTGTTCTGGAGTCCTAACCTCCAGAAGGTTCCATAGAGAAGGCTGTGTTCCAGCGTCCTAACCTCCAGAAGGTTCCATAGAGAAGGCTGCGTTCTGGAGTCCTAACCTCCAGAAGGTTCCATAGAGAAGGCTGTGTTCCAGCGTACTAACCTCAACAAGGTTCCATAGAGAAGGCTGTATTCCAGGGTCCTAACCTCCAGAAGGTTCCATAGACAAGGCTGTATTCTGGAGTCCTAGCCTCCAGAGGTTCCAACGAGAAGGCTGTGCTCTGGTGTCCTAACATCCAGAAGGTTCCATAGAGAAGGCCGAGATCTGGAGTCCTAACTCCAGAAGGTGCCATAGAGAAGGCGGTGTTCTGGAGTCCTAACCTCCAGAAAGTGCCATAGAAAAGGCTGTGTTCCAGCGTCCTACCTCCAGAAGGTGCCATAGAGAAGGCTGTGTTCTGAAATGCCAACCTCCAGGAGGTTCCATAGAGAAGGCTGTGTTCCAGCGTCCTAACCTCCAGAAGGTTCCATAGAGAAGGCCCTGATCTGGAATCCTCACCTCCAGAAGGTGCCATAGAGAAGGCTGTGTTCCAGAGTCCTAACCTCCAGAAGGTTCCATAGAGAAGGTTGTGTTCTGTAGTGCTAACCTCCAGAAGGTTCCATAGAGAAGTCTGTGTTCCAGCTTCCTAACCTCCAGAAAGTTCCATGGAGAAGGCTGTGTTCCAGCTTCCTAACATCCAGAAAGTTCCATAGAGAAGGCTGTGTTCTGGATTTCTAACCTCCAGAAGGTGCCATAGAGAAAGATATTTTTTGCATCCCTAACCTCCAGCAGTTTCCATAGAGAAGGCTGTTTTTTGCAGTCCTAACATCCCGTAGTTTCCAAAGAGAAGGCTGTATTCTGGTGTACTAACCTCCAGAAGGTTCCATAGAGAAGGCCCTGATCTGGAATCCTAACCTCAAGTAGGTGCCATAGAGAAGGCTGTGTTCCAGAGTCCTAACCTCCCGAAGATTCCAGAGAGAAGGCTGTGTTCTGGATTCCTAACCTCTAGTAGTTGCCATAGAGAAGGCTGTGTTCTGGAGTCCTAACCTCCAGAGGTTCCATAGAGATTGCTGTGTTCTGGAGTCCTAACCTACAGAAGGAGCCATAGAGAAGACTGTTTTTCGCAGTCCTGACCTCCAGAAGTTTCCATAGAGAAGGCTGTCTTCTGTTGTCCTAACCTCCAAAGGTACCGTAGAGAAGGCTGTGTTCCAGCGTCCTAACTTCCATAAGGTTCCATGGAGAAGGCTGCGTTCTCGAGTCCTAACCTACAGAAGATTCCATAGAGAATGCTGTGTTCCAGCGTACTAACATCCAGAAGGTTCCATAGAGAAGGCTGTATTCCAGGGTCCTAACCTCTAGAAGGTTCCATAGACAAGGCTGTATTCTGGAGTCCTAGCCTCCAGAGGTTCCATAGAGAAGGTTGTGTTCTGGAGTCCTAACCTCCAGAAGGTGCCATAGAGAAGGCTGTATTCCAGCGTTTTAACTGCCAGAAGGTTCCATAGAGAAGGCTGTGTTCTGGAGTCCTAACCTCCAGAAGGTTCTTTAGAGTAGGCTTGTTCCAGCGTCCTAATCTCCAGAATGAACCATAGAGAAGGATGTGTTCTGGAGTCCTAACCTCCAGAACGTTCCATTGAGAAGGCTGTGCTCTGGTGTCCTAACATCCAGAAGGTTCCATAGAGAAGGCCGAGATCTGGAGTCCTAACCTCCAGAAGGTGCCATAGAGAAGGCTGTGTTCCAGCGTCCTAACTTCCAGAAGGTTCCATAGAGAAGGCTGCGTTCTGGAGTCCTAACCTCCAGAAGGTTCCATAGAGAAGGCTGTGTTCTGGAGTCCTAACCTCCTGAAGGTTCCATAGATAAGGCTGTGTTCTGGAGTCCGAACCTCCAGAAGGTGTCATAGAGAAGGCTGTTTTTTGCACTTCTAACCTTCAGAAGTTTCCATCGAGAAGGCTGTGCTCTGGTGTCCTAACATCCAGAAGGTTCCATAGAGTAGGCTTTGTTCCAGCGTCCTAACCTACAGAATGTTCCATAGAGAAGGATGTGTTCTGCACTCCTAACCTCCAGAAGGTTACATCGAGAAGGCTGTGCTCTGGTCTCCTAACATCCAGAAGGTTCCATAGAGAAGGCCGAGATCTGGAGTCCTAACCTCCAGAAGGTGCCATAGAGAAGGCGGTGTTCTGGAGTCCTTACCTCCAGAAAGTGCCATAGAGAAGGCTGTGTTCCAGCGTCCTAACCTCCGGAAGGTTCCATAGAGAAGGCTGTGTTCTCTAGGCCGAACCTCCAGAAGGTGCCGTAGAGAAGGCTGTGTTCTGAAATGCTAACCTCCAGAAGGTTCCATAGAGAACGCTGTGTTCCAGCGTCCTAAACTTCAGAATATTCCATAGAGAAGGCTGTGTTCTGGACTCCTAACCTCCATAAGGTGCCATAGAGAAGGCTGTTTTTTAAAGTCCTAACCTCCAGATGTTTCCATAGAGAAGGCTGTTTTTTGCAGTCCTAACATCCCGAAGTTTCCATAGAGAAGGCTGTGTTCTGGTGTACTAACCTCCAGAAGGTTCCATAGAGAAGGCCCTGATCTGGAATCCTAACCTCCAGTAGGTGCCATAGAGAAGGCTGTGTTCCAGAGTCCTAACCTCCCGAAGATTCCAGAGAGGAGGCTGTGTTCTGGATTCCTAACCTCTAGGAGTTGCCATAGAGAAGGCTATGTTCTGGAGTCCTAACCTCCAGAGGTTCCATAGAGAAGGCTGTGTTCTGGAGTCCTAACCTACAGAAGGTGCCATAGAGAAGGCTGTTTTTTGAAGTCCTGACCTCCAGAAGTTTCCATAGAGAAGGCTGTGTTCTGTTGTCCTAACCTCTAAAGGTACCATAGAGAAGGCTGTGTTCCAGCGTCCTAACCTCCAGAAGTTTCCATAGAGAAGGCTGTGTTCCGGAGTCCTAACCTCCAGAATGTTCCATAGAGAAGGCTTTGTTCTGGAGTCCTAAACTCCAGAAGGTTCCATAGAGAAGGCTGTGTTCCAGCGTACTAACATCCAGAAGGTTCCATAGAGAAGGCTGTGTTCTGGAGTCCTAACCTCCAGAAGGTTCCATAGAGAAGGCTGTGTTCCAGCGTCCTAACCTCCAGAAAGTTCCATAGAGAAGGCTTTGTTCTGGAGTCCTTACCTCCAGAAAGTGCGATAGAGAAGGCTGTGTTCCAGCGTCCTAACTTCCAGAAGGTTCCATGGAGAAGGCTGCGTTCTCGAGTCCTAACCTCCAGAAGGTTCTTTAGAGTAGGCTGTGTTCCAGCGTCCTAATCTCCAGAATGTTCCATAGAGAAGGATGTGTTCTGGAGTCCTAACCTCCAGAAGGTTCCATTGAGAAGGCTGTGCTCTGGTGTCCTAACATCCAGAAGGTTCCATAGAGAAGGCCGAGATCTGGAGTCCTAACCTCCAGAAGGTGGAATAGAGAAGGAGGTGTTCTGGAGTCCTAACCTCCAGAAGGTTCCATAGAGAAGGCTGTGTTCCAGCGTCCTAACCTCCAGAAGGTTCCATAGAGAAGGCTGCGTTCTGGAGTCCTAACCTCCAGAAGGTTCCATAGAGAAGGCTGTGTTCCAGCGTACTAACCTCAACAAGGTTCCATAGAGAAGGCTGTATTCCAGGGTCCTAACCTCCAGAAGGTTCCATACACAAGGCTGTATTCTGGAGTCCTAGCCTCCAGAGGTTCCAACGAGAAGGCTGTGCTCTGGTGTCCTAACATCCAGAAGGTTCCATAGAGAAGGCCGAGATCTGGAGTCCTAACTCCAGAAGGTGCCATAGAGAAGGCGGTGTTCTGGAGTCCTAACCTCCAGAAAGTGCCATAGAAAAGGCTGTGTTCCAGCGTCCTACCTCAGGAAGGTGCCATAGAGAATGCTGTGTTCTGAAATGCTAACCTCCAGGAGGTTCCATAGAGAAGGCTGTGTTCCAGCGTCCTAACCTCCAGAAGGTTCCATAGAGAAGGCCCTGATCTGGAATCCTCACCTCCAGAAGGTGCCATAGAGAAGGCTGTGTTCCAGAGTCCTAACCTCCAGAAGGTTCCTTTAGAAGGCTGTGTTCTGGAGTGCTAACCTCCAGAAGGTTCCATAGAGAAGGCTGTGTTCCAGCTTCCTAACCTCCAGAAAGTTCCATGGAGAAGGCTGTGTTCCAGCTTCCTAACATCCAGAAAGTTCCATAGAGAAGGCTGTGTTCTGGATTTCTAACCTCCAGAAGGTGCCATACAGAAGGCTGTTTTTTGCAGTCCTAACCTCCAGAAGTTTCCATCGAGAATGCTGTGCTCTGGTGTCCTAACCTCCAGAAGGTTCCATAGAGTAGGCTTTGTCCAGCGTCCTTACCTCCAGAATGTTCCATAGAGAAGGATATGTTCTGGAGTCCGAACCTCCAGAAGGTTCCATCGACAAGGCTGTGCTCTGTTGTCCTAACATCCAGAAAGTTCCATAGAGAAGGCCGAGATCGGGAGTCCTAACCTCCAGAAGGTGCCATAGAGAAGGAGGTGTTGTGGAGTCCTAACCTCCAGAAAGTGCCATAGAGAAGGCTGTGGTTCAGCGTCCTAACCTCCAGAATGTGCCTTAGAGAAGGCTGTGTTCTGAAATGCTAACCTCCAGAAGGTTCCATAGAGAAGGCTGGGTTCCAGCGTCCTAACTTCCAGAGGGTTCCATAGAGAAGGCTGCGTTCTGGAGTCCTAACCTCCAGAAGGTTCAATGGAGAAGGCTGTATTTTGCAGTCCTAACCTCCAGAAGTTTCCATAGAGAAGCCTGTTTTTTGCAGTCCTAACATCCCCAAGTTTCCATAGAGAAGGCTGTGTTCTGGTGTCCTATCCTCCAAAGGTACCGTAGAGAAGGCTGTGTTCCAGCGTCCTAACCTCCAGAAGGTTCCATAGAGAAGGCCCTAATCCGGAATCCTAACCTCCAGAAGGTGCCATAGGGAAGGCTGTGTTCCAGAGTCCTAACCTCCAAAGATTCCAGAGAGAAGGCTGTGTTCTGGATTCCTAACCTCTAGTAGGTTCCATAGAGAAGGCTGTGTTCTGGAGTCCTAACCTCCAGAGGTTTCATAGAGAAGGCTGTGTTCTGGAGTCCTAAACTCCAGAAGGTGCCATAGAGAAGGCTGTTTTTTGCAGTCCTGACCTCCAGAAGTTTCCATAGAGAAGGCTGTGTTCTGGTGTCCTACCCTCCAAAGGTACCATAGAGAAGGCTGTGTTCCAGCGTCCTAACTTCCAGAAGGTTTCATAGAGAAGGCTGCATTCTCGAGTCCTAAGCTCCAGAAGGTTCCATAGAGAAGGCTGTGTTCCAGCGTCCTAACCTCCAGAAGTTTCCATAGAGAAGGCTGTGTTCCGGAGTCCTAACCTCCAAAAGGTTCCATAGTGAAGGCTTTGTTCTGGAGTCCTAACCTCCAGAAGGTTCCATAGGGAAGGCTTTGTTCCAGCGTCCCAACCTCCAGAAGGTTCCATAGAGAAGGCTGTGTTCCAGCGTCCTAACTTCCAGAAGGTTTCATAGAGAAGGCTGCATTCTCGAGTCCTAAGCTCCAGAAGATTTCATAGAGAAGGCTGTGTTCCAGCGTACTAACCTCCAGAAGGTTCCATAGAGAAGGTTGTATTCCCGGGTCCTAACCTCCATTAGGTTCCATAGACAAGGCTGTATTCTGGAGTCCTAGCCTCCAGAGGTTCCATAGAGAAGGATGTGTTCTGGAGTCCTAACCTCCAGAAGGTGCCATAGAGAAGGCTGTATTCCAGCGTTTTAACCGCCAGAAGGTTCCATAGGGAAGGCTGTGTTCTGTCGTCCTAACCTCCAGAAGGTTCTTTAGATTAGGCTGTTTTCCAGCGTCCTAATCTCCAGAATGTTCCATAGAGAAGGATGTGTTCTGGAGTCCTAACCTCCAGAAGGTTCCATAGGGAAGGCTGTGCTCTGGTGTCCTAACATCCAGAAGGTTCCATAGAGAAGGCCGAGATCTGGAGTCCTTACCTCCAGGAGGTGCCATAGAGAAGGCGGTGTTCTGGAGTCCTAACCTCCAGAAAGTGCCATAGAGAAGGCTGTGTTCCAGCGTCCTAACCTCCAGAAGGTTCCATAGAGAGGGATGTGTTCTGGAGTCCTAACCTCCAGAAGGTTCCATAGAGAAGGCTGTGTTACAGCGTACTAACCTCCACAAGGTTCCATAGAGAAGGCTGTATTCCAGGGTCCTAAACTCCAGAAGGTTCCATAGACAAGGCTGTATTCTGTAGTCCTAGCCTCCAGAGGTTCCATAGAGAAGGTTGTGTTCTGGAGTCTTAACCTCCAGAAGGTGCCATAGAGAATGCTGTGTTCCAGCGTTTTAACTGCCAGAAGGTTCCATAGAGAAGGCTGTTTTTTGCAGTCCTAACCTCCAGAAGTTTCCATCGAGAAGGCTGTGCTCTGGTGTCCTAACCTCCAGAAGGTTCCATAGAGTAGGCTTTGTTCCAGCGTCCTAACCTCCAGAATATTCCATAGAGAAGGATGTGTTCTGGAGCCCTAACCTCCAGAAGTTTCCATGGAGAAGGCTGTGCTCTGGTGTGCTAACATCCAGAAGGTTCCATAGAGAAGGCGGTGTTGTGGAGTCCTAACCTCCAGAAAGTACCATAGAGAAGGCTGTGTTTCAGCGTCCGAACCTCCAGAAAGTGCCATAGAGAAGGCTGTGTTCCAGCTTCCTAACCTCCAGAAAGTTCCATAGAGAAGGCTTTCTTCTGGAGTCCTAACAACCGGAAGGTTCCTTAGAGAAGGCTGTATTCTGGAGTCCTAGCCTCCACAAGTTCCATAGAGAAGGCTGTGTTCTGCAGTCCTAACCTCCAGAATGTTCCATAGAGAAGGCTGTGTTCTGGAGTCCTAACCTCCAGAAGGTTCCATGGATAAGGCTGTGTTCTGGAGTCCTAACCTCCAGAAGGTGCCATAGAGAAGGCTGTTTTTTCAGTCCTAACCTCCAGAAGTTTTCATAGAGAAGGCTGTTTATTGCAGTCCTAACCTACAGATGTTTCCATAGAGAAGGCTGTGTTCTGGAGTCCTAACCTCCAGAAGGTTCCATATCGAAGGCTTTGTTCTGTAGTCCTTACCTCCAGAAAGTGCCATAGAGAAGGCTGTGTTCCAGCGTCCTAACTTCCGGAAGGTTCCACAGAGAAGGCTGTGTTCTGGAGTCCTAACCTCCAGAAGGTTCCATAGAGAAGGCTGTGTTCTAGCGTCCTAACCTCCAGAAGGTGCCATAGAGAAGGCTGTTTTTTGCAGTCCTCACCTCCAGAAGTTTACATATAGAAGGCTGTGTTCCAGCATCCTAACCTCCGGAAGGTTCCGTAGAGAAAGCTGTATTCTGGAGTCCTAGCCTCCAGAGGTTCCATAGAGAAGGCTGTGTTCTGGAGTCCTAACCTCCAGAAGGTTCCATAGAGAAGGCTGTGTTCTGGAGTCCTAACCTCCAGAATGTTCTATAGAGAAGGCTGTGTTCCAGCGTCCTAAACTCCAGAAGGTGCCATAGAGAAAGCTGTTGTTTGCAGTTCTAACCTTCAGAAGTTTCCATCGAGAAGGCTGTGCTCTGGTGTCCTAACATCCAGAAGGTCCCATAGAGAAGGCCGTGATCTGGATTCCTAACCTCCAGAAGGTGCCCTAGGGAAGGCTGTGTTCCAGCGTCCTATCCTCCTGAAGGTTCCAAAGAGAAGGCGGTGTTCCAGCGTCCCAACCTCCAGAAGGTTCAATAGAGAAGGCTGTCTTCTGGAGTCCTAACCTCCAGAACGTTCCATAGAGAAGGCTGTGTTCCAGCTTCCTAACCTCCAGAAAGTTCCATAAAGTAGGCTGTTTTCCAGCTTCCTAACCTCCAGAAAGTTCCATAGAGAAGGCTGTGTTCCAGCTTCCTAACCTGCAGAAAGTTCCATAGAGAAGGCTTTCTTCTGGAGTCCTAACCTCTGGAAGGTTCCTTAGAAAAGGCTGTATTCTGGAGTCCTAGCCTCCAGAGGTTCCATAGAGAAAGCTGTGTTCTGGCGTCCTAACCTCCAGAAGGTTCCATAGAGAAGGCTGTGTTCTGGCGTCCTAACCTCCAGAAGGTTCCATAGAGAAGGCTGTGTTCTGGCGTCCTAACCTCCAGAAGTTTCCATAGATAAGGCTGTGTTCTGGAGTCCTAATGTCCAAAAGTTCCATAGAGAAGGCTGTGTTCCAGCGTACTAACATCCAGAAGGTTCCATAGAGAAGACTGTGTTCTGGAGTCCTAACCTCCAGAAGGTTCCATAGAGAAGGCTGTGTTCCTGCGTCCTAACCTCCAGAAAGTTTCATAGAGAAGGCTTTGTTCTGGGGTCCTTACCTCCAGAAAGTGCGATAGAGAAGGCTGTGTTCCAGCGTCCTAACTTCCAGAAGGTTCCATGGAGAAGGCTGCGTTCTCGAGTCCTAACCTCCAGAAGATTCCATAGAGAAGGCTGTGTTCTGGAGTCCTAACCTCCAGAAGGTTCCATAGAGAAGGCTGTGTTCCAGCGTGCTAACTTCCAGAAGGTTCCATGGAGAAGGCTGCGTTCTCGAGTCCTAACCTCCAGAAGATTCCATAGAGAAGTTTGTGTTCCAGCGTACTAACATCCAGAAGGTTCCATAGAGAAGGCTGTATTCCAGGGTCCTAACCTCCAGAAGGTTCCATAGACAAGGCTGTATTCTGGAGTCCTAGCCTCCAGAGGTTCCATAGAGAAGGTTGTGTTCTGGAGTCCTAACCTCCAGAAGGTTCTTTAGAGTAGGCTGTGTTCCAACGTCCTAATCTCCAGAATGTTCCATAGAGAAGGATGTGTTCTGGAGTCCTAACTTCCAGAAGGTTCCATTGAGAAGGCTGTGCTCTGGTGTCCTAACATCCAGAAGGTTCCATAGAGAAGGCCGAGATCTGGAGTCCTAAACTCCAGAAGGTGGAATAGAGAAGGTGTTCTGGAGTCCTAACCTCCAGTAAGTGCCATAGAGAAGGCTGTGTTCCAGCGTACTAACCTCCAGAAGGTTCCATAGAGAAGGCTGCGTTCTGGAGTCCTAACCTCCAGAAGGTTCCATAGAGAAGGCTGTGTTCCAGCGTACTAACCTCCACACGGTTCCTTAGAAAAGACTGTATTCCAGGGTCCTAACCTCCAGAAGGTTCCATAGACAAGGCTGTATTCTGGAGTCCTAGCCTCCAGAGGTTCCATAGAGAAGGTTGTGTTCTGGAGTCCTAACCTCCAGAAGGTGCCATAGAGAATGCTGTGTTCCAGAGTTTTAACCGCCAGATGGTTCCATAGAGAAGGCTGTGTTCTGCAGTCCTAACCTCCAGAAGATTCCATAGAGTAGGCTTTGTTCCAGCGTCCTAACCTCCAGAATGTTCCATGGAAAAGGATGTGTTCTGGAGTCCTAACATCCAGAAGGTTCCATAGAGAAGGCCGAGATCTGGAGTCCTAACCTCCAGAAAGTGCCATAGAAAAGGCTGTGTTCCAGCGTCCTACCTCCAGAAGGTGCCATAGAGAATGCTGTGTTCTGAAATGCTAACCTCCAGAAGGTTCCATAGAGAAGGCTGTGTTCCAGCGTCCTAACATCCAGAAGGTTCCATAGAGAAGGCTACGTTCTGGAGTCCTATCCTCCAGAAGGTTCCATAGAGAAGGCTGTTTTTTGCAGTCCTAACCTCCAGAAGGTTCCATAGAGAAGGATGTTTTTTCAGTCCTAACCTCCAGAAGTTTCCATAGAGAAGGCTGTTTATTGCAGTCCTAACCTACAGAAGTTTCCATAGAGAAGGCTGTGTTCTGGAGTCCAAACCTCCAGAAGGTTCCATATAGAAGGCTTTGTTCTGTAGTCCTTACCTCCAGAAAGTGCCATAGAGAAGGCTGTGTTCCAGCGTCATAACTTCCGGAAGGTTCCATAGAGAAGGCTGTGTTCTGGAGTCCTAACCTCCAGAAGGTTCCATAGAGAAGGCTGTGTTCTGGAGTCCTAACCTCCAGAAGGTTCCATAGAGAAGGCTGTGTTCTGGAGTCCTAACCTCCAGAATGTTCTATAGAGAAGGCTGTGTTCCAGCGTCCTAAACTCCAGAAGGTGCCATAGAGAAGGCTGTTTTTTGCAGTTCTAACCTTCAGAAGTTTCCATCGAGAAGGCTGTGCTCTGGTGTCCTAACATCCAGAAGGTCCCATAGAGAAGGCCGTGATCTGGATTCCTAACCTCCAGAAGGTGCCCTAGGGAAGGCTGTGTTCCAGCATCCTAACCTCCTGAAGGATCCAAAGAGAAGGCGGTGTTCCAGCGTCCCAACCTCCAGAAGGTTCAATAGAGAAGGCTGTCTTCTGGAGTCTTAACCTCCAGAACGTTCCATAGAGAAGAGTGTGTTCCAGCTTCCTAACCTCCAGAAAGTTCCATAGAGTAGGCTGTGTTCCAGCTTCCTAACCTCCAGAAAGTTCCATAGAGAAGGCGGTGTTCCAGCTTCCTAACCTGCAGAAAGTTCCATAGAGAAGGCTTTCTTCTGGAGTCCTAACTTCCGGAAGGTTCCTTAGAGATGGCTGTATTCTGGAGTCCTAGCCTCCAGAGGTTCCATAGAGAAGGCTTTGTTCTGGCGTCCTAACCTCCAGAAGGTTCCATAGAGAAGGCTGTGTTCTGGCGTCCTAACCTCCAGAAGGTTCCATAGAGAAGGCTGTGTTCTGGAGTCCTAACCTCCAGAAGGTTCCATAGATAAGGCTATGTTCTGGAGTCCTAACCTCCAGAAGTTTCCATCGAGAAGGCTGTGCTCTGGTTTCCTAACATCCAGAAGGTTCCACAGAGAAGGCCGAGATCTGGAGTCCTTACCTCCAGTAGCTTCCATAGAGAAGGCTGTGTTCTGGAGTCCTAACCTCTAGAAGGTGCCATAGAGAATGCTGTGTTCCAGCGTTTTAACCGCAAGAAGGTTCCATAGAGAAGGCTGTGTTCTGGAGTCCTAACCTCCAGAAGGTTCCATGGAGAAGGCTGTGTTCCAGCGTCCTAACCTCCAGAAGGTGCCATAGAGAAGGCTGTTTTTTGCAGTCCTAACCTCCAGAGGTTCCATAGAGAAGACTGTGTTCCAGCATCCTAACCTCCGGAAGGTTCCGTAGAGAAGGCTGTATTCTGGAGTCCTAGCCTCCAGAGGTTCCATAGAGAAGGCTGTGTTCTGGAGTCCTAACCTCCAGAAGGTTCCATAGAGAAGGCTGTGTTCTGGAGTCCTAACCTCCAGAAGTTTCCATAGATAAGGCTGTGTTCTGAAGTCCTATCCTCCAGAAGGTGCCATAGAGAAGGGCGTTTTTTGCAGGTCTAACCTTCAGAAGTTTCCATCGAGAAGGCTGTGCTCTGATGTCCTAACATCCAGAAGGTCCCATAGAGAAGGCCGTGATCTGGAGTCCTAACCTCCAGAAGGTGCCCTAGGGAAGGCTGTGTTCCAGCGTCCTAACCTCCTGAAGGTTCCAAAGAGAAGGCGGTGTTCCAGCGTCCCAACCTCCAGAAGGTTCAATAGAGAAGGCTGTCTTCTGGAGTCCTAACCTCCAGAACGTTCCATAGAGAAGGCTGTGTTCCAGCTTCCTAACCTCCAGAAAGTTCCATTGAGAAGGCTGTGTTCCAGCTTCCTCGCTTCCAGAAAGTTCCATAGAGAAGGCTGTGTTCCAGCTTCCTAACCTGCAGAAAGTTCCATAGAGAAGGCTTTCTTCTGGAGTCCTAACCTCCGGAAGGTTCCTTAGAGAAGGCTGTGTTCCAGCGTCCTAACCTTCAGATGGTTCCATAGAGAAGGCTGTGATCCAGGGTCCTAACCTAAAGAAGGTTCCATAGAGAAGGCTGTTTTTTGCAGTCCTAACCTCCAGAAGTTTCCATTGAGAAGGCTGTGCTCTGGTGTCCTAACATTCAGAAGGTTCCATAGAGAAGGCCGTGATCTGGTGTCCTAACCTCCAGAAGGTGCCATAGAGAAGGCTGTGTTCTGGAGTCCTAACCTCCAGAAGGTTCCATAGAGAAGGCTGTGTTCTGGAGTCCTAACCTCTAGAAGGTGCCATAGAGAATGCTGTGTTCCAGCGTTTTAACCACAAGAAGGTTCCATAGAGAAGGCTGTGTTCTGGAGTCCTAACCTCCAGAAGGTTCCATAGAGTAGGCTTTGTTCCAGCGTCCTAACCTCCAGAATGTTCCATAGAGAAGGATGTTTCATGGAGTCCTAACCTCCAGAAGGTTCCATCGAGAAGGCTGTGCTCTGGTCTCCTAACATCCAGAAGGTTCCATAGAGAAGGCCGAGATCTGGAGTCCTAACCTCCAGAAGGTGCCATAGAGAAGGCAGTGTTCTGGAGTCCTAACCTCCAGAAAGTGCCATAGAGAAGTCTGTTTTCCAGCGTCCTAACCTCCAGAAGGTGCCATAGAGAAGGCTGTGTTCTGAAATGCTAACCTTCAGAAGGTTCCATAGAGAAGGCTGTGTTCCAGCGTCCTAACTTCCAGAAGGTTCCATAGAGAAGGCTGCGTTCTGGAGTCCTAACCTCCAGAAGGTTCCATAGAGAAGGCTGTTTTTTGCAGTCCTAACCTCCAGAAGGTGCCATAGAGAAGGCTGTATTCTGGAGTCCTAACCTCCAGAAGGTGCCATAGAGAAGGCTGTGTTCTGGAGTCCTAACCTCCAGAAGGTTCCATAGAGAAGGCTGTTTTTTGCAGTCCTAACCTCCAGAAGTTTCCATAGAGAAGGCTGTTTATTGCAGTCCTAACCTACAGAAGTTTCCATAGAGAAGGCTGTGTTCTGGAGTCCTAACCTCCAGAAGGTTCCATATAGAAGGCTTTGTTCTGGAGTCCTTACCTCCAGAAAGTGCCATAGAGAAGGCTGTGTTCCAGCGTCCTAACTTCCGGAAGGTTCTATAGAGAAGGCTGTGTTCTGGAGTCCTGACCTCCAGAAGGTTCCATAGAGAAGGCTGTGTTCCAGCGTCCTAACCTCCAGAAGGTGCCATAGAGAAGGCTGTGTTCTGGAGTCCTAACCTCTAGAGGTTCCATAGAGAAGGCTGTGTTCTGGAGTCTTAACCTCCAGAAAGTGCCATAGAGAAGGCTGTGTTCCAGCGTCTTAACCGCCAGAAGGTTCCATAGAGAAGGCTGTGTTCTGGAGTCCTAACCTCCAGAAGGTTCCATAGAGTAGGCTGTGTTCCAGCGTCCTAACCTCCAGAATGTTCCATAGAGAAGGATGTGTTCTGGAGTCCTAACCTCCAGAAGGTTCCATCGAGAGGGCTGTGTTCCAGCGTCCTAACCTCCAGAAGGTTCCATAGAGAAGGCTGTGTTCTGGAGTCCTAACCTCCAGAAAGTGCCATAGAGAAGGCTGTGTTCCAGCGTCCTAACCTCCAGAGGGTGCCATAGAGAAGGCTGTGTTCTGAAATGCTAACCTCCAGAAGGTTCCATAGAGAAGGCTGTGTTCCAGGGTACTAACCTCCAGAAGGTTCCATAGAGAAGGCTTTGTTCTGGAGTCCTAACCTCCAGAAGGTTCCATAGAGAAGGCCATTTAAAAAGCGTCAGAGGAGGTGACTGGCTATCTCCCTCTCTTCCAGTTCAGCTCCTTCAGATCAGAGGCTAGAGGGGGGCGGAACCTTTGGCCTGAGCCAAGATGGCGGCTGCGAAACCAACCTCTATGGGCTAGCTCTCTTTCTGCCTTGCGCAGCTCATGGTGGCGGCCGGGGAGGGTGTAGGTGGAACAAAGGATACAGCTACCAAGGAGACACCCTTGTGCCGTGCGCTCTTAGCTCTCTGCACGCGCCACGTCAAGGCAAGAAGGGGGCGGGGGGGGGGGGGCAATCGAGTGCTTCCGGGCACGTGGCGGGCTCCTCCCCCTTCTGGCGCTGCTAGGGCGAGCGTCTTCAGCGGACCCCGCCCCGTGCCTTGCTGGCCCCGGCTCCTCCCCTTGGTCGATCAGTCTGCGGCTTCGGCTGGCCCCGCCCCTTCGGCTGGCCCCGCCCCCTCCACTGCGTCCTTGGTGATGCCCTCGCAGCCTGTGTGCCTGCACAAGACCCTGGACTTGGCGCTTAGCATCCTAGCCAACTGCTGGACAAAAGGGGCGTGCCGGACTGAAGTGCGCAGACTCGGAGGCATTCTGTCTTTGGGTAAGTGCTCCGCCCCCTTGTCCTAGAAGGATTCCATGCACTCCCCCTCCTGGCCTGAGCTTTGGCGGCGTCTTGAGTTCTTTGTGTTGGATCCTGCGTTATGACCACACGGTGCCCACACTTCTCGAGCTTTCACGCCTCGTTAGGTTACAGCTCTGTTACACATTATACTCGAGCTCTCTCAGATCAATAATTACAGCCATTTCTCCCTCGCCTCTGGGCTGGTGAGGCTAAAGGGATTATTTGGTGACTTTTCGATGATTTTTACCCTCCATTTATGAGGTTCACGGCAGACAGTGTCTCCTGAACGTCCGGCCCTGTGCAGGGCTGTCATCTGATGAGCTAGAGCTCAGAAGATGTAGTGGTCAGAAAAGTGGGCTCTGCAGTCAGCTAGACCCCTAGAGGCTAGGATTCCTTGTTGCACAACGGGATAATAATAGCTACCTCGCATAACTGGAGACGGGAGAAAATGAAATACAGATATAGAACACAGATGCTCTAAACATGAACTGGGTACTTCTAGCTAAAAACAAGCAGTTAACAAATCCTAACAAGACAGCAAGCTTTTCTGTTTACCAGCTAAGTTGGCGCCGCCTAGTGGCAATGTTGTGAATACAGTTTACTTATAGCCTGTATGAAATTATACGGGTTAAAAAAGTGTTTTATTGATTTCAGAGAATTAGAAACATCAGTGATGAGAGAGAATGGCGCCCTCTATGACGTCTGACTGAGGCCAGGACAGTGTGTCGAGCCCTCCATGACCGCTATCTGAGACTGGGACTGTGGACAGAGCCGTCTATGACCTCTGATTGAGGCTGGGCCTGTGGACAAGGCTCTCTATGTCCTCTGATTGAGTTTGTGCCAGTAAACAGAGCCCATTATGACCTCTAACTGAAGCCGGGCCTGTGGTCAGAGCCCTCAATGACCTCTTCCTGAGGCTGGGCCTGTGGACAAAGCCCTCTATGATCTCTGCCTGAGGGTGGGACTGTGAATCGAGCCCTACATGACATCTGATTGAAGCTGGAAGGCTTTGTTCTGGAGTCTTTAACTCCAGAAAGTGCGATAGAGAAGGCAGTGTTCCAGCGTCCTAACTTCCAGAAGGTTCCATAGAGAAGGCTGCGTTCTGGAGTCCTAACCTCCAGAAGGTTCCATAGAGAAGGCTGCGTTCTGGAGTCCTAACCTCCAGAAGGTTCCATATAGAAGGCTGTGTTCCAGTGTCCTAACCTCCGGAAGGTTCCATAGAGAAGGATGTGTTCCAGCGTCCTAACGTCCAGAAGGTTCCATAGAGAAGGCTGTGTTCTAGTGTCCTAACCTCCAGAAGGTTCCATAGAGAAGGCTGTGTTCCAGCGTCCTAACCTCCCGAAGGTTCCATAGAGAAGGCTGTGTTCTGGAGTCCTAACCTCCAGAAGGTGCCATAGAGAAGGCTGTGTTCTGGAGTCTTAACCTCCAGAAGGTGCCATAGAGAAGGCTGTATTTTGCAGTCCTAACCTCCAGAAGTTTCCATAGAGAAGGCTGTGTTCTGGTGTCCTAACCTCCAGAAGGTTCCATAGAGAAGACCATGATCTGGATTCCTAACCTCCAGAAGGTGCCATAGAGAAGGCTGTGTTCTGGAGTCCTAACCTCCAGAAAGTGCCATAGAGAAGGCTATGTTCCAGCGTCCTAACTTCCGGAAGGTTCCATAGAGAAGGCTGTGTTCTGGAGGCCTCTGACTGAGGCAGGTCCTGTGGAAGGAGTCCTCCATGACCTTTGCTTGAGGTTGGGACTGTGGTTGGAGCCCTCCGTGTCCTCTGACTGAGGATGGGCCAGTGGATGGAGCCCTCTATGACCTCTGACTGAGGCTGGGCCTGTGGATGGAGCCCTCCATGACCTCTTCCTGAGGGCATACCTTTTGTTGGAGGCTTCTATTACCCCTGACCGAGGAGCCGTGGGGCCGCAAGGGGCCAGCGCTGCTGCTGCTTTCGCGCTTCTCCCAGGCTCCAGACCCGAGCGGGGCGCTGGTGACCGGCCCGGCCCTTGCAGCCTGCTGGCCTACGTGACGGGGCGCCGGGCCCACCGAGCCCTCACGCGCTGCGCATCCTGGCGCGCCTCACCTGCAACCCGGCCTGCCTCAAGGCCTTCGTGCGCAGCTACGGAGCCGCGCTGCTGTGAGCCTGGCTGGTGCTGGGTGTCACCTCGGACGACTGGCCCACGCTGCGTGCCCGGCCCCCCAGTCTGCGCAGCCAGCACTGGGAGCTGGGTGTGTCCCTGCCCCTTCCGCTCTGTCCTCCACTTACCCCTCAGTGAGCCCAGAACCTCCCCTTACCCACCACTCCTCCTTCTCACTGCCCTCTGCCCACCATCCAAACAACCCAGCCACCAGGGGTGGAGGGTGCCATCCCGCCCCCTCCTGCTCCACCATCCCAGCCTGCAGAGTTCGGCTCCATCCCGGGCCCAAGCTTTGGGGCCCCAACAATTTAGAATTGCACCTGTTGGCATTTCCTTCCCTAATCTACTCTGGGTTATGCGGTGTCACTGGCTTGTGAAACCAGGCTCAGGAGCCATGTCCTTTTAGGCCCAACCCCCATATCCAACACTACCCTGTCTCCTGGGCCCCTGACTCACTCCCTGACATCCCACTTCCTGTTCCTACCCTCCACTTCCAATTCCCGGTCTCTTGGCCCCATCCCTCAGGGCCTGCGCCAGCCTCCTTCCCTGCGCCCTGGGTTCTTGCCCTGAGGTTTTTCCCACCTTCTTTTCGGGGCCGGAAGCCTGTGTTACCCATCCCTCCCCAGTCTCGGACACCAGCTCCCAACCTGACCCACTCTGCCCACCCCTGCAGGTGAGATGCTGCTGCAGAACCTGACAGTGCAGGCTGAGTCGCCCTTTGGAGTGGGTACCCTCACTCACCTGCTGCTCTCTGGGAGTCCTGAGGACCGTGTGGCCTGTGCACTGACCTTGCCCTTCATTTGTCGGTGAGGGGGGTGGGGGTGCCTTGCAGGGGTCAGGGGAGCGAGGTTGCTGTTGCCCAGTCGCACCTTTTCCACCTTCTGAAAGATTCTCTTTCTCCCCATAGGAAGCCCTCTCTGTGGCGCCGGCTGCTTCTGGACCAGGGCGACCTCCAACTCCTCCTCTCGGCCCTGACGCGACCAGCTCCGCATCCACTCTTCCTCTTCTTTGCTGCAGACTCCCTCTCCTGCCTCCAAGGCCTGGTGTCTCCCACTGTGAGCCCAGCCCTCCCACCTGCAACCCCCTTGGACCCAGACCCGCCCTCCCATTGCCACTATGAACCTCTGCTGGGCCTAGATCCCATCCCAGCCCCGGATCTACACTTCCTGCTGGACTCAGGCCTACGGCTCCCTGCCCAGCGAGCTGCCTCATCCACTGCCTCCCCTTTCTTCCGGGCCCTGCTAGCTGGCAGCTTTGCTGAAGCCCAGATGGACCTGGTACCTCTTCGAGGCCTATCACCCAGCGCAGCCTGGCCTATCCTGCATCACCTGCATGGCTGCCGGGGCTGTGGGGCAACCCTGAGGCCCATTCCCCCGCCAGGCCAGCCCCTGCTGGGCTCAGAGGCTGAGGAGGCACTGGAGGCTGCTGGCCGTTTCCTGCTGCCTGGGCTGGAGGAGGAACTGGAAGAGGCTGTGGGCCGTATCCACCTGGGATCCCAAGGTGGCCCAGAGTCAGTGGGTGAGGTATTCCGCCTGGGCCGGCCCTGGCTGGCTGCCCACTGTGCACGCTGGACCCTGGGGCCAGGGCAGTGCCCACGGAAGCGGGCTCTGGCCTTAGTGGGGCTTGTGGAGGCAGCAGGAGAAGAAGCAGGTCCCCTGACTGAGGCTTTACTGGCTGTGGTGATGGGAGTTGAAGAGGGGAGCAAGGGTCCCAGCCTAGACTCTTGATATCCCCTCGGAGGGGACCCAAGAATGAATTGGCAAGAAGAAGGCCTCCCAGCGTGGCACAGGGAGGAGGCTGAGCAGGAGTCACCACTGAGGACTGACGAGAGGATGGACCTGGGCCCCAGGACGATGGGCCGAAGACTCAGGAGTGAGAAGCCGAGGCCACGGTCTGGGCATGGGGCCCGCGAGATGGAGACGAGCCCAGCCTTTGGGAGTGGGATTAAAACTTAGGAGTTGGATATTCCTGTTGTGTGTGTCTCTGCTTACTCTCCTGTGGGCATCTCCTTACCCTTCACCCATCAAGAGGGTCTTGTCTAGGTCTCTGTGTCTCAATATAGGCCTCCCTGGCGTGTAGGAGTTGAGTAGTAATAGGCCATGGTTCCCGGAGCCCTGGGATAGGGTAGAGTCCCAGGCTTCTCCCTAGGATGTGGTTATGGGCCTGAGGGAAGCCTGCTTCCTGCTCACGTGACTTCATTGCTCAGACAGCCACTCAGCTGACACAGACCTTGCTCAGGCTGAGCGGGCTGTGCTGAGGGAATGCTGTGAGTTTGGCGAGGCATGGCCAAGGCCTTGGCATTGCTGTTTTCTGAGTGGCCATCACCCACCTTGGGCCTTCCATCCCTGGGTCTGTTTTCATCTCTCGGGCCAAGTGTCCTCCTGCTGGGTTCCTGTCTTAGTCATGCCCAGAGAGAGCCGAAGCCTGGGCTGGCATTGAGGTGAGGGAGGAGCTTGTGTTATTTTGGTCTCCAATGTAGAGCCTCCGTCACCTGGCTCCCAGGTCACTGAGCACTCGGGTGGCAGCTAACTGAGGAGAATGCCTGGACTGAGTCTGCCAGTGGCCTCGGGAGCTAAGGCTGGCACTGCTGTCTCCAGGAGTGTCTGTCCAGGTGTCTGATCAGGCTGTGCATTAGAACCCCCAGGGAGCTTATTAAACACATTGACACCTATTGACGCCTGAGCCCTTTCTGATTGAATTGGACTGAGGGAGGGTGCCCTGGGCACCAGATTGTTCTGATTTGCTGCTGTTTTTGTTTTGTTCTGTTTTTCTCTCCTTCAGTTTAATTGACATGGCCTATTGCCTTGCAGAAAAACATGAATTGAAGATCAGTTCTTGTACAGATCTCAGCTCAATATCAGGGTTATATTATAAGAGATAGTATTACCAAATATAACTACACCATTGAGAACTATCTATGACACTATGATTCTTATTATGTTTTTTCTGAATTACAGTTTAAAATAAGGATTGTACCCTATTCTACCCTCGTAAGTCTTGTTTTAAGCATTTACTCCATCTACAACAGCATTGTATACCTCAATTCCACATCCAAAAAGGTGTGCACAGTAAGAAGTTACATTTTAAGTAAAAATGACAGTCCTGTCTGGTGTGATCAGTGGTTAGAGCATTGGCCCACACATTGAAGAGTTGCCAGTTTGATACCTGGCCCTGGTTGGGGCATGTGCGGGGAGGCAACAAATCAATGTGTCTCTCTCACACCAATGTTTCTCTCTCTTCCCTCCCTCTCTCCCTTCCACTCTCTCTAAAAAAATCAATGGAAAAAATATCTTCAGGTGAGGATTAACTAACTCACTCACTCACTCAATAAATAAATAATAGGCTGTCTGGCGTGGCTCAGTGGTTGAGCGGTGACCTGTGGACCAGGAGGTCACGGTTTGATTCCCAGTCAGGCCATATGCCCAGGTTGTGGGCTCGATCCCCAGTAGGGAGTGTGCAGGGGGCAGCCGATCAGTGATTCTCTATCATCATTGATGTTTCTCTCTCCCTCTCCCTTCTTCTTGAAATCAATAAAAATAAAATTTTAAAAAATAAATAATAATTAAAATTACACATATAAATCAAAGCCTATGTGAAATATTAAATACTCTCTCCACTTAACAAAACCACCATTTTGTATGGAATAATTTGCAATGATGCTATTATTATATCTTGTAAATGCAATGAGAGGAAACCCATTCTTTCGTGGCATGTTGGTGGGCACAACAGCTCATGTGGCCTGCTGAATTTTGAAGACTAAAGTGCTCAGGTCTGGATTGAGACCCACAGTCCAGTGGCTGCAGCACCATTGTGTCTGTCCAAGCCAACTATAGAGTGTCTCATTTCAATCTTTTAAAAAAATTTTTTTATTGATTTTAGAGAGAGAGATAGAGAGAGAGAAACATCAATTATGAGAATCATTGATCGGCTGCCTCCTGCATGCCCCCTACTGGAGATCGAGCCCACAACCCAGGCATATGCCCTGACCAAAATTGAACTGTGATCTCATGGTTCATAGGTCAATGCTCAACCACTGAGCCACGCTGGCCAGGCTCGTTTCACTCCTGATTTCTCAGGGTCTCGATCCAAGGAGGGCTTCTTGTTCCTTGGTGGCTGGCCGGAGTTTGCGTCTTGCTTTCTTTGCTGTGTTCATCGGTATCTTTGGAACAGGTCTGGGCCTCCCTGTTGGGGAAGGCTTTGTCTTGAAGGCGGGCTGGGGTCTGGCTGCCTGGGAGTGTTTTCTCAGCCTGCATGGGCCTGGGTTTCAGTTGAACTCTATGTCTGTTTTCAAGTCTTGGAGGAAAGGTCCTGCCTTACCGCCTGAGGAGGGTCCATTGTGTCTGTCTGTCTCTGAGAGATTTCTTTGTGGTTAGTATTGTGCCTTTTGGGATCTCTGTTTATGTCATTGTTTGTCTGGGTCTCTAAGGGAAAGTCTCTGAACCTGGGATCTGCCTGAGTTTTAGAACATCATTTCTGCTCCAGCCCCGAAATTCTGCCTGGAGTAAGTCTCTCAGGGAAGGCTGGGTGGGAGGGGGCTCTGTCCTAGCCTCAGGGTGCTAACTTTGAGAGGTGTCTGCTTGGGGGCCTCGGTTTGCGTCTGAGAGTGGCTCTGGGCGGACGATCCCGGGCTCGGTCTGGAAGAGCCACTTCTCTGAGTCTGGCTGTGGCTGCCTGGGGCTTCCTGCAGCTGAGGCCAAGGCTGGGGTGTGGCTGCCCCCCCGCAAGAAGGCTGACGGGCTGGGCCTGCGTGGACCGCAGCCCTCCCTCCCTTACACGCCCCCACACAGGATTCTCCCCTTCATTGCCCCCCACCTTTCCCTCCAGCCCCATCCCAACGGATCCCGGCTTCCTTACATGGTCACGGCTGGGCCTGTAGATGGAGCCCTCTATGAGCTCTGACTAAGGCTTGGCCTTTGGACATAGCCCTCTATAACCTCTGATTGAGACTAGGCCTGTGGACAAAGCCCATTATGACCTCTGCCTGAGGCTGGGCCTGTGGACGAAGCTCTCCATGGCCTCTGCCTGAGGATGGCCCTGTGGAGGGAGCCCTTTATGTCCTCTGACTGAGGCTGGGCCTGTAGATGGAGCCCTCTATGTCCACTGCCTGATTCCTGGCCTGTTGATGGAGTGCTCTATGACATCTGACTGAGGCTGGGCCTGTGGACGAAGCCCTCCATGACCTCTACCTGAGGCCTGTCCTGTGGTTGGAGCCCTCTATAACCTCTGACTGAGGCTGGGAATGTGGATGGAGCTCTCCATGACATTGGATTGACCCTGGGCCTGTAGACAGAGCCTTCTATGACTTCTGCCTGAGGCTGGTCCTGTGGACGGAACACTATATGACTTCTGGTTGAGGCTGGGACTGTGGATGGAGCCCTCCATGTCCTCTGAGAGAGGCTGGGCATGTGGATGGAGCCCTCCCTGTCCTCTGACTGAGTCTGGGCCTATGGTTGGAGCCCTCCATGATCTCTTACTATGGCTGGTGCTGTGGATGGAGCCCTCTATGACCTCTGCATGAGGCTAAGCCTGTGGATGGAGCCCTCTATGACCTCTGACTGAGGCCTGGCCTTTGGATGGAGCCTTCTATGACCACTGACTAAGGCCGGTCCAGTGGTTGGAGCCCTCCATGACCTCTGTCGGAGGCTGGGCCTCTGGAAGGAGCCCCTATTGACCTCTGACTGTGGCTGTACCTGTGGATGGAGCCCTCTATGACCTCTGACTGAGGCATAGCCTTTGGGGGAAGACCTCTATGACCTCTCACTGAGGCCGGGCTAGTGGATACAGCCCTCTATGACCTCTGACTGAGGCCGGGCCCATGGTTAGAGCCCTCAATGACCTCTTTCTGAGGCTGTATCTGTGGATGGAGCCCTCTATGACCTCTGATTGAGGCTTGGTGTGTGGTTTGGCCCTCTATGACCTCTGACTGACCCTGGGCCTGTGGATGAAGGCTTCTAAGACCAATGACAGAGGTTGGACCTGTGGATGGAGCTCTCTATGACCTCTGACTCAGGCTGGGCCTGTGGACGGAGCTCTCCATGACCTCTGACTGTGGCTGGGGCTGTGGATGGAGCCCTCCATGACCTCTTACTGAGGCTGGGGCTGGTGATGGAGCCCTCTATGACCTCTGCCTGAGAAGGGCCTGTGGATGGAGCTTTCTATGACCTCCTACTGAGGCCACTCGAGGGGTTGAAGCCCTCCATGACCACTGTCTGAGGCTGGGCCTGTGGATGGAGCCCCTATTGGCCTCTCACTGTGGCTTTCCCTGGGAATGGAGCCCTCTATGACCTCTGACTGAGGCTGGTCCTGTTAACGGAGTCCTCCATGACCTTTGTATGAGGCTCGGCCTGTAAATGGAGCCCTCCATGTCCTCTGACTGATGATGGGCCTGTGGATGGAGCCCTCTATGACCTCTGACTGATGCCTGGCCTGTGGAAGGAACCCTCTATGACCTCTGACTGAGGCCAGGACAGTGCGTCGAGCACTCCATGACCGCTATCTGAGGCTGGGACTGTGGACAGAGCCTTCTATGACCTCTGATTGAGGCTGGGCCTGTGGACATGGCTCTCTATGTCCTCTGATTGAGGTTGTGCCTATGGACAGAACCCATTATGACCTCTGCCTGTAGCCGGGCCTGTGGTCAGAGCCCTCAATGACCTCTGGTGAGGCTGGTGCTGTGGATGGAGCCCTCTATGACCTCTGCATGAGGCTAGGCCTGTGCATGGAGCCCTATATGACCTCTGACTGAGACCTGGCCAGTGGTTGGAGCCCTCCATGACCTCAGTCAAAGGCTGGGCCTGTGGACAGAGCCCTCTCTGACGTCTGCTTGAGGCTTGGACTGTAGATGGAGTCCTCCATGACATCTGATTGAAGCTGATTGTTTGGAAGGAGCCCTCTATGACCTCTGACTGAGGCTGGTCCTGTGGATGGAGCCCTCCATGACCTCTTTATGAGGCCGGACTTGTGGTTGGAGCCCTGCATGATCTCTTACTGAGGCTGGTGCTGTGGATGGAGCCCTCTATGACCTCTGCATGAGGCTAGGCCTGTGCATGGAGCCCTATATGACCTCTGACTGAGGCCTGGCCTTTGGATGGAGTTTTCTAAGACCACTGACTAAAGCCAGGCCAGTGGTTGGAGCCCTCCATGACCTCTATCCGAGGCTGGGCCTCTGGAAGGAGCCCCTATTGACCTCTGACTGTGGCTCTACCTGTGGATGGAGCCCTCCATGACCTCTGACTGAGGCGTAGACTTTGCGGGGAGACCTCTATGACCTCTGGCTGAGGCCGGGCATGTGGTTGGAGCCCTCCATGACTTCTGTCTGAGGCTGGGCGTGTGGATGGAGCCCCTATTGCCCTCTTACCGAGGCTGGTCCTGTGAATGGAGCCCTCTATGAGCTCTGACTGAGGCAGGTCCTGTGGAAGGAGTCCTCCATGACCTCTGACTGAGGCTGGGACTGTGGTTGGAGCCCTCCATGACCTCTTCCTGAGGGCATACCTTTTGTTGGAGGCTTCTATTACCCCTGACTGAGTCTGAACCTGTGGTTGGGACCCTCCATGACATCTGACTGAGGTTGGGACTCTGGATGGAGCCCTCGATGTCCTCTGACTGAGGCTGGTCCTGTGGAAGGAGCCCTCCATGTCCTCTGACTGTGGCTGGGCCTGTGGATAGAGCCCTACATGAACTCTTACTGAGGCTGGGGCTGGGGATGGAGCCCTCTATGACATCTGTGTGAGAAAAGTCTGTTGATGGAGTCTTGTATGACCTCTACTGAGGCCGGTCCAGTGGTTGGAGCACTCCATGACCTCTGTCTCAGGCTGTGCCTGTGGATGGAGCCCCTATTGACCTCTCACTGTGGCTTTCCCTGTGGTTGGAACCCTCTATGACCCCTGACTTAGGCTGCGCTTGTGATTGGAGACCTCCATGATCTCTGACTGAAGATGGGCCTGTGGATGGAGCCCTCTATGAGCTGTGACTAAGGCTTGGCCTTTGGACATAGCCCTCTATAACCTTTGATTGAGACTAGGCCTGTGGACAAAGCCCATTATGACCTCTGCCTGAGGCTGGGCCTGTGGACGGAGCTCTCCATGACCTCTGCCTGAGGATGGACCTGTAGATGGAGCCCTCTATGTCCTCTGCCTGATTCTTGGCCTGTTGATGGAGCCCTCTATGACATCTGACTGTGGCCGGGCCAGTGGTTGGAGTTCTCTATGACCTCTGTCTTAGGCTGGGGCTGTGGACGGAGCCCTCTATGACTTCTGCCTGAGGCTGGGCCTGTGAAAGGAGCCCTCCATGTCCTCTGACTGTGGCCTGGGGATGGAGCCCTCCATGAACTCTTACTGAGGATGGGGCGGTGGATGGAGCCCTCTCTGACCTCTGCCTGAGTAGGGCCTATGGATGGAGCCTTCTATGACCTCAGACTGAGGCTGGACCTGTGCATGGAGCCCTCCATGTCCTCTGACTGAGGCTGGGACTGTAGATGGAGCCTCCATGATTTCTGCCTGAGGCCATCCTGTGGATGGAGCCCGCTATGGCCTCAGACTAAGGCTTGGCTTGTGGACATAGCCCTCTATAACCTCTGATTGAGGCTGGGCGTTTGGACAAAGCCCATTATGACCTATGACTGACGCTGGGCCTACGGATGGAGCTCACTATGACCTCTGACTGAGGTTGGGCCTGTGAATGTAGCCCTCTATGAAGTGTGACTGAGGCTGGGCGTGTGAATGGAGCCATCCATGTCCTCTGACTGAGGATGGGCCTGTGGATGGAGCCCTCTATGACCTCTGACTGACGCTGGGCATGTGGACGGAGCCCTCATTGACCTGTGACAGAGGCTGGTCCTGTGGTTGGAACCATCCATGACCTGTGACTGAAGCTGGGCCTGAGGACGGAGCCTTCTATGAACTCTGCCTGAGCCGGGCCTGTGGATGGAGCCTGCTATGTCCTCTGACTAAGGCTTGGCTTGTGGACATAGCCCTCTATAACCTCTGATTGAGGCTGGGCCTGTGGACAAAGCACATTATGACCCCTGCCTGAGGATTGGCCTGTGGATGGACCCCTCTCTGACCTCTGCCTGATGCCTGGCCTGTGGATGGAACACTCTATGACCTCTGACTGAGGCCGGGACAGTGTGAGGAGCCCTCCATAACCTCTATATGAGGCTGGGACTGTGGACAGAGCCTTCTATGACCTCTGATTGAGGATGGGCCTGTAGACAGGGCACTCTATGTCCTCTGATTGAGGTTGTGCCTGTGGACAGAGCCCAGTATGACCTCTGCCTGAAGCCGGGCCTGTGGTCAGAGTCCTCAATGACCTCTTCCTGAGGCTGGGCCTGTGGACAGAGCCCAGTATGACCTCTGCCTGAGGTTGGGACTGTGAATCCAGGCCTACATGACATCTGATGAAAGGTGCACCTTTGGACGGAGCCCTCCATGTCCTCTGAATGAGGCTGGGCATGTGGAGGGAGGCCTCAATGACCTCTGACTGACGCTGGTCCTGACGTTGGAGCCCTCCATGACGTCTGACTGAAGCTGGGCCCATGGATGGAGCCCTTTATATCCTCTGATTGAGGCTGGTCCTGTGGTTAAACCCTCCATGACCTCTGACTGAGGCTGGTCCTGTGGTTGGAGCACTCCATGACCTCTGCTGAGGCTGGGCCTGTGGATGGAGCCCCTATTGACCTCTTACTGTGGCTTTCCCTGTGGATGGATCCCTCTATGACCACTCACTTACGCTGGGCTTGTGATTGGAGACCTCCATGACCTCTGACTGAAGCTGGGCCTGTGGATGGAGCCCTCTATGTCTGCCTGATTCCTGGCCTGTTGATGGATCCCTCTATGACATTTGACTGTGGCCGGGCCAGTAGTTGGAGCTCTCTATGACCTCTGTCTGAGGCTGGGCTTGTGGACAGAGCCCTCTTTGGCATCTGCCTGAGGCTTGGACTGTAGATGGAGCCCTCCATGACCTCTTCATGAGGCCGGACCTGTGGTTGGAGCCCTCTATGGCCTCTGCCTGAGGCTGGGAATGTGGATGGATCTCTCCATGACATCGGATTGAGCCTGGGCCTGTGGACGGAGCCCTCTATGACTTCTGCTTGAGGCTGGGCCTGTGGATGGAGCCCTCTCTGTCCTCTGACTGAGGCTGGGACGGTGGATGGAGCCCTCTATGTCCTCTGAATGAGGCCGGGCCAGTGGATGGAGCCTGCTATGGCCTCTGACTAAGGCTTGGCTTGTAGACATAGCCCTCTATAACCTCTGATTGAGGCTGGTCTTGTGAACATAGCCCTAAATAACCCCTGATTTAGGCTGGGCCTGTGGACAAAGACCATTATGACACCTGCCTGAGGCTTGGCCTGTGGATGGACCCCTCTCTGACCTCTGCCAGATGCCTCGCCTGTGGATGGAACCCTCTATGACCTCTGGCTGAGGCCGGGACAGTGCGTGGAGCCCTCCATGACCTCTATCTGAGGCTGGGACTGTGGACAGAGCCTTCTATGACCTCTGATTGAGACTGGGCCTGTGGACAGGGCACTCTGTGTCCTCTGATTAAGGTTGTGCCTGTCGACAGAGCCCATTATGACCTCTGCCTGAGGCTGGGACTGTGGATGGAGCCCTCCATGACATCTGATTGAAGCTGGGTGTTTGGAAGTAGCCCTCTATGACCTCTGCCTAAGGCTGGGACTTTGGCTAGAGCCCTCCATGACCTCTTCATGAGGCTGGTCCTGTGGTTGGAGCCCTCTATGGCCTCTGCCTGAGGGGGGGAATATGGATGGAGCTCTCCATGCCATCGGATTGAGCCTGGGCCTGTGGACAGAGCCCTCTATGACTTCTGCCTTAGGCTGGGCCTATTGACGGAGCCCTATATGACTTCTGCTTGAGGCTGGGACTGTGGATGGAGCCCTCCATGTCCTCTGACTGAGGCTGGGCCTGTGGATGGAGCCCTCCCTGTCCTCTGACTGAGTCTGGGCCTGTGGATGGAGCCCTCCATGACCTCTTACTGAGGCTGGTGCTGTGGATGGAGCCCTCTATGACCTCTGCATGAGGCTAGGCCTGTGCATGGAGCCCTATATGACCTCTGACTGAGGCCTGGCCTTTGGATGGAGCCTTCTATGACCTCTGACTAAGGCAGGGCCTGTGGTTGAAACCCTCCATGACCTCTGTCAGAGGTTGGGCCTCTGAAGGAGCCCCTATCGACCTCTGACTGTGGCTCTACCTGTGGATGGAGCCCTCTATGACCTCTGAATGAGGCCTAGCCTTTGTGGGGAGATCTCTATGACCTCTGACTGAGGCCGGGCATGTGGTTGGAGCCCTCAATGACTTCTGTCTGAGGCTGGGCGTGTGGATGGAGCCCCTATTGCCCTCTTACCGAGGCTGGTCCTGTGAATGGAGCCCTCTATGAGCTCTGACTGAGGCAGGTCCTGTGGAAGGAGTCCTCCATGACCTTTGCTTGAGGTTGGGACTGTGGTTGGAGCCCTCCATGTCCTCTGACTGATGATGGGCCTGTGGATGAAGCCCTCTATGACCTCTGACTGATGCCTGGCCTGTGGAAGGAACCCTCTATGACCTCTGACTGAGGCCAGGACAGTGCGTCGAGCACTCCATGACCGCTATCTGAGGCTGGGACTGTGGACAGAGCCTTCTATGACCTCTGATTGAGGCTGGGCCTGTGGACATGGCTCTCTATGTCCTCTGATTGAGGTTGTGCCTGTGGACAGAACCCATTATGACCTCTGCCTGTAGCCGGGCCTGTGGTCAGAGCCCTCAATGACCTCTTACTGAGGCGGGGCCTGTGGATGGAGCCCTCTATGAACCCTGACTGAGTCTGTACCTGTGGTTGGAGCCCTCTATGACCTCTGACTGAGGCTGTTCATGTGTATGGAGCCCTCTATGACCTCTATCTAAGGCTTTGCCTGTGGATGGAGCCCTCCATGACCGCTTATTGAGGCTGGGACTATGGACAGAGCCCTCTATGACCTCTTCTTGAGGCTGGGCCTGTGGAAAGGGCACTCAATGTCCTCTGATTGAGGTTAGGCCTGTGGACAGAGCCCATTATTACCTCTGCCTGAAACTGGGCCTATGGTCGGAGCCCTCAATGACCTCTTACTGAGGCTGGGCCTGTGGACAGAGCCCAGTATGACCTCTGCCTGAGGATGGGACTGTGAATTGAGCCCTCCATGACATCTGATTGAAGCTGGGCCTTTAGATGGATTCCTCTATGACTGCTGACTGAGGCTGGGCATGTGGATGGAGCCCTCCATAACCTCTTCCTGAGTATAGGCCGGCGGATGGAGCCCTCTATGACCTCAGACTGAGGCTGGACCTATCAATGGAGCCCTCTATGACATATGACGGTGGCTGGGCCCGAGGACGGAGCTCTCAATGACCTCTGTCTGAGGCTGGGCCTGTGTATGGAGCCCTCTATGACCTCTAGCTGAGGCTGGGCCTGTATACAGAGCCCTCCATGACCTTATCCTGAGGCTGGGTCTGTGAACGGAACCCTCCCTGACCTCTACCTGAGGCCTGGACTGTGGTTGAAGCCCTCTATGACATCTGACTGAGGCTGGGCCTGTGGACTGAGCCCTCCATGACCTCTGCTCGAGGCCAGGCCTGTGGATGGAGCCGTCCATGACCTCTTCGTGAGTATAGGCCTGCGGATGGAGCCCTCCATGACCTCTGAATGAGGGTGGGGCTGTGGATGGAGCCCTATATGACCTCTGCCTGAGGTTTCCTGTGGATCGTTCCCTCCATGACCTCTGCCTGAGGCTGGGCCAGTGGATGGTCCCTCCATGACCTCTAACTGAGGGTGTGCCTGTGGATGGAGCCCTCTATGACCTCTGAGGCTGGGCATGTGGATGGAGCCCTCCATGACCTCTGACTGAAGCTGGGCCTGTTGACTGAGCCCTCCATTTCCTCTGCCCGAGGCCAGGTCTGTGGATGGACCCCTCCATGATCTCATACTGAGAGTGGGGCTGTGGATGGAGCCCTATATGACCTCTGCCTGAGGTTGCGCCAGTGCATGGGCCCTTCATTTCCTCTGACTGAGGGTGGCCCTGTGGATCTAGCCCTCCATGACCTCTGACTGAGGCTGGTCCTGTGGATGTAATCTTCTGTGACCGCTGACTGAGGCTGGGCCTGTGGATGGAGCCCTCCATGTCCTCTGACTGAGGCTGAGCCTGTCGTTGGAGCCCTCCATGACCAGCTTCAATCACAGGTTATAGAGGGCTATGTCCACAAGACCAACCTCAATCAGAGGTTATAGAGGGCTCTATGACCTCTGACTGAGGCTGGGCCTGTGGATGTAGCCCTCTGTGACATCTGCCTGAGGCCAGGCCTCTGGACAGAGCCTCCATGACCTGTGACTGAGGTTGGGCCTGTGGATGGAGCACTCCATGTCCTCTGACTGAGACTGGGCCTGTGGAGGGAGCCATCTATGACCTCTGACCGTGGATGGGCATGTGGACAGAGCCCTGCATGACCTCTGACTGAGGCTGTACCTGTTGATGGAGTCCTGTATGACCACTGACTGATGTCCGGCCACTGGTTAGAGCCCTCTATGTCCACTATCTGAGGCTGGGAGTGTGCATGGAGCCCTCCATTACATCTCATTAAGGCTGGGTTTGTGGACGGAGCCCTCCATGACCTCTGATTGAGGCTGGGGCTGTGGACAGAGCCTTCTATGACCTCTGCCTGAAGCTGGCAATGTGGATGGAGCCCTCGATGACATCTGATTGAGGCTGGGTCTGTGGACGGAGCCCTCTATGACCTCTGACTGAGGCTGGGCCTGTGGATGGAGCCCTTCATGTCCACTGACTGATGCTGGGCCTGTAGATGGAGCCCTTTATGACCTCTGCCTGATTCCTGGCCTGTTGATGGAGTGCTCTATGACATCTTACTGATGCCGGGCCAGTGGTAGGAGCCTTCTCTGACCTCTGCTAGAGTCTGGGCCTGTGGACAGAGCCCTCCATGACCTCTGCCGTTGTCCGGGCCTGTAGATGAAGTCCTCCATGACCTCTGACTGAGGCTGGGTCTATGTTTGGAATGCTCTATGACCTCTGCCTGAGGCTGGGCCTGTGGATGGAGCCCTTTATGACCTCTGCCTGATTCCTGGCCTGTTGATGGAGTGCTCTATGACATCTTACTGATGCCGGGCCAGTGGTAGGAGCCTTCTCTGACCTCTGCTAGAGTCTGGGCCTGTGGACAGAGCCCTCCATGACCTCTGCCGTTGTCCGGGCCTGTAGATGAAGTCCTCCATGACCTCTGACTGAGGCTGGGTCTATGTTTGGAATGCTCTATGACCTCTGCCTGAGGCTAGAACTATGGATGGAGCCATCTATGACCACTGCCTGATTCCTGGCCTGTTGATGGAGTGCTCTATGACATCTGACTGAGGCTGGGTCAGTGGTTGGAGCTCTCTCTGACCTCTGTCTGTGACTGGGCCTGTGGACAGAGCCCTCCATGACCTCTTCCTCAGTATAGGCCTGCGGATGGAGCCCTCTATGACCTGTTACTGAGGCTGGGCCTGTGGTTGGAGCCCTCCATGAACTCTGACTGAGGCTGGGCCTACGGATGGAGCCCTCCATGACCTCTGACTGAGGCTGGTCCTGTGGATATAATCGTCTATGACCGTTAACTGAGGCTGGGCCTGTGGATGGAGCCCTCGATGTACACTGACTGAGGCTGCGCCTGTGGTTGGAGCCCTCCATGACCTCTTTTAGAGGTTGGACCTGTGGATGTAGCCGTCTGTAACATCTGCCTGAGGCCTGGCCTCTGGACGGAGCCCTCCATGACCTCTGACTGAGATTGGGCCTGTGAATGGAGCACTCCATGTCCTCTGATTGAGACTGGGCTGGTGGAGGGAGCATTCTATGAACTCTGACCGCAGATGGGCATGTGGACAGAGCCCTGCATGACCTCTCACTGAGGCTGGTTTTGTGGTTGGAGCCCTCCATTACCTCTGACTGAGGGTGGGCCTGTGGAGGGAGCCATCTATGACCTCTGACCGTGGATGGGCATGTGGATGGAGCCCTGCATGACCTCTGACTGAGGCTGTACCTGTTGATGGAGTCCTGTATGACCACTGACTGATGTCCGGCCACTGGTTAGAGCCCTCTATGTCCACTATCTGAGGCTGGGAGTGTGCATGGAGCCCTCCATTACATCTCATTAAGGCTGGGTTTGTGGACGGAGCCCTCCATGACCTCTGATTGAGGCTGGGGCTGTGGACAGAGCCTTCTATGACCTCTGCCTGAAGCTGGCAATGTGGATGGAGCCCTCGATGACATCTGATTGAGGCTGGGTCTGTGGACGGAGCCCTCTATGACCTCTGACTGAGGCTGGGCCTGTGGATGGAGCCCTTCATGTCCACTGACTGATGCTGGGCCTGTAGATGGAGCCCTTTATGACCTCTGCCTGATTCCTGGCCTGTTGATGGAGTGCTCTATGACATCTTACTGATGCCGGGCCAGTGGTAGGAGCCTTCTCTGACCTCTGCTAGAGTCTGGGCCTGTGGACAGAGCCCTCCATGACCTCTGCCGTTGTCCGGGCCTGTAGATGAAGTCCTCCATGACCTCTCACTGAGGCTGGTTTTGTGGTTGGAGCCCTCCATTACCTCTGACTGAGGGTGGGCCTGTGGATGGAGGCATCTAGGACCTCTGACTGAGGCTGGGCATGTGGATGGAGCCCTCCATGACCTCTGTGTGAGGCTGGGCCTGTTGACTTAGCATTCCATGACCTCTGCCTGAGGCCGGTCCTGTGGATGGAGCCTTCCATGACCTCTGACTGAGGCTGGGCCTCTGGATGAAGCCCTCTATGACCTCTACCTGAGTATACACCTGCGGAGGGAGCCCTCTATGATCTCTGACTGAGGCTGGACCTGTGGATGGAGCCTCTATGACCTCTGACTGAGGCTGGGCCTGTGGACGGAGCCCTCCATGTCCTCTGACTGAGGCTGGGCTTGTGGATACAGCCCTCTATGACCTCTGTCTGAGGACGGGCCTGTAGATGGAGCCCTCCATGACCTCTGACTGTGGTTGGGCCTGTGGATGGAGCCCTCCATGACCTCTCCTTGAGGCTGGGCCTTTGTATGGAGCCCTCTATGACCTCTGACTGAGGCTGGGCATGTGGACAGAGCCCTCCATGACCTCTGCCTGAGGCCGGGCATGGGGATGGATCCCTCCATTACCAGTGACTGATGGTGGGCCTGTGGTTGGAGCGCTCCATGACCTCTGACTGAGGCTGGCATGTGGTTGGAGCCCGCCATGACCTCTGCCCGAGGCCTGGACTGCGGATGGAGCCCTCTATGACCTGTGACTGAAGCTTGGCCTGTGGATGGAGCCCTCCATGTCTCTGACAGAGGCTGAGCCTGTGGATGGAGCCCTCCATGACCTCTGCCTGAGCCTGTGGATGGAGCCCTCTATGACCTCCGAATGAGGCCAGACCAGTTGTTGGAGGCCTCCATGACCTCAATCTGAGGCTGTGCCTGTGGATGGAGCCCCTATTGACCTTGACTGAGGATGGGATCTGTGAAAGGAATCCTCTATGAACTCTGAGGCTGATCCTGTGGTTGGAGACTTCCATGACCTCTGACGGAGGCTGGGCCTTGGTTGGAGCTTTCCATAACCTCTGCCTGAAGCCGGGCCTGTGCTTGGAGTGCTCTATGACCTCTTCCTGAGGCCCGGCCTGTTGATGGAGCCCTCTATGACCTCTGACTGAGGTTGGGGCTGTGGACTGAGCCCTCCATGTCCTCTGCCTGAGATTACGCCTGCGAAGGGAGCCCTCTATGATCTCTGACTGAGGCTGCACCTGTGGATGGAGCCTCTATGACCTCTGACTGAGGCTGGGCCTGTAGACGGAGTCCCCATGTCCTCTGACTGAGGCTGGGCTTGTGGATATAGCCCTCTATGACCTCTGCCTGAGGCCGGGCTTATGGACAGAGCCCTCTATTACCCCTGACCTAGGCCGGGCCAGTGTTTCGAGCCCTCCATGACCTCTGTCTGAGGCTAGGCCTGTGGATGGAGCCCTCTATAACCTCTTATTGAGGCTGGGCCTGTAAACATAGCCCTCTATAACCTCTGATTGAGACTGGGCCTGTGGACAAAGCCCATTATGACATCTACCTGAGGCTGGGACTGTGGATGAAGCCCTCCATTACTCTGACTGAGGCTGGACCTGTGGATGGAGCCCTCCATGACCTCTGACTGAGGCTGGGCCTGTGGATAGAGCCCTTTATGACCTCTAAATGAGGCCTGGCCTGTGGTTGGAGCCCTCTATGACTTCTGACTGAGACCTAGCTACTGGACGGAGCCCTCCATGACCTCTGCCTGAGGCCGGGCCTGTAGATGGAGCCCTCCATGACCTCTTCCTCAGTATAGGCCTGCAGATAGAGCCCTCTATGACCTGTTACTGAGGCTGGGCCTGTGGTTGGAGCCCTCCATGACCTCTGACTGAGGCTGGGCCTGTGGATGGAGACCTCCATGACCTCTGACTAAGCCTGGGTCTGTGGATAGAGCCTTCTATCACCTCAAACTGAGGCTGGGCCTGTGGATGGAACCCTCCATGTACTCTGACTGAGGCTGGGCCTGCGGATGGAGCCCTCCATGACCTCTGACTGAGGCTGGTCCTGTGGATATAATCGTCTATGACCGCTGACTGAGGCTGGGCCTGTGGATGGAGCCCTCGATGTACACTGACTGAGGCTGCGCCTGTGGTTGGAGCCTTCCATGACCTCTTTTTGAGGTTGGGCCTGTGGATGTAGCCGTCTATAACATCTGCCTGAGGTCTGGCCTCTGGACGGAGCCCTCCATGACCTCTGACTGAAATTGGGCCTGTGGATGGAGCACTCCATGTCCTCTGATTGAGACTGGGCTAGTGGAGGGAGCCCTCTATGAACTCTGACCGTGGATGGGCATGTGGACGGAGCCCTGCATGACCTCTCACTGAGGCTGGTTTTGTGGTTGGAGCCCTCCATGACCTCTGACTGAGGCTGGGCCTCTGGATGAAGCTCTCCATGACCTCTACCTAAGTATACTCCTGCGGAGGGAGCCTTCTATGATCTCTGACTGAGGCTGGACCTGTGGATGGAGCCTCTATGACCTCTGACTGAGGCTGGGCCTGTGAATAGAGCCCTCTATGACCTCTGCCTGAGGCCAGGCATGGGGATGGATCCCTCCATTACCAGTGACTGATGGTGGGCCTGTGGATGGAGCGCTCCATGACCTCTGACTGAGGCTGGCATGTGGTTGGAGCCCGCCATGACCTCTGACTGAGGCTGGGCCTGTGGACTGAGCACTCCATGACCTCTGCCCGAGGCCAGGCCTGCGGATGGAGCCCTCTATGACCTGTGACTGAAGCTTGGCCTGTGGATGGAGCCCTCCATGTCTCTGACAGAGGCTGAGCCTGTGGATGTAGTCCTCCATGACCTCTGCCTGAGGCCTGGCCTGTGGATAGAGCCCTCTATGACCTCCGACTGAGGCCGGACCAGTTGTTGGAGCCCTCCATGACCTCAATCTGAGGCTGGGCTTGTGGATGGAGCCCCTATTGACCTCTGACTGAGGCTGGGATCTGTGGAAGGAATCCTCTATGAACTCTGACTGAGGCTGATCCTGTGGTTGAAGACTTCCATGACCTCTGACGGAGGCTGGGCCTTGGATGGAGCCCTCCATAACCTCTGCCTGAAGCCGGGCCTGTGCTTGGAGTGCTCTATGACCTCTTCCTGAGGCCCAGCCTGTTGATGATGCCCTCTATGACCTCTGACTGAGGCTGGGCCTGTGGGTGGGGCCCTCCATGACCTCTGACTGAGGTTGGGCCTGTGGACTGAGCCCTCCATGTCCTCTGCCTGAGATTGCGCCTGCGAAGGGAGCCCTCTATGATCTCTGACTGAGGCTGCACCTGTGGATGGAGCCTCTATGAACTCTGACTGAGGCTGGGCCTGTAGACGGAGTCCTCCATTTCCGCTGACTGAGGCTGGGCTTGTGGATACAGCCCTCTATGACCTCTGCCTGAGGCTGTGCCTGTGGATGGAGTCATCTATAACCTCTGCCTGAGGCCGGGCTTATGGACAGAGCCCTCTATTACCCCGGTGGTTGGAGCCCTCCATGACCTCTGTCTGAGGCTAGGCCTGTGGATGGAGCCCTCTATAACCTCTTATTGAGGCTGGGCCTGTAAACATAGCCCTCTATAACCTCTGATTGAGACTGGGCCTGTGGACAAAGCCCATTATGACATCTACCTGAGGCTGGGCCTGTGGATGGAGCCCTCCATGTACTCTGACAGAGGCTGGGCCTGCGGATGGAGCCCTCCATGACCTCTGACTGAGACTGATACTGTGGATATAATCCTCTATGACCACTGACTGAGGTTGGGCATGTGGATGGAGCCCTCCATGTCAACTTATTGAGTCTTGGCCTGTGGTTGTAGCCCTCCATGAACTCTGACTAAGGTTGGGCCTGTAAATGGAGCACTACATGTCCTCTGACTGAGGCTTGGCATGTGGATGGAACCCTCTATGACCTCTGCCTGAGGCCGGTTTTTTGGATGGAGACCTCCATGACCTTTGACTGAGGATGGGCTTTTGGATTGAGCCCTCCATTACCTCTGAATAGGCCAGGCCTGTGAATGGAGCCCTGCATTACCTCCGACTGAGGCTGGTCCGGTGGATGGAGCCCTCCATAACCTCTGCCTGAGGACAGTTCTGCAGATGGACACCTATATGACCTCTGACTGAGGCTGGGCCTTTGGACGGAGCTCTCCATGACCTCTGCCTGAGGCCGGTCCTGTGGATGGATCCCTCCATGTCCTTTGCCTGAGAATAGGCCTGCAGATGGAGGCCTCTATTACCTATGACTGAGGCTGAGCCTGTGAATGGAGCCCTCTATGACCTTTGAATGAGGCTTCTCCTGTTGACGGAGTTCTCCATGACATCTGCCTGAGGCTGGGCCTGTGGATGGAGCCCTCAATGTCCTCTGACTGAGGCTGGGCCTGTGTATGTAGCCCTCCATGACCTCTGAATGAGGCTGGGCCTGTGGATGGAGCCCTCTATGACCTCTGCCTGAGGCCTGGCCAGTGGTTGGAGACCTCTCTGACCTCTGTCTGAGTCTGGGCCTGTGGACAGAGCCCTCCATGACCACTGCCTGAGGTTGGGACTGTGCATGGACCCCTCCATTACATCTGATTGAAGCTGGGTCTTTGGACAGAGCTGTCTATGACCTCTGACTGAGGCCTAGCCTCTGGACTGTGCCCTCCATGACCTCTGCCTGAGGCCAGGCCTGTAGATGAACGTCTCCATGACCTTTGACTGAGGCTTGGCCTGTGAATGGAGCCCTCTATGACCTCTGACTGAAACTGCACCTGTGGATGGAGCCCTCCATGACCTCTACCTGAGTATACGCCTGCGGAGTGAGCCCTCTGTGATCTCTGCTTGAGGCTGGAACTGTGGATGGAGCCTCTATGAGCTCTGAATGAGGCTGGGCCTGAGGACGGATCCCTCCATGTCCTCTGACTGAGGATGGGCTTGTGGATACAGCCCTCTATGACCTCTGCCTGAGAATGTGCCTATGGATGGAGTCATCTATGACCTTGGCGTGAGGCTGGGCTAATGGATAGAGCCTTCTATGACCTCGGACTGAGGCCGGGCCAGTGGTTGGAGCCCTCCATGACCTCTGTCTGAGGCTAGGCCTGTGGACGGAGCCCTCTATGACCTCTGACTAAGGCTTGGCCTGTGGATGGGGCCCTCTACAACCACTGATTGAGACTGGGCCTGTGGACAAAGCCCATTATGACATCTACCTGAGGCTGGGCCTGTGAATGGAGCCCTATATGACCTCCAAATGCGGCCTTGCCTGTGGTGGGAGCCCTCTATGACCTCTGACTGAGACCTAGGTACTGGATGGAGCCCTCCATGACCTCTCCCTGAGGCCGGGCCTGTAGATGAAGCCCTCCATGACCTCTGCCTGAGGCTGGGCCTGTACATGGAGCCCTCTATGACCTTTGCCTGATTCCTGGCCTGTTGATGGAGTGCTCTATGACATCTGACTGAGGCCGGGCCAGTGGTAGGAGCCCTCCATGACATCTGCATGAGACCGGGCCTGTGGTTGGAGCGGTATATGACCTCTGCATGAGGCTTTGCCTGTGTATGGAGCCACCCATCATCTCTGACTGAGCCTGGGACTGTGGACCAAGCCCTCTATAATCTCTGACTGAGGCTGGGCCTTTGGACGGGGCCCTCTATAACCTTTGACTAAGGCTGGACCTGTCGATGGAGCCCACCATGACTGCTGACTGGGGCTGGGCCCGTGGTTGGAGCTCTCCATGACCACTGCCTGAAGAAAAGGACTGTGGGTGGAGCCCTCCATGACCTCTGCCTGAAGCCGGGCCTGTGAACTGATCCTCAATCACCTCTGACTAAGGCTGGGCATATGGATGAAGCCATCTATGACCTCTGACTGAGGCCTGGCCTGTGAATAGAGCCCTCCATGACATCTGCAAGAGACCGGGCCTGTGGTTGGAACGGTATATGACCTCTGCATGAGGCTTTGCCTGTGTATGGAGCCACCCATCATCTCTGATTGAGCCTGGGACTGTGGACCAAGCCCTTTATAATCTCTGACTGAGGCTGGGCCTTTGGACGGGGCCCTCTATAACCTTTGACTAAGGCTGGCCCTGTGGATGGAGCCTTCCATGACTGCTGACTGGGGCTGGGCCTGTGGTTGGAGCTCTCCATGACCACTGCCTGAAGACGGGACTGTGGATGGATCCCTCCATGACCTCTGCCTGAAGCCGGTCCTGTGAACTGACCCTCAGTCACCTCTGACTAAGGCTGGGCGTGTGGATGGAGCCATCTATGACCTCTGATTGAGGCTCGGCCTGTGGACGGAACTCTCTATAACCTCTGATTGAGGCCAAGCCTGTGGATGGAGCCCGCTATGACCTCTGACTGAGGCTGGACCTGTGGATGGAGCCCCCTAGGACCTCTGATTGAGGATAGGCCTATGGACAGAGCCCTCTATGAACTGTGATTGAGGCTGGGCCTGCGGACAGAGCACTCTATGACCAACTTCTGAGGTTGGGCCTGTGGTTGGAGCCATCTTTGACCTCTGCCTGAGGCCGGGCCTGTGGTTTGAGCCCTCTATGACCTCTGATTGAGGATGGGCCTGTGTATAGAGCCCTATACGACCACTTACTGAGGGTGGGTCTGTGGTTTGACCCTCTATGACTTCTGCCTGAGGCCTGGCCTGTGGATGGAGCCATCCATGACCCCTGCCTGAGGCTGGGCCTGTGGATGGAGTCCTCCATAAATCTGACTGAAGCTGGGCCTATAGATGGAGCCCTCTATAACCTCTGACTGAGGCTGGGCCTGTGGATGGAGCCTTCTATGACCTCTGGCTGAGGCTGGGCCTGTGAATGGAGCCCTCCATGACCTGTAACTGAGGATAGGCCTATGGATGGAGCCCTTTATGACGTCTGCCTGAGGCCGGCACTGTGGATGGATCCAACCATGACCTCTGACTGAGGATGGGCCTGTTGATGTATGACCTATGCCTGAGGCTGGGCCTGTGGACGGAGCCCTCCATGACCTCTGCGTGAGGCTGGGCCTGTGAATGAGCCCGCTATGATCACTGCCTGAAGCCTGGCCTGTGGATGGAGCCCACCAGGACCTCTGCCTGAAGCCAGGCCTGTGGATGGAGCCCTTTATGACATCTGCCTTAGGGCAGGCCAGTGGATGGAGCCCGCTTTGACCTCTGATTGAGGCTCGGCCTGTGGACATATCCCTCCATGACCTCTGACGTAAGCTGTGCCTGTGGAGGGAGCATTCTATGACCTCTGATTGAGGCTGGTCCTGTGAACGGAGTCCTCTATGACCTCTGATTGAGGCCAGGCCTGTGGATAGAGACCACCATGACCTCTGACTGATGCTGGGCCTGTGGTTGGAGCCCTCTTTAACCTCTGACTGAGGCTGGGCTTGTGTATGGAGCCCTCCTTGACCTGTGCCTGAGGACGGGCATGTAGATGGAGCACTCTATGACCTCTGACTGAGGCTGGGGCTGTGGATGAAGTCCGCTATGACCTCTGTCTGAGGCTGCACCTGTAGATAGAGCCATCCATGACCTCTGACTGAGGCCTGGCCTGTGAATGGAACCCTCCATGACATCTGCAAGAGACCGGGCCTGTGGTTGGAACGGTATATGACCTCTGCATGAGGCTTTGCCTGTGTATGGAGCCATCCATGATCTCTGACTGAGCCTGGACCTGTGGAACAAGCCCTCTATAATCTCTGACTGAGGCTGGGCCTTTGGACGGGGCCCTCTATAACCTTTGACTAAGGCTGGCCCTGTGGATGGAGCCCTCCATGACTGCTGACTGGGGCTGGGCCTCTCCATGACCGCTGCCTGAAGAAAAGGACTGTGGATGGAGCCCTCCATGACCTCTGCCTGAAGCCGGGCCTGTGAACTGATCCTCAATCACCTCTGACTAAGGCTGAGCATATGGATGGAGCCATCTATGACCTCTGATTGAGGCTGGGCCTGTGTACAGAGCCCTCTACGACCACTTTCTAAGGCTGGGGCTGTGGAATGAGCCCTCTATGACCTCTGATTGAGGCTCGGCCTGTGGACGGAGGCCTCTATAACCTCTGATTGAGGCCGAGCCTGTGGATGGAGACGGCTATGACCTCTGACTGAGGCTGGACCTGTGGATGGAGCCCTCTAGGACCTCTGATTGAGGATGGGCCTATGGACAGAGCCCTCTATGAACTGTGATTGAGGCAGGACCTGCGGACAGAGCACTCTATGACCAACTTCTGAGGTTGGGCCTGTGGTTGGAGCCATCTTTGACCTCTGCCTGAGGCCAGGCCTGTGGTTGGAGCCCTCTATGACCTCTGATTGAGGATGGGCCTGTGTACAGAGCCTTATACGACCACTTACTGAGGGTGGGTCTGTGGTTTGACCCCTCTATGACTTCTGACTGAGGCTGGGCCTGTGGATTGAGCCCTCTATGACCTCTGAGTGAGGTTTGGCCTGTGGATGGTGCCCTCTATGACCTCTGCCTGAGGCTGCGCCTTTGTATGGAGCCCTCTATGTCCTCTGTCTGAGGCAGGTCCTGTGGATGGATCCCTCTATGACCTCTGACAGAGGCTGGGCATGTGGACGGAGCCCACCATGACCTCTGCCTGAGACTGGGCCTATGGAAAGAGCCCTGCATGATCTCTGACTGAGGCTGGGCTTGTGGATGGAGCCCTCCATGACCTCTGCCTGAGGCCAGGCATATGGATGTATCCCTCCATTAACAGTGACTGATGGTGGGCCTATGCATGGAATCCTCTTTGACTTCTGACTGAGCCTGGCCATATGGTTGGAGTCCGCCATGACCTCTGACTGAAGCTGTGCCTGTTCACGGAGGCCTCCATTACCTCTGCCTGAGGCCGGGCCTGTGGATGGAGCCCTCTATGACCTTTGCCTTTAGGCCCAGCCTGTGGATGGAGTTCTCCATGACCTCTTACTGAGGCTGGGCCTTTTGACAGAGGCCTCTATGACCTCTGAATGAGGCTGTACTTGTGGTTGGAGCCCTCCATGACTTGTGACTGAGGCTGGGCCTGTGATGGAGCCTTCCATGACCTTTGACTCATGCTGGGTCTGTGGATGGAGCCCTCTAGGACCTCTGATTGAGGCTGGGACTGTTGACAGAGCCCTCTATGACCTCTGACTGAGGCTGGGCCTGTGGTCGGAGCCCTCTATGACCTCTGATTGAGGCTGGGACTGTTGACAGAGCCCTCTATGACCTCTGACTGAGGCTGGGCCTGTGGTCGGAGCCCTCTATGACCTCTGATTGAGGCTGGGCCTGTGGATGGAGCCCTCCATGATCTCTGCCTGAAGCCAGGCCTGTGGATGGAGCCCTCTATGACTTCTTATTGAGGCTGGGCCTGTGTACAGAGCCCTCTACGACAACTTACTGACGCTGAGTCTGTGGAAAGAGCCCTTTATAACCTCTGATTGAGGCCGGGCCTGTGGATGGAGCCCGCTATGACCTCTGACTGAGCCCGGGCCTGTGTTTGGAGCCCTACATGACCTCTGCCTGAAGCCATGCCTGTGGAAAGAGCCCTCTGTAACCTCTGATTGAGGCCGGGCCTGTGGATGGAGCCCCCCATGACCTCTGACTCAGCCCGGGCCTGTGTTTGGAGCCCTACTTGACCTCTGCCTGAAGCCATGCCTGTGGATGGAGCACTCTATGAAATCTGCCTGAGGGTGGGCCTGTTGACAGAGCCCTCTATGAGCTCTGACTGAGGCTGGACCTGTAGTTGGAGCCCTCCATGACCTCTGACTGAGGCTGGGCTTGTGGATGGAGCCCTCCATGATCTTTGCCTGTAGCCGGGCCTGTGGTTGGAGCTCTTTATGACCTCTGCCTGAAGCCGTGCCTGTGATCAGAGCCCTCCATGACCTCTGACTGAGGCTGGGCATGTGGACTGAGTCCTCTATGACCTCTGATTGAGGCTGGGCCTGTGGCCGGAGCCCTCTATGACTTCTGATTGATGCTGGGCCTGTGTACAGAGCCCTCTAAGACCTCTTACAGAGGCTGGGTCTGTGGAAAGAGCCCTGTATGACCTCTGTTTGAGGCTGGGCCTGTGGATGGAGACCTCCATGACCTCTGACTGAGGCCGGGCCTGTGGTTGGAGCCCTCTTTAACCTCTGAATGATGCTATGTCTGTGGATAGAGCCCTCTATGACCTCTGACTGTGGCTGGGCCTGTGGATAGAGCCCTCTAGGACCTCTGATTGAGGATGGGCCTATGGACAGAGCCCTCTATGAACTGTGATTGAGGCTGGGCCTGCGGACAGAGCACTCTATGACCTCCTTCTTAGGATGGGCCTGTGGTTGGAGCCATCTTTGACCTCTGCCTGAGGCCGGGCCTGTGGTTGGAGCCCTCTCTGACCTCTGATTGAATATGGGCCTGTGTACAGAGCCCTATACGACCACTTACTGAGGGTGGGTCTGTGGTTTGACCCCTCTATGACTCTGACTGAGGCTGGGCCTGTGGATGAAGGCGTCTATGATATCTGACTGAGGCTGGGCCTGTGTTTGGAGCCCTCCATGACCTTCCACTGAAGCTGGGCCTGTGGATGGAGGGCTCCATCCACAGGCTCGGACTCAGGCAGAGATCATAGTGGACTCTACTCTCCGCACACTGCTGGGAGCCCGGGAGGCACTGACTCTGCTCTCAGCACCCTGCTGGGAGTCCGAGAGGCACTGAATCTGCGATAAGCACTCAGCCTGTAGCCCGGGAGTCACCGTGCTCTGTTCTCAGCAACCAACCGGGAGCCCGGGAAGCACTGACTCTGCTCTCGGGAGACTGCCAGCAGCCCGGGAGGAACTGTGCTCTGCTCTCAGCACCCATCCAGGTGCACCGGAGGCAGTGACTATGTTCTCAGCACGCTGTCTAGAGCTCAGGATGTACTGTGCTCTGCTCTCAGAACTCTACTGGGAGCCCGGGAGGCACTGACTCTGCTCTCAGAACTCTACCGGGAGCCCGGAAGTCACTGACTCTGCTCTCAGCTCCCTGCCAAGAGCTCGGAATGCACCATGCTCTGCCCTCAGCACCCTGCCCGGAGACTGGGAGGCACCATGCTCTGATCTCAGCACCCAACCGGGAGCCTGGGAGGCACTGACTCTGCTCTCAGCTCCCTGCCAAGAGCTCGGAATGCACCATGCTCTGCCCTCAGCACCCTGCCCGGAGACCAGGAGACACCGTGCTCTGCTCTCAGCACCCAACCAGGAGCCCGGAAGTCACTGACTCTGGTCTCACACCCTGCCAAATGCTCTGCTGTCAGCACCCTGCCGGTAGCCCCGGAGATATTGACTCTGCTCTCAGTACACAACTGGGAGCCCGGAAGACACTGACTCTGCTCTCAAAACCCTGCCGTTGGCCCGGGAGGCAACGTGCTCTGCTTTCAGCACCCTGCTGGGAGCCCGGAAAGCACTGCCTCTGCTCTCAGCACCCAACCGGGAGCCCAGGAGGCACTGAGCTGTGCACTCAGCACCCAACCGGGAGCCCGTGAGGCACTGACTCTGCTCTGAGCACCGGGCCCCCCGAGGTCCGCAGGAGCCCAATCCTGGCTCCCAGAGCCCGTGTGGACGGGGAGCGGCACAGAACGCGGCTTCTGCCCTTTTCACCACTTTGAGGCCCTCTTCGTTCCATTTCTGGCCACAGAAATCCCAATTTTGTTTCTAACCTGGCTATATCCTGAGTTTCCTTTAAAGTATTTTTTACTCCCGTTAAGCATTTGACGCAGAAGAGCGGTGCCGGTGCATAAGCTTACACCAGCATGACCGTCTCCCCAGCTGAAAGCCCGTCCTCCTGGCGGACTGACAGCTCTCCTGACTCCACCGTCCCTCTCAGCACCATCTCCGCCTCTGAAGGCTCCTTCTCCTCTGCCAGAGGCGGGTCAGGAAGCTTTCTTGGAGGACCAGATAGTGAAGACTTTAAGTTTTCAGACTAAGAGGCAAAATCCAGGCTCTGATGTACACCCCAGCCCTCCATCAACGTGAAGGCCGTTCTGTTTGCAGGCCATTAACGCACGGCAGCGGGCCAGCCTTGTCCGGGCGGTAGTGTGTCAGTCTCTGCAGTAAATACTGCTTCTCCTCGGGTTCCCCCCTCAGGTCTCTCCTCTCCTCCTCCATAGACTGCTATCCATTTCTGCCGTTGTCCTGGCTGAGCTGAGCTGAAGAGCCAATCTGGTATCTCAGCCCAGGTGTCTGCGCCCCATGTCTTCCCAGCTAACGTTCCACTGAGAGCTCGTGCCCCATTTGGAGGGCCCACAAGCCTAACAATGGAACCTGTTATTTTTCTCTTTTATAAACCTGATCCGAAAGTCACCACCATGCCCTCCATTTCCAGCCTGTTTTCCTCACTGGGCTGGAAAACACTCCCTACCACCAGGTGTCTTGCTCAGACGGAAACACGGCTTTGCAGTGACGGCCCCGAGAGTGTGTGAGGACGTCCCCCGCTCCACAGCCACTCCAGGGACATGTGCAGGCCAGCACGAGGCCGGGCGAAGGTCCCCCGCTCGGCCAGGGCACTGCAGTGCTGAATGGCACGCACTCTGGCACCCAGAGCTTCCAAAGCCTGCCCACCGGTGGCTGCTGCGGAAGGAGCCTTGGCCAAGGGCTCAGCTCTCTCACTGGGAAATGGGCTGAGAAGAGGAACAGGCTCTGGAAGGGTTAGAGGTGTGGCTCCACTTGAGGAACTCAGGAGGGTGACTGGCACAGGATGAGGGTCATGACGACCATCCGCCTGCACTGCTTTCCCGTGTTCCCAGTCTCCTGGCTCTGGGCAGTGGCGGCCGTCGGCACACAGAGCGCTGCTGGCCTGTCTGTCACCTTTAGTGATGGCACTGAACCGCGGACGCTGTCCTCGCTCTGCTCCCCAGCAGATGCCCGCTCTTCGCCCCGGGCCGGCAGGGAAACCCCGGCATCACATCACCCCGGAGCCACAGCACCCACTCTTCTTCAGAGCCAGCGGAACCCCGCTCTCCCACCTGCCACCCTCCAGGCACCGTGGGTCTCCTTGTCCTCATTCCGCCTCCTCCTGACCCGCGAGCTTTGCTCTACCTTCTGTAAAAAGATGGACTCCCAGGGCAAACAGAGGGAAAGGTGCTTTGGAAACCACGGAGCAGTCTGCAAATACCAGCATTAGTCCTGTTACTATCAGGGGTGGAGAAACAGAGCATCTGTTCTAAGATCCCACCAACTTCCACGATCCTGCTTGCTGAAAACTTCCTACTGCAGTCTGCTTGTCTACAATTGTGATTTGCGGCAAACAGAAGAGAACAAAACGTTTAAGTTCTCTTTGAATGCTGTATTTCTTCAAATACCACACGGCCGGGCTCTCTAGCCAATGACCAAGATGCCTTGGCTGTGACTCTTCCAGCAGGAGGAGCTACTAGGGTGGCTCAGACCACCAATCAGGTTCAATCAGCCTCCAAATAGTCCCACCCACTTACCTCCCAGACCCCAGACTGGGGAGCAGGAAGAGCCTCAGGACCGTGCTTCCTGGAGAAGGAAGGGGAGGGCACAGTGGAACGCGCACCGGGAAGAAGCTGAGGCATCTCCTTCCCAAGCTGCTCTCCGTGTCAGAGAGATGACGACACTGCCGATGAGGTGAAAACATGACAAGTCATCCAGCCGTTCAGGTGATTTCCCCATCACTGACTTTCCTTTCCTTTATTTTTCTTTTAACTGTGCAGGTGGACGCTGACTTTTCGTTCATGGATTTATCTATCACTTGAGGGCCCACCCCCTTCACCGTGCTCTCTAAGGCCCCAAGGACGGCACTGATGCTGGGTTTTCTAAAGGAAACGCCTGGTGAGGCAAACAGCAGGCACCGATAAGCAGAGGACTTGGGGCCACGACAGGAGCCAGCTCACAGGTAGCGCAGAAAGGACAACGGCGCAGGCGGGACGGGGACCCATTCTCACCAATAGTGAGAGAGCGCACCCCTGGAGGCGGGAGGCAGGAGGCCACGAACTGGGGGTCTCCAGCAGGAAGGTCGTGTCCTACATTAAATGACTCAACATTTATGTAGCACCTGCCCAGGTGTGCACATATCTTAATCAACATTACATTCATTTATACCCTCCCCTGTCCCTCCTGTCCAATAAGAGACTGTGGGAAGCCCCGGAATTGAGAGGCAGCTTTACTTGGCAGTAAGAGCTGACATGACCACGGTGCGAGCACAGGGCACCCCTGCTTTCTAAGAACCCCCCTCTCTCCTGACAGAGACTGTCACCAGGAAACGGTCTACCCATGAGCTCCCCTCTCACTTTGGAAGAGCAATGGTATCGCTTCCAGTGCTGGGACGGCGTCTTCTCGACCTCACCGTCATCTATAAAACACCTTTTGTGAAAATGTAACTGAGAGCAACACATGGCGACCAGTACAGAAGTCCCGTGCTGGTCCTGTCCTCGCGCTGCAAGTGGGCGCCCCAGGGAGCGGCATGACCCCGCAGATTAAAACAGAAACGCTGAGCTCGCCTCCGCTCAGCTGAGGCCACCCACTTCTGACAGTCTCTGCAGCGTGATAAATACCGTCTGTCCACAGTTCCCCTGTGTTTGAAAGTTACAACAAACATTTTGCTGAAATGTAAACAACTGACATCATGACTAGTGAGGCAGTGGGCTGCAAATTTATCTAAAATCAAGAAAACAAAGATCTTGTTTGACACCAGATAAACCATTAGTGGTCACCAAGGGAGCAGCTTTGGGAGGTCATAGTGTTGTTTGTCATCAGTCTTCACAGCACGTGCACCAAAGATACTGTGGCAGCTTAGTCGAGGCAAAAATAAGTAAAATGAGAGACAAAAGCATTAGAAACCGGTAGAAAAAAGGGCAAAATTTTCTCTTTAAAGGACAATTTCTAATTGGAACAGAATTTTAAAATATGTTAACCTTCTGTGTTTGTGGGTTTTTTTTCAATTATTTTAAGTGGCGAAGTGTGGAATAAAACCTCTAACTCCAATCCCATTCCTTCATGTCCTCAATTCCATGGGACATGACTGTCATGGCCTCTGCACAGCTTTCCTGAAAAGGTGCACATTCGCTTATTCTGGTCCAGTCCGGGTCTTTGGAAGACGTGAAGTTATCTTTTGATTAAGAAGGCACTGCAGAACAAATTCTATTGCTATATAATGATAAGTTATACAATTAAATTACTTTATATTTATAAATTATTATGTTAGAATTTCGCTGGCTGAATTTTTATGACAGTCTATAAATGTTTACAGTTCCTACATTTGTATTCCTGGGCCTCACATACTGAGAGCTTAACGATGACTAGTAACATGAAGGACAGATAAATTAATTTTTTAATTTCTACATATGTAAATAAGTGATTACAAAATGGAAGGGAGGTCATTTTGAGACATGGTAACAAATATATTAAATCAGAGGACCTGATTTCTTACAGTCCATAATAAATATCAATTGCATTATTTTGTACATTTTATATGAGGCAATGCATACTAACTACACTATATGAGAAATTAAAGTCCTAATTTTTTCCACTGCATTTACTATGACCTTCTTTGTCATTCTGCCAACATTCTGAATATGTAAAATACATCGCACAGACCTTTTATGAAGATTGGAGAAGGGAGAGAGTTCTACTATTCCAACGAAAACAAAAGAATCTGTTTATTTTGAACACTGTCAGCTAAAATAAAAACTGACCTAACTTCAATCATATTGTATCATTACATTTTAATTCAAAACCATTAGATTCACTCTGAAACATGCAATTATAAAATCAAAGACAACAGCATGAATTTGTACACCTGGCTTAGTTCCTGCCACTGGTAGCTCCGTGCTGTTTCTCAAAGAGATGCCGAGCCCTGTACAGTTTCTTTCAAACTCCCAGCCGGTCCCCGCACAGCCCCCACCAGGAAGGAGAAAGCTCAGCAAGTCCAGTCAGTCCCCGCCTCCGGCTGCCTTCTTCCTGGGCCCACGGTGCACTGCTGCCGTGGAGCTGCAGCTCACGTGTCCGCGTGCCTCTGCCTCCCGTCAGGATGCTCAGCTCCATCTCTACACCGAGGACCCCAGACAGACTCACCCTGAGACCCAATTATTCTAACTTTTCTCACCAACTCTGTCCTGGCCCAACGGTCTGAACCACACATCATGGGTGACTTCAGCTTAAGTCTCCAGTGTGCAGGGGAACACTTCTAGCTACCATCTTACGAAAGGAGTCCACACCCTTCATAAATCATCTATTGACATCATCTAGTAATCTTTATGGGCAAAGAAATCTTCATAATACAGTCTATGACATTGTGCATTATGGCCTATTTCTCATTCTCAAAGAAAGTAGAATAGTGTATCTTAGACCTTTTTATAAAAAACCTTTCCCCTCCCCACCCCCTTCCTAAAAAACCTTTTATACATACAAACACCATTAGCTTTCTCTTTATCCTTTTCCTGGTTGACTGAACAATCTCAACCATTCCTTAGTTTTGTGGTTTCTTCAGTAAGTCTTTACTGAGTACCTAGTAACATGTCAGACTCTGGGCTTACTGCTAGGGACACAGACACAAAGGGATCCTCAAAGACTCCACAATCCGATGAGAAGACAAACTAGCAAATGAACTGTTAGGCAGAGCAATGACTCTCAACCCTGCTCAAACTTACTGGTGGAGGGCTTTAGTTAGGCAGTCTGTGGAGGTCCCAAAGCATCTTTTTAATTTTTATATTAAAAAAAACACGTAAAACACAACAAAAAAGGAGACAGAATCACGCAGTCATCCGTATTTACTTTTTAAAAACCTTAAGTAATTCCGAGGCACGGGGGTGGAAGCATACAATGTACTAACCCGGTGGTCGGCAAACTCATGAGTCAACAGAGCCAAATATCAACAGTACAACGATTGAAACTTCTTTTGAGAGCCAAATTTTTTAAACTTAAACTTCTTCTAACACCACTTCTTCAAAATAGACTCGCCCAGGCCGTGGTATTTTGTGGAAGAGCCACACTCAAGGGGCCAAAGAGCCGCATGTGGCTCGCGAGCCGCAGTTTGCCGACCACGGAACTAACCAACAGCAGATGCGTGAGAGGGAACCAGAGTGGGTGCAGAGGACGGGTGGCTGTCTGAGGAGATGGGACAAGGGAGTGAGAAGCCTTCCAGAGGACAGGACTCACATGGGGCCTTTAATACTGGAACTCCCAATGCAGTGATGGCAAACCTATGACACGCATGTCAGCACTGACACGCGTAGCCATATCTGATGGATGAAACATTTGCTGCTCCTGAGGATGAAACATTTGCGACTAGAGTCTTGGAGTTAGAGTCTAGTCGTAAATGTTTCATCCTCCCCTATTAGACACTCTGTGCCGGAGGTCTCTAGGCCAAAACTACAGAAGTCTGGCACTGAGCGTCTAGTTCTGGGACTTCGGTTAAGCCGGGATCTTTGCCCTCACTTCTGCCGGCAGAGCAGGGAGCAGCGGAATGCAGCGGGGGACGCATCTCTGGGGGCCCTGCCATTACCAGTAACCAAATAACAGTTAACCACAGCAACCATTATCTACTGTTCTGGGGTGTCATGGATTTCTAAGCCATCATTACTGAGATAAATGAGGGTGAGGCTGGGAGAGGCGAGGGTTTGTGGTGTGCTATGGGTGCCGTTTCCCGCCATTAGAAATAGCGCCAGCCATTTTAATTCACATAAGGAACACAATCTTGCTCCATAGTGCAGACTCCATTTCACCACTATTACTGTTGTGCATCCTTATTGACCCCTATTTCTGCTTATTAACCCTGCCCTGGGTCCGGGAGAGGCCATGCGCCCCAGGGTCCAGATGAGGCTGGGTCCCGGGCCCGGGTGAGGCCACGCGCACCTGGGTCCTGGTGAGGCTGGGTCCCGGGTCCGGGTGAGGCCGCGCCCCTGGGTCCAGGAGAGGCCACACACCCCTGGGTCCGGATGAGGCTGGGTCCCGGGCCCGGGTGAGGCCGCGCGCCCCTGCGTCTGGGTGAGGCTGGGTCCCGGGCCCCGGTGAGGCTGCATGCCCCCGGGTCCGGGTGAGGCCGCGCGCCACTAGGTCCGGGGGAGGCTGCATGCCCCTGGATACGGGTGAGGCCACGTGCCCCTGGGACAGGGTGAGGCCACGCGCCCCCAGGTCCGGGTGAGGCCGCGCACTCCTGGGTTCGGGTGAGGCCACGCGCCCCTGGGTCCGGGTGAGGCTGGATCCCAGGTCCGGGTGAGGCCGCATGCACCTGGGTCTGGGTGAGGCCACGCCCCTGTGTCCGGGCGATACCAAACCAGAGGGAGTCGGACCTGCATTACCACCATTTGTCCACCATCCAGAACTGAAAACTCAGTGCTGACATGTACACATAAGGAACTGGTGGACATTTAAATTGGGTCTCAAAAGAACTGTTGGTCCAGAAAGAAACTCACTACAGACCGAGTCCGGAAACCCAGTTGGTCCAGAAAGAAACTCACTACAGATTCATTTGCCTGTCAGCATAACTATTATTGAGAAGGGAGAGAGTTCTACTATTCCAATGAAAACAAAAGAATCTGTTTTATTTTGAACACTGTCAGCTAAAATAAAAACTGACCTAACTTCAGTCATATTGTCTCACATTCGGTTCTTATAAGTATATTTCTAGTAACACATGATCTCATTCATCTAGAGGAAATGATGAACAGCATAGACTGATGAACAAGAACAGACCCAGAAACAAGGAGGCATCGATCGGACTGTCGGGCCTCAGAGGTAGGGTAGGGAGGGTGGGGGTAAGGGGGAGAGATCAACCAAAGGACTTGTGTGCATGCATACGAGCCTGACCAATGATTAAGGTCAACAGGGGGGTGGGGGCATCCGTGGGGAGGGGTGTGGAATAGGAATGGGGGGATGAGGACAAATATGTGACACCTTAATCAATAAAGAAATTTAAAAAAAAACCCTGCCCTTTCCTAAAAGACAGTTATATGCACCATTTTGTGGTTAGTTAGGCTAGTTAACCCCTAATTGCCTGCAGGCCTAACAAGCTATCTATAATTCTATCTTCTGTCACTGCCCCCCTGATGGAGAACCCAAAAAATAAAAAACTAAGGTTAAGAAAAGGAAGTGGTAGTAGCAGTGGTCAACCCTTTCAAGAGACATGGACCGAGATGTATGGCTTTATAGAAAAAAATGGCAGATCATTTTGCGTTATATGTACTGAAACGGTAGTAAGCAGAACGTGGAATATAAATAGACATTTTGAAACTAATCATTCCCAGCTCTTGGAAAAAAGTGAGGATGAAAGGAAGGAATACATTTCCAGGCAGCTACACCTTTATAAGAGCCAATCTAATTCCATCCTAAAATTTATGAAAGGCTCTACAAATTTAACATCTGCAAGTTTGAGCATTGCTCACTCTATAGCTCAGCATGGAAAAGCGCTCAGTGAGGGAGAATTTATTAAAGAAACTCTCCTAAGATGTGCACCAGTTCTATTTCATAATATGCAGAATAAAGATGCAATTATTAAGAGAATATCTGAATTAACCACTCAGTAGAAATATCATAAAAGACCGAATAATGAAACTGAACACAAACGTACAACATCAATTAAAGAGAGACATAAGGAAGTGTAAATATTTTTCGATCTCTCTTGATGAAACTACTGATGTCACATCACATGCTCAGTAGGCCATTATTGGTTGATATTCTGATAGTCTCACAATGAGAGAAGAGTTGATAAACTTAGTATCAGTGTCAACAAGTAAATCAGGAAGTGAAATATGTAAGGTTGTTATACAAACATTTCGTGACCTAAGCATTGATATTTCTAAAGTTGTGTCAGTGACGACAGATGGGGCACCAAATATGGTGGGGGGAAAAGTCGGATTTGTCAAATTGTTTACAGAAGGTATTGGACATCCGATTGTGCCTTTTCATTGTATTATCCATCAGAAGGCTTTATGTGCCAAGGCAGGATTCATCGACTTAAACAACTTAATGTCAGTTGTTACAAAAATAGTTAATTTAATAGCTGCTCGCCCCCTTCACAAGTGAGAATTTTCGGCACTTTTACTGGAGGTTGATTCCACCTACAGTGGACTGCTGATGTACAATAATGTAAGATGGCTGAGCTGAGGCAAAGTTCTTGAGTGCTTTGTGGAGTGCTTTGAAGAAATTAAGGTATTTCTTGATGATGAGGATCTGGGAAACTTTCCTCAGCTTAATGATGATAAGTGGGTCAACACACTGATGTTTTTTACAGATCTCTCTGTTCATATTAATGAACTGAACTTAAAGTTACAAGGTTTTGGCAAAAGTATTGACGTTATGTTTGGATACATAAAAGCTTTTGAAAGTAAAGTTAAAATTTTCAAGCGAGATGTAGAAACTAAAACTTATAAGTATTTTCCTCGAGTAACAAAGTATTTTGAGAAGGCCAGTGCAGCTGTACAAAATGAAATGGAACTCTTGCATATGAAGTACCAGCATGTTTTAGACTCATTACTTGACCAGTTTAGTGATAGATTTAGTCAATTTAGAAGTCTAGAACAGACCATGAAAATAATTAAGTATCCTGATGTAGTAGTCTACAGTAGTTTGGAATTAAATGGTTTCCAATGGATGCAAATTGATGATTTGGAGATGCAACTTGCAGAATTTCAAGACAGTATCTGGGCTCAGGTGTTTGTCGACTTGAGGTCAAAGCTTGAGAATCTGGAAAGGTGCCGCTTGGAGAATCAAGAGGAGTGCCACTACGAACAGGAAATTTGGAGTGCCTGGAATCGACTACCAGACACTTTTAGCACCCTGAAAAATATAGCAATGGCATTACTCACAATTTTTCCCTCAACATACTTTTGTGAGGCCTTATTCTCAGCGTTAAATAATATCAAAATAAACAAAAGAAACAGATTGACAGATGAAGTTAGTAGCGTTTGCTTGGGCCTGAAGTGTACAAAATACCAACCTTCAATTGAAGATTTAGCCAATGAAATTCAGCAACAAAAAAGTCACTAATAGGCAAGTTAGTTAAAAAATTCCCCCTCCTCCTCACTTATCTTAGTTCATGGCACCCCGCACAAGCTAAATAATATCAAGACCAACAAAAGAAACTGACTGATGGATGAACAAAGAAGTCACTAAGCAGGTAAGTTAAATATTTAGTTTTTGGTTTAATAAATACCATTATATATAACAATTATACATTTATGTTATTTAAACTATAAATATCGCGAAATAATGTTTTTTCCTCAAAGTGACACACTACCCGAGTTATGCTCAGTTTTTTGGCGAATTTTGACACACCAAGCACAAAAGGTTGCCCATCACTGATATATACACTGAGTGGCCAGGAAATTATGATCTCTGAATGCATAATAATCTGGCCACTCAGTATATATCCTATATAATAAAAGGTTATTATGATAATTGTCGCCTCGACCAGGAGTTCAACCAGCAGGCATCTTGTCCAACTGCCCATGTCCCCTCCCCCTGGTCAGGCTGCCCAGACCCCACCCATGGACGAATTCATGCACCAGGGGTCTTACATATACACACTGAGTGGCCAGGTTATTATGCATTCAGAGATCATAATAATCTGTCCACTGTGTGTGAGAGTCTGTGTATGTGTGTGTATGTGTATGTGTGTATGTGTGTGTGTGTGTGTGTGTGTGTATCCTCTCTAATAAAATGGTAATATGCAAATTAACCATCACTCCACTACATAAGCCACGCCCACCAGCCAATCAGGGCGAGTATGCAAATTAACCCCAATCCAAGATGGCTACAGCCACAGAGAGCAAGGTTTCCCAGGTAACAGAGCAAGCCAAGCTTTCTATAGCCGTTGCAGGCCTAAGCCTCCACTCAAGCTACAAAGTATCAATTATAGAAGGTAAACAAATTCAAACAAATGGCGGCAGAATGGAGCTTGAGAGAGCAGGCCAGGGTTGCCGGTGGCAACAGGGGAAGCAAAGCTTTCCGCACATCCTGGCCGGGCTCACCCGCTTAAGGCTACAAAGTTTCAATTGTAGAAGGTGAATTAACTGCCACAGAAATGGCAGCCGCCCAGAAATGGCTGCCGCCCCAGGCTACAAAGTTTCAATTGTAGAAGGAAAATAAATTCCAGATACCAGGGCCTCTGCTTGGGTTGCCAGGGGGCGTGGCTGGCCGGCAAACCACCACAGGCCCCTCGCTCAGGCCGCCCCACACCCCAAGGGAACCCCCACCCTTACCTGTGACACCCTTCAGGGCAAACCAGCTGGCCCCCACCCGTGCACCAGGCCTCTATCCTATCTAATAAAAGAGTAATATACAGATTGATCATCACTGCAACACACAATATAGCTGCCCCCATGTGGTCAAAGATCCTGCCCCCATGTGGACACAACATGGCCACCACAAGATGGCCAGCAGGAGCGGGCAGTTGGGAGGCACCCGGCCTGCAAGGGAGGGCAGTTGAGAGGGACCAAGCCTGCAAGGGAGGGCAGTTGGAGGTGATCAACCCTGCAGGAGAGGGCAGTTAGGGGTGACCAGGCTGGCAGAGGAGGGAAGTTGGGGGCAAACAGGCTGGCAGGGGAGCAGTTAAGCATCAACCAGGCTGGCAGCGGAGTGGTTAGGGGGTGATCAGGCTGGCAGGCAGAAGCAGTTAGGGGCAATCAGGAAGGCAGGCAGGCAAGCAGTTGGGAGCCAGCAGTCCTGGATTGTGAGAGGGCAGTCGGACATCCCTCCAGGAGTCCCAGATTGGAGAGGGTACAGGCTGGGCTGAGGGACAACCCCCCCGCCATGCACGAATTTCGTGCACCGGGCTTCTAGTATATATATATATGTATATATATATATATATATATATATATATATAGAGAGAGAGAGAGAGAGAGAGAGAGAGAGAGAGAGAGATCTTTTTTGTTCCATTAATTTTATACATGCTAGTAATTGATATATATATAGTAGGACTTCGGGTTACGTCGGAGATCTGTTCCTATGGCACGACATAATATAATTCTCGCTGTAAGTTAAAACCCACCTACATAAGCTCCTATGTCACTCACATGGCACACATACACAGCAGAAATGAAGTGAAATAGTAAAAACAAAAAATTAAAAGAAAAATAACAATTCCTGACCTTTACTTGTGGTAAATAAATAATAAAAAGCATAAAGCACATACGTACATATAAGGGTAAATACTGGATTATCCTTACCTTTACTACTGTTGTTGCCTTGCACACTGGATGTTGCAAAGTGGGGAAAGACAGGCTTACACTAGGCTGCTACGGGGAGGAGGTTTGAGAGGCAGAACCTGCAGAAGATGCATGTGATACTGGGTCAGGTGAGTCCGGAGAGGCAGAACCTGCAGAAGGTGCATGTGATACTGGGTCAGGTGAGTCCGGAGAGGCAGAACCTGCAGAAGGTGCTGGATATCCCGGTTCAGGTGACTCCGGAGAGGCAGAACCTGCAGAAGGTGCTGGAGATCCCAGTTCAGGTGAGTCCGGAGAGGCAGAACCTGCAGAAGGTGCTGGATATCCTGGTTCAGGTGACTCCAGAGAGGCAGAACCTACAGAAGGTGCTGGAGATCCTGGGTTAGGTGAGTCCAGAGAGGCAGAACCTGCAGAATGTGCTTTAAATCCTGGGTCAGGTGAGTCTGGAGAAGCAGAACCTGCAGAAGGTGCTGGAGATACTGGGTCAGGTGAGTCTGGAGAAGCATATGAGGTAGAGGGTACGGGATCTGTTGCAGGCCTCTCCACCTTCTGAAAATAATGTTTGAGGCTAGTCTGGAAGGATACCTTCTTCTTGTCCTCCCAAATATCCTTGTAACACCACAGGCTATCCATGACCACTCTGGCAACTTTAGTGTACCTGTCACTGTTGGGGTCCTGAGCCTCAAACCTTGCCAAGGCATCCTCTATCATGGCAAAGGCCCCCGCTAATTCCCTGCTTGTAAATCTCCTGGGCTCTGGGGTTGGTGTGTCTTCCTCTTCAATGAACTGTTGTTTCAGTTGAGTGAGGTCCTCGGCAGATAGGTCCTCTCCATGAGATGAGAGCAGCTCTGTGACATCCTCAGCCTCCACCTCCAAATCAAGCTGCTTACTCAACTCAACAACATTCTTTTTTTAAAAAATATATATTTTATTGATTTTTTACAGAGAGGAAGAGAGAGGGATAGAGAGTTAGAAATATCGATGAGAGAGAAACATCGATCAGCTGCCTCTTGCACACCCCCTACTAGGGATGTGCCTGCAACCAAGGTACATGCCCTTGACCGGAATCGAACCTGGGACCCTTGAGTCCGCAGGCCGACGCTCTATCCACTGAGCCAAACCGGTTCCGGCTCAACAACATTCTTGATGACAACCTCCACTGAATCCTCAAAGCCATGGAGATCGTTCACAAACTGGGGACACAATTTTTTCCAAACACCATTCAAGTTCGTCTGCTAAACTTCATCCCAAGAATCAAAAATGTTTTTTATAGCAGCAAGAATATTGTAAGATTTCCAAAAGTCATTGAGAGTCAACTCCTTATCCTTCTCAGTTGCCCTAAAAGCCATAGCAAATGTCCTTCAGAGGTAGTAGGCCTTGAAAGAGGCAATGACACCTTGGCCCATAGGCTTTATTTTTATTTTTTATTTTTTTGTATTTCTTTATTGATTAAGGTGTCACATATTTGTCCTCATCCCTCCATTCCCATACCCCACCCCACCCCCTGTTGTCCTTAACCATTGGTTAGGCTTGTATGCATGCACACAAGTCCTTTGGTTGATCTCTCCACCCTACCCCCACCCTCCCCTACCCTCCCTCTGAGGCCCAACAGTCCGATCATTGCCTCCTTGTTTCTGGGTCTGTTCTTGTTCATCAGTCTATGCTGTTCATCATTTCCCTAGATGAGTGAGATCATGTGTTACTAGAAATATACTTATAAGAACCAAATGTGAGACGAACAATAATACTTATGCTGACAGGCAAATGAATCAGTCCGTAGTGAGTTTCTTTCTGGACCAACAGTTCTTTTGAGACCCAATTTCAATGTCCAACAGTTCCTTATGTGTACATGTCGGCACTGACTTTTCAGCTCTGGGTGGTGGACAAATGGTGGTAATGCAGGTCCGACTCCCTCTGGTTTGGTCTCGCCTGGACCCAGGGGCGCAGCTTAACCCAGACTCAGGGGCGTGCGGCCTCACCCGGACCTGGGACCCAGCATCACTTGGTCCCCGGGGCATGTGGCCTCACCTGGACCCAGGATCCAGCCTCACCTGGACCCACGGATGGCCTCACCCGGATCCCGGCGCGCATGGCCTCACCCGGACCAGGGATCCAGCTTCACCTGGACCCAGGGACGCGTGGCCTTGCCCAGACCTGGGACCAGCCTCACCCAGATCCAGGGGTGCACAGCCTCACCCGGACCCAGGATTCAGCTACACCCGGACCCAGGACTCAGCCTCACCTGGATCCAGGGGTGCACGGCCTCACCCGGACCCAGGATACAGCTTCACCCGGACCCAGGGGCGCATGGCCTCTTCCGGACCCACTGGCGTGGTCTCACCTGGACCCAGGACCCAGCCTCACCCGGATCCTGGGGCGCACGGCCTCACCCGGACCCGGGACCCAGCCTCACCCGGACCCAGGGGCACGCAGCCTTGCCCCGACCCGGGACCCAGCCTCATTCGGACCCAGCGGTGTGCAGCCTCACCCGGATCCAGGGGCGCATGGCCTCTCCCGGACCCAGGGGCGCGCGGCCTCACCCGGACCCAGGACCCAGCAGGGCCTCGTTTTCTCGCTCCCAATTCCTGTCAGTCAATTCGCTCTCAGCAATTCCTTCGGCTATCCTCTCAAAGCTCTGGGGAGGCCGCCGCGGAAGCTCCAGTGTGCCTGGTGCATGGCTGCGGGCCGGTCCAAGGTCACTGCGGTGGCACTCGGGCCTGCAGCGGCGACCAGTCGTTGGGCAACCGCACCCGGATCCGGGACCCAGCAGGGCCCCATCTTCCCGATCCCAACTCGCATCGATCAACCCCCTCCCAGCAACTCCTCCAGCCATTGTTTTGGATGGTGTCTGCTCTGCCCTCCAGTTGCAGTCTCAAAACTGTGGTAGGCAACAATCAGGCGTCTGCCCTATGCCGCCATCTCGGTCCTCCAGAAGATTCTTAAGTAACCTTATAAATGTGGTTCTGGACACTGTGTCGTCCATTAGTTTACTTTCCTTCATCTCTTCTATTCGTGGCCTGCTTCGGTGTCTCCACCTTTTGGCTGCCTCCCTATGTTGATGGAGTGGCTTTGTATGGTCAGTGACCTATAGGGACCTGTAGCTCAGCTTCCCCAATCTCCCTAGGTGGTCGCTCTTGATACCCCATTTTGTGGGCTGAGTGCAAAGTCTTGGTGTTGTTAAGCCTTGATTGCTGTTGGTACACTGGGAGGATTTGACCTCCAGTCCAATTGGCTGTGAGGAGCAGCTGTGTCTATGCCAGGAGACAGCCTTATTCAACTAGACTTGCAAAATTGTAAAAGCCTCTGTGCTCAGCTTGGATGGGGCAGAGTTTCAGGGTGGAGCCTACAGCCTTGGCTTCCTGTCAGCCCCGCCCTATGAGGTTCCTGGGTCTCAGTGTCCCTCTGTACTCTCTGCAAACACCTCTGAAAGAAAAGCGCCCTGAAAAAAGATGGCGACCGGCAGGAAGGTAGGGAGAGAGAGAGTGTGAGTGAGGAACCCATAGAGGAGAGTGTAGATGTGTGTTGTGTGTGTGTGTGTATGAGATAGGGTCAGTTAGATTCTGTAGGTCTTCCAAGGGGCTCCCGAACAGGGCAGCCCTAGACGGCGGAGCCCCGCGCACAAAGCGGACACTTCTCGGCGGCTGGTGCGGACGCAGAGACCACGCCATCTTGAGAAACAGAGCTGCCTGAGACTCAGATCCTGGCTTCTGACACAAACCAGGACCCTGCAGCCACCGGGGACAGAGAACTGCTATCACAGCTTCAGACAAACAAACAACAAGAATCCAGACTTCCCAGCAGATTTCCGTGAGTCAAAGAGCCTATCCCCCTCCTCGCAGGCGCTGATAGCGCCATAGTAACTGATAGACGCGCCCCTCCCCCAAGCTGCTGAGCGCCCACAGGCGTGCGGAAAGCGCCATAGTAACTGATAGACCTGCCCCTCCCCCAAGCTGCTGAGCGCCCACAGCGCGCGGAAAGCGCCATAGTAACTGATAGACGCGCCCTTCGCCCTAGCTGCTCACAGGAGCGCGCACAGCGTGCACAGACAGCGCCATAGTAACTGATAGACCCGCCCCCGGCCCAAGCTGCCGAGCTTTGCGCAGGGACACGCTCCCTCTTAGGGAATTTGGCGCGCGCTCGCGCACGGGACAGAAGCAGCTCCCCGTCGGGGAAATCTGTCAGTGCGCACAGAGGGCTCCCCTTCGGGGAATTTGGGGGAATTTGGCTCGCGGGTCACAGCTCCCCCTTCGGAGATTCTTAAGAGCCAGCACAGAGGGGCTTCCCTTTGGGGAATTTGGCGCGCAGGACGGACTCCGCCCCCCTTCTGGGACTTTGGGAGAGTGCACTGAGCCGGCTCACCTTCAGGTTTTTAAGAAAGTGCGCTCTAGCCGGTTTGGCTCAGCAGAGAGAGCACACACAGGACGCAGCTCCACTTCAGGGAATTTGGCACGCCGGACACAGCTGCCTGGGATCCCTGACTCACAGCGCATTCACACTAAGAGCCAGCGACCCCAATTGTTGGTGCGTGCACACACAGGGACCCTGATTCTCAACGAGAAACCGCACAAGGCAACAGAGACTTTGACACTCGAGTCTTGGTGCAGACACAGGGAAACTCTGACTCCTGGCACATGCTAAGGATCTCATTCTCGGCACATACCAACAGTGTGGTGCAGACAGGGCCCCTGATTCTAAATGTGCCCACGAGACCACACAGAACACTGGGGACACTGATCCTGGGCAAGTCTGGTTCCCACCAACCAAAGACAGCCACACGTCCTAGTGTCAGAGCACTTCAGTGAAACTAGGGTGGAGCGAAGTCCCCACAGCACACGGCCCAGGTCCACGCAAACAGAAGCTTAAGCTTTCTGGTAATAGCCAGAATGGGGAAACGAAATAACTCACAGAGGAAAGAAAATGTGGAGTCGCCAAGAAAGGAAATTAGTGAAAATGAACCTTGCAACATGACCGAAAAGGAATTCAGAGTAATGGTCATGGAATTTATACATCGGATGGATGAGAAAATCAACAACATATGCAAGAATCAGGAAGAAATGAAAAGTGATATAGCTACAATCAAAAACACCATGGAAAGTTTCAACAGTAGACTACAAGAAGCAGAGGACCGAATTAGTGAGTTAGAAGATCAGGTACAGAAACAAGCTCAAGCTGAACAGCAATTGGAGAAAAAAATTAAAAAGCAGGAGGAAAGCCTAAGGGAACTTCGGGACAACATGAAACGAAGTAACATGCGTATAATAGGGCTGCCAGAAGGACAAGAAGAGCAGCAGGGATTAGAAAATCTATTTGAAGAAATAATGACAGAAAACTTCCCGGATATGGGAAAGATAAAAGTTACGCAAGTAAAGAGAGTCCCAAGCAGGATCAACCCCAAAAGACCCACGCCAAGACATGTCATAATTTCAATGGCAAATATAAATGATAAAGAGAGAATCCTAAAGGCGGCAAGAGAGAGACAGAGAGTTACCTACAAAGGAACACCCATCAGATTGTCAAATGATTACTCATCAGAAACACAACAAGCTAGAAGTGAATGGAAGGAGGTATACAAAGTGTTGCAAAGCAAAGGACTGAATCCAAGAATACTATATCCAGCAAGACTATCAATCAAAATTGAAGGGGAAATCAGGAGCTTTGCAGACAAAAAAAGCCTCAGGGAGTTTATCACCACCAAACCAGCAATGCAAGAATTGCTAAAGGGAATACTGTAAAAAGAAGAAATAAACAGGTAAGAAGGAATACAGACACAAAAATAGATATGACTGCAAACAAATACCTTTCAGTAATAACTTTAAATGTAAACGGACTAAATGCTCCAATCAAAAGACATCGAGTAGCTGAATGGATAAAAAAACACGACCCATATATATGCTGTCTACAAGAGACCCACCTCAGAACAAGAGACTCACACAGATTGAAAGTGAAGGGATGGAAAAATATCTTTCAGGCAAATGGAAATGAAAAAAAAGCTGGGGTAGCAATACTTATATCTGACAAAATAGACCTCAAAGTAAATGCCATAACAAGAGATAAGGAAGGCCACTTCATAATACTAAAGGGAGAAATCCAACAAGAAGAAATAATTCTGGTAAACATATACGCTCCCAATATAGGAGCACCCAAATACATAAAAAAAACTCCTGGAGGATATCAAGGGAGAGATTAATAGCAACACAATCATAGTAGGAGACTTTAATACCCCACTATCACCACTGGACAAATCCTCTAAACAAAAAATCAGCAAAGAAACAGCAATCCTAAATGACTCACTAGACCAGATGGAATTAATTGACATCTTCAGAACATTTCACCCCAAAGCCACAGAATATACATTCTTCTCAAGTGCACATGGGTCATTTTCAAAGATAGACCATATGCTGGGTCACAGGCAAAGTCTCTTCAAATTCAAGAAGATAGAAATTATATCAAGCATCTTCTCAGATCACAGTGGCATAAAACTGGAAATCAACTACAATAAATACAATCCAAAGAAATCAAACACATGGAGACTAAACAGCATGCTATTAAACAAGGACTGGGTCACCAGAGAGATCAAGGAAGAAATAAAAAACATCATGGCAACAAATGACAATGAAAACACAACAATCCAAAATCTATGGGACACAGCGAAAGCAGTCTTGAGAGGGAAGTTCATAGCTCTACAGGCCTATTGCAAAAAACAAGAAACAATGGTAATAAATTACTTAACCCTACAACTCAAAGAGCTAGAAAAAGAGCAGCAAGAAAAGCCCAGTGTAACCAGAAGGAAGGAAATAACAAAGATCAGAGCGGAGATAAATGACATAGAGACCAAAGAAACAATACATAAGATCAACAAAACCAAGAGCTGGTTCTTTGAAAGGATAAACAAGATTGATGGACCTCTAGCCAGGCTCACCAAGAAGCAAAGAGAGAGGACCCAAATAAACAAAATCAGAAATGAAAGAGGTGAAATAACAACAGACCCCGCTGAGATACAAAGGATTGTTACAAAATACTACGAACAACTCTATTCCAACAAACTGGACAACCTGGAGGAAATGGACATATTCCTAGAAAAATATAACCTTCCAAAAATCAATCAAGAAGAATCTAAACAGCTCAATAGGCCAATAACTATGGACGAAATTGAAGCAGTCATCAAAAAGCTTCCGGCAAACAAAAGCCCGGGGCCTGATGGCTTCACAGGAGAGTTTTACCAAACATTCAAGGAAGAACTAAAACCTATCCTCCTCAGACTATTCCAAAAAATTCAAGTGGAAGGAACACTTCCAAGCTCCTTCTATGAAGCCAGCATCACCCTAATACCAAAACCAGATAAAGACAACACAATGAAAGAGAATTACAGACCAATATCCCTCATGAACATAGATGCCAAAATCCTCAACAAAATTCTAGCAAATCGGCTCCAGCAGTACATCAGAAAGATCATACACCATGACCAAGTAGGATTTATCCCAGGAATGCAAGGATGGTACAATATCCGCAAATCAATAAACGTGATACATCACATAAACAAATTGAAAGATAAAAATCACATAGTCATATCAATTGATGCAGAAAAAGCATTTGACAAAATCCAACACCCTTTCTTGATAAAAACTCTCAACAAGGTGGGAATAGATGGCTCATACCTCAACATAATAAAAGCTATATATGATAAACCCACAGCAAACATCATACTCAATGGACAAAAACTAAAAACATTTCCCCTAAGAACAGGAACAAGACAGGGATGCCCACTCTCACCACTCCTGTTTGACATAGTACTGGAAGTATTAGCCATTGCAATTAGACAAGAAGAAGAAATAAAAGGCATCCAAATTGGAAAAGAACAAGTAAAGCTGTCTTTATTTGCAGACGACATGATATTGTACATAAAAAATCCGAAAGACTCCGTCAAAAAACTAATAGACTTAATAAATGAATTCGGCAATGTAGCAGGATACAAAATTAACGCCAAGAAATCTATGGCCTTTCTATACACCAATAGTGAACTTACAGACAGAGAGACTAAAAAGGCAATCCCATTTACCATCGCACCAAAAAAATTAAGATACCTAGGAATAAACTTAACTAAGGAGGTAAAAGACCTATACACGGAAAACTACAGGACACTGAAAAAAGAGATAGAGGAAGACGTAAACAGATGGAAGAACATACCATGTTCATGGATTGGTAGAATCAACATCATTAAAATGTTCATACTACCCAAAGCAATCTATAGATTCAATGCACTCCCCATTAAAATACCAACGGCATATTTCACAGACCTTGAAAGAACTCTCCAAAAATTCATCTGGAATAAAAAAAGACCCCGAATAGCCACAGCAATCCTGAGAAAGAAGAATAAAGTAGGAGGGATCTCAATACCAGATTTCAAGCTGTATTACAAAGCCACTGTTCTCAAAACAGCCTGGTACTGGCACAAGAACAGACATATAGATCAATGGAACAGAATAGAGAATCCAGATATTGACCCAAACCACTATGCTCAATTAATATTTGACAAAGGAGGCATGAACATACAATGGAATAAAGACAGTCTCTTCAATAAATGGTGTTGGGAAAATTGGACAGATACATGCAAAAAAATGAAGCTTGATCACCAACTTACGCCATACACAAAAATAAACTCAAAATGGATACAGGACTTAAACATAAGACGGGAAACCATAAAAATACTAGAGCAATCCACAGGCAGCAAAATGTCAGACATATGCCAAAAGAAATTCTTCACTGACACTGCCCCTAGGGCAATGGAAGCTAAAGAGAAAATTAACAAATGGGACTACATCAAAATAAAAAGCTTTTTCACAGCAAAAGAAACCATCAACAAAACAACAAGAAGGCCCACTGCATGGGAGAACATATTTGCAAATGGCATCACTGATAAAGGTTTAATCTCCAACATCTACAGGCAGCTTATACAACTTAATAAAAGGAAGATAAAAGATCCAATAAAAAAATGGGCAACAGACCTAAATAGAATCTTTTCAAAAGAAGACAGAAGGAAGGCCAAGAGACACATGAAAACATGCTCAACGTCACTAATTATCCGAGAGATGCAAATCAAAACAACAATGCGGTACCATCTCACACCTGTCAGAATGGCTATCATCAACAAATCAACAAACGACAAGTGTTGGCGAGGATGCGGAGAAAAAGGAACCCTCGTGCACTGCTGGTGGGATTGCAGACTGGTGCAGCCACTGTGGAGAACAGTATGGAGTTTCCTCAAAAAACTGAAAATGGAACTCCCATTTGACCCAGTAATCCCACTCCTGGGAATATATCCGAAGAAACCAGAAACACCAATTAGAAAGGATATATGCACCCCTATGTTCATAGCAGCACAATTCACCATAGCTAAGATTTGGAAACAGCCTAGGTGCCCGTCAGCAGATGACTGGATCAGAAAACTGTGGTACATCTACACAATGGAATACTATGCTGCCATAAAAAAGAAGGAATTCTCATCATTTGCAGCAACCTGGGAGGAATTGGAGAACATTATGTTAAGTGAAATAAGTCAGTCAATGAAAGAAAAATACCACATGATCTCACTCATTTATGGATAATAAAGAACATTATAATCTTGAACAAAAAGATAGATACAGAGACAGTAAAGCATCAAACAGTCTGTCAAATTACAAGGGGAAGGTTAGGGAGAGGTGGGGGAGATAAGAGATCAATCAAAGGACTTGTATGCATGCATATAAGCATAACCAATGGATGCAAAACTCTGGGGGGTGGGGGCATATATGGGAGGGGGGTGTGGGGAGGGCAATGGTAAGATATGTACACATATAATACCTTAATAAAAAAATTGAAGAAAAAAAAAAAAAAAAAGAAAAGCGCCCTGGAGCTTCGCCCGCCGCCAGTCTAGTCTCTCCCCCAATGAATATGGACTCCCAGATTCTCACCCAGAACTGGGTTTCAGTGTAGTCGGAACTGGGGCTCAGCGCAGTCTGGCACCTTTGTCTCCTTCCCACCAGGGCAATTCAGCGGCACAGTCAACAGACCATCCTCTGCGCGCATTCCCGTGCGCGCCTCCGGTGCTCTGCCCTTTGCTGCTCTCCTGTGTCTCCGCCTCACAGCCCAGGTTCCCCCAGCATGAGCCTGGCTTCCCAGGGTCTCGCCTGGAACCGGGGCCCAGCGCAGCCGAAACTGGGGTTCAGCACGATCCGGAGCCCCTGTCTACTTCCCGCCAGGGCATTTCAGCGGCACAGGTAACATTCCATCCTCTGCGCGCATTCACGTGCGTGCATGCGGAGCTCTGCCTTTCGCCGCTCCTCTGTGCCTCCGCCCCACAGCCCAGATTCCCCCAGCATGAGCCTGGCTTCCCAGGGTCTCGCCCGGAACTAGGGTTCAGTGCAGTCAGAGCTGGGGTTCAGTGCAATCTGGAGCCTCGAGCTCCTTCCTGCTAGAGAATGCCAGCTAGGCCGTCAGTGGCCCCGTCCTCTGCGGCTCCGTCATCGCTGCACGTGCGCGTGCTCGTGTGTCCGTCCGTGTCTCCATACCTCAGGCTTTTATGGCTCCTCTAATTCTCCTTGTGATTTTCTCTTTCCTTATACTTGTGGGCATTTCAGTCAGCCAGCTTTCCTGTGGTTCTGGATGATGTCCGTTTTGACCTTTAGTTGTATTCTTGAAATTGTTGTACCAGGCTGCAGGTTAGGTGCTTACCCTATGCTGCCATCTTGTTTTTTTCCGCCCCATAGGCTTTATTTTTTTATTTTTTATTTTTTTTTTTAGTCACTGCATGGTGTATTTTTATTTATTTATTTTTTTACTTTCAACATCTTGTACTTACATTTTTTTTCTCCTTTTTTTAATTTTTTAAAATTTCTTTATTGATTAAGGTGTCACATATTTGTCCTCATCCCCCCATTCCCATCCCACACCCCTCCCCACTGATGCCGCCACCACCCTGTTGACCTTAATCATTGGTTAGGCTCGTATGCATGCACACAAGTCCTTTGGTTGATCTCTCCCCTTTACCCCCACCCTTTCCTACCCTCCCTCTGAGGCTCGACAGTCCGATCGATGCCTCCTTGTTTCTGGGTCTGTTCTTGTTCATCAGTCTATGTTGTTCATCATTTCCCCTAGATGAGTGAGATCATGTGTTACTAGAAATATACTTATAAGAACCGAATGTGAGACGAGCAATAATAGTTATGCTGACAGGCAAATGAATCAGTCTGTAGTGAATTTCTTTCTGGACCAACAGTTCTTTTGAGACCCAATTTCAATGTCCAACAGTTCCTTATGTGTACATGTTGGCACTGACTTTTCAGCTCTGGATGGTGGACAAATGGTGGTAATGCAGGTCCGACTCCCTCTGGTTAGGTCTTGCCCGGACGCAGAGGCGCGGCTTCACCCGGACTCAGGGGCGCGCGGTCTCACCCAGACCTGGGATGCAGCATCACCCAGGACCCGGGGCGCGTGGCCTCACTCGGACCCAGGTGTGTGCGGCCTCACCCGGTCCCGGGACCCAGTCTCACCCGGATCCAGGTGCGCACGGCCTCACCCGGACCTGGGATCCAGCTTCACCCGGACCCAGGGGCGCGTGGCCTCACCCGGACCCAGGGGCGCGTGGCCTCACCCGGACCCAGGTGTGTGCTGCCTCACCCGGTCCCGGGATCCAGCCTCACCCGGACCCAGGGGCGCATGGCCTCTCCCGGACCCAGGGGCGTGGTCTCACCCGGACCCGGGATCCAGCTTCACCCGGACCTGGGACCCAGCCTCACCCGAATCCAGGGGCGCACGGCCTCACGCAGACCCGGGATCCAGCTTCACCCGGTCCCGGGATCCAGCCTCACCCGGACCCAGGTGCACGTGGCCTCTCCCGGACACAGGGGCGCGGCCTCACCCAGACCGGGACCCAGCCTCACCCAGATCCAGGTGCACACGGCTTCACCCGGACCCAGGATCCAGCTTCACCCGGACACAGGGGTGCGTGGCCTGACCCGGACCCAGGTGTGTGCGGCCTCACCCGGTCCCGGGATCCAGCCTCACTCGAACCCAGGGGCGCGTGGCTTCACCCAGACCCAGGGGCGCGGCCTCACCCAAACCCGGGACCAAGCCTCACCCGGATCCAGGTGCACACGGCTTCACCCGGACCCAGGATCCAGCTTCACCCAGACCCAGGGGCGCGTGGCCTCACCCGGACCCAGGTGTGTGCGGCCTCACCCAGTCCCGGGATCCATCCTCACCCGGACCCAGGGGCACGTGGCCTCTCCCGGACCCAGGGGCGCGGCCTCACCCGGACCTGGGAACAAGCCTCACCGGATCCACGGGCGCATGGCCTCACCCGGACCTGGGATCCAGCTTCACCCGGACACAGGGGTGCGTGGCCTGACCCGGACCCAGGTGTGTGCGGCCTCACCCGGTCCCGGGATCCAGCCTCACTCGAACCCAGGGGCGCGTGGCTTCACCCAGACCCAGGGGCGCGGCCTCACCCAAACCCGGGACCAAGCCTCACCCAGATCCAGGGGTGCATGGCCTCACCCGGACCCAGGATCCAGCTTCACCCGGACCCGGGACCCAGCTTCACCCGAACCCAGGACCCAGCTTCACCTGGATCCAGGGGCGCACGGCCTCACCCGGACCCGGGAACAAGCCTCACCCGGATCCAGGGGCGCACGGCCTCACCCGGACCTGGGACCCAGCCTCACCCGGATCCAGGGGCGCATGGCCTCACCGGGACCCAGGATCTAGCTTCACCCGGACCCGGGACCCAGCCTCACCAGGATCCAGGGGTGCATGGCCTCACCAGGACACGGGATCCAGCTTCACCCGGACCTGGGACCCAGCCTCACCTGGATCCAGGGGCGCACGCCCTCACCCGGACCCGGGATCCAGCTTCACCCGGACCCAGGGGCGCGGCCTATAGGCTTTAAAACGGAGGTGGTGCTAGGTGGAAGGAAAACCACCTTGACATTTGGATGAAAGTCATTCAAATTGGCAGGGTGACAAGGGGCATTGTCCAGCACTAGCAATACCTTAAAGGGCAGCCCCCTTGAAGCACAGTAGTCCTTGACTTCTGGCACAAAATGGTTGGTGAACCAGTCCTCAAATACGCTAAGTGTCACCCATGCCTTCTTGTTAGATTTCCAGATGACAGGTAGTAGACCCTTCCAGATGCCCTTGATTGCCCTTGGATTCCTGGCCAGACACACCAAGGGCTTCAGCTTGAAATCATCAGCAGCATTAGCCCAAAGTAGCAAAGTCAATCTCTCCTTGCTGGCTTTATGGCCTGATGCTGTCTTCTCCTCCTTGCCAATGTACTTACGTGTAGGCATATGCTTCCAGAACAAGCCTGTCTCATGCACATTAAACACTTGTTGATCACAGTAACCCCCCTCCCTAATTATCTCAGCCAACACACTAGGAAAATCACCTGCTGCTTTAGCATCATCACTAGCAGCTTCCCCTGGCAGTTTAAGATTATGAAAATTAGCACGAGCCTTAAAACGCATAAACCAACCTTTGCTAGCCACAAACTCTTCACTTTCACTCCCTTCCCCCTTTTCTTTTTTCAAGGCCTCAAACAATCTTTTAGCTTTCTCCTGAATCAACATCAGGCTAATTGGTATACGCCGTCGATCCTGCTCATCCAGCCAAAGCACTAATAATCTTTCCATCGCAATAATGAGACCACTACGCTGCTCTGTAACCACAGTTGATTTCATAGGAGCAGATCCTTTCACATGTTCAAGTATACGCTTTTGATCGTTGATGACTGTTGAGACAGTTGTAGGACTTTGGCCAAGCAACCAGTCGATGTTCGTAGGTGTTTCGCCCTTTTCCGAGCGTCTTATTGTATCTACTTTCACTTCCATTGTCATGGCTTTCCTACTTTTTGTAGCACTGCTATCAGAAGAATCTGCCTTATGCTTAGGAGCCATAAGGAAGGGCAAAAAGTGTTCAAAATAATAATACAAACAAAAGAGAGGGAATGAAGCACAATCCAAAACGGCTTATAAACGGCGACTGAATGACAGCGTCTTCTTTGTATAGCGCCGCGTGATGCCTTATTTATCCACTCCGCTGGCCAACTAATTCCCAGGCGAAATTCGTGCAAACGGCTTACATCGAAATGACAGAACTTTTTTTTATATATAAATAAATTGCAGATGGCGATGTAAGCACAAAACGACGTATGTCGAGTCCGAAGTAACCTGAGGACTGTCTGGAGAGAAAGAGAGAGAAAGAGCGAGAGAGTGAGAGAGAAAGAGAGAGAGAGAGAGAGAGAGAGAGAGAGAGAGGCATCTATTTTTTGTTCCATTAATTTTATATATTGTTTGATAAACTCTTGTAATTGATGTGACCAGGGTTGGAATTTGCAACCTTCCGTTATTGAAATTATTTGCTGACTCACTTAGCTGTTTGGCCTCGGTCACATATATGTGACATTTTGAGTAACAACCCAATAATGTACCTAAGAATAGATAGATAACAAAACCATCATGATGACTTAGATAGTGGTGGAAGGCTAGAATAGCATTCATAGGATTTCAAAAGTGTCTTTTTTCCAAGGAAATATTTAAAGTAAGCTATATCACTGTCACACTGTATTATTGCGTCAATTATTTTATAGGCCGACAATGAAGCTCTGATAAGGTCAGTAGGACCTTGGTATCAGCAATGCAGGCATGCAGGGAAACACCAAAAGTGTATTTTTTTTAATGTCCATTTTAAATAAATTCTACATAAATCAATCTTTAGAAAAGGTTTAATCTTGATGTTTCCCAATAACTTTACTGTTTTATTGTGAAAAGTTTTGAAGATATTTCATGCTTCTGAATCAGCATATTGAAAATAAAATATAATGATGTACTACTGAAATATATTATCATGTCCATGTTCAAAATCATCATTTTGGCTGTTTGAACCTCACAAGGATGAGAGCATTTATACCACGGATATAAATAAAGATTACAAACTTCCCATAATCAGTACACACATATAGCTTTTCTCCAATGTGAACTCTCTTGTGGATAAGGAGGTGATTGTTGCAGGTAAAATATTTCCCACATTCACTACTCTCATAAGGTTTTGCACCACTGTGAACTCTCTGGTATTGAGTGAAGTTACTGTGTTGCCTAAAGAACTTCCTACAGTCACTACACTCTTAGGGCTTTTCTCCACTGTGAACTCTGTGGTGTTGGATGAGGGTAAACCTGTGTGTAAATGACTTGCCGCAGTCATTATGCTCATGGCTTTTCTGCAGTGTGAACTCTCCTGTGGATAAGGTGGTGATTATTGTGGGTAAAAGCTTTCCCACATTCACTACACTCATAAGGTTTTCACCAGTGTGAACTCTCTGGTGTGGAGTGATGGTACTGCTTTGATTGAAGGACATCGTGCAATCACGACACTCATACAGCTTTTCTCCAGTGTGGACTTTATTGTGAAATGAGTTTGGACCTCAGGATGATGGACATCCCATGATCACTACACTCCTATGGCTTTTCTACAGTGTAAACACTTCTATGATGAATGAGGTTAAAGATTTCTCTGAAAGATTTCCCACATTTTTTACACTTATAATTCACTTCATAAAGGTCAGGCTACTGAAGAACACAAAACAAGGAAGACCTCAAATGAAATGACACACACATGGCAAGCACCACATGGAAAAGAAGCAGGATTGTCAGCTCATTCTTCTGCTAACAGTGGTCAGCATGGTTTGTCTGCTGCTGACATGGAAAGCTGTGCTGAAATATGATTATGTCTCATTGCAAGTAATCTCTCTCTCTCTCTCTCTCTCTCTCTCTCTCTCTCTCTCTCTCTGTCTCTCTCTCTGAATATCTATCTCTATCTTATCTCTATATCTATATTTATATCTATATATACATGCAAAAGGGTAATATGTAAAGTGTCCCCTCGTGAGTTCAACCAGGAGAACAATCGCTCGCAATGACATGCGCTGACCACCAGGGGACGGTGCGGAACATGATAGGTGGCCAATGGCATCAGCAGGGCGCTGAGGGAGCGAGGGAAGGAGGAGGCGGGCAGGTGGGGGGAACCATGCCGTGGCAGTACACATGCAGTGAGGGATGGAGGAGGTGGGGTGGCAGGGAATCTGACTGGCCATGATCGCTGGGCAGGCCTAGGGACACCATGAACAAATTTCATGCGCCAGGCCTGTAGTATTCAATAAATTAGTAGCTGGTGTTAAAGAAGTATTTAAGCTCGTATGTACATCTCATAACACATGTACAGGTCAATGTTAGAGAATACTGAAGACGGAGCAATGCAGAGAAACAGGTGATGCAAAAAGGCCACACAGGTGAAGGTAGTCAAAGGCCAGGAGGTCACAGGTTAAATGACAAGTAAGCACAGCGTCAAGTATGGCAGAGAAAAGGTAGAAATGTGCTATTGCTCATGGTATTTGCGCCTAAACACCGTTGGAAACGAGCAGGTGCTTGGTATGATATAAATACCACCCTTATACCATATCTAGCCCACATTTGCAACTCAACAGGACCAGGCCGCTTCTGACACCATCCTGCATGTTCACCCTGTAAAAAAAAAATCAGGGTTCATTCTGCATATTCCTCTCTACAAGTATGTACAACAGAAATATTTCAAGTATTAATGAAATATGACAGAGAAAGGCAGCCAGAACTGGCCTAGAGCCATTCGGCTTCCAATCGTATTTAAGGGAGATAATATTACAAACAATGGAAGTGTGATCCTTTAAGAACAACTCAAGGTTCATGTAAGTAAAGACCATAACCTGGCACAGGCAGTCACCAAGGACCTCTGCCTAGAGGAAGGAGGTAGAAATGGAAGCCATGGATCTGGACATAGTCACCCTGCGAGGGAGAGGAATAGCAGGTGGGACCCATTAAGCTGTCTGTAAGACTCCTGACTCCCAGACACATCCTGCACTGTCTGAGGCAATGTTTGTTGAGTCCTTCGCTCAGGGCTCTCTACAGACCTCACCCATGGCAGCCACAGCTCATTTGACAGGACAGTGGGGGAAATTAGCAGAGCCAATGGTCTGGCTGTAGAAGAGTGAAAGCTACATCAGAGGAATAAAGGAAGAGAGAACATCATCTCAGGACACTGGGATAATGTGAAGGTTTTACCTACAGATGATACAAGTGCCGAAACTTCCAGCATCATATCGCAGTACAGAAGTCTCTGAGGCTCATCAAGGAGCCCCCATTCCCCCTGAGAGAAGACAATGGCCACATCCTCAATGTTTGTATACTGTCATAATGGGGACAGTACAGCCCATGATCAGATTCACTCCTAAGGTTCCAACTCTGTCATATTCCCACACTCCACATCACTCTGCTCTCTCCACTCCACACACCAGAGAAGATACCAGGGCTTCACCCCATGAAAGTCACTGTCATCTTATATTTCTACCGATATTTAGTCTTCCCACAATAAAGGAAGTTGAGTAGATAGAAGATAACTGAGCTCTGGGATTCACATGTACACCACACTTCCTCTAGACAGTAGATTGGGTGTCAAGAACATAGGGTAGGAAGAGATGTCATACAGGGAGTTTGAGTGATTTGATACTGGTCTTGTCAGGCAATTCCTGTGTAGTCTCTCAGACTGTTCTTCAAAGACACCAAATACATTGCGTCGAACTTCACCTTTACAACCACAATCCCAGAATGCTGAGGCCATAGCTTTGCACTGCCTGCTGGACATATTTCTTTGAACAACAGTTCTCTCACACCGATTCATTCCCAGAGGCACAACTTCAAAGGTAACACAAATTTGCCATGGCAAGGATGGGTTGTTTCCTAATTACCTTATTTTCCAAAATTATAGAGAACCATCTCCATAATCCATTTCTCTCTTACTCTTCTCCCTTACCCATGTCTGTGGAGATTTTCAAGCCTGGGGAATACTGATGTATACTATCTCATTCTTACCATCATTGTGTCACCCCCATCAATAAACGGCAAGTGGGTACATAAATGTCATCTAAGCCCTGAACATGGCAGGTAGCACCACATCATCACCCCTTTCAGGCAACTACCTCCAAACTACCCTTATTTTATCATCCAGACTCCACCAGAAATGGACTCTCCCTGCTTTCACTCTTATGTCAATGTCAGGGTGCTCTGGCCATGAAGTCACACTCCCTCTCCAAGTGCTCATCACTCTTTCTACCACACCTCTCTCACACCTGCACTGCTACAGTCCCTACACCTATAATCAACTCCTCACCCTCTTACTTATTATTCAGCATGCGTGGTCAAGAGAATGCTTGCCAAATTCAAACAGGATCAAGTACTGCCCAGACTCTGACAGTCCACACTCATAGAGGCAGCCTAGAGTCCTGCTGTGAAGGCCTCTCTCCATGACTGTTTTTCCCTTAAATCTAACCTATGAAGAACCACACTCAGATCTCAGATACCCAGAGCCCACCTCCCCTGGTGCTGCACTCGATGTCCTTTCAACAGTCACAGCCAACATCTCTCCACTTAACTGTTTCTCAAGTTCCAGCTGCGCTGGCCCATGCCTTGTGAGTCTCAGAGATGACCATTCAAGCCGCTAAGCTAATCCACAAGACTGACTGTTACTCCCCAAGCCAGGCCACACCGAGGATCACAACAATATCCTGGTGAGGGTTTAGAGAAATAAATATGTACCAACCCAATCTCATCTTGTTTGAATTACTCTTCAGCCTCCAATTAATCTCAGGTATTCTCATCTTTTAAAGACCTTGGCCACTGCAAAACCTCTCTCTCCCCGACACTCTACAGGAGAACTCTGTCACTAGGCTGTGCTGTGACCCACCTCCCACAAGCAGTGGCCCCAGCAGGAAAGCTAGCACTCAGGCTCACACTGTCCCATCCTGACCTTGATTCCCTGTACTAAAGTGATCTACATTCCTGGCTGATGTATGACATGGTTGAGCATAGTCCATGCACTGGTGAGGTCACATGACTGGGTTATGGGCTGGACTCACAGTACGGTTTGTGCAGGCAGCAACTGATCCTTCTTTTTTGCTCATCACTGTTTCCCTGTCTCTCTCTCCCTTCCTTTCTCCATCATATATATATATATATATATATATATATATATATATATATATAATCCCCAAAACATACCTCTCAGTTCATGAATCAGCTCACTCTTCACTCCAAGCCTTGGCACATTCTGGAACCTATGCCCTGGAGGACCCCCCACTCATTACACTGGTTGACAGAATAAAGGTCCACTTCAAGCAGCCCTAGCACTGCCCTTAGGAGTCTGGGCCTAGTGTCTGTTCCAAGTCCCCAGGTCCAATAGCTATAAGAGCAGCTGGGTAGGCCCAGCACTCCACTCTATCAGAGGCCACAGGTGTGCGAGGCCCTGAAATAAGCTCCACAGACCCGTGCACCTGATCGATTCCGCATTAGAAAGAATTCATGGAAATAAATGGTCTGTTGAGAGCCTGGCAACCACCAGCCTCTATGGGGTCAGGCTGCTCAGTACTCTTACCCAGCCAGGTGCCCTCCCGATGCCTGTATGATCTCAGGGCTCAGTCCTCAGTGCTCACTCTTCCAGTTCCCTGACCATTTACAGGACTTCCCCTTAATGTCCGCAATGCTGTCCTCTGTCTTCTAGACTGTTCTTCCTCTGAGCAATGTTAGGAAAGGTTAGAACTCTACCTCAGAAAATGTCCCTCTTTCTTGCACAACCATCTATGGTCCCAGCGTTCTGAGAGTCAAAGTAAAACTCCTCGTGCAAAATCCACACCTCATCTCTCTGTTGCCTTTAGATCCCAAACAGGCCCGGGTTTTCCTAAGCTTCCAGGCTCAGCCCCACCCCCGTGTCCTTACCAAGTGGCATTGCAGCCTGTGGCCCTCTTCCCCCCTTTACACCCTGTGTCACCCCGGAGCGACTCACTGTTCTGGATGCAGCTTCCTGGGCTGCAGTAACTGAGAGGCGCCACTCCCCCAGGCTGGGGGGTTCAATGGGGTCAGGCTGCGGGAACGCTGCAAGCAGAGAGGAGTCTGGGAGGCGCGGAGGCCCCACCCGGCCTGATGGTGCTTAACAAGCCTCAGACACACCCTGCACAGCAAGGACGCTGCCTCCAGGCCTCCTCCTACTCACCACGAGTGGGCTGAAGCCTGTGAGTCCGGGAAGAAACTGAAGAGGTCAAAATGCCCTCCAGGAGGAGGAAGATGGAAGTCCAGCCCTTACCGTCTGCACTGACACAAGTGTCCTTTAGCTCCGCCTACATGGTCGCATTCCTTTCTGGATAATGTAGTTTTATCAAATGCCAAGGGGAAGGGCTAGCATCCCAGCCAATGACCTTGGTGAATAAGTGGCCCTGGGGAAGGACAAGATGGGGCCAGAGACCTGGTTAACTGGAACAGATGGGCAGACCTCCCAGGAGAGGGGTGTGGGGAGAACTGGGAGAGATCCCCCGAAGAATATATGCACAGACGAAAATGGGAGACACCTGTAATATTATCAATGATCAAAAAGACATATTAAATTTTTTAACAATATATAATATAGCCCAGCTGGTGTTGCTCTATAGTTGAGCACTTATCTGTGATCCATGAGGTCCTGGTTCTATTCCTGGTTATGGACCATATAAATAGAGAAAATTCCTCCATGGTGGGGCCCAGCATTTGAGAGACATTTTCCTCTGGACCCGCGCGTAATAAATGTAACTCCATCTCTCTAAGTATTGCTTGGTTCCTCTCCAGTTTTCTGTAACAGTACCGGCTCCTTCCTGGGCCCTCAGCCTGAAGCAGGGCCTTGCTTCTTCCCTCATCAGAAGCGCAGGGGTAGGTGTTGGCCTCCTTTGGGACTACGGTCCCTTCACCAGGGACTTATTTCATCACCTTTTAGAGAGCTCGCCTTGCTCAGGGGCTACTGTTGTGGGTGTTAGATTTCCCGGGGCAATGAACAAAGAGACGAGGGCTGGGCGCCGCTTGATTTGGCTGAGACGCTTCAACCACGCATGTTGCTCCCACGCATGGCATCTGCCATTGGTTCTCTCCCCCAGCGCCCAGAGACCACAGAAAAAAGCCATCCTGTTCCAGAAAATTCAGAGGCAAATGGTGCCCTGAGGGATCCTGCTCAGGACTCTGACCAGGGAAGCCCGGGAGCAGATCCGGTATTTACGTGAATAATTTCCAGAGTCTTGGTCAGTTCCCACATTGGCTGAAGGCTTGGATGTTAGCTCCGATGTGATAAGAAGGTTTTAAAAAGCAAGTTTGTGCCCACATTGGAGAAGAAACTGAAGAAGGATCAAAAGGTCCTTCAGAAAGCTGGGCTTGCCCACTCTCTCCGCCAGCTTCCAAGCCCTGGGGATGCCTGGGAGCTGCTTTCTGCAGGCCGCCCTGTGTCAGGAGCTGAAGCCTCAGACCAAGGCCACGGTCACAGCACAGCTTTGAGGGTGACAGAACTGAATACTCAAAGTAAAACACACCGAGGAGACAGAAGGGAAGGAATAAAGGAGTCCAGAGCCTGGAGAAAAGCTTTGTGCCTGTTGCTGCAGCCCAAGGTCAGCACAGAGAGCTGCAGAAGTACTCCACCAGTGGGTGTGAGGGCACCAGAGGCACTGACAGTGATGGCTTGCCAAGTGCGAAGGAGCTGGCAGCATTGAAGGCAAGAAAACTGGGTGAGCAGAACTTCAGCAGCAAGGTAGTGCAGAGGGGGCGAGAGTTCTTTGATGACAACGGGAACTTCCTGTACAGAATTTGACCTGGAGCCTGGCTGGTGGAGGTGTCATGTAAAATACAGCTGAGCGAGCATATTGGAGCTGCCTGGATTTCTGTGTGTGGATATTCCACCTTGGAATGATGAGTCTGAAAATGGAAGGAGCCACTTGTATTTCAATCTGACAAGGAACAGTGAACTTCACAGGGCAGATGTGTATGCGGGCAGCGTGAATAACAGGCTAGGTGTAGTCTAGCTCCTGGAGCATGGCTCCTGATCTGACCATGTGGATATTCAGTACTCACCCTTCTTGCTTAGGCTTTCTATGTGTCGAAACCAGCCTGTGTCACATATGTGGGAAGTTTGTTGTCTTTACAATATGTGTATAGAGGAATTGAAAAGTGTTCTTTCTGACATCATTTACTTCTTGATTAATGAACACTAACAGATCTGGAGCTGCTTAGTCAATTGATTGTATTCATTTTGTGCAAAGTAAAGTGAAAAGCAGCAATAAAAAAGTATATACATATATGCATAGGCCATGGACATAGACAATAATGTGCTGAGTGCCTAGAAATGGTGCGGGCAGGGTAGAGGGAGGCAAAGGGGAATGAGGATGGGGAAATTGGGTCTATTTGTAATAGAGCCAACAATAAAAAAGATAGTTTGTCCACATAGCATGGCTCAGTGGTTGGGCATGGACCCATGAAACAAGGTATCTCTAGTTGGATTCCAAGTCAGGGCACTTGCCTAGGGTGATGAGCTCCATCCCTGTAGGGGGCATGCAGGAGAGAGCTGATCAATGATTCTCTCTCATCATTGATGTTTCTCTGTCTCCCTCTCTCTAAAAATTCAATAAAAAAAGAAGAATGTTAAAATTGATTTGATTCAACAACACCAATTTGAGTGAAGAACATCACGTTTTCTCCCAGGTCCTCTAAGCAAAATCATGCCTTGGTCTGTTTTGTAGAAGATGTCCCAGGCATACCTGTGTTTAGGAACAGGAAGCAGCTGGAGCAGGTCGGCCTGACCTTAGTCTGTAGTGCATTTCTTCATGTTCGAAAAGATTTCACTGCACAAATTCAGAAGATTATGAGGGTACATTAATTGAAACTGGGGATAATTAAAAAACGTAGGCCTTAGGATAGAACAGGAAGCAGCAGAGAGATAGAACAGGAAACAGCAGGGTCCTTTGACTCTCTAGAAACATTGTGGGAAATAAATGAGCCAAAGCGAGGCTGCTGTGAGCTCACTGGGCATTCAGAGTAAAGGAGGCCTTGAGCGAGGATTCAGCGGTTAAGCCAGGATGAGCTGCCACTATTCATTGCTACCCTGGTTGCAGGTTGCATGGGATCCCTGAAAATCTTAGGAGAGCCGGGCAAGTGTGGTTCAGTGGTTGAGTGTTAACCTATGACCCTGCAGGTCACTGATCAATTCCTGGTCAGGACACATGCTCAGGTGGTGGACTGGATTCATATTGTGGTGCATGCCGGAGGCAGCCTATCAGTGATTCTCTCTCATCATTCATCCTTCTCTCTCTCTCTCTATCCCCCTCCATTCCTCACTGAAATCAATAAAAATAGAGTTTTGAATACATATTTTAAATCAATTACACTTACATCAAAGTTTTAAAAATAATTAAAACTTGCCACTTCTCATTATTTTACTATTTTATCATGTATGTTCTTGAGTGTATTTCTATCTAATGCATCAGCATGTTTGTAATAAAATATAATGATGTGCTACTGAAATATCCTAGCAGGCCCATGTTTAGTGCCAACATTTTGTCATTTTGAAACTAATCATGATGAGAGTATTTACCACCAGGAATAAATGCTGGAGAATGTTAGCAACATAGATTGAACTTAAAAGTGTATCATGCAAGTGGGCATTAAATTGTGCATAAGAAGGAGCCAAGATGGCGGCGGAGGTGAACGGCTGATCTGTTGCCTCGCATGGCATTTTCGGAAATACAACTAAAAGATGGACTGGTGAGCGCGGCGACTCCTGCTCGCGTCTCCCCAGGCCGGGCGGCTGCTCCTCTCAGTCAGCACCGCAGCCGGGGCCATGAGCTCGTGGGCACCGTGGCAGCTGCTGTGGCGGCGGCCGCGGACTCGGCGCAGCGGCTCTCGGTGAAGGAAGAGACCATCTTTCTGCAGGACGGGCCCGTCCACGTCACCGACCTGGCCCAGCTCCCCACTGAGATCCTCGGGGGGGGGGGGGGGGGGGCCGGAGACCGCCAACACCGACTTAGAGGATTCTTAGGACTTCCTGTCTTACACTCAAGTCCTCTAGCCATTTTGAGAGAGGAGAACCAATAAGGCAGCAAAGTTAAACAAAGGAACTTCGCTGCGCACAGCAATTTCAAGGATACAACTGGAGGACAGAGCGTCTGCCACCCAGAACCACAGGAGAGCTGGCTGAATGGTGGATTTACAGCTAAGAGGGAAGAGGAAAGAGCGAACTCGGAGGGGCTGAGGTGCGGAGGCGCGTGGGTCGGGCTGGGGGCGGGGGAAGGGACGTGCGGCTTTTGTTCCAACCCTAGGGGAGATTAGCTCCCCAGACGCCTGTGGGGAGAGGCTGGACTCTCGGCCTTCGTGTCGGAGAGTGGGAGTGACTTCCTTGCGGAGGTGCGCCCAGCAATCAGTGTTTGCTGTGCTGGAGTGCGGAACGAGGGGGCTTAGAAACGTGGAAAGCAGAAAAAGCAGACTTGCAGCCAGTGCGGTTCGCCACGCCATGGCCTGGTGGCGCCCTGAGGCCCCGCCCCGCCCTGAGACTCGCCCCGCCCTGGGACCCACCCCGCTCGTTTTGCAGGCCCACCTGGGCTCCAAGCAACGGCTTTTGCATGTGGGTGGCCTGCCCTATGGCAGCTTGACCAGATAAACTGCGGTTCTAGTCGGACTGCTCCAGGGACGCTCAGACAGGAGGAGGAAACTGCAGTTTTTGCTGTAATTCCTGCTGAGTGGCCTCAGGCAGTAGCTGACCTACACGCCATTGGAGACCCAGAAACGAGGGCATCTAGTGGTCGGTGCGAGATGACATCAGATTTCAACCACTCGCATAAGGGACACATTCAAGAGGCAGACTCAGTGAGCGCCAAAGCCTTGCTGCACCAAGACCCGGCTCATAAATGTGTCTCCTACACAGCAACTCTTCCTTTATAGACACAGAGGATCCGAATGGCCAATTGGCCTGGAGGACAATTCCTCCCAGCGACACCAACAACAATCAAGACTTAACTATACAAAGGAGGACCAAGATGGAGGCATAGGGCGGAAGCCTGATTGTTGCCTACCACAACAATTTTGAGTCTACGATGGGAGAGCAGAGCAGACACCATCCAGAACCACCGGAGGGCTGGCTGAGCAGATGCTCTACAACTAGAATAAAAGAGAGGGGTACTCGGGATGATGCTGATGCCGGTGACCCAAAGATCACACTTTAAGAACTACGGCTCAGGCGACACAATGGCGGCCTGGAACGTGCTCGGCGCAGTTCCCCCGGCGGTCTCTGGCTGAGGGGAAGGCCCCACTCGCTGCCGAGCACGGACTGACGAGCCCCTGGGAGACATGGGGTGGGAGACTCCGCGCTTGCTGACCTCCGAGTCCTTCAAGAATCTCAACGCCCCGGAAGCGGCCAGGTGCGCACGCTCGGCGACCGGCCACCGCTGCAGACCCAAGGGCCGACGCAGCCACCCCGGACCAGCCCGCCGCCGCGCACTGGGCACACTGGAGCTTCGCTGAGCCTGCCGCCCAACGAGTTCTGCGGCGGCTGCCCTGGAGCTCTGAGAAAATGGCCGAAGGAATTGCTGAGATGGAATTGACCAACAGGAAATGGGATCAAGAAGACGAAACCCCGCTGGGTCCCAGATCCGGGTGAAGCTGCGCGCCCCTGGGTCCGGGTGAGGCTGGGAACTGGGTCAGGGTGAGGCTGGGTCTCGGGCCCGGGTGAGGCCACGTGCCCCTGGGTCCGGGTAAGGTCACGCGCCCCTGGGTCCGGGTGAAGCTGGATCCCGGGTCCGGGCGAGGCCGTGTGCCCCTGGATCCGGGTGAGGCTGGGTCCCGGGTCCGGGTGAGGCCGTGCGCCCCTGGGTCCGGGGGAGGCCATGCGCCCCTGGGTCCGGGTGAAGCTGAATCCTGGGTCTGGGAGAGGCCGTGTGCCCCTGGATCCGGGTGAGGCTGGGTCCCGGCTCCGGGTGAGGCCGTGGGCCCCTGGATCCGGGTGAGGCCACGCGACCCTGGGTCTGGGAGAGGCCACGCGACCCTGGGTCCGGGAGAAGCTAGATCCCGGGTCCGGGTGAGGCCATGTGCCCCTGGATCCGGGTGAGGCTGGGTCCCGGGCCTGGGAGAGGCCACTCGCCCCTGGGTCCGGGTGAGGCCATGCGCCCCTGGGTCCGGGTGAAGCTGAATCCTGGGTGTGGGAGAGGCCGTGTGCCCCTGGATCAGGGAGAGGCTGGGTCCCGGCTCCGGTTGAGGCCGTGGGCCCCTGGATCCGGGTGAGGCCACGCGACCCTGGGTCTGGGAGAGGCCACGCGCCCCTGGGTCCGGGTGAGGCCACGCGCCCCAGGGTCCGGGAGAAGCTGGATCCTGGGTCCGGGTGAGGCCGTGTGCCCCTGGATCCGGGTGAGGCTGGGTCCCGGCTCTGGGTGAGGCCGTGGGCCCCTGGATCCGGGTGAGGCCACGCGACCCTGGGTCTGGGAGAGGCCACGCGCCCCTGGAACCGGGTGAGGCCACACGCCCCTGGGTCCGGGGGAAGCTAGTTCCTGGGTCCGGGTGAGGCCGTGTGCCCCTGGATCTGGGTGAGGCTGGGTCCCGGGCCCGGGTGAGGCCACGCGCCCCTGGGTTCGGGTAAGGCCACGCGCCCCTGGGTCCAGGTGAGGCTGGATCCCGGGTCCGGGGGAAGCCACGCACACCTGGGTCCAGGTGAGGCCACGCACCCCCTGGGTCCGGGTGAGGCCACGTGCCCCTGAGTCCGGGTAAAGCCGTGCCCCTGGGTCCGGCCGAGACCAAACCAGAGGGAGTCGGACCTGCATTACCACCATTTGTCCACCATCCAGAGCTGAGGGGTCAGTGCTGACATGTACACATAAGGAACTGGTGGACATTGATATTGGGTCTCAAAAGAACTGTTGGTCCAGAAAGAAACTCACTACAGACTGATTCATTTGCCTGTCAGCATAACTATTATTGCTCATCTCACATTCAGTTCACATAAGTATATCTCTAGTGACACATGATCTCGCTCATCTAGGGGAAATGATGAACAACATAGACTGATGAACAAGAACAGACCCAGAAACAAGGAGGCATCGATCGGACTATCGGGCCTCAGAGGGAGGATAGGGGAGGGTGGGGGGAGGGGGGAGAGATCAACCAAAGGACTTGAGTGCATGCATATGACCCTAACCAATGGTTAAGTTCAACAGGGGGTTGGGGCATCCATGGGGAGGGGTGTGGTATGGGAATGGGGGGATGAGGACAAATATGTGACACCTTAATCAATAAAGAAATTTAAAAAAAAATCTCTATGCTGTATACCTAAAGCTAATATAACATTGTATGCCAATTATCTATACTAATAAAGGGTAATATGCTAATTAAAAAAATTGTGCATAAGATAAAATGTGAGAAAAACAATTTTCCTTCCAGTATTCAAAACATACTGTATAGTTCCAAATGGAAAACAAACCAATTGAGTCCTTAAGGAACTGGTGAAGTGAGTAGAGAAGTCTTAGATGCTGAACTGCCCTCCTATTGGTTAAATCCTACATTCATTTTAAAAATTGAAAAAGTGAGTGCTCAGCACGCCTTTGAGCCTGGCGACTTCCCATTGATCAGATCCTAGGACTTGCCTCACAGCATGGCCCCCAAATGCCAGTCCTAGCTCCCACCTCAAACAAAGAAACCGAAACTGGCTCCATCCCCCAAGCAGGAGAAGGAGCCGAACCCTCTGGACATGCCGAATGGAGAAAAAGAACAGCAAGAAGCGATTGAACATATTGATGAAGTACAAAATGAAATAGACAACTCAATGAACAAGCCAGTGAGGAGATTTTGAAAGTAGAACAGAAATATAACAAACGCCGCCAACTATTTTTTCAGAAGAGGTCAGGATTGATCGCCAAAGTCCCAAATTTCGGGGTAACAACATTTGTCAACCATCCACAAGTGTCTGCACTGCTTGGGGAAGAGAATGAAGAGGCGCTGCATTATTTGACAAGAGTTGAAGTGAGACTATTTGAAGATATTAAATCAGGTTAGAGAATAGATTTTTATTTGGATGAAAATCCTTACTTTGAAAAGAAAGTTATCTCCAAAGAGTTTCATTTGAATGAGAGTGGTGATATATCTTCAAAGTCCACTGACATCAAATGGAAATCAGGAAAGCATTTGATGAAACGTTCAAGTAAAACACAGAATAAAGCCAGCAGGAAGAGACAGCATCAGGAACCAGAGAGCTTCTTTACCTGGTTTACTGACCATTTTGATGCAGGTGCAGATGTGTTAGGGGAAGTCATCAAAGATGACATTTGGCCAAATCCTTTACAGTACTACTTGGTTCCTGACATGGATGATAAAGAAGGGGAAGGAGAAGCAGATGATGATGCATGCACGAATTCATACACTGGGCCTCTCTCTCTCTCTCTCTCTCTCTCTCTCTCTCTCTCTATATATATATATATATATATATATATATATATATATCTTTGAAAAATGTTTAAAACTTACGTTTCAATAATTCAGCTGTTTAATTATGAATGTTCTTGAGCACATTCATTGCTACTGTATCAGTATGCTAAAAATCTATTTATATGAAAGGCTAAGCAACCGCCCAATGCCCTCACAGGTACCTATGACCTGCAATGATCACCAGGGTGCAGATGCTCAACACAGGAGCTGCCCAGTGAGTTGTGGTTACTTGACAGCAGTGGTTCACAGGTAACGCCCCCCAGAATCAGAGAGGAGGGAGCCTGATTCTGGGTTGTGTCACCCAAGAACTGCCCTCTCGCAATTCAGGACACCTTTGGGATGGCAGAGAGCCTGTTTCAGCCCAATCTCCACAGGCCAAGCGCTCGTTTTGAAAGGGAGAAGGAGAGAAACAGCAATCATCTACCTCCTGCACTACCACTCCAGGGGATTCAGGAAGACATGTGCCCTGCCCTGGAATCAAACCAGTGGCTGAGGGACCCCACCCATTACACAAATGCCCTTCAAGCCCCAGGTGCCGCCGGCCAAGGACGGACTGTGAGAAGTTGGCACTGGGGAGTGTGGGGCCAATCGCACCAAGTCCCTCCCCACCACACACTTTCGGATTAATTTCATTTCTATGTGCACGCATTCATGTACATGGTCACTAGTAAAATATAATGATGTACTACTGAAATATCTTACGACCATGTTCAATGCCATCATTTTGACAGTTTGAATATGGTGAAATTGTCAACTACTGCTAACCTAGACTTCACTTGCTGTATTATTAAATCCTTAGACTTAAAGAACACTGGTGGAGGATGTTAACAATGCAGATTAAACTTTCAAGTGTACGGTACAACTGGGCTATAAATAGTGCATAGGGTAAAATTTGATAAAAAAATATATTGTTTTTAGAATTCAAAAGCAAGAATTCCACATGGCAAAGAAGTCACTAGAGTCATTGAGGAATGAGTGAAATTCAAACATATGTCTTAGAGGCTGCACTATCCTCCTAATGATTAGGATGATAAATTAACTTTAAAGTAGACAAAAATCCGGAGCAGACATTTTAACAAAGGAGATAAAGACAATGTAAAGAAATGCATAAGAAAAGGTCACCATCAAACATTTTTACAGAAATGGAATGAAAACAAAAGCAAGTTAACAATACTCGCTGATAGAGCTGGTATTTAAAAAGATTAACCTTCTCATGTGCTGGCAGGGTTGCAGAAAAATGGAATTTTCATTACTGTGGGTGGGTCGGGAGGCACAGTGATTGACCATTTTAGATCACAGTTCCCTAGATGTTAAAATATAACATATTCATTGACACTGGAACAGTTTGGTAGTAACACATACACCTGTAGAAAGAACTCAACACAATATTCCCAACTGTTTTATTTATAAAACCCCAAACACAGAAATAACTGAAACCATAGGCAGCTCAATAGTTAAAGTGGTTACCCATAGAATACAATATTTCCTGGAAATAAATATTTACATAAACATTACTGTCGAATCTCAAAATATCTGTGTAGCATGAAGGAAGACAGTGTTTCCTAAAGAGAATACACCTTTTAATACCAATAAAAAAATGAAATATATGAACTACTCTATTGAACAGGAAGGTAAATCAATGCCTGCATGGAGGGCTTGGAGGCAGAAAGATTACAAAAGGACTGGAGATAAATACAGGGTGTGACAAAGTAGGTTTAACAATCTTGGTACTGAAAATAATACAATAATTAATAAAGAAGAACACAAAATATAAACTCTCCATGGCCACTGTGCCTCATTTTCTTGGGCGTGATCACATCAACGGAAAGCCACTGGTTTGATTCCAGGTCAGAGCACATGGCCAGGTTGTGGGCTGGATCCCCAGAGTTGGGCATGCAGGAGGCAGCTGATCATTGATTCTCTCTCACTGATCTCTCTCCCTTTCTCTCTCTTTCTCTGAAACCATAAAAGTATATTATAAAAAAAAACACTATTGCCATCAAATTCAATAGGAATGCTGACTACATACAAAAGACATCCATGGACAGATTGCTGGGTTATCCTTCCTCTACCTTTGCCTTCTCGCCTGTTGAGCAACTGCATTATGTGAACACCCTAGAGGGGCCAGGGAATACACAATACCATTAGATTGTTGTGCCAATGACGTCAGCTACAGGGAACAGATTTGGAGGTCCTGAGAATGTCTGCACATAAAGGCCACACAAGCCACAGGCCCCAGAACATCTGTGGCCTTATGTTCAGAAGAGACACTTATCATCTAATTTACTGCAGGCTTCCCCACTCACTATTGAAACAGTGTTTCTGTCCTAATTGTGATTCCACCTCAGAGACTTACAACAGTTGACACCAGCCTATGAAATGTCATACTTCCTGGCACAGTACATGGAGAGCAGGTTCCCTAAACATTGCTGAGGCTTATGTAGTACATACTGTGAACAGAGAACATGATTCATATTGGTCACAGAAGCCGAGCAAAGGTCTCCTCTTCAGACTGACCTTTGCCCTCACCAATAATCGAGGCAGTAGGCTGAAAATTAAATGCACAAAGTCACGTGGTCTTTCTTTTCAGGTCATGGGTCGCAATAAGTAATAAGCCAATGTTGGACAAAAAGTGATTTCCGGACATTATGTTGTCCCTTTCAAACCACATACACTTTTGGATAAACACAGTATCTATTCATCTCTTCATTCTGAAAGATCACATTTGTGTTTGCAAATCATCTGTTGCAGTGATTAAACCAATATTAAAAGTACAAAAGTAAAAACACCATTAAAAATATTCTAAACTAGAGCACAGGAGAACAAGTGGTTTGCAAGTTGGTGAATAAGAATCCCCACAAATTTTTCAAAGCATAATGTGAGTACCACTATGTCCCTGAGACAGGTGGCACTTCTTAGCTGAGAAGGGGTGCTCTGGATGAATCCTGGGTCAGGTCCATTTTATCGTCACAGAGAAATGAATGAAGATACTGCCAAGAGCTTGGAGGAACCATAATTACTTCCAGCAGAAGTGAGAACACAGAATACATTCCCCTGAGCACCCAGGGGTGATGACCGATGCACACTCCTCAGGTGAGTCAGGTGTTAGAGGTGAAATCTCTTCAGCAACAAAGAGACAGTGACATCATTTGGGTGGTAGGTCTGGGCATGTTAGCAAGTACAATGCAGCTCCTTCAAGTCTCACTTGTACCTCAGATTTATGAGGAATCTAGCAGAGTATAATGTTCCCATAACAGGGGTTTACATTGATGTAAAGGGTCTCATAGAGCCCCTTAAGTGTTCTTATAATAAGTGAGAAAATAAACCATTCCCTGCACATTTATGGCTTTTCTCCAGTGTGAATTCTGTGGTGTACAGTGAGGTGAGACCTTTTACTGAAATGCTACCCACATTCACTACACTCATATGGCTTTTCTCCAGTGTGAACTCTGTGGTGTCTAGTGAGGTGAGACCGTTGACTGAAATGCTTCCCACATTCACTACACTCATACGGCTTTTCTCCAGTGTGAACTCTGTGGTGTCTAGTTAGGTCAGCCCTTTCACTGAAATGATTCCCACATTCCCTGCACATTTATGGCTTTTCTCCACTGTGAACTCTTTGGTGTTTAGTGAGGTGAGACCTTACACTGAAATGATTCCCACATTCACTACACTCATATGGCTTTTCTCCAGTGTGAACTCTGAGGTGTACAGTGAGGTGAGACCTTTGACTGAAGGACTTCCCACAATCACTACATGTATAACACTTTTCTCTAATGTGAACTCTGTGGTGTTTAATGAGAGCAGGGCTTTCACTGAAGACCTTCCCACAATCAGTACACTCACGGGGCTTTTCTACAGTGTGAACTCTCCCATGTTGTAGGTGGTTAAAGATTTGTCTGAAGACTTTCCCACATTTATTAGACTCATTAATCATATCTCCAGAGCAGACATCTTTCTGATAAGCAACTTTCTGTTTCTGGCTGGCAGCTGTTTCACATTCAACCCACTGCTGATGTCTTTTTCCACGGAGACATTCCTGTGAAATCTCATTGTTACTGTGTGACTCCTCAGTGTTCAGAGTGGCCTGGTGCTGGAGAAGCCCTGAGATGCCTGGGGAGTCTATCCCAACCTCAGTACTAGCTTCAGGCACCCCAGATAAGTAGAACCAGCAAGTTGTCACAAGCGAAGCACTCTCCATATCTTCTTTCCAGGGCTTCTCTCCACAGGCATCCTTCTGCTGCAGGTGAGGGTTTGCACTGAAACACAAGTCTCTCACACATGCATCACTTAAGAACACACTCTTCTCAAAGTATGCCACTTGTAACTCAGTCAGGTGCAAAATATCTTTTAACACTGAGAAGCACGGCTTACACAGATGGGTCCTCTGGGTGGCTGCAGCTGGCTTGGAAGCCCTGACCTGAGAATCTCCTACAGATACACTGTGCTCAGAATAGGCCTCCCCATCATCCATTTTATGCCAAGGACCTGAAAACAGAGGAATGATGTGGAAATGAATGTTGACTGTGGTGACAGAGGGAAGTCCTATTATAAAACTGTGTTGCACATAATACATTGGTCACATGCAATTGGCTAAAAATAAAAGACCTGAAAGATGAACTAATAAGATGCAACTGTGAAGTTCTTGACCACTGAAGATCAAAAAACAAGAGAGACTTCAACAGAAATAGAGCAAAAACATGGCAAGCACCACATGGAAGAGAAGCGGACTGTGCAGCTCATTCTGCTGCTAACAGCATTCAGTAGATATTTTCTGCTGGTGACATGGGCAAGCTGTGCAGAAGGTTGGTTACATCTCATTCCAAGTAAAATTCAATAAACAAGTAGCTGGTGTTTGAGGGGTATTTAAGCATGTATGTGCTCCTTATAGCACTTGCATAGGTCCATGTTGTAGTATACTGCAGAAAGAGATGTGCAGAGGAATAGGTGATGTAAAAAGGACACAATGGCGAAGGCACACAATGCTAGGATGTCACCAATGAAATGACAAGTCAGCAAAGTGTCAAGTGTGTAAAAGAAAGGTATAAATGAGGTGTGGCCATTGGAACCTGCACCAAACACTGTTGTACAGGAGCGGTTTCCCGGTATAATTTGAACACCATCCTTACATCATACCACCTCCCAGTTGCCACTCAGCCAGGCTAAGCATCCTCTAGGACCATCCTGTACGTTCACCCTGAAGAAACCCAGGGTTCTCCCGGCACCTCCTTTTCTAGAAGTATGTACAAACTAAATATTCTGAGTATCAATGAAAAGACAACAGAGGTGAGCAGCCATCACTTGCCCATAGCATTCAGCTTGCAATGGTATCCAGGGAAGGTAATATTACAAACAATAATTGGAGGGTCTTACAAGAACAGCCCCTGGTTCATGTATGTAAAGAAGATAACTGACACAGGGTCTTTATCGACAGAAAGGTGCAGAAGTGGAAGCCATGGATCTGGATAGAGTCACCCTCCCTGGAGTGGAAGAGCAGGAGGGACCCATTAAGCGGTCTGTAAGAATGCTGACACCCAGACACTTCCTGCAGTTTCTGAGGCAACTGGTGTCAGGGAGGTTTATGGAGTCTATTGCTCAGGGCTCTCTGCACAGCTCAGCATTGGCAGCCACAGCCTATTGGACAAGACAGTGGGGGAAATTAGCTGAGCCCATGGTCTGGCTTTGAGAGAGAGAGAGTGCTAAGTCTGGAGAATAAATAAAGAGTGGGCATCACCTCAGGACACTAAGAGGGATGTGAAGGTCTTACCTATGAATGATATAAGTGCAAACACTTCCAGCATCACATCTCAGTACAGACGTCTCTGAGCCTCATCAAGGATCTCCCACTCGTCCTGAGAGAAGGCAATGGTCACGTCCTCAAAGTTCATATCCTGTCATAATGGGCACAGAATATCCCATGATAAGATTCTCTCTTTTGATTCCAAGTTTGCCATACTACCCACCCTGCACATGCATATGTTCCCCTACTCCCCACATCAGAGAAGAAAGCAGCCCTTGGTCCCATTAAAGTCAATCTCTGATTATATTCTTACTGATGCTGTGTCTTCCCACAACAATAAAGGCAGATGAACAGATACAAGTTACCTGGGCTCTCATTCTCAAATAGTAGTCACACTGCCCCTTTCAATAATAGTTGGTGTCAGGAACATAGGGTAGGAGGACATGTTGCGCATAATGGGTATGTGATGGATTTGACTCTGGTCTTGTCAGGGAATAGCCATGTTGTCCTCCAAATTGTCCCTCCAAGACACCAAACAACATAGTAATGCCCATTACCCTTCTGACTCCAATCCCAGTTGGCTGAGGCCATCACTCTGCATTACCTGCTGCCCATAGTTCTGTGATCCACACTTGTCTCACACAGCTTCATTCCCAAAGGCACAACTTCACTGGTAACACAAATAAGCCATGACAAGGACAGAGTGTTTTCTAATCAGCTTCTTTCCCAAAATTCTAGTTCACCACCTCTGTAATACATTTCTCTCTCACCCTTCTCTCTTCTCCTTGCCCCATGCCGGTGGGGATTTTCAAGTGCAGGTGACACTGATGTATGCTGTGTCATCCCTAGTGTCCACTGGGTCAGCCCTCAACAGGAAATGGCAGGTGGGCACATATATGGCCTCTAAGTTCTACACTTGTCATGTAGCATCACAGCAACCCATCTTGTTAGAAATTATCCTACAATTCCCCATATCATATCATAAAGACACCATCAGAGATGGACTCCCTTTTCATTCATTTGCACGTCATTGTTAGGGCCCTGCCGCTTTGCTTTTAGTCCCAGGGATCACACTGATGTCATCATCCCCTATGTGTTATTGCGCAGCTCAGCCCGGGTTCCCCACCTGCCACACTGACATAGAGGGCACCTCCCATACTGTTCTCTGGGTCACTGCATGCTCTCCCTTCAGGAGAACCTTGGCTGCTTGTCCTCACAGGTCCCTAGGGTGTATTGGTGTTCAGATGTGTGTGGACTGACTAGGTGATTAAAACATACATACTGATTTCAAAGAGAGAGAAATAGGGATATACAACATATATCTATATATATCTATATCTATATCTATATCTATATCTATATCTATATCTATATCTATATCTATATCTATATCTATCTATCTATCTATATATATATATATATATATATGCACACTAATAAAAAAGTAATATGCTAATTCAACTGGAAGACCTTCCGGGTATCCTTCTGGATAAAGCCTGGGGCTTGGCTGTCCTGTAAACCATCCCCGAACGACTCTCAGCCCTTTGCCCAGCTGGCCCTCACCCATGAACTAAGTGCCTGTCTATAGTAACAAAAAGGTAGTATGCTAATTAAACTGGGAGACATTCTGGACCTCCTTCAGGACAAAGCCATGGTGGCGGGGCCAAGGCAGAGGCAGTTAGGGGTGATCAGGCCAGGAGGGAAGGGCATTTGGGGGTGATCAAGCCAGGAGGGAAGGGCATTTGGGGGTGATCAGAACAGGAGGGGAGGGAATTTGCGGGTGATCAGGCAGGCAGGGGGCGCCAGTTGGGGTGACCAGGCCAGGAGGGAGGGGAGTTGGGGGCTAGCAGGCTGGCGGGAGGACAGTTGGGGGCGATCAGGCCAGCAAGAGGGGCAGTAGGAGGCGAGAAGGCCAGAGGCGTGGGGCAGTTGGGCACGAGCAGGCTGGCATCAGAATTGTTAGGGGCGATCAGGCAGGCAGGCAGGTGAGCGGTTAGGAGCCAGCAGTCCTGGAGTGCGAGAGGGATGTCCGACTGACATCCCCCAAGGGGTCCCAGATTGGAGAGGGTGCTGGCCAGGCGGAGGGACACCCCCAAACCCCCGTGCAGGAAACTCATGTACTGGTCCACTAATACACACACACACTGAGTGGCCAGATTATTATTATCTCTGAACACGTAATAATGTGGCCACTCAGTGTATATTGTACATAATAAAAGGCTAATATGTAAATTGTCCCCTCGACCTGGAGTTCAACCAGCAGACAGGCCAGCCATCCGCCCATGTTCCCTCCCCCTGGCCAGGCTGGCCAGACCCCACCCATCACCCATGCACGAATTCATGCACTGGGCCTCTAACACACACACACACACACACACACACACACACACACACACACACACAATGAGTGGCCAGATTATTATGCATTCAGAGGTCATAATAATCTGCCCACTCAGTGTACATACTAATAAATGAGTAATATGCTAATTCAACCTGGAGAGCTTCCGGATGTTCTTCTGGACAAAGCCAGGGGTTTGGCTGGCCTGCAAACAACCCACAAACGGCCCTCCGCCCCTGGCCCTGGCCGACCACACCCCCCAGCAGGTACCCTCAACCCAATGGGGGCATGACTAGCCTGCAACCAGCCCTCAGCCCATAGCCCAGTCCGGCCATGCCCCCCCCATCAGAGACCCTTATCCGATGGGGGCGTGGCTGGCCTGCATACTGCCCCAGTTCCTCACCCAGGCTGGCACCACCCCAAGCGGGTACCACCACCCCAATGGGGACATGGCCGGCTTACAAACCACCCCAGGCCCCTCTCCCAGGCCACCCCCACTCCCCAAGTGGACCCCTACCCTGAACCAGGACCTCCTTCAGGGCAGACCAGCCGAACCTCACCCATGCAACAAGCCCCTATCAATACTAATAAAAATGTAGTATGCTAATTAGACCAGGAGACATTCCGGACATCCTTCCAGACAAAGCCATGGTGTCGGGGCTAAGGCAGAGGCGGCAGGGGTGATCAGGGCAGGAAGGGAGGGCATTTGCAGGTGATCAGGCCAGCAGGGGGGGCCAGTTGGCCGGCAGCGGGGGGCAGTTGGGGGCAAGCAGGCTGGCAGGGGGATAGTTGGGGGCAATCAGGTCAGCAGGGGGACAGTTGGGGGCAAACAGGCCAGCAGGGAGGGCAGTTCTGAGCAAGCAGGCCAGCAGGGGTGGAAGTTGGGGGTGAGCAGGCTGGCGGGGAGGGGGACAGGTAGGGGTGAACAGGCCGGCAGGCAGGTCCAGTTGAGGGCGAGAAGGCTAGCGGGGCGGGATAGTTGGGAGCGAGCAGGTCAGCATGCGGAGTGGTTAGGGGCAATCAGGCAGGCAGGCAGGTGAGCGGTTAGGAGCCAGGGGTCCTGGATTGCGAGAGGGATATCCTACTGCCGGTTTAGGCCTGATCTCACATGGGATCCCAGATTGGAGAGGGTGCAGGACAGGCGGAGGGACATTCCCTGCCCCCCATGTATGAAATTCATGTATATATGAAATATATGTATTCATGAAATTCACTAGTATATATACACTGACTGGCCACGCAATTATGATCTCTGAATGCATAATAATCTGGCCACTAAGTATATACCCTATATAATAAAAGGTTAATATGCAAATTGTCACCTCGACCAGGAGTTCAACCAGCAGGCATGCGGGACAACTGCCCATGTCCCCTCCCCCTTGTCTGGCTCGCCGGGACCCAACCATGAACGAATTCATGCACCGGGATATTATATATATATACACACTGAATGGCCAGATTATTATGCATTCAGAGATCATAATAATATGTCCACTGTGTGTGTGTCTATATATATATATATATATATATATATATATATATATGCATATATATATATATATATATAAAATCTCTCTCTCTCTCTCTCTATATATATATATATATATATATAGAGAGAGAGAGAGAGAGAGAGAGAGAGAAAGAGAGATCTATTTTTTGTTCCATTAATTTTATACATTCTAGTAATTGATATATATATAGTAGGACTTCGGGTTACGTCGGAGATCTGTTCCTATGGTGTGACTTAACGCAATTTTCACTGTAAGTAAAAACCCACCTACATAAGCACCTACGTCACTCACATGGCACACATACACAGCAGAAATGAAGTGAAACAGTAAAAAAAATTTAAAAGAAAAATAACAATTCCTGATCTTTACTTGTGGTAAATAAATAATAAAAAGCATAAAGCACATATGTACGTATAAGGGTAAATACTGGATTTTCCTTACCTTTACTACTCTTGTTGGCTTGCACACTGGATGTTCCAAAGTGGGGAAAGACAGGCTTACACTAGGCTGCTGCGGGGAGGAGGTTAGAGAGGCAGAACCTGTAGAAGATGCATGTGATACTGGGTCAGGTGAGTCTGGAGAGGCAGAACCTGCAGAAGGTGCTGGTGATTCTGGGTCAGGTGAGTCCAGAGAGGAAGAACCTGCAGATGGTGCTGGAGATCCTGGGTCAAGTGAGTCCGGAGAGGGAGAACCTTCAGAAGGTGCTGAAGATACTGGGTCAGGTGACCCCGGAGAGGCAGAACCTGCAGAAGGTGCTGGAGATCCTCGGCCAGGTGAGTCGAGAGAGGCAGAACCTGCAGAAGGTGCTGGAGAGCATATGAAGTAGAGGGTACGGAATCTGTTGCAGGCCTCTCAACCTTCTTAAAATAATGTTCGAGGCTAGTCTGGAAGGATAGCTTCTTCTTGTCCTCCCAAATCTCCTTGTAACACCGCAGGCTATCCATGACCCCTCTGGCAACCTTAGTGTACCTGTCACTGTTGGGGTCCTGAGCCTCAAACCTTGCCAAGGCATCCTCTATCATGGCAAAGGCCCCCGCTAATTCCTTGCTTGTAAATCTCCTGGGCTCTGGGGTTGGTGTGTCTTCCTTTTCAATGAACTGCTGTTTCAGTTGAGTGAGGTCCTCAGCAGATAGCTCCTCTCCATGAGATGAGAGCAGCTCTGTGACATCCTCAGCCTCCACCACCAAATCAAGCTGCTTACTCAACTCAACCACATTCTTGATGACAACCTCAACTGAATCCTCAAAGCCATGGAAATCGTTCACAACTGGGGACACAATTTTTTCCAAACACTATTAAAGTTCGTCTGCTTAACTTCATCCCAAGAATCAGAAATGTTTTTTATAGCAGCAAGAACCTTGTAAGATTTCCAAAAGTCCTTGAGAGTCAACTCTTTATCCTTCTCTGTTGCCCTAAAAGCCATAGCAAATGTCCTTTGGAGGTAGTAGGCCTTGAAAGAGGCAATGACACCTTGGCCCATAGGCTGTAAAAGGGAGGTGGTGCTAGGTGGAAGGAAAACCACCTTGACATTTGGATGAAAGTCATTCATATCGGCAGGGTGACAAAGGACATTGTCCAGCACTAGCAACACCTTAAAGGGCAGCCCCCTTGAAGCACAGTAGTCCTTGACTTCTGGCACAAAATGGTTGGTGAACCAGTCCTCAAATACGCTAAGTGTCACCCATGCCTTCTTGTTAGATTTCCAGATGACAGGTAGTAGACCCTTCCATATGCCCTTGATTGCCCTTGGATTCTCGGCCAGACACACCAAGGGCTTCAGCTTGAAGTCACCAGCAGCATTAGCCCCAAGTAGCAAAGTCAATCTCTCCTTGCTGGCTTTATGGCCTGATGCTCTCTTCTCCTCCTTGGCAATGTACTTACGTGTAGGCATATGCTTCCAGAAGAAGCATGTCTCATGCCCATAAAACACTTTTTAATCACAGTAACCCTCCTCCCTAATTACCTCAGCCAATGCACTAGGAAAATCACCTGCTGCTTTAGCATCATCACTAGCAGCTTCCCCTGGCAGCTTAAGATTATGCAAATTAGCACGAGCCTTAAAACCCATAAACCAACCTTTGCTAGCCACAAACTCTTCCCTTTCACTCCCTTCCCCCTTTTCTTTTTTCAAGGCCTCAAACAATCTTTCAGCCTTCTCCTGAATCAACATCAGGCTAACTGGGATACGCAGTTGATACTGCTCTTCCAGCCAAAGCACTAATAATCTTTCCATCTCAATAATGAGACCACTACGCTGCTCTGTAATCACAGTTGATTTCATAGGAGCAGATCCTTTCACATGTTCAAGTATATGCTTTTGATCCTTGATGATTGTCGAGACAGTTGTATGATTTAGACCAAGCAACCGCCCGATGTTCGTAGGTGTTTCGCCCTTTTCTGAGCGTCTCATTATGTCTCCTTTTACTTCCATTGTGAGGGCTTTCCTTCTTTTTGTAGCACTGCCATCAGAAGAAACTGCCTTATGCTTAGGAGCCATAAGGAAGGGCAAAAAGTGTTCAAAATAACAATACAAATAAAAGAGAGCGAATGAAGCACAATCCAAAACGGCTTATAAACGTCAACTGAATGACAGGGTCTTCCTTGTATAGCGCCACGTGATGACTTATTCATCCATTCCGCTGGCCAACTGGTTCGCGGGCGAACTTCGTGCAAATGCCTTACATCGAATGACAGAACTTTTTTTTATATAAATAATTTGCAGATGGCGACGTAACCAGAAAATGAGGTATTTCAAGTCCGAAGTATCCCGAGGACTGTCTGGAGAGAGAAAGAGAGAGAGAGAGAGAGAGAGAGAGAGAGAGAGAGAGAGAGAGAGAGAGATTTTTTGTTCCATTAATTTTATGTTGTTTGATTAACTCTTGTAATTGATGTGACCAGGGTTGGAACTTGCAACCTTCTGTTATTGAAATTATTCACTGACCCACTTATGACCCACTTAGCTGTTTGGCCTCGGTCACATATATGTGACATTTTAAGTAACAACCCAATAATGTACCTGAGAACAGATAGATACAAAAACCATCATGATGACAGAGAGTGGGTGGAAGGCTAGAATAGCATTCATGAGATTTCAAAAGTGTCTTTTTTACAGGGAAATATTTAAAGTAAGCTATATCACTGTCAGACTGTATTACTGCATCAATTATTTTATAGGCCGAGAATGAAGCACTGATGAGGTCAGTAGGAACTTGGTATCAGCAATGCAGGCATGCAGGGAAACACCAAAAGTGTATTTTTTTAAATGTCCATTTTAAATAAATTCTACTTAAATCAATCTTTTGAAAAGGTTTAAACTTCATGCTTCCCAATAATTTTACTGTTTTATTGTGAAAAGTTTTGAACATATTTGGTGCTACTAAATCAGTATATTGAAAATAAAATATAATGATGTACTACTTAAATATATGATCATGACCATGTTCAAAATCATCATTTTGGCTGTTAGAACATCAGAAGGATGAGAGTATTTACACCAGGGATATTAATAAAGATTACAAACTTCCCATAATCAGTACACACATATAGCTTTTCTCCAATGTGAACTCTCTTGTGGATAAGGAGGTGATTATTGCAGGTAAAAGATTTCCCACATTCACTACACTCATAAGGTTTTGCACCACTGTGATCTCTCTGGTGTTGAGTGAAGTTACTGTGTTGCCTAAAGGACTTCCTGCAGTCACTACACTCTTACGGCTTTTCTCCACTGTGAACGCTGTGGTGTTGAATGAGGGTAAACCTGTGTGTAAAGGACTTTCCATAGTCATTATTCTCATGGCTTTTCTCCAGTGTGAACTCTCCTGTGGATAAGGAGGTGATTATTGTGGGTAAAAGCTTTCCCACATTCACTACACTCCTAAGGTTTTCACCAGTGTGAACTCTCTGGTGTGGAGAGATGGTACTGCTTTGATTGAAGGACATCCTGCAATCACGACACTCATACAGCTTTTCTCCAGTGTGGACTTGGTTGTGGAATGAGTTTGGAACTCAGGATGACGGACATCCCATGATCACTACACTCCTATGGCTTTTCTTCAGTGTAAACTCTTCTATGATGAATGAGGTTAAAGATTTCTCTGAAAGATTTCCCACATTTTTACACTTATAATTCACTTCATAAAGGTCATGCTACTGAAGATCACAAAACAAGGAAGACCTCAAAAGAAATGACACACACATGGCAAGCACCACATGGAAGAGAAGCAGGATTGTCAGCTCATTCTTCTGCTAACAGTGTTCAGCATGGTTTGTCTGCTGCTGACATGGAAAGCTGTGCTGAAATATGATTATTCTCATTGCAAGTAATCTCTCTCTCTCTCTCTCTCTCTCTCTCTCTCTCTGAATATCTATCTCTATCTCTATATCTATATTTACATCTATATATACATACACAAGGGTAATATGCAAAGTGTCCCCTCAGGAGTTTAACGAGGAGAACAATCACTCGCAATGACGTACGCTGACCACCAGGGGACGTGCGGAACATGATAGGTGACCAATGGCAGCAGCAGGGCGCTGAAGGAGCGAGGGAAGGAGGAGGCGGGCCGGTGGGGGGAACCATGCCCTGGGAGTAGGCGTGCAGTGAGGGATGGAAGAGGTAGGGAGGCAAGGAATGTGATTGACCCTGATCGCTGGCCAGGCCTAGGGACCCCATGAACAAATTTCATGCGCCAGGCCTCTAGTATTCAATAAATTAGTAGCTGGTGTAAAAGAACTATTTAAGCTCGTATGTACATCTCATAACACATGTACAGGTCAATGTTAGAGAATACTGAAGATGAAGCAATGCAGAGGAACAGGTGATGCAAAAAGGCCACACAGGTGAAGGTAGTCAATGGCCAGGAGGTCACAGGTGAAATGACAAGTCAGCACAGTGTCAAGTATGGCAGAGAAAAGGTAGAAATGTGCTATTGCCCATGGTACTTGCACCTAAACACTGTTGGAAATGAGCAGGTGCTTGGTATGATCTAAACACCAACATTATACCATATCTAGCCCACATTTGCAACTCAACAGGACCAGGCCGCTTCTGAGACCATCCTACATGTTCACCCTGTAAAAAAAATCAGGGTTCATCCTGCATATTCCTCTCTACAAGTATGTACAACAGAAATTATCGACGTATTAATGAAATATGACAGGGATAGGCAGCCAGCACTGGCCTAGAGTCATTCGGCTTGCAATCGTATTTAAGGAAGATAATATTACAAACAACGGAAGTGTGATCTTGTAAGAACAGCTCAAGGTTCATGTACGTAAAGACCATAACCTGGCACAGGCAGTCACCAAGGACCTTTGCCTGGAGGAAGGAGGTAGAAATGAAAGCCATGGATCTGGACATAGTCACCCTGCCAGGGAGAGGAATAGCAGGTGGGACCCATTAAGCTGTCTTTAAGACTGCTGACTCCCAGACACATCCTGCACTGTCTGAGTCCTTCACTCAGGGCTCTCCACAGACCTCACCCATGGCAGCCACAGCACATATGACAGGACAATGGAGGAAATTAGCAGAGACCGTGGTCTGGCTGTAGAAGAGTGAAAGCTACATCAGAGGAATAAAGGAAGAGAGAACATCATCCCAGGACACTGGGATAATGTAAAGGTCTTACCTACAGATGATACAAGTTCAAACACTTCCAGCATCACATCGCAGTACAGAAGTCTCTGAGACTCATCAAGGAGCCCCGATTCCTCCTGAGAGAAGACAATGGCCACATCCTCAAGTTCATACACGGTCATAATGGGGACAATACAGCCCACGATCAGATTCCCTCCTAAGGTCCCAACTCTGTCACATTGCCACCCTCCACATTACTCTGCTCTCTCCACTCCACACACCAGAGAAGATACCAGGGCTTCATCCCATGAAAGTCATTGTCATGTTATATTTCTACTGATATTTTATCTTCCCACAGTAAAGGCAGTTGAGCAGATAGAAGATATCTGAGCTCTGGGATTCACATGTATGCCACACTTCCTCTTGACAGTAGAGTGGCTGTCAAGAACATAGGGTAGGAAGAGATGTCGGCCATGCAGGGAGGGTGAGTGATTTGATACTGATGTTATCAGGCAATACCTGTGTAGTCCCTCAGATTGTTACTCAAAGACACAAAAAGATAGCATTACACTTCACCTTTACAACCACAATCCCAGAATGCTGAGGCCATATCTCTGTATTACCTGCTGCACATAGTTCTTTGAACAACACTTCTCTCACACTGCTTCTTTCCCAGAGGCACAACTTCAAAGGTAACACAAATTTGCATTGGTGAGGACAGGTTGTTCTTTAATCACCTTATTTTCGAAATTTATACATTACCATCTCCATAATCCATTTCTCTCTTACCCTTCTCCCTTACCCATGCCAGTGGAGAATTTCAAGCCTGGGGAACACTGATGTATACTATCTCATTATTAACCATCACAGTGTCACCCCCAACTACCGAAGGCAGGTGGGTACATAAATGTCATCCAAGCCCTGAACGTGGCAGGTGGCACCAAAACATCACCCTTTCCAGGCATTATCCAAAAATTACCCTTATTTTATCATCCAGACTCCACCAGAAATGGACTCTCCCTACTTTCACTTTTATGTCAATGGCAGGGTGCTCTGGCCATGAAGTCACACTCCCTCTCCAAGTGCTCATCACTCTTCCTGCCAAAACTCTCTCACACCTGCACTGCTACAGTCCCTCCCCTTGTGATCCTCTCCTCACCCTCTTACTTATTATTCAGCATGTGTGGTCAAGAGAATGCTTGCCAAATTCAAACAGGATCAAGTACTGCCCAGACTCTGACAGTCCACACTCATAGAGGCAGCCTGGAGTCCTGCTCTGAAGGCCTCTCTCCATGACTGTTTTTCCCTTAAATCTAACCTATGAAGAACCACAGTCAGATCTCAGATACTGAGACCTTTCCTCCCCTGGTGCTGCAGGGTTCAATGGGGTCAGGCTGAAAGAAAGCTGTGAGCAGAGAGGAGTCTGGGAGGCGCAGAGGCCCCAATCCCGCCCTGATGGTGCTCAACAAGCCTCAGACACACCCTGCTCAGCAAGGACGCTGCCTCCCAGGCCTCCTCCTACTCACCCGGAGTGGGCTGAAGCCTGTGAGTCCTGGAAGAAACTAAAGAGGTCAAAATGCCCGCCAGGAGGAGGAAGGCAGAAGTCCCGACCTAACCAGATGCACTGAAACAGTGTCCTTTAGCTCCGCCTACGTGGTCGCATTGCTTTCAGGGTAATGTAGTTATCTCAAACGCCAAGGGGAGGGCTAGCATCCCTGCCAATGACTGGTGAATAAAGGTGGTGTGGTTCAGCAAGTGGCCCTGGGGAAGGACAAGATGGGGTGAGAGGCCTGGTTAACTTGAACAGACTGGAAGATCTCCCAGGAAAGGGGTGTGGGAAGAACCGGGAGAGATCCCCCAAAGAATATATGCACAGGCGAAAATTGGAGCCATCTGTAATACTATCAACAATCAAAAAGACGCCCTAACCAGTTTGGCTCAGTGGATAGAGCATCGGCCTTTGGACTGAAAGGTCCCAGGTTCGATTATGGTCAAGGGGGCATGTACCTTGGTTGCGGGCACATCCCCAGTAGGGGGCATGCAGGAGGCAGCTGATCAATGTTTCTCTCTCATCGATGTTTCTAACTCTCTCTCCCTCTCCCTTCCTCTCTGTAAAAAGTTAATGAAATATTTTTAAAAAAAAGACATTAACTTTTTAAAAAATATATAATATAGTCCAGCTGGTATTGTTCAATGGTTGAGCACTGATGTATGATACATGAGTTCCTGGTTCTATTCCTGGCTAGGGAACATATAAATAGAGAAAATTCCTCCATTGTGGGGCCCAGAATTTGAGAGACATTTTCCTCTGGACCCGCGCGTAATAAATGTAACTCCATCTCTCTAAGTATTGCTTGGTTCTTCTCCAGTTTTCTGTAACATACCGGCTCCTTCCTAGGCCCTCAGCCTGAAGCAGGACCTTACTTCTTCCCTGATCAGAGGCGCAGGGTCAGGTGTTCAGCTCCTTGGGGACCACGGTACCTTCACCAGGGATGTATTTCATCGCCTTTTAGAGAGCTCACCTTGCCTAGGGGCTGCTGTTGTGGGTGTTAGATTTCCCGGGGCAATGAACAAAGAGACAAGGGCTGGGCTCTCCCTGATTTAACTGCGACTCTTCAACCACCCATGTTGCACCCACGCATGGCTTCTGCCATTGGTTCGCTCCCCCAGCATCCCAAGACAACAGAAAAAAGCCATCCTGTTCCAGAAAATTCAGAGGCAAATGAAGCCCCGAGGGGCCGCGACCAGGACTCTGACCAGGGAAGCCAGGGAGCAGATCCGGTGTTTACATGAAGGATTTACAGAGTCCTGGTCAGTTCCCAGATTCGCTGAAGGCTTGGATGTTAGCTCCGATGTGATGAGAAGCATTTTCAAAAGCAAGTTTGTGCCCACATTGGGGAAGAAACTGAAGCAGGATCAAAAGGTCCTTCAGAAAGCTAGACCTGCCGACTCGCTCCCCCAGCTTCCAGGCCCTGGGGATGCCTGGGAGCTGCTTTCTGCAGGCCGCCCTGTGTCAGGAGCTGAAGCCTCATCCCAAGGCCATGGTCACAGCACAGCTTTGAGGGTGACAGAACCGAATACTCAAAGTACAAACACACCGAGGAGACAGAGGGAAGGAATCAAGGAGTCCAGAGCCTGGAGAAGGAAAGCTTTGTGCCTGTTGCTGCAGCCCAAGGTCAGCACAGAGAGCTGCAGAAGTACTCCACCAGTGGTTGTGAGGGCACCAGAGGCACTGACAGTGATGGATTGCCAAGTTCGAAGGAGCTGGAAGCATTGAAGGCAAGAGAACTGGGTGAGCAGAACTTCAGCAGCAAGGTAGTGCAGAGGGGGGAGAGTTCTTTGATGACAACGGGAACTTCCTGTACAGAATGTGAACTGGAGCCTGGCTGGTGGAGGTGTCATGTAAAATACAGCTGAGCGAGCATATTGGAGCTGCCTGGATTTCTATGTGTGGATTGTCCACCTTGGAAATAATGAGCCTGAAAATGGAAGGAGCCACTTGGATTTCAGTCTGACAAGGGACAGTGAACTTCTCAGGGCAGATGTGTATGCGGGCAGCGTGAATAACAGGCTGGGTGCAGTCTAGCTCCTGGAGCATGGCTCCTGGTCTGACCATGTGGCTATTCAGTACTCACCCTCCTTGCTTAGGCTTTCTTTGTGTCGAAACGAGCCTGTGTCACATATGTTAGGAGTTTGCTGTCTTTCCAATATGTGTATGGGAGGAATTAGAAAGTGTTCCTTCTGACATCGTTTACTTCTTGATTAATGAACACTAACAGTTCTGGAGCTGCTTAATCAATTGGCTGTAGTCATTTTGTGCAAAGTAAAGTGAAATGCAGCAAAAAAATGAGTATATACATATATGCATAGTCCATAGACATAGACAATAATGTGCTGAATGCCTAGAAGTGATGGGGGCAGGGTAGAGGGCGGCAAAGGGGGATGAGGATGGGGTAAATTGGGTCTATTTGTAATAGAGCCAAAAATAAAAAAGATAGTTTGCCCACATGGCATGGCTCAGTGGTTGGGCATGGACCCATGAAACAAGGTATCTCTAGTTGGATTCCAAGTCAGGGCACTTGCCTAGGTTGGGGAGGTCCATCCCTGTAGGGGGCATGCAGGAGAGAGCTGATCAATGATTCTCTCTCATCATTGATGTGTCTCTGTTTCCCTCTCCCCCTAAAAAATCAATAAAAAAAGAAGAGTGTTATAATTGATTTGAGTGAAGACCATCACGTTTTCTCCCAGGTCCTCTAAGCAGAATCATGCCTTGGTCTGTTGTGTAGAAGATGTTTCAGGCATACCTGTGTTTAGGAACAGGAAGCAGCTGGAGCAGGTCGGCCTCACCTTGGTCTGTAGTGTTAGAGTTCATTACATCATGTTCGAAAAGATTTCACTGCACAAGTTCAGAAGATTTTGAGGGTACATTAATTGAAACTGGGGATAATGAAAAAACATAGGCCTTAGGATAGAACAGGAAGCAGCAGAGAGAGAGAACAGGAAACAGCAGGGTCCTTTGACTCTCTAGAAACATTGTGGGAAATAAATGAGCCAAAGCGAGGCTGCTGTTAGCTCACTGGGCATTCACAGTAAAGGAGGCCTTGAGCGCAGATTCAGGGCTTAGGCCAGGATGAGGTGCCACTGCTCATTGCTACCCTGGTTGCAGGTTGTGTGGGATCCCCGAAAATCTTAGGAGAGCCGGGCAAGCGTGGTTCAGTGGGTGAGTGTTAACCTATGACCCTGCAGGTCTCTGATCAATTCCTGGTCAGGACACATGCTCAGGTGGTGGACTGGATTCATATTGTGGTGCATGCAGGAGACAGCCTATGAGTGATTATCTGTCACCATTCATCTTTCCCTCTCTCTCTATCCCCCCTCACTTACTCACTGAAATTAATAAAAATATAGTTTTGAATGTATATTTTAAATCAATTACAATTACATCAAAGTTTAAAAAATAATTAAAACTTGCCACTTCTCATTTTTTTACTATTTTATCATGTATTTTCCTGAGTATATTTCTATCTAATGCATCAGCATGTTTGTACTAAAATATAATGATGTGCTCCTGAAATATCCTAGCAAGCCCATGTTCAGTGCGAACATTTTGTCATTTTGAAACTAATCATGATGAGAGTATTTACCACCAGGAATAAATGCTGGAGAATGTTAGCAACAGAGATTGAACTTAAAAGTGTATCATGCAAGTGGGCATTAAATTGTGCATAAGATAAAATGTGAGAAAAGCAATTTTCCTTCCAGTATTCAAAACATACTGTATAGTTCCAAATGGAAAAGAAACCAATTGAGTCCTTAAGGAACGGGTGAAGTGAATAGAGATGTCTTAGATGCTGAACTGCCCTCCTATTGGTTAAATCCTACATTCATTTTAAAAATTGAAAAAGTGAGTGCTCAGCACGCCTTTGAGCCTGGCGACTTCCCATTGATCAGATCCTAGGACTTGCCTCACAGCATGGCCCCCAAACGCCAGTCCTAGCTCCCACCTCAAACAAAGAAACCGAAACTAGCTCCAGGCCCCAAGCAGGAGAAGAAGCCGACCCCTCCGAACGTGCTGAGGGAGAAAAAGAACAGCAAGAAGCGATTGGACATATTGATGAAGTACAAAATGATATAGACAACTCAATGAACAAGCCAGTGAGGAGATTTTGAAAGTAGAACAGAAATATAACAAACTCCGCCAACCATTTTTTCAGAAGAGGTCAAAATTGATCACCAAAATCCCAAATTTTGGGGTAACAACATTTGTCAACCATCCACAAGTGTCTGCACTGCTTGGGCAAGAGAATGAAGAGGCAATGCATTATTTTACAAGAGTTGAAATGAGAGAATTTGAAGATATTAAATCGGGTTACAGAACAGATTTTTATTTGGATGAAAATCCTTAGTTTGAAAATAAAGTTGTCTCCAAAGAGTTTCATCTGAATGAGAGTGGTGATCCATCTTCAAAGTCCACTGACATTACATGGAAATCTGGAAAGGATGTAACGAAACGTTCAAGCAAACACAGAATAAAGCCAGCAGGAAGAGACAGCATGAGGAACCAGAGAGCTTCTTTACCTGGTTTACTGACCATTCTGATGCAGGTGCAGAGGAGTTAGGAGAATTCATCAAAGATGACATTTGGCCAAATCCTTTACAGTATTACTTGGTTCCTGACAGGGATGATGAAGAAGGGGAAGGAGAAGAAGATGATGATGCATGCATGAATTCATACACTGGGCCTCTAGATATATAGATATATTACAGCTTGTTTTAAATCAATTACACATATATCAAAGTTTAAAAAATGTTTAAAACTTACGTTTCCAATAATTCAGCTGTTTAATTATGAATGTTCTTGAGCACATTCATTGCTACTGTATCAGTATGCTAAAAATCTCTTCATATGAAATGCTAAGCAACCGCCCAACGTCCTCACAGGTAGCTATGACCTGGATTGACCACCAGGGGGCAGACGCTCAACACAGGAACTGCCCAGTGAGTTGTGGTTACTTGACAGCAGTGGTTCCCAGGTACCCCACCCCAGAACCAGAGAGGAGGGAGCCTGATTCTGGGTTGTGTCACCCAAGAACTGCCCTCTCGAAATCCAGGACACTTCGGGGGATGTCGGAGCCTGTTTCAGCCAACTCTCCACAGGCCAGGCCCTCGTTTTGAAAGGCAGAGGGAGAGGAACAGCAATCATCTACCTCCTGCACGACCACTCCAGGGGATTCAGGAAGGCATGTGCCTTGCCCTGGTATCAAACCAGTGGCTGAGGGACCCCACCCATTACACAGATGCCCTTCAAGCCTCAGCACCGCCGGCCAAGGAGGGACTGTGAGAGGTTGGCACTAGGGAGTGTGGGGCCGATCTCACCAAGTCCCACTCCACCACACACTTCCGGATTAATTTAATTTCAATGTGCACGCATCCATTTACCTGGTCACTAGTAAAATATAATGATGTACTACTGAAATATCTTATGGCCATGTTCAATGCCATCATTTTGACAGTTTGAATGTGGTAAAATTGTCAACTACTGCTAACCTAGACTTCACTTAATGTATTATTAAATGCTTAGACTTAAAGAACACTGGTGGAGGATGTTAACAATGCAGATTAAACTTTTAAGTGTATGGTACCAATGGGATATAAATAGTACAAAGGGTAAACATTGAGAAAAAGTATATTGTTTTTATAAATTCAAAAGCAAGAATTCCATAAGGCAAAGAAGTCACTAGAGTCATTGAGGAATGAGTGAAATTCAAACATATGTCTTAGAGCAGGGGTCCTCAACCTTTTTAAACAGGGGCCAGTTCACTGTCCCTCAGACCATTGGAGGGTCGGACTATACTTTAACAAAAACTATGAACAAATTCTTATGCACACTGCACATATCTTATTTTGAAGTAAAAAAACAAAACGGCAAAAACACCCACATGTGGCTCACGGGCCATAGTTTGAGAACACCTGTCTTAGAGGCTGCACTATCCTCCTATTGGTTAGAATAATAAATTAACTTTAAAGTAGACAAAAATCCTGGGGAGAAACCAAGATGGTGGCATAAGGTAAACACCTAACTGTTGCCTGCCACAACAATTTTGAAACTACAACTGGAAAACAGAGCGCACACCGTCCAGAACCACCGGAAGCTGGCAGAGTAGAAAACCTACAACTAGAGAAAAAAAGAGAGGGGGACGCTGAGCCTCAGGAGCTGTGGAGGTGCGGAGATCCGTGAGCGCAGAAAGGGCGGGCGGCTGAATACACGGCAGGCTTGCTCACAGCGTGGAGAGGGCGGGCAGCAGACACTGCGTGGCTAGCTTTCTCGTGTGGGAGAAAAACAAAACCTCCCGACTGCACTGAAATCTGGCTGTGGTCAGGGAGAAACTGGTCTTTTGGCAGCAGACGAGGCTCAAAAGCTGCCTTCTCTCAGAGGCGCGCAGCCGTTGATTAGGGCACGGAGGAACGGGCCCTCTTAGGGCGGCGTGGACGGAAACCAAGTTTGTCTGCACCATTCTGAGATTCCGCCCCAGCCAAGCTGAGCACAGCCCTCCCAGTGACTGGATTTCTCGTTCGGGAGAAAAACAAAACCTCCGGTCTGCACTGAAATCCAGCCCCATCTGGGGAGAAACAGGTCTGTTAGGCACCGGGAGAGGCTCGAAAGCTGCCTTCTCTCAGAGGCGCGCAGCCATTAATTCGGGCACGGAGAAACCACCCCTCTAAGGGCGGAGCAGACGGGAAACCAAAGCTTGTCTGCACCACCCTGAGACTCCGCCCCATCCAAGCTGAGCACAGAAGCTCTCCCAGGGGAGACACTGCTGATCCTCACAGCCAACTGGCTTGGAGATCAACTCCTGCCAGTGATACCAACAATCCCAACCACTCTGAACTCCAGTTTCTGGGGACACGCGGGGGACCCAGATGCCTACGGGACTCTCAGCCATCGGTCGGAGAGTGAGAGTGACTTTTCTGTCAGTGTGGATGCACCAGATTTCAACCACTCTCATAAGGGACACATTCAAGAGGCAGACTCAGTGAGCACCAAAGCCCTACTGTGTCTCCAGCACAGCTATTCTTCCGTTATAGACACAGCAGGCCCTCACAACCAATTGGACCGGAGGTCAATTCCTCCCAGTGTACCAACAGCAATCAGGGCTTTTAACTACACCAAGACTTTCCACTCAGCCCACAAAGGGGAGTACCAAGAGTGACCACCTAGGGTGATTGGGGAAGCTGAGCTACTGGCCCCTATAGGTCACATACCACACAAAGCCACTGCATCAACACAGGGAGGCAGCCAAAATGTGGAGACATCGAAGTATGTCACAAGTAGGAGAGATAGATGAAAGCAAACTAATGGACAACACAGTGTTCAGAACCATATTTATAAGGTTACTCAAGAATCTTCTAAAAACTGCTGAGAAACTTGAAGAGACCTTCAAGGACCTAAATGAGAATACCAAAAAAATGGAAAAGACCAGTCAGAAATTATGCATACACTGTCTGAAATAAAGAATATACAGAGTAGACCACCGTACCCGAAGAGTCAAACCAAAGATCAGGTTTATGAGTAAAAAAAAAAAAAACACCCAACCAGAGAGGCAGAAAGAAAGAATAATCCAAAAGTGTTAGGAAGGCATAAGGAGCCTCTGGGATGGCTTCAAGCGTACCAATATCCAAATTTTTGGGGTGCCAGAAGAGAGAGAGCAAGATACTGAAGAAATAATGACAGAAAACTTCCCCCACCTGGTGAAAGAAATAGACTTATAGGTTCAGGGAGCGCACAGAACCCCAAACAAGAGGAATCCAAAGAGGACCACACCAAGACACATCATAATTAAAATGCCAAGAGCAAAAGACAAAGAGAGAATCTTACAAGCAGCAAGAGAAAAACAGTTAGTTACCTACAAGGGAGCACCCATACAACTGTCAGCTGATTTCTCAACAGAAACTATGCAGGCCAGACAGGAATGGCAAGAAATATTCAAAGTGATGAATAGCAAGAACCTACAACCAAGACTACTCTACCCAGCAAAGTTATCATTCAGAATTGAAGGGCAGATAAAGAGCTTCACAGATAAGAAAAAGCTAAAGGAGTTCATCACCACCAAACCAGTATTATATGAAATGCTGAAAGGTATTCTTTAAAAAGAGGAAAAAAAAGAAAAAAGTAAAGATAAAAATTATGAACAACAAATATCTATCAACAAGTGATTCTAAAAATCAAGTGAATTAAAAATCTGAGGAACAGAATAAACTGGTGAACATAATAGAATCAGAGGCATAGAATGGGGGTGGATTGATAATTCTCAGGGGGAAAGGGGTGTCTGTATGGGGGGTATGGGAAGAGACTGGACAAAAATCATACACCTATGGTTAAGGACAACCGGGGGGAGGGAACCGGGTGATGGGGAGATGTGGGGGGGGAAAAGGAGAAACAATTGTAAAAATCTGAACAATAATGATTTAAAAAAAAATAAAATAAACTTTTAAGTGTATGGTACAAGTGAGCTATAAATAGTACATAGGGTAAAAATTGATTTAAAAAATATACTGTTTTTAGAATTCAAAAGCAAGAATTCCATATGGCAATGAAGTCACTAGAGTCACTGAGGAATGAGTGAAATTCAAACATATGTCTTAGAGGCTGCACTATCCTCCTATTGGTTAGGATAATAAATTAACTTTAAAGTAGACAAAAATCCTGAGCAGACATTTTAACAAAGGAGATAAAGACAATGTAAAGAAATGCATAAGAAATGGTCACCATCAAACAATTTAACAGAAATGGAATGAAAACAAAAGCAAGTTAACAAGACTCGCTGATAGGGCTGGTATTTAAAAAGATTAACCTTCACATGTGCTGGCAGGGTTGCAGAAAAATGGAATTTTCATTACTGTGGGTGGGTCAGGAGGCAAAGTGATTGACCATTTTATTTATTTATTTATTTATTTATTTATTTATTTATTAAATTCTTTCTTCACTTTTTTTTAATGATTTTTTACAGAGAGGAAGGGAGAGGGATAGAGAGCTAGAAACATCGATGAGAGAGAATAATCGACCAGCTGCCTCCTGCACACCCCCTACCAGTGATGTGCCCAAAGCCAATGTACATGTCCTTGCCTGGAATCGAACCTGGGACCTTTCAGTCCGCAGACCGACACTCTATCCATTGAGCCAAACCGGTTTCGGCTGATTGACCATTTTAGATCACAGTTCCCCAGATGTTAAAATATAACATATTCACTGACACTGGAACAGTTTGGTAAGTAACACATACACCTGTAGAAAGAACTCCACACAATATTCCCAACTGTTTTATTTCTAAAACCCCAAACATAGATATCACTGAAACCACAGGCAGCTCAATAGTAAAGTGGTTACCAATAGAATACAATATTTCCTGGAAATAAATATTTACATAAACATTAGTGTCGAATTTCAAAATATCTGTTCAGCATGAAGGAAGCCAGTGTTTCTTAAAGAGAATACACCTTTTAGTACCAATAAAATTATGAAAAATATGAATGTCTCTATTGTACAGGAAGGTAAATCAATGGCTGCATGGAGGGCTTGGAGGAAGAAAGATTACAAAAGAACTGGAGATAAATACAGTGTGTGGCTAAGTAGGTTGAAAGTTGTTGCTACTGAAAATAATACAATACTCCATAAGGAAGAACACCAAATATAAACTCTCCATGGCCACTGTGCCTCATTTCCTCGTGCGTGATCACATTAACGGAAAGCCACTGGTTTGATTCCAGGCCAGGGCACATGCCCAGGTTGTGGGCTGGATCCCCAGAGTTGGGCATGCAGGAGGCAGCTGATCATTGATTCTCTCTCATTGATCTCTCTCCCTTTCTCTCTCTCTTTCTATGAAACCATAAAAGTATATCATAAAAAAAAAAAAACTATTGCCATCAAATTCAATAGGAATGCTGACTACATACAAAAGACATCCTGGGACAGATTGCAGGGTTATCCTTCCTCTACCTTTGCCTTCTTGCCTTTTGATCAACTACATTATGTGAACACCAGAGGGGCCAGGGAATCCACAACACCATTAGATTATTCTGCCAATGACGTCAGCTACAGGGAACAGTATTGGAGGTCCTGAGAATGTCTGCACATAAAGGCCACACAAGCCACAGGCCCCAGAACATCTGTGGCCTTATGTTCAGAAGAGGCACTTATCATCTAATTTCCTGCAGGCTTCCCCACTCACTATTGAAACAGTGTTTCTGTCCTCATTGTGGTTCCACCTCAGAGACTTACAACAAATGACACCAGCCTATGAAATGTCATACTTCCTGGCACATGTCTTCTTTGTAGTACATGGAGAGCAGGTTCCCTAAACATTGCTGAGGCTTATGTAGTACATACTGTGAACAGAGAACATGATTCATATTGGTCACAGAAGCAGAGCAAAGGTCTCATCTTCAGACTGACCTTTGCCCTCACGAATATTCGAGGCACTAGGCTGAAAATTAAATGCACAAAGTCACGTGGTCTTTCTTTTCAGGCCCATGGATCGCAAAAAGTAATAAGCCAATATTGGACAAAAAGTGATTTCCGGACATTATGTTCTCCCTTTCAAACCACATACACTTTTGGATAAACACAGTGTCTATTCATCTCTTTATTCTGAAAGATCACATTTGTGTTTGCAAATCATCTGTGGCAGTGATTAAACCAAAATTAAAGGTACAAATGTAAAAATACAATTAAAAATATTCTAAACTAGAGCACAGGAGAACAACGGATTTGCAGGTTGGTGAACAAGAATCCTCCCAAATTTTTCAAAGCATAATGTGAGTACCACTATGTCCCTGAGACAGGTGGCACTTCTTAGCTGAGAAGGGGTGCTCTGGATGAATCCTGGGTCAGGTCCATTTTATCGTCACAGAGAAATGAATGAAGATGCTGCCAAGAGCTGGGAGGAACCATAATTACTTCCAGCAGAAGTGATAACATAGAATCCATTCCCCTGAGCACCCAGGGGTGGTGACCGATGCACACACCTCAGGTAGTCAGGTGTTAGAGGTGAAATCTCTTCAGCGACAAAGAGACAGTGACATCATTTGGGTGGTAGGTCTGGGCATGTTTGCAAGTACAATGCATCTCCTTCAAGTCTCACTTGTACCTCATATTTATGAGGAATCTAGCAGAGTGTATGTTCCCATAAAAGGGGTTTACATTCATGGAAAGGGTCTCATAGAGCCCCTTAAGTGTTCTTATAATAAGTGAGAAAAATAAACCATTCCCTGCACATTTATGGATTTTCTCCAGTGTGAACTCTGTGGTGTTTAGTGAGGTGAGACCTTCGACTGAAATGCTTCCCACATTCACTACACTCGTATGGCTTTTCTCCAGTGTGAACTCTGTGATGTCTAGTTAGGTCAGCCCTTTCACTGAAATGATTCCCACATTCACTACACACAAATGGCTTTTCTCCAGTGTGAACTCTGTGGTGTCTAGTGAGGTGAGAGCTTTCACTGAAATTCTTCCCACATTCACTACACTCATATGGCTTTTCTCCAGTGTGAACTCTGTGGTGTTTAGTGAGGTGAGACCTTACACTGAAATGCTTCCCACATTCACTACACTCATATGGCTTTTCTCCAGTGTGAACTCTGTGGTGTACAGTGAGGGAAGCCCTTCCACTGAAATGCTTCCCACATTCACTACACTCATATGGCTTTTCTCCAGTGTGAACTCTATGGTGTCTAGTGAATTCAGACCTTTGACTGAAGGACTTCCCACAATAACTACATGTATAACAGTGTTTTCTAATGTGAACTCTGTTCTGTTTAATGAGAGCAGGGCTTTCACTGAAGACCTTCCCACAATCAGTACACTCACAGGGCTTTTCTACAGTGTGAACTCTCCCATGTTGTAGGTGGTTAAAGATTTGTCTGAACACTTTCCCACATTTATTAGACTCATTAATCATATCTCCAGAGCAGAGACCTTTCTGATAAGCAACTTTCTGTTTCTGGCTGGCAGCTGTTTCACATTCAACCCACTGGTGATGTCTTTTTCCAATGAGACATTCCTGTGAAATCTCATTGTTACTGTGTGACTCCTCAGTGTTCAGAGTGGCCTGGTGCTGGAAAAGCCCTGAGATGACTGAGGAGTCTACCCCAACCTCAGTACGAGCTCCAGGCATCCCAGAGAAGTAGAACAAGCAAGTTGTCACAAGCGAAGCACTCTCCATATCTTCTTTCCAGGGCTTCTCTCCACAGGCATCCTTCTGCTGCTGGAGAGGGTTTGCACTGAAACACAAGTCTCTCACACATGCATCACTTAAGAACACATTCTTCTCAAAGTATGCCACTTGTAACTCAGTCAGGTGCAAAATATCTTTTAACACTGAGAAGCACGGCTTACAAAGATGGGTCGTGTGGGTGGCTGCAGCTGCCTTGGAAGCCCTGACTTGAGAATCTCCTACAGATACACTGTGCTCAGAATAGGCATCCACATCATCCATTTTATGCCAAGGACCTGAAAACAGAGGAATGATGCGGAAATGAATGGTAACTGTGGTGACAGAAGGAAGTCCCATTATAAAACTGTGTTGCACATAATACATTGGTCTCATGCAATTGGCTGAAAATAAAACACCTGACAGAAGAACTAATAAGATGCAACTGTGAAGTTCTTGACCACTGAAGCTCACAAAACAAGAGAGACTTCAACAGAAATAGAGCAAAAACATGGCAAGCACCACATGGAAGAGAAGCAGACTGTCCAGCTCATTCTGCTGCTAACAGCATTCAGTAGATCTCCTCTGCTGGTGACATGGGCAAGCTGTGCAGAAGGTTGGTTACATCTCATTCCAAGTAAAATTCAATAAACAAGTGGCTGGTGTTTGAGGGGTATTTAAGCATGTATGTGCTCCTTATAACATATGCATAGGTCCATGTTGTAGTATACTGCAGAAAGAGATGTGCAGAGGAATAGGTGATGTAAAATGGACACAAAGGCGAAAGTAGACAATGCTAGGAAGTCACCGATGAAATGACAAGTCAGCAAAGTGTCAAGTGTGGAGAAGAAAGGTATAAACGAGGTGTGGCCATTGAAACCTGCACCAAACACTGTTATACAGGAGCAGGATCCCGGTATAATTAGAACACCATCCTTACATCATACCTCCCCCCAGTTGCCACTCAGCTGGGCTAAGCATCCTCTAGGACCATCCTGTACGTTCACCCTGGAGAAACCCAGGGTTCTCTCTGTACCTCCTTTTCTAGAAGTATGAACAAACTAAATATTCTGAGTATCAATGAAAAGACAACAGAGGTGAGCAGCCATCACTTGCCCATAGCATTCAGCGTGCAATGGTAACCAGGGAAGGTAATATTACAAACAATAATTGGAGGGTCTTACAAGAACAGCCCCTGGTTCATGTATGTAAAGAAAGTAACTGACACAGGGTCTTTATCGACAGGAAAGGTGCAGAATTGGAAGCCGTGGATCTGGATAGAGTCACCCTCCCTGGAGTGGAAGAGCAGGAGGGACCCATTAAGCGGTCTGTAAGACTGCTGACACCCAGACACTTCCTGCAGTTTCTGAGGCAACTGGTGTCAGGGAGGTTTATGGAGTCTATTGCTCAGGGCTCTTTACACAGCTCAGCACTGGCAGCCACAGTCCATTGGACAAGACAGTGGGGGAAATGAGCTGAGCCCATGGTCTGGCTTTGAGAGAGAGAAAGTGCTAAGTCTGGAGAATAAATAACGAGTGGGCATCACCTCAGGACACTAGGAGAGATGTGAAGGTCTTACCTATGAATGATACAAGTGCAAACAATTCCAGCATCACATCACAGTACAGATGTCTCTGAGCCTCGTCAAGGATCTCCCACTCCTCCTGAGAGAAGGCAATGGCCACATCCTCAAAGTTCATATCCTGTCATAATGGGCACAGAACATCCCATGATAAGATTCTCTCTTGAGATTCCAAGTTTGTCATATTACCCACCCTGCACATGCATATGCTCCCCTACTCCCCACATCAGAGAAGAAAGCAGCCCTTGGTCCCATTAAAGTCAATCCCTCCTTATATTCTTACTGATGCTGTGTGTTCCCACAACAATAAAGGCAGATGAACAGATACAAGTTACCTGTGCTCTCATCCTCAAATAGGAGTCACACTGCCCCCTTTCAATAATAGTTGGTGTCAGGAACATAGGGTAGGAGGAGATGTTGCACATAATGGGAATGTGATGGATTTGACTCTGATCTTGTCAGGCAATACCCATGTTGTCCTCCAAATTGTCCCTCCAAGACACCAAACGACATGGTAATGCCCATTACACTTCTGACTCCAATCCCAGTTTGCTGAGGCCATCACTCTGCATTACCTGCTGCCCATAGTTCTGTGATCCACACTTGTCTCACCCAGCTTCATTCCAAAAGGCACAACTTCACTGGTAACACAAATGAGCCATCACAAGGACAGGGTGTTTTTTAATCAGCTTCCTTCCCCAAATTCTAGTTCACCAACTATGTAATACATTTCTCTCTAACCCTTCTCGCTTCTCCTTTCCCCATGCCGGTGTGGATTTTTAAATGCAGGTGACACTGATGTATGCTATCTCATTCCTAGTGTTCACTGGGTCAGCCCTCAACAAGAAATGGCAGGTGGGCACATATATGGCCTCTAAGCTCTATATCTGTCATGTAGCATCACAGCAACCCATCCTGTTAGAAATTATCCTAAAATTCCCCATATCATGCCATAAAGACAGCATCAGAGATGGACTCCCTTTTCATTCATTTGTACGTCCTTGTTAGTGTCCGGCCGCTTTGCTTTTAGTCCCAGGGACCACACTGATGTCATCATCCCCTGTGTGTGATTGTGCCGCTCAGCCCCGGTTCCCCACCTGCCACACTCCCATAGAGGGCACCTCCCATACTGTTCTCTGGGTCACTGCATGCTCTGCCCTCAAGAGAACCTTGGCTGCTTGTCCTCACAGGTCCCTAGGCTGTGCTGGTGTTCAGATGTGTGTGTACTGACTAGGTAATTAAAACATATATATTGATTACAAAGAGAGAGATATGGGGATATGCTATATATATATATATATATATATATATATATGCACAATAATAAAAAAGTAATAAGCTAATTCAACTGGGAGACCTTCCGGATATCCTTCTGGATAAAACCTGGGGCTTGGCTGTCCTGTAAACCACCCCCATACGACCCTCAGCCCTTTGCCCAAGCCGGCCATACTCCCCAGCAGGTCCCCTCACTCCGATGGTGGCGTGGCCAGCCTGCAAGTAGCCCTCAGCCCCTCACCCACGCTGGCAATGCCCTCAATTGGGGTCCCTCAACCCGATGGGGGCATGGCTGGCCTGTATACTACTCCAGTTCCTCACCCAGGCAGGCACCGCTCCCAGTGGGGATCCTCACCCCGATGGGGGCATGGCCGGCATGCGAACTGCCCCAGGCCCCTCACCCAGGCCAGCCCCGCCCCCGCAAGGGGACCCCCACCCTGATCAGGGACTCCCTTCAGGGCACACCAACCGGCCCCCACCTGTGCACCAGACCTCTATCTATACTAACAAAAAGGTACTATGCTAATTAGACTGGGAAATATGCTGGATGTCCTTCAGGACAAAGCCATGGTGGCGGGGCCAAGGTAGAGGCAGTTAGGGGTGATCAGGCCAGGAGGGTTGGGCATTTGGGGTGATCAGGCAGGCGGGGGGGCCAGTTGGAGGTCCAGGCCAGGAGGGGGGTAGTTAGGGGCGAGCAGGCTGGCGGGAGGACAGGTGGGGGCGATCAGACCAGCAAGGTGGTCAGTAGGGGGCGAGAAGGCCAGCGGCGTGGGGCATTTGGGCACGAGCAGGCTAGCATCAGAATGGTTAGGGGCGATCAGGCAGGCAGGTAGGTGACCGGTTAGGAGCCAGCGGTCCTGGATTGTGAGGGATGTCCGACTGACATCCCCTAAGGGGTCCTAGATTAGAGAGGGTGCAGGCCAGGCTGAGGAACACCCCCTACCTCCAGTGCATGAAACTCATGCACTGGTCCACTAATACACACACACAAACGCAGACACACTGGTCCACTAACACACACACACACACACACACACACACACACACACACACTGAGTGGCCAGTTTATTATGATCTCTGAACACATAATAATCTGGCCACTCAGTGTATATCATACACAAAAAAAGGCTAATATGTAAATTGTCCCCTTGAACTGGAGTTCGACCAGCAGTCAGGCCAGCCAACCACCATGTCCCCACCCCCTGGCCAGGCTGGCCAGACCCCACCCATCCCCTATGCACGAATTCATAATTCATGCACCGGGCCTCTAATACACACACACACACACACAAACACACAATGTGTGGCCTGATTATTATGCGTTCAGAGGTCATAATAATCTGGCCACTCAGTATATCTTACCTAATAATAGACATATTAATTGACCTACCTTCGCTACACCCACAGCCAATCAGAGTGAGTATGCAAAATAAAGTAAAAACATGGCGGCAGCCCCCCCCCCCCCCCCCAGCCGCTCCTGGCCTGTGAAATTTGGAGAAGTCAGGTGTCAGCGCCTGAGGCTGGCTGCAGCCAGAAACCAAGAAGCTGCCTGCCCCGTGATCCCAGGCTGCAGCCAGCCTCAGAAGCCTCACGTCCGCATGCCCCATGTCCTGGGGGAGACTGAGAAACGGGCCCCAGCACCTGAGCTGGGTGCGGCCCGGGAGACAAAGAAGCCGCCTGCCCCGGGATCCGAGGCTACAGCCAGCTGGAGAAGCTGCCCACTCCATGTCCACCCGCCTCACATCCTGCGGGAGACTGAGAAACCAGCCCCAGCGCCTGAGGCTGGCTGCAGCCACAGAGACCAAGAAGCCGCCTGCCCTATGATCCCAGGCCGAAGCCAGCCGAAGTCGCCTACACTGCATCCGAGGGAAGATGGAGAAGCTGTCTACCTGTGGTCCAGGCGCCAGCACCTGAAGCTGGCTACAGCCTGGTAGACGGAGCAACCGCCCACCCCGCAGTCCCGGGCACCAGTACCTGCGGCTGGCTTTGGCCTGGGAGACGTAGAAGCCGCCCACCCCGCAGTCCCGGGCACCAGTACCTACGGCTAGCTTTGGCCTGGTAGACGAGAAGCCGCCCACCCCACGGTCCTGGGCACCAGTACCTCTGGCTGGCTGTGGCCTGGGTGACGGAGAAGTCGCCTACCCTGCGGTCCTTGGCGCTAGCACTTGCGGCTGCAGCACAAGCGAAGCCACCTATCCACCATCCCCTGAGGCTGCATTCAGCCTGGGCGTCTATGGTGACCAGAGGGAGGGAAGCCCGGATTCCGGGTGCCTGTGGTCGGCTGGAGAAGGGAATCCTGGGTACCGGGTGTGGGCTGAGGCAGAGATGTTAGTGGCAATCAAGCCAGCAGGGGAGCAGTTAGGCTGGCAGGCAGAAGCAGTTAGGGGCAATCAGGCAGGCAGACGAGCTGTTAGGAGCCATTAGTTCTGAATTGTGAGAGGGATTTCGAACTGCAGGTTATCCCACGAGGGTTCCCAGATTGCAGAGGGTGCAGGCCAGGCTGAGGAACACCCTCCCTGTCGCCCCCCGTGCACGAATTTCTTGCACTGGGCCCCTAGTATACTAATAAAAGAGTAATATGCTAATACAACCTGGAGACCATTCGGATGTCCTTCTGGACAAAGCTGGGGATTTGGCTGGCCTGCAAGCAATGCACAAACGGCCCTCAGCCCCTGGCTCAGGCCGACCACACCCCCCAGCAGGTACCCACAACGCAATGGGGGCGTGACCAGCCTGCAATTGCCCACAGCCCCTAGCCCAGACCGGCCATGGCCACCATCTTAGAACCTTACCCCGATGGGGGCGTGGCTGGCCTGCATACTGCCCCAGTTCCCCACCCAGGCTGGCATCACCCCAAGTGGGGACCCCAACCCCAATGTGGACATGACCAGCTTACAAACCACCCCAGACCCCTCACCTAGGCCATCCCCGCTCCCCAAGTGGACCCCTACCCTAAACCAGGGCCTCCTTCAGCGCAGACCAGCCGGCCCTCACCCATGCACCAAGCCCCTATCTATACTAATAAAAAGGTAGTATGCTAATTAGACCAGGAGACATTCCGGACATCCTTCTAGACAAGGCCATGGTGGCGGGGCTAAGACAGAGGTGATTAGGGGTGATCAGGCCAGGAGGAAAGGACATTTGCAGGTGATCAGGCCAGCAAGGGGGGCCAGTTGGGGGCGAGTAGGCTGGAGGCTGGGGGCAGTTGGGGGCAAGCAGGCTGGCAGGGGGATAGTTGGGGGCAATCAGGGGGACAGTTGGGGGCAAGCAGGCCAGCAGGGGGGGAAGTTGGGTGTGAGCAGCCTGGCGGGGGGGGGGGCATTTGGGGGTGAACAGGCTAGCAAGGGGGGCCAGTTGAGGACGAAAAGGCCAGCGGGACGGGATAGTTGGGAGCAGCAGGTCAGCAAGCAGAGTGGTTAGGGACAATCAGGCAAGCAGGCAGGTGAGCGATTAGGAGCCAACAGTCCTGGATTGCAAGAGGGATATCCTACTGCCGGTTTAGGCCTGATCCCACAGGGGATCCCAGATTGGAGAGGGTGCAGGCCAGGCTGAGGGACATTCCCCCCCCCGCCCCCAAGCACGAAATGCATGCACTGGGCCACTAGTATATATATATATATACACACTGAGTAGCCAGGTAATTATGATCTCTGAATGCATAATAATCTGGCCACTCAGTATATATCCTATATAATAAAAGGTTAATATGCAAATTGTCACTTCGACCAGGAGTTCAACCAGCAGGCAGGCTGGCCAACTGCCCATGTCCCCTCCTCCTGGTCAGGCTGGCCGGACCCCACCCATGAATGAATTCATGCACCAGGGGTCTTATATATATACACACTGAGTGGCCAGATTATTATGCATTCAGAGATCATAATAATCTGTCCACTGTGCGTGAGTGTGTGTGTGTGTGTGTGTGTGTGTGTATGTATAGAGAGAGAGCGAGAGAGAGAGTGAGAGAGATCTATTTTTTGTTCCATTAATTTTATACATTGTTGTAATTGATATATATATATAGTAGGACTTTGGGTTACGTCGGAGATCTGTTCCTATGGCGCAACATAATGCAATTTTCGCTGTAAGTCAAAACCCACCTACATAAGCACCTACATCACTCACATGGCACACATACACAGCAGAAATGAAGTGAAACAGTAAAAAAAATTTAAAAGAAAAATAACAATTCCTGACCTTTACTTATCTTACCTAATAATAGACAAACATGTCAATTGACCGTACCTTCGATACTCCCAGAGCCAATCAGAATGAGTATGCAAATTAACCCAACTAAGATGGCAGCTAATTTGCATAAGTAGGTACCCAGCAGCCTTCATCCGGGAACAGGGAACATCCTCAGCACCCAGAGCGAGAGGGAGCCAGCAATCAGAGCCAGCGGGAGCCAGTGATCAGAGCGAGAGGGAGCCAGAAATCTGAGCGAGAGGGAGCCAGCTATCAGAGCGAGAGGGAGCCAGCCATTAGAGCGAGAGGGAGCCAGCCATTAGAGCGAGAGGGAGCCAGCAATCAGAGAGGGAGCCAGTGATCAGAGCCAGCTATCGAAGCGAGAGGGAGCCAGTGACCGGAGAGAGAGGGAGCCAGCCATCAGAGCCAGCTATCAGAGCCAGCCATCAGAGCCAGCCATCAGAGCCAGCTATCGGAGCAAGAGGGAGCCAGTGACTGGAGAGAGAGGGAGCCAGACATCAGAGGGAGAGGGAGCCAGCAATCAGAGAGAGACGGAGCCAGTGATCAGAGTGAGCTATCGAAGCGAGAGCGAGCCAGTCATCGGAGCGAGAGGGAGCCAGTGATCGGAGAGAGAGGGAGCCAGTGATCGGAGAGATAGGGAGCCAGCCATCAGAGCAAGAGGGAGCCAGCAATCAGAGAGAGAGAGAGAGAGCCAGTGATCAGAGCCAATGGTTGCCAGCGATCAGAGGGAGAGGGAGCCAGCCATAAGAGGGAGAACGAGCCAGCCATAGGAGGGAGAGGGAGCCAGCATCGGAGGGAGAGCAAGCCAGCCTAGGAGAGAGAGGGAGTCAGTGATCGAAGTGAGATGGAGACAGCAATCGGAGAGAGAGGGAGCCAGCCATTGGAGAGAGAGGGAACCAGTCATTGGAGGGATAGGGAGCCAGCTATCGGAGGGAGAGGGAGCCAGCCATCGGAGGGAGAGGAAGCCAGAGATTGGAGCGAGAGGGAACAAGTGATCAGAGTGAAAGGGAGCCAGTGATTGGAGGGAGCTGGAGGGCCCCATAGGCTTTAGGCATGGGCAGGGGCAGAGCCAGTGATTGGAGGGTGCTGGAGGGCACCTGCCCAGGCCCAAGACTTTATGTCTTAGAGCAGGGGCAGAGCCGGAGATCGGTGTGAACTGAGTTTCTAATCTACTTGATATATGTACCTTTTCTGATTGCTCATAGGCTAAGCTCCCTGTATGCCACTGGTAATATTCTTAGTAACTTGAGTAATAAGAATCCAAAAAGGGGATCTAGGGTTTTTCCACTATACTCCTGGAAAAAAAAAAAAAAAAGGTCTGCTGCTGGAGGGCTAAGAAATGTCATATCCTGCCCTAGCTGGATTGGCTCAGTGAATAATGCATTGGCTTACCAACAGTAGGGTCTGGGTTCCATTCTGATCAAGGGCATGTACCTAGGTTGCAGGCTCCTCCCTGGCCAGGGCCCAGGTCAGGGCTCATGCAGGAGGCAACCAATCAAAGTTTTCCTTTCAGTTTGATGTTTCTCTCTGTCTCTCCCTTTGTCTTCCACATTCTCTAAAAATCAATGGAAACATATCCTTAGGTGAGGATAAAAAAAAAAAAAAAAAAAACGAAATGTCATATGCTACGAAAGACACCTCTTGAAAATGCCTAAAGAAAGTTGTCATTTTTTCATGAAGAAGGGACTGGAGTCCATGTTGATGAAAACACCTTGGTGGTTGCATTGGCTGGCTGTGGCTGCAGCAGCGGGGTGATGGGGCTGGTACCTTCCCCTGATCAGCCCAGTTGCCTCCATACAGGGAGCGGACCTAAGCAGATGTAGGACATACTCTGAGTGCTTCCAGTATGTAAGAGGGGACAGGCTTGGCTGAGAGACATCCCATCCCCCAACCCGTGCACGAATTTCGTGCACTGGGCCCCTAGTGGTAAATAAAAAACTAAAAAGCATAAAGCACATATGTACATATAAGGGAAAATACTGGATTATACTTACCTTTATTACTGTTGTTGGCTTGTACACTGAACGTTGCAAAGTGGGGAAAGACAGGCTTACACTAGGCTGCTGTGGAGAGGAGGTTTGAGAGGCAGAACCTGCAAAAGATGCATGTGATACTGGGTCAGGTGAGTCCGGAGAGGCAGAACCTGCAGAAGGTGCTGGAGATCCTGGGTCAGGTGAGTCTGGAGAGACAGAACCTGCAGATGGTGCTGGAGATCCTGGGTCAGGTGAGTCCGGAGAGGCAGAACCTGCAGAAGGTGCTGGAGATCCTTGGTCAGGTGAGTCTGGAGAGGCAGAACCTGCAGAAGGTGCTGGAGATACTGGGTCAGGTGAGTCTGGAGAGGCAGAACCTGCAGAAGGTGCTGGAGATCCTTGGTCAGGTGAGTCTGGAGAGGCAGTACTTCCACAAGGTGCTGGAGAGCCTCGGTCAGGTGAGTCTGGAGAAGCATATGAGGTAGAGGGTATGGGATCTGTTGCAGGCCTCTCCACCTTCTGAAAATAACGTTCGAGGCTAGTCTGGAAGGATACCTTCTTCTTGTCCTCCCAAATCTCCTTGTAACACCCCAGGATATCCATGACCTCTCTGGCAACCTTAGTGTACCTGTCAATTTTAGAGTCCTGAGCCTCAAACCTTGCTAAGGCATCCCCTATCATGGCAAAGGCCCTCGCTAATTCCATGCTTGTAAATCTCCTGGGCTGTGGGGTTGGTGTGTCTTCCTCTTCAATTAACTGCTTTTTCAGTTGAGTGAGGTCCTCGGCAGACAGCTCCTCTCCATGAGATGCCAGCAGCTCTGTGACATCCTCAGCCTCCACCTCCAAATCAAGCTGCTTACTCAACTCAACAACATTCTTGATGACAACCTCAACCGAATCCTCACAGCCATGGAAATCGTTAACAAACTGGGGACACAATTTTTTCCAAACACCATTCAGGTTCGTCTGCTTAACTTCATCCCAAGAATCAGAAATGTTTTTTACAGCAGCAAGAACATGGTAAGATTTCCAAAAGTCATTGAGAGTAAACTCTTTATCCTTCTCCGTTGCCATAAAAGCCATAGCAAGTGTCCTTCGGAGGTAGTAGGCCTTGAAAGAGGCAATGACACCTTGGTCCATAGGCTGTAAAAGGGAGGTGGTGCTAGGTGGAAGGAAAACCACCTTGACATTTGGATGAATGTCATTCAAATCGGCAGGGTGACAAGGGGCATTGTCCAGCACTAGCAACACCTTAAAGGGCAGCCCCCTTGAAGCACAGTAGTCCTTGACTTCTGGCACAAAATGGTTGGTGAACCAGTCCTCAAATACGCTAAGTGTCACCCATGCCTTCTTGTTACGATTTCCAGATGACAGGTAATAGACCCTTCCATATGCCCTTGATTGCCCTTGGATTCTCGGCCAGACACACCAAGGGCTTCAGCTTGAAGTCACCAGCAGCATTAGCCCCAAGTAGCAAAGTCAATCTTTCCTTGCTGGCTTTATGGCCTGATGCTGTCTTCTCCTCCTTGGCAATGTACGTACGTGTAGGCATATGCTTCCAGAACAAGCCTGTCTCATGCACATTAAACACTTGTTGATCACAGTAACCCCCCTCCCTAATTATCTCAGCCAACGCACTAGGAAAATCACCTGCTGCTTTAGCATCATCACTAGCAGCTTCCCCTGGCACCTTAAGATTATGCAAATTAGCACGAGCCTTAAAACGCAAAAACCAACCTTTGCTAGCCACAAACTCTTCCCTTTCACTCCCTTCCCCCTTTTCTTTTTTCAAGGCCTCAAACAATCTTTTAGCCTTCTCCTGAATCAACATCAGGCTAACTGGGATACGCCATTGATACTCCTTATCCAGCCAAAGCACTAATAATCTTTCCATCTCAATAATGAGACTACTATGCTGCTCTGTAACCACAGTTGATTTCATAGGAGGAGATCCTTTCACATGTTCAAGTATACGCTTTTGATCGTTGATGATTGTCGAGACAGTTGTAGGACTTTGGCCAAGCAAACTTTCGATGTTCGTAGGTATTTCGCCCTTTTCCGAGCGTCTTATTGTGTCTACTTTCACTTCCATTGTCATGGCTTTCCTTCTTTTTGTAGCACTGCCATCAGAAGAATCTGCCTTATGCTTAGGAGCCATAAGGACGGGCAAAAAGTGTTCAAAATAACAATACAAACAAAAGAGAGCGAATGAAGCACAATCCAAAACGGCTTATAAACTGTAACTGAATGACAGCGTCTTCCTTGTATAGCGCCGCATGATGCCTTATTCATCGACGCCGCTGGACATCTAGTTCCCTGGTGAACTTCGTGTAAACGCCTTACATCGAATGACAGAACTTTTTTTTTTATAAATAAATTGCAGATGGCGAAGAAACCACAAAACGACGTATGTTGAGTCCGAAGTAACAAGAGGACTGTCTGGAGAGAGAGAGAGACATCTATTTTTTGTTCCATTAATTTTATACATTGTTTGATTAACTCTTATAATTGAAGTGACCAGGGTTCGAACTTGCAACCTTCCGTTATTGAAATTATTCTCTTACCCACTCAGCTATTTGGCCTCGGTCAGACATATCTGACATTTTAAGTAACAACCCAATAATGTACCTGAGAATAGATAGATAGCAAAACCATCATGATGACTTAGATAGTGGTGGAAGGCTAGAATAGCATTCATGGGATTTCAAAAGTGTCCTTTTTCCAAGGAAATATTTAACGTAAGCTATATCACTGTCAGACTCTATTATTGTGTCAATTATTTTATAGGCCGAGAATGAAGCTCTGATAAGGTCAGTAGGAACTGGGTATCAGCAATGCAGGCATGCAGGGAAACACCAAAATGTATTTTTTTTAATGTCCATTTAAATAAATTCTACTTAAATCAGTCTTTAGGAAAGGTTTAATCTTGATGTTTCCCAATAACTTTACTGTTTTATTGTGAAAAGTTTTGAACATATTTGGTGCTATGGAATCACCATATTGAAAATAAAATATAATGATGTACTACTGAAATATATTATCATATCCATGTTCAAAATCATCGTTTTGGCTGTTTGAACCTCAAAAGGATGAGAGTATTTACACCAGGATATTAATAAAGATTACAAACTTCCCATAATCAGTACACGCATATAGCTTTTCTCCAGTGTTAACTCTCTTGTGGATAAGGAGGTGATTATTGCAGGTAACAGATTTCCCACATTCACTACACTCATAAGGTTTTGCACCACTGTGAACTCTCTGGTATTGAGTGAAGTTACTGCGTTGCCTAAAGGACTTCCTACAGTCACTACACTCTTAGGGCTTTTCTCCACTGTGAACTCTGTGGTGTTGGATGAGGGTAAACCTGTGTGTAAATGACTGCCCACAGTCATTATGCTCATGGCTTTTCTCCAGTGTGAACTCTCCTGTGGATAAGGAGGTGATTATTTTGGGTAAAAGCTTTCCCACATTCACTGCACTCCTAAGGTTTTCACCAGTGTGAACTCTCTGGTGTGGAGTGATGGTACTGCTTTGATTGAAGGACATCGTGCAATCACGACACTCATACAGCCTTTCTCCAGTATAGACTTTGTTGTGGAATGAGTTTGGACCTCAGGATGATGGACATCCCATGATCACTACACTCCTAGGGCTTTTCTACAGTGTAAATACTTCTATGATGAATGAGGTTAAAGATTTCTCTGAAAGATTTCCCACATTTTTTACACTTATGATTCACTTCATAAAGGTCATGCTACTGAAGATCACAAAACAAGGAAGACCTCAAACGAAATGACACACACATGGCAAGCACCACATGGAAGAGAAGCAGGATTGTCAGCTCATTCTTCTCCTAACAGTGTTCAGCATGGTTTGCCTGCTGCTGACATGGAAAGCTGTGCTGAAATATGATTATTCTCATTGCAAGTAATCTCTCTCTCTCTCTCTTTCTCTCTCTCTCTCTCTCTCTGAATATCTATCTCTATCTTATCTCTATCTCTATCTCTATCTCTATATCTATATCTATATCTATAGATACATACACAAGGGTAATATGCAAATTGTCCCCTCAGGAGTTCAACCAGGAGAACAATCGCTCGCAATGACGTGCGCTGACCACCAGGGGACGGTGCGGAACATGATAGGTGACCAATGGCAGCAGCAGGGCGCTGAGGGATAGAGGAAAGGAGGAGGAGGGCAGGTGGGGGGAACCATGCCGTGGCAGTACACGTGCAGTGAGGGATGGAGGAGGTGGGGTGGCAGGGAGTCTGACTGGCCCTGATCACTGGGCAGGCCTAGGGACCCCATGAACAAATTTCATGCGCCAGGCCTCTAGTATTCAATAAATTAGTAGCTTGTGTTGAAGAACTATTTAAGCTCGTAGGTACATCTCATAACAGATGTACAGGTCAATGTTAGAGAATACTGAAGACGGAGCAATGCAGAGGAACAGGTGATGCAAAAATGCCACACAGGTGAAGGTAGTCAAAGGCCAGGAGATCACAGGTGAAATGACTAGTCAGCACAGTGTCAAGCATGGCAGAGAAAAGGAAGATATGTGCTATTGCTCATGGTATTTGCGCCTAAACACCGTTGGAAATGAGCAGGTGTTTGGTATGATCTAAACACCACCCTTATACCATATCTCACCCACATGTTCAATTCAACATGGCTAGGCCTCTTCTGAGACAATCTTGCATGTTCACCCTGTAAAATAAATCTGGGTTCATCCTGCATATTTCTCTATACAAATATGTACAGCATAAATATTCCAAGTATTAATGAAATATGACAGAGATGGGCAGCCAGCACTGGCCTAGAGCCATTCGGATTCCAATCGTATTTAAGGAAGGTAATATTACAAACAACGGAAGTGTGATCTTGTAAGAACAGCTCAAGGTTCATGTAAGTAAAGACCATAACCTGACACAGGCAGTCACCAAGGACCTTTGCCTAGAGGAAGGAGGTAGAAATGGAAGCCATGGATCTGGACATACTCACCCTGCCAGGGAGAGGAATAGCAAGTGGGACCCATTAAGCTGTCTGTAAGACTCCTGATCTCAGACACATCCTGCACTGTCTGAGCAATGTTTGTGGAGTCCTTCGCTCAGGGCTCTCCACAGACCTCACCCATGACAGCCACAGCACATCTGACAGGACAGTGGGGGAAATGAGCAGAGCCCATGGTCTGGCTGTAGAAGAGTGAAAGCTACATCAGAGGAATAAAGGAAGAGAGAACATCATCCCAGGACATTGGGAGAATGTGAAGGACTTACCTACAGATGATACAAATGCAAAAACTTCCAGCATCACATCGCAGTACAGAAGTTTCTGAGGGTCACCAAGGAGGCCCGGTTCCTCCTGAGAGAAGAAAATGGCCACATCTTCAACGTTCATATACCATCATAATGGGGACAGTACAGTCCACGATCAGATTCACTCTTAAGGTTCCAACTCTGTCATATTGCCACCCTCCACATCACTCTGCTCTCTCCACTCCACACACCAGAGAAGATACCAGGGCTTCATCTCATGAAAGTCACTGTTATGTTATATTTCTACTGCCAATTTGTCTTCCCACAATAAAGGCAGTTGAGCAGATAGAAGATAACTGACCTTTGGGATTCACATGTACACCACACTTCCTCTTGACAGTAGAGTGGGTGTCAAGAACATAGGGTAGGAAGAGATGTTGGCCATACAGGGAGTATGAGTGATTTGATACTGGTCTTATCAGGCAATACCCTTGTAGTCCCTCAGATTGTTCCTCAAAGACACCAAATACATTGCGTCAAACTTCACCTTTCCAACCACAATCCCAGAGTGCTGAGGCCATAGCTGTGTATTACCTGCTGCACATAGTTCTTTAAACAACACTTCTCTCACACTGCTTCTTTCCCAGAGGCACAACTTCAAAGGTAACACAAATTTGCATTGGCGAGGACAGGTTGTTTCTTAATCACCTTCATTTCCAAATTTATAGATTACCATCTCCATAATCCCTTTCTCTCTTACCCTTCTCCCTTACCCATGCCCATGGAGAATTTCAAGCCTGGGGAACACTGAAGTGTACTCTCATTCCTAACCATCAGTGTGTCACCCCCAACAACAAAAGGCAGGTGCGTACATACATGTCATCCAAGCCCTGAACATGGCAGGTAGCACAAAAACATCACCCTTTCCAGGCATTATCCAAAAAATTACCCTTATTTTATCATCCTGACTCCACCAGAAATGGACTCTCCCTACTTTCACTTTTATGTCAATGGCAGGGTGCTCTGGCCATGAAGTCACACTCCCTCTCCAAGTGCTCATCACTCTTTCTGCCACACCTCTCTCACACCTGCACTGTTACAGTCCCACCACCTATAATCATCTCCTTACCCTCTTACTTATTATTCAGCATGTGTGGTCAAGAGAACACTTGCCAAATTCAAACAGAATCAAGTACTGCCCAGAAACTGACAGTCCACACTCACAGAGGCAGCCTGGAGTCCTGCTCTGAAGGCCTCTCTCCATGACTGTTTTTCCCTTAAATCTAACCTATGAAGAACCACAGTCAGATCTCAGATACTCAGACCTCCACTCCCTTGGTGCTGCAGGGTTCAATGGGGTCAGGCTGAAAGGATGCTGTAAGCAGAGAGGACTCTGGGAGGCGCGGAGGCCCCACCCAGCCTGATGGTGCTTAACAAGCCTCAGACACACCCTGCACAGCAAGGACGGTGCCTCCTAGGCCTCATCCTACTCACCACGATTGGGCTGAAGCCTGTGAGACCTGGAGGAAACTGAAGAGGTCAAAATGCCCACCAAGAGGATGAAGGCGGAAGTCCCGCCCTAACCGGATGCACTGAAACAGTGTCCTGTAGCTCCGCCTATGTTCTCGCATTGTTTTCTGGGTAATGTAGTTTTCTCAAATGCCAAGGGGAGGGCTAGCATCCCAGCCAATGACATCAGTGAATAAAGGTGGTGAGGTTCAGCAAGTGGCACTGGGGAAGGATGATGAAGAAGGGGAAGGAGAAGAAGATGATGATGCATGCACGAATTCATACACTGGGCCTCTCTCTCTCTCTCTCTCTCTCTCTCTCTCTCTCTATATATATATATATATATATATATATATATATAAACTTGTTTTAAATCAATTACACATATATCAAACTTTATAAATGTTTAAAACTTACGTTTCCAATAATTCAGCTGTTTAATTATGAACGTCCTTGAGCACATTCATTGCTACTGTATCAGTATGCTAAAAATCTATTTATATGAAAGGCTAAGCAACCGCCCAACTACCTGACAGGTAGCTATGACCTGCATTGACCACCGGGAGCAGACGCTCAACACAGGAGCTGCCCAATGAGTTTTTACCTGACAGCACTGGTTCACTTGTAATGCACCCAGAACCAGAGAGGAGGGAGCGTGATTCTGGGTTGTGTCACCCAAGAACTGCCCTCTCGAAATCCAGGACACCCAGGGCGATGTCGGAGAGCCTGTTTCAGTCCAATCTCCACAGGCCAGGCCCTTGTTTTGAAAGGGAGAAGGACAGAAACAGCAATCATATACCTCCTGCACGGCCACTCCAGGGGATTCAGGAAGGCATGTGCCCTGCCCTGGTATCAAACCAGTGGCTGAGGGACTCCACCCATTACACAGATGTCCTTCAAGCCTCGGCACCACCAGCCAAGGAGGGAATGTGAGAGGTTGGCACTAGGGAGTGTGGGGCCGATCTCACCAAGTCCCGCCCCACCAGACACTTCCGAATTAATTTAATTTCAATGTGCACGCATCCATGTATCTGGTCACTAGCAAAATATAATGATGCACTACTGAAATACCTTATGTCCACAGTTCCCCAGATATTAAAATATGACACATTCACTGACACTGGAACAGTTTGGTAAGTGACACATACACCTGTAGAAAGAACTCAACACAATATTCCTAACTGTTTTATTTATAAAACCCCAAACATAGAATTCACTGAAACCATAGGCAGCTCAATAGTTAAAGTGGTTACCCATAGAATACAATATTTCCTGGAAATAAATATTTACATAAACATTAGTGTCGAATCTCAAAATATCTGTGTCGCACGAAGGAAGTTAGTGTTTCTTAAAGAGAATACACCTTTTAGTACCAATAACATTATGAAAAATGTGAACTACTCTATTGTACAGGAAGGTAAATCAATACCGCGTGGAGGGCTGGGAGGCAGAAACATTACAAAAGGACTGGAGGTAAATACAGGGTGTGGCAAAGTAGGTTTAACGTTGTTGCTACTGAAAATAATACAAGAATTAATAAAGAAGAACACAAAATATAAACTCTCCATGGCCACTGTGCCTCATTTTCTTGGGCGTGATCACATTAATGGAAAGCCACTAGTTTGATTCCAGGTCAGGGCACAGGCCCAGGTAGTGGGCTGGATCGCCAGAGTTGGGCATGCAGGAGGCAGCTGATCAATGATTCTCTCTCATTGATCTCTCTCCCTTTCTCTCTCTCTGAAATCATAAAAGTATATCATTAAAAAACAAACTATTGCCATCAAATTGACTAGGAATGCTGACTACATACAAAAGACATCCTGGGACAGATTGCAGGGTGATCCTTCCTCTACCTTTGACTTCTTGCCTGTTGAGCAACTACATTATGTGAACAACCTAGAGCGGCCAGGGAATACACAACACCATTAGATTATTCTGCCAATGACGTCAGCTACACGAAAGAGTTTTGGAGGTCCTGAGAATGTCTGCACATGAAGGCCACACAAGCCACAGGCCCCAGAACACTCATGACCTTATGTTTAGAAAAGAGGCACTTATCATCTAATTTCCTGCAGGTTTTCCAACTCACTATTGAAACAGTGTTTCTGTCCTCATTGTGGTTCCACCTCAGAGACTAACAACAAATGACTCCAGCCTATGAAATGTCATACTTCCTGGCACATGTCTCCTTTGCAGGACATGGAGAGCAGGTTCCCTAAACATTGCTGAGGCTTATGTAGTACATACTGTGAACAGAGAAGATGATTTATAATGGTCACAGAAGCAGAGCAAAGGTCTCCTCTTCAGACTGACCTTTGCCCTCACCAATAATCGAGGCACTAGGCTGAAAATTAAATGCCCAAAGTCAAGTGACCTTTCTTTTAAGGCCATGGGCCGCAATAAGTAATAAGCCAATATTGGAAAAAAAGTGATTTCCGGACATTATGTTCTCCCTTTCAAACCTCATACACTTTTGGATAAACACAATATCTATTCATCTCTACATGCTGAAAGATCACATTTGTGTTTGCAAATCATCTGTGGCAATGAATAAAACCAGTGCAGAGGCACTAGTGCAGAGGAACAAGTGAAGAGCTGAGCAGTCAGCACTAGGCCAGAGAAACACAGCTTGCTATAGTATTCAGGGAAGAAAATATTAGAAACATCTGAATGAGGGTCTTACAAAAAGAGCACATAGTTCATGTAGGTAAAGACCATAACACGGCACAGGCTGCCACAAAGAACCCTTACCTAGAGAAAGAGGGCAGAAGTTGAAGCCATGCATGTGGACACTGTCAGCCTCCCATGAAAAGAAAGTGAAAGCTGGGACCCATTAAGCTCACTGCAAGACGCCTCACTCCCTGACACTTCCTATACTTTTTGAGGTTACGGGTGTTAGGGTTGTTTGTGGAGTCCTTTGCTCAGGGCTCCCCACCCAGCTCATCCCTGGCAGCCACAGCACTTTTGACAGGACAGTGGGGGACATTAGCAGACACCATGTTCTGCCTGTGGGAGAGAGAAAGCTACGGCTGAGCCATAAAGGAAGAGAGGTCATCACCGCAGGACACTGGGAGAATGTGAAGGTCTTACCTACAGATGACACAAGTGCAAACACTTCCAGCATCACCTCGCAGTACAGAAGTCTCTGAGCCTCATCAAGGAGCCCCCATTCCTCCTGAGAGAAGGCAATGGCCACGTCCTCAAAGTTCACATCCTGTCATATGGGGACAGTACAGCTCATGATCAGAGTCACTCCTAACATTATAAGTCTATCCTACTACCCACCCTCCACACACATCTGCTCTTTCCACTCTACACATCAGAGAAAATACCAGCCCTTCATCCCATGAAACCCACTGTCTTCTTATTTTCCTGCTGATATTTTTCTTCCAACAACAATTAAGGCAGTTGAACAGATAGAAGATACCTGAGCTCTGGACCTCCCATGTACGCCACAGTGCCTATCAATACAGTGGGTGTCCATATATAGGTTAGAGAGATATGTTGGCCATAAAGAGAATGTGAGTGATTTGATACTGTTTTCTCAGGAAATAGCATTGTAGTCCCTCAGATTGTTGCAACAATACACCAAAAACATGGCATCACACTTCACCCTCTTAACCCCAATCCCAATGTGCTGAGGCCATTGCTTTGTACTACCTGCTACACATAGTTCCTTGAACATCATTTCTCTCACACAGCTTCATTCCTAGAGGTACAACTTCAAATAAAATGCAAATATGCTGTAGTGTGGATAAATTATTTCCTAATCATCTTCTTTTCCAAAATTATAGTTCACCACCTCTATAATCTATTTCTCTCTTACCCTTCTTCCTTACCCGTGCCAGTGGAGATTTACAAGCCTGGATAACACTGATTAATGCTATCTCATTCCTTTCAACCAGTGTGTCACAACCAACAACAAAAGACAGGTGGTTAGTTAAATAGCACCTAAGCTCTTAACCTAGAAAGTAGCACCCAAACTCCTCTCTTTACAGGAAATTACCCTAAAATTCTCCTTATTGTTACATCCAGGAACCACCGGAAACAGACTCTTCCTTCATTCACTCTATGTCAATGTCATGGTGTTGTGGCCATGAATTCACTTTCCCTCTCCGAGTGCACATCACTCTTTCTACCACATCTCTCTCAAACCTGCACTTCCACAGGCCCAGCCCCCATACTCATCTTCAGGCCTTTTACTTATTACACAGCATGTGTGGTCAGAGGATGGTTGCCATATTGAATCAGGATCAAGTACTGCCCAGACTCTGATAGTCCACACTCATAGAGGCAGCCTTGAGTCCTGCTACGTAGGCCTCTCCATGACTGTTTTTTTCTTTCAACCTCAACTATGATGAACAACAATCAGGGGAGGAACCAAGATGGCGGCAAAGTTGAACAACTAAACTGCTGCCGCGCACAACAATTTCAAAAACACAACTAAAAGACAAAACATCTACCACCCAGAACCATGGGAAAGCTGGCTGAATGGTAGATTTACACCTAAGAAAGAAAAATAAAGGAGAACAAACGCGGAAAAGCTGAGGTACTGAGGCGCATGAATCGGGCTGGTGGTGGGCGACCGGAAGCGTGGCTTTTTTTCCCAACCCGAAGGGAGACAAGCTCCCAATCACTCTGAAATCGATTTCTGGGGACTCGAAGAGGACCCAGACACCTATGGGGAGAAGCTGGACTCTCCGCCATCAGGTCGGAAAGTGAGAGTGACTTTCTTGCAGAGGTGCGCCCAGCAATCAGTGTTTACTGCACTGGAGCACAGGACGTGGGGACTTGGAAATGCGGCCATCACCGTTTGCCACGCCCTAGCCTAGTGACACCCTGAGACCCCACCCCGCACATTCTACAAACCCGCCCAGGCTCCACACAGTGGCTTTTGCATATAAATGGCCTGCCCTGTGGCAGCTTAACCAAATTAACTGCAGCTCCAGTCAGACTGCTCCAAAACCGCTCAAGTAAAGAGGAGAAAGCTGTAGTTCTTGCTGTAACTCCTGCTGGGTGGCCTCAGACAGTAGCTGACCTGCACCCCATTGGAGATCCAGAAAATGGTAGGTGTGAAACGACACCAGATTTCAACCACTCTCATAAGGGACACATTCAAGAGGCAGACTCAGTGAGCACCAAAGCCCTACTGTGTCTCCAGCACTGCAATTCTTCCGTTATAGACACAGCAGGCCCTCACAACCAATTGGACCGGAGGTCAATTCCTCCCAGTGTACCAACAGCAATCAGGGCTTTTAACTACACCAAGACTTTCCACTCAGCCCACAAAGGGGAGTACCAAGAGCGACCACCTAGGGTGATTGGGGAAGCTGAGCTACCGGCCCCTATAGGGCACTGACCACACAAAGCCACTGCATCAACACAGGGAGGAAGACAAAATGTGGAGACATCGAAGTATGTCACAAGTAGGAGAGATAGATGAAAGCAAACTAATGGACAACACAGTGTTCAGAACCATATTTATAAGGTTACTCAAGAATCTTCTAAAAACCGCTGAGAAACTTGAAGAGACCTTCAAGGACCTAAATGAGAATACCAAAAAAATGGAAAAGGACCAGTCAGAAATTATGCATACACTGTCTGAAATAAAGAATATACAGAGTAGACCACCGCACGCGAAGAGTCAAACCAAAGATCAGGAATAGGAGTAAGAAAAAAACACCCAACCAGAGAGGCGGAAAGAAAGAAGAATCCAAAAGTGTGAGGATAGCATAAGGAGCCTCCGGGATGGCTTTAAGCGTACCAATATCCGAATTTTTGGGGTGCCAGAAGAGAGAGAGCAAGATACTGAAAACCTATTTGAAGAAATAATGACAGAAAACTTCCCCCACCTGGTGAAAGAAATAGACTTACAAGTTCAGGAAGCGCACAGAACCCCAAACAAGAGGAATCCAAAGAGGACCACACCAAGACACATCATAATTAAAATGCCAAGAGCAAAAGACAAAGAGAGAATCTTACAAGCAGCAGGAGAAAAACAGTTAGTTACCTACAAGGGAGCACCCATACAACTGTCAGCTGATTTCTCAACAGAAACTATGCAGGCCAGACAGGAATGGCAAGAAATATTCAAAGTGATGAATAGCAAGAACCTACAACCAAGACTACCCTACCCAGCAACGTTATCATTCAGAATTGAAGGGCAGATAAAGAGCTTCACAGATAAGAAAAAGCTAAAGGAGTTCATCACCACCAAACCAGTATTATATGAAATGCTGAAAGGTATTCTTTAAAAAGAGGAAAAACATTTACCATCGCACCAAAAAAATTAAGATACCTAGGAATAAACTTAACTAAGGAGGTAAAAGACCTATACACGGAAAACTACAGGACACTGAAAAAAGAGATAGAGGAAGACGTAAACAGATGGAAGAACATACCATGTTCATGGATTGGTAGAATCAACATCATTAAAATGTCCATACTACCCAAAGCAATCTATAGATTCAATGCACTCCTCATTAAAATACCAACGGCATATTTCACAGACCTTGAAAGAACTCTCCAAAAATTCATCTGGAATAAAAAAAGACCCCGAATAGCCACAGCAATCCTGAGAAAGAAGAATAAAGTAGGAGGGATCTCAATACCAGATTTCAAGCTGTATTACAAAGCCACTGTTCTCAAAACAGCCTGGTACTGGCACAAGAACAGACATATAGATCAATGGAACAGAATAGAGAATCCAGATATTGACCCAAACCACTATGCTCAATTAATATTTGACAAAGGAGGCATGAACATACAATGGAATAAAGACAGTCTCTTCAATAAATGGTGTTGGGAAAATTGGACAGATACATGCAAAAAAATGAAGGTAGATCACCAACTTACGCCATACACAAAAATAAACTCAAAATGGATACAGGACTTAAACATAAGACGGGAAACCATAAAAATACTAGAGGAATCCACAGGCAGCAAAATCTCAGACATGTGCCAAAAGAACTTCTTCACCGATACTTCCCCTAGGGCAATGGAAGCTAAAGAGAAAATTAACAAATGGGACTACAGCAAAATAAAAAGCTTTTTTATAGCAAAAGAAACTATCAACAAAACAACAAGAAAGCCCACTGCATGGGAGAACATATTTGCAAATGGCATCACTGATAAAGGTTTAATCTCCAACATCTATAGGCAGCTTATACAACTCAATAAAAGGAAGATAAATGATCCAATAAAAAAATGGGCAACGGACCTAAATAGAATCTTTTCCAAAGAAGACAGAAGGAAGGCCAAGAGACACATGAAAACATGCTCAACGTCACTAATTATCCGAGAGATGCAAATCAAAACAACAATGCGGTACCATCTCACACCTGTCAGAATGGCTATCATCAACAAATCAACAAACGACAAGTGTTGGCGAGGATGCGGAGAAAAAGGAACCCTCGTGCACTGCTGGTGGGAATGCAGACTGGTGCAGCCACTGTGGAGAACAGTATGGAGTTTCCTCAAAAAAACTGAAAATGGAACTCCCATTTGACCCAGTAATCCCACTCCTAGGAATATATCCTAAGAAACTGGGAACACCAATAAGAAAGGATATATGCACCCCTATGTTCATAGCAGCACAATTTACAATAGCTAAGATCTGGAAACAGCCTAGGTGCCCATCAGCAGATGACTGGATCAGAAAACTATGGTACATCTATGCAATGGAATATTATGCTGCCATAAAAAAGAAGGAATTCTTACCATTTGCAGCAACCTGGATGGAATTGGAGAACATTATGTTAAGTGAAATAAGCCAGTCAATGAAAGAAAAATACCACATGATCTCACTCATTTATGGATAATAAAGAACATTAAAAACTTGAACATAAAGATAGATACAGAGGCAGTAAAGCATCAAACAGCCTGTCAAATTACAGCAGGAAGGTTAGGGAGAGGTGGGGAAGATAAGAGATCAATCAAAGGACTTGTATGCATGCATATAAGCATAACCAATGGACGCAAAACTCTGGGGGGTGAGGGCATATATGTGAGTGGGGGGGGCAATGGTAAGATATGTACACATATAATACCTTAATAAAAAAATTGGAAAAAAATTTTAAAAAAAGAGGAAAAAGAAGAAAAAAGTAAAGATAAAAATTATGAACAACAAATACACATCTATCAACAAGTGATTCTAAAAATCAAGTGAATTAAAAATCTGAGGAACAGAATAAACTGGTGAACATAATAGAATCAGAGGCATAGAATGGGAGTGGATTGATAATTCTCAGGGGGAAAGGGGTGTCTGTGTGGGGGGTATGGGAAGAGACTGGATAAAAATTATACACCTATGGATAAGGACAATGGAGGGGAGGGAACCGGGTGATGGGGAGATATGGGGGGAAAAAAGGAGAAACAATTGTAATAATCTGAACAATAAAGATTTATTAAAAAAATAAAATAAAATAAATAAAAATTTAAAAAAATAATAAAATGCCAAGGGCAAAAGACAAAGAGAGAATCTTACAAGCAGCAAGAGAAAAACAGTTACCTACAAGGGAGCACCCATATGATTGTCAGCTGATTTCTCAACAGAAACTATGCAGGCCAGACGGGAGTGGTAAGAAATATTCAAAGTGATGAATACCAAGAACCTACAACTAAGACTACTCTACCAGTAGAGTTATCATTCAGAATTGAAGAGCAGATAAAGAGCTTCACAGATAAGAAAAAGCTAAAGGAATTCATCACCACCAAACCAGTATTATATGAAATGCTGAAAGGTATTATTTAAAAAGGGGAAAAGGAAGAAAAAAGTAAAGATAAAAATTATGAACAACAAATACATACCTATCAACAAGTGAATCTAAAAGTCAAGTGAGTTAAAAATCTGAAGAACAGAATAAACTAGTGAACATAATAGAATCAGAAGCATAGAATCGGAGTGGATTAATAATTCTCAGGGGGAAAGGGGTGTCTGTGTGGGGGGTACGGGAAGAGACTGGACAAAATCATACACTTATGGATAAGGACAGCGGGGGGGAGGTTAGGGCAGAAGGGAGGGTGGGAACCGGGTGGAGAAGAGATATGGGGGGGGGGGGGAGAAACAATTCTAATAATCTGAACAATAAAGGTTTATTAAAATTCAAAAAAAATAAGAGGAAAAAAAAGAACAACAATCAGATCTCAGATATCCATAGCCCACCTCCTCTTATGATTCACTTCATATCCCTTCACTACTCACAGCCAACATCTCTCACTTAACCTTCACTCAAGTCCCAGGCCTGATGGCCCTCTGCACCATGCCCAGTGAGTCTCATAGATGACCACTCACACCTCCTAGCTAATCCACAACACTGACTACAGCTCCCCACAGCCAGGCCACACCAAGAGTCACAAGAAAATCCTGGTGAGAGTTTAGAAAAGTTGATACGTACCAGCCTCAGTCTCATCTTGTTTAAATTACTCTTTGACCTCCACTAATCTCAGGTACACTCACCTTTTAAAGGCTTTGGCCACTGCTAAGCGATTATCTCTCCCCCACACTCTACAGGACAACTTCTGTCCCTAAGCTGTGTTGTGACACCCCCTTCTCACAAACAGTGGCCCCAGAAAAAAGCCATTCCTCAGGCTCACACTGTCCCTTCTGACTACTACTACCATTACCAATCTGACCATGATCCCCTGTATTAAAGTGATATACTGTCCTAGATGATGTGTCTCATTTTGTTGAGCATAGACCCATGCACTGGTGTGAGGTCACATGCCTGGGTTGTGGGCTGGATCCACAGTAGAGATTGTGCAGGTGGCAACCAATCCCTATTTTTTTCTCATCCCTGTTGCTCTGTCTCTCTCGCCTTCCCCCCTCCCCATCCTTTCTACATCTAAAATCAATAAATATATAGATGTATTTTAAAAAACAAACCTGCAGGTTCCTGATTCGGCTCCCTCTTCTCTCCAAGCCTTTGCACATTCTGGAACCTGTGTCTGAAGGACCTCGCACTGATTACACTGGTTGCCAAAAACAAGGTCCACTTCATGAAGCCCTCCTCCTGGCCTTAGGAGTCTGGGCTCAGTGTCTGTTCAAAGTCCCCAAGTCCCCGGGATACAAGAGCGGCTGACAGACCCAGGACTCTACTATCTCAGAGGCCACAAGAGGGTGAGGCCCTGAAATAAGCTCCACAAACCCGTGCACCTGATCGATTCTGCATTTGCAGGAGTTTCTGGAAAGATAATGGTCTGTTGGGAGCCTGGCAACCACCAGGCTCTATGGGCTCAGAATGCACTGTACCCCTTGCCCAGCCCGGAGGCCAGGTGCCCTCCAGATGCCTGTGTGATCTCAGGGCTCAGTCCTCAGTGCTCACTCCTGCCAGTTCCGTCGTCATTTACAGGACCTCCCCTTCCTGTCCGCAACCGCTGTCCTCTGTCTTCTAGTCTGTTCTTCCTCTGAGCAACGTTAGGGAAAGTTAGAAAATGTCCCTCTTTTTTTTCACAACCATCGATGGTCAAGCATTCTGAGAATGAAAGTAAAACTCCTCACCAAAACCACACCTCACCTCTTTGTTACCTTTAGATCCCAAACAGGCCCGGGTTTCCGAATCCTCCCAGCTCAGTGTCACCATCACGTCCTCACAAGGCGGCACTGCAGCCTTCCACCCTCTTCCCCATCACCCACGTGTCACCCACCAGGGACTCACCATTCTGGACGCTGGGACCTGGGCGGCAGGACCTGAGCGTCGCCGGTCCCCAGGCCGGAGGGTTCAGTGGGGTCAGGCTGCGGGAACGCTGTGAGCAGAGAGGATCCGGGAGGCACGGGGACCCCGATCTCGGTCTGTTGGGGCTCCAGGAGCCTCAGACACACCCTGCACCGCAGGCAGCGGCCTCCCAGGCCTCCTCCTACTCAGTCCAGTGCCCTGAAGCCTGTGACTCTGTAAACAAAGACCTAAGAGGTTAAAATGACCACCTGGAGGAAGAAGGCGGAAGTCCCGCCCTAACCGGATGCGCAGACACCAAAATGCCCTTTAGCTCCACCCACACTGGTGCAGTGCCTGCTGGGTAATGTAGTTTTCTCAACAGCTGAGCAGGGCTAGAAACCCAGCCATGGAGTTAGGTAAATAAAAGTGTTGTGGCAGAGTGAGTGATGGCTGGGGAGGGACAAGATGCGTCCACAGGCTTGGTGAACTGCAAAAGACGGACAGATCTCCTAGGGCAGTGGTTCCCAACCTTCCTAATGCCGCGACCCTTTAATACAGTTCCTCACGTTGTGGTGACCCCCAACCATAAAATTATTTTCGTTGCTACTTCGTAATTGTAATTTTGCTACTGTTAATGAATCGTAATATAAATATCTGTGTTTTCCGATGGTCTTAGGCTCTACAGAGTCGTCTAAGACTATCGGAAAACATGACCGTGCCCAGACATAACCAGCCTAGAACAGCTCTGCCTCAGGTTCGCCTAAAGTATGTGAGGTCTTGACTTCATGCAGAAATGATTTCACACCATGAGTGCAGAATATTTTGAGGGTACATTTATTAAAGCTGAGGGTGATGAAAGAAAGTAGATTTCTTAGCTGCTGAACTATCTGCCTACTGTTTAAATCATTAATTCATTTTAAAAATTGGCAACATTTTCTGACCAGACTTTTCAACCAAAGAGATAAAGGCGGTGTAAATAAATGCATAAAAAAATGCTCACCTTGCCGAAACCGGTTTGGCTCAGTGGATAGAGCGTCAGCCTGTGGACTGAAGGGTCCCAGGTTCGATTCCGGTCAAGGGCATGTACCTTGGTTGCAGGCACATCCCCGGTAGGGGGTGTGCAGGAGGCAGCTGGTCCATGTTTCTCTCTCATCGATGTTTCTAGCTCTCTGTCCCTCTCCCTTCCTCTCTGTAAAAAAAAAAATCAATAAAATATATTTTAAAAGAAAAAATGCTCACCATAAAAATGTCTTAGGGGAATGGATTTAAAACAAAATAAGTTAACACTATACTGATTTTCAGGCCTGCAATTTAAAAATATCAAATATTGGAGGAGAAGCCAAGATGGCGGTGGAGGTGAACGGCTGATCTGCTGCCTCGCATGGCAGTTTTGGAAAAACAACTAAAAGATGGACTGGTGAGCGCGGCGACTCCTGCTCGCGTCTCCCCAGACCAGGCGGCGGCTCCTCTCAGCCAGCACCGCAGCCGGGGCCATGAGCTCGTGGGCGCCGCGGCAGCTGCTGTGGCGGCGACCGCGGACTCGGCGCAGCGGCTCTCGGTGAAGGAAGAGACCATCTTTCTGCGAGACGGGCCCACCCGCGTCACCGACCTGGCCCAGCTCCCCACTGAGATCCTCGGGGCCCCGGAGACCGCCAACACCGACTTAGAGGATTCTTAAGACTTCCTGTCTTACACTCAAGTCCTCTAGCCATTTTGAGAGAGGAGAACTAAGAAGGCAGCGAAGTCAAACAAAGGAACTTCGCGCACAGCAATTTCAAAGTTAAACAAAGGAACTTCGCCGCGCACAGAGCGTCTGCCACCCAGAACCACAGGAGAGCTGGCTGAATGGTGGATTTACAGCTAAGAGAGAAGAGGAAAGAGCGAACTCTGGAGAAGCTGAGGTGCGGAGGCGCGTGGGTCGGGGGAAGGGACTTGTGGCTTTTGTTCCAACCCTAGGGGAGATTAGCTCCCCAGACGCCTGCGGGAAGAGGCTGGACTCTCGGCCTTCCTGTCGGAGAGTGGGAGTGACTTCCTTGTGGAGGTGCGCCCAGCAATCAGTGTTTGCTGCGCTGGAGTGCGGAATGAGGGGGCTTGGAAACGTGGAAAACAGAAAAAGCAGACTTGCAGCCAGTGCGGTTCGCCTCGCCATGGCCTGGTGGCGCCCTGAGGCCCCGCCCCGCCCTGAGACCCGCCCTGCCCTGGGACCCGCCCCGCTCGTTTTGCAGACCCGCCCCGCACGTCTTCCAGGCACACCTGGGCTCCAAGCAACGGCTTTTGCATGTGGGTGGCCTGCCCTATGGCAGCTTGACCAGATAAACTGCAGTTCTAGTCGGACTGCTCTAGGGACGCTCAGACAGGAGGAGGAAACTGCAGTTTTTGCCGTAAGTCCTGCTGAGTGGTCTCAGGTAGTAGCTGACCTACACACCATTGGAGACCCAGAAACGAGGGCATCTAGTGGTTGGTGTGAGATGACACCAGATTTCAACCACTCGCATAAAGGACACATTCCAGAGGCAGAATCAATGAGCGCCAAAGCCTTGCTGCACCAAGACCCGGCCCATAAATCTGTCTCCTACACAGCAACTCTTCCTTTATAGACACAGAGGATCTGCACGGCCAATTGGCCTGGAGGACAATTCCTCCCAGCGACACCAACAACAATCAAGACTTAACTATACAAAGGAAGACCAAGATGGAGGCATAGGGCGGAAGCCTGATTGCTGCCCACCACAACAATTTTGAGTCTACGACGGGAGAGCGGAGCAGACACCATCCAGAACCACTGGAGGGCTGACTGAGCAGACGCTCTACAACTAGAATAAAAGAGAGGGGTACTCGGGATGATGCTGATGCCGGCGACCCAAAGATCACACTTTAAGAACTACGGCTCAGACGACACAGTGGCGGCCTGGAACGTGCTCGGCGCAGTTCCCCCAGCGGTCTCCGGCTGAGGGGAAGGCCCCACTCGCTGCCGAGCACGGACAGACGAGCCCCTGGGAGTCATGGGGTGGGAGACTCCGCGCTTGCTGACCTCCGAGTCCTTCAAGAATCTCAACGCCCCGGAAGCGGCCAGGTGCGCACGCTCGGTGACTGGCCACCGCTGCAGACCCAAGGGCCGACGCAGCCACCCCGGACCAGCCCGCTGCCGCGCACCGGGCACACCGGAGCTTCGCCGAGCCCGCTGCCCAACGAGTTCTGCGGCGGCTGCCCTGGAGCTCTGAGAAAATGGCCGAAGGAATTACTGAGATGGAATTGACCAACAGGAAATGGGATCAAGAAGACGAAACCCCGCTGGGTCCTGGATCCGGGTGAAGCCGCGTACCCCTGGGTCTGGGTGAGGCTGGGAACTGGGTCAGGGTGAGGCTGGGCCCCGGGTCCGGGTGAGGCCACGTGCCCCTGGGTCCGGGCGAGGCCATGTGCCCCTGGGTCCGGGTGAGGCTGAATCCTGGGTCTGGGCGAGGCCGTGCGCCCCTGGGTCCGGGTGAGGCTGAATCCTGGGTCCGGGCGAGGCCGCGGGCCCCTGGAGCCGGGTGAGCCCTGGGCCCCGGGTCCGGGCGAGGCCGCGGGCCCCTGGAGCCGGGTGAGCCCTGGGCCCCGGGTCCGGGCGAGGCCGCGGGCCCCTGGAGCCGGGTGAGCCCTGGGCCCCGGGTCCGGGCGAGGCCGCGGGCCCCTGGAGCCGGGTGAGCCCTGGGCCCCGGGTCCGGGCGAGGCCGCGGGCCCCTGGAGCCGGGTGAGCCCTGGGCCCCGGGTCCGGGCGAGGCCGCGGGCCCCTGGAGCCGGGTGAGCCCTGGGCCCCGGGTCCGGGCGAGGCCGCGGGCCCCTGGATCCGGGTGAGCCTGGCCCCGGGTCCAGGTGAGGCCGTGGGCCCCTGGATCCGGGTGAAGCAGTGCCCCTGGGTCCAGCCGAGACCAAACCAGAGGGAGTCGGACCTGCATTACCACCATTTGTCCACCATCCAGAGCTGAGGGGTCAGTGCCGACATGTACTCATAGGGAACCGGTGGACATTGATATTGGGTCTCAAAAGAACTGTTGGTCCAGAAAGAAACTCACTACAGACTGATTCATTTGCCTGTCAGCATAACTATTATTGCTCGTCGCACATTCAATTCTTATAAGTATATCTATAGTGACACATGATTTCGCTCATCTAGGGGAAATGATGAACAACATAGACTGATGAACAAGAACAGAACCAGAAACAAGGAGGCATCGATCGGACTATCGGGCCTCAGAGGGAGGATAGGGGAGGGTGGGGGGAGGGGGGAGAGATCAACCAAAGGTCTTGTGTGCATGCATATGAGCCTAACCAATGCTTAAGTTCAACAGAGGGTTGGGGCATCCAAGGTGAGGGGTGTGGGATGGGAATGGGGGGATGAGGACAAATATGTGACACCTTAATCAATAAAGAAATTTAAAAAAAATAAATAAATAAACTGCAAAAAATAAAAATAAAAAAAAATAAAAATATCAAATATTGCATGAGCTCACAGGTATAAAGAAAAACTAGAATTTTCATCATTGTGGGTGTCTGGAAAGGCAAAGGGAATAACCATTTTAGTTCAAAGTTCTGCATGTCTTAAAAAGTAAAACCCTCACCTACACTACAAAAGTTAGATAAGTAAAACATACATTTATATAAAGAACTGAAGCCAATATTCCCTGAAAATTTATTTCTAATACCCCAAACCTGGAAATAACAAAAACCATAGTCAGATCAATAGACAAAGTGGTTATTGACAGAACACAGTACTACTCAGCAATAAAAAATAAAAACCTTTCACATAAGAATGAGTGTTCAATCACAAAATAACTGTGTAGCATGAAAGAGTTCAATATTTATTACGGTTTACACAAATTATAGTGTTTATAATATTATAAAAATTATAAACTAATCTTTTCACGAAAGGAAAATGAGTGACTGTATTTAGAGCCAGGGAAGGCAGAAAGAGAGATTACAAAAGGGCAGGAGGTAAATTTAGGGTGTACTAAAGTAGGTTTAGAGTTGTTGGTATGAAAATTAATACAATAGTTAGTAAATAATAACACAAGAATAATCTCTCCCCTGGCCATTGCACTGCAGTTGGTTGGGCAGCATCCCTTGCCCTGAAAGGTCACTGGTTCCAGTCCAGGTCAGGGCACATGCCTACCTGGGTGCTTTAATCTCTTAAAGGAAACATTAAGAATTAAGATGCTGCCCTGCTCAGAGGGCTCAGTGGGTTGGAGCATCCTCCTGTAAAGCGTACCCCCCAAAACTGATGGCTTGTTTGATTCATGCTAAGGGAACTTAACTACTTAACTAACTAGTTTGTAAATTAAATTCTTGTTCACAAAGACAAGGAGGAGGCAATTGATCCATGTTTCCTTTTTTATTGATGCTTCTTTTTTCTTTCCTTTCTCTGACTCTATCCCTTTCTCTCTCTCTCTCTCTCTCTCTCTCTCTCTCTCTCTCTCTCTCTCTCCCCCTCAAATTAATAAAAAATTCCCTGTGACAGAATTTTTAAAAATAAGCTGTTTATGTTTTAAGTACATATGGTTAAATCTAAGCCTATATCTCTAGAACAGTTGTCAGAATCATCTGAACTCAGTGGAAGTCTGTCTCTTTTCATGTAAGAGGCTAAAAGAATAAATATCACGGATTTCTGAAAACAAAAGCAAAAAAAACCCCAAAAAACACATACACAACACACACTATTAGTGTCATAGTCATGATCCCCACCTTGTTTTTATTTAAGCCCTTAAATCTGATGGTTTCTGATTAAAGTCATCTCTTTATGTTTTTAACTTCGGTTAGTCTTCGAGTGATAAAAATTAACTTTCCCATGGGAGAAGCTGTTACTGAGGGATTCCAACATAACGTTAGACACTGGAGTGAGCAGAGCCCATGGTGAAGTAGAAACTGTGCTTTCCCTAGTGAGACCAATGTTTTAATGCCTATAAATACGGCAGTGACACAGGAGGCACCAGTCAGCCAACTTGCAGTCTTTCTTAAAGCAGAGAATCCTCCGGGGATCACACGGAGGCTGGTGTTGGGATTGGAAAGATGACTTCCTGAGACAGATGTATTGTAAGTGTCTAAGGCTCCTCAGGATCTCACATAGTATTCCATCTATTGCATATCCTGCCCCATTACTGTGTCCTCCAGAAGTTTTTTGAAATTCTGTGGCAGCTGACCATCATCACTGTCTCCTTATAAATTTCTGTGTTTGTCATTTTCCTCTGGAGAACTATCCTTGTGGTGAGAAACTAAAGCACCTTCCAGATGCACTTTTACTCCTAAATAAGCAAACGTGTTTAAGCCCATGGATTCTTCATGTGCATTCAGGACTGTGAATTTCCCTCTGGCAATGATTTTTCTGAAGGGGTTTCCCATCAGCCCTTCTGATGGCAGCCTGGGGCAGGAGGGAAACTGTGAGGCCTCCTGAGGAGAAGGTCAAGTCCTGCCACAGCACCCACATGTCAGCCAGGACCCCCTTTCTAATTTCAGTTGTGCAAAGCAGCCACAGTGACCTCCCTCCATCTCCCAAATGGGGGTAGGCATGCTCCCAGCAGGCCTTCCAACTGGACTCTGCCACCCCTTCCTGGATTTTCTCAGGGAGGCCCCCACTTACCACCACTGGCTTCACCTTATGGCTTCATTTTCTGGGGGCTCTGATCAGGGCCAGCGGGACTTGGTTTCAGGCATGTATGAAAACATCAAAGGGTATGCTGTGTTTTTTAAATGTCCATGTTATATCAATTCTACTTGAATCAAACTTTAAGAAAGGTTTAAACTTGATGCATCCCAGTAATTTTACTGTTTTATTATGAAAGTTCTTGAGCATATTTGGTGCTGCTGTATCGGATTGTTTGAAATAAAATGTAATGATGTGCTACTGAAATATCTTATCATGTCCATGTTCAGTGCCATCATTTTTCGAGTTTGGACCTCATAATGATGAGAGTATTTACACCAGGGATATTAACAAAGATTACAAGTGTAGACTCACTGAATGCATTATTGAATGCTCAGACTTATTAAATTTTGTGGAGAATGTTAACAATGCAGATTAAAACTTTTAAGTGTATGGTACAAGTGCATTTAAATTCTACATGGGTTAAAAATTGAGAAAAGAATTTCTGTTTCAATATTTAAAACTTGGGTTCCATATAGCAAAGAAGTCATTGCAGTCACTGAGAAATGAGTGAACTTCAAACATGTCTTACATTGCACACTGTCCTCCTATTGTTTAAATTGGTAAATTCATTTTATTTTTAAAAAATTCTTTATTGTTGAAAGCATTGCATATTCCCTTTTTTTTTTCTCTCCAACCTGCCCCCACCCTCCAGCCCAGGACTTCACTCCCCTATTGTCTGTGTTCAATGGCTATGCTTATATGCATACAACTCCTTTGGTTGATCTCTGACACCTCCCACCCCCCAGCCACCCTCTCTTACTTTCACTCTGAGGTTTGAAGGTCTGCCTGCATCTTCTCTGTCTCCTGATCTATTTTTATTCATCAGTTTATGTTGTTCATTACATTCCACACATGAGTGAGATCATGTGATACTTATCTTTCTCTGACTGGCTTATTTTTCCTAGCATAATGCTCTCAAGGTAATACATTCATTTAAAAAATTGGTAAAAGATTCTGAACAAACATTTTAACAAATGTGATAAAGATAGTGTAAATAAATGTATGAAAAATGCTCACCATAAAAAATCTTAAGTAAATAGAATTAAAAAGAAAGGGAGTTAATACTATACTCATTTATGGTGTTAGTATTTACAATGATTTACCATAGGATGTGCTGGCAGGTTTGCAGAAAAAGTGGAATTTTTATTACTGTGGGTGGGTGGGAGGGCAAAGAGAATGATCATTTTAGATCACAGTCCCACACGTCTTACAATGTCACACATTCACCTACATAACAACATTGCGATCAGTAAAGCATATATCTATATAGAGAAGTGAACGCAAATATTCCCAGAAGATTTATTTATAATATCCGAACCCAGCAAATGACCAAAATCATAAACAGAAAAATAGTTAGAGTGGTAATTCACAGATCATAATACTACTCAGCAATAAAAATTAACTAGGCACATAAGCGTTTGTATTGAATCTCAAAATAACTGTGCAGCATGGAGGAAACCAGTATTTGTTAAAGAGCACACACATTCTAGTGCCTATAAAATTTTTAAAAATATGAACTAATGTGTTGTAATGGAAGGAAAATCAATGCCTGCAAGGAGGACTGGGGAAGGGGGGAGAGAGAGAGAAAGAGAGAGAGAGAGAGAGAGAGAGAGAGAGAGAGAGAGAGAGAGAGAGATTATGAAAGGGCAGGAGGTAAAAATATAGGGTGTGCCAAAAGAAGGTTTAAAGTTGATGGTATGGAAATTAATATAATAGTTAACAAATAATAATACAAAAATTTACTCTGCCCTGGACAGTGTCACTTAGTTGGTTGGGCATCATCTCCCTCATGTAAAGGTCACTAGAACAGGTCAGGGCACATGGCCTTCTCACTCCCCAGCAGGGGAGAGTAGGAGGCATCAGATTAATACAATTCTCTAATATAGATGTTTCTTTCTCTCCCTCTCCTTCCTTTGTAGCTAAAAAGAATCAATAAAAGTAATGTTTCAAATACTTTTTAAAAAGTATGAACTCTGTGTTTTGGGTATTTAAAATTGTAAATTTATTTCTGCTCCACTGTGTGTATTAGAGACAGATAAGTCTGTTTCATGTGTGATGGTTTCACAGATTTATGTGTACATCAAAGCTCACCAAATAGTGCACATTAGAAAGTTCAGTTTGTTGCATGTCAGTTCTCATCTCCTGGTAGGAACAGCCTTGCCTCATTGGCAGCAAATATTGGCAAGCTGTGTAGGCTATTGCCATCAGAACCAACAGGAGTGCTGACTGGTTACAAAAGACACAACCTGGGATTGATTAGAGGGTTATCCGTCCTCTACCGTTGAGTTCTTGCCTGTTGAGCATCAACCTTAAGGTGAACACCCTAGAGTGGCCAGTACAATCCACAAAACCATTAGGTTATACTCTCTGCCAATGTATAGCAGAATGTTCTCATAACTGAAAACACAGCACCATTTCCTGGGGAATCCATGCTACCTCTGGGACTGGCTTTGTGTGTGGGGAGGGGAGGGAGAGACAAAGTTATTTTTAATAAAATAAAAGTGGAAAATTACCCCCAAAATGCAAAAACAGAGACTCAAACAATACCAGAACTTCAGGGGTGTGAGTGTAATGGCCAGAGGCAGCACTTTGCCAAGGTGAACTGGGTTGTGGGCCCAAAGCATCATGGGGCTTCTCCCTAATACAGAAGTAGGGGAAGTTGCAGTAGGCCAGGTGCCTGGGGGATGGGGAGGAGCAGGCTGGGGAGACCTCTGGATGGAGATAGAAGAGCACTGAGCTCCTCTCAGGCAGACACAGAACCCCAGTCCCTCCCAGGACCTTTCTTGGGGCTCCTCTCTACAAAATCCGGGGAAAAACAGAGCGTGTCCAAGCTTAAGTGGGAACATCCCAGAAACAGGAAGAAGAGCATAAGGAGGGGTGGGGTGTGCAGGCAGAGGCCTCTTGTCCGGGGAGCAAGTTAACAATACTCGCTGATAGGGCTCGTATTTAAAAAGATGAACCTTCACATGTGCTGGCAGGGTTGCAGAAAAATGGAATTTTCATTACTGTGGGTGGGTCGGGAGGCAAAGTGATTGACCATTTTAGATCACAGTTGCCCAGATGTTAAAATATAACACATTCACTGACACTGGAACAGTTTGGTAAGTAACACATACACCTGTAGAAAGAACTCAACACAATATTCCTAACTGTTTTATTTATAAAACCCCAAACATAGAATTCACTGAAACCATAGGCAGCTCAATAGTTAAAGTGGTTACCCATAGAATACAATATTTCCTGGAAATAAATATTTACATAAACATTACTGTCGAATCTCAAAATATCTGTGAAGAATGAAGGAAGCCAGTGTTTCTTAAAGAGAATACACCTTTTAATACCAATAAAATAATGAAAAATATGAAGTACTCTATTGTACAGGAAGGTCAATCAATGCCTGCATGGAGGGCTTGGAGGCAGAAAGATTACAAAAGGACTGGAGGTAAATACAGGGTGTGGCAAAGTAGTTTTAATGTTGTTGCTACTGAAAATAATACAATCATTAATAAAGAAGAACACAAAATATAAACTCTCCATGGCCACTGTGCCTCATTTTCCTGGGCGTGATCACATTAATGGAAAGCCACTGGTTTGATTCCAGGTCAGGGCACATGCCCAGGTTGTGGGCTGGATCCCCAGAGTTGGGCATGCAGGAGGCAGCTGATCAATGATTCTCTCTCATTGATCTCTCTCCCTTTCTCTCTCTCTTTCTCTGAAATCATAAAAGTATGTAAAAAAACAACAACAAAGTATTGCCATCAAATTCAATAGGAATTCTGACTACATACAAAAGACATCCTGGGACAGATTGCAGGGTTATCCTTCCTCTACCTTTGCCTTCTTGCCTGTTGAGCAACTACATTATGTGAACACCCTAGAGTGGCCAGGGAATACACAACACCATTAGATTATTCTGCCAATGACGTCAGCTACACGGAACAGTTTTGGAGGTCCTGTAATGTCTGCACATAAAGGCCACACAAGCCACAGGCCCCAGAACATCTGTGGCCTTATGTTCAGAAGAGACACTTATCATCTAATTTACTGCAGGTTTTCCCACTCACTATTGAAACAGTGTTTCTGTCCTCATTGTGGTTCCACCTCAGAGACTTACAACAAATGCCACCAGCCTATGAAATGTCATACTTCCTGGCACATGTCTCCTTTGCAGGACATGGAGAGCAGGTTCCCTAAACATTGCTGAGGCTTATGTAGTACATACTGTGAACAGAGAACATGGTTCATATTGGTCACAGAAGCAGAGCAAAGGTCTCCTCTTCAGACGGACCTTTGCCCTCACCAATAATCGAGGCACTACGCTGAAAATTAAATGCACAAAGTCACGTGGTCTTTCTCTTCAGGCCACGGGCCGCAATAAGTAATAAGCCAACATTGGACAGAAAGTGATTTCCGGACATTATGTTGTCCCTTCCAAACCACATACACTTTTGGATAAACACAGTATCTATTCATCTCTACATGATGAAAGATCACATTTGTGTTTGCAAATCATCTGTGGCAGTGATTAAACCAAAATTAAAGGTACAAATGTAAAAATACCTTTAAAAAGATTCTAAACTAGAGCACAGGAGAACAAGGGGTTTGCCGGTTGGTGAATAAGAATCCCCCCAGCCCTAACAGGTTTGGCTAAGTGGACAGAGCTTCGGCCTGCGGACTAAAGGGTCCCAGGTTCGATTCCGGTCAAGGGCATGTACCTGGGTTGCGGGCACATCCCCAGTAGGGGATGTGCAGGAGTCAGCTGATCGATGTTTCTCTCTCATCGATGTTTCTAACTCTCTATCCCTCTCTCTCCTTCTCTGTAAAAAATCAATAAAATATATTTTAAAAAAAAAAAGAATCCCCCCAAATTTATAAAAGCATAATGTGAGTACCACTATGTCCCTGAAAGAGGTGGCACTTCTTAGCCGAGAAGGGGTGCTCTGGATGAATCCTGGGTCAGGTCCATTTTCTCGTCACAGAGAAATGAATGAAGATACTGCCAAGAGCGTGGAGGAACCATAATTACTTCCAGCAGAAGTGAGAACACAGAATACATTCCATTGAGCACCCAGGGATGGTGACCGATGCGCACTCCTCAGGTGAGTCAGGTGTTAGAGGTGAAATCTCTTCAGTGACAAAGAGACAGTGACCTCATTTGGGTGGTAGGTCTGTGCATGTTAGCAAGTACAATGCAGCTCCTTCAGTCTCACTTGTACCTCAAATTTATGAGGAATCTAGCAGAGTGTATGTTCCCATAAAAGGGGTTTACATTCATGGAAAGGGTCTCAAAGAGCCCCTTAAGAGTTCTTATAATAAGTGAGAAAAATAAACCATTCCCTGCACATTTACGGCTTTTCTCCAGTGTGAACTCTGTGGTGTTTAGTGAGGGAAGCCCTTTCACTGAAATGCTTCCCACATTCACTACACTCATATGGCTTTTCTCCAGTGTGAACTCTGTGGTGTCCTGTGAGATTAGACTTTTGACTGAAGGACTTCCCACATTCACTACACTCATATGGCTTTTCTCCAGTGTGAACTCTGTGGTGTCTAGTGAAGTCAGACCTTTGACTGAAGGACTTCCCACAGTCACTACACTCATACGGCTTTACTCCAGTGTGATCTCTGTGGTGTCTAGTGAGGGTAGACCTTTGACTGAATGACTTCCCACAGTCACTACACTTATACTGCTTTTCGCTAATGTGAATTCTGTTGTGTTTAATGAGAGCAGGGCTTTCACTGAAGACCTTCCAACAATCAGTACACGCACAGGGCTTTTCTACAGTGTGAACTCTCCCATGTTGTAGGTGGTTTAAGTTTTGTCTGAAGACTTTCCCACATTTATTAGACTCATTAATCATATCTCCAGAGCAGAGACCTTTCTGATAAGCAACTTTCTGTTTCTGGCTGGCAGCTGTTTCACATTCAACCCACTGGTGATGTCTTTTTCCACGGAGACATTCCTGTGAAATCTCATTGTTACCGTGTGACTCCTCTGTGTTAAGAGTGGCCTGGTGCTGGAGAAGCCCTGAGATGGCTGGGGAGTCCACCCCAACCTCAGTACTAGCTTCAGGCACCCCTGAGAACTAGAACCAGCAGGTTGTCACAAGAGAAGCACTCTCCATGTCTTCTTTCCAGGGCTTCTCTCCACAGGCATCCTTCTGCTGCTGGTGAGGGTTTGCACTGAAACACAAGTCTCTCACACATGCATCACTTAAGAACACATTCTTCTCAAAGTATGCCACTTGTGTCTACGGCCATACCACCCTGAGCGCGCCCGATGTCGTCAAAGTATGCCACTTGTAACTCAGTCAGGTGCAAAATATCTCTTAACACCGAGAAGCACGACTTACACAGATGGGTCCTCTGGGTGGCTGCAGCTGTCTTGGAAGCCCTGACCTGAGAGTCTCCTACAGATACACTGTGCTCAGAGTAGGCCTCTCCATCATCCATTTTATGCCAAGGACCTGAAAACAGAGGAACGATGTGGAAATGAATGCTGACTGTGGTGACAGAGGGAAGTCCCTTTATAAAACTGTGTTGCACATAATACATTGGTCTCATGCAACTGGCTGAAAATAAAAGACCTGAAAGATGAACTAATAAGATGCAACTGTGAAGTTCTTGACCACTGAAGATCACAAAACAAGAAAGACTTCAACAGAAATAGAGCAAAAACATGGCAAGCACCACATGGAAGAGAAGCAGACTGTCCAGCTCATTCTGCTGCTAACAGCATTCAGTAGATCTTCTCTGCCGGTGACATGGGCAAGCTGTGCAGAAGGTTGGTTATATCTCATTCCAAGTAAAATTCAATAAACAAGTAGCTGGTGTTTGAGCGGTATTTAAGTATGAATGTGCTCCTCATAACACTTACATAGGTCCATGTAGTAGTATTATGCAGAAAGAGATGTGCAGAGGATTAGGTGATGTAAAAGGACACAAAGGCGAAGGCACACAATGCTAGGAAGTCACCGATGAAATGACAAGTCAGCAAAGTGTCAAGTGTGGAACAGAAAGGTATAAATGAGCTGTGGCCATTGGAACCTGCACCAAACACTGTTGTACAGGAGCAGGATCCCGGTATAATCTGAACACCATCCTTACGTCATACTTCCCCTCAGTTGACACTCAGCCGGGCTAAGCATACTCTAGGACCATCCTGTACATTCACCCTGGAGAAATCCAGGGTTCTCCCTGTACCTCCTTTAGTAGAAGTATGTACAAACTAAATATTCTGAGTATCAATGAAAAGACAACAGTGGTGAGCAGCCATCACTTGCCCATAGCATACAGCTTGCAATGGTATCCAGGGAAGGTAATATTACAAACAATAATTGGAGGGTCTTACAAAAACAGCCCCTGGTTCATGTATGTAAAGAAAGTAACTGACACAGGGTCTTTATCGACAGGAAAGGTGTAGAATGGGAAGCCGTGAATGTGGATAGAGTCACCCTCCCTGGAGTGGAAGAGCAGAGGGACCCATTAAGCTGTCTGTAAGAATGCTGACACCCAGACACTTCCTGCAGTTTCTGAGGCAACTGGTGTCAGGGAGGTTCATGGAGTCTATTGCTCAGGGCTCTCTGCACAGCTCAGCACTGGCAGCCACAGCCCATTTGACAAGACAGTGGGGGAAATTAGCTGAGCCCATGGTCTGTCTTTGAGAGAGAGAGTGCTAAGTCTGGAGAATAAATAAGGAGTGGGCAACACCTCAGGACACTAGGAGAGATGTGAAGGTCTTACCTACGAATGATAAAAGTGCAAACACTTCCAGCGTCACATCACAGTACAGACGTCTCTGAGCCTCATCAAGGATCTCCCACTCCTCCTGAGAGAAGGCAATGGCCACATCCTCAAAGTTCATATCCTGTCATGATGGGCACCGAACATTCACGATAAGATTCTCTCTTGAGATTCCAAGTTTGCCATACTACCCACCCTGCACATGCATATGCTCCCCTACTCCCCACATCAGAGAAGAAAGCAGCCCTTGGTCCCATTAAAGTCAATCCCTCCTTATATTCTTACTGATGCTGTGTGTTCCCACAACAATAAAGGCAGATGAACAGATACAAGTTACCTGTGCTCTCATCCTCAAATAGGAGTCACAGTGCCCCCTTTCAATAATAGTTGGTGTCAGGAACATAGGGTAGGAGGAGATGTTGCACATAATGGGAATGTGATGGATTTGACTCTGGTCTTGTCACGCAATACCCATGTTGTCCTCCAAATTGTCCCTCCAAGACACCAAACAACATAGTAATGCCCATTGCACTTCTGACTCCAATCCCAGTTTGCTGAGGCCATCACTCTGCATTACCTGCTGCCCATAGTTCTTTGTTCCACACTTGTCTCACACAGCTTCATTGCCAAAGGCACAACTTCACTGGTAACACAAATGAGCCATGATGAGGACAGGGTGTTTTCTAATCAGTTTCTTTCCCAAAACTCTAGTTCACCACCTCTGTAATACAGTTCTCTCTCACCCTTCTCTCTTCTCCTTGCCCCATGCTGGTGGGGATTTTCAAGTGCAGGTGACACTGATGTATGCTATCTCATTCCTAGTGTTCACTGGGTCAGCCCTCAACAAGAAATGGCAGGTGGGCACATATATGGCCTCTAAGCTCTACACTTGTCATGTAGCACCTCAGCAACCCATCCTCTTAGAAATTATACTAAAATTCCCCATATCATATCATAAAGACACTATCAGAGATGGACTCCCCTTTCATTCATTTGCACGTCATTGTTAGTGTCCGGCCGCATTGCTTTTAGTCCCAGGGACCACACTGATGTCATCATCCCCTGTGTGTGACTGTGCCGCTCAGCCCGGGTTCCCCACCTGCCACACTGACATAGATGGCACCTCCCATACTGTTCTCTGGGTCACTGCATGTTCTGCCCTCAAGAGAACCTTGGCTGCTTGTCCTCACAGGTCCCTAGGCTGTGCTGGTGTTCAGATGTGTGTGGACTGACTAGGTGATTAAACCATATATACTGATTTCAAAGAGAGAGAGAAATAGGGATATGCTATATATATATATATATATATATACATATATATATATATATATAGCATAATAAAAAAGTAATATGCTAATTCAACTGGGAGACCTTCCAGATATCATTCGGGATAAAGCCTGGGGCTTAGCTGTCCTGTAAACCACCCCCAAATGACCCTCAGCCCCTGGGTCAGGCCGAACACACCCCCCAGCAGGTAAGTTCAACCCAATGGGGGCGTGACCAGCCTGTAAAAGGCCCTCAGCCCAAGCCCAGGCCTGCCATAACCCCCCATCAGGGACCCTTATCCCAATGGGGGCGTGGCTAGCCTGCATACTGCCCCAGTTCCCCACCCAGGCCACCCCCGCTCCCTAAGTGGACCCCTACCCTGAACCAGGACCTCCTTCAGGGCAGACCAGCCGGCCCTCACCCATGCACCAAGCCCCTATCTATACTAATAAAAAGGTAGTATGCTAATTAGACCGGGAGACATTCCTTATATCCTTCCAGACAAAGCCATTGTGGCCGGGCTAAGGCTGAGGCAGTTAGGGCTGATCAGGCCAGGAGGGGAGGGCATTTGCAGGAGATCAGGCCAGCAGGGGGGACCAGTTGGAGGCGAGTATGCCGGCAGCTGGGGGCAGTTGGGGGCAAGCAGGCTGGTAGGGGGACAGTTGGGGGCAATCAGGCCAGTAGGGGGGGAAGCTGGGGGTGAGCAGGATGGCGGGGGGGGGGGGGGGGTTGTCTGTTGGCGGTGAATAGGCCGGCAGGGATTGCCAGGTGAGGACGAGAAGGCCAGCTGGGCGGGATAGTTGGAAGTGAGCAGGTCAGCAAGCAGAGTGGTTAGGGGCGATCAGGCAGGCAGGCAGGTGAGGGGTTAGGAGCCAGGGGTCCTGGATTGCAAGAGGGATATTCTACTGCTGGTTTAGGCCTGATCCCACAGGGGATCCCAGATTGGAGAGGGTGCAAGGCCCGGCAAAGGGACATTCCTTCCCCGCCCCATGCACGAAATTCATGCACTGGGCCACTAGTATATACACTGAGTGGCCAGGTAATTATAATCTCTGAATGCATAATAATCTGGCCACTCAGGATATATCGTATATAACAAAAGGTTGATATGCAAATTGTCGCCTCGACCAGAAGTTCAACCAGCAGGCATGCTGGCCAACTGCCCATGTCCCCTCCCTCTGGTCACCCTGGTTGGACCCCACCCATGAACGAATTCATGCACCAGGGGTCATATATATATATATATATATATATATATATATATATATATATACTGAGTGGCCAGATTATTATGCATTCAGAGATCATAATAATCTGTCCCTTGCATGTGTGTGTGTGTGTGTATAGAGAGAGAGAGTGAGAGAGATCTACTTTTTGTTCCATTAATTTTATACATTCTTTTAATTGATATATATATATATATAATATATATATATAATATATATATATATATTATATATATATATATATATATATATATATATATATATATATATAGTAAGACTTCTGGTTATATCGGAGATCTGTTCGTATGGCACGACATAATGCAATTTTCGCTGTAAGTCAAAACCCACCTACATAAGCACCTACATCACTCACATGGCATACATACACAGCAGAAATGAAGTGAAACAGTAAAAAAAATTTAAAAGAAAAATAACAATTCCTGATCCTTACTTGTGGTAAATAAATAACAAAAAGCATAAAGCACATATGTACATATAAGGGTAAATACTGCATTTTACTTACCTTTAATACTGTTGTTGGCTTGCACACTGGACGTTGCAAACTGGGGAAAGACAGGCTTACACTAGGCTGCTGCGGGGAGGAGGTTTGAGAGGCAGAACCAGCAGAAGATGCATATGATACTGGGTCAGGTGAGTCCGGAGAGGCAGAACCTGCAGAATGTGCTGGAGATACTGCGTCAGGTGAGTCTGGAGAGGCAGAACCGGCAGAAGGTACTGGAGATACTGGGTCAAGTGAGTCTGTAAATGCAGAACCTGCAGAAGGTGCTAGAGATCCTTGATCAGGTGAGTCTAGAGAGGCAGAACCTGTAGAAGGTGGTGGAGAGGCTGGGTCAGGTGAGTCTGGAGAGGCAGAACCTGTAGAAGGTGCTAGAGAGCCTGGGTCAGGTGAGTCTGGAGAAGCATATGAGGTAGAGGGTACGGGATCTGTTGCAGGCCTCTCCACCTTCGTGAAATAAAGTTCGAGGCTAGTCTGGAAGGATACCTTCTTCGTGTCCTCCCAAATCTCCTTGTAACACCGCAGGCTATCCAAGACCCCTCTGGCAACCTTAGTGTACCTGTCAATGTTGGGGTCCTGAGCCTCAAACCTTGCCAAGGCTTCCTCTATCATGGCAAAGGCCCCCGCTAATTCCTTGCTTGTAAATCTCCTGGGCTCTGGGGTTGATGTGTCTTCCTCTTCAATGAACTGCTGTTTCAGTTGAGTGAGGTCCTCGGCAGATAGCTCCTCTCCATGAGACGTCAGCAGCTCTGTGACATCCTCAGCCTCCACCTCCAAATCAAGCTGCTTACTCAACTGAACAACATTCTTTATGACAACCTCAACTGAATCCTCAAAGCCATGGAAATCGTTCACAAACTGGGGACACAATTTTTTCCAAACACCATTCAAGTTCGTCTGCTTAACTTCATCCCAAGAATCAGAAATGTTTTTTACAGCAGCAAGAACATTGTAAGATTTCCAAAAGTCATTGAGAGTCAACTCTTTATCCTTCTCCGTTGCCCCAAAAGCCATAGCAAATGTCCTTCGGAGGTAGTAGGCCTTGAAAGAGGCAATGACACCTTGGCCCATAGGCTGTAAAAGGGAGGTTGTGCTAGGTGGAAGGTAAACCACCTTGACATTTGGATGAAAGTCATTCAAATCGGCAGGGTGACAAGGGGCACTGTTCAGTACTAGCAACACCTTAAAGGGCAGCCCCCTTGAAGCACAGTAGTCCTTGACTTCTGGAACAAAATGGTTGGTGAACCAGTCCTCAAATACGCTGAGTGTCACCCATGCCTTCTTGTTAGATTTCCAGATGACAGGTAGTAGACCCTGCCATATGCCCTTGATTGCCCTTGGATTCTCGGCCAGACACACCAAGGGCTTCAGCTTGAAGTCACCAGCAGCATTAGTTCCAAGTAGCACACTCAATCTTTCCTTGCTGGCTTTACGGCCGGATGCTGTCTTCTCCTCCTTGCCAATGTACTTACGTGTAGGCATATGCTTCCAGAACAAGCCTGTCTCATGCACATTAAACACTTGTTTATCACAGTAACCTTCCTCCCTAATTATCTCAGCCAATGCACTAGGAAAATCACCTGCTGCTTTAGCATCACCACTACCAGCTTCCCCTGGCACCTTAAGATTATGCAAATTAGCACGAGCCTTAAAATGCATAAACCAACCTTTGCTAGCCACAAACTCTTCACTTTCACTCCCTTCTCCCTTTTCTTTTTTCAAGGCCTCAAACAAACTTTTAGCCTTCTCCTTAATCAACATCTGGCTAACTGGGATACGCCGTTGATACTGCTCATCCAGCCAAAGCACTAATAATCTTTCCATCTCAATAATGAGAACACTATGCTGCTCTGTAAGCACAGTTGATTTCATAGGAGCAGATCCTTTCACATGTTCAAGTATACGCTTTTGATCGCTGATGATCTTCGAGACAGTCATATGACTTAAGCCGAGCAACCGGCCAATGTGTGTAGGTGTTTCGCCCTCTTCTGAGCATCTTATTATGTCTACTTTCACTTCCATTGTCAAGGCTTTCCTTCTTTTTGTAGCACTGCCATCAGAAGAATCTGCCTTATGCTTAGGAGCCATAAGGATGGACAAAAAGTGTTCAAAATAACAATACAAACAAAAGGGAGCGAATGAAGCACAATCCAAAATGGCTTACAAATGGCGACTGAATGACCACGTCTTCCTTGTATAGCGCCGCGTGATGACTTATTCATCCACTCCGCTGGCCAACTAGTTCCTGGGCAAACTGCGTGCAAAAGCCTTACATCGAATGACAGAAATTATTTTTTATATAAATAAATTCCAAATGGAAACGAAACCACAAAACGACGTATGTCGAGTATGAAGTAACCCGAGGACTGTCTGAGAAAGAGAGAGAGAGAGAGAGAGAGAGAGAGAGAGAGAGAGAGAGACATCTATTTTTTGTTCCATTACTTGTATACATTGTTTGATTAACTCTTGTAATTGATGTGACCAGGGTTGGAACTTGCAACCTTCCGATATTGAAATTATGCGCTGACCCACTTAGATGTTTGGCCTCGGACAGACATATGTGACATTTTAAGTAACAATCCAATAATGTACCTGAGAACAGATAGATACAAAAACTATCATGATGAGTTAGATAGTGGTGGAAGGCTTGAATAGCATTCATGGGATTTCAAAAGTGTCTTTTTTCCAAGGAAATATTTAAAGTAAGCTATATCAATGTCAGACTGTATTATTGCATCAATTATTTTATAGGCTGAGAATGAAGCTCTGATGAGGTGAGTAGGAACTTGGTATCAGCAATGCACGCATGCAGGGAAACACCAAAAGTGTATTTTTTTAATGTCCATTTTAAATAAATTCTACTTAAATCAATCTTTAGAAAAGTTTTAATCTTGATGCTTCCCAATAATTTTACTGTTTTATTGTGAAAAGTTTTGAACATATTTGGTGCTTCTGAATCAGCATATTGAAAATAAAATGTAATGATGTACTGTTGAAATATATTATCATGTCCATGTTGAAAATCATCATTTTGGCTGTTTGAACCTCACAAGGATGAGAGCATTTACACCACGGATATTAATAAAGATTACAAACTTCCCATAATCAGTACATGCATATAGCTTTACTCCAATGTGAACTCTCTTGTGGATAAGGAGGTGATTATTGCAGGTAAAAGATTTCCCACATTCACTACACTCATAAGGTTTTGCACCACTGTGAACTCTCTGGTATTGAGTGAAGTTACAGCATTGCCTAAAGGACTTCCTACAGTCACTACACTCTTAGGGCTTTTCTCCACTGTGAACTCCCCTGTGGATAAGGAGGTGATTATTGTGCCTAAAAGCTTTCCCACATTCACTACACTCCTAAGGTTTTCACCAGTGTGAACTCTCTGGTGTGGAGTGATGGTACTGCTTTGATTGAAGGACATCCTGCAATCACGACACTCATACAGCATTTCTCCAGTGTGGACTTGGTTGTGGAATGAGTTTGGACCTCAGGATGACGGACATCCCATGATCACTACACTCCTATGGCTTTTCTACAGTGTAAACACTTCTATGATGAATGAGGTTAAAGATTTCTCTGAAAGATTTCCCACATTTTTTACACTTGTAATTCACTTCATAAAGGTCAGGCTACTGAAGATCACAAAACAAGGAAGACCTCAAACAAAATGACACACACATGGCAAGCACCACATGGAAGAGAATCAGGATTGTCAGCTCATTCTCCTGCTAACAGTGTTCAGCATGGTTTGTCTGCTGTTGACATGGAAAGCTGTGCTGAAATATGATTATTCTCATTGCAAGTAATCTCTCTCTCTCTCTCTCACTCTCTCTCTCTGAATATCTATGTCTATCTTATCTCTATATCTATATTTATATCTATATATACATACACAAGGGTAATATGCAAAGTGTCCCCTCGGGAGTTCAACCAGGAGAACAATCTCTTGCAATGACGTGCGCTGACCACCAGGAGACAGTGCGCAACATGTTAGGTGACCAATGGCAGCAGCAGGGCGCTGAGGGAGGGAGGGAAGGAGGAGGCGGGCAGGTGGGGGGAACCATGCCGTGGCAGTACTTGTGCAGTGAGGGATGGAGGAGGTGGGGAGGCAGGGAATCTCATTGGCCCCGATCGCTGGCCAGGCCTAGGGACCGCATGAACAAATTTCAGGCGCCAGGCCTCTAGTATTCAATAAATTAGTAGCTGGTGTTAAAGAACTATTTAAGCTCGTATGTACATCTCATAACACATGTACAGGTCAATGTTAGAGAATACTGAAGACGGAGCAATGCAGAGGAACAGGTGATGCAAAAAGGCCACACAGGTGAAGGTTGTCAAAGGCCAGGAGGTCACAGGTGAAATGACAAGTCAGCACAGTGTCAAGTATGGCAGAGAAAAGTTAGAAATGTGCTATTGCTCATGGTACTTGCGCCTAAACACCGTTGGAAATGAGTAGGTGCTTGGTATGATGTAAACACCACCCTTATACCATATCTACCCACATTTGCAACTCAACAGGGCCAGGCCTCTTCTGAGATCATCCTGTATGTTCACCCTGTAAAATAAATCAGGGTTCATCCTGCATATTCCTCTCTACAAGTATGTACAACAGAAATATTCCACGTACTAATGAAATATGACAGAGATGGGCAGACAGCACAGGCCTAGAGCCATTCGGCTTGCAATCGTATTTAAGGAAGATAATATTACAAACATCGGAAGTGTGATCTTTTAAGAACAGCTCAAGGTTCATGTAAGTAAAGACCATAACCTGGCACAGGCAGTCACCAAGGACCTTTGCCTAGAGGAAGGAGGTAGAAATGGAAGCCATGGATCTGGACATAGTCACCCTGCCAGGGAGAGGAATAGCAGGTGGGACCCATTAAGCTGTCTGTAAGACTCCTGACTCCCAGACACATCCTGCACTGTTTGAGGCAATGTTTGTGGAGTCCTTCGCTCAGGGCTCTCCACAGACCTCACCCATGGCAGCCACAGCACATATGACAGGACAGTGGGGGAAATGAGCAGAGCCCATGGTCTGGCTACAGAAGAGTGAAAGCTACATCAGAGGAATAAAGGAAGAGAGAAAATCATCCCAGGATACTGGGAGAATGTGAAGGTCTTACCTACAGAAGATACAAGTGCTAACACTTCCAGCATCACATCGCAGTACAGAAGTCTCTGAGGCTCCTCAAGGATCCCCCATTCCTCCTGAGAGAAGAAAATGGCCACATGCTCAACGTTCATATACCATCATAATGGGGACATTACACCCCACGGTCAGATTCACTCCTAAGGTTCCAACTCTGTCATATTGCCACCCTCCACATCACTCTGCTCTCTCCACTCCACACACCAGAGAAGATACAAGGGCTTCATGCCATGAAAGTCATTGTCATGTTATATTTCTACTGATATTTTATCTTCCCACAGTAAAGGCAGTTCAGCAGATAGAAGATAACTGAACTCTGGGATTCACATGTAGGCCACACTTCCTCTTGACAGTAGACTGGGTGTCAAGAACATAGGGTAGTAAGAGATGTCAGCCATACAGGGAGGGTGAGTGATTTGATATGATGTTATCAGGCAATACCTGTGTAGTCCCTCAGATTGTTACTCAAAGACACCAAAAAGATAGCATTACACTTCACCCTTACAACCACAATCGCAGAATGCTGAGGCCATAGCTCTGTATTACCTGCTGCACATAGTTCTTTGAACAACACTTCTCTCACACTGCTTCTTTCCCAGAGGCACAACTTCAAAGGTAACACAAATTTGCATTGGCGAGGACAGGTTGTTCCTTAATCAACTTATTTTCGAAATTCATTCATTACCATCTCCATAATCCATTTCTCTCTTTCCCTTCTCCCTTACCCATGCCAGCGGAGAATTACAAGCCTGGGGAACACTGATGTATACTCTCATTCCTAACCATCAGTGTCACCCCCAACAACAAAAGGCAGGTGGATACATACATGTCATCCAAGCCCTGAACATAGCAGGCAGCACCAAAACATCACCCTTTCCAGGCATTATCCAAAAATTACCCTTATTTTATCGTCCAGACTCCAACAGAAATGGACTCTCCCTACTTTCACTTTTATGTCAATGGCAGGGTACTCTGGCCATGAAGTCACACTCCCTCTGTTAGAGGCCTGGTTAACTGGGACAGAAGGGGAGACCTCCCAGGAGAGGGGTGTCGGGAGAACCGGGAGAGATCCCCCAAAGATTATGTGCACAGGCTAAAATGGGAGACACCTGTAATACTATCTACGATCAAAAAGGCATATTAAATTTTTAAAAAATATATAATATAGCCCAGCTGGTGTGGCTCAATGGTTGAGCACTGATCTATGATCCATGAGGTCCTGGTTGTATTCCTGGGTACGGAACATATAAATTGAGAAAATTCCTCCATGGTGGGGCCCAGAATTTGAGAGACATTTTCCTCTGGACCCACGCGTAATAAATGTTACTCCATCTCTCTAAGTATTGCTTGGTTCCTCTCCAGTTTTCTGTAACAGTACCGGCTCCTTCCTGGGCCCTCAGCCTGAAGCAGGGCCTTGCTTCTTCCCTCACCAGAAGCGCAGGGGCAGGTGTTGGGCTCCTTTGGGACCCCGGTCCCTTCACCAGGGACGTATTTCATCCCCTTTTAGAGAGCTCACCTTGCTCAGGGGCTGCTGCTGTGGGTATTAGATTTCCAGTGCGATGAACAAAGAGACAGGGCTGCACGCTCCCTGATTTAGCTGAGACGCTTCAACCACCCATGTTGCTCCCACGCATGGCTTCTCTCCCCCAGCGCCCTGAGATGACAGAAAAAAAGCCATCCTGTTCCAGAAAATTCAGAGGCAAATGGAATCCCGAGGGGCCCCGCCCAGGACTCTGACCAGGGAAGCCAGGGAGCAGATCCGGTATTTACATGAAGGATTTCCAGAGCCCTGGTCAGTTCTCAGATTGGCTGAAGGCTGCAGGAACGCTGTGAGCAGAGAGGCGTCCGGGAGGCAGGGGGACCCCCATCTCGGTCTGTTGGGGCTCCAGGAGCCTCAGACACACCCTGCACCGCTGGCAGCTGCCTTCCAGGCCTTCTACTCCTGTTTGGTGCTCTAAAATCTGTGAATCTCTGAACAAAGACCTAAGTGGTTAAAATGAGTACCCTGAGGAGAATGGCAGAAGCCCCGCCCTAACCGGATGCGTAGACAACATAATTCCCGTTGGCTCCACCCACACTGGTGCAGTACTTTCTGGGTAGTGTAGTTTTCTAAACAGAGGAGCAGAGCTAAAAACCCAAACAATGAGTTAGGTAAATAAAAGTGTTGTGGCAGAGAGAGTGATGGCTGGGGAGGGACAAGATGCGCCCATAGGTTGGCTAACTGCAAAAGATGGACAGATCTCCTAGGGGAAGAGGGTAGTAGGACTGCAAGAGATCCATCAAGAATATATACATGGGGGGAAATTGGAGATATTCATAATAGTATCAACAATGTAAACTACACGTATTTTTTTAAAAATAATGAAGCCCAGCTGGTGTGTCTCAATGATTGACCATTGACCTATGAACCAGGAAGTCGTGGTTCTTTTCCTGGTCTGAGCACAACATGGGTTAAAGGCTCAATTCCCAGTGTGGGGTGGAGTCGTGCAGGAGGCAGCTAATCAATGATTCTCTCTCATCATTGATGTTTTTCTCTCTCCCTCTCCCTTCCACTCTATAAAATCAATGAAAAAATTTAATAATGTACATACATACATGCATAGCCCATGGACATAGACAATAATGTAGTGAGGGCCTAGAAGAGGTGGCAGCAGGGGAGAGGGGGAAAAGGGGGGAGTGGTATAGGGGAAACTGGGAAGATCTGTAATAGAGTCAACAACTACAACAAAAGAATAGTGTGCACTGTCAGTGTGGCTCAATGGTGGTGCATGTGCCCAGGAACCAAGATATCATTGGTTCCATATCAGGTCGAGGCACATGCCCAGGTTGGCGGCTCCATTCTAGGAGGGGGAATGCAGGAGGCAGATGGTCAATGCTTCTTTCTCATCATGGATGTTTCTCCCTCTCCCCTTCTCTCTAAAATTGCAATAAAATATTTTTAAAATGAATAGTGTTAAGATTGATTTGTCTCAACAAAACCAAAGTGAGTGTGGGCCATCACATTTTCTCCCAAGTCTTATAAGCAAAGTCACGCCATGACCTGTCTTTATAGAGGATGTCCCAGGCATAACTAGCCTGGAACAGGTGTGCCTCAGGTTCACCTAAAGTAGGTGAGTTCTTGACTTCATGCAGAAAAGATTTCACAACATGAGTTCAGAAGATTGTGAGGATACTGTGGGAAATCTTTCAGCCAAAAATCTTTTTGATCATTGATAGTATTACAGATGTCTCCCATTTTCGCCTGTTGCATATATTCTTTGGGGGATCTCTCCCGGTTCTCCCCACACCCCTTTCCTGGGAGGTCTACCCATCTGTCCCAGTTAACCAGGCCTCTGGCCCCATCTTGTCCTTCCCCAGGGCCACTTGCTGAACATCACCTTTATTCACAAATGTCATTGGCTGGGATGCTAGACCTCCCCTTAGTGTTTGAGAAAACTACATTACCCAGAAAGGAATGCGACTACGTAGGCGGAGCTAAAGGACACTTGTGTCAGTGCATCCAGTTAAGGCTGACTTCCACCTTCCTCCTCCCTGCGGGCATTTTGACCTCTTCAGTTTCTTCCAGGACTAACAGGCTTCAGCCCACCCGTGGTGAGTAGGAGGAGGCCTGGGAGGCAGCGTCCTTGCAGTGCAGGGTGTGTCTGAGGCTTGTTGAGCTCCATCAGGCCAGTTGGGGCCTCTGAGCCTCCCAGAATCCTCTCTGCTCACAGCGTTCTTTCATCCTGACCCCATTGAACCCCGCAGCACCAGGGGAGGGGAGGTCTGAGTATCTGAGATCTGACTGTGGTTCTTCATAGGTTAGATTTAAGGGAAAAACAATCATGGAGAGAGGCCTTCACAGCAGGACTCCAGGCTGCCTCTATGAGTGTGGACTATCAGAGTCTGGGCAGTACTTGATCCTGTTTGAATTTGGCAAGCGTTCTCTGGACCACACATGCTGAATAATAAGTAAGAGGGTGAGGAGAGGATCACAGGGGGCGGCACTGTAGCAGTGCAGGTGTGAGAGAGGTGTGGCAGAAAGGGTGATGAGCACTTGGAGAGGGAGTGTGACTTCATGGCCAGAGCACCGCTACATTGACAGAAAAGTGAAAGTAGGGAGAGTCCATTTCTGGTGGAGTCTGGACGATAAAATAAGGGTCATTTTTGGATAATGCCTGGAAAGGGTGATGTTTTGGTGCTGCCTGCCATGTTCAGGGCTTGGATGACATGTATGTACCCACCTGCCTTTTGTAGTTGGGGGTGACACACTGATGGTCAGGATGAGAGTATACATCAGTGTTCCCCAGGCTTGAAATTCTCCGCTGGCATGGGTAAGGGAGAAGGGAAAGAGAGAAATGGATTATGGAGATGGTAATCTATAAATTTGGAAATGAAGGTGATTAAGAAACAACCTGTTCTCGCCAATGCAAATTTTTGTTACCTTTGAAGTTGTGCCTCTGGGAAAGAAGCAGTGTGAGAGAAGTGTTGTTCAAAGAACTATATGCAACAGGTAATACAAAGCTATGGCCTCAGCATTCTGCGATTGTGGTTGTAAGGGTGAAGTTTGACGCAATGTTTTTGGTGTCTTTGAGGAACAATCTGAGGGACTACACGGGTATTGCCTGATAAGACCAGTATCAAATCACTCACACTCCCCGTGTGGCCGACATCTCTTCTAACCTATGTTCTTGACACCCACTCTACTGTCAAGAGGAAGTGTGGTGTACATGTGAATCCCAGAGCTCAGTTATCTTCTATTTGCTCAACTGCCTTTATTGTGGCAAGACAAAATAGCAGTAGAAATATAAGATGACAGTGACTTTCATGGGATGAAGCTCTGGTATCCTCTGGTGTGTGGAGTGGAGAGAGCAGAGTGATGTGGAGGATGGCAATATGACAGAGTTGGAACCTTAGGAGTGAATCTGACCGTGTGCTGTACTGTCCCCATTATGACGGTATATGAACCTTGAGGATGTGGCCATTGTCTTCTCTCAGGAGGAATGGAGACTCCTCAGGAGGAAAGGAATGGAGACTTCTCTCAGGAGGAAAGGAGACATGTGCCAGGAAGTATGACATTTCATAGGCTGGTGGCATTTGTTGTAAGTCTCTGAGGTGGAACCACAATGAGGACAGAAACACTGTTTCAATAGTGAGTGGGGAAGCCTGCAGTAAATTAGATGATAAGTGTCTCTTCTGAACATAAGGCCACAGATGTTCTGGGGCCCGTGGCTTGTGTGGCCTTTATGTACAGACATTCTCAGGACCTCCAAAACCGTTCCCTGTAGATGACGTCATTGGCAGAATAATCTAATGGTATTGTGTATTCCCTGGCCCCTCTGGTGTTCACATAATGTAGTTGCTCAACAGGCAAGAAGTCAAAGGTAGAGGAAGGATAACCCTGCAATCTGTCCCAGGATGTCTTTTGTATGTAGTCAGCAATCCTATTCAATTTGATGGCAATAGTTTTTTTTTTATGATATAATTTTATGATTTCAGAGAGAGAGAGAAAGGGAGAGAGATAAATGAGAGAGAATCATTGATCAGTTGCCTCCTGCACGCCCAACTCTGGGGATCCAGCCCACAACCTGGGCCTGTGCCCTGACCTAGAATCAAACTAGTGGCTTTCCGTTAATGTGATCACACCCAAGAAAATGAGGCACAGTGGCCATGGAGAGTTTATATTTTGTGTTCTTCTTTATTAATTATTGTATTATTTTCAGTAGCAACAATATTAAACCTACTTTGCCACACCCTGGATTTACCTCCAGTCCTTTTGTAATCTTTCTGCCTCCAAGCCCTCCATGCAGGCACTGATTTACCTTCCTGTACAATAGAGTAGTTCATATATTTCATTTTTTTATTGGTATTAAAAGGTGTATTCTCTTTAGGAAACACTGTCTTCCTTCATGCTACACAGATATTTTGAGATTCGACAGTAATGTTTATGTAAATATTTATTTCCAGGAAATATTGTATTCTATGGGTAACCACTTTAACTATTGAGCTGCCTATGGTTTCAGTTATTTCTTTGTTTGGGGTTTTATAAATAAAACAGTTGGGAATATTGTGTTGTGTTCTTTCTACAGGTGTATCTGTTACTTACCAAACTGTTCCAGTGTCATTGAATGTGTTATATTTTAACATCTGGAAAACTGTGATCTAAAATGGTCAATCACTTTGCCTCCCGGCCCACCACCGTAATGAAAATTCCATTTTTCTACAACCCTGCCAGCACATGTGAAGGTTAATCTTTTTAAATACTAGTCCTATCATAGAGTATTGTTAACTTGCTTTTGTTTTCATTCCATTTCTGTAAAAATGTTTGATGGTGATCGTTTCTCATACATTTCTTTACATTGTCTTTATCTCCTTTGTTAAAATGTCTGCTCAGGATTTTTTGTCTACTTTAAAGTTAATATATTATTCTAACCAATAGGAGGATAGTGCAGCCTCTAAGACAGGCATCCTGAAACTACAGCCCACGGGCCACATGCGGGTGTTTTTGCCGTTTTGTTTTTTTACTTCAAAATAAGATATGTGCAGGGTGCATAAGAATTTGTTCATAGTTTTTGTTAAAGTATAGTCCGGCCCTCCAACGGTCTGAGGGACAGTGAACTGGCCCCCTCTTTAAAAAGTTGGAGGACCCCTGCTCTAAGACATATGTTTGAATTTCACAAATTCCTCAATGACTTAGTGACTTCTTTGCCATATGGAATTCTTGCTTTTGAATTCTAAAAACAATATAGGTTTTCTTAATGTTTACCCTATGTACTATTTATAGCCCACTTGTACCATACACTTAAAAGTTTAATCTGCATTGTTAACATCCTCCACCAGTGTTAAGTCTAAGCATTTAATAATACATTAAGTGAAGTCTAGGTTAGCAGTGTTGACAATTTCACCACATTCAAACTGTCAAAATGATGGCACTGAACATGGACATAAGATATTTCAGTAGTACATCATTATATTTTACTGGTGACCAGGTACATGGATGCATGCACATTGAAATTAAATTAATCCGGAAGTGTGTGGTGGGGCGGGACTTGGTGAGATGGGCCCGACACTCCCTAGTGCCAACCTCTCACAATCCCTCCTTGGCCGGCGGTGCCGAGGCTTGAAGGGCATCTGTGTAATGGGTGGGGTCCTTCAACCACTGGTTTGATACCAGGGCAGGGCACATGCCTTCATGAATCCCCTGGGGTGGTCGTGCAGGAGGTAGATGATTGCCATATCTCTCCTTCTCCCTTTCAAAACAAGTGCTGGGCCTGTGGAGATTGGGCTGAAACAGGCTCTCCGACATCCCCCGAGGTGTCCTGGATTTCCAGAGGGCAGTTCTTGGGTGACACAACCCAGGATCAGGCTCCCTCCTCTGGTTCTGGGCTGCCTTTCCTGTGAACCACTGCTGTCAGGTAAACACAACTCACTGGGCAGCTCCTGTGTTGAGCGTCTGCCCCCGGTGGTAAATGCAGGTCATAGCTACCTGTCAGGTAGTTGGGCTGTTGCTTAGTCTTTCATATCAGTAGATTTTTAGCATACTGATACAGTAGCAATGAATGTGCTCAAGAACATTCATAATTAAACAGCTGAATTATTGGAAACGTAATTTTTTTTAATTTCTTTATTGATTAAGGTATCACATATTTGTCCTCATGCCCCCATTCCCATCCCACACCCCTCCCCACACATGCTCCCACCCCCCTGTTGTCCCCAACCGCTGGTTAGGCGCATATGCTTGCACACAAGTCCTTTGGTTGATCTCTCCCCTTTACCCCCACCCTCCCCTACCCTCCCTCGGAGGCCCGACAGTCTGATCCGTGCCTCCTTGTTTCTGGGTCTGTTCTTGATCATCAGTCTATGTTGTTCATTATTTCCATTAGATGAGTGAGATCATGTGCTATTAGAAATACACTTATAAGAAGAGAAAATGAGACAAGCAATATTGGTTATGGTGACAGGAAATGAATCAGTCTGTAGTGAGTTTCTTTCTGGGCCAACAGTTCTTTTGAGACCCAATTACAATGTCCACCAGTTCCTTATGTGTACATGTCAGCACTGACATTACAGTTCTGGATGGTGGAGAAATGGTGGTAATGCAGGTCCGACTCTCTCTGGTTTGGTCCTGGGCAACTTGCAGTGATGGACAGCTGCTAACTGCTAGTATGCGAAGACCAAGTCAGCGTTGGAAACGTAATTTTTAAAGTTTGATATATGTGTAATTGATTTAAAACAAGCTTTTATATATATATATATATATATATAGAGAGAGAGAGAGAGAGAGAGAGAGAGAGGGAGAGAGAGAGGCCCAGTGTATGAATTCGTGCATGCATCATCATCTTCTCCTTCCCCTTCTTCATCATCCTTTCCCAGTGCCACTTGCTGAACCACACCATCTTTATTCACCAATGTCATCAGCTGGGATGCTAGCCCTCGCCTTGGCGTTTGAGAAAACTACATTACCCAGAAAGCAATGCGAGCATGTAGGCGGAGCTAAAGGACACTATTTCAGTGCATCCGGTTAGGGCGGGACTTCAGCCTTCCTCCTCCCAGCGGGCATTTTGACCTCTTCAGTTTCATCCAGGACTCATGGGCTTCTGCCCACCCGTGGTGAGTAGGAGGAGGCCTGGGAGGCAGCATCCTTGCTGTGCAGGGTGTGTCTGAGGCTTGTTAAGCACCATCAGGCCCAGTGGGGCCTCCTTGCCTCCCAGACTCCTCTCTGCTCACAGCGTTCTTTCAGCCTGACCCCATTGAACCCTGCAGCGCCAAGGGAGGGGAGGTCTGAGTATCTGAGATCTGACTGTGGTTCTTCATAGTTAGATTTAAGGGAAAAACAGTCATGGAGAGAGGCCTTCACAGCAGGACTCCAGGCTGCCTCTATGAGTGTGGACTGTCAGAGTCTGGGCAGTACTTGATACTGTTTGAATTTGGCAAGCGTTCTCTGGACGACACATGCTGAATAATAAGTAAGAGGGTGAGGAGATGACTATAGGGGGCGGGACTGTAGCAGTGCAGGTGTGAGAAAGGTGTGGTAGAAAGAGTGATGAGCACTTGGAGAGGGAGTGGGACTTCATGGCAAGAGCACCATGACATTGACATAAAAGTGAAAGTAGGGAGAGTCCATTTCTGGTGGAGTCCGGATGATAAAATAAGGGTAATTTTTGGATCATGCCTGCGAAGGGTGATGTTTTGGTGCTGCCTGCCATGTTCAGGGCTGGGTGACATTTATTTACCCACGTGCCTTTTGTAGTTGGGGGTGAAACACTGATGGTTAGGAATGAGAGTACACTTCAGTGTTCCCCAGGCTTGAAATTCTCCATGGGCATGGGTAAGGGAGAAGGGCAAGAGAGAAATGGATTATGGAGATGGTAATCTATAAATTTGGAAATTAAGGTGATTAAGAAACAACCCGTCCTCGCCAATGCAAATTTGTGTTACCTTTGAAGTTGTGCCTCTGGGAAAGAAGCAGTGTGAGGGAAGTGTTTTTCAAAGAACTCTGTGCAGCAGGTAATACAAAGCTATGGCCTCAGCACTCTGGGATTGTGGTTGTAAAGGTGAAGTTTGACGCAACGTATTTGGTGTCTTTGAGGAACAATCTGAGGGACTACACAGGTATTTCCTGATAAGACCAGTATCAAATCACTCACACTCCCTGTATGGCCGACATCTCTTCCTACCCTATGTTCTTGACACCCACTCTACTGTCAAGAGGAAGTGTGGTGTACATGTGAATCCCAGAGCTCAGTTATCTTCTATTTGCTCAACTGCCTTTATTGTGGGAAGACAAAATAGCAGTAGAAATATAAGATGACAGTGACTTTCATGGGATGAAGCCCTGGTATCTTCTCTGGTGTGTGAAGTGGAGAGAGCAGAGTGGTGTGGAGGATGGCAATATGACAGAGTTGGAACCTTAGGAGTGAATCTGATCGTGGGCTGTACTGTCCCCATTAAGATGGTATATGAACGTTGAGGATGTGGCCATTTTCTTCTCTCAGGAGGAATGGGGGATCCTTGGTGAGCCTCAGAGACTTCTGTACTGCAATGTGATGCTGGAAGTTTTTGCATTTGTATCATCTGAATGTAAGACCTTCACATTCTCCCAGTGTCCTGGGATGATGTTCTCTCTTCCTTTATTCCTCTGATGTAGCTTTTACTCTTCTACAGCCAGACCATGGGCTCCGCTCATTTCCCCCACAGTCCTGTCAAATGTGCTGTGGCTGCCATGGGTGAGGTCTGTGGAGAGCCCTGAGCGAAGGACTCCACAAACATTGCCTCAGACAGTGCAGGATGTGTCTGGGAGTCAGGAGTCTTACAGACAGCTTAATGGGTCCCACCTGCTATTCCTCTCCCTGGCAGGGTGACTATGCCCAGATCCATGGCTTCCATTTCTACCTCCTTCCTCTAGGCAAAGGTCCTTGGTGACTGCCTGTGCCAGGTTATGGTCTTTACTTACATGAACCTTGAGCTGTTCTTACAAGATCACACTTCCGTTATTTGTAATATTATCTTCCTTAAATACGATTGGAATCTGAATGGCTCTAGGCCAGTGCTGGCTGCCCATCCCTGTCATATTTCATTAATACTTGGAATATTTCTGTTGTACATACTTGTAGAGAGGAATATGCAGGATGAACCCTGATTTTTTTTTATAGGGTGAACATGCAGGATGGTCTCAGAAGAGGCCTGGTCCTGTTGAGTTGCACATGTAGGCTAGATATGGTATAAGGGTTGTGTTTAGATGATACCAAGCACCTGCTCATTTCCACCGTGTGTAAGCACAAGTACCATGGGCAATAGCAGATTTCTACCTTTTCTGTGTCATACTTGTCACTGTGCTGACTTGTCATTTCACCTGTGACCTCCTGGCCTTTGACTACCTTCACCTGTGTGGCCTTTTTGCATCACCTGTTCCTTCCTCTGCATTGCTCCGTCTTCAGTATTCTCTAACATTGACCTGTACATGTGTTATGAGATGTACATATGAGCTTAAATAGTTCTTTAACACCAGCTACTAATTTATTGAATACTAGAGGCCTGGCACATGAAATTTGTTCATGGGGTCCTTAGGCCTGGGCAGCAATCAGGGTCAATAAAATTCCCTGCCACCCTACCTCTTCCATCCCTCACTGCACGCATACTGCCAGGGCTTGGTTCCCTCCACCTGCCCGCCTCCTCCTTCCCTCGCTCCCTCTGCACCCTGCTGCCGCCATTGGTCACCCATCATGTTCCGCACCATCCCCTGGTGGTCAGCGCACATCATTGCGAGAGATTGTTCTCCTGGTTGAACTCTCGAGGGGACACTTTGCATATTACCCTTGTTAGTGTATATATAGATATAAATATAGATATAGAGCTAAAGATAAAATAGAGATAGATATTCAGAGAGAGAGAGAGAGATTACTTGTACTGAGAATAATCATATTTCATCACAGCTTTCCATGTCAGCAGCAGACAAACCATGCTGAACACTGTTAGCAGAAGAATGAGCTGACAATCCTGCTTCTCTTCCATGTGGTGCTTGCCATGTGTGTGTCATTTCCTTTGAGGTCTTCCTTGTTTTGTGATCTTCAGTAGCCTGACCTTTATGAAGTGAATTATAAGTGTAAAAATGTGGGAAATCTTTCAGAAAAATCTTTAACCTCATTCATCATAGAAGAGTTTACACTGTAGAAAAGCCATAGGAGTGTAGTGATCATGGGATGTCCATCATCCTGAGGTCCAAACTCATTCCACAACACAAAGTCCACACTGGAGAAAAGCTGTATGAGTGTCGTGATTGCACGATGTTCTTCAATCAAAGCAGTACCATCACTCCACACCGGAGAGTTCACACTGGTGAAAACCTTAGGAGTGTAGTGAATGTGGGAAAGCTTTTACCCACAATAATCACCTCCTTCTCCACAAGAGAGTTCACATTGGAGATAAGCTATATGCGTGTACTGATTATGGGAAGTTTGTAATCTTTATTAATATCCGTGGTGTAAATGCTCTCATCCTTGTGAGGTTCAAACAGCCAAAATGATGATTTTCAACATGGACATGATAATATATTTCAGTAGTATATCATTATATTTTATTTTCAATATGCTGATTTAGAAGCACCAAATATGTTCAAAACTTTTCACAATAAAACAGTAAAATTATTGGGAAGCATCAAGATTAAACCTTTTCTAAAGATTGATTTAAGTAGAATTTATTGAAAGTGGACATTAAAAAAATACATTTTGGTGTTTCCCTGCAAGCCTGCATTGCTGATACCAAGTTCCTACTGACCTTATCAGAGCTTCATTCTCAGCCTATAAAATAATTGATGCAATAATACAGTCTGACATTGATATAGCGTACTTTAAATATTTCCTTGGAAAAAAGACACTTTTGAAATCCCATGAATGCTATTCTAGCCTTCCACCACTATCTAAGTCATCATGATGGTTTTGGTATCTATCTGTTCTCAGGTACATTATTGGGTTGTTACTTAAAATGTCACATATGTCTGTCCGAGGCCAAACAGTTAGGTGGGTCAGCGAATAATTTCAATAACGGAAGGTTGTAGGTTCCAACCCTGGTCACATCAATTACAAGAGTTAATCAAACAATGTATAAAATTAATTGAACAAAAAATAGATGTCTCTCTCACTGTCTCTCTCTCTCTCTCTCTCTCTCTCTCTCTCTCTCTCTCTCTCTCTTCATTCTCTCTCCAGACAGTCCTCTTGTTACTTCGGACTCGACATACGTTGTTTTGTGATTACGTCGCCATCTGCAATTTACTTATAAATAAAAAGTTCTGTCATTCGATGTAAGGCATTTGCACGAAGTTCGCCAGGGAACCAATTGGCCAGCGGAATGGATGAATAAGTCATCACGCGGCGCTCTACAAGGAAGACGCTGTCATTCAGTCACTGTTGATAAGCCATTTTGGATTGTGCTTCATTCGCTCTCTTTTGTTTGTATTGTTATTTTGAACACTTTTTGCCCGTCCTTATGGCTCCTAAGCATAAGGCAGATTCTTCTGATGGCAGTGCTACAAAAAGAAGGAAAGCCCTCACAATGGGAATGAAAGGAGACCTAATAAGATGCTCAGAAAAGGGCGAAACACTTACGAACATCGACCGGTTGCTTGGCCAAAGTCCTACAACTGTCTCAACAATCATCGACCATCAAAAGCGTATACTTGAACATGTGAAAGGATCTGCTCCTATGAAATCAACTGTGATTACAGAGCAGCGCAGTGGTCTCATTATTGAGATGGAAAGATTATTAGTGCTTTGGCTGGAAGAGCAGTATCAACGGCGTATCCCAGTTAGCCTGATGTTGATTCAGGAGAAGGCTGAAAGATTGTTTGAGGCCTTGAAAAAAGAAAAGGGAGAAGGGAGTGAAAGTGAAGAGTTTGTGGCTAGCAAAGGTTGGTATATGGGTTTTAAGGATCGTGCTAATTTGCATAATCTTAAGCTGCCAGGGGAAGCTGCTAGTGATGATGCTAAAGCAGCAGGTGATTTTCCTAGTGCGTTGGCTGAGATAATTAGGAAGGGGGGTTACTGTGATCAACAAGTGTTTAATGTGCATGAGACAGGCTTGTTCTGGAAGCATATGCCTACACGTAAGTACATTGGCAAGGAGGAGAAGACAGCATCCGGCCGTAAAGCCAGCAAGGAAAGATTGAGTGTGCTACTTGGAGCTAATGCTGCTGGTGACTTCAAGCTGAAGCCCTTGGTGTGTCTGGCCGAGAATCCAAGGGCAATCAAGGGCATATGGAAGGGTCTACTACCTGTCATTTGGAAATCTAACAAGAAGGCATGGGTGACACTCAGCGTATTTGAGGACTGGTTCACCAACCATTTTGTTCCAGAAGTCAAGGACTACTGTGCTTCAAGGGGGCTGCCCTTTAAGGTGTTGCTAGTACTGAACAGTGCCCCTTGTCACCCTGCCGATTTGAATCACTTTCACCCAAATGTCAAGGTGGTTTACCTTCCACCTAGCACCACCTCCCTTTTACAGCCTATGGGCCAAGGTGTCATTGCCTCTTTCAAGGCCTACTACCTCTGAAGGACATTTGCTATGGCTTTTAGGGCAACGGAGAAGGATAAAGAGTTGACTCTCAATGACTTTTGGAAATCTTACAATGTTCTTGCTGCTGTAAAAAAACATTTCTGATTCTTGGGATGAAGTTAAGCAGACGAACTTGAATGGTGTTTGGAAAAGATTGTGTCCACAGTTTGTGAACGATTTCCATGGCTTTGAGGATTCAGTTGAGGTTTTCATCAAGAATGTGGTTGAGTTGAGTAAGCAGCTGGATTTGGAGGTGGTGGCTGAGGATGTCACAGAGCTGCTGGTGTCTCATGGAGAGGAGCTATCTGCCGAGGACCTCACTCAACTGAAACAGCAGTTCATTGAAGAGGAAGACACACCAACCCCAGAGCCCAGGAGATTTACAAGCAGGGAATTAGCGGGGGCCTTTGCCATGATAGGGGATGCCTTGGCAAGGTTTAAGGCCCAGGACCCCAACAGTGACAGGTACACTAAGGCTGCCAGAGGGGTCATGGATAGCCTGCGGTGTTACAAGGAGATTTGGGAGAACAAGAAGAAGGTATCGTTCCAGACTAGCCTCGAACATTATTATAAGAAGGTGGAGAGGCCTGCAACAGATGCCGTACACTCTACCTCATATGCTTCTCTGGACTCACCTGACCCAGGATCTCCAGCACCTTCTGGAGGTACTGCCTCTCCGGACTCACCTGACCCAGGATCTCCAGCACCTTCTGCAGGTTCTGCCTCTCAAACCTCCTCCGCGCAGCAGCCTAGTGTAAGCCTGTCTTTCCCCACTTTGCAACATCCAGTGTGCAAGCCAACAACAGTAGTAAAGGTAAGGATAATCCTGTATTTACCCTTATATGTACGTATGTGCTTTATGCTTTTTATTATTTATTTACCACAAGTAAAGGTCAGGAATTGTTATTTTCCTTTTGAATTTTTTTTACTGTTTCACTTCATTTCTGCTGTGTATGTGTGCCATGTGAGTGATGTAGGTGCTTATGTAGTTGGGTTTTGACTTACAGTGAAAACTGCATTATGTCGCGCCATAGGAACAGATCTCCGACATAACCCGAAGTCCTAATATATATATATCAATTACTAGAACGTATAAAATTAATGGAATAAAAAATAGATCTCTCTCTCTCTCTCTCTCTCTCTCTCTCTCTCTCTCTCTCTGCATACACACACACACACACACACACACACACACACACAGTGGACAGATTATTATGATCTCTGAATGCATAATAATCTGGCCATTCAGTGGGTATATATATAAGACCCCTAGTGCATGAATTCGTTCATGGGTGGGATCCGGCCAGCCTGACCAGGGGGAGGGGACATGGGCAGTTGGCCAGCATGCCTGCTGGTTGAACTCCTGGTCAAGGTGACAATTTGCATATTAACCTTGTATTATATAGGATATATACTGAGTGGCCAGATTATTATGCATTCAGAAATCATAATTACCTGGCCACTCAGTGTATATATACTAGTGGCCAAAGGGCATGAATTTTGTGCATGGGGGTGGGGGATGTCTCTCAGCCTGGCCTGCACCCTCTCCAATCTGGGATCCCCTGTGGGATCAGGCCTTAACCCTCAGTAGGATATCCCTCTTGCAATCCAGGACTGCTGGCTCCTAACCACTCACCTGCCTGCCTGCCTGATCGCCCCTAACCACTCTGCTTGCTGACCTGCTCATTCCCATCTATCCCGCCCCACTGGCCTTTTCGCCCTCAACTGGCCCTCCCTGCCGGCCTGTTCACCCCCAAATGCCCCCCCCCCGCCAGCCTGCTCACACCCAACTTCCTCCCCTGCTGGCCTGCTTGCCCCCAACTGTCCCCCAGATGGCCCCCAACTGTCCCCTTGCCAGCCTGCTTGCCCCCAACTGCCCCCAGCCGCCAGCCTACTCGCCCCCAACTGGCCCCCCTTGCTGGCCTGATCACCTGCAAATGCCCTTTCCTCCTGGCCTGATCACCCTTAACCACCTCTGCCTTAGCCACACCACCATGGCCTTGTCTGGAAGGATGTCCGGAATGTCTCCTGGTCTAATTAGCATACTACCTTTTTATTAGTATTGATAGGGGCTTGGTGCATGGGTGAGGGCCGGCTGGTCTGTGCTGAAGGAGGTCCTGGTTCAGGGTAGGGGTCCACTTGGGGAGTGGGGGTGGCCTAGGTGAGGGGTCTGGGGAGGTTTGTAAGCCGGCCATGTCCACATTGGGGTGGGGATCCCCACTTGGGGTGATTCCAGCCTGAGTGAGGAACTGGGGCAGTATGCAGGCCAGCCACGCCCCCATCGGGGTAAGGGTCTAAGATGGGGGCTATGGCTGACCTGGGCTAGGGGCTGAGGGCAATTGCAGGCTGGTCACGCCCCCATTGGGTTGAGGGTACCTGCTGGGGTGTGTGGGAAGTTTGCATGCTGGGTGAGCCAGGGACTGAGGGCCGTTTGTGGGTTGTTTGCAGGCCAGCCTAACCCCCGGCTTTGTCCAGAAGGACATCCGGAAGGTCTCCAGGTTGTATTAGCATATTACTCTTTTATTAGTATACTAGGGGCCCGGTGCAAGAAATTCGTGCACAGGGGCGGCAGGGAGGGTTTTCCTCAGCCTTGCCTGCACCCTCTGGGACCCCTCGTGGGATAACCAGCAGTTGGACATCCTTCTCACAATTCAGAACTGCTGGCTCCTAACAGCTCGTCTGCCTGCCTGATTGCCCCTAACTGCTTCTGCCTGCCAGCCTAACTGCTCCCCTGCTGGCTTGATTGCCCCTAACCACCTCTGCCTCAGCCCACACCCGGTACCCAGGCTTCCCTCCTCCAGCCAACCACAGGCACCCGGGATCCGGGCTTACCTCCCTCTGGTCAGCCATAGACGCCCAGGCTGGCTGCAGACTCAGGAGATGGTGGACAGGTGGCTTCGCTTGTGCTGCAGCCGCAAGTGCTAGCGCCCAGGACCACAGGGTAGGCGGCTTCTGCGTCACCCAGGCCACAGCCAGCTGCAGGTACTGGTGCCCGGGACTGCGGGGTGGGCGGCTTCTCCATCTCCCAGGCCAAAGCCAGCCGCAGGTACTGGCACCCGGTTTCTCCATCTCCCCCAGGACATGGGGTGGGCGGCTTCTCCAGCTGGCTGCAGCCTGGGATCACGGGGCAGGTGGCTTCTTTGTCTCCCAGGTCTCATCCAGCCTCAGGTGCTGAGGCCCGGTTTCTCAGTCTCCCCCAGGACGTGGGGCAGGCGGACATGAGGCTTCTGGTGCTGGCTGCGGCCTGGGATCACGGGGCAGGCGGCTTCTTGGTCTCCGTGGCTGCAGCCAGCCTCAGCCGCTGGGGCCGGTTTCTCAGTCTCCCCCAGGATGTGGGGCGGGTGGACATGGGATGGGTGGCTTCTCCAGCTGGCTGTAGCCTGGGATCACGGGGCAGGCGGCTTCTTCGTCTCCCAGGTCTCATCCAGCCTCAGGCGCTGGGGCCCAGTTTCTCAGTCTCCCCTAGGACATGTGGCTGGCGGACATGAGGCTTCTGAGGCTGGCTGCAGCCTGGGATCACGGGGCAGGCAGCTTCTTGGTCTCTGGCTGCAGCCAGCCTCAGGCGCTGACGCCTGACTTCTCCAATTCTCACAGGCTCAGAGCAGCTGGGGAGCGGGGCTGCTGCCATGTTTTTTAGTTTAATTTGCATACTCACTCTGATTGGCTGTGGGTGTAGCGAAGGTACGGTCAATTTACATGTCTATTATTAGGTAAGATATACTGAGTAGCTAGATTATTATGACCTCTGAATGCATAATAATCAGGCCACACATTGTGTGTGTGTGTGTGTGTGTGTGTGTGTGTGCGTGTGCGTGTGCGTGTGTGTGTGTGTGTGTGTGTGTGTGTGTGTGTGTATTAGAGGTCTGGTGCATGAATTATGAATTCGTGCATAGGTGATGGGTGGGGTCTGGCCAGCCTGGCCAGCGGGTGGGGACATGGCGCTTGGCTGGCCTGCCTGCTGGTCGAACTCCAGGTCAAGGGGACAATTTACATATTACCTTTTATTATGTACGATATACACTGAATGGCCAGATTATTATGTGTTCAGAGACCATAATAATCTGGCCACTCAGTGTGTGTGTGTGTGTGTGTGTGTGTGTGTGTGTGTGTGTGTGTTAGTGGACCAGTGTGTCTGTGTGTGTGTGTGTGTGTGTGTGTGTATTAGTGGACCAGTGCATGAGTTTCATGCACTGGAGGTAGCGGGTGTCCCTCAGCCTGGCCTGCACCCTCTCTAATCTGGGACCCGTTAGGGGATGTCAGTTGGACATCCCTCTCACAATCCAGGACCAATGGCTCCTAACCGCTCACCTGCCTTCCTGCCTGATCGCCCCTAACCATTCTGATGCCAGCCTGCTCGTGCCCAACAGCCCCACGCCGCTGGCCTTCTCGCCCCCTACTGACCAGCTTGCTGGTCTGATCGCCCCCAACTGTCCTCCCTCCAGCCTGCTCGCCCATAACTACCCCCCTCCTGGCCTGGACCCCCAACTGGTGCCCCCTGCCTGCCTGATCACCCCAAATGCCCACCCCTCCTGGCCTGATCACCCCTAACTGCCTCTGCCTTGGCCCCGCCACCATGGCTTTGTCCTGAAGGACATCCAGCATGTCTCCCTGTCCAATTAGCATACTACCTTATTGTTAGTATAGATAGAGGTCTGGTGCACAGGTGGGGACCGGCTGGTGTGCCCTGAAGGGGGTCCGGATCAGGGTGGGAGTCCCCTTGCAAGGGCGGGGCTTGCCTGGGTGAGGGGCCTGGGGAAGTTTGCATGCTGGCCATGCCCCCATAGGGATGGGGGTCCCCACTGGGAGCGGTGTCTGCCTGGGTGAGGAACTGGAGTAGTATGCAGGCCAGCCATGCCCCCATCAAGTTGAGGGTCCCCAATTGAGGGCATTGCCAGCCTGAGCGAGGGGCTGAGGGCTGTTTGCAGGCTGGCCACGCCACCATCAGGGTAAGGGGACGTGCTGGGTTGTGTGTCCGGCCTGGGCAAAGGGCTGAGGGTCATTTGAGGGTGGTTTACAACACAGCCAAGCCCCAGGTTTTATCCAGAAGGATATCCGGAAGGTCTCCCAGTTGAATTAGCGTATTACTTTTTTATCAGTGTGCATATATATATATGTGTGTGAATATATATATATCCTTATTTGTCTCTCTCTGAAATCAGTATATATGTTTTAATCACCTAGTCAGTCCACACACATCTGAACACCAGCACAGCCTAGGGACCTGTGAGGATAAGCAGCCAAGGTTCTCTTGAGGGCAGAGCCTGCAGGGACCCAGAGGACAGTATGGGAGGTGCCATCTATGTCAGTGTGGCAGGTAGGGAATCCGGGCTGAGCTGCGCAATCACACACAGGGGATGATGACATCAGTGTGGTCCCTGGGACTAAAAGCAAAGCGGCCGGACACTAACAATATCATACAAATGAATGAAAGGGGAGTCCATTTCTGATGGTGTCTTTATGATATGATATGGGGAATTTTAGGATAATTTCTAAAAGGATGGGTTGCTGTGATGCTACATGACAAGTGTAGAGCTTAGAGGCCATATATGTGCCCACCTGCCATTTCCTGTTGAGGGCTGACCCAGTGAACACTTGGAATGAGATAGCATATATCAGTGTCACCGGGACTTGAAAATCCCCACCGGCATGAGGAAAGGAGAAGAGAGAAGGGTGAGAGAGAAATGTATTACAGAGGTGGTGAACTAGAATTTTGGGAAAGAAGTTGATTAGAAAACACTGTGTCCTTGTCTTGGCTTATTTGTGTTACCAGTGAAGTTGTGCCTCTGGGAATAATCTGTGTGAGACAAGTGTGGATCACAGAACTATGGGCAGCAGGTAATGCAGAGTGATGGCCTCAGCAAACTGGGATTGGAGTCAGAAGAGCAATCGGCATTACTATGTTGTTTGGTGTCTTGGAGGGACAATTTGGAGGACAACATGGGTATTGCCTGACAAGACCAGAGTCAAATCCATCACATTCCCATTATATGCAACATCTCCTCCTACCCTATGTTCCTGACACCAACTATAATTGAAAGGGTGACTCCTATTTGAGGATGAGAGCACAGGTAACTTGTATCTGTTCATCTGCCTTTATTGTTGTGGGAAGACACAGCATCAGTAAGAATATAAGGAAACATTGACTTTAATGGGATCAAGGGCTGCTTTCTTCTCTGATGTGGGGAGTAGGGGAGCATATGCATGTGCAGGGTGGTAGTATGGCAAACTTGGAATCGCAACAGAGAATCTTATCATGGGATGTTCTGTGCCCATTATGACAGGATATGAACTTTGAGGACGTGGCCATTGCCTTCTCTCAGGAGGAGTGGGAGATCCTTGATGAGACTCAGAGACGTCTGTACTGTGATGTGATGCTGGAAGTTTTTCCACTTGTATCATTCATAGGTAAGACCTTCACATCTCTCCTACTGTCCTGAGGTGATGCCCACTCCTTATTTATTCTCCAGACTTAGCACTCTCTCTCTCTCAAAGCCAGACCATGGGCTCAGCTCATTTCCCCCACTGTCTTGTCCAATGGGCTGTGGCTGCCAGTGCTGAGCTGTGCAAAGAGCCCTGAGCAATAGACTCCATAAACCTCCCTAACACCAGTTGCCTCAGAAACTGCAGGAAGTGTCTGAGTGTCAGCAGTCTTACAGACTGCTTAATGGGTCCCTCCTGCTCTTCCACTCCAGGGAGGGTGACTCTATCCAGATCCATGGCTTCCAATTCTGCACCTTTCCTATCGATAAAGACCCTGTGTCAGTTATCTTCTTTACATACATGAACCAGGGGCTGTTCTTGTAAGACCCTCCAATTATTGTTTGAAGTACTACCTTCCCTGGATACTATTGCAAGCTGAATGCTATGGGCAAGTGATGGCTGTTCACCTGTCTTTTCATTGATACTCAGAATATTTAGTTTGTACATACTTCTAGAAAAGGAGGTGCAGGGAGAAACCTGGGTTTCTCCAGGGTGAACGTACAGGATTGTCCTAGAGGATGCTTAGCCTGGATGAGTGGCAACTGGGGGGAGGTATGACATAAGGATGGTGTTCAGATTATACCAGGCACCTGCTCCTGTCCAAGAGTGTTTGGTGCAGGTTCCAATGGCGACACCTCATTTATACCTTTCTTTTCCACACTTGACACTTTGCTGACATGTCATTTCATCGGTGACATCCTAGCATTGTCTACCTTTGCCTTTGTGTCCTTTTTACATCACCTATTCCTCTGCACATCTCTTTCTGCAGTATACTACTACATGGACCTATGTAAGTGCTATAAGAAGCACATACATGCTTAAACACCCCTCAAACACCTGCTACTTGTTTATTGAATTTTACTTGGAATGAGATGTAACCAACCTTCTGCACAGCTTGCCCATGTCACCACCAGAGAAGATCTACTGAATGCTGTTAGCAGCAGAATGAGCTGCACAGTCCGCTTCTCTTCCGTGTGGTGCTTGCCCTGTTTTTGCTCTATTTCTGTTGAAGGCTTTCTTGTTTTGTGATCTTCAGTGGTCAAGAACTTCACAGATGCATCTGTCAGGTCTTTTATTTTCAGCCAGTTGCATGAGACCCATGTATTATATGCAACACAGTTTTATAATGGGACTTCCCTCTGTCACCACAGTCAACATTCATTTCCGCATCATTCCTCTGTTTTCAGGTCCTTGGCATAAAATGGATGATGTGGAGGCCTATTCTGAGCACAGTGTATCTGTAGGAGACTCTCAGGTCAGGGCTTCCAAGAAAGCTGCAGCCACCCAGTGGACCCATCTGTGTAATACGTGCTTCTCAGTGTTAAAAGATATTTTGCATTTGACTGAGTTACAAGTGGCATACGTTGAGAAGAATGTGTTCTTAAGTGATGCATGTGTGGGAGACTTTTGTTTCAGTGCAAACCCTCACCAGCAGCAGAAGGATGCCCGTGGAGAGAAGCCCTGGAAAGAAGATATGGAGAGTGCTTCGTGTGTGACAACCTGCTGGTTCTACTTATCTGGGGTGCCTGAAGCTAGTACTGAGGTTGGGGTAGACTCCCCAGCCACCTCAGGGCTTCTCCAGCACCAGGCCACTCTGAACACTGAGGAGCCACACAGTAACAATGAGAGTTCACAGGAATGTCTCACTGGAAAAAGACATCACCAGTGGGTTGAATGTGAAAGAGCTGCCAGCCAGAAACAGAAAGTTGATTATCAGAAAGGTCTCAGCTCTGGAGAAATGATTACTGAGTATAATAAATGTGGGAAAGTGTTCAGACAAATCTTTAACCACCTACAACATGGGAGAGTTCACACTGTAGAAAAGCCCTGTGAGTGTACTGATTGTGGGAAGGTCTTCAGTGAAATCCCTGCTCTCATTAAACACAACAGAGTTCACATTAGAAAAAAGTGTTATAAGTGCAGTGACTGTGGGAAGTCCTTCAGTCAAAGATCTTACCTCGCTATTCACCACAGAGTTCACACTGGAGAAAAGCCATATGAGTGTAGTGAATGTGGGAAGTCCTTCAGTCAAAGGTGTCACCTCACTACACACCACAGAGTTCACACTGGAGAAAAGCCATATGAGTGTAGTGAATGTGGGAAGTCCTTCAGTCGAAGGTCTACCCTCACTAGACACCACAGACTTCACACTGGAAAAACACCATATGAGTGTAGTGAGTGTGGGAAGGATTTCAGTGAAAGGGCTGCCCTCACTAAACATCACAGAGTTCACACTGGAGAAACGCTATATGAATGTAGTGAATGTGGAAAGCATTTCAATCGAAGGTCTACCCTCACTAAACACCACAGAGTTCACACTGGGGAAAAGCCATATGAGTGTAATGAATGTGGGAAGCATTTCAGTCGAAGGTCTCACCTCACTAGACACCACAGAGTTCACACTGGAGAAAAGCCATAAATGTGCAGCGAATGGTTTATTTTTCTCACTTATTATAAGAACACTTAAGGGGCTCTATGAGACCCTTTCCATTAATGTAAACCCCTTTTGTGGGAACATACACTCTGCTAGATTCCTCATAAATTTGAGGTACAAGTGAGACTTGAAGGAGCTGCATTGTACTTCCTAACATGCCCAGACCTACCACCCAAATGATGTCACTGTCTTTGTCGCTGAAGAGATTTCACCTCTAACACCTGACTCACCTGAGGAGTATGCATCGGTCACCACCCCTGCGTTCCCAGGGGAATGTATTCTGTGTTCTCACTTCTGCTGGAAGTAATTATGGTTCATCCAAGCTCTTGGCAGTATCTTCATTCATTTCTCTGTGACTCGAAAATGGACCTGACCCAGGATTCATCCAGAGCACCCCTTCTCAGCTAAGAAGTGCTACCTTTTTCAGGGACATAGTGGTACTCACATTATGCTTTGATAAATTTGGAATGATTCTTATTCACCAACCTGCAAACCCCTTGTTCTACTGTGCTCTAGTTTATGATCTTTTTTAAAAGGTGTTTTTACATTTGTACCTTTAATTTTGGTTATGCATGGCCACAGATGATTTGTAAATACAAATGTGATCTTTGAATATGTAGAGATGAATAGATATTGTGTTTATCCCAAAATTTATGTGGTTTGGAAGGGACAGCATAATGGCAGGAAATCACTTTTTGTCCAATGTTGGCTTATTACTTATTGTGGTCCATGGCCTGAAAAGAAAGACCACGTGACTTTGTGCATTTAATTTTCAGCCTAGTGCCTCGATTATTGGTGAGGGCAAAGGTCAGTCTGAAGAGGAGACCTTTGTTCTGCTTCTGTGACCAATATGAATCATGTTCTTTGTTCACAGTATGTACTACATAAGCCTCAGCAATGTTTAGGGAACCTGTTCTCCATGTCCTGCAAAGGAGACATGTGCCAGGAAGTATGACATTTCATAGGCTGGTGTCATTTGTTGTAAGTCTCTGAGGTGGAACCACAATGAGGACACAAACACTGTTTCAATAGTGAGTGGGAAAACCTGTAGTAAATTATATGATAACTGCCTCTTCTGAACATAAGGCCACAAATGTTCTGGGGCCTGTGGCTTGTGTGGCCTTTATGTGCAGACATTCTCAGGACCTCCAAAACTGTTTAGTGTAGCTGAGTCATTGGCAGATAAAATAATCTAATGGTATTGTGTATTCCCTGTTCCCTCTGTGGTGTTGACAGAGCTAGAGGAAGGATAATCCAGCAATCTGTCCCAGGATGTGTCTTTTGTAAGCAGTCAGCATTCCTGTTGAATTTCAAGGCAATAATTTTATTTTTTTAATATATATACTTTTATGATTTCGGAGAGAAAGGGAGAGAGAGAGAGAAATATCAATAGTGAGAGAGAATCATTGAGCGGCTGCCTCCTGCTTACCCTGCTCTTGGGATCGAGCCCACAACCTGGGCATGTGCCCTGATCAGGAATCGAACCATGACTTCTTGGTACATAGGCCGATGCTCAACCACTGATCCATGCCATCTGGGCTTTCAGCAGTTGTCTTCACTGTTTGCCAATATTTGCTGCCACTGAGGCCAGGCTGATCCTCCCAAGAAATGAGAGAGATGGTCGTGTCTACATAGAGTTGCCATCTTGATTTTCTAACAACAGAGGGATATCTAGGATTTATATGGAACCACATTGCAAGGCTTTACTTGGGTATATGTATAACGGATGAACAAGGGAATGCACTTTTCTAATGTGCACTGTTTGGTGAGGATGAACATACAGATAAAGCTGAGAAAACCGTCACATGTAAAATAGGCTTCTCTGTTACCCAGATCCATGTTGGAAAAAAAGTAGGCTTACTGTTATGAGTATGCCAAACACACAGTTAATTCTCTTTTTCATGTAACTATTTTATAGATTTTAAGCTGTATTTTTTTTTACATTTTGAAAGCAAGGGAGAGGGAGAGAAACATCAGTCATTTGCCTCCTGCATGACCAATTATTGGGGATTCAGGAAGGCATGTGCCCTGACCTGGAAGCAAACCAGTGGCTTTCAGTGAGCATGATCACACCCAAGAAAATGAGGCACAAGAGGCCAGGGAGAGTTTATATTTGTGTTGTTATTTATAAATTACTGTATTATTTTCAGTAGAAACAACTCTAAGTAAATCTACTTTTGCCACACTCTGTATTTACCTCCAGTCCTTTTGTAATCTTTCTGCCTCCCAGCCCTCCGTGCAGGCATTGATTTACCTTCCTGTACAATAGAGTCATTCATATTTTTCATAATTTTATTGGCACTGTAAGGTGAATTCTCTTTAACAAACACTGGCTTTCTTCGTGCTACACAGAAGATATTTTCAGATTTGACACTATTATTTATAAAATAGTTAATTTTTCATTTCTAGGGAATATTGTATTCTATGGATAACCACTTAACTATTGAGCTGTCTATGGTTTCAGTTATTTCTACGTTTGCGGTTTTATAAATAAAACACCTGGGCCCTAACCGGTTTGGCACAGTGGATAGAGCATTGGCATGTGAATGAGGCAGCTAATCAATGTTTCTTTCTCATCAATGTTTCTAACTCTCTATTCCTCTACCTTCCTCTCTGTAAAAAATCAATAAAATATATTAAAAACAAAATTTTAAAAAATAAAACAGCTGGGAATGTTGTATTCCCAACCCGGGATCCAGCTTCACTGGGACCCAGGGGCGCATGGCCTCACCCGGACCCTGGGGCGCGTGGCCTCTCTCGGACCCAGCGGCGCACGGCCTCGCCCGGGCCCGGGGGCACATAGCCTCACCCGGACACGGTACCCAGCCTCACCCGGATCCAGGGGTGCACGGCCTCACCCGGACCCAGGATCCAGCTACACCCAGACCCAGGGACGCGTGGCCTCACCCGGACCCAGGGCACATGGCCTCTCCTGGACCCAGGGGCGCAGCCTCACCCAGACTCGGGACCCAGCCTCACCCAGATCCAGGGATACATGGCCTCACCCAGACCTAGGATCCAGCTTCACCTGGACCCCGGGGCGCATGGCCTCTCCTGGACCCAGGGGCGCACGGTCTCACCCGAACCCGGGATCCAGCTTCAACTGGACCCAGGGGCACGCGGCCTCGCCCGGACCTGGGGGCACGCGGCCTCACCCGGACCCGGGATCCAGCTACACCTGGACCCAAGGGTCCGTGGCCTCACCCGGACCCAGAGGCGAGTGGCCTCTCCCGGACCCAGGGGCGCGGCTCACCCATACCCGGGACCCAGCCTCACCCGGACCCAGGGGTGCGTGGCCTCACCCGGACCCAGGGGTGTGTGGCCTCTCCTGGACCCAGGGGCACGGCTCACCCGGACCCGGGATCCAGCTTCACTGGGACCCAGGGGCGCATGGCCTCACCCGGACCCTGGGGCATGTGGCCTCTCTCGGACCCAGGGGCGCAAGGCCTCGCCCGGACCCGGGGGCGCATGGACTAACCCGGACCCGGTACCCAGCCTCACCCAGATCCAGGGGCACACGGCCTCACCCGGACCCGGGATCCAGCTACACCCGGACCCAGGGGCGCGTGGCCTCACCCGGACCCAGGGGCACATGGCCTCTCCTGGACCGAGGGGCGCAGCCTCACCCGGACCCGGGACCCCGCCTCACTCGGACCCCGGGGCGCGTGGCCTCTCCCAGACCCAGGGGCGCACGGCCTCACCCGAACACGGGATCCAGCTTCACCCGGACCCGGGGGCACGCAGCCTCACCTGGACCCGTGACCCAGCCTCACCCGGATCCAGGGGCGCACAGCCTCACCCGGACCCGGGATCCAGGTACACCCGGACCCAGGGGCGCGTGGCCTCACCCGGACCCGGGACACAGCGGGGCTTCGTCTTCTTGATTCCAATTCCTGTCGGTCAATTCCCTCTCAGCAATTCCTTCGGCAATTCTCTCAATGCTCCGGGGTGGCTGCCGCCGAACTCGCCGGGCAGCGGGCTCGGCTAAGCTCCGGTGTGCCCGGTGCGCGGCGGCGGGCTGGTCCGAGGTCGCTGCGGTGGCACTCGGGTCTGCAGTGGTGCCCAGTCGCCGGGCGAGCGCACCTGGATTCGGGACCCAGCGGGGCCTCGTCTTCCCGATCCCAACCCCCATCGGTCAACTCCTTCTTAGCAATTCCTCCGGCCATCGTTCTGGACGGCGTCCGCTCCACTCTCCAGCTGCAGTTCCAAAATTGCCATGGTAGCCAACAATCAGGCGTCCGCCCCACGCCGCCATCCTGGTCCTCCAGAAGATTCTCAAGTAACCTTATAAATGTGGCTCTGAACACTGTGTCGTCCATTAGTTTACTTTCCTTCATCCCTTCTATTCGTGACCTGCTTCGGTGTCTTTACCTTTTGGCTGCCTCCCTATAGCTCAGCTTCCCCAATCTCCCTAGGCGGTCGCTCTTGATACCCCCCTTTGTGGGCTGAGTGCAAAGTCTTGGTGTTGTTAAGCCTTGATTGCTGTTGGTACACTGGGAGGATTTGACCTCCAGTCCAATTGGCTGTGAGGATCAGCTGTGTCTATACCGGGAGACAGCCTTATTCAACTAGACTTGCAAAATTGTAAAAGCCTCTGTGCTCAGCTTGGATGGGGCGGAGTTTCAGGGTGGAGCCTACAGCCTTGGCTTCCCGTCAGCCCCGCCCTATGAGGTTCCTGTGTCTCAGTGTCCCTCTGTACTCCCTGCAAACACCTCTGAGAGAAAAGCGCCCTGGAGTTTCGCGCGCTGCCAAACAGTCTAGTCTCTCCCCCAATGAATCTGGATTCCCAGATTCTCGCCCAGAACTGGGTTTCAGTGTAGTCGGAACTGGCGCTCAGCGCAGTCTGGCGCTTTTGTCTCCTTCCCACCAGGGCAATTCAGCGGCACAGTCAACAGCCCATTCTCCGCGCACAATCCCGTGCGCGCCTCCGGTGCTCTGCTCTTCGCCGCCTCTCTGCACCTCTGCCCCACAGCCCAGCTTTCCCCAGTATGAGCCTGGCTTTCCAGGGTCTTGCCCAGAACTGGGGTTCAGTGCAGTCGGAACTGGAATTCAGCACGGTCCAGAGCCCCTGTCTCCTCCCCACCAGGGCAATTCAGCGGCACAGGCAACAGTCCGTCCTCTGCGCACATTCACGTGCGCGCCTCCGCAGCTCTGCCTTTCGCCGCCCCACAGCCCAGATTCCCCCAGCATGAGCCTGGCTTCCCAGGGTTTCGCCCGGAACTGGGGTTCAGTGCAGTCGGAGCTGGGGTTCAGCGCAATCTGGAGCTTTTATCTCCTTCCTGCTAGAGAACGCCGGCCAGGCCGTCAGCCGCCCCTTCCTCTCCGGCTCCATCCTCCCCGCACGCACGCGTGCTCGTGTCTCCGCCCGTGTCTCCATACCTCAGGCTTTTACGGCTCCTCTGATTTTCCTTGTGGTTTTCTCTTTTCTTCTAGTTGTGGGCATTTCAGTCAGTAGATATGAATCAATCTAAGGAAACAAAATGGTCCTCTTCTTTCCTTATTGGGTCAACATCCACCATGGCCTGGCCGGTGTGGCTTAATGGTAAGAGTGTCAGCCTACACACCTGAAGGGTGCTGAATTAAATCCTTGGTCAAGGGCAAGTCCCTGGGTTCCAGGTTTAATACCTGGAAACTATTGGGTGCTCATGCAGGTGGAATCCAGTTGATGTGTGTCTCTTATTTCCAAGTTTCTCTCTATCTCCCTGTCTCCCTCTCTTGCCCTCTCTCTCCCTCCCCATCCCCACCTTCCCACTCTTAATAAAAATCAATGGGGAAAAAATGTCCTCCTGTGAGGATTATGAAAAACAAAAATAGATCCATCCACCCCTGCTCCCCTGACAAGAGGCCTCCGACTGCACACCCCACCCCTCCCTATGATCTTTTGCCTGTTCCTGGGATGTTCCCACTTAAGCTTGGACACGCTCTGTTTTTCCCAGGAGTTGGTAGAGAGGAGCCCCAAGAAAGGTCCTGGGAGGGACTGGGGTTCTGTGTCTGCCTGAGAGGAGCTGGCCAGGGCTCTTCTGTCTCCATCCAGAGGTCTCTCCAGCCTGCTCTTTCCCATTCCCCAGGCACCTGGCCCACTGCAACTTCACCTACTTCTGTATTAGGGAGAAGCCCCCCATTGATTAGGGCCCACCACCCCGTTCACTTTGGCAAAGTCCTGCCTCTGGCCAGAACACACACACCCCTGAAGTTCTGGTATCGTGTGAGTCTCTGTTTTTGCATTTTGGGGTTAATTTTCCACTTTGATTTTATTAAAAATAATCTGCCTCCCCCTCCCCGCCAACCACACACACAAAGCCAGTCCCAGAGGTAGCATGGATTCTCCAGGAAATGGTGCTGTGTTTTCAGTTATGAGAACATTCTGCTATACATTGGCAGAGAATATAACCTAATGGTTTCCTGGATTTTACTGGCCCCTCTAAGGTGTTCACCTTAAGGTTGATGCTCAACAGGCAAGAATTCAACGGTAAAGGAAGGATAACCCTCTAATAATCAATCCCAGGTTGTGTCTTTTGTAACCAGTCAGTACTCCTGTTGGTTCTTATAGCAATAGCCTACACAGCTTGCCAATATTTGCTGCCAATTAGGCAAGGCTGTTCCTACCAGGAGATGAGAAGTGACACGCAACAAACTGCACTTTCTAATGTGTACTATTTGGTGAGCTTTGATGTACATATAAATCTGTGAAACCATCACACATGAAACAGACTTATCTGTCTCCAATACACACAGTGGAGCAGAAATAAATTTACAATTTTGAGCACCCAAAACACAGAGTTTATACTTTTTAAAATGTATTTTAAACATTACTTTTATTGATTCTTTTTAGCTACAATAGAAGGAGAGGGAGAGAAAGAAACATCTATATTAGAGAAATGTATTAATCTGATACCTCCTACTCTCTCCTATGGGGGTGTGAGAAGGGCATGAGCCCTGAGCTGTTCTAGTGACCTTTACATGTGGGAGATGATGCCCAACCGACTAAGTGACACTGTCCAGGGCAAAGTAAATTTTTTTATTATTTGTTAACTATTATATTAATTTCCTTTCCAACAACACTAAACCTTCTTTTGGCACACCCTATATTTACCTCCTTCCCTTTCATAATATCTCTCTCTCTCTCTCTCTCTCTCTCTCTCTTCTCTCTCTCTTTCTCTCTCTCTCCCCCCTCCCCCAGTCCTCCTTGAAGGCATTGATTTTCCTTCCATTACAACACATTAGTTCATATTTTTTATAATTTTATAAGCACTAGAATGTGTGTGCTCTTTAACAAATATTGGTTTCCTCCATGCTGCACAGTTATTTTGAGATTCAACACAAACGCTTAGGTGAATAGTTAATTTTTATTGCTGAGTAGTATTGTGATATGTGAATTACCACTTTAACTATTGTTCTGTTTATGATTTTGGTCATTTGCAGGGTTAGGATATTATAAATAAATCTGCTGGGAATATTTGCGTTCACTTCTCTATATAGATATAAGTTTTACTGATCACAATGTTGTTGTGTAGGTGAATGTGTGACATTGTAAGACATGTGGGACTGTGATCTAAAATGGTCATTCTCTTTGCGCTCCCACCAACCCACAGTAATAAAAATCCCACTTTTTCTGCAACCTTGCCAGTACATCCAATGGTTAATCTTTGTAAATACTAACACCATAAATGAGTATAGTATTAATTCCCTTTCTTTTTAATTCTATTTACTTAAGATTTTTTATGGTGAGCATTTTTCATACATTTATTTACACTATCTTTATCACATTTGTTAAAATGTTTGTTCAGAATCTTTTACCAATTTTTTAAATGAATGTATTACCTTGAGAGCATTATGCTAGGAAACATAAGCCAGTCAGAGAAAGATAAGTATCACATGATCTCACTCATGTGTGGAATGAAGTGAACAGCATAAACTGATGAATAAAAATAGATCAGGAGACAGAGAAGATGCAGGCAGACCTATAAACCTCAGAGTGAAAGTAAGAGAGGGTGGCTGGGGGGTGGGATGTGTAAGAGATCAACCAAAGAAGTTGTATGCATATAAGCATAACCATTGAACACACACAAGAGGGGAGTGAAGTCCTGGGCTGGAGGGTGGGGGTAGGTTGGAGAGAAAAAAAAAAGGGAATATGAAATGCTTTCCACAATAAAAAATTTTAAAAAATAAAATGAATTTATCAATTTAAACAATAGGAGGACAGTGTGCAATGTAAGACATGTTTGAAGTTCACTCATTTCTCAGTGACTGCAATGACTTCTTTGCTATATGGAACCAGAGTTTTAAATATTGGAACAGAAATCCTTTCTCAATTTTTAACCCATGTAGAATTGAAACGCAATTGTACCATACACTTAAAAGATTTAATCTGCATTGTTAACATTCTCCACAAAATTTAATAAGTCTGAGCATTTAATAATGCATTCAGTGAGTCTACACTTGTCATCTTTGTTAATATCCCTGGTGTAAATACTCTCATCATCATGAGGTCCAAACTGGCGAAATGATGGCACTAAACATGGACATGATAAGATATTTCAGTAGCACATCATTACATTTTATTTCCAACATGCCGATACAGCAGCACCAAATATGCTCAAGAACTTTCATAATAAAACAGTAAAATTACTGGGATGCATCAAGTTTAAACCTTTCTTAAAGTTTTATTCAAGTAGAATTGATATAAAATGGACATTTGAAAAACACAGCATACCCTTTTGATGTTTTCATACATGCCTGAAACCAAGTCCCGCTGGCCCTGATCAGAGCCCACAGACAATGATGCCATAAGGTGAAGCCAGTGGTGGTCAGTGGGGGCCTCCATGAGAAAATCCAGGAATGAGAGGCAGAGTCCAGTTGGAAGGCCTGCTGGGAGCATGCCTCCCCCCTTTTGGGAGGTGAAGGGAGGTCACTGTGGCTGCTTTGCACAACTGAAATTAGAAAGGGGGACCTGGCTGACATGTGGGCGCTGTGGCAGGACTTGACCTTCTCCTCAGGAGGCCTCACAGTTTGCCTCCAGCCCCAGGCTGCCTTCAGAAGGCTGATGGGCAGCCCTTCAGAAAAATCATTGCCAGCGGGAAATTAACAGTCCTGAATGCACATGAAGAATCCACGGGCTTAAACACGTTTGCTTATTTAGGAGTAAAAGTGCATCTGTAAGGTGCTTTAGTTTACTCACCACAAGGATAGCTCTCCAGAGGAAAATGACAAACACAGAAATGTACAAGGAGACAGTGATGATGGTCAGCTTCCACAAAATTTCAAAAAACTGGCTGGAGGACACAGTAATGGGGCAGGATATGCAATAGATGGAATACTATGTGAGATCCTGAGGAGCTTTAGACACTTACAATACATCTGTCTCAGGAAATCATCTTTCGAATCCCAACACCAGCCTCCGTGTGATCCCCAGAGGATTCTCTGCTTTAAGAAAGACTGCAAGTTGGCGACCTCCTGCCTCCTGTGTCACTGGCCATATCTATGGACATTAAAACATGTGTCTCACTAGGGAAAGCACAGTTTCTAGTTCACCATTGGCTCTGCTCACTCCTGTGTCTAACGTTATGTTGGAATCCCTCAGTAACAGCTTCTCCCATGGGAAAGTTAATTTTCATCACTCAAAGACTAATTTTTATCACTCAGTGTTAAAAACATAAAGAGATGACTTTAATCAGAAACCATCAGATTTAAGGGCTTAAATAAAAACAAGGTGGGGATCATGACTATGACACTAATAGTGTGTGTGTTTTGTTGTTGTTGTTTTTATTTTCAGAAATTCGTGATATTTATTCTTTTAGACTCTTACATGAAAGGAGACAGACTTCCACTGAGTTCAGATGATTCTGACAACTGTTCTAGAGATAGAGGTTTAGATTTAACCATATGTACTAGAAACATAAACAGCTTATTTTTTAAAATTCTGTCCCAGGGAATTCTTTATTAATTTGAGGAAGAGAGAGAGAGAGAGAGAGAGAGAGAGAGAGAGAGAGAGAGAGAGAGAAAGGGAGAGAGAGAGAGAAAGAAAAGAAAAAGGAAGCATCAATAAAAAAGAAAACATGGATCAATTGCCTCTTCCTTGTCTTTGTGAACAAGAATTTAATTTACAAACTAGATAGGTAAGTTCCCTTAGCATGAATCAAACAAGCCATCAATTTTGGCGGTATGCTTTTTGGGAGGATCCTCCAACATACTGAGCCCCCTGAGCAGTGCAGCATCTTCATTCTTAACGTTTCCTTTAAGAGATTAAAGCATCCAGGTAGGCGTGTGCCCTGACCTGGACTGGATCCAGTGAGCTTTCAGGGCAAGGGATGCTGCCCAACCAACTGAAGTGCAATGGCCAGGGAAGAGATTATTCTTGTGTTATTATTTACTAACTATTGTATTAATTTTCATACCAACAACTCTAAACCTACTTTACTACACCCTAAATTTACCTCCTGCCCTTTTGTAATCTCTCTTTCTGCCTTCCCCATCTCTAAATACAGCCACTCATTTTCCTTTCTTGAAAAGATTAGTTTATATTTTTATAATATTATAAACACTATAATTTGTGTAAACCTTAACAAATATTAAACTCTTTCATGCTACACAGTTATTTTGTGATTGAACTCCAATTCTTATGTGAAAAGTTTATTACTTTTTATTGCTGAGTAGTATTGTGTTCTGTCAATAACCACTTTGTCTATTGATCTGACTATGGTTTTTGTTATTTCCAGGTTTGGGGTATTATAAATAAATTTTCAGGGAATATTGGGTTCAGTTCTTTATGTAAATGTATGTTTTACTTATCTAACTTTTGTAGTGTAGGTGAGGGTTTTACTTTTTAAGACATGCAGAACTTTGAACTAAAATGGTTATTCCCTTTGCCTTTCCAGACACCCACATGATGAAAATTCTAGTTTTTCTTTATACCTGTGAGCTCATGCAATATTTAATATTTTAAAATTGTAGGCCTGAAAATCAGTATAGTGTTAGCTTGTTTTGTTTGAAATCCATTCCCCTAAGATATTTTTATGGTGAGCATTTTTTGATGCATTGATTTACACCGCCTTTATCTCTTTGGTTGAAAAGTCTGGTCAGAAAATTTTGCCAATTTTTAAAATGAATTAATGATTTAAACAATAGGCAGATAGTTCAGCAGCTAAGAAACCTACCTTCTTTCATCACCCCCAGCTTTAATAAATGTACCCAAAATCTTCTGAACTCATGGTGTGAAATCTTTTCTGCATGAAGTCAAGAACTCACATACTTTAGGCGACCCTGAGGCAGAGCTGTTCTAGGCTGGTTATGTCTGGGCTTGGTCATGTTTTCTGATGGTCCTCGGCGACCCTGTAGAGCCTAAGACCATCGGAAAACACAGATATTTACATTACGATTCATTAACAGAAGCAAAATGACTGTTAGGAAGTAGCAACGAAAATAATTTCACGGTTGGGGGTCACCACAACGTGAGGAACTGTATTGAAGGGTCGCCTCATTAGGCAGGTTGGGAACCACTGCCCTAGGAGATCTCTCCGTCTTTTGCAGTTAGCCAAGCCTGTGGACGCATCTTGTCCCTCCCCAGCCATCACTCACTCTGCCACAACACTTTTATTCACCTAACTCAATGGCTGGGTTTCTAGCCCTGCTCAGCTGTTGAGAAAACTACATTACCCAGAAAGCACTGCACAAGTATGGGCGGAGCCAAAGGGACATATGCTGTCTGCGCATCCGGTTAGGGCGGGACTTCCGCCTTCCTCCTCGCGGTGGTCATTTTAGCATTTTGGTGTTTTGTTCACAGAGTCACAGGCTTCAGGGCACAGGACTGAGTAGGAGGAGGCCTGGGAGGCCGCTGCCTGCGGTGCAGGGTGTGTCTGAGGCCCCTGGAGCCCCAACATACGGAGATTGGGGTCCCCGTGCCTCCCGGACGCCTCTCTGCTCAAAGCGTTCCCGCAGCCTGACCCCCCTGAACCCTCCAGCCTGGGGGCCGGCGCCGCTCAGGTCCTGCCGCCCAGGTCCCAGCGTCCAGAATTGTGAGTCCCTGGTGGTGACACGTGGGTGATGGGGGAAGAGGGTGGAAGGCTGCAGTGCCACCTTGTGAGGACGTGATGGTGACACGGAGCTGGGAGGATTCGGAAACCCGGGCCTGTTTGGGGTCTAAAGGCAACAAAGAGGTGAGGTGTGGTTTTGCGTGAGGAGTTTTCGTTCATTCTCAGAACGCATGGACCATAGATGGTTGTGAAGAAAAAAAAAAAAGAGGGACATTTTTCTGAGGCAGGATTCTAACTATTCCTGACATCGCTCAGAGGAAGAACAGACTAGAAGACAGAGGACAGCATTGCGGACAGGAAGGGGAAGTCCTGTAAATGACAAGGGAACTGGAAGAGTGAGCACTGAGGACTGAGCCCCGAGATAACACAGGCATCTGGAGGGCACCTGGCCTCCGGGCTGGGCAAGGGCACTGAGCAGCCTGAGCCCATAGAGCCTGGTGGTTGCCAGGCTCCCAACAGACCATTATCTTTTCACAAATTCCTGCAAATGCGGAATCGATCAGGTTTGCGGGTTTGTGGAGCTTATTTCAGGGCCTCACACACTTGTGGCCTCTGAGATAGTAGAGTCCTGGGACTGTCAGCCACTCTTGTATCCCGGGGACCTGGGGACTTTGAACAGACACTGAGCCCAGACTCCTAAGGCCAGGAGGAGAGCTACATGGAGTGGACCTTGTTTTTGGCAACCAGTGTAATCAGTGCGAGGTCCTCCAGACATAGGTTCCAGAATGTGCAAAGGCTTGGAGTAAAGAGGGAGCCAAATCAGGAACCTGTAGATATGTTTTTTAAATACATCTATATTTTTATTGATTTTAGATGTAGAAAGGATGGGGTGGGGGGAGGTGAGAGAGACAGAGCAACAGGGATGAGAAAAATAGGGATTGGTTGCCACCGGCACAATCTCTACTGTGGATCCAGCCCACAACCCAGGCATGTGACCTCACACCAGTGCATGGGTCTATGCTCAACAAAATGAGACACATCATCTAGGACAGTATATCACTTTAATACAGGGGATCATGGTCAGATTGTTAATGGTAGTAGTAGTTCAGAAGGGACAGTGTGAGTCTGAGGAATGGCTTTCTTTCTGGGGCCACTGTTTGTGAGAAGGGGGTGTCACAACACAGCTTAGGGACAGAAGTTGTCCTGTAGAGTGTGGGGGAGAGATAATCGTTTAGCAGTGGCCAAAGCCTTTAAAAGATGAGTGGACCTGAGATTAATTGGAGGCCAAAGAGTAATTCAAGCAAGATGAGACTGAGGCTGGTACATATCAACTTTTCTAAACTCTCACCAGGATTTTCTTGTGACTCTTGGTGTGGCCTGGCTGTGGGGAGCTGTAGTCAGTGTTGTGGATTATCTAAGAGGCTTGAGTGGTCATCTGTGAGACTCACTGGGCATGGTGCAGAGGGCCATCAGGCCTGGGACTTGAGTGAAGGTTAAGTGAGAGTTGTTGGCTGTGACTAGTGAAGGGACATCAAGTGCAGCATCACAAGAGGTGGGCTATGGATATCTGAGATCTGATTGTTGTTCTTAATAGTTGAGGTTGAAGGAAATAAACAGTCATGGAGAGAGGCCTACGTAGCAGGAATCAAGGCTGCCTCTATGAGTGTGGACTATCAGAGTCTGGGTAGTGCTTGATCCTGATTCAATATGGAAACCATCCTCTGACCACACATGCTGAGTAATAAGTAAAAGGCCTGAAGATGAGTATGGGGGCTGGGCCTGTGGACGTGCAGGTTTGAGAGAATTGTGGTAGAAAGAGTGATGTGCACTCAGAGAGGGAAGGTGAATTCATGGTCACAGCACCATGACATTGACATAGAGTGAATGAAGGAAGAGTCTGTTTCTGGTGGTCCCTGGATGTAACAATAAGGTGAACTTTAGGGTAATTGCCTGCAAAGAGAGGAGTTTGGGTGCTACTTTCTAGGTTAAGAGCTTAGGTGCTATTTAACTAACCACCTGTCTTTTGTTGTTGGTTGTAACAGACTGGTAGAAAAGAATGACATAGCATTAATCAGTGTTATCCATGCTTGTAAACCTCCACTGGCACGGGTAAGGAAAAAGGGTAAGAGAGAAATAGATTATGGAGGTGCTGAACTATAATTTTGGAAAAGAATGTGATTAGGAAATAATTTATCCACATTATGGCATATTTGCATTTCATTTGAAGTTGTACCTCCAGGAATGAAGCTGTGTGAGAGAAGTGTTGTTCAAGGAACTATGTACAGTGCGCAGTACAAAGCAATGGCCTCAGCACATTGGGATTGGGATCAAGAGGGTGAAGTGTGATGCCATGTGTTTGGTGTCTTAGAGGAACAATCTGAGGGACTACAATGCTATTTCCTGAGAAAACAGTATCAAATCACTCACACTCTCTTTATGGCCAACATATCTCTAACCTATATATGGACACCCACTGTATTGATAAGAGGCAGTGTGATGTACATGGGAGGTCCAGAGCTCAGGTATCTTCTATCTGCTCAACTGCCTTAATTGTTGTTGGAAGAAAAATATCAGCAGGAAAATAAGAAGACAGTGGGTTTCATGGGATGAAGGGCTGGTATTTTCTCTGATGTGTGGAGTGGAAGGAGCAGATGTATATGGAGGGTGGGTAGTAGTATAGACTTATAATGTTAGGAGTGAATCTGATCATGGTTGTACTGTCCCCATTATGACAGGATGTGAACTTTGAGGACGTGGCCATTGCCTTCTCTCAGGAGGAATGGGGGCTCCTTGATGAGGCTCAGAGACTTCTGTACTGCGAGGTGATGCTGGAAGTGTTTGCACTTGTGTCATCTGTAGGTAAGACCTTCACATTCTCCCAGTGTCCTGCGGTGATGACCTCTCTTCCTTTATGGCTCAGCCGTAGCTTTCTCTCAGGCAGAACATGGTGTCTGCTAATGTCCCCCACTGTCCTGGTAAAAGTGCTGTGGCTGCCAGGGATGAGCTGGATGGGGAGCCCTGAGCAAAGGACTCCACAAACAACCCTAACACCCGTAATCTCCAAAAGTACAGGAAGTGTCAGGGAGTGAGGCGTCTTGCAGTGAGCTTAATGGGTCCCAGCTTTCACTTCCTTTTCATGGGAGGCTGACAGTGTCCACATGCATGGCTTCAACTTCTGCCCTCTTTCTCTAGGTAAGGGTTCTTTGTGGCAGCCTGTACCTACATGAACCATGTGCTGTTTTTGTAAGACCCTCTTTCAGAAGTTTCTAATATTTTCTTCCCTGAATACTATAGCAAGCTGTGTTTCTCTCTTCACCTGTTCCTCTGCACTGGTGCCTACGCAGTATTCTGCAACATTGACTTGCACATATGTTAAGAGAAGCACATATGTGCTAAGTATTCTTTGAAACCAGCTACTCCTTTATTGAATTTTACTTGGAGTAAGATGGAAGTAACCTCTTGCACAGCTCACACTCGTCTTCAGCAGGCAAGTCCTGCTGAATGCTGTTAGTTGAAGGATTAGCTGGAGATTCATATTCTAATCCTTGTGGTGCTTGCCTTGTTTATGTCATATTTCTGGAGAGGCCTCTCTGTGTTGTGATCTTCATTAGCCCAAAGAGTCACAAGAGCCTCTTATTAATCCTTCCTGCACATCTCTTATTTTCAGATATTTTCATGGAACCAACGTGTGATGTGTAACACACTTTTGCAGTGGGATTTCCCACTGTCACCACATTCAACATTCATTTCCTCACCCTTTCTCACTTTTCAGGTTGTTGGCATAAAATGGATGATGAGGTGGTCTGTTCTGATCAGAGTGTATCTATACAAGGAGAGTCACAGGACAGGGCTTCTAAGACAGCTCTAGCCACCCAGAAGATCCTTCTGTGTAAGTGGTGTTTCTCTTTGTTAAAAGATATTTTGCACCTGACTGAGTCACATTCAGCATGCTTTGAGCAGAAAGCCTTCTGTAGTGATGCATGTGTTGTAGACTTCTGTTTCAGTGCAAACCCTCACCAGCAACAGAAGAATGAATGTGGAGCGGAGCCCTGGAAACAAGCTATGGACAGGGCATCCTATGTGAGCAAGTGCAGCTTCTACTTATCAGTGTTGCCTTCAACCCACAGGGACGTTGGGGAAGATTTGCGATACAACTCAGAGCTTCCCCAGCATCAGGCCACTCTCAACACCGAAGAGCTACATTTTGGCAACGAGATTTCACAGGAATTTCTTGATTGTAAAAGTCATCACCAGTGGGGTGACTGTGAAAATGCTACGAGCCACATCCTGAAAGTTGTTCAGTGTCAGGGTGAATTTTCTGGAGAAGTGATTTATGAGTGTAAGAAATGTAGGAAAGTGTTTAGACGATTCCTTAACCTCACTGGACATAAGAGAGTTCACCCTGGAGAAGAGATGTATGAGTGTAGTGAATGTGGGAAGCCGTTCAGTGAAAGAAATACATTAGTTAAACACTGGAGAGTTCACACTGGAGAGAAGCCATATGAGTGTACTGAATGTGAGAAGTCCTTCAGTGAAAGAAGTACATTCATTAAACATCTGCAAGTCCATACTGGAGAGAAGCCATATGAGTGCACTGAATGTGGGAAGCCTTTTAGCCAAAAATCTAACCTCATTAAACATCTGAAAGTCCACACTGGAGAAAAGCCATATGAGTGCAGTGAATGTGGGAAGTCCTTCAGTGCAAGAAGTACACTCATTAATCACCAGAGAGTTCACACGGGAGAGAAGCCATATGAGTGTACTGAATGTGGGAAGTCCTTCAGTCAAAGAGGTACATTAATTAAACACCAGAGAGGTCACAGTGGAGAGAAGCCATATGAGTGTACTGAATGTGGGAAATCTTTTAGCCAAAAATCTAACCTTATTATGCATCGCAAAGTACACACTGGAGAGAAGCCATATGACTGTAGTGAATGTGGGAAGTCTTTTAGCCAAAAATCTCAACTTATTAAACACCAGAGAGTACACACTGGAGAGAAGCCATATGAGTGTACTGAATGTGGGAAGTCCTTCAGTGAAAGAAGTACACTCATTAATCACCAGAGAGTTCACACTGGAGAGAAGCCATATGAGTGTAGTGAATGTGGGAAGCCTTTTAGCCAAAAATCTAACCTCATTAAACATCTGAAAGTCCACACTGGAGAGAAGCCATATGACTGTACTGAATGTGGGAAGTCCTTCAGTGCAAGAAGTAAACTCATTAATCACCAGAGAGTTCACACTGGAGAGAAGCCATATGAGTGTACTGAATGTGGGAAATCTTTTAGCCAAAAATCTAACCTTATTATACATTGCAAAGTACACACTGGAGAGAAGCCATATGACTGTAGTGAATGTGGGAAGTCTTTTAGCCAAAAATCTAACCTTATTAAACACCAGAGAGTACACACTGGAGAGAAGCCATATGAGTGTACTGAATGTGGGAATTTCTTCAGTGAAAGAAGTACACTCATTAAACAGAGAGTTCACATTGGAGAGAAGCCATATGAGTGTACTGAATGTGGGAAGCCTTTTAGCCAAAAATCTAACCTTATTAAACATCTGAAAGTCCACACTGGAGAGAAGCCATATGAGTGTAGTGAATGTGGGAAGCCTTTTAGCCAAAAATCTAACCTCATTAAACATCTGAAAGTCCACACTGGAGAGAAGCCATATGACTGTACTGAATGTGGGAAGTCCTTCAGTGCAAGAAGTAAACTCATTAATCACCAGAGAGTTCACACTGGAGAGAAGCCATATGAGTGTACTGAATGTGGGAAATCTTTTAGCCAAAAATCTAACCTTATTATACATTGCAAAGTACACACTGGAGAGAAGCCATATGACTGTAGTGAATGTGGGAAGTCTTTTAGCCAAAAATCTAACCTTATTAAACACCAGAGAGTACACACTGGAGATAAGCCATATGAGTGTACTGAATGTGGGAATTTCTTCAGTGAAAGAAGTACACTCATTAAACATCAGAGAGTTCATATTGGAGAGAAGCCATATGAGTGTACTGAATGTGGGAAGCCTTTTAGCCAAAAATCTAACCTTATTAAACATCTGAAAGTCCACACTGGAGAGAAGCCATATGAGTGTATTGAATGAGGGAAGTCCTTCAGTGCAAGAAGTACACTCATTAATCACCGGAGAGTTCACACTGGAGAGAAGTCATATGAGTGTACTGAATGCGGGAAGTCCTTCAGTGCAAGAGATACACATTCATTACCAGAGAGTTCACAGTGGAGAGAAGCCATATGAGTGTAGTGAATGTGGGACGTCCTTCAGTGAAAGAAGTACATTAATTGAACACCAGAGAGGTCACACTGGAGAGAAGCCAGATGGGTGTACTGAATGTGGTGAGTCTTTTAGTCAAAAATCTAACCTTATTAAACATCTCAAAGTCCACACTGGAGAGAAGCCATATGAGTGTAGTGAATGTGGAAAGGCCTTCAGTGCAAGAAGTACACTCATTAATCACCAGAGAGGTCACACTGGAGAGAAGCCATATGAGTGTACTGAATGTGGGAAGTCTTTTCACCAAAAATCTAGTCTTATTACACATCTGAGAGTTCACATTGGAGAGAAGTGTTAAATGTGCAGGGAATGTTTTATTTTATTCACTTAGAGTAACAACACTGAATGCGACTGTTTGGGACCTATTTTTCTGAATTTAAACCCTTTTAATGGAACATGCATTGTACTATATTCCTCATGTGTTTCCAGTACAAGTGAGTCTTGAAGGACATGCCCAGATCTACTACCTGATACATTTGTAGTTGAAGAGATTTTTTATTGAATTATGCTTTTATGAACTGTTTTACTTTCTAACTCACCAGCCTGCAAATTGCTTACTGTACTCTGTTGTGGTTTATGATTTTTTTAGTAAAGATATTTCTCTTTAGTACCTTAACTGTTTTGGTTATTTTCACTTCCAGGGATGATTGTCAAGCACAATTATGATCTATCTTCATAGAATTAACAGATATTGTTTGAATCCCAATCTTTCTATGCTTTAGGAGGGACAGCATATTACTAGAAAATTGCTCTTTGGCCAATATTGGCTTATAGTGCGTTGCTAGCCAAGGCCTTGAAAGAAAGACTGCTTGAATTTGTGGTTCCAGTTTGCATGATTGATCCCAGCACATATGGGGATGTGGGAGCCATCTAATTTTTTTTCTCTCTCATATTGATGTCTCTCTCAATATCTCTCCTTCTCCCGCTTCCCAAGTACTCTCTCTCAAAATATCCTCAGATGAGGATTACCAAAAAATCCAAACATTCACTCTGGTGCCCTGAGATGGGGCCTCTGCCTGCACAGCCCCCCTTTCCTCACTCTTCCCTGCCTTTGCCTGGGATGTTCCCACTGTAGCTGGGCACACTGTGTCCTTCCCAGGGTTTGGAAGAGAGGAGGCCCAGTCAAGGCCCTGGGAGGGATTTGGGTTCTGTGTCTGCCTGAGATGTGCTGGCCAGGGCTCTTCTATCTCCATCCAGACTGCTTCTCCCCACGCGCTAGGCACCTGCCTGCTGCAAATGAACCTGCTTCTGTATCTGGGGGAAGCCCCTTGATACTTTGGACCCCCAAATCAGTTCACCTTTAGAGAGTCCTGCCTCCAGCCAACTCACTCACACCCCTGAGACCCACTGATGTTTAAGTCTCTTTTTTTCCATTTTAGGGGTTATTTTGCACTTTAATTTTATCAAAAATAAAGCACTCCTCTCTCCATCCCCTTACCCAAACAGTCCTGGAGGTAGCATGGATGCTACAGGAAATAGTGCTGTGTATTTTCAATGGTGAGAACATTCTTCTGTATCTGGTAGAAGCATTTCCAGAAGGAGAGGCTTGGTCTCAATGTAATTCCACGTTCGGATGATGAGTTGTAGTTGGTGTGTCCACTCCCTAAGTTTTTCCTGTGCTTAGAAGACCTGAAATTAGGTGATAGTTCCTGGATTCTGGGGAATAGTGTGTTGCTGGATTGTGTTGTTGACGGGCAGAGAGTTCGGATGCCTGTGAAGGTGTTCCTACCACCTCATGGGCCAGGTTCCTGGAGTGGGTGGGCTGAGGGAAGGCTGTAGGGATGAGGATTTGAATCAGGCTGAATGGAGGCTCAGCAGCCATGGTGGGCATAAGGGACACATGTAAAGACCGAAGCTGTGGATACTGTTGAGCCCAACTGTTTCAGATGCTGTAAATTCAGAGTCCCCTGTTCTTGGGAACTGGCATCTAGAGGAGGACAGTCCACAAAGAATGGACCAGGATACCTGTGATTGGTAACAGCAGTATAGGGGAAGGTGAAACTAGCGTTGGTCAGTGGGGATTTCACTGAAGAATTCTGTGAAGGGCTGGCAGGCTCCAGGTGGGAGCCTGCAGGGAGCATGCCCTGTGCATTTGCAGGCTGTATGGAAGTCACTCTGGCAGGTTTTAACAGCAAGGATCAGAAAGTGGTAAAAAATAAATAAATGGTGGCCGATTAGGCAGTAGTATTGTGCATCACGTCCTGAGCCCGATTGAAAATACAACTAAATCAAAGAACATCCACTTGGTATTAACAAATTAGATGCAGCTCAGCAGACCATTTACAACAGGAAGGACAGAGGAGAATGGCAAGAACTTGGAAGTAGGCTTTCGAGGGACAGCAAGCCAGTGGGTCAAGAGGTGAGGAGAAAGCTGTGTTGCACCGAAGCTGTGTCCCTTCACGAGGTGGGTAACATCCAACTGCATAAAGGAAAAGCCACAGGGCAGATAGCTGCTGGGGAAACTGCACCAGAAGCAACAGGCCCAAAAGGCTGCCCCATGAAAGGAGCCCAAACAGCGTGGTGCTGGGAGAGCAGAAGAGCAGTTTCATTGTTTTGGTTTGGTTTTGTCTTTGCTTTTATACTCTCTAAACCCAGAACACGGGACTTTTCTATTGCAAACACGCACCTGGGGCTTTGGAGCAGGGAGAGAGGCACAGCCTTAAGATGCCTGAGGAGAGGCTGAGGAGGAAAGCAGGGCGGGGAGACATGGCCAAGAGTCCTGCATTGGGACATTTTTTTTTTACTTTAAATTCTTTATTTTTAAATTATTACATAAGTCTCGTCTCCCCCACCGCCCCGCCATTGACCTCTTCCTACCTGCTCCTACCCAACAGTACATGCCCTCACCCTCCTTCTGTCTAGGTCAACTGGTTATGCTCATATGCAAGCATACAAGTCCTTCGGTTGATCTTTGACACCTTCCCCTCCTATACCTTCCCTCTTAGTTTGGATGGTCTGTTCAATGCTTCTATGACACCGGCTCTATTTTTGTGCATCAGTTTATGTTCATTATATTGCACAAATGAGTGAGATCATGTGGTATTTATCTTTCTCTGATGGCTTTATTTCCCTAAGCATAATGCTGTCTAGGTCCATTCATGCTGTTGCAAATAATAAGATTTCCTTCTTTTTTACAGCAGCATAATATTCCGTTGTGTAGATGTACCACAGGTTTTTAATCGACTCATCTGCTGATGGGCATTTAGGCTGTTTCCAGATCGTAGCTCTTATAACTACCATCGTGCTGCTATGAACATAGGGGTGCATATATGCTTTCTGATTGGTGTTTCTGCTTTTTTGGGATATATTGCTAGAAGTGTGACATACTTAAGCTTCCAAACCTAAGTGGCCATTTCTCCCCAGAAGAGCTAGCCCCTCCCAGTAGGCTCAGGGCAGGAGATACTTCCTGCCACACCCTGCATTTTGAGCTTAACAGAAGAAAAAGAGGCAAAGACCATGCTTATGGGTCTGAGTAGACCCAAAGAGCCTTCAGTGTCTGTATATGAAGAGGGACTGGTCCGTCCTGCTATTTTTGCAACCAGACTGATAAAAACTCCAGGTTGCCAGCTAACCCCATTGGTATATATATAAGAATCTCTGACCAACCAAGGCCAGAGCAATATTTTGGAACACACATGGAGGAGCATCTCTGGGTGAGGAAAAACACCCATCTTATTCCCTGAAAGAAAATCAGCACCATCTCCACCTAAAGCCCTGTCAGAAACAGATGCTTGAGTCATTAAGACTGACGGCCAGAGGACAGGCAAAGAGGTCAGATTGGCCCTGCCTGCTTGCAGCCATGGCCTGTGCATACAGACACAAGCAGAGGACCTATGTATCTCTTGCAGCTTCAAACAGGGAGCTAAAAGCCAAAAGACAGTGACTGACAGAGCCATCACCTCAGTACCTAACAGGAAGCCCAGGATTAGCAGACAGAATAGAAGAGTGGGGTCCTACACCAGCAGCCATGGGGCACTAAAACTCAGCTGAAGTGAATGACACTTCACCTTTTCATTTTAATTATTTTAAAAATTTTATTGTTTTTACTTTTATCTTTTTTGCACCTTTTTCTTTCTCACTTCTCTTATTCCCGTTTTTTACCTTTTACCCAATTTAGGTTTTCTATTTCATTTCATTTTTCCTCCTTTTAAATAATAAATCTGCTTTATCTGATTTATTGGTGTGTTATTATTCTAGTCTCTGTTGGTTTATTCATATATCTAATTTCCTCTTCCCTGATCCTACTCTATTCCCCTTCTCTTTTCTTTATCTTCACTATGCTTTTGATTTTTTTTCTCTCTTGTCTTGCTCGTCTCCCAATTTTTTACTTGTTTCATTTCTTAAATTTAGGCCTTTCTCCTGTCTCCTCCAATCTCCTTTTCAAAAAAACAAAAACACAAAACATGATTGATCTTGTTTTGTGTCTTTGTTTGGATCTGGAGTGTGTGGGATTCATGCTGGAGGCCCCAGTACCTCCAGCCAGAGGGATTGCCTCTGCAGCCCCCAGAAATGAGCTCTGTGAGCCCCTCTTTTCCGTGGCAGGTCCTAGGACAGGTGGGGAACCTGGGCAGCTGGCGGGCCTGCTGGAGACTCCTCTCCCCCAAATGATGCATCTCCAAGGCTTCCTTAGGGGACATGGCCTTTTGATTTTTTTAACCTTTTCATTTTTTTAATAAAATCAAAAGGTTAAATTTCAGAGAGGAAGGGAGAGGGGAGAAACATTAATGATGAGAGAATAATGGATTGACTGCCTCCTGCACACCCCACACTGGACAGCAAGCCCGAACCACGGGCATGTGCCCGGACCAGGAATCGAACCCTGACCTCCTGGTTCCTAGGTCGATGCTCAACCACTGAGCCATGCCGGCCTGGCTGATGTGATTGTTTTATGTCCACTGATGTTTGGTCACTGCTTTTACAAATGTGTGGATGGTGGGAAAGAGAGATGCCACCATCTTTAGAGTTTATTCCTTTCAGTTCTTTGTCTCACGGAAGGCTGTCATAGCGGCAAGAACCTACAGGGGGCACTGCCCTAGGTCCCTCTTGTCTGAGAAGAGCAGGATGTACTTAGTCTCCTGACTTGACTTGAGCAGAAAGGACCCCAAGAGACACTTCAGTGAGGGAGCCGCTCATCCGCTCAGTGTCACTTTCCCTTGTCATAGGAAAAGCTGGATCTCTGTTTCCACATGGACGATGAACTATATTTTTATTTTTTTAAAGAAACATTATTTTATTTATTTGTTTATTTTTGGTTAATCCGTGCCCGAGGATATTTTCCCATTGATTTTTAGAGAGAATGGAAGAGAGAGGGAGAGACAGAGAGAAACATCCATGTGAGAGAAATGTTGATTGGTTGCCTCCTGCGGTTGCACAGACCAGGGCCCAGTCAGGGAGGAGCCTGCAAGCAAGACACGTGACTTTCACTGGAATTGAACCCGGGACACTTTGGTCAGCAGGCCGACACTCTCAGATCAATGAATTTTATAGCATAAAATTAAATCTCCCGAGAATATCCTCTCCATGGGATAGTCAGCATTTGATTTAGTTAAAGCACATTTACAATCAGAACTCCATGAGCACATGCGCGGCCGGCATCGCTAGCTCTATACACCTGGGCCTGCGTGATGCTCACCAGCTCTTGTGACATTAAATGAGCCGAGGCGGACGTGGCTTCCCTGCAAGGCCTGGTCCCTGAGCTCATGTCCCGCCTCCAAGGAGTAACATCCCCTTCCCTGCAGGTAGAGGAAGTGGCCCAGTGGGCCCTGGTTATGCAGGCGGCTCTAGACTATCACCAGCAGTTGGCCAACATCCTGCAGATGCTGCAGAGGAAGATGCTGATGCGATAAGAGCCTCCCGCAGGTGCGCGAACCACTCCCTCTGGCTCTCTGCCTCTCTGTCTCCCCCGTCCCATTGTCCCGTTCTTCTTTTTTAAAATAAATTTTTATTGATTTCAGAAAGGAAGGTAAAGGGGGAGAGAGAGAAACATCAATGATGAGAGAGAATCATTGGTTGCCTTTTGTACGACTCCCACTCGGGATCAAGCCTGCAACCGGGCATGTGCCCTGATCGGAAATCGAACCATGACTTCTTGGTTCATAGGTTGATGCTCAACCGCTGAGCCACGCCAGCCCGGCTGATCTAGACTTTTTTGAAAATGAGTGATATCCTATGGAGTATGCGCAGTAACCCACAGCATAAAGGTGAGGGGTGAACAAAAAACTACCCAAATGTTTGGCCAGGGTTGGATAACGGAAAATTGCTTTATGGAGGACTAGCATAATGAATAAATGTGGAGGGGTGGTAAATACTCTCATCATGATTAGTTTCAAAATGGCAAAATGTTGGCACTGAACATGGGCCTGCTAGGATATTTCAGTAGCACATCATTATATTTTATTACAAACATGCTGATGCACTAGGTACAAATATACTCAAGAACATTCATGATAAAATAGTAAAATAATGGAAGGTGGCAAGTTTTAATCATTTTTTAAACTTTGATGTAAGTGTAATTGTCTTAAAATATACATTCAAAAATATATTTTTATTTCAGTGAGTAAGTGAGGGGGGATAGAGAGAGAGAAAGATGAATGATGAGAGAGAATCACTGATAGGCTGCCTCCTGCATGCACCACAATATGAATCCGGTCCACCACCTGAGCGTATGCCCTGACCAGGAATTGATCAGTGACCTGCAGGGTCATAGGTTAACACTCAACCAATGAACCACGCTTGCCCAGCTCTCCTAAGATTTTCAGGGATCCCACGCAACCTGCAACCAGGGTAGCAATGAGCAGTGGCAGCTCATCCTGGCCTAACCCCTGAATCTGCGCTCACGGCCTCCTTTACTCTGAATGCCCAGGGAGCTCACAGCAGCCTCGCTTTGGCTCATTTATTTCCCACAATGTTTCTAGAGAGTCAAAGGAGCCAGCTGTTTCCTGTTCTATGTCTCTGCTGCTTCCTGTTCTATCATAAGGCCTACGTTTTTTCATTATCCCCAGTTTCAATTAATGTACCCTCAAAATCTTCTGAACTTGTGCAGTGAAATCTTTTTGAACATGAAGTAATGAACTCTAATACTACAGACCAAGGTGAGGCCGAACTGCTCCAGCTGCTTCCTGTTCCTGAACACAGGTGTGCCTGGGACATCTTCTACAAAACAGAACAAGGCATGATTTTGCTTAGAGGACTTGGGAGAAAACATGATGGTCTTCACTCAAATTGGTGTTGTTTAATCAAATCAATTTTAAAGCTCTTCTTTCTTTATTGATTTTTTAGAGAGAGAGTGAGACAGAGAAACATCAATGATGAGAGAGAATCATTTATCAGCTCTCTCCTGCATGCCCCCTACAAGGGATGGAGCTCACCAACCTAGGCAAGTGCCCTGATTTGGAATCCAACTAGAGATACCTTGTTTCATGGGTCCATGCCCAACCACTGAGCCATGCCATGTGGGCAAACTATCTTTTTTATTGTTGGCTCTATTACAAATAGACCCAATTTCCCCATCCTCATTCCCCTTTGCCTCCCACTAGCCTGCCCCCACCATTACTAGGCACTCAGCACATTATTGTCTATGTGCATGGACTATGCATATATGTATATACTTACTTTTTGCTGCATTTCACTTTACTTTGCACAAAATGAATACAACCAATTGACTAAGCAGCTCCAGACCTGTTAGTGTTCATTAATCAAGAAGTAAACGATGTCAGAAGGAACACTTTTCAATTCCTCCCATCGCATATTGTAAAGACAACAAACTCCTAACATATATGACACAGGCTGGTTTCGACACATAGAAAGCCTAAGCAAGATGGGTGAGTACTGAATATCCACATGGTCAGACCCGGAGCCATGCTCCAGGAGGTGGACTACACCCAGCCTGTTATTCACGCTGCCCGCATAGACATCTGCCCTGTGAGGTTCACTGTCCCTTGTCAGACTGAAATCCAAGAGGCTCCTTCCATTTTCAGGCTCATCATTTCCAAGGTGGACCATCCACACACAGAAATCCAGGCAGGTCCAATATGCTCGCTCAGCTGTGTTTTACATGACACCTCCACCAGCCAGGCTCCAGTTCAAATTCTGTACAGGAAGTTCCCATTGTCGTCAAAGAACTCTCGCCCCCTCTGCGCTACCTTGCTGCTGAAGTCCTGCTCACCCAGTTCTCTTGCCTTCAATGCTGCCAGGTCCTTCGCACTTGGCAGTCCATCGCTGTCACAGCCTCTGGTGCCCTCACAACCACTGGTGGAGTACTTCTGCAGCTCTCTGTGCTGACCTTGGGCTGCAGCAACAGGCACAAAGCTTTCCTTCTCCAGGCTCTGGGCTCCTTTATTCCTTCCCTTCTGTCTCCTCAGGGTGTTTTTACTCTGAGTATTCGGTTCTGTCACCCTCAAAGCTGTGCTGTGACCATGGCCTTGGGATGAGGCTTCAGCTCCTGACACAGGGCGGCCTGCAGAAAGCAGCTCCCAGGCATCCCCAGGGCCTGGAAGCTGGCGGAGCGAGTGGGCAAGCCCAGCTTTCTGAAGGACCTTTTGATCCTGCTTCAGTTTCTTCTCCAATGTGGGCACAAACTTGCTTTTTAAAACCCTTCTGATCACATCGGAGCTAACATCCAAGCCTTCAGCCAATCTGGGAACTGACCAGGACTCTGGAAATCCTTCATGTAAATACCGGATCTGCTCCCTGGCTTCATGGTCAGAGTCCTGGGCAGGGTACCTCGGGGCTCCATTTGCCTCTGAATTTTCTGGAACAGGATGGCTTTTTCTGTCGTCTCAGGGTGCTGGGGGAGAGAACCAAAGGCAGAAGCCATGCGTGGGAGCAACATGAGTGGTTGAAGCGTCTCAGCTGAATCAGGGGGCGCCCAGCCCTCCTCTTTGTTCATGAAAGATGAGACAGAGGGCTGGAGACCCGGACACAGGCTTTATTAGAGGAGAAGGCCCCTGCTGGGCTGCCTCCCAAAGGAAGAGAGCACGTGTGCAGAGGTGAAGGCGCCTTTTAAGGGGAGAAAAGGGAAGGGATGGGGCTTTGGGTACTCGGCACATGCTGATTGGTGGTTTCATGTAAGGCACATGATTAGGGACTTAGGATTGGGGGGTTAGGGTATTTGGCAGGTGCTTATTGGTGGTTCAATGTACAGTCCATATAAGGTGCCTGGTTAGGTGCTCAGGAGTGTTTGGGCTGCAGGTGGAGTTTAGGACATTCTCCATCCATCAGTTGGGGGAAGGGAGGATCTATCAGTTCCCTGCCCCGGAAATCTAACACCCACAACAGCAGCCCCCGAGGAGGACTAGCTTTCTAAACGGGCGATGAAATCCGTCCCTGGTGAAGGGACCGTGGTCCCAAAGGAGCCGAACACCTGCCCCTGTGCCTCTGATGAGGGAAGAAGCAAGGCCCTGCTTCTGTCTGAGGGCCCAGGAAGGAGCCGGTACTGTTCCCGAAAACTGGAGAACCAAGCTGCGGGCGCTAACCAGTCCACGATGGGGGACTGGTCAGGCAGCTTCGGGCGCTAACCCATGCCGCCTGCCCTGGTCCGTGATCCATGATCGGGGCTTGGAGTGTGCCGCTGCCAAGCCCGATTGGGGACTTGGTGAGGCGGCTGCGGGCGCTAACCCACGCCACCTGCCCTGGACCGTGATCCGTGATGCCTGGTCTGTGGATGGAGCCTTCTATTACCTCTGACTGAGGCCAGGACAGTGGGTGGAGCCCTCCATGACCTCTCTCTAAGGCTGGGCCTGTGGATGGAGCCTCTCATAACCTCTGACTGAGGCTGGTTTGTGAATGGAGCCCTCTATGCCCTCTGCCTCAGACTGGGCCTGTGGATAGAGACCTCTGTGACCTCTGCCTGAGGCCTGGCCTGTGGACGGAGCCCTCTATGACCTCTGACTAATTCTTGGCCTGTGGATGGAGCCCTCTATGACCTCTGATTGAGGCTGGAACTGTGGACAGAGCCCTCTATGACCTCTGATTGAGGCTGGGCCTGTGGATAGAGCCCATTATGACCTCTGCCGGAAACCGCGCCTGTGGTCGCAGCCCTCATTGACCTCTTACTGAGGCTGGGCCTGTGGACGGAGCCGTCCATGACGTCGACCTGAGGCAGGGCCTGTGGATGGAGCCATCCATGACCTCTTACTGAGGCTAGGGCTGTGGATGGAACCCTCTATTACCTCTGCCTGAGGCTGGGTCTGTGGTTGGAGCCCACTATGACCTCTGCCTGAGGCCAGGCAAGTGGTTGAATTCATCCATGACCTCTGTCTGAGTCTGGGCCTGTGGATGGATCCATCTATGACCTCTGACTGAGGCTGGGCCTGTGGTTGGAGCCCTCAATGACCTCTGACTGAAGCTGGGCCTGTGGATGGAACCCTCTATGACCTCTGACTAATGCTTGTCCTATGAATGAAGACCTCTATGTCCTGTGACTGAGGCCGGGCCAGTTGTTGGAGACCTCCATGACCTCTGTATTACATCAGATTGAGGCTGGGCCTGTGGACAGAGCCGTCCATGACCTCTGCATGAGGGTGGGACTGTGGATGGAGCCATCCATGACCTCTTACTGAGGCTAGGGCTGTGGATGGAGACCTCTATTACCTCTGCCTGAGGCTGGGCCTGTGGATGGATTCCTCCATGACCTCTGCCTGACGCTGGGCCTGTGCACAGAGACCTCTATGATCTCTGACTTAGGCCGGGCCTGTGGATGGAGCCCACTATGACCTCTGACTGACGTTGAGCCAACCGATGGAGCCCTCTATGACCTCTGACTGAGGCCTGACCTTTGGATGGAGCCTTCTATGACCTCTGACTGAGGCCGGGAGAGTGGTTGGAGCCCTCCATGACCTCTGTCAGAGGCTGGGCCTGTGGATGGAGCCCCTATTGACCTCTGACTGTGGCTGTACCTGTGGATGGAGCCCTCTATGACCACAGACTGAGGCTGGGCCTGTGGACGAAGCCCTCCATGTCCTCTGACTGAGGCTGGAACTGTAGATGGAGCCTTCCATGATCTCTGCCTAAGGCTGGGCTTGTGGAGGAGCCCCCTATGGCCTCTGACTAAGGCTTGGCTTGTGGACATAGCCCTCTATAACCTTTGATTGAGGCAGGGCCTGTGGACGGAGCTCTCCATGACCTCTGCCTAAGGCTGGCCCTGTGAATGGAGCCCTTAATGTCCTGTGAGTGAGGCTGGGCCTGTAGATGGAGCCCTCTATGACCTCTGCCTAAGGCTGGGACTGTGGATGGAACCCTCCATGACCGATTCATGAGGCCGGACCTGTGGTTGAAGCCCTCTATGACCTCTGACTGAGGCCTATCCTCTGGACGGAACCCTCCATGACCACTGCCTTAGGCCAGGCCTGTAGATGGAGCCCTCCATGACCTCTGACTGAGGCTGAGTCTGTGGATGGAGCACCAACTGACCTCTGACTGAGGCTGTTCCTGTGTATGGATCCCTCTATGACCTCTGGCTTAGCCTGGGTTTGTGGATGGAGCCCTCCATAACCTCTACCTGAGGACAGGCCTGTGGTTGGAGCCCTCTATGACCTCTGACTGAGGCTCGGTATGTGGACGGAGCCTTCTATGACCTCTGACTGAAGATGGCTTGTGGATTCAGCCCTCTATGACCTCTGACTGAACCTGGGCCGGAAGACAGAGCCCTTCATGACCTCTGCCTGAGGCTGGAACTGTAGATGGAGCCCACCATGTCCTCTGACTGAGGCTGGGCCTGTGGATGGAGCCCTCTATGACCTCTGACTGAGGCTTGGCCTGTGGTTGGAGCCCTCCATGACCTCTGACTGAGGCTGTACTTGTGGATGGAGCCCTCTATGACCTCTGACTGAGTCTGTACCTGTGGTTGGGGCCCTCCATGACCTCTGACTGAGGCTGGATCTGTGTACTGAACCCTCCATGACTTCTGCCTGAGGCCAGGCCGGTGGAAGGAGCCCTCCATGACCTCTACCTGAGGCCTGGCCTGTGGTTGGAGCCCTCTATAACCTCTGACTGAGGCTGGGCCTGTAGACAGAGCCCTCTGTAACCTCTGCCTGAGGCTGGGAATGTGTTTGGAGCTCTCCATGACATCGGATTGAGCCTGGGCCTGTGCATGGAGCCCTCTATGACTTCTGCCTGAAGCTGGGCTTGTGGACAGAGCCCTAAATGACTTCTGCTTGAGGCTGGGCCTGTGGATGGAGCCCTCCATGTCCTCTGACTGAGTCTGGGCCTGTGAATGGAGCCCTCCATGACCTCTTACTGAGGCTGGTGCGGTAGATGGAGCCCTCTATGACCTCTGCATGAGGCTAGGCCTGTGGATGGAGCCCTATATGACCTCTGTCTGAGGCCTGGCCTTTGGATTGAGCCTTCTATGACCTCTGACTAAGGCCGGGCCAGTAGTTGGAGCCCTCCAAGACCTATGTCGGAGGCTGGGCCTCTGGAAGGAGCCACTATTGACCTCTGACTGTGGCTGTACCTGTGGATGGAGCCCTCTATGACCTCTGACTGAAGTCTGGCCTTTGGATGGAGCCTTCTATGACCTCTGACTAAGGCCGGACCAGTGGTTGGAGCCCTCCATGACCTCTGTCTGAGGCTGGGCCACTGGAAGGAGCCTCTATTGACCTCTGACTGTGGCTGTACCTGTGGATGGAGCCCCTTATGACCTCTGCCTGAGGCTGGTCCAGTGAATGCAGCCCTCTATGACCTATGACTGAGGCTGGGCCTGTGGACGGAGTCCTCCATGACCTTTGCTTGAGGCTGGGTCTGTGGATGGAGCCCTCCATGTCCTCTGACTGAGGCTGGGCCGGTGGATGGAGCCCTCTATGACCTCTGACTGACGCTGCGCATGTGGACGGAGCCCTCAAAGACCTCTGACTGTGGCCGGGCCAGTGGTTGGAGCCCTCAATGACCTCTTTCTGAGGCTGGGCCTGTGAATGGAGCCCTCTATGACCTCTGACTGAGGCTGGCCTGTGGTTGGGGACCTCCATGACATCGGACTGAATTGAGCCCTACATGACCTCTGACTGAGGCCTAGCCCTTGTGGGGAGACCTCTATAACCTCTGACTGAGGCCGGGCATGTGATTAGAGACCTCCATGACTTCTGTCTGAGGCTGGGCCTGTGGATGGAGCCCCTACTGCCCTCTGACTGAGGCTGGTCCTGTGAATGCAGCCCTCTATGACCTCTGACTGAGGCTGGTCCTGTGGACGGAGTCCTCCATGACCTTTGCTTGAGGCTGGTCCTGTGGAAGGAACCCTCCATGTCCTCTGACTGAGGATGGGCCTGTGGATGGACCCCTCTATGACCTCTGACTGAGGACGTGCATGTGGTTGGAGCCCTCCATGACTTCTGTCTAAGGCTGGTCCTGTGGACAGAGCCCTCTATGACCTCTGCCTGAGGCTGGGTCAGTAGATGGAGCCCTCCATGACGTCTGCCTGAGGCTTGGACTGTAGATGGAGCCCTCCGGGACATCTGATTGAAGCTGGGTGTTTGGAAGGAACCCTCTCTGACGTCTACCTAAGGCTGCGACTGTGGATGGAGCCCTCCATGACCTCTTCATGAGGCTGGAACTGTGATTGGAGCCCTCCATGACCTCTTTCTGATGCTGGTGCTGTGGATGGAGCACTCTATGGTCTCTGCATGAGGCTAGGCCTGTGGATGAAGCTGTATATGACCTCTGACTGAGCCCTGGCCTTTGGATGGAGCTCTCTATGTCCTCTGCTTGTTTCCTGGCCTGTTGATGGAGCCCTCTATGACATCTGACTGTGGCCGTGCCAGTGGTTGGAGCTCTCTATGACCTCTGTCTGAGGCTGGGCCTGTGGACAGAGCCATCTTTGACGTCTGCCTGAGGCTTGGACTGTAGATGGAGCCCTCCATGACCTCTTCATGAGGAGGGACCTGTGGTTGGAACCCTCTATGACCTCTGACTGTGGCCTATCCGCTGGATGGAACCCTCCTTGACCTCTGCCTTAGGCCGGGCCTGTAGATGGAGCCCTCCGTGACCTGTGACTGAGGCTGGGCCTGTGGTTGGAACACTCTTTGACCTCTGCCTGAGGCCAGTCCTATGGATGGAGCCCTGTATGGTCTCTTACTGAGGCCGGGCTTGTGGATGGAGCTCACTATGACCTCTGACTGACGCTGGGACTGTGGATGGAGCACTCCATGACCTCTATCTGAGGCTGGGCCTGTGTATGGAGCCTTCCATGTCCTCTTCCTGAGGCGGGGCCTGTGGGCGGAGCCCTCTATGACCTCTTAGTGAGGCCCGGCTATGGATGGAGCCCCGTATGACCTGTAACTGAGGCCGGGCCAGTGGTTGGAGCCCTCCATGACCTCTGTATTAGGCTGGGCCTATGGATGGAGACCCTATTGACCTCTCACTGAGGCTGTTCCTGTGTATGGAGCCCTCTATGACCTCTGGCTGAGCCTGGAACTGTGGACGGAGCCCTCCATGACTTCTGCCTGAGGCTGGGCCTGTGGATGGAGCCCTCCATGACGTCTACCTGAGGCCTGGCCTGATTTTGGAGCCCTCTATAACCTCTGACTGAGGCTGGGCCTGTAGACAGAGCCCTCTATGACCTCTTCCTGAGGCTGGGAATGTGGATTGAGCTCTCCATGACATTGGATTGAGCCTGGGCCTGTGGAAGGAGCCCTCTATGACTTCTGCTTGAGGCTGGGACTGTGGATGGAGCCCTCCATGTCCTCTGACTGAGGCTGGGCCTGTGGATGGAGCCTTCCATGACCTCTTACTGAGGCTGGTGTTGTGGATGCAGCCCTCTATGACCTCTGCATTAGGCTAAGCCTGTGCATGGAGCCCTCCATGACCTCTGCCTGAGGGCATACCTTTTCTTGGAGGCTTCTATGATCCCTGACTGAGTCTGTACCTGTGGTTGGAACCCTCCATGACCTCTGACTGAGGCTGGATCTGTGTAGTGAGCCCTCCATGTCGTGTGCCTGAGGCGAGGCCTGTGGATGGAGCCCTCCATCACCTCTGCCTGAGTACAGTCCTACGGATAGAGCCCTCTATGACCTCTGCCTGAGAAAAGCCTGTTGATGGAGCCTTCTATGACCTGTACTGAGGTCGGTCCAGTGGTTGGAGCACTCCATGACCTTTGTCTGAGGCTGTGCCTGTGGATGGAGCCCCTATTGACCTCTCCTGTTGCTTTCCCTGTGGTTAGGGCCCTCTATGACCCCTGACTTAGGCTGGGCTTGTGATTGGAGACCTCCATGACCTCTGACTGAAGCTGGGACTGTGGATGGAGCCCTCTATGAGCTCTGACTAAGGTTTGGCCTTTGGACATAGCCCTCTATAACCTCTGATTGAGGCTGGGCCTGTGGACATAGCCCTCTATAACCTCTGATTCAGGCTGGGCCTGTGGACAAAGCCCATTATGACCTCTGACTGAGGCTGGGCCTGTGGATGGGGCCCTCTATGTCCTCTGCCTGATTCCTGGCCTGTTGATGGAGCTCCGTATTACATCTGACTATGGCCGGGCCAGTGGTTGGAGCTCTCTATGACCTCTGTTTGAGGCTGGGCCTGTGGACAGAGCCCTCTTTGACGTCTGCCTGAGGCTTGGACTGTAGATGGAGCCCTACATGACATCTGATTGAAGCTTGGTGTTTGGAAGGAGCCCTCTATGACCTCGGCCGAAGGCTGAGACTGTGGATGGAGCCCTCCATGACCTCTTTATGAGGCCAGACCTGTGGTTGGAGTCCTCTATGGCCTCTTACTGGGGCTGGGGCTGTGGATGGAGCCCTCTATGACCTCTGCATGAAGCTAGGCCTGTGGATGGAGCCCTCCATGACCTCTTACTGAGGCTGGTGCTGTGGATGGAGCCTTCCATGACCTCTACCTGAGACCTGGCCTGTGGTTGGAGCCCTCTATAACCTCTGACTGAGGCTGGGCCTGTAGACAGAGCCTTCTATGACCTCTGCCTGAGGCTGGGAATGTGGATGGAGCTCTCCATGTCCTCTGCCTGAGGCCGTACCTGTTGTTGCAGGCTTCTTTGACCCCTGACTGAGGCCTAGCCTCTGGACAGAGCCCTCCATAATCTCTGACTGAAGCTGTACTTGTGGATGGAGCCCTCAATGACCTCTGACTGAGTCTGTACCTGTGGATGGAGCACTCTATGACCTCTGACTGAGGCTAGGCCTGTGGATAGAGCCCTATATGACCTCTCACTGAGGCCCGGTTTTTGGATGGAGCCGTCTATGACCTCTGACTGAGGCTTGGCCTGTGGTTGGGCCCTCTATGACCTCTGCCTGATTCCTGGCCTGTTGATGGAGCCCTCTGTGACATCTGACGGTGGCCTGGCCAGTGGTTGGAGCTCTCTATGACCTCTGACTCAGGCTGGGCCTGTGGACGGAGCCCTCTATGACCTCTTACTGAGGCCCGGCTATGGATGGAGCCCTCCATGACCTCTGTATTAGGCTCGGCCTGTGGATGGAGACGCTATTGACCTCTCACTGAGGCTGTTCCTGTGTATGGAGCCCTCTATGACCTCTGGCTGAGCCTGGAACTGTGGACGGAGCCCTCCATGACTTCTGCCTGAGGCTGGGCATGTGGATGGAGCCCTCCATGACCTCTACCTAAGGCCTGGCCTGTGGTTGGAGCCCTCTATAACCTCTGTCTGGGGCTGGGCCTGTAGACAGAGCCCTCTATGACCTCTTCCTGAGGCTGGGAATGTGGATTGAGCTCTCCATGACATCGGATTTAGCCTGGGCCTGTGGAAGGAGCCCTCTATGACTTCTGCTTGAGGCTGGGACTGTGGATGGAGCCCTCCATGTCCTCTGACTGAGGCTGGGCCTGTGGATGGAGCCCTCCATCACCACTGCCTGAGGGCATACCTTTTCTTGGAGGCTTCTATGATCCCTGACTGAGTCTGTACCTGTGGTTGAAACCCTCCATGACCTCTGACTGAGGGTGGATCTGTGTAGTGAGCCCTCCATGACGTGTGCCTGAGGCGAGGCCTGTGGATAGAGCCCTCCATCACCTCTGCCTGAGTACAGTCCTACGGATAGAGCCCTCTATGACCTCTGCCTGAGAAAAGCCTGTTGATGGAGCCTTCTATGACCTCTACTGAGGCCGGTCCAGTGGTTGGAGCACTCCATGACCTCTGTCTGAGGCTGTGCCTGTGGATGGAGCCCCTATTGACCTCTCACTGTGGCTTTCCCTGTGGTTGGGGACTTCTATGACCTCTGAATAAGGCCGGGCCAGTGGTTGGAGCCCTCAATGACCTCTTTCTGAGGCTGGGCCTGTGGATGGAGCCCCTCATAACCTCTGACTAAGGCTGTATGTGTGGATGGAGCCCTCTATGACCTCTGACTGAGGCTTGGCCTGTGGTTGGGCCCTCCATGACCTCTGACTGAGGCTGGGCCTGTGCACGGAGCCCTCTATGACCTCTGACTAAGGCTTGGCCTGTAGATGGAGTTCTCCATGACCTCTGATTGAGGTTGGGCCTTTGGACAGGGCACTGTATGTCCTCTGATTGAGGCTGGGCCTGTGGTCAGAGCACATTGTGACCTCTGACTGAGGCAGGGCCTGTGGATGGAGCTCTCCCTGACCTCTGCCTGAGGCCGTACCTGTTGTTGGAGGCTTCTTTGACCCCTGACTGAGGCCTAGCCTCTGGCCGGAGCCCTCCATAACCTCTGACTGAGGCTGTACTTGTGGATGGAGCCCTCTATGACCTCTGACTGAGTCTGTACTTGTGGATGGAGCCCTCTATGACCTCTGACTGAGGCTGGCCTGTGGTTGGGGACCTCCATGACATCTGACTGAGGCTGGATCTGTGTACTGAGCCCTCCATGACCTCTGCCTGAGGCCAGGCCTGTAGATGGAGCCCTCCATCACCTCTGCCTGAGTATACTTCTACGGATGGAGCCCTCTATGACCTCTGACTGAGGCTTGACCTGTGGATGGTGCTCTCTATGACCTCTGACGGAGGCTGGGACTGTGGATGGAGCCCTCCATGTCCTCTGATTTAGGCTGGGCCTGTGGATGGAGCCCTCCATGACCTCTGACTGTGGCTGGGCCTGTGGATGGAGCCCTCCATGACATCTTACTGAAGGTGGGGCTGGGGATGGAGCCCTCTATGACCTCTGCCTGAGAAGGGCCTGTGGATGGAGCCTTTTATGACCTCTGACTGAGGCCGGTACAGTGGTTGAAGCCCTCCATGACCTCTGTCTGAGGTTGTGCCTGTGGATGGAGCCCCTATTGACCTCTCACTGTGGCTTTCCCTGTGGATGGGACCCTCTATGACCCCTGACTTAGGCTGGGCTTGTGATTGGAGACCTTCATGACCTCTGACTGAAGTTGGGCCTGTGGATGGAGCCCTCTATGAGCTCTGACTAAGGTTTGGCCTTTGGACATATCCCTCTATAACCTCTCATTGAGGCTGAGCCTGTGGACATAGCCCTCTATAACCTCTTATTAAGGCTGGGCCTATGGACAAAGCCCATTATGATCTCTGCCTGAGGCTGGGCCTGTGGACAGAGCTCACCATGACTTCTGCCTGAAGCTGGCCCTCTGGATAGAGCCCTACATGTCCTCTGACTGAGGCTGGGCCTTTAGATGGAGCCCTCTATGTCCTCTGCCTGATTCCTGGCCTATTGATGGAGCCCTCTATGACATCTGACTTTCGCCGGGCCAGGGGTTGGAGCTCTCTATGACCTCTGTCTGAGGCTGGGCCTGTGGACCGAGCCCTCTCTGACTTCTGCCTCAAGCTTGAACTATAGATGGAGCTCTCCACGACATCTGATTGAAGCTGGGTGTTTGGAAAGAGCCCTCTCTGACGTCTGCCTAAGGCTGGGACGGTGGATGGAGCCCTCCATGACCACTTCATGAGGCCGGACCTGTGGTTGGAGCCCTTATGACATCTTACTGAGGCTGGTGCTGTGTTTGGAGCCCTCTATGACCTCTGCATGAGGCTAGGCCTGTGGATGGAGCCCTATATGACCTCTCACTGAGGCCCGGTTTTTGGATGGAGCCTTCTATGACCACTGACTAAGGCTGGGCCTCTGGAAGGAGCCCCTAATGACCTCTGACTGTGGCTGTACCTGTGGATGGAGCCCTCTATGACCTCTGACTGAGGCGTGGCCTTTGGGGGAGACCTCTATGACCTCTGACTTAGGCCGGGCATGTGGTTGGATCCCTCTATGACCTCTGACTGAGGCTGGTCCTGTGGATGGAGTCCTCCATGACCTTTGTTTGAGGCTGGGCCTGTGGATGGAGCTCTCCATGTCCAATGACTGAGGATGGGCCTGTGGATGGAGCCCTGTATGCCCTCTGACTAACGCTGGGCATGTAGACGGAGCCCTCAATGACCTCTGTCTGAGGCTGGTCCTGTGGTTGGAACCATTCATGACCTGTGACTGAAGCTGGGCCTGAGGACGGAGCCTTCTATGATCTCTGCCTGAGACCGGGTCTGTGGATGGAGCCCTCCATGTCCTCTGACTGAGGCTGGGACTGTGGATGGAGCCCTCCATGATCTCTGCCTGAGGCCGGGCCTGTGGATGGAGCCCGCTATGGCCCCTGACTAAGGCTTGGCTTGTGGACATAGCCCTCTATAACCTCTGATTGAAGCTGGTCCTGTGGACAAAGCCCTCTATAACCCCTGATTGAGGCTGGGCCTGTGGACAAAGACCTTTATGACCCCTGCCTGCGCTTGGCCTGTGGATGGAGCCCCTCATGACCTCTGACTAAGGCTGTATCTGTCGATGGAGCCCTCTATGACCTCTGACTGAGGCTTGGCCTCTGGATGGGCCCTCTATGACCTCTGCCTGAGGCTGGGCCTGTGAACGGAGCTCTCTATGACCTCTGACTAAGGCTTGGCCTGTGGATGGAGCCCTCTATGTCTTCTGCCTGATTACTGGCCTGTTGATGGAGCCCTCTGTGACATCTGACTGTGGCCTGGCCAGTGGTTGGAGCTCTCTATGACCTCTATCTGAGGCTGGGCCTGTGGACAGAGCCTTCTTTAACGTCTGCCTTAGGCTTGGACTGGAGATGGAGCCCTACATGACATCTGATTGAAGCTGGGTGTTTGAAAGGAGCCCTCTATGACCTCTTCCTAAGGCTGGGACTGTGGATGGAGTCCTCCATGACCTCTTCATGAGGCTGGACCTGTGGTTGGAGCCCTCTATGACCTCTGACTGAGGCCTATCCTCTGGACAGAACCCTCCATGACCTCAGCCTTAGGCCGGGCCTGTAGATGGCGTTCTCCGTGACCTGTGACTGAGGCTGGGCCTGTGGTTGGAACACTCTTTGACCTCTGCGTGAGGCTAGTCCTGTGGATGGAGACCTGTATGGTCTCTGACTGAGGCCAGGCTTGTGGATGGAGCTCACTATGACTTCTGAGTGACGCTGGACCTGTGGATGAAGGCTTCTAAGACCTCTGACTGAGGATGGACCAGTGTATGGAGCCCTCCATGTCCTCTTCCTGAGGCTGGGCCTGTGGACGGAGCCCTCTATGACCTCTTAGTGAGGCCCGGCTATGGATGGAGCCCTGTATGACCTGTAACTGAGGCCGGGCCAGTGGTTGGAGCCCAACATGACCTCTGTATTAGGCTTGGCTTGTGGATGGAGACCCTATTGACCTCTCACTGAGGCTGTTCCTGTGTATGGAGCCCTCCATGACCTCTGCCTGAGGCTGGGCCTGTGGACGGAGCCCTTCATGACCTCTACCTGAGGGCTGGCCTGTGATTGTAGGCATCTATAACCTCTGACTGAGGCTGTGCCTGTAGACAGAGCCCTCTATGTCCTCTGCCTGAGGCTGGGAATGTGGATGCAGCTCTCCTTGACATCGGATTGAGACTGGGTCTGTGGAAGGAGCCCTCTATGACTTCTGCCTGAGGCTAGGCCTATGGACGGAGCCCTATATGACTTCTGCTTGAGGCTGGGACTGTGGATGGAGCCCTCCATGTCCTCTGACTGAGGCTTGGCCTGTGGATGGAGCCCTCCCTGTCCTCTGACTGAGTCTGGGCCTGTGGATGGAGCCCTCCATGACCTCTTACTGAGGCTGGTCCTGTGGATGGAGCCCTCTATGACCTCTGCATGAGGGTAGGCCTGTGCATGGAACCCTATATGACCTCTGACTGAGGCCTGGCCTTTGGATGGAGCCTTCTATGACCTCTGACTAAGGCAGGGCCAGTGGTTGGAGCCCTCCATGACCTATGTCGGAAGCTGGGCCTCTAGAAGGGGCCCCTATTGACCTCTGACTGCGGCTGTTCTTGTGGATGGAACCCTCTATGACCTCTGACTGAGGCCTAGCCCGTGTGGGGAGACCTCTATGACCTCTGACTGAGGCCGGGCATGTGGTTAGAGACGTCCATGACTTCTGTCTGAGGCTGGGTCTGTGGATGGAGCCCCTATTGACCTCTGACTGAGGCTGGTCCTGTGAATGCAGCCGTCTATGACCTCTGACTGAGGCTGGTCCTGTGGACGGAGTCCTCCATGAACTTTGCTTGAGTCTGGGCCTGTGGAAGGAACCCTCCATGTCCTCTGACTGAGGATGGGCCTGTGGTTGGAACCATCCATGACCTGTGACTGAAGCTGGGCCTCAGGCCGAAGCATTCTATGACCTCTGCCTGAGACCGGGTCTATCGATGGAGCCCTCTATGTCCTCTGCCTGAGGCTGGGCCTGTGGATGGAGCCCTCTATGACCTCTGACTGAGGCCTGGCCTGTGGATGTAACACTCTATGACGTTTAACTGTGTCCGGGATAGTGCGTGGAGCCCTCCATGACCTCAATCTGAGGCTGGGACTGTGGACAGAGCCTTCTATGACCTCTGATTGAGGCTGGGCCTGTGGACAGGGCACTCTATGTCCTCTGATTGAGGTTGTGCCTGTGGACAGAGCCCATTATGACTTCTGCCTGAAGCCGGGCCTGTAGTCAGAGCCCTCAATGACCTCTTCCTGAGGCTGGGCCTGTAGACAAAACCCTCTATGACCTCTGCCTGAGGATGGGACAGTGAATCGAGCCCTACATGACATCTGATTGAAGCTGGACCTTTGGACGGAGCCCTCTATGACCTCTGACTGAGGATGGTCCTGAGGTTGGAGCCCTCTATGACGTCTGACTGAACCTGGGCCCATGGATAGAGCCCTTTATATCCTCTGATTGAGGCTGGTCCTGCGGTTGGAACCCTCCATGACCTCTGACTGAGGCTGGGCCTGTTGACCAAGCCCTCCATGACTTCTGCCTGAGGCTGGAACTGTGGATGGAGCCCTCTATAACATCTGACTGAGGCCGGGCCAGTGGTTGGAGCCCTCAATGGCCTCTTTCTGAGGCTGGGCCTGTGGATGGAGCCCCTCATGACCTCTGACTAAGGCTGTATGTGTGGATGGAGCCCTCTATGACCTCTGACTGAGGCTTGGCCTGTTGTTGGGCCCTCTATGACCTCTGACTGAGGCTGGGCCTGAAGATGGAGTCCTGCATGACCTCTGATTGAGGTTGGGCCTTTGGACAGGGCACTGTATGTCCTCTGATTGAGGCTGGGCCTGTGGTCAGAGCACATTATGACCTCTGCATGAGGCAGGGCCTGTGGATGGAGCCCTCCAAGACCTCTGCCTGAGGCTGTACCTGTTGTTGGACGCTTCTATGACCCCTTTTGAGGCCTAGCCTCTGGACAGAGCCCTCCATAACCTCTGACTGAGGCTGTACTTGTGGATGGAGCCGTCTATGACCTCTTACTGATGCCTGGCCTGTGGATGGAACCCTCCTTGACCACTGACTGAGGCCGGGACAATGGTTGTATCACTCCATTACCACTGACTGAGAGTGTGCCTGTGTATGGAGCCCTCTATGACCTCTGACTGAGGCTGTACTTGTGGATGGAGCCCTCCATAACCTCTGATTGAGTCTCTACCTGTGGATGGAGCCCTCAGTGACCTCTGACTGAGGCTCGCCTGTGATTGGGGTCCTACATGACCTCTGACGGAGGCTGGATCTGTGTACTGAGTCCTCCATGACCTCTGCCTGAGGCCGGGTCTGGGGATGGAGCCCTACATCACCTCTGCCTGAGTATAGTCCTTAGGATTGAGCCTTCTATGACCTCTGACTGAAGCTGGACCTATGGATGGTGCCCTCTATGACCTCTGACTGTGGCTGTACCTGTGGATGGAGCCCTCTATGACCTTTGACTGAGGCCTACCCTTTGGGTGGAGACCTCTATGACCTCTGACTGAGGCCGGGCCTGTGGTTGGAGCCCTCCATGAATTCTGTCTGAGGCTGGGCCTGTGGATGGAGCCCCTATTGCCCTCTGACTGAGACTGGTCCTGTGAATGGAGCCCTCTATGACCTCTGACTGAAGCTGGGCCTGTGGATGGAACCCTCTATGACCTCTGACTAAGGCTTGGCTTGTGGCCATAGCCCTCTATAACCTCTGATTGAGACTGGTCCTGTGGACATAGCCCTCTCTAACCGCTGATTGAGGATGGTCTTGTGGACAAAGGCCATTATGACCCTTGCCTGAGGCTTGGCCTGTGGGTGGAGCCCTCTATGACATCTGCCTGATGCCTGGCCTGTGGATTGAGCCCCCTATGACCTGTGACAGAGGCCAGGACAGTGGGTGGAGCCCTCCATGACCTCTATCTGAGGCTGGGACTGTGGACAGAGCCTTCTATGACCTTTCATTGAGACTGGGCCTGTAGACAGGGCACTCTATGTCCTCTGATTGAGGTTGTGCCTGTGGACAGAGCCCATGATGACCTCTGCCTGAAGCCGGGCCTGTGGTCGGAGCCCTCTCTGACCTCTCCCTGATGCTTGGACTGTGGATGGAGCCCTCCATGATATTTGATTGAAGCTGAGTGTTTGGAAGGAGCCCTCTATGACTTATGCCTGAGGCTGGGACTGTGGATGGGGCCCTCCATAATCTCTTCTTGAGGCCATACCTGTGTTTGGAGCCTTCTATGACCTGTGACTGAGGTCTATCCTCTGGACGGAGCTATCCACAACCTCAGACTGAGGCTGGACCTGTGGTTGGAACCCTCTTTGACATCTGCATGAGGCCGGTCCTGTGGATGGAGCCCTCCATGTCCTCTGACTGACACTGGGCATGTGGACAAAGCCCTCAGTGACCTCTGACTGAGGCTGATCTTTTGGTTGGAACGCTCCTTGACCTCTGACTGAAGCTGAACCTGTGGACGGAGCCTGCATTGACCTCTGAGTTAAGCTTGGCCTGTGGACTGAGCCCTCCTTGACCTCTGCCAGAAGCCGAGCTAGTGGATGGAGCCCTCCATGTCCTCTGACAGAGTCTGGGCCACTGGATGGAGTCCTCCTTGACGTCTTACTGGGGCCTGGGCTGTGGATGGAGCCCTCTATGACCTCTGACTGAGGCCTAGCTTTTGGGGGGAGACCTCTATGACCTCTGACTGAGGCCGGGCATGTGGTTGGAGCCATCTATGACTTCTGTCTGAGGCTGGGCCTGTGGACGGAGTCCTCCATGACCTTTGCTTGAGGCTGGGCCTGTGGATGAAGCTTTCCATGTCCTCAGACTGAGGATGGGCCTGTGGATGGAGCCCTGTATGCCCTCTGACTGACGCTGGGCATGTGGACGGTGCCCTCAATGATCTCTGACTGAGACTGGTCCTGTGGTTGGAACCATCCATGACCTGTGAGTGAAGCTGGGCCTGTGGACGGAGCCTTCTATGACCTCTGCCTGAGGCTGGGCTTGTGGCTGGAGCCCTCCATGTCCTCTGACTGTGGCTGGGACTGTGGATGGAGCCCTCTATGACCTCTGATTGAGGCCGGGCCTGTGGATGGAGCCCGCTATGGCCTCTGACTAAGGCTTGGCTTGTGGACATAGCCCTCTATAACCTTTGATTGAGGCTGGTCCTGTGGACATAGCCCTCTATAATCCTCGATAGAGGCTGAGCCAGTGGACAAAGACAATTTTGACCCCTGCCTGAGGCTTGGCCTGTGGGTGGACCCTTCTATGACCTCTTCCTGATGCCTGGCCTGTGGTTGGGGCCCTCCATGACCTCTGACTGAGACTTGATCTGTGTACTAAGTCCTCCATGACCTCTGCCAGAGGCCGGGCCTCTGGATGGAGACCTCGATCACCTCTGCCTGAGTATAGTCCTACGGATGGTGCCCTCTATGACCTCTGACTGAGGCTGGGCCAGTGGTTGGAACCCTTTATGACCTGTGTCTGAGACTGGGCCTGTGGATGCAGCCCCTATTGAACTCTGCCTGAGTCTGGAGCTGTGGATGGAGCCCTCTATGACCTTTGACTGAGGCTTAGCCTTTGGGTGGAGACCTCTATTACCTCTGACTGTGGCCGGGCATGTGGTTGGAGCCCTCCATGACTTGTCAGAGGATGAGCCTGTGGATGGAGCCCCTATTGCCCTCTGACTGAGGCTGGACCTGTGGATGGAGCCTTCCATGTCCTCTGACTGTGGCTGGGACTGTGGATGGAGCCCTTCATAATCTCTTCTTGAGGCCATACCTGTGTTTGGAGCCTTCTATGACCTGTGACTGAGGCCTATCCTCTGGACGGAGCTATCCACAACCTCAGACTGAGGCTGGACCTGTGGTTGGAACCCTCTTTGACATCTGCATGAGGCCGGTCCTATGGATGGAGCCCTCCATGTCCTCTGACTGACACTGGGCATGTGGACAAAGCCCTCAGTGACCTCTGACTGAGGCTGGTCCTGTGGTTGGAACGCTCCTTGACCTCTGACTGAAGCTGAGCCTGTGGACGGAGCCTGCATTGACCTCTGAGTTAAGCTTGGCCTGCGGACTGAGCCCTCTTTGACCTCTGCCTGAAGCTGAGCTAGTGGATGGAGCCCTCCATGTCCTCTGACAGAGTCTGGGCCACTGGATGGAGTCCTCCTTGACGTCTTACTGGGGCCTGGGCTGTGGATGGAGCCCTCTATGACCTCTGACTGAAGCCTAGCTTTGCGGGGGGAGACTTCTATGACCTCTGACTGAGGCCGGGCATGTGGTTGGAGCCTTCTATGACTTCTGTCTGAGGCTGGGCCTGTGACGGAGTCCTCCATGACCTTTGCTTGAGGCTGAGCCTGTGGATGAAGCTTTCCATGTCCTCAGACTGAGGATGGGCCTGTAGATGGAGCCCTGTATGACCTCTGACTGACGCTGGGCATGTGGACGGTGCCCTCAATGATCTCTGACTGAGACTGGTCCTGTAGTTGGAACCATCCATGACCTGTGAGTGAAGCTGGGCCTGTGGACGGAGCCTTCTATGACCTCTGCCTTAGGCCAGGCTTGTGGATGGAGCCCTCCATGTCCTCGACTGAGGCTGGGACTATGGATGTAGCCCTCCATGATCTCTGCCTGAGGCCGGGCCTGTTGATGGAGCCCTCTATGGCCTCTGACTAAGGCTTGGCTTGTGGACATAGCCCTCTATAATCCCTGATAGAGGCTGGGCCAGTGGACAAAGACAATTATGACACCTGCCTGAGGCTTGGCCTGTGGATGGACCCTTCTATGACCTCTTCCTGATGCCTGGCCTGTGGTTGGGGCCCTCCATGACCTCTGACTGAGACTTGATCTGTGTACTGAGTCCTCCATGACCTCTGCCAGAGGCCGGGCCTGTGGATGGAGACCTCAATCACCTCTGCCTGAGTATAGTCCTGCGGATGGAGCCTTCTATTACCTCTGACTGAGGCTGGACCTGTGGATGGTGCCCTCTATGACCTCTGACTGAGGCTGGGCCAGTGGTTGGAACCCTTTATGACCTGTGTCTGAGACTGGGCCTGTGGATGCAGCCCCTATTGACCTCTGCCTGAGTCTGGAGCTGTGGATGGAGCCCTCTATGACCTTTGACTGAGGCCTAGCCTTTGGGTGGAGACCTCTATTACCTCTGACTGTGGCCGGGCATGTGGTTGGAGCCCTCCATGACTTGTCTGAGGAATGGCCTGTGGATGGAGCCCCTATTGCCCTATGACTGAGGCTGGACCTGTGGATGGAGCCCTCCATGTCCTCTGTCTGTGGCTGGGACTGTGGATGGAGCCCTCTATGACCTCTGAGTGACGGTGGGCTTGTGGACGAGGTCCTCAATGTCCTCAGACTGAGGCTGGTCCTATGGTGGAACCCTCCATGATTGCTGACTGCAATGGGCCTGTGGACAGAGCCTTCTATGATCTCTGCCTGAGGCTGGGCCTGTAGACGGAGCCCTCCATGACCTGTTCCTGAGGCCGGGCCTGTGGATGGATTTCTCCATTACCACTGACTGAGGGTGTGACTGTGTATGGAGCCCTCTATGACCTCTGACTGAGGCTGGGCCTGTGGACTGAGCCCTCCATGACCTCTGCCTGAGGCTGGGCCTCTGGATGGAGCCCTCCATGACCACTTACTGAGGCTGGGGCTATGGATGGAGCTATCAATGACCTCTAACTGAGGCTGAGACTGTGGATGGAGCCCTCTATGATCTCTGACTGAGGCTGGTCTTGTGGTTGGAACGCTCCTTGACCTCTGACTGAAGCTGGGCCTGTGGATGGAGCCTTCTATGACCTCTGACTGAGGCTGGGCCTGTGGACGGAGCCTGCATTGACCTCTGAGTTAAGCTTGGCCTGTGGACTGAGCCCTCCTTGACCTCTGCCTGAAGCCAAGCCTGTGGATGGAGCCCTCCAGTCCTCTGACAGAGTCTGGACCTCTGGATGGAGCCGTCCTTGACGTCTTACTGAGGCCTGGGATGTGGATGGAGCCCTCAATGAACTCTGCCTGAGGCTGGTGCTGTGGATGGAGCCCTCTATGACCTCTGCCTGAGGCCTAGCCTTTGGGAGGGAGACCTCTATGACCTCTGACTGAGGCCGGGCATGTGGTTGGAGCACTCCATGACTTCTGTCTGTGGCTGGGCCTGTGGATGGAGCCCCTATTGTCCTCTGACTGAGGCTGGTCCCATGAATGGAGTCCTCTATGACCTCTGACTGAGGCTGAGCCTGTGGATGGAGCCCTCCATGTCCGCTGACTGAGGATGGGCCTGTGATTGGAACCATCCATGACCTGTGAATGAAGCTGGGCCCGAGGATGGAGCCTTCTATGTCCTCTGCCTGAACCCGGGCCTGTGGATGGAGCCATCCATGATCTCTGCCTGAGGCCTGGCCTGTGGATGGAGCCCGCTATGGCCTCTGACTAAGGTTTGGCCTGTGGATGGAGCCCTCCATGACCTATGATTGAGGCTGGGACTATGGACAGAGCCCTCTATAACCTGTGATTTAGGCTGGGCCTGTGTACAGGGAACTCTATGTCCTCTGATTGAGGTTGGGCCTGTGGACGAGCCCATTATGACCTCTGCCTGAAGGCAGGCCTGTGGTCAGAGCCCTCAATGACCTCTTACTGAGGCTCGGCCTGTGGACAGATCCCGGTATGACATCTGCATGAGGATGGGACTGTGAATGGAGCCCTCCATGACATCTGATTGAAGCTAGGTTTTTGGACGAAGCCCTCTATGACCGCTGACTGAGGCTGGACATGTGGAGGGAGCCCTCCATGACCTCTGACTGAAGCTGGGCCCTTGGATGTAGCCCTTCATATCCTCTGACTGAGGGTGGTCCTGTGGTTGGAACAATCCATGACCTCTGACTGAAGCTGGGCCAAGAATGGAGGCTTCTATGTCTGGCTGAGGCTGGCTTCTTGGATGGATCCCTCTATGACCACTGACAGAGGCAGGGCCTGTGGACGGAGCGCTCCATGACCTCTGCCTGAGGCTGGGCTTGTGGATGGAGCCCTCCATGTCCTCTAACTGTGGCTGGGCCTGTGTATGGAGCCCTCTATTACCATTGACTGAGGCTGGTCCTATGGTTGGAACCCTCCATGACCTCTGATTGCAGCTGGGCCTGTAGACGGAGCATTCTATGACCTCTGACTAAGGCTGGGCCTGTTTACGGAGCCGTCCATGGCCACAGCCTGAAGCTCGGCTGTGGACGGAGCCCTCCATGACCTCTGACTGAGCCTGGGCTTGTGGACGGAGCCCTCCATGATCTGTTCCTCTGGCCGGGCCTGTGGATGGATCCCTCCATTACCACTGACTGCGGGTGTGCTTGTGTATGGAGCCCTCTATGACCTCTGCCTGATGCCTGGACTGTGGATGAAACCCTCTATGACCTCTGACCGAGGCCGGGACAGTGGGTGGAGCCCTCCATGACCTCTATCTGAGGCTGGGCCTGTGGATGGAACCCCTCATGACCTCTGACTGAGTCTGTACCTGTGGATGGAGCCCTCTATGACCTCTGACTGTGGCTGGCCTGTGGTTGGGGCCTCCATGACCTTTGACTAAGGCTAGGACTATGTACTGAGCCCTTCATGACCTCTACCTGAGGCTGGGCCTGTGGATAGAGCCCTCCATAACCTCTGCCTGAGTATAGGCCTGGGGATGGAGCCCACTATGACCTCAGACTGAGGCTGGACCTATCGATGGAGCTGTCTATGACATATGATGGAGGCTGGGCCTGAGGACTGAGCTCTCCATGACCTCTGTCTGAGGCTGGGCCTGTGTATGGAGCCCTCTATGTCCTCTGACTGAGGCTGGGCTTATGGATGGAGCCCTCCATGACCTCTTCCTTAAGCTGGGCCTGTGGATGCAGCCCTCTATGACCTCTGCCTGAGGCTGGGCCTGTGGATGGAGCACTCTAGGACCTCTGACTGAGGCCCGGCCTGTGGATGGAGCCCTCGATGTCCTGTGACTGAGGTCGGGCAAGTGGTTGGAGCCCTCCACGACCTCTATCTGAGGTTGAGCCTGTGGATGGAGCCCCTCAATCAGAAGTCATAGAGGGCTCCATACACAGGACCACCCTCAGTCAGTGGTAATGGAGGGATCCATCCACAGGCCCGGCCTGAGGCACAGATCATGGTGGGCTCTGTCCACAAGCCCACCTTCAGGCAGTGGCCATGGATGGCTCCAGCAACAGGCCCAGCCTCAGTCAGAGGTCATAGAGGGCTCCATTGACAAGCCCAGCCTCAGTCAGAGGTCATAGAATGCTCCGTCCTCAGTCCCAGCTGCAGTCAGAGGTCATAGAGGGCTCCATCCACATGCCCAGCCACAGTTAGAGGACATGGAGGGCTCCATCCATTGGCCCAGCCTCAGTCAGTGGTCATAGAGGGCTCCATCCACAGGCCCAGCCTCAGATAGAGGTCATGGAAGTCTACACCCACAGTCCTTGCATAAGTCAGAGGTCATAGAGGACTCCATCCACAGGCCAGGCATCAGGCAGAGGGCATGGAGGGCTCCAAACACTGGCCCGGCCTCAGTCACAGGTCATAGAGGGCTCCATCCACAGGCCAAGCCTCAGGCAGAGGTCCTAGAGGGCTCCATCCACAGGCCAAGCCTCAGGCACAGGTCATAATGGCCTTTCTCCTCAGAACCAGCTTCAATCAGAGGTTATAGCGGGCTATGTCCACAGGACCAACCTCAATCAGAGGTTATAGAGGGCTCCATACACAGGACCACCCTCAGTCAGTGGTAATGGAGGGATCCATCCACAGTCCCGGCCTGAGGCACAGATCATCGAGGGCTCCGTCCACAAGCCCAGCTTCAGGCAGTGGCCATCGATGGCTCCAGCAACAGGCCCAGCCTCAGTCAGAGGTCATAGAGGGCTCCATTGACAAGCCCAGCCTCAGTCAGAGGTCATAGAATGCTCCGTCCACATTCCCAGCATCAATCAGAGGTCATAGAGGGCTCCATTGACCAGCCCAGCCCCAGTCAGAGGTCATAGAATGCTCTGTCCACAGGCCCAGCTGCAGTCCGAGGTCATGGAGGGTTCCAACCATAGGACCAGCCTCAGTCAGAGGACATTGAGGGCTCCGTCCACATGCCCAGCGTCATTCAGAGGTGATAGAGGGCTCCATCCACAGGCCCAGCCACAGTTAGAGGACACGGAGGGCTCCATCCTTTGGCCCAGCCTCAGTCAGTGGTCATAGAGGGCTCCATCCAAGAGCCCAGCCTCAGTCAGAGGTCATAGAATGTTCCGTCCACATTCCCAGCGTCAGTCAGAGGTCAAAAGGGCTCCATCCACAGGCCCAGCTTCAGATAGAGGTCATGGAGGTCTCCACCCACAGTCCTTGCCTCAGTGAGAGGTCATAGAGGACTCCATCCACAGGCCAGGCATCAGGCAGAGGGCATAAAGGGCTCCATCCACAGGCCAAGCCTCAGGGAGGGGTCATAATGGCCTTTGTCCACAGGACCAGCCTTAATCAGCGGTTATAGTCGGCTATGTCCACAGGACCAGCCGCAATCAGAGGGTATAGAGGGCTATGTCCACAAGCCAATCCTTAGTCAGAGGTCATAGAGGGTTCCATCCACAGGCCCAACTTCATTCAGAAGTCATGGAGGGCTCCACCAAAGGCCTAGCCTTAGTCAGAGGTCATAGACGGAATCATCCACCGGTACATCCTGAGACAGAGGTCAATAGGGGCTCCATCCACAGGCTCAGCCTCAGATATAGGTCATGGAGGGCTCCAAACACTGGCCCGGCCTCAGTCACAGGTCCTAGAGGGCTCCATCCACAGGCCCAACCTCAGGCAGATGTCATAGCGGGCTCAATCCACAGCCCCAGCCTCAGTAAGAGGTCATGGAAGGCTCCATCCACAGGCCCTGCCTCAGTCAGAGGACATGGAGGGCTCCATCCACAGGCCCTGACTCAGTCAGAAGACATGGAGGGCTCCTTCCACAGTCCCAGTTTCAGGCAAATGTCATAGAGGGCTCAGTCCACAGGCCCAGCCTGAATCCGATGTCATGGAGGGCTCCATCCATATTCCCAGCCTCAGGCAGTGGTCATAGAGGGCTCTGTCCACAGCCCCATCCATAGTCAGAGGTCATAGAGGGCTACAATCACAGGCACATCCTCAGATAGAGGTCATGGAGAACTCCGTCCACAGGCCCAGGCTCAGTCAGAGGTCATAGAGGGCTCCATACACAGTAAGAGCCTCAGTCAGAGGTCAATAGGGGCTCCATCCACAGGCTCAGCCTCAGATAGAGGTCGTGGAGGGCTCCAACCACTGGCCCGGCCTCAGTCACAGGACATAGAGGGCTCCATCCACAGGCCCAGCCTCAGGCAGAGGTCATAGAGAGCTGCATCCACAGGCCCAGCCTCAGTCAGAGGACAAGGAGTGCTCCATACACAGGCCCAGCCTCAGACAGAGGTCATGGAGAGCTCAGTCCTCCGGCCCAGCCTCCGTCATAGGTCATAGAGGGCTCCATCGATAGGTCCAGCCTCAGTCCGAGGTCATAGAGGGCTCCATCCGCAGGCCTATACTCAGGCAGAGGTTATGGAGGGCTCCATCCACAGGCCCAGCCTCTGGCAGAGGTCATGGAGGGCTCAGTACATAGTCCTAGCCTCAGTCAGAGGTCATGGAGGACCTCAACCACAGACCAGCCTCAGTCAGAGGTCATAGAGGGCTCCATCCACAGGATACAGACTCAGTCATGGTTCATAGAGGGCTCCATCCACAAGTACAGCCTCAGTCAGAGGTCATGAGGGGCTCCATCCACAGGCCCAGCCTCAGATAGAGGTCATGGAGGGCTCCACCCACTGTCCTGACCTCAGTCAGAGGTCATAGATGGCTCCATCCACAGGCCAAGCCTCAGGCACAGGTCATAATGGACTTTCTCCTCAGGACCAGCTTCAATCAGAGGTTATAGCGAGCTATGTCCACAGGACCAACCTCAATCAGAGGTTATAGAGGGCTCTATATACAGGACTACCCTCAGTCAGTGGTAATGGAGGGATCCATCCACAGTCCCGGCCTGAGGCACAGATCATGGAGGGCTCCGTCCACAAGCCCAGCTTCAGGCAGTGGCCATGGAAGGCTCCGTCAAAAGGCCCAGTCTCAATCAGAGGTCACAGAAGGCTCTATTGACAAGCCCAGCCTCAGTCAGAGGTCATGGAGTGCTCCGTCCACAGCCCAGCTTCAGGCAATGACCACGGATGGCTCTGTCAACAGGCCCAGCCTCAGTCAGAGGTCATAGAGGGCTCCATTGACCAGCCCAGCCTCAATCAGAGGTCATAGAATGCTCTGTCCACAGGCCCCGCTGAAGTCCGAGGTCATGGAGGTTTCCAACCATAGGACCAGCCTCAGTCAGAGGACATTGAGGGCTCTGTCCACATGCCCAGCATCAGTTAGAGGTCATAGAGGGCTCCATCCACAGGCCCAGCCTTAGTCAGTGGTCATAGAAGGCTCCATCCAAGAGCCCAGCCTCAGTCAGAGGTCATAGAATGCTCCGTCCACATGCCCAGCGTCAGTCAGAGGTCATAAAGGGCTCCATCCACAGGCCCAGCTTCAGATAGAGGTCATGGAGATCTCCACCCACAGTCCTTGCCTCAGTCAGAGGTCATAGAGGACTCCATTCACAGGCCCGGTTTCATGCAGAGATCATGGAGGGCTACATCCACAGTCCCAGTCTCAGTCAGAGGACATGGAGGGCTCCATCCACAGGCCTGGCCTCAGGTAGAGGTAATAGAAGGCTCCGTCCACAGGAACAGCTTCTGTCACAGGTCATGGATGGTTCCAACCACAGTCCCAGCCTCAGTTAGAGGTCTTTGAGGGCTCCATCCACAGCCGCAGCCTCAGTAAGAGGTCATGGAGGGCTCCATTCAGAGGCCCAGCCTCAGTCAGAGGACATGGAGGGCTCCATCCATAGGCCTGGCCTCAGGCAGAGGTCATGGTGGGCTCCATCCACATGCCCAGCCTCAGTCAGAGGTCATAGAGGGCTCCATACACAGTCACACCCTCAGTCAGTGGTAATGGAGAAATCCATCCACAGGCGCAGCCTCAGGAACAGGTCATGGAGGGCTCCTTCCACAAGCCTAGCCTCAGTCAGAGGTCATGGAGAGCTCCGTCCACAGGCCCAGCCTCAGACAGAGGTAATAGAAGGCTCTGTCCACAGGCCCAGCTGCAGTCAGTGGTCGTGAAGGGTTCCACCATAGGACCAACCACAGTCAGAGAACATTGAGGGCCTCGTCCACATGCCCAGCATCAGTCAGAGGTCATAGAGGGCTCCATCCACAGTCCCAGCCACAGTCAGAGGACATGGAGGGCTCCAGCCACAAGCCCAGCCTCAGGCAGAGGTCATAGAAGGCTCCGTCCACAGGCCCAGCTTCAGTCACAGGTCATGGATGGTTCCAACCACAGGACCAGCCTCAGTCAGAGGTCATTCAGGGCTCCGTCCACATGCCCAGCGTCAATGAGAGGTCATAGAGGGCTCCATCCACAGGCCCATCCTCAGTCAGGGGACATGGACTGCTCTATCCACAGGCCCAGCCTCAAGCAAAGGTCATGGAGAACTCCGTCCACAGGACCAGCCTCAGTCAGAGGCAATAGGGGCTCCATCCACAGGCCTATCCTCAGACAGAAGTCATGGAGGGCTCCAACCACATGCCCGGCTTCAGTCAGAGGTAATAGAGGTCTCCACCCAAAAGCTAGGCCTCAGTCAAAGGTCATAGAGGGCTCCATCCACAGCCACAGACTCAGGCAGAGGTCATAAAGGGCTCCAACCACTGGCCCAGCCTCAGTCAGAGATCATAGAGTGCACCATCCACAGGTCTAGCCTCAGTCAGAGGTAATAGAAGGCTCAATCCTAAGGACTATACTCAGGCAGAGGTGATGGAGGTCTCCATTCAAAGGCCCGGCCTCTGGCAGAGGTCATGGAGGACTCAGTACACAGATCCAGCCTCAGTCAGAGGTCATAGAGGACTCCACAGGCCCGGCCTCAGGCTGAGATCATGGAGGGCTACATCCACAGTCCCAACCTCAGTCAGAGGACATGGAGGGCTCCATCCACAGGCCTGGCCTCAGGCAGAGGTCATAGAAGGCTCCGTCCACAGGCCCAGTTTCAGTCACAGGTCATGGATGGTTCCAACCACAGCACCAGCCTCAGTCAAAGGTCATTGAGGGCTCCGTCCACATGCCCAGCATCAGTCAGAGGGCAATAGTGGCTCCATCCACAGGCCCAGCCTCAGACAGAAGTCATGGAGGGCTCCAACCACATGCCCGGCCTCAGTCAGAGGTCATAGAGGTCTCCCCCCAAAGGCTAGGCCTCAGACAGAGGTCATAGAGTGCTCCATCCATAGCCCAGGCCTCAGTAAGACGTCAAGGAGGGCTCCATCCAGAGGCCTAGACTTTGTCAGTGGACATGGAGGGCTCCATCCACAGGCTCAGCTTCAGGCAGAGGCTCAGTCCACAGGCCAAGCTTAACTCAGAGGTCAATGCTGGCTCCGTCCACAGGCCCAGCCACAGTCAGAGGTCATAGAGGGCTCCATCCACAAGGCCAGCCTCAGTCAGAAGTCATAGAAGGCTCCGTCCACAGGCCCAGCTTCAGTCAGAGGTCAAGAAGCGTTCTAACCACAGGACCAGCCTCAGTCAGAGGTCACTGAGGGCTCCGTTCACATGCCCAGCGTCAGTCAGAGGACATGGAAGGCTCCATCCACAGGTCCGGCCTCAGGCAGATGTCAAAGAGGGTTCCAACCACAGGTCCAGCCTCAGTCAGAGGTCATGGAGGGCTCCATCTACCTGTCCGGTCTCAGGCAGAGGTCATGGAGGGCTCCGTCCAGAGGATACGCCTCAGTCACAGGTCATAGAATGCTCCAACCACAGGTATGCCCTCCAGAAGAGGTTATGGAGGGCTCCTTCCACAGTCCAAGCCTCAGGCATAAGTCATAGAGGGTTCCTTCCAAACACCCAGCTTGAATGAGATGTCATGGATGGCTCTATCCACAGTCCAAGACTCAGGGAGAAGTCAGAGAGGGCTCCGACCACAGGCCTGGCTTCAGGCAGATGTCATAATGGGCTCTGTCCACAGGCACAACCTCAATCAGAGGACATAGAGTGCCCTATCCACAGGCGAGCCTCAATCAGAGGTCATAGAAGTCTCTGTCCACAGTCCCAGCCTCAGATAGAGGTCATGGAGGGCTCCACCCACTGTCCTGGCCTCTGTCACAGGTCATAGAGGGCTGCATCCACAGGCCAGGCATCAGGCAGATGTCATAGAGGGCTCCACCCACTGGCCAAGCCTCAGGCAGGGCTCAGAATGGCCTTTGTCCACAGGACCATCCTCAATCAGCGATTAGAGAGGGCTATGTCCACAGGACCAGCCTCAAAGAGGTTATAGAGGGCTATGTCCACAAGCCAAGCCTTAGCCAGAGGTCATAGAGGTCTCCACCCAAAGGCTAGGCCTCAGTAAAAGGTCATAGAGGGCTCCATCTACAGGTACAGCCACAGTCAGAGGTCAATACGGGCTGCATCCACAGGCCCAGCCTCAGACAGAGGTCATAAAGGGCTCCAACCACTGGCCCAGCCTCAGTCAGAGGTCATAGAGGGCACCATCCACAGGTCTAGCCTCAGTTAGAGGTCATAGAAGGCTCCATCCTCAGGACAATACTCAGGCAGAGGTGATGGAGGGCTCCATCCACAGTCCCGGCCTCAGTCAGAAGTCATGGAGGACTCAGTACACAGATCCAGCCTCATTCAGAGGTCATGGAGGACCCCAACCACAGGTGAGCCTCAGTCAGAGGTCATAGAGGGCTCCATCCACAGGTAGAGACTCAATCAGAGGTTATAGAGGGCTCCATCCATAAGTACAGCCTCAGTCAGAGGTCATAGAGGGCTCCATACAAAGGCACACTCTCAGTCAGTGGTAATGGAGGGATCCAACCACTGTCCCGGCCTCAGTCACTGGTCATAGAGGGTTCCATCCACAGGCCAGGCATCAGGAAGAGGTCATACAGGGGTCCATCCACAGGCCAAGCCTCAGGCAGGGGTCATAATGGTCTTTGTCCACTGGCCCAGCCTCCATCAGGGATTATAGAGGGCTATGTCCACAGGACCAGCCACTATCAGAGGTTATAGAGGGCTATGTCCACAAGCCAAGCCTTAGTCAGAGGCCATAGCGGGCTCCATCCACAGGCCCGGCCTCAATCAGAGGTCATAGAGGGCTCCATCCACAGGCCCAGCCTCAATCAGAGGGCATGGAGGCCTCTATCTACATGCCCAGCCTCAGGCAGACGTCATGGAGGGCTCCGTCCACAGGCCCAGCCTCAGTCACACTTCATAGAGGGCTACATTCACAGGCCCAGCCTCAATCACACTTCATAGAGGGCTACATTCACAGGACCAGCCTCAGTCAGAGGTCATAGAGAGCTCCATCAGCAGGCCCAGCATCAGTCATAGATCATAATGGGCTTTGTCCACACGCCCAGCATCAATCAGCGGTTATAGAGGGCTATGTCGACAGGGCCAGCCTCAATCAGAGGTTATAGAGGGCTATGTCCACAAGCCAAGCCTTAGTCTGAGGCCAAAGCGGGCTCCATCCACAGGCCCGGCCTTAGGCAGAGATCATGGAGGGCTCCATCCACAGGCCCAGCCTCAGTCTGAGATCATAGAGGGCTCCATCCACAGGTACAGCCACAGTCAGAAGTCAATAGGGACTCCTTCCAGAGGCCCAGCCTCCGACAGAAGTCTTGGAGGGCTCCAACCACTGGCCCGGCCTTAGAAGGTCATAGAAGGCTCCATCCAAATGCCAGGCCTCAGTCAGAGGTCATATAGGGCACCATCCACAGGCCTAGCCTCATGCAGAGGTCATAGAGGGCTCCATCCACAGCACCAGCCTCAGTAAGAGATCATGGAGGGCTCCGTCTACAGGCCCAGCGTCAGGCAGAGTTCATGGAGGGGTCCATCCACAGGACTGGCTTCAGGCAGAGGTCAAAGAGCGTTACAACCACAGGCCCAGCCTCAGTCACAGGTCACGGAGGGCTCTATCTACAGGCCTGGCCTAATGCAGAGGTCATGGAGGATTCCGTCCGGAGGATAGGCCACAGTCAGAGGTCATAGAGGGCTCCAACCACAGGTCCGGCCTCATGAAGAGGTCATGGAGGGCTCCATCCACAGTTCCAGCCTTAGGCAGAGGTCATAGAGGGCTCCTTCCAAACACCCAGCTTCAATCAGATGTCTTGGACGGGCTCCATCCACAGGCCTGGCCTCGGGCAGAAGTCATGGAGGGCTCAGTCCACAGGCCCAGCCTCACACATAGGTCATGGAGGACTCCATCCATAAGCCCAGCCTCAGTCAGGGAACATGGAGGGCTCTGTCCACAGGACCAGTCTCAGGCAGAGGTCATGGAGGGCTTCATCCAGAGGCCCAGCCTCAGTCAGAGGTCATGGAAGGCTCCAACCACAGGACCAGCGTCAGTCAGAGGTCATAGAGGATTCCATCCACAGATCCCAGCCTCAATCAGAGGGCAATAGGGGCTCCATCCACAGGCCCAGCCTCAGACAGAAGTCATAAAGGGCTCCAACAACTGGTCTGTCCTCAATCAGAGGTCATAGAGGGTTCCATCCACAGGCCAGGCCTCAGGCAGTGCATAGAGGGCTCTATCCACAGACCCAGCCTCATTCAGAGGTCATGGAGGGCTATATCCACAGGCCCAGCCTCAGTCAGAGGACATGGAGGGTGCCATCCACAGCCCCAGCCTCAGGCAGATGTCATGGAGAACTCCTTCCACAAACCAAGCCTCAATCACAGGGCTTCATTCAAAGGCTCAGCCTCAGTCAGAGGTAATAGAGGCCTCCATCTGCAGGCCTATTCTCAGGCAGAGGACATAGAGAGCTCCATCCACAGGACCGGCCTCAGGCAGAGGTCATGGAATGCTCAGTCAACAGGCCCAGCCTCACACAGAGGTCATGGAGGGCTCCATCCACAGGACCGGCCTCAGGCAGAGGTCATGGAATGCTCAGTCAACAGGCCCAGCCTCACACAGAGGTCATGGAGGGCTCCATCCACATGCCCAGACTCAGTCTGAGGTCATAGAGGCCTCCATCCACAGGACCACCCTCAGTCAGAGGTAATGGAGGGTTTCAACCACAAAACCAGCCTCAGTGAGAGGTCATGGAGGGCTCCGTCCACATGCCCATCCGCTGTCAGAGTTCATAGAAGGCTCCCTCCACCGGCCCAGTCTCAATCAGAGGACATGGATTATTCCATCCACAGGCCCAATCTCAGTCAGAGGTCATGGAGGGCTCGATCCGCAGGCCCAGCCTCAGGCAGACGTCATGGAGAGGTCCATCCACAGGCCCAGCCTCAGTCAGAGGTCATAGAGGGCTCTATCCGCAGAACTATCCTCAGGCAGAGGTTATAGAGGGCTCCATCCACAGGCCCAGCCTCAATCAGAGGTAATGGAGGGCTCCATGCACAAGCCTGACATCAATTAGAGGTCACAGAGGGCTCCATCTACAAGCCCGGCCTCAGAGAGATCATAGAGGCTTCCGTCCACAGACCGAGCTGCAGTCAGAGGTCATGGAGGGCTCCATTCACTGGCCCGGCCTAAGTCAGAGGTCATAGAGGGCTCCACCCACAGGCCCAGCCTCAGTCAGAGGTCATAGAGGGCTCTATCCGCAGAACTATCCTCAGGCAGAGGTTATGGAGGGCTCCATCCACAGGCCCAGCCTCAGTCAGAGGTAATGGAGGGCTCCATCCACAAGCCTGACCTCAATCAGAGGTCATAGAGGGCTCTATCTACAAGCCCGGCCTCAGTCAGAAATCATAGAGGCCTCCGTGCACAGACCGAGCTGCAGTCAGAGGTCATGGAGCGCTCCATCCACAGGCACGGCCTCAGGCAGAGGTCATAGTCGGCTCAATCCAAAGGCCTAGCCTCAGTCAAATGCCATGGAGGGCTTCATACAAAAATCCGGCCTCAGGCAAAGATCATAGTGGGTTCCATCCACATGCCAAGCCTCAGTCAGAGGTCATAGAAAGTTCTGTCCGCAGGCCCAGCTTGAGCCAGAGGTCATGGAGGGCGCCAACCACAGGACAAGCTTCAGTCAGAGGTCATAGAGGGTTACATCCACAGGCCCAGCCTCAGGCAGATGCTTGGAGAGCTCCGTCCACAGGCCCAACCTCAGTCAGAGGTCATAGAGGGCTCTATTCACAGGCCCAGCCTCTAGTCCGAGGTCATGGAGGGCTCCACCTACAGGCCCGGCCTCAGACAGAGGTCATAGAGAGCTGTATCCACAGGCCCAGCCTCAGTCAGAGGTCTTAGAGGCTCCATCCACAGGTCCAGCCTGAGTCAGAGATCATAGAGGGCTCCCTCTGCAAGTGTATACTCAGATAGCGTTCATGGAGGGCTCAGTCCACAGGCCCAGCCTCAGTCAGAGGTCATAGAGGGCTCCATCAACAGGCCCGACCTCAGGCAGAGGTCATAGGGCACTCCAAGCACAGGTCCGGCTTCAGGCAGAGGTCATGGAGGGCTTTATCCAGAGGCCCAGCCTCAGTCAGAGGTCATGGAGGGCTTCATCCAGAGGCCCAGCCTCAGTCAGAGGTCATGGAAGGCTCCAACCACAGAAACAGCCTCAGTCAAAGGTCATAGAGGATTCCATCCACAGATCCCAGCCTCAATCAGAGGTCAATAGGGGCTCCATCCACAGGCCCAGCCTGATTTAGAGGTCATGGAGGGCTACATCCACAGGCCCAGCCTTAATCAGTGGACATGGAGGGCTCCATCCACAGGCCCAGCCTCAGGCAATTGTCATGAACTTCGTCCACAGACAGGCATCATTCAAAGGTCATAGAGGGCTCCATTCACAGGCTCAGCCTCAGTCAGAGGTAATAGAGGCCTCCATCTGCAGGCCTACTCAGGCAGAGGACATGGAAATCTCGATCCAGAGGACCGGCCTCAGGCAGAGGTTATGGAAGGCTCAGTCAACAGGCCCAGCCTCACACAGAGGTCATGGAGGGCTCCGTCCACATGCCCATCCGTGGTCAGAGTTCATAGAGAGCTCCCTCCACAGGCCTATTCTCAGTCAGGGGTCATGGAGGGCTCCAACCACAGGCCAAGCATCAGTAAGTGGACATGGAGGGCTCCATCCACAGGCCCAGCCTCATTCAGCGGTCATAGAGAATTATATCCACAGGACCAGCCTCAGTCAGAGGTCATGGAGGGCTCCATCCGCAGGCCCAGCCTCAGTCAAATGTCATGGAGGGCTTCATCCAAGAAGCCGGCCTCAGGCAGAGGTCATAGAGGGTTCCATCCATATGTCAAGCCTCAGTCAGAGGTCATAGAAGGCTCCATCTGCAGGCGCAGATTGAGCCAGAAGTCATGGAGAGCTCCATCCACAGGCCCAAACTCAGTCAGAGGTCATAGAGGGCTCTATTCACAGACCCAGCCTCAGTCAGAGGTCATGGAGGGCTCCACCTACAGGCCCAGCCTCAGACAGAGGTCATAGAAGGCTGTATCCACAAGCCCAGCCTCAGTCAGAGGACATGGAGGGATCCGTCCACAGGCCCAAACTCAGTCATAGGTCATAGAGGCTCCATCCACAGGTCCAGCCTCAGTCAGATATCATAGAGGGCTCCATCCGCAGGTGTATACTCAGATAGAGTTCATGGAGTGCTCCATCCATAGGACTAGCCTCAGGCCAAGGTCATGGAGAGCTCCGTCCCCAGGCCCAGCCTCAGTTTGAGGTGATAGAGGGCTCCATCCACAGACCCAGCCTCAGTCACAGGTCATAGAGGGCTCCATCTGCAGGCCTATACTCAAGAAGAGGTCATGTACGGTTCCATTTACAGGCCTGGCCTCGGGCAGAGGTCATGGAGGGCTCAGTCCACAGGCCCAGCTTTAGTCAGAGGTCATGGCGGGCTCCAACCACATGTCCAGCCTCAGTCAGAGGTCAAAGAGGCCTCCTTCCACAGGCCCACCATCATTCACTGGTAATGGAGGGATCCATCCACAGGACCGGCCTCAGGCAGAGGTCATGGAGGGCTCCATCCACAAGCCCAGCCTCAGTCAGGGAACATGGAGGGCTCTGTCCACAGGCCCAGTCTCAGTCAGGGAACATGGAGGCCTCCGTCCACATGCCCAGCCTAAGTCAGAGATCATAGAGGGGTCCATCCACAGGACAAGCCTCAGTCAGAGAACATAGAGGGCTCCATACAAAGGCCCAGCCTCAGGCAGAGGTCATGGAGGGCTCCATCCAGAGGCTAGGCGTTAGTCAAAGGTCATAGAGGGCTCTGTTCACAGGCCCAGACTCAGACAGAGGTCAGAGAGGCCTCCAACCCTTGGCCCGGTCTCAGTCAGATGTGATAGAGCATTCCATCAACACGCCAGGAATCAGGAAAGGTCATGGAGGGCTCCATCCACAGGCCCAGCCTCAGGCAGAGGACATAGAGCGTTCCAACCACAGGCCCAGCCTCAGTCAGAGGTCATGGAGTGCTTCATCTACAGGCCCGGACAAAGGCAGAGGTCATGGATGGCTCTGGCCACAGACCCAGACTCAATTAGAGGTCAGAGAGGGCTCCTACCACTGGCCCGGCCTCAGTCAGATGTCATAGAGCACTCCATCAACAGGCCAGGAATCAGGCAGAGGTCATAGAGGGCTCCATACACAGGCCCGGGCTCAGGCAGAGGTCATGGAGGCCTTCATCTAAGGGCCAGCCTCAGGCAGAGGTCATGGAGGGCGACGTCCAGTAGCTAGGTCTCAGTCAGAGGTCATAAAGGGCTCCCATCACAGGCAAGGCCTCAGTTGGAGGTCATAAAGGGCTCCATCTACATGCCCAGCCTCAGGTAAATGTCATAATGGGCTTTGTCCACAGGCCCAGTCTCAATCAGAGATTATAAATGGCTATATCCACAGGCCCAGCCTCAATAAGAGGTTATAGAGGGCTCCATCCACAGGCGAAGCCTTAGTCAGAGGTGATAGAGGGCTCCATCCACAGGCCTAGCCTCAGACAGAGGTCATGGAGAGCTCCAACCACTGGCCCAGCCTCAGCCAGGGGTCATAGAAGGCTCTATCCATAAGCCCGGCCTTAGTCCGAGGTCATAGATGACTCCATGCACAGTCCCAGCCTCAGGCAGTGGTCATAGAGGGCTCTGTCCACAGGCCCAGACTCAGACAGAGGTCAGAGAGGTCTCCAACCACTGGCCCAGCCTCAGTCAGATGTCATAGGGAGCTCCATCAACAGGCCAGGAATCAGACAGAGTTCTTAGAGGGCTCCATCTACAGGCCCAGCCTCAGTCAGTGGACATGAAGGGCTCCATCCACAGCCCCAGCCTCAATAAGAGGCCATGGAGGGCTCCGTCCACAAACCCAGCCTTAATGAGATGTAATGGAGTGCTCCATGCACAGTCCCAGCCTCAATCAGAGGCCATGGAGGGCTCCATCCACAGGCCTGGCCTTGGGCAGAGGTCATCGAGGGCTCAGTCCACAGGCCCAGCCTCAGTCAGAGGTCATAGAGGGCTCCATCCACAGGCACACCCTCAGTCAGAGGTAATGGAGGGCCCAACCACTGGCCCAGCCTCAGGCAGAGGTCATGGAGATCTCGATCCACAAAAAACCTCAGGCAGAGGTCATATAGGGCTCCATCCAAAGCCCCACCCTCAGTAAGAGATCATGGAGGGCTCCATCCACAAGCCCAGCCTCAGTCAGGGAACATGGAGGGCTCTGTCCACAGGCCCATTCTCAGACCAAGGTCATAGAGGGGTACATCCACAGGCCAAGCCTCAGTCAGAGGTCATAGAGGGCTCTATTCACAGGCCCAGCCTCAGTCAGAGGTCATGGAGGGCTCCATCTACAGGCCCGGCTTCAGACAGAGATCATGGAGGGCTCTGTCCAGAGGCTAGGCATCAGTCAGAGGTCATAGAAGGCTCTGTCCACAGGCCCAGACTCAGACAGAGGTCAGAGAGGGCTCCAACCCCTGGCACGGCCTAAGTCAGATGTGATAGAGCACTCCATCAACAGGCCAGGAATCAGAGCAGAGGTCATAGAGGGCTCCATGTACAGGCCCAGCCTCAGGCAGAGGTCATCGTGGGGTCCATCCACAGGACCAGCCTCAGTCAGAGGTCATGGAGGCCTTTATCTAAGGGCCGGCCTCAGGCAGAGGTCATGGAGGGCTACGTCCACATGCCCAGCCTCAATCACAGGTCATAGAGGGCTCCATCCACAGGCACACCCTCAGTCAGAGGTAATGGAGGGCCCAACCACTGGCCCAGCCTCAGGCAGAGGTCATGGAGATCTCTATCCACAGGCAACCTCAGGCAGAGGTCATATAGGGCTCCATCCACAGCCCCACCCTCAGTAAGAGGTCATGGAGGGCTCCATCCACAAGCACAGCCTCAGTCAGGGAACATGGAGGGCTCTGTCCACAGGCCCATTCTCAGACCGACGTCATAGAGGGGTACATCCACAGGACCAGCCTCAGTCAGAGAACATAGAGGGCTCCATACAAAGGCCCAGCCTCAGGCAGAGATCAGGGAGGGCTCCATCCACAGGCCAAGCCTCAGTCAGAGGTCATAGAGGGCTCTATTCACAGGCCCAGCTTCAGTCAGAGGTCATGGAGGGCTCCATCTACAGGCCCAGCTTCAGACAGAGATCATGGAGGGCTCCGTCCAGAGGCTCGGCGTCAGTCAGAGGTCATAGAGGGCTCCATCCGCAGGCCTATACTCAGGAAGAGGTCATGGACAGCTCCATCCACAGGCCTGGCCTCGGGCAGAGGTCATGGAGGGATCAGTCTACAAGCCCAGCCTCAGTCAGAGGTCACGGCAGGCTCCAACCACATGTCCTGCCTCAGTCAGAGGTCAAAGAGGCCTCCATCCACAGGCCCACCATCAGTCACTGGTAATGGAGGGATCCATCCACAGGTCCAGCCTCAGGCAGAGGTCATGGAGGGCTCCATCCACAAGCCCAGCCTCAGTCAGGGAACATGGAGGGCTCTGTCCACAGGCCCATTCTCAGGCCGAGGTCATGGAGGGCTCTGTCCACAAGCCCATACTAAGACAGAGGTCAGAGAGGCCTCCAACCCCTGGCCCGGCCTCAGTCAGATGTCATAGAGCACTCCATCAACAGGCCAGGAATCAGGCAGAGGTCATAGAGGGCTCCATCCACAGGCCCAGCCTCAGGCAGAGGTCATAGAGCATTCCAACCACAGGCCCAGCCTCACTCAGAGGTCATGGAGTGCTTCATCTACAGGCCCGGACAAAGGCAGAGGTTATAGAGGGCTATATCCACAAGCCCAGCCTCAATAAGAGATTATCGAGGGCTCCGTCCACAGGCCTAGCCTCAGACAGAGGTCATGGAGGGCTCCATCCACAGGCCCACCCTCAGTCAGAGGAAATGAAGGGCCCATGCACTGGCCCAGCCTCAGGCAGAGGTCATATAGGGCTTCATCCACAGCCCCACTCTCAGTAAGAGGTCATGGAGGGCTCCATCTACAGCCCCACCCTCAGTAAGAGGTCATGGAGGGCTCCATCCACAGGCCCAACGTCAGGCAGAGGTTATATAGGGCTCCATCTACAGCCCCACCCTCAGTAAGAGGTCATGGAGGGCTCCATCCACTGGCCCAGCCTCAGGCAGAGGTTATATAGGGCTCCATCTACAGCCCCACCCTCAGTAAGAGGTCATGGAGTGCTCCATCCACAGGGCCACCCAAAGGCAGAGGTCATGGAGAGCTCCGTCCACAGGCCCAGCCTCAGGCAGAGGTCATAATGGGCTTTGTCCACAGGCCCAGCCTTAATTAGAGGTTATAGAGGGCTATGTCCACAGGCCCAGCCTCAATCAGAGGTTATACAGGGCTATGTCCAAAGACCAAGCCTTAGACAGAGCTCATAGAGGGCTCCATCCTCAGGCCCAGCTTCAGTCAGACGTCATGGAGGGCTCCAACCTCAGGACCAGCCTCAGTCAGAGGACATGGAGGACTCCGTCCAAAGGTCCAGCTTCAATCAGATGTCATGTAGGGCTCGATTCACATTCCCATCTGCAGGCAGAGGTCACAGAGGGCTTTGTCCACAGGCCCAGCCTCAGGAAGAGGTCATTGAGGGCTCTAACTACAGGCCCGGCTTCAGGCAGAGGTCATAATGGGCTCTGTCCACAGGCACAACCTCAATCAGAGGACATAGAGCCATGTCCACAGGCCCAGCCTCAATCAGAGGTCATAGAAGGCTCTGTCCGCAGTCCCAGAGTCAGATAGAGGTCATGGGGGGCTCCACACACTGTCCTGGCCTCACTCAGAGGTCATAGAGGGCTCCAACCACAGGTCTGGCCTCATGAAGAGGTCATGGAGGGCTCCATCCACAGTCCCAGCCTTAGGCAGAGGTCATAGAGGGCTCCTTCCAAATACCCAGCTTCAATCAGATGTCCTGGAGGGCTCCATCTACAGTACAAGCCTCAGGCAGACGTCAGAGAGGGCTCTGTCCACAGGCCCAGCCTCAGACAGAGGTCATAGAGAGCTCCAACCACTGGCCCGGCCACAGTCAGATGTCATAGAGGGCTCCATCATCAGGCCAGGAATCAGGCAGAGGCCATAGAGGGCTCCATCTACAGGCCCAGCCTCAGTCAGAGGCCATGAAGGGCTCCATCCACAGGGCCACCCTCAGGCAGAGGTCATGGAGAGCTCCGTCCACAGGCCCACCCTCAGTCAGAGGAAATGAAGGGCCCATGCACTGGCCCAGCCTCAGGCAGAGGTCATATAGGGCTTCATCCACTGCCCCACTCTCAGTAAGAGGTCATGGAGGGCTCCATCTACAGCCCCACCCTCAGTAAGAGGTCATGGAGGGCTCCATCCACAGGCCCAATGTCAGGCAGAGATCATATAGGGCGTCATCCACTGCCCCACTCTCAGTAAGAGGTCATGGAGGGCTCCATCTATAGCCCCACCCTCAGGCAGAGGTCATGGAGTGCTCCATCCACAGGGCCACCCTCAGGCAGAGGTCATGGAGAGCTCCGTCCACAGGCCCAGCCTCAGGCAGAGGTCATAATGGGCTTTGTCCACAGGCCCAGCCTTAATCAGAGGTTATAGAGGGCTATGTCCACAGGCCCAGCCTCAATCAGAGGTTATACAGGGCTATGTCCAAAGGCCAAGCCTTAGACAGAGCTCATAGAGGGCTCCATCCTCAGGCCCGGCTACAGTCAGACGTCATGGAGGTCTCCAATCACAAGCCCAGCCTAAGCAGAGGTCATAGAGGATCCCATCCCCAGGGAAAGCCACAGTAAGAGGTCAATAGGGGCTCCATCCACAGGCCCAGCCTCAGACAGAGGTCATGGAGTGTTCCAACCACTGGACCGGCCTCAGTCAGAGGTCATAGAAGGCTCCATCAACAGGCCCTTCTCAGGCAGAAGTCATAGAGGGCTCCATCCACAGGCCCAGCCACAGTCAGAGGTCATGGAGGGCTTCATCCACAGTCCCAGCCTCAGTCAGAGGTCATAGAGAGCAACATCCACAGGTCAAGCCTCAGTCAGAGGTCATAGAGGGCTCTATCCGTAGGACTATTCTCAGGCAGAGGTGATGGAGGGCTCCATGCAAAGGCCTGGCCTCAGGCAGAGGTCATAGAGGGCTAAGTACATGGATCTAGCCTCAGTCAGATGTCATGGAGGGTCCCAACCACAAGGCAGTCTCAGTCAGGGGTCATAGAAGCCTCCAACAACAGGTACGGCCTCAGGCAGAGGTCATGGAGGGCTCCATCCACAGTCCCAGCCTCAGGCAGAGGTCATAGAGGGCTCTGTCCACAGGACCAACCTCTGTAAGAGGTCATTGAGGGCTCCGACCACAGGCCCTGCCTCAGGCAGAGGTCATAATTGGCTCTGTCCACAGCCCAGCCTCAATCAGAGGACATAGAGTGCCCTGTCCACTGGCCCAACCTCAATCAGAGTTCATGGAGGGCTCCATCCACAGGCCAAGCCTCGGTCAGAGGACGTAGAGGGCTCCATCCACAGATACAGCCTTAGTCAGAGGTCATGAGAGGCTCCATCCACAGTTCCAGCCTCAGGCAGAAGTCATGAAGGGCTCTGTCAACAGGCCCAGCCTCAGTCAGAGGTCATGGAGGGCTCCAACCACTAGCCCGGTCTCAGTCAGAGGTCATAGAGGGCTCCATCCACAGGCCCAGCCTCAATCAGAGGACATGGTGGGCTCCATCCACAGTTCCAGCCTCAGGCAGAAGTCATGAAGGGCTCTGTCAACAGGCCCAGCCTCAGTCAGAGGTCATGGAGGGTTCTAACCACAGGACCAGCCTCAATCAGAGGATATAAAGGGCTCCATCCATGGGCCCAGCTTCTGTCAGACGTCATGGAGGGCTCCAACCTCAGGACCAGCCTCAGTCAGAGGACATGGAGGACTCTGTCCAAAGGTCCAGCTTCAATCAGATGTCATGTAGGGCTCGATTCACATTCCCATCCGCAGGCAGAGGTCACAGAGGGCTTTGTCCACAGGCCCAGCCTCAGGAAGAGGTCATTGAGGGCTCTGACTACAGGCTCGGCTTCAGGCAGAGGTCATAATGGGCTCTGTCCACAGGCACAACCTCAATCAGAGGACATAGAGAGCCATGTCCACAGGCCCAGCCTCAATCAGAGGTCATAGAAGGCTCTGTCCGCAGTCCCAGAGTCAGATAGAGGTCATGGGGGGCTCCACACACTGTCCTGGCCTCACTCAGAGGTCATTGAGGGCTCCAACCATAGGTCTGGCCTCATGAAGAGGTCACGGAGGGCTCCATCCACAGTCCCAGCCTTAGGCAGAGGTCATAGAGGGATCCTTCCAAACACCCAGCTTCAATCAGATGTCCTGGAGGACTCCATCTATAGTACAAGCCTCAGGCAGACGTCAGAGAGGGCTCTGTCCACAGGCCCAGCCTCAGACAGAGGTCATAGAGAGCTCCAACCACTGGCCCGGCCACAGTCAGATGTCATAGAGGGCTCCATCATCAGGCCAGGAATCAAGCAGAGGCCAGAGAGGGCTCCATCTACAGGCCCAGCCTCAGTCAGAGGACATGAAGGGCTCCATCCACAGGGCCACCCTCAGGCAGAGGTCATGGAGAGCTCCGTCCACAGGCCCAGCCTCAGGCAGAGGTCATAATGGGCTATGTCCACAGGCCCAACCTTAATCCGAGGTTATAGAGGGTTATGTCCACAGGCCCAGCCTCAATCAGAGGTTATAGAGGGCTATGTCCAAAGGCCAAGCCTTAGTCAGAGCTCATAGAAGGCTCCAGCCACAGGCCCAGCTTCAGTCAGAGGTCATGGAGGTCTCCAATCACAAGCCCAGCCTAAGTCAGGGGTCATAGAGGGCTCCATCCACAGGCCCAGCCACAGTCAGAGGTCATAGAGGGCTCCAACCACAGGTCCGGCCTCATGAAGAGGTCATGGAGGGCTCCATCCACAGTCCCAGCCTTAGGCAGAGGTCATAGAGGGCTCCTTCCAATCACCCAGCTTCAATCAGATGTCATGGAGGGCTCAATCTACAGTCCAAGCCTCAGGCAGACGTCAGAGAGGGCTCTGTCCACAGGCCCAGTCTCAGACAGAGGTCATAGAGAGCTCTAACCACTGGCCCGGCCACAGTCAGATGTCATAGAGGCCTCCATTAACAGGCCCAGCCACTGTCAGAGGTCATGGAGGGCGTCATCCACTGGACCGGCCTCAGTCAGAGATCATAGAAGGCTCCATCCACAGGCCCTACTCAGGCAGAGGTCATAGAGGGCTCCATTCCCAGCCCCAGCCTCAGTAAGAGGTCATGGAGGGCTCCATCCACAGGTCTGGCCTCAGGCAGAGGTTATGGAGGGCTTAGTACACAGATCCAGCCTCACTCAGATGTCATGGAGGGCCCCAACCACAGGCCAGCCTCAGTCAGAGGTCATAGAGGGCTCCATCCTCAGGTACAGAATCAGTCACAGGTTATGGAGGGCTCCGTCCAGAGGCTAGGCCTCAGTCACGGTTCATAGAAGCCTCCAACAACAGGTACGCCCTCAGGCAGAGGTCATGGAGGGCTCCATCCACAGTCCCAGCCTCAGGCAGAGGTCATAGAGGGCTCTGTCCACAGGACCAGCCTCTGTAAGAGGTCATTGAGAACTCCGACCACAGGCCCTGCCTAAGGCAGAGGTCATAATGGGCTCTGTCCACAGCCCAGCCTCAATCAGAGGACATAGAGTGCCCTGTCCACAGGCCCAACCTCAATCAGAGTTCATGGAGGGCTCCATCCACAGGCCAAGCCTTAGTCAGAGGTCATAGAGGGCTCTGTGCACCGGCCCAGCCTCAGTCAGAGGTCATAGAGGGCTCCATCCACAGATACAGCCTTAGTCAGAGGTCATGAGGGTCTCCTTCCATAGGCTCAGCCTCAGAAAGAGGTCATTGAGGGCTCCAACCACTGGCCCGGCCTCAGTTAGAGGTCATAGAGGTCTCCATCCACAGGCCCAGCCTCAATCAGAGGACATGGTGGGCTCCATCCACAGTTCCAGCCTCAGGCAGAAGTCATGGAGGGCTCTGTCAACAGTCCCAGCCTCAGTCAGAGGTCATGGAGGGTTCCAACCACACGACCAGCCTCAATCAGAGGATATAAAGGGCTCCATCCACAGTCCCAGCCTAAATCAGAAGAGATGGAGGGCTCCATCCACAGACCCGGTCTCAGGCAGAGTTCATAGAATGCTTCGTCCTCAGGCCCAGCTTCAGTCACAGGTCATAGAAGGTTCCAACCACAGGAACAGCCTCAGTCAGAGGTCATTGAGGTCTCCATCCACATGCCCAGCGTCAGTCAGAGGAAATAGAGGGCTCAATCCACAGGCCCATCCTCAGTCAGAGGACATGGAGGGCTCCATCCACAGGCCCAGCCTCAAGCAAAGGTCATGGAGGACTCCGTCCACAGTACCAGCCTCAGTCACAGTGCAATGGGGACTCCATCCACAAGCCCAGCCTCTGTCAGAGGACATGGAGGGTTCCATCCGCAGTCCCAGCCTTAATCAGAGTTTATAGAGGGCTATGTCCACAGGCCCAGCCTCAATCAGAGGTCATAGATGGCTCTGTCCACAGTCCCAGCCTCAGATAGAGGTCATGGAGGGCTCCAGGCACTGTCCCGGCATCAGTCAGAGGTCATGGAGGGGTCCATCCACAGGACTGGCCTCAGGCAGAGGTCAAAGAGCATCCCAACCACAGGCCCATCCTCAGTCAGAGGTCATGGAGGGCTCCATCTACAGGCCCGGCCTAAGGCAGTGGTCATGGAGGGCTCCGTTCAGAGGTTAGGCCTCAGTCAGAGGTCATAGAGGGCTCCAACCACAGATCCGGCCTCATGAAGAGGTCATGGAGGGCTCCGTCCACAGTCCAAGCCTTAGGCAGAGGTCATAGAGGGCTCCTTCCAAACACCCAGCCACAGTCAGATGTCATAGAGGGCTCCATCATCAGGCCAGGAATCAGGCAGAGCACATAGAGGGCTCCATCTACAGGCCAGGAATCAGGCAGAGCACATAGAGGGCTCCATCTACAGGCCCAGCCTCAGTCACAAGACATGAAGGGCTCCATTCACAGGGCCAGCCTCAGGCAGAGGTCATGGAGAGCTCCGTCCACAGGCCCAGCATCAATCAGATGTTATAGAGGGCTATATCCTAAGGCCAAGATTAGAGCTCATAGAGGGCTCCATCCACAGTCCCAGCCTCAGGCAGAAGTCATAGAGGACTCCGTCCACAGGCCTAGCTTCAATCTGATGTCATGGAGGGCTCCATCCACATTTCCAGCCTCAGGCAGAGGTCATAGAGGGCTCCATCCGCAGGCCCAGCGTCAGTCATAGGTTATAATGGGCTTTGTCCACAGGCCCAGCATCAATCAGAGGTTATAGAGGGCTTTGTTGACAGGGCCAGCCTCAATCAGAGGGTATAGAGGGCTATGTCCACAAGCCAAGCCTTAGTCAGAGGCCATAGCGGGCTCCCTCCACAGGCCCGGCCTCAGGCAGAGATGATGGAGGGCTCCATCTACAGTCCCAGCCTCAGTCAGAGGACATGGAGGGCTCCGTCCACAGGCCCAGCCTCCGACAGAGGTCATGGAGGGCTCCATCCGCTGGCTCAACATCAGTCAGAGGTCATAGTGGGCTCCATCCACAGGCCCGGCCTAAGTCAGAGATCATAGAGAGCTCTGTGCACAGGCCCAGCGTCAGGCAGAGGTAATGGAGGGGCCCATCCACAGGACTGACCTCAGGCAGAGTTCAAAGAGTGTTCCAACCACAGGTCCAGCCTCAGTCAGAGGTCATGGAGGGCTCCATCTGCAGTACTAGCCTTATGCAGAGGTCATAGAGGGCTCCATCCAAAGCACAAGCCTCAGTAAGAGGTCATGGAGGGCTCCATCCACAGGCCCATACTCAGTCAGAGGACAGGGAGGGCTCCATCCACAAGCCCAGCCTCAGTCAGAGGACATGGAGGGTTCCATCCACAGTCCCAGCCTCAAGCAGAAGTCATATAGGGCTCCATCCACTGGCCCGGCCTCAGTCAGGGGTCATAGAGGGATCCATCCACAGGCCCAGCCTCAGGCAGAAGTCATAGAGGACTCCGTCCAGAGGCCTAGCTTCAATCTGATGTCATGGAGGGCTCCATCCACATTTCCAGCCTCAGGCAGAGGTCATAGAGGGCTCCATCTGCAGGCCCAGCGTCAGTCATAGGTAATCATGGGCTTTGTCCACAGGCCCAGCATCAATCAGAGGTTATAGAGGGCTTTGTTGACAGGGCCAGCCTCAATCAGAGGGTATAGAGGGCTATGTCCACAAGCCAAGCCTTAGTCAGAGGCCATAGCGGGCTCCCTCCACAGTCCCGGCCTCAGGCAGAGATGATGGAGGGCTCCATCCACAGACCCAGCCTCAGTAAGAGGTCATGGATGGCTCCATCCACAGGCCCAGCCTCAGTAAGAGGTCATTGAGGGCTGCGACCACAGGCCCAGTTTCCGGCAGAGGCCACAATGGGCTCTATCCACAGGCCCAACCTCAATCAGAGGACATAGAGTGCCCTGTCCACAGGACCAGTCTCAATCAGAGGTCATAGAGGGCACTGTCCACAGTTCCAGCCTCAATCAGAGGTCATAGACGGATCCATCCACCAGTACATCCTCAGACAGAGGGCAATAGGAGATCCATCCACAGGCCAAGACTTAGTCAGAGGTCATAGAGGGCTCCATCCACAGGCCAAGACTTAGTCAGAGGTCATAGAGGGCTCCATCCACAGGCCAAGACTTAGTCAGAGGTCATAGAGGGCTCCGTCCACAGGCCAGGGCTCAGGCAGTGGGCACAGAGGTTTCCATCCACAGGCCCAGTCGGAGGCAGAGGGCATAGAGGGCTCCATCCACAAGCCAGCCTCAGTCAGAGTTTATGAGGGGCTCCATCCACAGGCTCAGCCTTAGATAGAGGTCATGGAGGGCTCCACCCACTGTCCTGGCCTCAGTCAGAGGTCATAGAAGGCTCCATCCACAGGCCAGGCATCAGGCAGGGGTCATAATGGCCTTTGTTCACAGGACCAGCCTCAATCAGCGGTTATAGAGTGCTATGTCCACAAGCCAAGCCTTAGACAGAGGTCATGGAGGGCTCCAACCACTTACCCGGCCTCAGTCAGAGGTCATAGAGGGCTCCATCCACAGGCCCAGCCTCAGGCAGAGGTCACAGAAGGCTCCGTCCACAGGCCCATCTTCAGTCAGAGGTCATGGAGGGTTCCAACCACAGGCCCAGCCTCAGTCAGAGGTCATGCAGGGCTCCAACTACAGGCCCCGCTTCAGGCAGAGGTCATGGAGGGCTCCGTCCTGAGGATAGGCCTCATAAGAGTTCATAGAGGGATCCAACCACAGGCCTCCATCGGGGACTGGTTAGCGCCTGCAGCCTGCAGCCATCTGACCATGTCCCCGATCGGGCTTGGTGGCGGCACACTGCAAGCCCCGATCACGGATGAAGGACCAGGGCGGGCGGCGTGGGTTAGCGCCCGCATCCGCCTCACCAAGTCCCCAATCGGGCTTGGCGGCGGCACATTCCAAGCCCCGATCATGGATCACGGACCAGGCAGGCGGCATGGGTTAGCGCCCGAAGCTGCCTGACCAGTCCCCCATCGCGGACTGGTTAGCGCCTGCAGCTTAGTTCTCCAGTTTTCGGGAACAGTACCAGCTCCTTCCTAGGCCCTCAGACTGAAGCAGGGCCTTGCTTCTTCCCTCATCAGAGGCACAGGGGCAGGTGCTCGGCTCCTTTGGGACCACGGAAATACATCACCAGGGACGTATTTCATCGCCCGTTTAGAAAGCTCGCCTTCCTCTGGGGCTGCTGTTGTGGGTGTTAGATTTCCGGGGCAGGGAACTGATAGATCCTCCCTTTCCCCAACTGATGGATGGAGAATGTCCTAAACTCCACCTGCAGCCCAAACACTCCTGAGCACCTAACCAGGCACCTTATATGGACTGTACATTGAACCACCAATAAGCACCTGCCAAACACCCTAACCCCCAATCCTAAGTCCCTAATCATGTGCCTTACATGAAACCACCAATCAGCATGTGCCGAGTACCCTAAGCCCCATCCCTTCCCTTTCCTCCCCTCAAAAGGCGCTTTCACCTCTGCACACGTGCTCTCTTCCTTTGGGAGGCAGCCCGGCAGGGGTCTTCTCCTCTAATAAAGCCTGTGTCCGGGTCTCCAGCCCTCTTGTCTCATTTTTCATGAACAAAGAGACGAGGGCTGGGCGCCCCCTGATTCAGCTGAGACGCTTCAACCACCCATGTTGCTCCCACGCATGGCTTCTGCCTTTGGTTCTCTCCCCCAGCGCCCCGAGACGACAGAAAAAGCCATCCTGTTCCAGAAAATTCAGAGGCAAATGGAGGCCCGAGGGGCCCCGCCCAGGACTCTGACCATGAAGCCAGGGAGCAGATCCGGTATTTACATGAAGAATTTCCAGAGTCCTGGTCAGTTCCCAGATTGGCTGAAGGCTTGGATGTTAGCACCAATGTGATCAGAAGGGTTTTAAAAAGCAAGTTTGTGCCCACTTTGGAGAAGAAACTGAAGCAGGATCAAAAGGTCCTTCAGAAAGCTGGGCTTGCCCACTCGCTCCGCCAGCTTCCGGGCCCTGGGGATGCCTGGGAGCTGCTTTCTGCAGGCCGCCCTGTGTCAGGAGCTGAAGCCTCATCCCAAGGCCATGGTCACAGCACAGCTTTGAGGGTGACAGAACCGAATACTCAGAGTACAAACACCCTGAGGAGACAGAGGGAAGGAATAAAGGAGCCCAGAGCCTGGAGAAGGAAAGCTTTGTGCCTGTTGCTGCAGCCCAAGGTCAGCACAGAGAGCTGCAGAAGTACTCCACCAGTGGTTGTGAGGGCACCAGAGGCTGTGACAGCGATGGACTGCCAAGTGCGAAGGAGCTGGCAGCATTGAAGACAAGAGAACTGGGTGAGCAGGACTTCAGCAGCAAGGTAGCGCAGAGGGGGCGAGAGTTCTTTGACGACAATGGGAACTTCCTGTACAGAATTTGAACTGGAGCCTGGCTGGTGGAGGTGTCATGTAAAACACAGCTGAGCGAGCAGATTGGAGCTGCCTGGATTTCTGTGTGTGAATGGTCCACCTTGGAAATGATGAGCCTGAAAATGGAAGGAGCCGCTTGGATTTCAATCTGACAAGGGACAGTGAACTTCACAGGGCAGATGTATATGCGGGCAGCATGAACAACGGGCTGGGTGCAGTCTAGCTCCTGGAGCATGGCTCCTGGTCCGACCATGTGGATATTCAGTACTCACCCTTCTTGCTTAGGCTTTCTATGTGTCGAAACCAGCCTGTGTCACATATGTTAGCAGTTTGTTGTGTTTACAATATGTGTATGGGAGGAATGAAAAATGTTCCTTCTGACATCGTTTACTTCTTGATTAATGAACACTAACAGATCTGGAGCTGCTTAGTCAATTGGTTGTATTCACTTTGTGCAAAGTAAAGTGAAATGCAGCAAAAAAATAAGTATATACATATATTCATAGTCCATGGACATAGACAATATTGTGCTGAGTGCCTAGAAATGGTGGTGGGAGGGTAGAGGGAGGCAAAGGGGGCTGAGGATGGGGGAAATTGGGTCTATTTGTAATAGAGCCAACAATAAAGAAGATCATTTGCCCACATGGCATGTCTCAGTGGTTGGGCATGGACCCATGAAACAAGGTATCTCTAGTTGGATTCCAAGTCAGGGCACTTATCTAGGTTGGGGAGCTACATCCCTGTAGGGGGCATGCAGGAGAGAGCTGATCAATGATTCTCTCTCATCATTGATGTTTCTCTGTCTCCCTCTCTCTCTAAAAAATCAATAAAAAAAGAAGAGTGTTAAAATTGATTTGATTCAACACAACCCATTTGAGTGAAGACCATCACGTTTTCTCCCAGGTCCTCTAAGCAAAATCATGCCTTGGTCTGCTTCGTAGAAGATATCCCAGGCATACCTGTGTTTTGGAACAGGAAGCAGCCTGGAGCAGGTAGGCCTCACCTTGGTCTGTAGTGTTAGAGTTCATTACTTCATGTTCGAAACGATTTCACTGCCCAAGTTCAGAAGATTTTGGGGGTACATTAATTGAAACTGGGGATAATGAAAACACGTAGGCCTTATGATAGAACAGGAAGAAGCAGAGAGATAGAACAGGAAACAGCTAGCTCCTTTCACTCTCTAGAAACATTGTGGGAAATAAATGAGCCAAAGCGAGGCTGCTGTGAGCTCACTGGGCATTCAGAGGAAAGGAGGCCTTGAGCGCAGATTCAGGGGTTAGGCCAGGATGAGCTGCCACTGCTCATTGCTACCCTGGTTGCAGGTTGCATGGGATCCCTGAAAATCTTAGCAGAGCCGGGCAAGGGTGGTTCAGTGGTTGAGTGTTAACCTATGACCCTGCAGGTCACTGATCAATTCCTGGTCAGGACACATGCTCAGGTGGTGGACTGGATTCATATTGTGGTGCATGCAGGAGGCAGCCTATCAGTGATTCTCTCTCATCATTCATCTTTCTCTCTCTCTCTATCCCCCCCTCCTTTCCTCACTGAAATCAATAAAAATATAGTTTTGAATATATATTTTAAATCAATTACACTTACATCAAAAGTTAAAAAATAATTAAAACTTGCCACTTCCCATTATTTTACTATTTTATCATGAATGTTCTTGAGTATATTTGTACCTAATGCATCAGCATGTTTGTAATAAAATATAATGATGTGCCACTGAAATATCCTAGCAGGCCCATGTTCAGTGCCAACATTATGTCATTTTGAAACTAATCATGATGAGAGTATTTACCACCAGGAATAAATAGTGGAGAAGGTTAGAAACACAGATCTAACTTAAAAGTGTATCATGCAACTGGGCATTAAATTGTGCATAAGATAAAATGTGAGAAAAACAATTTTCCTTCCAGTATTCAAAACATACTGTACAGTTCCAAATGGAAAAGAAACCAATTGAGTCCTTAAGGAACTGGTGAAGTGAGTAGAGAAGTCTTAGATGCTGAACTGCCCTCCTATTGGTTAAATCCTAAATTCATTTGAAAAATTGAAAAAGTGAGTGCTCAGCACGCCTTTGAGCCTGGCAATTTCCCATTGATCAGATCCTAGGACTTGCCTCACAGCATGGCCCCAAACGCCAGTCCTATCTCCCACCTCAAACAAAGAAACCGCAACTGGCTCCAGCCCCCAAGCTGGAGAAGAATCCAACCCCTCTGGTAGTGCCGAAGGGAAAAAAAGAACAGCAAGAAGCGATTGGACATATTGATGAAGTACAAAATGATATAGACAGACTTAATGAACAAGCCAGTGAGGAGATTTTGAAAGTAGAACAGAAATATAACAAACTCCGCCAACCATTTTTTCAGTAGAGGTCAGAATTGATGGCCAAAATCCCTAATTTTGGGGGTACCAACTTTTGTCAACCATCCACAAGTGTCTGCACTACTTGGGGAAGAGAATGAAGAGGCGCTGCATTATTTGACAAGAGTTGAAGTGAGAGAATTTAAAGATATGAAAATAGGTTACAGAATAGATTATTATTTTGATGAAAATCCTTACTTTGAAAATAAAGTTCTCTCCAAAGAGTTTCATCTGAATGAGAGTGGTGATTCATTGACAAAGTCCACTGAAATCAAATGGAAATCTAAAAAGGATTTGATTAAACGTTCAAGTCAAAGACAGAATAAAGCCAGCAGGAAGAGACAGCATGAGGAACCAGCGCGATTCTTTACCTGGTTTACTGTCCATTCTGATGCAGGTGCAGATGAGTTAGGAGAAGTCATCAAAGATGACATTTGACCAAAACCTTTATATATATGTATGTGTGTGTATATATATATATATATATATATATATATATATATATATATATATATATAATTGATTTTTTACAGAGAGGAAAGGAGAGGGACAGAGAGCTAGAAACATAGATGAGAGAGAAACATCGACCAGCTGCCTCTTGCACACCCCCTACTGGGGATGTGCCCGCAACCAATGTACATGCCCTTGACCTGAATCGAACCTGGGACCTTTCAGTCCACAGACCGACGCTCTATCCACTGAGCCAAACCGGTTTCGGCTTGACCAAACCCTTTACAGTACTACTTGGTTGCTGACATGGATGATTAAGACGGGGAAGGAGAAGAAGATGATGATGCATGCACGAATTAATACACTGGGCCTCTCTCTCTCTCTCTCTCTCTCTCTCTCTCTCTATATATATATATATATATATATATATATATATGTAATATATATATATGTAATATATATATGTAATATATATTAAAGCTTGTTTTAAATCAATTACACATATATCAAACTTTAAAAAATGTTTAAAACATGTTTCTAATTATTCAGCTGTTTAATTATGAATGTTCTTGAGCACATTAATTGTTACTGTATCAGTATGCTAAAAATCTATTTATATGAAAGGCTAAGCAACCGCCCATCGTTCTCACAGGTAGCTATGACCTGAAATGACCACCAGGGGGTAGATGTTCAACACATGAGCTGCCCAGTGAGTTATGGTTACTTGACAGCAGTGATTCACAGGTAACGCACCCCAGTACCAGAGAGGAGGGAGCCTGATCCTGGGTTGTGTCACCCAAGTACTGCCCTCTCGAAATCCAGGACACCTCGGGGGATGTCGGAGAGCCTGTTTCAGCCCAATCACTACAGGCCAGGCCCTCATTTTGAAAGAGAGAAGGAGAGAAACAGCAATCATCTACCTCCTGCACGACCACTCCAGGGGATTCAGGAAGGCATGAGCCCTGCCCTGGAATCAAACCAGTGGCAGAGGGACCCCACCCATTACACAGATGCCCTTCAAGCCTCGGCACTGCCGCCAAGGAGCGACTGTCACACTCCCTAGTGAAAGGTTGGCACTAGGGAGTGTGGGGCCAATCTCACCAAGTCCCGCCCCACCACACACTTTAGGATTAATTTAATTTCAATGTGCAGGCATCCATGTACCTGATCACTAGTAAAATATAATGATGTACTACTGAAATATCTTATGGCCATGTTCAATGCCATCATTTTGACAGTTTGATTGTGGTGAACTTGTCAACTACTGCTAACCTAGACTTCACTTAATGTATTTTTAAATGCTTAGACTTAAAGAACACTGGTGGAGGATGTTAAAAATGCAGATTAAACTTTTAAGTGTATGGTACAAGTGTGCCATAAATGGTACATAGGGTAAAAATTGAGAAAAAGTATATTATTTTTAGAATTCAAAAGCAAGAATTCCATAAGGCAAAGAAGTCACTAGAGTCATTGAGGAATGAGTGAAATTCAAACATATGTCTTAGATGCTGCACTATCCTCCTATTGGTTAGGATAATGAATTAACTTTTCAGTAGACAAAAATCCTGAGCAGACATTTTAACAAAGGAGATAAAGACAATGTAAAGAAATGCATGAGAAATGATCACCATCAAACATTTTTACAGAAATGGAATGAAAACAAAAGCAAGTTAACAATACTCGCTGATAGGGCTAGTATTTAAAAAAAATTAACCTTCACATATGCTGGCAGGGTTGCCGAAAAATGGAATTTGCATTACTGTGGGTGGGTCGGGAGGCAAAGTGATTGACTATTTTAGAGCACAGTTCCCCATATGTTAAAATATAACACATACACTGACACTGGAACAGTTTGGTAAGTAACACATACACCTGTAGAAAGAACTCAACACAATATTCCCAACTGTTTTATTTATAAAACCCCAAACAAAGAAATCACTGAAACGATAGGCAGCTCAATAGTTAAAGTGGTTACCCATAGAATACAATATTTCCTGGAAATAAATATTTACATAAACATTAGTGTTGAATCTCAAAATATCTGTGTAGCACGAAGGAAGCCAGTGTTTCTTAAAGAGAATACACCTTTTAGTACCAATAAAATTATGAAAAATATGAACTACTCTATTGTACAGGAAGGCAAATCAATGCCTGCATGGAGGGCTGGGAGGCAGAAAGGTTACAAAAGGACTGGAGGTAAATACAGGGTGTGGCAAAGTGGGTTTAATGTTGTTGCTACTGAAAATAATACAATAATTAATAGAGAAGAACACAAAATGTAAACTCTTTATGGCCACTGAGCCTCATTTTCTTGGGTGTGATCACATTAAGAGAAAGCCACTGGTTTGATTCCAGGTCAGGGCACATGCCCAGGTTGTGGGCTGGATCCCCAGAGTTGGGCATGCAGGAGGCAGCTGATCAATAATTCTCTCTCATTGATCTCTCTCTCTCTCTCTCTCTCTCTCTCTCTCTCTCTCTCTCTCTCTCTGAAATCATAAAATTATAGCATAAAAAAAAAACTATTGCCATCAAATTCAATAGGAATGCTGACTACATACAAAAGACATCCTGGGACAGATTGCAGGGTTATCCTTCCTCTACCTTTGACTTCTTGCCTGTTGATCAACTACATTATGTGAACACCCTAGAGGGGCCAGGGAATACACAACACCATTAGATAATTCTGCCAATGACGTCAGCTACAGGGAACAGTTTTGGAGGTCCTGAGAATGTCTGTACATAAAGGCAACACAAGCCACAGGCCCAGAACATCTGTGGCCTTATGTTCAGAAAAGCATTTATTATCTAAATTCCTGCAGGCTTCCCCACTCACTATTGAAACAGTGTTTCTGCCCTAATTGTGGTTCCACCTCAGAGACTTACAACAAATGACACCAGCCTATGAAATGTCATACTTCCTGGCACATGTCTCCTTTGCAGTACATGGAGAGCAGGTTCCCTAACCATTGCTGAGGCTTATGTGGTACATACTGTGAACAGAGAACATGATTCATATTGGTCACAGAAGCAGAGCAAAGGTCTCCTCTTCAGACTGACCTTTGCCCTCACCAATAATCGAGGCACTACGCTGAAAATTAAATGCACAAAGTCACGTGGCCTTTCCTTTAAGACCACGGGCCACAATAAGTAATAAGCCAACATTGGACAGAAAGTGATTTCCGGACATTATGTTGTCCCTTTCAAACCACATACACTTTTGGATAAACACAGTATGTATTCATCTCTACATGCTGAAAGTTCACATTTGTGTTTGCAAATCATTCCTCTGTTTTCAGGTCCTTGGCATAAAAAGGATGATGTGTAGGCCTACTCTGAACACAGTGTATCTGTAGGAGATTCTCAGGTCAGGGCTTCCAAGACAGCTGCAGCCACTCAGAACACCCATCTGTGTAAGCCGTGCTTCTCGGTGTTAAAAGGCATCCTTCCAGACTAGCCTCGAACGTTATTTTACGAAGGTGGAGAGGCCTGCAACAGATCCCATACCCTCTACCTCATATGCTTCTCCAGACTCACCTGACCCAAGATCTCCAGCACCTTCTGCAGGTTCTGCCTCTCCGGACTCACGTGATCCAGTTTCACATGCATCTTCTGCAGGTTCTGCCTCTCAAATCTCCTCCTCTCAGCAGCCTAGTGTAAGCCTGTCTTTCCCCACTTTGCTACGTCCAGTGTGCAAGCCAACAATAGTAGTAAAGGTAAGGATTATCCAGTATTTACCCTTATATGTACGTATGAGCTTTGTGCTTTTTATTATTTATTTACCACAAGTAAAGGTCAGGAGTTGTTATTTTTCTTTTAAGTTTTTTTTACTGTTTCACTTCATTTCTGCTGTGTATGTGTGCCATGTGAGTGACGTAGGTGCTTATGTAGGTGGGTTTTGACTTACAGCGAAAATGGCATTATGTCGCACCATAGGAACAGATCTCCGACATAACCCGAAGTCCTAATATATATATATATCAATTATTAGAATGTATAAAATTAATGGAACAAAAAATAGATCTCTCTCTCTCTCTCTCTCTCTCTCTCTCTCTATATATATATATATATATATATGTATATATATATATATTTATATTTATATTTATATTTATATTTATATTTATATTTATATTTATATTTATATTTATATGTATATCAGTGATGGCGAACCTATGACACGCGTGTCAGCACTGACACACATAGCCATTTCTGATGACACGCGGCCACATGCCGAAGATGAAACATTTGCTGCTTCTGAGGATGAAACATTTGCGACTAGAGTCTTGGAGTTAGTTTTTTCCTCAATGTGTCACACTACCCGAGTTATGTTCAGTTTTTTGGCGAAGTTTGACACACCAAGCTCAAAAGGTTGCCCATCACTGCTCTCTCTCTATATATATACATATATATATAGACACACACACACACAGTGGACAGATTATTATGATCTCTGAATGCATAATAATCTGGCCACTCAGTGTGTATATATATAAGACCCCTGATGCATGAATTCAATCATAGGGCTGGTCCGGCCAGCCTGACCAGGGGGAGGGGACATGGGCAGTTGGCCAGCATGCCTGCTGGTTGAACTCCTGGTCAAGGTGACAATTTGCATATTAACCTTTTATTATATAGGATTATTATATAGGATATATACTGAGTGGCCAGATTATTATTCATTCAGAAATCATAATTACCTGGCCACTCAGTGTATATATACTAGTGGCCCATGAATTTTCTGCATGGGGGTGGGGGATGTCTCTCAGCCTGGCCTGCACCCTCTCCAATCTGGGATCCCCTGTGGGATCAGGACTAAACTGGCAGTAGGATATCCCTCTCGCAATCCAGGACCGCTGGCTCCTAACCGCTCACCTGCCTGCCTGCCTGATCGCCCCTAACCACTCTGCTTGCTGACCTGCTCGCTCCTAACAATTCAGCCCCGCTGACCTTCTCGCCCTCAACTGGCCCTCCCTGCCGGCCTGTTCACCCCCAACTGCCCCCGCCTCCCGCCTGCCTGCTCACCCCCAACTTCCCCCCCCTGCTGGCCTGCTTGCCCCCAACTGTCCCCCTGCTGACCTGATTGCCCCCAACTGTCCCCCTGCCAGCCTGCTTGCCCCCAACTGCCCCCCGCTGTCAGCCAACTGGCCCCCCCTGCGTGCCTGATCACCTGCAAATGCCCTCCCCTCCTGGCCTGATCACCCCTTCTGCCTCTGCCTTAGCCCCGCCACCATGGCTTTGTCTGGAAGGATGTCCGGAATGTCTCCTGGTCTAACTAGCATACTACCTTTTTATTAGTATAGATAGGGGCTTGGTGCATGGATGAGGGCCGGCTGATCTGCCCTGCAGAAGGTCCTGGTTCAGGGTAGGGGTTCACTTGGGGTGCGGGGGCGGCCTGGGAGAGGGGCCTGGGGTGGTTTGTAAGCCGGCCATGTCCCCATTGGGGTGGGGGTACCCACTTGGGGTGGTGCCAGACTGGGTGAGGAACTGGGGCAGTATGCAGGCCAGCCACGCCCCCATCGGGATAAGGGTCTCTGATGGGGGTCATGGCCGGACCAGGCTAGGGGCTGAGGACCATTTGCAGGCTGGTCACGCACCCATTGGGTTGAGGGTACCTGCTGGGGGCGTGTAGTCGCCCAGGGCCAGGGGCTGAGGGCGATTTGTGTGTTGTTTGCAGGCCAGCCAAACCCCCAGCTTTGTCCAGAAGGACATCCGGAAGGTCTCCAGTTGAATTAGCACACATCTGAGCACCAGCACAGCCTAGGGACCTGTGAGGACAAGCAGCCAAGGTTCTCTTGAGGGCAGAGCATGCAGTGACCCAGAGAACAGGATGGGAGGTGCCCTCTATGTCAGTGTGGCAGGTGGGGAACCCGGGCTGAGCTGCACAGTCACACACAGGGGATGATGACATCAGTGTGGTCCCTGGGACTAAAAGCAAAGCTGCTGGACACTAACAATGACGTACAAATGAATGAAAGGGGAGTCCATTTCTAATGGTGTCTTTATGATATGATATGGGGAATTTTAGGATAATTTCTAACAGGATGGTTTGCTGTGATGCTACATGACAAGTGTAGAGCTTAGAGGCCATATATGTGCCCACCTGCCATTTCTTGTTGAGGGCTGACCCAGTGAACACTAGGAATGAGACAGCATACATCAGGGTCACCTGCACTTGAAAATCCCCACCGACATGGGAAAAGGAGAAGAGAGAAGGGTGAGAGAGAACTGTATTACAGAGGTGGTGAACTACAATTTTCAGAAAGAAGCTGATTAGAAAACACCCTGTCCTCATCATGGCTTATTTGTGTTACCAGTGAAGTTGTGCCTCTGGGAATGAAGCTGTGTGAGACAAGTGTGGATCACAGAACTATGGACAGCGGGTAATGCAGAGTGATGGCCTCAGCAAACTGGGATTGGAGTCAGAAGTGCAATGGGCATTGCTATGTCGTTTGGTGTCTTGGAGGGACAATTTGGAGGACAACATGGGTATTGCGTGACAAGACCAGAGTCAAATCCATCACATTCCCATTATGTGCAACATCTCCTCCTACCCTATGTTCCTGACACCAACTATTATTTAAAGTGGGCACTGTGACTCCTATTTGAGGATGAGAGCACAGGTAACTTGTATCTGTTCATCTGCCTTTATTGTTGTGGGAAGACACAGCATCAGTAAGAATATAAGGAAACATTGACTTTAATGGGACCAAGGGCTGCTTTCTTCTCTGATGTGGGGAGTAGGGGAGCATATGCATGTGCAGGGTGGGTAGTATGGCAGACTTGGAATCTCAACAGAGAATCTTATCATGGGATGTCCTGTGCCCATTATGACAGGATATGAACTTTGAGGACGTGGCCATTGCCTTCTCTCAGGAGGAGTGGGATATCCTTGATGAGGCTCAGAGACGTCTGTACTGTGATGTGACGCTGGAAGTGTTTGCACTTGTATCATTCGTAGGTAAGACCCTCACATCTCTCCTAGTGTCCTGAGGTGATGCCCACTCTTTATTTTTTCCCCAGACATAGCACTCTCTCTCTCAAAGACAGACCATGGGCTCAGGTAATTTTCCCCACTGTCTTGTCAAATGGGCTGTGGCTGCCAGTGCTGAGCTGTGCAGAGAGCCCTGAGCAATAGACTTCATGAACTTCCCTGACACCAGTTGCCTCAGAAACTGCAGGAAGTGTCTGGGTGTCAGCAGTCTTACAGACTGCTTAATGGGTCCCTCCTGCTCTTCCACTCCAGGGAGGGTGACTCTATCCACATCCATGGCTTCCAATTCTGCACCTTTCCTTTCGATAAAGACCCTGTGTCAGTTATCTTCTTTAAATACATGAACCAGGGGCTGTTCTTGTAAGACCCTCCAATCATTGTTTGAAGTATACCTTCCCTGGATACCATTGCAGGCTGAATGCTATGGGCAAGTGATAGCTGCTCACCTCTGTTGTCTTTTCATTGATACTCAGAATATTTAGTTTGTACATACTTCTAGAACAGAAGGTGCAGGGAGAACCCTGGGTTTCTCCAGGGTGAACGTACAGGATGGTCCTAGAGTATGCTTAGCCCGGCTGAGTAGCAACTGAGGGGAAGTGTGACGTAAGGATGGTGTTCAGATTATACCGAGAACCTGCTCCTGTACAAGAGTGTTTGGTGCAGGTTCCAATGGCCACACCTCATTTGTACCTTTCTTTTCCACACTTGACACTTTGCTGACTTGTTATTTCATTGGTGACTTCCTAGCATTGTCTACCTTCGCCTTTGTGTCCTTTTTACATCACCTATTCCTCTGCATATCTCTTTCTGCAGTATACTACTACATGGACCTATGCAAGTGCTATAAGGAGCACATACATGCTCAAATACCCCTGAAACACCTGCTACTTGTTTATTGAATTTTACTTGTAACCAACCTTCTGCACAGCTTGCCCATGTCACCAGCAGAGAATATACCGAATGCTGTTAGCAGCAGAATGAGCTGGACAGTCCGCTTCTCTTCCGTGAGGTGCTTGGCAGGTTTTGGCTCTATTTCTGTTGAAGTCTTTCTTGTTTTGTGATCTTCAGTGGTCAAGAACTTCACAGTTGCATCTTATTAGTTCATCTGTCAGGTCTTTTATTTTCAGCCAATTGCATGAGACCAATGTATTATGTGCAACACAGTTTTATAATGGGACTTCCCTCTGTCACCACAGTCAGCATTCATTTCCACATCATTCCTCTGTTTTCAGGTCCTTGGCATAAAATGGATTATGGGGAGGCCTATTCTGAGCACAGTGTATCTGTAGGAGACTCTCAGGTCAGGGCTTCCAAGACAGCTGCAGCCACCCAGAGGACCCATCTGTGTAAGCCGTGCTTCTCGGTGTTAAAAGATATTTTGCACCTGACTGAGTTACAAGTGGCATACTTTGAGAAGAATGTGTTCTTAGGTGATGCATGTGTGAGAGACTTGTGTTTCAGTGCAAACCCTCACCAGCAGCAGAAGGATGCCTGTGGAGAGAAGCCCTGGAAAGAAGATATGGAGAGTGCTTCATGTGCTGGTTCTACTTCTCTGGGGTGCCTGAAGCTAGTAGTGAGGTTGGGGTGGACTCCCCAGCCACCACAGGGCTTCTCCAGCATCAGGCCACTCTTAACACTGAGGAGCCACACAGTAACAATGAGAGTTCACAGGAATGTCTCCGTGGAAAAAGACATCACCAGTGGGTTGCATGTGAAACAGCTGCCAGCCAGAAACAGAAAGTTGCTTATCAGAAAGGTCTCTGCTCTGGAGATATGATTAATGAGTCTAATAAATGTGGGAAAGTCTTCAGACAAAACTTTAACCACCTACAACATGGGAGAGTTCACACTGTAGAAAAGCCCTGTGAGTGTACTGATTGTGGGAAGGTCTTCAGAGAAAGCCGTGCTCTCATTAAACACAACAGAGTTGCCGAAACCGGTTTGGCTCAGTGGATAGAGCGTCGGCCTGCGGACTCAAGGGTCCCAGGTTCGATTCCGGTCAAGGGCATGTACCTTGGTTGCGGGCACATCCCCAGTAGGGGGTGTGCAAGAGGCAGGTGATTGATGTTTCTCTCTCATCGATGTTTCTAACAGTCTATCCCTCTCTCTTCCTCTCTGTAAACAATCAATAAAATATATTAAAAAAAACACACACACAACAGAGTTCACATTAGAGAAAAGCAGTATAAGTGCAGTGAATGTGGGAAGTCCTTCATTCAAAGGTCTGACCTCACTGTACACCACAGAGTTCACACTGGAGAAAAGCCATATGAGTGTAGTGAATATGGTAAACATTTCAGACAAAGGTCTAACTTCACTAGACACCACAGAGTTCACACTGGAGAAACGCCATATGAGTGTAGTGAATGTGGGAAGCATTTCAGGGAAAGGGCTGCCCTCACTAAACACTGCAGAGTTCACACTGGAGAAAAGCCATAAATGTGCAGGGAACGGTTTATTTTTCTCACTAATTATAAGAACACTTAAGGGGGTCTATGAGACCCTTTCCATGAATATAAACCCCTGTTATGGGAACATACACTCTGCTAGATTCCTCATAAAATTGAGGTACACGTGAGACTTGAAGGAGCTGCATTGTACTTGCTAACATGCCCAGACCTACCACCCAAATGAGGTCACTGTCTCTTTGTCGCTGAAGAGATTTCACCTCTAACACCTGACTCACCTGAGGAGTGAGCATCGGTAACCATCCCTGGATTCCCAGGGGAATGTATTCTGTGTTCTCACTTCTGCTGGAAGTAATTATGGTTCCTCCTCGCTCTTGGCAGTATCTTCATTCATTTCTCTGTGACGAGAAAATGGACCTAACCCAGGATTCATCCCGAGCACCCCTTCTCAGCTAAGAAGTGCCACCTCTTTCAGGGACATAGTGGTACTCACATTATGCTTTGATAAATTTGGGGGGATTCTTATTCGCCAACCTGCAAACCCCTTGTTCTCCTGTGCTCCAGTTTGGAATCTTTTTAAAGGTATTTTTACATTTGTACCTTTAATTTTGATTTTATTCATTGCCACAGGTGATTTGCAAACACAAATGTGATCTTTCAGCATGTAGAGATGAATAGATATTATGTTTATCCAAAAGTGTATGTGGTTTGAAAGGGACAACATAATGTCCGGCAATCACTTTCTTTTTTTTTTTTTTTCGGAAATCACTTTCTGTCCAATGTTGGCTTATTACTTATTGCGGCCCGTGGCCTTAAAGGAAAGGCTACGTGACTTTGTGCATTTAATTTTCAGCCTACTGCCTCGATTATTGGTGAGGGCAAAGGTCTGTCTTAAGATGAGACCTTTGCTCTGCTTCTGTGACCAATATGAATCATGTTCCCTGTTCACAGTATGTACTACATAAGCCTCAGCAATGTTTAGGGAACCTGCTCTCCATGTACTGCAAAGGAGACATGTGCCAGGAAGTATGACATTTCATAGGCTGGTGTCATTTGTTGTAAGTCTCTGAGGTGGAACCACAATGAGGACAGAAACACTGTTTCAAGAGTGAGTGGGGAAGCCTGCAGGAAATTCGATGATAAGTGCCTCTTCTGAACATAAGGCCACAGATGTTCTGGGCCTGTGGCTTGTGTGGCCTTTATGTGCAGACATTACAGGACCTCCAAAACTGTTCCGTGTAGCTGACGTCATTGGCAGAATAACCAAATGGTGTTGTGTATTCCCTGGCCGCTCTAGGGTGTTCACACAATGTAGTTGCTCAACAGGCAAGAAGTCAAAGGTAGCGGAAGGATCACCCTGCAATCTGTCCCAGGATGTCTTTGGTATGTAGTCAGCATTCCTATTGAATTTGATCGCAATAGTTTTTTTTTTTATGATATACTTTTATGATTTCAGAGAGAGAGAAAGGGAGAGATATCAATGAGAGAGAATCATTGATCAGCTGCCTCCTGCATGCCCAATTCTGGGCATCCAGCCCACAACCTGGGCCTGTGCCCTGACCTGGAATCAAACTAGTGGTTTTCCGTTAATGTGATCACGCCCAAGAAAATGAGGCACAGTGGCCATGGAGAGTTTATATTTTGTGTTCTTCTTTATTAATTATTGTATTATTTTCAGTAGCAACAACGTTAAACCTACTTTGCCACACTCTGTATTTACCTCCAGTCCTTTTGTAATCTTTCTGCCTCCAGCCCTCCATGCAAGCATTGATTGACCTTCCTGTACAATAGAGTAGTTCACATTTTTCATAATTTTGTGGGTACTAAAAGGTGTATTCTCTTTAAGAAACACTGGCTTCCTTCATGCTACACAGATATTTTGAGATTCAACACTAATGTTTATGTAAATATTTATTTCCAGGAAATATTGTATTCTATGGGTAACCACTTTAACTATTGAGCTGCCTATGGTTTCAGTGAATTCTATGTTTGGGGTTTTATAAATAAAACAGTTGGGAATATTGTGTTGAGTTCTTTCTACAGGTGTATGTGTTACTTACCAAACTGTTGCAGTGTCAGTGAATGTGTTATATTTTAACATCTGGGGAACTGTGATCTAAAATGGTCAATCACTGTGCCTCCCGACCCACCCACAGTAATGCAAATTCCATTTTTCTACAACCCTGCCAGCACATGTGAAGGTTAATCTTTTTAAATACTAGTCCTATCGTCGAGTATTGTTAACTTGCTTTTGTTTTCATTCCATTTCTGTAAAAATGTTTGATGGTGATCATTTCTTATGCATTTCTTTACATTGTCTTTATCTTCTTTGTTAAAATATCTGCTCAGGATTTTTGTCTACTGTAAAGTTAATTCATTATCCTAACCAATAGGAGGATAGTGCAGCCTCTAACACATATGTTTGAATTTCACTCATTCCTCAATGACTCCAGTGACTTCTTTGCCATATGGAACACTTGCTTTTGAATTCTAAAAACAATATACTTTTTCTCAATTTTTACCATATGTACTATTGTTAACATCCTCCACCAGTGTTCTTTAAGTCTAAGCATTTAATAATACATTAAGTGAAGTCTAGGTTAGCAGTAGTTGACAATTTCCTGCCTTCAGAAGGGCTGATGGGCAGCCCCTTCAGAAAAATCATTGCCAGCGGGAAATTTACAGCCCTGAATGCACATGAAGAATCCATGAGCTTAAACACGTTTGCTTATTTAGGAGTAAAAGTGCATCTGGAAGGTGCTTTAGTTTACTCACCACAAGGATAGCTCTCCAGAGGAAAATGACAAACACAGAAATATACAAGGAGACAGTGATGACGGTCAGCTTCCACAGAATTTCACAAAACTGGCTGGAGGACACAGTAATGGGGCAGGATATGCAATAGATGGAATACTATGTGAGATCCTGAGGAGCCTTAGACACTTACAATACATCTGTCTCAGGAAGTCATCTTTCCAATCTTAGCACCAGCCTCCATGTGATCCCCGGAGGATTCTCTGCTTCAAGAAAGACGGCAAGTTGGCTGACTGGTGCCTCCTGTGTCACTGGCTGTATTTATAGGCATTAAAACATGGGTCTCGCCCTGACCGGTTTGGCTCAGTGGATAGAGTGTCGGCCTGCGGACTGAAGGGTCCCAGGTTCGATTCCGGTCAAGGGCATGTACCTTGGTTGCGGGCACATCCCCAGTGCGGGGGGTGCAGGAGGCAGCTGATCGATGTTTCTCTCTCATCAATGTTTCTAACTCTCCATCCCTCTCCCTTCCTCTCTGTAAAAAAATCAATATTTAAAAACAAACAAACAAACAAACAAAAAAACAAAAACAGGGGTCTCACTGGGGAAAGCACAGTTTCTAGTTCACCATGGGCTCTGCTCAGTCCAGAGTCTAAAGTTAGGTTGGAACCCTAACCGGTTTGACTCAGTGGATAGAGCGTCGGCCTGCGGACTGAAAGGTCCCAGGTTCGATTCTGGTCAAGTGCATGTACCTTGGTTGCGGGCACAACCCCAGTAGGGGGTATGCAGGAGGAAGCTTATTTATGTTTCTCTCTCATTGATGTTTCTAACTCTCTATCCCTCTCCCTTCCTCTCTGTAAAAAAGCAATAAAATATATTTTAAATAAATAAATAAAGTTATGTTGGAATCCCTCAGTAACAGCTTCTCCCGTGGGGAAGTTAATTTTTATCACTCAAAGACTAACCGAAGTTAAAAACATAAAGAAACCATCAGATTTATGGGCTTAAATAAAAACAAGGTGGAGGTCATGACTTTGACACTAATAGTGTGTGTGTTTTTTGTTTGCTTTTGTTTTCAGAAATCCATGATATTTATTCTTTCAGCCTCTTACATGAAAGGAGACAGACTTCCACTGAGTTCAGATGATTCTGACAACTGTTCTAGAGATAGAGGTTTAGATTTAACCATTTGTACTTGAAACATATACAGCTTATTTTTAAAAATTCTGTCCCAGGGAATTGTTTATTAATGAGAGAGAGAGAGAGAGAGAGAGAGAGAGAGAGAGAGAGAGAGAGAGAGAGAAAGGGAGAGAGACAGAGAAAGAAAAGAAAAAAGAAGAAGCATCGATAAAAAAGGAAACATGGATCAATTGCCTCCTCCTTGTCTTTGTGAACAAGAATTTAATTTGCAAACTCGTTAGTTAAGTTCCCTTAGCATGAATCAAACAAGCCATCAGTTTTTGGGGGTACGCTTTACGGGAGGATGCTCCAACACACTGAGACCCCTGAGCAGGGCAGCGTCTTAATTCTTAATGTTTCCTTTAAGAGATTAAAGCATCCAGGTAAGCGTGTGCCCTGACCTGGACTGGAACCAGTGAGCTTTCAGGGCAAGGGATGCTGCCCAACCAACTTAAGTGCAATGGCCAGGGAAGAGATTATTCTTGGTGTTATTATTTACTAACTATTGTATTAATTTTCATACCAACAACTCTAAACCTTCTTTAGTACACCCTAAATTTACCTCCTGCCCTTTTGTAATCTTTCTTACTGCCTTCCCGGCTCTAAATACAGTCACTCATTTTCCTTTCGTGAAAAGATTAGTTCATATTTTCCATATTATTATAAACACTATAATTTGTGTAAACCTTAACAAATATTGAACTCTTTCATGCTACACAGTTATTTTGTGATTGAACTCTAATTCTTATGTGAAAAGTTTATTATTTTTTATTGCTGAGTAGTACTGTGTTCTGTCAATAACCACTTTGTCTATTGATCTGACTATGGTTTTTGTTATTTCCAGGTTTGGGGTATTATAAATAAATTTTCAGGGAATATTGGGTTCAGTTCTTTATGTAAATGTATGTTTTACTTATCTAACTGTTGTAGTGTAGGTGAGGGTTTTACTTTTTAAGACATGCAGAACTTTGAACTAAAATGGTTATTCTCTTTGCCTTTCCAGACACCCACAATGATGAAAATTCTAGTTTTTATTTATCCCTGTGAGCTCATGCAATATTTGATATTTTTAAATTGCCGACCAGAAAATCAGTATAGTGTTAACTTGTTTTGTTTTAAACCCATTCCCTTAAGACAGTTTTATGGTGAGCATTTCTTTATGCATTGATTTACACCGCCTTTATCTCTTTGGTTGAAAAGTCTGGTCAGAAAATTTTGCCAATTTTTAAAAATATATATATTTCTTTATTGATTTCAGAGAGGAAGGGAGAAGAAGAGATAGAAACATCAATGATGAGAGAGAATCATTTGATGGGCTGCCTCCTGCACCCCCCCCCCCCACTGGGGATCAAGCCCTCAACCCAGGCATGTGCCCTCGGCTGGAATCGACCTGGGTCCCTTCGGTCCGCAGGCTGACGCTCTAGCCACTGAGCCAAGCCGGCTAGGGCAAATGTTGCCAATTTTTAAAATGAATTAATGATTTAAACAATAGGCAGGTAGTTCAGCAGCTAAGAAATCTCCTTCCTTTCATCATCCCCAGCTTTAATAAATGTACCCTCAAAATCTTCTGAACTCATGGTGTGAAATCTTTTCTGCATGAAGTCAAGACCTCACATACCTTAGGGGAACCTGAGGCAGAGCTGTTCTAGGCTGGTTATGTCTGGGCTTGGTCATGTTTTCCAATGGTCCTCGGCGACCCTGTAGAGCCTAAGACCATCGGAAAACACAGATATTTACATTACGATTCATTAACAGAAGCAAAATGACAGTTAGGAAGTAGCAACGAAAATAATTTTATGGTTGGGGGTCACCACAACGTGAGGAACTGTATTAAAGGGTCGCGGCATTAGGAAGGTTGGGAACCACTGCCCTAGGAGATCTGTCCGTCTTTTGCAGTTAGCCAAGCCTGTGGACGCATCTTGTCCCTCCCCAGCCATCACTCTCTCTGCCACAACACTTTTATTCACCTAACTCCATGGCTGGGTTTCTAGCCCCGCTCGGCTGCTGAGAAAACTACATTACCCAGAAGGCACTGCACCAGTGTGGGCGGAGCTAAAGGGACTTTGGTGTCTGCGCAACCGGTTAGGGCGGGACTTCCGCCTTCCTCCTCGCGGTGGCCATTTTAAAGTTTTAGGTCTGTTGTTCACAGAGTCACAGGCTTCAGGGCACTGGACTGAGTAGGAGGAGGCCTGGGAGGCCGCTGCCTGCGGTGCAGGGTGTGTCTGAGGCCCCTGGAGCCCCAACAGACCGAGATCGGGGTCCCCGTGCCTCCCGGATCCTCTCTGCTCACAGCGTTCCCGCAGCCTGACCCCCCTGAACCCTCCAGCCTGGGGGCCGGCGCCGCTCAGGTCCTGCCGCCCAGGTCCCAGCGTCCAGAATGGTGAGTCCCTGGTGGGTGACACGTGGGTGATGGGGAAGAGGGTGGAAGGCTGCAGTGCCGCCTTGTGAGGACGTGATGGTGACACGGAGCTGGGAGGATTCGGAAACCCGGGCCTGTTTGGGATCTAAAGGCAACAAAGAGATGAGGTATGGTTTTGCGTGAGGAGTTTTCGTTCTTTCTCAGAACGCTTGGACCATAGATGGTTGTGAAAAAAAAAAGAGGAACATTTTCTAACTTTTCCTGACATTGCTCAGAGGAAGAACAGACTAGAAGACAGAGAACAGCGGTTGTGGACAGGAAGGGGAAGTCCTGTAAATGATAAGATAATGTTCAAGAGTGAGCACTGAGGACTGAGCCCCGAGATAACAGGCATCTGGAGGGCACCTGGCCTCCCGGCTGGGCAAGGGACCTGGGCAGCCTGAGCCCATAGAGCCTGGTGGTTGCCAGGCTCCCAACAGACCATTATCTTTCCACAAACTCCTGCAAATGCAGAATCGATCAGGTGTATGGGTTTGTGGAGCTTATTTCAGGGCCTCACCCTCTTGTGGCCTCTGAGATAGTAGAGTCCTGGGACTGTCACCCGCTCTTGTATCCCAGGGACCTGGGGACTTTGAACAGACACTGAGCCCAGACTCCAAAGGCCAGGAGGAGGGCTTCATGGAGTGGACCTTATTTTTGGCAACCAGTGTAGTGAGTGTGTGGTACTCCACACACAGGTTCCAGAATGTGCAAAGGCTTGGAGTAAAGAGGGAGCCAAATCAGGAACCTGCAGGTATGTTTTTTAAAGTACATCTATATTTTTATTGATTTCAGATGTAGAAAGGATGGGGTGGGGGGAGGAGAGAGAGACAGAGCAACAGGGATGAGAAAAATAGGAATTGGTTGCCACCTGCACAATCTCTACTATAGATCCAGCCCACAAACCAGGCATGTGACCTCACACCAGTGCATGGGTCTATGCTCAACAAAATGAGACACATCATCTAGGACAGTATATCACTTTAATACAGGGAATCATGGTCAGGTTGTTAATGGTAGTAGTAGTTCAGAAGGGACAGTGTGAGTCTGAGGAATGGCTTTTTTCTGGGGCCACTGTTTGTGAGAAGGGGGTGTCACAACACAGCTTAGGGACAGAAGTTGTCCTGTAGAGTGTGGGGGAGAGATAATCGTTTAGCAGTGGCCAAAGCCTTTAAAAGATGAGTGGACCTGAGATTAATTGGAGGCCAAAGAGTAATTCAAGCAAGATGAGACTGAGGCTGGTACGTATCAACTTTAATAAACTCTCACCAGGATTTTCTTGTGACTCTTGTTGTGGCCTGGCTGTGGGGAGTTGCAGTCAGTCTTGTGGATTATCTAAGAGGCTTGAGTGTTCATCTATGAGACTCACTGGGCATGGTGCAGAGGGCCATTGGGGCTGGGACTTGAGTGAAGGTTAAGTGAGAGTTGTTGGCTGTGACTAGTGAAGGGACATCAAGTGCAGCATCACTGGAGGTGGGCTATGGATATCTGAGATCTGATTGTTCTTAATAGTTGAGGTTGAAGGAAATAAACAGTCATGGAGAGAGGCCTACGTAGCAGGAATCAAGGCTGCCTCTATGAGTGTGGACTATCAGAGTGTGGGTAGTGCTTCATCCTGATTCAATATGGCAACCATCCTCTGACCACACATGCTGAGTAATAATTAAAAGGCCAGGAGATGAGGATGGGGTCTGGGCCTGTGGAAGTGCAGGTTTGAGAGAGGTGTGGTAGAAAGAGTGATGTGCACTTGGAGAGGGAAGGTGAATTCATGGTCACAGCACCATGACATTGACATAGAGTGAATGAAGGAAGAGTCTGTTTCTGGTGGTCCCTGGATGTAACAATAAGGTGAACTTTAGGGTAATTGCCTGTAAAGAGAGGAGTTTGGGTGCTACTTTCTAGGTTAAGAGCTTAGGTGCTATTTAATTAACCACCTGTCTTTTGTTGTTGGTTGTAACACACTGGTTGAAAAGAATGGCATAGCATTAATCAGTGTTATACAGGCTTGTAAACCTCCACTGGCACAGGTAAGGAAAAAGGGTAAGAGAGAAATAGATTATGGAGGTGGTGAACTATAATTTTGGAAAAGAAGGTGATTAGGAAATAATTTATCCACATTATGGCATATTTGCATTTCATTTGAAGTTGTACCTCCAGGAATGAAGCTGTGTGAGAGAAGTGTTGTTTAAGGAACTATGTACAGCGGGTAGTACAAAGCAATGGCCTCAGCACATTGGGATTGGGGTCAAGAGGGTGAACTGTGATGCCATGTGTTTGGTGTCTTAGAGGAACAATCTGAGGGACTACAATGCTATTTCCTGAGAAAACAGTATCAAATCACTCACACTCTCTTTATGGCCAACATATCTCTAACCTATATATGGACACCCACTGTATTGATAAGAGGCAGTGTGGCGTACAAGGGATGTCCAGAGCTCAGGTATCTTCTATCTGCTCAACTGCCTTAATTGTTGTTGGAAGAAAAATATCAGCAGGAAAATAGAAGACAGTGGGTTTCATGGGATGAAGGGCTGGTATTTTCTCTGATGTGTAGAGTGGAAAGAGCAGATGCGTGTGGAGGGTGGGTAGTAGGATAGACTTATAATGTTAGGAGTGAATCTGATCATGGTTGTAGTGTCCCCATTATGACAGGATGTGAACTTTGAGGACGTGGCCATTGCCTTCTATCAGGAGGAATGGGGGCTCCTTGATGAGGCTCAGAGACTTCTGTACTGCGATGTGATGCTGGAAGTGTTTGCACTTGTGTCATCTGTAGGTAAGACCTTCACATTCTCCCAGTGTCCTGCGGTGATGACCTCTCTTCCTTTATGGCTCAGCCGTAGCTTTCTCTCTCCCACAGGCAGAACATGGTGTCTGCTAATGTCCCCCACTGTCCTGTCAAAAGTGCTGTGGCTGCCAGGGATGAGCTGGATGGGGAGCCCTGAGCAAAGGACTCCATAAACAACCCTAACACCCGTAACCTCAAAAAGTACAGGAAGTGTCAGGGAGTCAGACGTCCTGCAGTGAGCTTAATGGGTCCCAGCTTTCACTTCCTTTTCATGGGAGGCTGACAGTGTCCACATGCATGGCTTCAACTTCTGCCCTCTTTCTCTAGGTAAGGGTTCTTTGTGGCAGCCTGTGCCGTGTTATGGTCTGTACTTACATGAACCATGTGCTGTTTTTGTAACACCCTCATTCAGATGTTTCTAATATTTTCTTCCCGGAATACTATAGCAAGCTGTGTTTCTCTGGCCCAGTACTGACTGCTCACCTCTTCACCTGTTCCTCTGCACTGGTGCCTACGCAGTATTCTGTAACATTGACTTGCACATATGTTAAGAAAAGCACATATGTGCTAAGTATTGTTTGAAACCAGCTACTCCTGTATTGAATTTTACTTGGAGTAAGATGGAAGCAACCTCTTGCACAGCTCACACTCATCTTCAGCAGGCAAGCCCTGCTGAATGCTGTTAGTTGAAGGATTAGCTGGAGATTCATATTCTAATCCTTGTGGTGCTTGCCTTGTTTATGTCATATTTCTGGTGATGCCTCTCTGTGTTGTGATCTTCATTAGCCCAAAGAGTCACAAGAGCCTCTTATTAATCCTTCCTGCACATCTCTTAATTTCAGATATTTTCATGGAACCAACGTGTGATGTGTAACACACTTTTGCAGTGGGACTTCCCACTGTCACCACATTCAACATTCATTTCCTCACCCTTTCTCACTTTTCAGGTTGTTGGCATAAAATGGATGATGAGGTCTGGTCTGTTCTGATCAGAGCGTATGTATACAAGGAGAGTCACAGGACAGGGCTTCTAAGACAGCTCTAGCCACCCAGAAGACCCTTCTATGTAAGTGGTGTTTCTCTGTGTTAAAAGATATTTTGCACCTGACTGAGTCACATTCAGCATACTTTGAGCAGGAAGCCTTCTGTAGTGATGCATGTGTTGGAGACTTCTGTTTCAGTGCAAACCCTCACCAGCAACAGAAGAATGAATGTGGAGCGGAGCCCTGGAAACAAGCTATGGACAGGGCTTCATATGTGAGCAAGTGCAGCTTCTACTTATCAGTGTTGCCTTCAACCCGCAGGGAGGTTAGGGAAGATTGGCGATACAACTCACAGCTTCCCCAGCATCAGGCCACTCTCAACACAAAGGAGCTACATTTTGGCAGCGAGATTTCACAGGAATTTCTTGATTGTAAAAGTCATCACCAGTGGGGTGACTGTGAAAATGCTGCCAGCCACATCCTGAAAGTTGTTCAGTGTCAGGGTGAATTTTCTGGAGAAGTGATTTATGAGTGTAAGAAATGTAGGAAAGTGTTTAGACGATTCCTTAACCTCACTGGACATAAGAGAGTTCACCCTGGAGAAGAGATGTATGAGTGTAGTGAATGTGGGATTTCCTTCCATCTAAGAGCTCACCTCACTGTACACCTCAGAGTTCACACTGGAGCGAAGCCATATGAGTGTACTGAATGTGGGAAGCCCTTCAGTGAAAGAAGTACATTCATTAAACATCTGAAAGTCCACACTGGAGAGAAGCCATATGAATGCACTGAATGTGGGAAGCCTTTTAGCCAAAAATCTAACCTCATTGAACATCTGAAAGTCCACACTGGAGAGAAGCCATATGAGTGTACTGAATGTGGGAAGCCATTCAGTGAAAGAAGTACATTCATTAAACATCTGAAAGTCCACACTGGAGAGAAGCCATATGAATGCACTGAATGTGGGAAGCCTTTTAGCCAAAAATCTAACCTCATTGAACATCTGAAAGTCCACACTGGAGAGAAGCCATATGAGTGTACTGAATGTGGGAAGCCCTTCAGTGAAAGAAGTACATTCATTAAACATCTGAAAGTCCACACTGGAGAGAATCCATATGAGTGCACTGAATGTGGGAAGCCTTTTAGCCAAAAATCTACTCTCATTGAACATCTGAAAGTCCACACTGGAAAGCCATATGAGTGTAGTGAATGTGGCAAGTCCTTCAGTGCAATAAATACACTAATGAATCACCAGAGAGGTCACAGTGGAGAGAAGCCATATGAGTGTACTGAATGTGGGAAATCTTTTCGCCAAAAATCTAACCTTATTAAACACCAGAGAGTACACACTGGAGAAAAGCCATATGAGTGTACTGAATGTGGGAAGTCCTTCAGTCAAAGACGTACATTAACTAAACAACGGAGAGTACACACTGGAGAAAAGCCATATGAGTGTACTGAATGTGGGAAGTCCTTCAGTCAAAGACGTACATTAACTAAACACCGGAGAGGTCACAGTGGAGAGAAGCCATATGAGTGTACTGAATGTGGGAAATCTTTTCGCCAAAAATCTAACCTTATTATGCATCACAAAGTACACACTGGAGAGAAGCCATATGACTGTAGTGAATGTGGAAAGTCTTTTAGCCAAAAATCTCACCTTACTAAACACCAGAGAGTACACACTGGAGAAAAGCCATATGAGTGTACTGAATGTGGGAAGTCCTTCAGACAAAGAGGTACATTAACTAAACACCAGAGAGGTCACAGTGGAGAGAAGCCATATGAGTGTACTGAATGTGGGAAATCTTTTAGCCAAAAATCTAACCTTATTATGCATCACAAAGTACACACTGGAGAGAAGCCATATGACTGTAGTGAATGTGGGAAGTCTTTTAGCCAAAATCTCACCTTATTAAACACCAGAGAGTACACACTGGAGAAAAGCCATATGAGTGTAGTGAATGTGGGAAGCCCTTCGGTGAAAGAAGTACATTAGTTAAACACCAGAGAGTTCACACTGGAGAGAAGCCATATGAGTGCACTGAATGTGGGAAGCCTTTTAGCCAAAAATCAACCCTCATTGAACATCTGAAAGTCCACACTGGAAAGAAGCCATATGAGTGTAGTGAATGTGGCAAGTCCTTCAGTGCAATAAATACACTCATTAATCACCAGAGAGTTCACAGTGGAGAGAAGCCATACGAGTGTACTGAATGTGGGAAGTCCTTCAGTCAAAGAGGTACATTAATTAAACACCAGAGAGGTCACAGTGGAGAGAAGCCATATGAGTGTACTGAATGTGGGAAATCTTTTAGCCAAAAATCTAACCTTATTATGCATCACAAAGTACACACTGGAGAGAAGCCATATGAGTGTAGTGAATGTGGAAAGTCTTTTAGCCAAAAATCTCACCTTATTAAACACCAGAGAGTACACACTGGAGAAAAGCCATATGAGTGTACTGAATGTGGGAAGTCCTTCAGTCAAAGACGTACATTAACTAAACACCGGAGAGGTCACATTGGAGATAAGCCATATGAGTGTACTGAATGTGGCAAGTCCTTCAGTAAAAGAAGTATATTCATTAAACATCAGAGAGTTCACACTGGAGAGAAGCCATATGAGTGTATTGAATGTGGGAAGCCTTTTAGCCAAAAATCTCACTTTATTAAACACCAGAGAGTTCACACTGGAGAGAAGCCATATGAGTGTAGTGAATGAGGGAAGTCCTTCAGTGCAAGAAGTACACTCATTAATCACCAGAGAGTTCCCAGTGGAGAGAAGCCATATGAGTATAGTGAATGTGGGACGTCCTTCAGTGAAAGAAGTACATTAATTGAACACTAGAGAGGTCACACTGGAGAGAAGCCAGATGAGTGTACTGAATGTGGTAACTCTTTTAGTAAAAAATCTAACCTTATTAAACATCTCAAAGTCCACACTGGAGAGAAGCCGTATGAGTGTAGTGAATGTGGAAAGTCCTTCAGTGCAAGAAGTACACTCATTAATCACCAGAGAGGTCACACTGGACAGAAGCCATATGAGTGTAGTGAATGAGGGAAGTTCTTCAGTGCAAGAAGTACACTCATTAATCACCAGAGAGGTCACACTGGAGAGAAGCCATATGAGTGTACTGAATGTGGGAAGTCTTTTCGACAAAAATCTAGTCTTGTTACACATCTGAGAGTTCACATTGGAGAGAAGTGTTAAATGTACAGGGAATGTTTTATTTTATTCACTTAGAATAACAACACTGAATGCGACTGTTTTGGACTTATTTTTCTGAATTTAAACCCTTTTAATGGAACATACCCTGTACTGTATTCCTCATGTGTTTCTAGTACAAGTGAGTCTTGAAGGATATGCCCAGATTTACTACCTGATACATTTGTAGCTAAAGAGATTTTTTATTGAATTATGCTTTTATGAATTGTTTTACTTTCTAACTCACCAACCTGCAAATTGCTTACTGTACTCTCTTGTGGTTTATGACTTTTTTAGTAAAGATATTTCTCTTTAGTACCTGAACTGTTTTGGTTATTTTCACTTCCAGGGATGATTGTCAAGCACAATTATGATCTATCTTCATAGAATTAACAGATATTGTTTGAATCCCAACCTTTCTGTGCTTTAGGAGGGACAGCATAATACTAGAAAGTTACTCTTTGGCCAATATTGGCTTATAGTGCATTGGTAGCCAAGGCCTTGAAAGAAAGACTGCTTGACTTTGTGGTTCCAGTTTGCATGTTTGATCCCAGCACATATGGGGATGTAGGAGCCATCTAATTTTTTTACTCTCTCATATTGATGTCTCTCTCAATATTTCTCTTTTTCTCCTCCTTCCCTTGCACTGTCTCTCAAAATATCCTCAGATGAGGATTACCAAAAAATCCAAACATTCACTCTGGTGCCCTGAGATGGGGCCTCTGCCTGCACAGCCCCCCTTTCCTCACTCTTCCCTGCCTTTGCCTGGGATGTTCCCACTGTAGCTGGGCACACTGTGTCCTTCCCAGGGTTTGGAAGAGAGGAGGCCCAGTCTAGGCCCTGGGAGGGATTTGGGTTCTGTGTCTGCCTGAGATGTGCTGGCCAGGGCTCTTCTATCTACACCCAGACTGCTTCTCTCCACCCGCTAGGCACCTGCCTGCTGCAAATGAACCTGCTTCTGTATCTGGGAGAAGACCCTTGATACTTTGGACCCCCAAATCAGTTCACCTTTAGATAGTCCTGCCTCCAGCTAACCCACTCACACCCCTGAGACCCACTGGTGTTTAAGTCTCTTTTTGCCATTTTAGGGATTATTTTGCACTTTAATTTTATCAAAAATAAAGCACTCCTCTCCCTACCCCCTTACCCAGACAGTCCTGGAGGTAGCATGGATGCTACAGGAGATGGTGGTGTATATTTTCAATGGTGAGAACATTCTTCTGTATGTGGGAGAAGCATTTCCAGAAGGAGAGGTTTTCTCTCAATATAATTCCACTTTCGGAGGATGAGTTGTGGTTGGTGTGCACCCTCCCTAAGTTTTTCCTGTGCTTAGAAGACCTGAAATGAGGTGATAGTTCCTGGATTCTGGGGAATAGTGTGTTGCTTGGGTGTGTGGTTGTGGGGCAGAGAGTTCAGATGCCTGTGAAGGTGTTCCTGCCAGCTCATGGGCCAGGTTCCTGGAGTGGGTGGGCTGAGGGAAGGCTGTAGCGATGAGGACTTGAATCAGGCTGAATGGAGGCTCAGCAGCCATGGGTGGGCATAAGGGACACATATAAAGACTGAAGCTGTGGATACTGTTGAGCCCAACTGTTTCAGATGCTGTAAATGCAGAGTCCCCTGTCCTTGGGAACTGGCATCTAGAGGAGGACAGTCCACAAAGAATGGACTAGGATACCTGTGACTGGTAACAGCAGTATGAGGGAAGGTGAAACTAGCGTTGGTCAGTGGGGACTTCACTGAAGAATTCTGTGAAGGGCTGGCAGGCTCCAGGTGGGAGCCTGCAGGGAGCATGCCCTGTGCATTTGCAGGCTGTATGGAAGTCACTCTGGCTGGTTTTAACAGCAAGGATCAGAAAGTGGTAAAAAATAAATAAATGGTGGCCGATTAGGCAGTAGTATTGTGCATCTCGTCCTGAGCCCGATTGAAAATACAACTAAATCAAAGAACATCCACTTGGTATTAACAAATTAGATGCAGCTCAGCAGACCATTTACAACAAGGAAGGGCAGAAGAGAATGGCAAGAACTGGGAAGTGGATTTTCGAGGCAGAGCAAGCCAGTGGGTCAAGAGGTTGAGGAGAAAGCTCTGTTGCTCCAAAGCTGTGTCCCTTCACGAGGTGGGTAACATCCAACTGCATAAAGGAAAAACCACAGGGCAGATGGCTGCTGGGGAAACTGGACCAGAGGCGAAAGCCCCAAAAGGCTGCCCCATGAAAGGGGCCCAAACAGCGTGGTGCTGGGGAGAGCAGAAGAGCAGTTTCATTGTTTTGGTTTGGTTTTGTCTTTGCTTTTATACTCTCTAAACCCATAACACTCACCTGGGGTTTTGCAGCAGGGAGAGAGGCACAGGCTTAAGATGCCTGAGGAGAGGCTGAGGAGGGATGCAGGACAGGGAGACATGGCCAAGAGTCCTGCATTGGAACATTGTTTTTTACTTTAAATTCTTTATTTTTTAAATTATTAGATAAGTCTCCTTCCCCCCCCTCCCCCATTGACCTCTCCCTACCTGCTCCTACCCAACAGTTCATGCCCTCACCCTCTTGCTGTCTATGTCAACTGGTTATGCTCATATGCAAGTTTACAAGTCCTTCGTTTGATCTTTGGCACCTTCCCCTCCTGTGCCTTCCCTCAGTTTGGATGGTCTGTTGAATGCTTCTAGGACGCTGGCTCTATTTTTGTGCATCAGTTTATGTTCACTATATTGCACAAATGAGTGAGATCATGTGGTATTTATCTTTCTCTGATGGCTTTATTTCCCTAAGCATAATGCTGTCTAGGTCCATTCATGCTGTTGTAAATAATAAGATTTCCTTCTTCTTTTTTAAAGAAAAATATATTTTATTGATTTTTTACAGAGAGGAAGGGAGAGGGATAGAGAGCTAGAAACATCGATGAAAGAGAAACATCGACCAGCCGCCTCCTGCACACCCCCTACCGGGGATGTGCCCGCAACCAAGGAACATGCCCTTGACCGGAATCGAACCTGGGACCCCTCAGTCCGCAGGCCGATGCTCTATCCACTGAGCCAAACCGGTTTGGGCAGATTTCCTTCTTTTTTTACAGCAGCATAATATTCCGTTGTGTAGATGTACCACAGGTTTTTAATCGACTCATCTGCTGATGGGCATTTAGGCTGTTTCCAAATGGTAGCTCTTATAACTACCATCGTGCTGCTGTGAACATAGGGATGCATATATGCTTTCTGATTGGTGTTTCTGATTTTCTGGGATATATTGCTAGCAGTGTGACATACTTAAGCTTCCAAACCTAAGTGGCCATTTCTCCCCAGAAGAGCTAGCCCCTCCCAGTAGGCTCAGGGTAGGAGATACTTCCTGCCACACCCTGCATTTTGAGCTTAACAGAGGAAACAAAGGCAGAGTCCAATCTTTTGGGTCTGAAGAGTCCCTCAGTGACTGGATTGGAAGAGAGGCTGATCCACCCTGCTATTCAGAGAATCAGACTGATAAAAACTCCAAGTTGCTAGCCAACCCCATCGGTGTGTGTGTGTGTGGGTGTGTGTGTGTGTGTGTGTGTGTGTGTATATATGTATATATGAATCTCTGACCAACTAAGGCCAGAGCAATATTTTTGGACACACATGGAGGAGCATCTCTGGGTGAGGAAAAAACACCCATCTTATTCCCTGAAAGAAAATCAGCACCATCTCCACCTAAAGCCCTTTCAGAAACAGATGCTTGAGTCATTCAGACTGACGGCCAGAAGACAGGCAAAGAGGGCAGATTGGCCCTGCCTGCTTGCAGCCATGGCCTGTGCATACAGACACAAGCAGAGGACCTATGTATCTCTTGCAGCTTCAAACGGGGAGCTAAAAGCCAAAAGACATTGACTGACAGAGGCCAGCACCTCAGTACCTAACAGGAAGCCCAGGAATAGCAGACAGAACAGAAGTGTGGGTCCTACATCAGCAGCCATGGGGCACTAAAACTCAGCTGAAGTGAATGACACTTTACCTTTTTATTTTAATTATTTAAAAAATTTATTATTGTTTTTACTTTTATCTTTTTTGCACCTTTTTCTTTCTCACTTCTCTTATTCCCATTTTTCATCTTTTACGCAATTTAGGTTTTCTATTTCATTTTTCCTCCTTTAAAATAATAATCTACTTTATCTGATTTATTGGTGTGTTATTATTCTAGTCTCTGTTGGTTTATTCATATATCTAATGTCCTCTTTCCTGATCCTACTCTATTCCCCTTCTCTTTATCTTCACTATGCTTTAGTTTTTTTTTCTCTCTTGTCTTGCTCGTCTCCCAATTTTTTACTTGCTTCATTTCTTAAATTTAGGCCTTTCTCCTGTCTCCTCCAATCTCCTTTTCAAAAAAACAAAGACACAAAACAAGATTGGTCTTGTTTGGATCTGGAGTGTGTGGGATTCATGATGGGGGCCCCCAGTACCTCCAGCCAGAGGGATTGCCTCTGCAGCCTCCAGAAATGAGCTCTGTGAGCCCCTCTTTTCCGTGGCAGGTCCTAGGACAGGTGGGGAACCTGGGCAGCTGGCGGGCCTGCTGGAGACTCCTCTTCCCCAAATGATGCATCTCCAGGGCTTCCTTAGGGGACATGGCCTTTTGATTTTTTTAACCTTTTCATTTTTTTAATAAAACCAAAAGGTTAAATTTCAGAGAGGAAGGGAGAGGGGAGAAACATTAATGATGAGAGAATAATGGGTTGGCTGCCTCCTGCACACCCACACTGGAGAGCGAGCCCGAACCACGGACATGTGCCCTGACCGGGAATCGAACCCTGACCTCCTGGTTCCTCGGTCAATGCTCAACCACTGAGCCATGCCGGCCGGGCTGATGTGATTGTTTTATGTCCACTGATGTTTGGTCACTGCTTTCACAAATGTCTGGATGGTGGGAAAGAGTGATGCCACCATCTTTAGAGTTTATTCCTTTCAGCTGTTTGTCTCAGGGAAGGCTGTCATAGCGGCAAGAACCTACAGGGGGCGCTGCCCTAGGTCCCTCTTGTCTGAGAAGAGCAGGATGTACTTAGTCTCCTGACTTGACTTGAGCAGAAAGGACCCCAAGAGACACGTCAGTGAGGGAGCCGCTCATCCGCTCAGTGTCAGTTTCCCTTGTCATTGGAAAAGCTGGATCTCTGTTTCCACATGGACTATGAACTTTATTTTTATTTTTTTAAAGAAACATTATTTTATTTATTTGTTTCTTTTTGGTTAATCCATGCCCAAGGATATTTTCCCATTGATTTTTAGAGAGAATGGAAGAGAGAGGGAGAGACAGAGAGAAACATCCATGTGAGAGAAATGTTGATTGGTTGCCTCCTGCGGTTGCACAGACCAGGGCCCAGTCAGGGAGGAGCCTGCAAGCAAGACACGTGACTTTGACTGGAATTGAACCCGGGACAGTTTGGTCAGCAGGCTGAGACTCTCAGATCAATGAATATTATAGCATAAAAGAAAATCTCCCGAGAATATCCTCTCGGTGGGATAGTCAGCATTTGATTGAGTGAAAGCACATTTACAATCAGAACTCCATGAGCACATGCGCGGCCGGCATCGCTAGCTCTATACACCTGAGCCTGCGTGATGCTCACCAGCTCCTGTGACATTAAATGAGCCAAGGCGGATGGGGCCTCCCTGCAAGGCCTGGTCCCTTGGCTCATGTCCCGCCTCTAGGGAGTAACATTCCCTTCCCTGCAGGTAGAGGAAGTGGCCCAGTGGGCCCTGGTTATCCAGGTGGCTCTAGACTATCACCAGCAGTTGGCCAACATCCTGCAGATGCTGCAGAGGAAGATGCTGATGCGATAAGAGCCTCCCGCAGGTGCAGGAACACTCCCTCTGGCTCTCTGCCTCTCTGTCTCCCCTGTCCCATTGTCCCGTTCTTCTTCTTTTTTAAAATAAATTTTTATTGATTTCAGAAAGGAAGGTAAAGGGGGAGAGAGAGAGAAACATCAATGATGAGAGAGAATCATTGGCTGCCTTTTCAACGACTACCACTCGGGATCGAGCCTGCAACCCGGGCATGTGCCCTGATCGGAAATCGAACCATGACCTCTTGGTTCATAGGTCGATGCTCAACCGCTGAGCCACGCCAGCCCGGCTGCTCTAGACTTTTTTGAAAATGAGTGATATCCTATTGAGTGTGCGCAGTAACCCACAGCGTAAAGGTGAGGGGTAAACAAAAAACTACCCAAATGTTTGGCCAGGGTTGGATAACGGAAAATTGCTTTATGGAGGACTAGCATAATGAATAGATGTGGAGGGGTGGTAAATACTCTCATCATGATTAGTTTCAAAATGGCAAAATGTTGGCACTGAACATGGGCCTGCTAGGATATTTCAGTAGCACATCATTATATTTTATTACAAACATGCTGATGCACTAGGTACAAATATACTCAAGAAATTCATGATAAAATAGTAAAATAATGGAAGGTGGCAAGTTTTAATCATTTTTTAAATTTTGATGTAAGTGTAATTGTCTTAAAATATACATTCAAAACTATATTTTTATTTCAGTGAGTAAGTGAGGGGGTATAGAAAGAGAGAAAGATGAATGATGAGAGAGAATCACTGATAGGCTGTCTCCTGCATGCACCACAATATGCATCCAGTCCACCACCTGAGCATGTGTCCTGATCAGGAATTGATCAGTGACCGGCCGGGTCATAGGTTAACACTCAACCACTGAACCACGCTTGCCCGGCTCTCCTAAGATTTTCAGGGATCCCACGCAACCTGCAACCAGGGTAGCAATGAGCAGTGGCAGCTCATCCTGGCCTAACCCCTGAATCTGCGCTCAAGGCCTCCTTTACTGTCAATGCCCAGTGAGCTCACAGCAGCCTCGCTTTGGCTCATTTATTTCCCACAATGTTTCTAGACAGTCAAAGGAGCCTGCTGTTTCCTGTTCTATCTCTCTGCTGCTTCCTGTTCTGTCATAAGGCCTACATTTTTTCATTATCCCCAGTTTCAATTAATGTATCCTCAAAATCTTCTGAACTTGTTCAGTGAAATCTTTTCGAACATGATGTAATGAACTCTAACACTACAGACCAAGGTGAGGCCGACCTGCTCCGGCTGCTTCCTGTTCCTGAACACAGGTATGCCTGGGACATCTTCTACACAACAGACCAAGGCATGATTTTGCTTAGAGGACCTGGGATAAATCATGATGGTCTTCACTCAAATTGGTGTTGTTGAATCAAATCAATTTTAACACTCTGCTTTTTTTATTGATTTTTTAGACAGAGAGGGAGACAGAGAAACATCAATGATGAGAGAGAATCATTGATCAGCTCTCTCCTGCATGCCTCCTACAAGGGATGGAGCTCCCCAAACTAGGCAAGTGCCCTGACTTGGAATCCAAGTAGAGATACCTTGTTTCATGGGTCCATGCCCAACCACTGAGACATACCATGTGGGCAAACTATCTTTTTTATTGTTGGCTCTATTACACATAGACCCAATTTCCCCATCCTTATCCCCCTTTGCCTCCCACTACCCTGCCCCCACCATTTCTAGGCACTCAGCACATGATTGTCTATGTCCATGGATTATGAATATATGTATATACTTATTTTTTTTGCTGCATTTCACTTTACTTTGCACAAAATGAATACAACCAATTGACTAAGCAGCTCCAGAACTGTAAGTGTTCATTAATCAAGAAGTAAATGATGTCAGAAGGAACACTTTTCAATTCCTCCCATATACATATTGTAAAGACAGCAAACTCCTAACGTATGTGCCACAGGCTCGTTTCGACACAAAGAAAGCCTAAGCAAGAAGGGTGAGTACTGAATATCCACATGGTCAGACCAGGAGCCATCCTCCAGGAGCTAGACTGCACCTAGCCTGTTATTCACACTGCCCGCATATACACCTGCCCTGTGAAGTTCACTGTCCCTTGTAAGACTGAAATCCAAGTGGCTCCTTTCATTTTCAGGCTCATCATTTCCAAGGTGGACAATCCACACACAGAAATCCAGGCAGCTCCAATATAGCTCAGTTGTATTTTACATGACACCTCCACCAGCCAGGCTCCAGTTCAAATTCTGTTCAGGAAGTTCCCATTGTCGTCAAAGAACTCTAGCCCCCTCTGCCCTACCTTGCTGCTCAAGTCCTGCTCACCCAGTTCTCTTGCCTTCAATGCTTCCAGCTCCTTCCCACTTGGCAATCCATCACTGTCAGAGCCTCTGGTGCCCTCACATCCACTGGTGGAGTACTTCTGCAGCTCTCTGTGCTGACCTTGGGCTGCAGCAACAGGCACAAAGCTTTCCTTCTCCAGGCTGTGGACTCCTTTATTCCTTCCCTTCTGTCTCCTCAGGGTGTTTGTACTCTGAGTGTTCGGTTCTGTCACCCTCAAAGCTGTGCTGTGACCGTGGCCTTGGGATGAGGCTTCAGCTCCTGACACAGGGCGGCCTGCAGAAAGCAGCTCCCAGGCATCCCCAGGGCCTGGAAGCTGGTGGAGCGAGTGGGCAAGCCCAGCTTTCTGAAGGACCTTTTGATCCTGCTTCAGTTTCTTCTCCAATGTGGGTAAAAACTTGCTTTTTAAAACCCTTCTGATCACATCGGAGCTAACATCCAAGCCTTCAGCCAATCTGGGAACTAACCAGGACTCTGGAAATCCTTCATGTAAATACCGGATCTGCTCCCTGGCTTCCCTGGTCAGAGTCCTGGGCGGGGCCCATCGGGGCTCCATTTGATCTGAATTTTCTGGAACAGGATGGCTTTTTTCTGTGGTCTCGGGACGCTGGGGGAGAGAACCAATGGCAGAAACTATGCGTGGGAGCAACATGGGTGGTTCAAGCTTCTCAGCTAAATCAGGGAGCGCCCAGCCCTGGTCTCTTTGTTCATGGCCCCAGGAAATCTAACATCTGTAACAGCAGCCCCTGAGCAAGGCGAGCTCTCTAAACGGACGATGAAATACATCCCCCGTGAAGAGACCGTGGTCCCAAAGGAGCCAAACACCTGCCCCTGCGCTTCTGATGCAGGAAGAAGCAAGGCCCTGCTTCAGACTGAGGGCCCAAAAGGAGCCTGTACTGTTACAGAAAACTGGAGAAGAACCAAGCAATACTTAGAGAGATGGAGTTACATTTATTGCGCGGGTTCAGAGGAAAATGTCTCTCAAATTCTGGGCCCCACCATGGAGGAATTTTCTCTATTTATATGTTCACTAACAAGGAATAGAACCAGGACATCATGGATCATAGATCAGTGCTCAACCATTGAGCCACACCAGCTGGTCTATATTATATATTTTTTTTAAATTTAATAGGTCTTCTTGATCGTTGATAGTATTACAGATGTCTCTCATTTTCGCCTGTGCATATATTCTTTGGGAGATCTCTCCCGGTTCTCCCCACACCGCTCTCTTGTGAGGTCTTTCAGTCTGTCCCAGTTAACCAGGCCTCTGGCCCCATCTTGTCCTTCCCCAGGGCCACTTGCTGAACCACATGACCTTTATTCACCAATGTCATTGCCTGGGTTGCTAGCCCTCCCCTTGGTGTTTGATAAAACTACATTACCCAGAAAGGAATGCGACTACATAGGCGGAGCCAAAGGACATTTTGTGTCAGTGCATCCGGTTAGGGCGGGACTTCCGCCTTCCTGCTCCTGGCGGGCATTTTGATCTCTTCAGTTTCATCCAGGACTCACAGGCTTCAGCCCACTCGTGGTGAGTAGGAGGAGGCTTAGGAGGCAGCGTCCTTGCTGTGCAAGGTGTGTCTGAGGCTTGTTAACACCCTCAGGCCAGGTAGGGCCTCCCCGCCTCCCAGACTCCTCTCTGCTCACAGCGTTCTTTTAGCCTGACCCCATTGAACCCTGCAGCACCGGGGGAGGAGAGGTCTGAGTATCTGAGATCTGACTGTGGTTCTTCATAGGTTAGATTTAAGGGAAAAACAGTCATGGAGAGAAGCCTTCATAAGAGGACTCAAGGCTGCCTCTATGAGTGTGGACTACCAGAGTCTGGGCAGTATTTGATCCTGTTTGAATTTGGCAAGCATTCTCTTGACCACACATGCTGAATAATAAGTAAGAGGGTGAGGAGATGATTACAGATGGCAGGACTGTAGCAGTGCAGGTGTGAGAGAGGTGTGGTAGAAAGAGTGATGAGCACTTGGAGAGGGAGTGTGACTTCATGGCCAGAGCACCGTGACATTGACATAAAAGTGAAAATAGGGAGAGTCCATTTCTGGTAGAGTCTGGACGATAAAATAAGGGTAATTTTTGGATAATGCCTGGGAAGGGTGATGTTTTGGTGCTGCCTGCCATGTTCAGGGCTTGGATGACATTTATGTACCCACCTGCCTTCTGTTGTTGGGGGTGACACAGTGATGGTTAGGAATGAGATAGTATACATCAGTGTTCCCCAGGCTTGAAATTCTCCATGGGCATGTGTAAGGGAGAAGGGTGAGAGAGAAGCAAATTATGGAGATGGTAATCTATAAATTTGGAAATTAAGATGATTAAGAAACAACCTGTCCTCGCCAATGCAAATTTGTGTTACCTTTGAAGTTGTGCCTCTGGGAAAGAAGCAGTGTGAGAGAAGTGTTGTTCAAAGAACTATGTGCAGCAGGTAATACAAAGCTATGGCCTCAGCATTCTGGGATTGTGGTTGTAAAGGTGAAGTTTGATGCAATGTATTTGGTGTCTTTCAGGAACAGTCTGAGGGGCTACACAGGTATTTCCTGATAAGACCAGTATCAAATCACTCACAGTACCTGTATGCCCTACATCTCTTCCTACCCTATGTTCTTCACACACACTCTACTGTAGGAAGAAGTTATAGGGTTAAGCCTTGGACTGACCTGCTGGCAAAGTCGCAAACAAGTCCCAGCTTGGAGGGCAGCTTAATGGGTCCCACCTGCTATTCCTCTCCCTGGCAGGGTGACTATGTCCACATCCATGGCTTCCATTTCTACCTCCTTCCTCTAGGCAAAGGTCCTTGGTGACTGCCTGTGCCAGGTTATGGTCTTTACTTACATGAACCTTGAGCTGTTCTTAAAAGATCACACTTCCATTGTTTGTAATATTATCTTCCTTAAATACGATTGCAAGCCGAATGGCTCCAGGCCAATGCTGGCTGCCCATCTCTGTCATATTTTATTAATACTTGGAATATTTCTGTTGTACATACTTGTAGAGAGGAATATGCAGGATGATCCCTGATTTTTTTTACTGGGTGAACATGCAGGATTGTCTCAGAAGAGGACTGGCCCTGTTGAGTTGCACATATGGGCTAGATATGGTATAAGGGTGGCGTTTAGTTCATACCAATCACCAGCTCATTTCCAACAGTGTTTTGATGCAAGTACCATGGGCAACGGCACATTTCTTCATTTTCTCTGCCATACTTGACACTGTGCTGACTTGTCATTTCACCTATGCCCTACTGGCCTTTGCGTACCTTCACCTGTGTGGCCTTTTTGCATCACCTGTCCCTCTGCATTGCTCCATCTTCAGTATTCTCTAACAGTGACCTGTACATGTGTTATGAGGTGTACATACAAGCTTAAATAGTTCTTTAACACCAGGTACTAATTTTTGGAATACTAGAGGCCTGGCGCATGAAATTTGTTCCTGGGGTCCCTAGACCTGGCCAGTGATCAGGGCGAATCAGATTCCCTGCCTCCCCACCTCCTCCATCCCTCACTGCACGCGTACTGCCAGGGCATGGTTCCCCCCACCTGCCCGCCTCCTCCTTCCCTCTTTCCCTCCCTCCCTCAGCGCCCTGCTGCTGCCATTGGTCACCCATCGTGTTCAGCACTGTCTTCTGGTGGTCAGCACACGTCATTGCGAGCTATTGTTCTCCTGGTTGAACTCCCAAGGGAACACTTTGCATACTACCCTTGTGTATGTATATATAGATATAAATATAGATATAGAGATAGAGCTATATATACATAGAGAGGTTACTTGCAATGAGACATAATCATATTTCAGCACAGCTTTACATGTCACCAGGAGACAAACCATGCTGAACACTGTTAGCAGAAGAATGAGCTAACAATCCTGCTTCTCTTCCATGTGGTGCTTGCCATGTGTGTGTCATTTCGCTTGAGGTCTTCCTTATTTTGTGATCTTCAGTAGCCTCACCTTTATGAAGTGAATTATAAGTGTAAAAGACGTGGGATATCTTTTTATTTAAAATATATTTTATTGAGAGAGGACCTCAAGATGGCGGCGGAGGTGAACGGCTGATCTGCTGCCTCGCATGGCAGTTTTGGAAAAACAACTAAAAGATGGACTGGTGAGCGCGGCGACTCCTGCTCGCGTCTCCCCAGACCGGGCGGCGGCTCCTCTCAGCCAGCACCGCAGCCGGGGCCATGAGCTCGTGGGCGCCGCGGCAGCTGCTGTGGCGGCGACCGCGGACTCGGCGCAGCGGCTCTCGGTGAAGGAAGAGACCATCTTTCTGCGAGACGGGCCCACCCGCGTCACCGACCTGGCCCAGCTCCCCACTGAGATCCTCGGGGCCCCGGAGACCGCCAACACCGACTTAGAGGATTCTTAAGACTTCCTGTCTTACACTCAAGTCCTCTAGCCATTTTGAGAGAGGAGAACTAAGAAGGCAGCGAAGTCAAACAAAGGAACTTCGCGCACAGCAATTTCAAAGTTAAACAAAGGAACTTCGCCGCGCACAGAGCGTCTGCCACCCAGAACCACAGGAGAGCTGGCTGAATGGTGGATTTACAGCTAAGAGAGAAGAGGAAAGAGCGAACTCTGGAGAAGCTGAGGTGCGGAGGCGCGTGGGTCGGGGGAAGGGACTTGTGGCTTTTGTTCCAACCCTAGGGGAGATTAGCTCCCCAGACGCCTGCGGGAAGAGGCTGGACTCTCGGCCTTCCTTTCGGAGAGTGGGAGTGACTCCCTTGTGGAGGTGCGCCCAGCAATCAGTGTTTGCTGCGCTGGAGTGCGGAATGAGGGGGCTTGGAAACGTGGAAAGCAGAAAAAGCAGACGTGCAGCCAGTGTGGTTCGCCTCGCCATGGCCTGGTGGCGCCCTGAGGCCCCGCCCCGCCCTGAGACCCGCCCCGCCCTGGGACCCGCCCCGCTCGTCTTGCAGACCCGCCCCGCACGTCTTGCAGGCACACCTGGGCTCCAAGCAACGGCTTTTGCATGTGGGTGGCCTGCCCTATGGCAGCTTGACCAGATAAACTGCGGTTCTAGTCGGACTGCTCTAGGGACGCTGAGACAGGAGGAGGAAACTGCAGTTTCTGCCGTAAGTCCTGCTGAGTGGTCTCAGGTAGTAGCTGACCTACACACCATTGGAGACCCAGAAACGAGGGCATCTAGTGGTCGGTGTGAGATGACACCAGATTTCAACCACTCGCATAAAGGACACATTCCAGAGGCAGAATCAATGAGCGCCAAAGCCTTGCTGCACCAAGACCCGGCCCATAAATGTGTCTCCTACACAGCAACTCTTCCTTTATAGACACAGAGGATCTGCACGGCCAATTGGCCTGGAGGACTATTCCTCCCAGCGACACCAACAACAATCAAGAATTAACTATACAAAGGAAGACCAAGACGGAGGCATAGGGCGGAAGCCTGATTGCTGCCCACCACAACAATTTTGAGTCTACGACGGGAGAGCGGAGCAGACACCATCCAGAACCACCGGAGGGCTGACTGAGCAGACGCTCTACAACTAGAATAAAAGAGAGGGGTACTCGGGATGATGCTGATGCCGGCGACCCAAATATCACACTTTAAGAACTACGGCTCAGACGACACAGTGGCGGCCTGGAACGTGCTCGGCGCAGTTCCCCCGGCGGTCTCCGGCTGAGGGGAAGGCCCCACTCGCTGCCGAGCACGGACAGACGAGCCCCTGGGAGTCATGGGGTGGGAGACTCCGCGCTTGCTGACCTCCGAGTCCTTCAAGAATCTCAACGCCCCGGAAGCGGCCAGGTGCGCACGCTCGGTGACTGGCCACCGCTGCAGACCCAAGGGCCGACGCAGCCACCCCGGACCAGCCCGCTGCCGCGCACCGGGCACACCGGGGCTTCGCCGAGCCCGCCGCCCAACGAGTTCTGCGGCGGCTGCCCTAGAGCTCTGAGAAAATGGCCGAAGGAATTACTGAGATGGAATTGACCAACAGGAAATGGGATCAAGAAGACGAAACCCCGCTGGGTCCTGGATCCGGGTGAAGCCGCGTGCCCCTGGGTCTGGGTGAGGCTGGGAACTGGGTCAGGGTGAGGCTGGGCCCCGGGTCCGGGTGAGGCCACGTGCCCCTGGGTCCGGGCGAGGCCATGCGCACCTGCGTCCGGGTGAGGCTGAATCCTGGGTCTGGGCGAGGCCGTGCGCCCCTGGGTCCGGGTGAGGCTGAATCCTGGGTCTGGCCGAGGCCGCGCGCCCCTGGAGCCGGGTGAGCCCTGGGCCCCGGGTCCGGGCGAGGCCGCGGGCCCCTGGAGCCGGGTGAGCCCTGGGCCCCGGGTCCGGGCGAGGCCGCGGGCCCCTGGAGCCGGGTGTGCCCTGGGCCCCGGGTCCGGGCGAGGCCGCGGGCCCCTGGAGCCGGGTGTGCCCTGGGCCCCGGGTCCGGGCGAGGCCGCGGGCCCCTGGAGTCGGGTGAGCCCTGGGCCCCGGGTCCGGGCGAGGCCGCGGGCCCCTGGAGCCGGGTGAGCCCTGGGCCCCGGGTCCGGGCGAGGCCGCGGGCCCCTGGAGCCGGGTGAGCCCTGGGCCCCGGGTCCGGGCGAGGCCGCGGGCCCCTGGAGCCGGGTGAGCCCTGGGCCCCGGGTCCGGGCGAGGCCGCGGGCCCCTGGAGCCGGGTGAGCCCTGGGCCCCGGGTCCGGGCGAGGCCGCGGGCCCCTGGAGCCGGGTGAGCCCTGGGCCCCGGGTCCGGGCGAGGCCGCGGGCCCCTGGATCCGGGTGAGCCTGGCCCCGGGTCCAGGTGAGGCCGTGGGCCCCTGGAGCCGGGTGAAGCAGTGCCCCTGGGTCCAGCCGAGACCAAACCAGAGGGAGTCGGACCTGCATTACCACCATTTGTCCACCATCCAGAGCTGAGGGGTCAGTGCCGACATGTACTCATAGGGAACCGGTGGACATTGATATTGGGTCTCAAAAGAACTGTTGGTCCAGAAAGAAACTCACTACAGACTGATTCATTTGCCTGTCAGCATAACTATTATTGCTCGTCGCACATTCAATTCTTATAAGTATATCTATAGTGACACATGATTTCGCTCATCTAGGGGAAATGATGAACAACATAGACTGATGAACAAGAACAGAACCAGAAACAAGGAGGCATCGATCGGACTATCGGGCCTCAGAGGGAGGATAGGGGAGGGTGGGGGGAGGGGGGAGAGATCAACCAAAGGTCTTGTGTGCATGCATATGAGCCTAACCAATGCTTAAGTTCAACAGAGGGTTGGGGCATCCAAGGGGAGGGGTGTGGGATGGGAATGGGGGGATGAGGACAAATATGTGACACCTTAATCAATAAAGAAATTTAAAAAAAAATAAATAAAATAAAATATATTTTATTGATTTTTTACAGAGACCAAGAGAGAGGGATAGAGAGTTAGAAACATCGATGAGAGAGAAACATCGATCAGCTGCCTCTTGCACTCCTCCTACTGGGGATGTGCCAAGGTACATGCCCTTGTCTGGAATCGAACCTGGGACCTGTGAGTCTGCAGGCCGACGCTCTATCCATTGAGCCAAACCGGTTTCGGCAACGTGGGAAATCTTTTTGAGAAATCTTTAACCTCATTCATCATAGAAGAGTTTACACTGTAGAAAAGACATAGGAGTGTAGTGATCATGGGATGTCCATCATCCTGAGCTCCAAACTCATTCAACAACAAAGTCCACACTGGAGAAAAGCTGTATGAGTGTCCTGATTACACGATGTCCTTCAATCAAAGGAGTACCATCACTCCACACCAGAGAGTTCACACTGGTGAAAACCTTAGGAGTGTAGTGAATGTGGGAAAGATTTTACCCACAATAATCACCTCCTTATTCACAGGAGAGTTCACACTGGAAAAAAGCCATGAGCATAATGACTGTGGGAAGGCATTTTCACACAGGTTTACCCTCATTCAACACCACAGAGTTCACAGTGGAGAAAAGCCCTAAGAGTGTAGTGACTGTAGGAAGTCCTTTAGGCAACGCAGTAACTTCACTCAATACCAGAGAGTTCACAGTGGTGCAAAACCTTATGAGTGTAGTGACTGTGGGAAATCTTTTACCTGCAATAATCACCTCCTTATCCACAAGAGAGTTCACATTGGAGAAAGGCTATATGCGTGTACTGATTATGGGGAGTTTGTAATCTTTATTAGTATCCCTGGTGGAAATACTCTCATCCTTTTGAGGTTCAAACAGCCAAAATGATGATTTTGAACTTGGACATGATAATATATTTTAGTAGTACATCATTATATTTTATTTTCAATATGCTGATTCAGTAGCACCAAATATGTTCAAAACTTTTCACAGTAAAACAGTAAAATTATTGGGAAGCTTCAAGATTAAACCTTTCCTAAAGATTGTTTTAAGTAGAATTTATTTAAACTGGACATTAAAAAAAATACACTTTGGTGTTTCCCTGCATGCCTGCATTGCTGATACCAAGTTCCTACTGACCTTATCAGTGCTTCATTCTTGGCCTATAAAATAATTGATGCAATAATACAGTCTGACATTGATATAGCTTACTTTAAATATTTCCTTGGAAAAAAGACACTTTTGAAATCGCATGAATGCTATTCTAGCCTTCCACCACTGTCTAAGTCATCATGATGGTTTTTGTATCTATCTATTTTCAGGTACATTATTAGGTTGTTACTTAAAATGTCACATTTGTCTGACCAAGGCAACAGCTAAGTGGGTCAGCAAATAATTTCAATAACGGAAGGTTGCAAGTTCCAACCCTGGTCACATCAATTACAAGAGTTAATCAAAGAATTTGTAAAATAATGGAACAAAAATAGATCTCTCTCTGTCTGTCTCTGTCTCTGTCTCTCTCTGTCTCTGTCTCTCTCTCTCTCTCTCTCTCTCCCTCTCTCCCTCTCTCCCTCTCTCCCTCTCTCCCTCTCTCCCTCTCTCTCCCTCTCTCTCTCTCTCTCCAGACAGTCCTCGGGTTACTTCGGACTCGACATACGTCGTTTTGTGGTAAAGTCGCCATCTGCAATTTATTTATTTATGTATAAAAAAAAAGTTCTGTCATTCAATGCAAGGCATTTGCACGACGTTGGCCCGAGAACTAGTTGGCCAGCGGAGTGGATGAATAAGTCATCATGCGGCGCTATACAAGGAAGACACTGTCATTCAGTCGCTGTTGATAAGCCGTTTTGGATTGTGCTTCATGCGGTCTCTTTTGTTTGTATTGTTCTTTTGAACACTTTTTGCCCTTCCTATGGCTCCTAAGCATAATGCAGATTCTTCTGATGGCAGTGCTACAAAAAGAAGGAAAGCCCTCACAATGGAAATGAAAGTAGACATAATAACATGCTCAGAAAAGGACGAAACACCTACAAACATCGACCAGTTGCTTGGCCAAAACCTACAACTGTGTCGACAATCATCAACGATCAAAAGCGTATACTTGAACATGCGAAAGGATCTGCTCCTATGAAATCAACTGTGGTTACAGAGCAGCGTAGTGTTCTCATTATTGAGATGGAAAGATTACTAGTGCTTTGGCTGGATGAGCAGCATCGATGGCATATCCCAGTTAGCCTGATGTTGATTCAGGAGAAGGCTAAAAGATTGTTTGAGGCCTTGAAAAAAGAAAAGAGGGAAGGGAGTGAAAGTGAAGAGTTTGTGGCTAGCAAAGGTTGGTTTATGCGTTTTAAGGATCGTGCTAATTTGCATAATCATAAGCTGCCAGGGGAAGCTCCTAGTGATGATGCTAAAGCAGGAGGTGATTTTCCTAGTACGTTGGCTGAGATAATTAGGGAGGGGGGTTACTGTGATAAACAAGTGTTTTGTTTTTTTTTTTAATTTATTTATTGATTAAGGTGTCACATATTTGTCTGCATCCCCCCATTCCCATCCCCCACCCCTCCCCTCCGATGCCCCCACCCCCCTGTTTTCCTTAACCATTGGTTAGGCTTGTATGCATGCACACAAGTCCTTTGGTTCATCTCTCTCCCCTACCCCCACCCTCCCCTACCCTCCCTCTGAGGCCCGACAGTCTGATCGATGCCTCCTTGTTTCTGGGTCTGTTCTTGTTCATCAGCCTATGTTGTTCATTATTTCCCCTAGATGAGTGAGATCATGTGTTACTAGAAATATAAGAACCGAATGTGAGAAGAGCAATAATAGTTATGCTGACAGGCAAATGAATCAGTCTGTAGTAAGTTTCTTTCTGGACCAACAGTTCTTTTGAGACCCAATTTCAACGTCCACCAGTTCCTTATGTGTACGTGTCGGCACTGACTTTTCAGCTCTGGATGGTGGACAGATGGTGGTAATGCAGGTCCGACACTCTCTGGTTTTGTCTCGCCCGGACCCAGGGGCGCGGCTTCACCCGGACTCAGGGGCATGTGGCCTCACCCGGACCTGGGACCCAGCATCAACCGGGCCCCGGGGCACGTGGCCTCGCCCGGACCCGGGGGAGCGCGGCCTCACCCGGACCCGGGACCCAGCCTCACCCGGACCCAGGGGTGCGTGGCCTAACAAGTGTTTAATGTGCATGAGACAGGCTTCTTTTGGAAGCGTATGCCTACACGTAAGTACATTGGCAAGGAGGAGAAGACAACATCAGGCCATAAAGCCAGCAAGGAGAGATTGACTTTGCTACTTGGGGCTAATGCTGCTGGTGACTTCAAGCTGAAACCCTTGGTGTGTCTGGCCGAGAATCCAAGGGCAATCAAGGGCATATGGCAGGATCTACTACCTGTCATCTGGAAATCTAACAAGAAGGCATGGGTGACACTTAGCGTATTTGAGGACTGGTTCACCAACCATTTTGTGCCAGAAGTCAAAGACTACTGTGCTTCAAGGGGGCTGCCCTTTAAGGTGTTGCTAGTGCTGGACAATGGCCCTTGTCACCCTGCCGATTTGAATGACTTTCATCCAAATGTCAAGGTGGTTTACCTTCCACCTAACACCACCTCCCTTTTACAGCCTATGGGCCAAGGTGTCATTGCCTCTTTCAAGGCCTACTACCTCCGAAGGACATTTGCTATGGCTTCTATGGCAATGGAGAAGGATAAAGAGTTGACTCTCAATGACATTTGGAAATCTTACAATGTTCTTGCTGCTGTAAAAAACATTTCTGATTCTTGGGATGAAGTTAAGCAGAGAAACTTGAATGGTGTTTGGAAAAAATTGTGTCCCCAGTTTGTGAAGGATTTCCATGGCTTTGAGGATTCAGTTGAGGTTGTCATCAAGAATGTTGTTGAGTTGAGTAAGCAGCTTGATTTGGAGGTGGAGGCTGAGGATTTCACAGAGCTGCTGGCATGTCATGGAGAGAAGCTATCTACTGAGGACCACACTCAACTGAAACAGCAGTTCATTGAAGAGGAAGACACACCAACCCCAGAGTCCAGGAGATTTACAAGCATGGAATTAGCAGGGACCTTTACCATGATAGATGAAGCCTTGGCAAGGTTTGAGGCTCAGGACCCCAACAGTGACAGGTACACTAAGGTTGCCAGAGGGGTCATGGATAGCCTGCGGTGTTACAAGGAGATTTGGGAGGACAAGAAGAAGATATCCATCCAGACCAGCCTCTAACGTTATTTTAAGAAGGTGGAGAGGCCTGCAACAGATCCCGTACCCTCTACCTCCTATGCGTCTCCATACTCACCTGACCCAGTATCTCCAGCACATTCTGCAGGTTCTGCCTCTTCGGACTCACATGACCTAGTATCACATGCATCTTCTGCAGGTTCTACCTCTCCAGACTCACCTGACCCAGGATCTACAGCACCTTCTGAAGGTTGTGCCTCTCCGGACTCCTGACCCAGTATCACATGCATCTTCTGCAGGTTCTGCCTCTCGAACCTCCTCCCCACAGCAGCCAACTGTAAGCATGTCTTTCCTCACTTTGCAAGGTCCAGTGTGCAAGCCAACAACAGTAGTAAAGGTAAGCATAATCCAATATTTACCCTTATATGTAGGTATGTGCTTTATGATTTTATTATTTATTTACCACTAGGGGCCCAGTGCACGAAATTCGTGCACGGGCGGGGTGGGGGGTGTCCCTCAGCCCAGCCTGCCCCCTTTCACATACTGGAAAAACTCAGGGTATGTCCTACATCCGCTTAGGTCCGCTTCCTTTATGGAGGAAACTGGGATGATCAGGGGAAGGCACCAGCCCCATCACCTTGCTGCTGCAGCCACCGCCAGCCACCGCAACCACCAAGGTGTTTTCATCAGCACAGACTCCAGTCCCTTCATCATGAAAAAATAACAACTTTCTTTAGGCATTTTCAAGATGTGTCTTTCATAGCATATGACATTTCGTTCTTTTTTTTTAATCCTCACCTGAGGATATGTTTCTATTGATTTTTAGAGAATGTGGAAGACAAAGGAGAGACAGAGAGAAACATCAAAGTGAAAGGAAAACTTTAATTGGTTGCCTCCTGCCTGAGCCCTGACCTGGGCCCTGGCCAGGGAGGAGCCTGCAACCTAGGTACATGCCCTTGATCAGAATGGAACCCAGACCCTGCTGTTGGTAGGCCAATGCATTATTCACTGAGCCAATCCAGCTAGGGCAGGATATGACATTTCTTCAGCCCTCCAGCAGCGGACCTTTTGTGTTTTTTTTTTTCTCCAGGAGTGTAGTGGAAAAACCCTAGATTCCCTTTTTGGATTCTTATTACCCAAGTTACTAAGAATATTACCAGTGGCATACAGGGAGCTTAGCCAATGAGCAATCAGAAAAGGTACATATATCAAGTAGATTAAAAACTCAGTTCACACCAATCTTCGGCTCTGTCCCTGCTGGGACCTAAAGTCTTGGGCCTGGGCAGGTGCCCTCCAGCACCCTCCAATCACTGTCTCTGCCCCTTCCCAGGCCTAAAGCCTATGGGTCACTCCAGCTCCCTCCAATCACTGGCTCCCTCTCGCTCCAATCTCTGGCTTCCTCTCCCTCAGATGGCTGGCTCCCTCTCACTCCAATATCTGGCTCCCTCTCTCTCCAATATCTGTCTCCCTCTCCCCCCTATGGCTGGCTCCCTCTCCCTCCTATGGCTGGCTCCTCCTCCCTCCTATGGCTGGCTCGCTCTCCCTCCTATGGCTGGTTCCCTCTCCCTCCGATCGCTGGCTCCCACTGGCTCTGATCACTGGCTCCCTCTCTGTCTCTCTGATTGCTGGCTCCCTCTCGCTCCGATGGCTGGCTCGCTCTTGCTTCGATAGCTGGCTCTGATCACTGGATCCCTCTCTCTCTGATTGCTGGCTCCCTCTTGCTCTGATGGCTGGCTCCCTCTCTCTCCCATCGCTGGCTCCCTGTCGCTCTGATGTTTGGATCCTTCTCTCTCCAATCACTGGCTCCCTCTCGCTCTGATTGCTGGCTCCCTCTCCCCCCTATGGCTGGCTCCCTCTCCCTGCTATGGCTGGCTCCCCCTCCCTCCTATGGCTGGCTCGCTCTCCCTCCTATGGCTGGCTCCCTCTCCCTCCGATCGCTGTCTCCCACTGGCTCTGATCACTGGCTCCCTCTCTGTCTCTCTGATTGTTGGCTCCCTCTCGCTCTGATGGCTGGCTCCCGCTCTCTCCGATCACTGGCTCCCTCTCGCTCCGATTGCTGGCTCGCTCTTGCTTCGATAGCTGGCTCTGATCACTGGATCCCTTTCTCTATGATTGCTGGCTCCCTCTTGCTCTGATGGCTGGCTCCCTCTCCCTCCGATCGCTGGCTCCCACTGGCTCTGATCACTGGCTCCCTCTCTGTCTCTCTGATTGCTGGCTCCCTCTCGCTCTGATGGCTGGCTCCCTGCTTCTCCGATCACTGGCTCCCTTTCGCTCCGATGGCTGGCTTGTTCTCGCTTCGATAGATGGCTCCCTCTCACTCCGATCACTGGCTTCCGCTGGCTCCGATGGCTGGCTCCCTCTCGCTCCGATGGCTGGCTCCATCTTGCTCCTATGGCTGGCTCCTTCTCCCTCCTATGGCTGGCTCCCTCTCCCTTCTATGGCTGGCTCACTCTCCCTCCGATGGCTGGCTCCCTCTCTCTCCAATGGCTGGCTCCCTCTCGCTCCGATCACTGGCTCTCGCTGGCTCCCTCTCCCTCGTATGGCTGGCTTGCTCTCCCGCCAATGGCTGGCATGCTCTCCCTCCTATGGATGGATCGCTCTCCCTCCGATCGCTGGCTCCCGCTGGCTCTGATTGCTGGCTCCGTCTCCCTCCTATGGCTGGCTCGCTCTCCCTCCTATGGCTGGCTCCCTCTCCCTCTGATGGCTGGCTCCCTCTTTCTCCAATGGCTGGCTCCCTCTCGCTCCGATCGCTGGCTCTCAATGGCTCCCTCTCCCTCCTATGGCTGGCTCCCTCTCCCTCTGATCAATAGCTCCCGCGGGCTCAAATCGCTGGCTCCCTCTCGCTCTGATGGTTGGCTCCCTCTAGCTCAGATTGCTGGCTCCCTCTCGCTCTGATGGCTGGCTCCCTCTCATTCTGATCGCTGGCTCCCACTGGCTCTGATTGCTGGATCACTCTCGCTCTGGGTGCTGAGGATGTTCCCTGTTCCCGGATGAAGGCTGCTGGGTGCCTACTTATGCAAATTAGCTGTCATCTTAGTTGGGTTAATTTGCATACTCATTCTGATTGGCTCTGGGAGTATCGAAGGTTCGGTCAATTTACATTTTTGTCTATTATTAGGTAAGATAAGCAAAGGTCAGGAATTGTTATTTTTCTTTTAAATTTTTTTTACTGTTTCACTTCATTTCTGCTGTGTATGTGTGCCATGTGAGTAACATAGGTGCTTATGTAGGTGGGTTTTGACTTACAGCGAAAATTGCATTATGTCGCGCCATAGGAACAGATCTCCGACGTAACCCAAAGTCCTATTATATATATATCAATTGCAACAATGTATAAAATTAATGGAACAAAAAGTAGATCTCTCTCTCTCCCTCTCTCTCTCTCTATCTCTCTCTCTCTCTCTAAATATATATGTATATATATGTATATATATATATACATATATATATATATACACACACAGACACACAGTGGACAGATTATTGTGATCTCTGAATGCATAATAATCTGGCCACTCAGTGTGTATATATATAAGACCCCTGGTGCATGAATTCATTCATGGGTGGGATCCGGCCAGCCTGACCAGGAGGAGGGGACATGGGCAGTTGGCCAGCCTGCCTGCTGGTTGAACTCCTGGTCGAAGTGTCAATTTTCATATTAACCTTTTATTATATAGGATATATACTGAGTGGCCAGATTATTATGCATTCAGAGATCATAATTACCTGGCTACTAAGTGTATATATATATACTAGTGGCCCAGTGCATGCATTTTGTGCTTGGGGTGGGGGTGGAATGTCCCTCAGCCTGGCCTGCACCCTCTCCAATCTGGGATCCCCTGTGGGATCAGGCCTAAACCGGCAGTAGGATATCCCTCTTGCAATCCAGGACTGCTGGCTTCTAACCACTCACCTGCCTGCCTGCCTGATCACCCCTAACCACTCTGCTTGCTAACCTGCTCGCTCCCAACTATCCCGCCCTGCTGGCCTTTTCGCCCTCAACTGGTCCTCCCTGCCGGACTGTTCACCCCCAACTGTCCCCCCCACCCCGCCAGCCTGCTCACACCCAACTTCCCCCCCTGCTGGCCTGCTTGCCCCCAACTGTCCTCCTGATTGCCCCCAACTGTCCCCCTGCCAGCCTGCTTGCCCCCAACTGCCCCCAGCTGCCAGCCTACTCGGCCACAACTGGCCCCCCTTGCTGGCCTGATCACCTGCAAATGCCCTTTCCTCCTGGCCTGATCACCCCTAACCACCTCTGCCTTAGCCCCGCCACCATGGCCTTGTCTGGAAGGATGTCCGGAATGTCTCCTGGTCTAATTAGCATACTACCTTTTTATTAGTATAGATAGGGGCTTGGTGCATGGGTGAGGACCGGCTGGTCTGCGCTGAAGGAGGTCCTGGTTCAGGGTAGGGGTCTACTTGGGGAGCGGGGATGGCCTGGGTGAGGCGTCTGGGGTGGTTTGTAAGCCGGCCATGTCCACATTGGGGTGGGGGTCCCCACTTGGGGTGATGCCAGCCTGGGTGAGGAACTGGGGCAGTATGCAGGCCAGCCACGCCCCCATCGGGTTAAGGGTCTAAGATGGGGGCCGTGGCCAGCCTGGGCTAGGGCTGAGGGCAATTGCAGGCTGGTCACGCCCCCATTGGGTTGAGGGTACCTGCTGGGGGGTGTGGTCGGTCTGAGCCAGGGGCTGAGGGCCGTTTGTGGGTTGTTTGCAGGCTTTGTCCAGAAGGACATCCGGAAGGTCTCCAGGTTGTATTAGCATAGTACTCTTTTATTAGTATACTAGGGGCCCAGTGCAAGAAATTCCTGCTCGGGGGGTGGCAGGGAGGGTGTCCCTCAGCCTGGCCTGCACCCTCTGCAATCTGGGACCCCTCGTGGGATAACCGACAGTTGGATATCCCTCTCACAATTCAGAACTTCTGGCTCCTAACCGCTCGTCTGCCTGCCTGATTGCCCCTAACTGCTTCTGCCTGCCAGCCTAACTGCTCCCCTGCTGGCTTGATTGCCCCTAACCACCTCTGCCTCAGCCCTCACCCGGTACCCAGGATTCCCTCCTCCAGCCAACCCGGGATCCGGACATCCCTCCCTCTGGTCACCATAGACGCCCAGGCTGGCTGCAGCCTCAGGGGTTGGTGGACAGGTGGCTTCGCTTGTGCTGCAGCCGCAAGTGGTAGCACCCAGGACCACAGGGTAGGCTGCTTCTCCGTCACCCAGGCCACAGCCGGCCGCAGGTACTGGTGCCCAGGACCGAGGGGTGGGCGGCTTCTCCATCTCCCAGGCCACAGCCAGCCACAGGTTCTGGTGCCCAGGAAAGCGGGGTGGGCGGCTTCTCCGTCTCCCAGGCTGTAGCCAGCTGCAGGTGCTGGCGCCTGGACCGCAGGTGGGCAGCTTCTCCATCTTCCCTTGGATGCAGTGTGGGCGACTTCTCCGGCTGGCTGTGGCCTGGGATCATAGGGCAGGCGGCTTCTTTATGTCCCGGGCTACAGCCAGCCTCAGGTACTGGCACCTGGTTTCTCCATCTCCCCCAGGACGTGGGGCGGGTGTACATGGGGTGGGCGGCTTCTCCAGCTGGCTGTAGCCTGGGATCCCAGGGCAGGCGGCTACTTCGTCTCCCGGGCCGCACCCAGCCTCAGGCGCTGGGGCCCGGTCTCTCAGTCTCCCCCAGGACATGGGGCAGGCAGATGTGAGGCTTCTGAGGCTGACTGCAGCCTGGGATCATGGGGCAGGCAGCTTCTTGGTCTCTGGCTGCAGCCAGCCTCAGGCACTGATGCCTGACTTCTCCAACTCTCACAGGCCAGCAGCGGCTGGGGGTTGAGGCTGCCGCCATGTTTTTAGTTTAATTTGCATACTCACTCTGGCTGTGGGTGTAGCGAAGGTACGGTCAATTTACATGTCTATCATTAGGTAAGATATACTGAGTGGCTAGATTATTATGACCTCTGAACGCATAATAATTAGGCCACACATTGTGTGTGTGTGCGTGTGCTTGTGCGTGTGCGTGTGTGTGTGTGCGTGTGTGTGTGTATTAGAGACCCGGTGCATGAATTATGAATTCGTGCATAGGTGATGCGTGGGGTCTGGCCAGCCTGGCCAGTGGGTAGGGAAATGGCGGTTTGCTGGCCTGCTTGCTGGTCGAATTCCAGGTCGAGGGGGCAATTTACATATTAGCCTTCTATTATGTACGATATACACTGAGTGGCCAGATTATTATGTGTTCAGAGATCATAATAATCTGGCCACTCTGTGTGTGTGTGTGTGTCTGTGTGTATGTGATTGTGTGTGTGTGTGTGTGTTTGTGCGTGTGTTAGTGGATTAGTGTGCCTGTGTGTGTGTGTATTAGTGGACCAGTGCATGAGTTTCATGCACTGGAGGTAGGGGGTGTCCCTCAGCCTGGCCTGCACCCTCTCTAATCTGGGACCCCTTAGTGGATGTCAGTTGGACATCCCTCTCACAATCCAGGACCGCTGGCTCCTAAACACTCACCTGCCTGCCTGCCTGATCGCCGCTAACCATTCTGATGCCAGCCTGCTCGTGCCCAACTGCCCCACGCCACTGGCCATCTCGCCCCCTACTGGCCACCTTGCTGGTCTGATCGCCCCCAACTGTCCTCCCGCCAGCCTGCTTTCCCCTAACTACCCCCCTCCTGGCCTGCACCCCCAACTGACCCGCCCTGCCTGCCTGATTACCCACAAATGCCCACCACTCCTGTCCTGATCACCCCCAAAAGTCCACCCCTCCTGGCCTGATAACCCCTAACTGCCTCTGCCTTGGCCCCGCCACCATGGCTTTGTCCTGAAGGACGTCCAGCATGTCTCCCTGTCTAATTAGCATACTACCTTTTTGTTACTATAGATAGAGGTCTGGTGCACAGGTGGGGGCCGGCTGGTGTGCCCTAAAGGGGGTCCCTGATCAGGGTGGGGGTCCCTTTGCAGGGGCGATGATGGCCTGGGTAAGGGTCCTGGGGCAGTTTGCATGCCGGCCATGCCCCCATCATGGTGGGGGTCCCCACTGGGAGCGGTGCCTGCCTAGGTGAGGAACTGGAGTAGTATGCAGGCCAGCCATGCCCCCATCAAGTTGAGGGTCCCCAGTTGGGGGCATTGCCAGCCTAGGCGAGGGGCTGAGGGCTGTTTGCAAGATGGCCACGCCACCATCGGGGTGAGGGGACCTGCTGGGGTGTGTGTCCGCCTGGGCAAAGGGCTGAGAGTCATTTGGGGGTGGTTTACAGGACAGCCAAGCCCCAGGCTTTATCCAGAAGGATATCCGGAAGGTCTCCCAGTTGAATTAGCATATTACTTTTTTATCAGTGTGCATATATATATATATATATATATATATATATATATATATATATAGTATATCCCTATTTCTCTCTCTCTGAAATCAATATATATCTTTTAATCACCTAGTCAGTCCACACATATCTGAACACCAGCACAGCCGAGGGACCTGTGAGGACAAGCAGCCAAGGTTCTCTTGAGGGGAGAGCATGCAGTGACCCAGAGAACAGTATGGGAGGTGCCCTCTCTGTCAGTGTGGCAGGTGGGGAACCCGGGCTGAGCTGCACAATCACACACAGGGGATGGTGACATCAGTGTGATCCCTGGGACTAAAAGCAAAGCGGCAGGACACTAACAATGACGTACAAATGAATGAAAAGGGAGTCCATTTCTGATGGTGTCTTTATGATATGATATGGGGAATTTTAGGATAATTTCTAACAAGATGGGTTACTGTGATGCTACATGACAAGTGTAGAGCTTAGAGGCCATATATGTGCCCACCTGCCATTTCTTGTTGAGGGCTGACCCAGTGAACACTAGGAATGAGATAGCATACATCACTGTCACCTGTACTTGAAAATCCCCACCTGCATGGGGAAAGGAGAAGAGAGAAGGGTGAGAGAGAAATGTATTACAGAGGTGGTGAACTACAATTTTGGGAAAGAACCTGATTAGAAAACACCCTGTCCTCGTCATGGCTTATTTGTGTTACCAGTGAAGTTGTGCCTCTGGGAATAAGCTGTGTGAGACAAGTGTGGATCACAGAACTATGGGCAGCAGGTAATGCAGAGTGATGGCCTCAGCCAACTGGGATTGGACTCAGAAGTGTAATGGGAATCACCATGTCGTTTGGTGTCTTGGAGGGACAATTTGGAGGACAACATGGGTATTGCGTAACAAGACCAGAGTCAAATCCATCACATTCCCATTATGTGCAACATCTCCTCCTACCCTATGTTCCTGACACCAACTATTATTGAACGGGGGCAGTGTGACTCCTATTTGAGGATGAGAGCACAGGTAACTTATATCTGTTCCTCTGCCTTTATTGTTGTGGGAAGACACAGCATCAGTAAGAATATAAGGAGAGATCAACTTTAATGGGACCAAGGGCTGCTTTCTTCTCTGATGTGGGGAGTAGGGGAGCATATGCATGTGTAGGGTGGGTAGTATGGCAAACTTGGAATCTCACGAGAGAATCTTCTCATGGGATGTTCGGTGCCCATTATGACAGGATATGAACTTTGAGGACGTGGCCATTGCCTTCTCTCAGGAGGAGTGGGAGATCCTTGATGAGGCTCAGAGACGTCTGTACTGTGATGTGATGCTGCAAGTGTTTGCTCTTGTATCATTCGTAGGTAAGACCTGCATATCTCTCCTAGTGTCCTGAGGTGATGCCCACTCTTTATTTATTCCCCAAACTTAGCACTCTCTCTCTCTCAAAGCCAGACGATGGGCTAAGTTAATTTCCCCCACTGTCTTGTCAAATGGGCTGTGGCTGCCAGTGCTGAGCTGTGCAAAGAGCCCTGAGCAATAGACTCCATAAACCTCCCTGACACCAGTTGCCGCAGAAACTGCAGGAATTGTCTGGGTGTCAGCATTCTTACAGACAGCTTAATGGGTCCCTCCTGCTCTTCCGCACCAGGGAGGGTGACTCTATCCAGATCCACGGCTTCCACTTCTGCATCTTTCCAGTCGATAAACACCCTGTGTCAGTTACCTTCTTTACATACATGAACCAGGGGCTTTTCTTGTAAGACCCTCCAATTATTGTTTGTAATATTACCTTCCCGGGATGCTATTGCAAGCTGAATGCTATGGGCAAGTGATGGCTGCTCACCACTGTTGTCTTTTCATTGATACTCAGAATATTTAGTTTGTACATACTTCTAGAAAAGGAGGTGCAGGGAGAACCCTGGGTTTCTCCAGGGTGAACGTACAGGATGGTCCTAGAGGATGCTTAGCCCGGCTGAGTGGCAAGGATGGTGTTTAGATTATACCGGGATCCTGCTCCTGTAAAACAGTGTTTGGTCCAGGTTCCAATGGCCACACCTCATTTATACCTTTCTTCTCCACACTTGACACTTTGCTGAATTGTCATTTCATCGGTGGCTTCGTAGCATTGTCTGCCTTCGCCTTTGTGTCCTTTTTACATCACCTATTCCTCTGTACATCTCTTTCTGCAGTATACTACAACATGGACCTATGTAAGTGTTATAAGGAGCACATACATGCTTAAATACCCCTCTAACAACTGCTACTTGTTTATTGAATTTTACTTGGAACCAACCTTCTGCACAGCTTGCCCATGTCACCAGCAGAGAAGATCTACTGAATGCTGTTAGCAGCAGAATGAGCTGCACAGTCCGCTTCTTTTCCATGTGGTGCTTGCCATGTTTTTTGCTCTATTTCTGTTGAAGTCTCTCTTGTTTTGTGATCTTCAGTGGTCAAGAACTTCACAGTTGCATCTTTTAGTTCATCTTTCATGTATTTTATTTTCAGCCAGTTTCATGAGACCCATGTATTATGTGCAACAGAGTTTTATAATGGGACTTCCCTCTGTCACCACAGTCAATATTCATTTCCACATCATTCCTCTGTTTTCAGGTCCTTGGCATAAAATGGATGATGGGGAGGCCTATTCTAAGCACAGTGTATCTGTAGGAGATTCTCAGGTCAGGGCTTCCAAGACAGCTGCAGCCACCCAGAGGACCCATCTGTGTACGCCGTGCTTCTCAGTGTTAAAAGGTATTTTGCACCTGACTGAGTTACAAGTGGCATACTTTGAGAAGAATGTGTTCTTAAGTGATGCATGTGTGAGAGACTTGTGTTTCAGTGCAAACCCTCTCCAGCAGCAGAAGGATGCCTGTGGAGAGAAGCCCTGGAAGGAAGATATGGAGAGAGCTTCGCTTGTGACAATTTGCTGGTTCTACTTCTCTGGGGTGCCTGAAGCTAGTACTGAGGTTGGGGTGGACTCCCCAGACATCTCAGGGCTTCTCCAGCACCAGGCCACTCTTATCACTGAGGAGCCACACAGTAACAATGAGAGTTCACAGGAATGTCTCAGTGGAAAAAGACATCACCAGTGGGTTGAATGTGAAACAGCTGCCAGCCAGAAACAGAAAGTTGCTTATCAGAAAGGTGTCTGCTGTGGAGATATGATTAATGAGTCTAATAAATGTGGGAAAGTGTTCAGACAAATCTTTAACCACCTACAACATGGGAGAGTTCACACTGTAGAAAAGTCCTGTGAGTGTACTGATTGTGGGAAGGTCTTCAGTGAAAGCCCTGCTCTCATTAAACACAACAGAGTTCACATTAGAAGAAAGTGTTATAAGTGCAGTGACTGTGGGAAGTCCTTCAGTCAAAGGTCTGAATTCACTAGACACCACAGAGTTCACACTGGAGAAAAGCCATATGAGTGTAGTGAATGTGGGAAGTCCTTCAGTCAAAGGTCTCACCTCACTAGACACCACAGAGTTCACACTGGAGAAAAGCCATATGAGTGTGGTGACTGTGGGAAGTATTTCAATCAAAGGTCTCACCTCACTGTACACCACAGAGTTCACACTGGAGAAAAGCCATATGAGTGTAGTGAATGTGGGAAGTGTTTCAGTGAACGGGCTGTCCTCACTGTACACCACAGAGTTCACACTGGAGAAAAGCCATATGAGTGTAGTGAATGTGGGAAGTCCTTCAGTCGAAGGTCTTGGCTCACTATACATCACAGAGTTCACACTGGAGAAACGCCATATGAGTGTAGTGAATGTGGGAAGCATTTCAGTCGAAGGTCTTACCTCACTAGACACCACAGAGTTCACACTGGAGAAAAGCCATAAATGTGCAGGGAATGGTTTATTTTTCTCACTTATTATAAGAACACTTAAGGGGCTCTATGAGACCCTTTCCATGAATGTAATCCCCTTTTATGGGAACATACACTCTGCTAGATGCATCATAAATTTGAGGTACAAGTGAGACTTGAAGGATCTTCATTGTACTTACTAACATGCCCAGACCTACGACCCAAATGATGTCACTGTCTCTTTGTTTTTGAATAGATTTCACCTCTAACACCTGACCCACCTCAGGGATGTGCATCGGTCACCACCCCTGGGTGTTCAGGGGATTGTATTCTGTGTTCTCACTTCTGCTGGAAGTAATTATGGTTCCTCCACGCTCTTGGCAGTATCTTCATTCATTTCTTTGTGACGAGAAAATGGACCTGATCCAAGATTCATCCAGAGCACTCCTTCTCAGCTAAGAAGTGCCACCTGTTTCAGGAACAGAGTGGTACTCACATTATGCTTTTAAAAATTTGGGGGGTTCTTATTCACCAACCAGCAAACGCCTTGTTCTCCTGTGCTCTAGTTTAGAATCTTTTTAAATGCATTTTTACATTTGTACCTTTTAATTTGGGTTTGTTCCCTGCCAATAATGATTTGCAAACTCAAATATGATCTTTCAGAATGAAGAGATTAATAGATACTGTGTTCATCCAAAAGTGTATGTGGTTTGAAAGGGACAACATAATGTCTGGAAATCACTTTCTGTCCAATATTGGCTTATTACTTATTGCAGCCCGTGGCCTTAAAAGAAAGGTCACGTGACTTTGTGCATTTAATTTTCAGCCTAGTGCCTCGATTATTGGTGAGGGCAAAGGTCAGTCTGAAGAGGAGACCTTTGCTCTGCTTCTGTTACCAATATGAATCATGTTCTCTGTTCACAGTATGTACTACATAAGCCTCAGCAATGTTTAGGGAACCTGCTCTCCATGTCCTGCAAAGGAGCCATGTGCCAGGAGGTATGACATTTCATTGGCTGGTGTCATTTGTTGTAAGTCTCTGAGGTGGAACCACAATGAGGACAGAAACACTGTTTCAATAGTGAGTGGGGAAGCCTGCAGTAAATTAGATGATAAGTGCCTCTTCTGAACATAAGGCCACAGATGTTCTGGGGCCTGTGGCTTGTGTGGCCTTTATGTGCAGACATTCTCAGGACCTCCAAAACCGTTCCGTGTAGCTGACGTCATTGGCAGAATAACCAAATGGTGTTGTGGATTCCCTGGCCCCTCTAGGGTGTTCACATAATGTAGTTGATCAACAGGCAAGAAGTCAAAGGTAGAGGAAGGATAACCCTGCAATCTGTCCCAGGATGTCTTTTGCATGTAGTCAGCATTCCTATTGAATTTGATGGCAATAGTTTTTTTTTTTTTATGATATACTTTTATGATTTCAGAGAGAGAGAAAGGGAGAGAGAGAGAGAGAGAAAGGGAGAGATATCAATGAGAGATAATCATTGATCAGCTGCCTCCTGAATGCCCAACTCTGGGGATCCAGCCCACAACCTGGGCATGTGCCCTGACCTGGAATCAAACCAGTGGCTTTCCGTTAATGTGATCACGCCCAAGAAAATGAGGCACAGTGGCCATGGAGAGTTTATATTTTGTGTTCTTCTTTATTAATTATTGTATTATTTTCAGTAGCAACCACGTTAAACCTACTTTGCCACACCCTGTATTCATCTCCAGTCCTTTTGTAATCTTTCTGCCTTCCAGCCCTCCATGCCGGCATTGATTTACCTTCCTGTACAATAGAGTCATTCATATTTTTCATAATTTTATTGGTACTAAAAGGTGTATTCTCTTTAAGAAACACTAGCTTCCTCATGCTACACAGATATTTTGAGATTCGACACTAATGTTTTTGTAAATATTTATTTCTAGGATATATTGTATTCTATCGGTAACCACTTTAACTATTGAGCTGCCTATGGTTTCAGTGATTTCTAAATTTGGGGTTTTATAAATAAAACAGTTGGAAATATTGTGTTGAGTTCTTTCTACAGGTGTATGTGTTACTTACCAAACTGTTCCAGTGTCAGTGAATGTGTTATATTTTAACATCTGGGGAACTGTGATCTAAAATGGTCAATCACTGTGCCTCCCGACCCACCCACAGTAGTGAAAATTCCATTTTTCTGCAACCCTGCCAGCACATGTGAAGGTTAATCTTTTTAAATACTAGCCCTATCAGCGAGAATTGTAAACTATCTACCCTGACAAGAGGCCTCTGCCTGCACACCCCACCCCTCCTTATGCTCTTTTGCCTCTTCCTGGGATGTTCCCACTTCAGCTTGGACACGCTCTGTTTTTCCCCGGAGATGGTAGAGAGGAGCCCCAAGAAAGGTCCTGGGAGGGACTGGCATTCTGTGTCTGCCTGAGAGGAGCTGGCCAGGGCTCTTCTGTCTCCATCCAGAGGTCTCCCCAGCCTGCTCCTCCCCATCCCCAAGGCACCTGGCTCACTGCAACTTGCCCTACTTCTGTATTAGGGAGAAGCCCCATGATGCTTTGGGCCCACAACCCAGTTCACCTTGGCAAAGTGCTGCCTCTGGCCAGCACACTCAAACCCCTGAAGTTCTGGTATTGTTTGAGTCTCTGTTTTTCCATTTTGGGAGTATTTTTCCACTTTGATTGTATTAAAAATAAATCTGCTTCTCCACCCCCCCCCCCCCCCCCCCGCCCACACACACACACACACAAAGCCAGTCCCAGAGGTAGCATGGATTCTCCAGGAAATGGTGCTGTGGTTTCAGTTATGAGAACATTCTGCTATACATTGGCAGAGAATATAACCTAATGGTTTTGTGGATTGTACTGGCCCCTCTAGGGTGTTCACCTCAAGGTTGATGCTCAACAGGCAAGAACTCAAAGGTAGAGGAAGGATAACCCTCTAATCAATCCCAGGTTGTGTCTTTTGTAAACAGTCAGCACTCCTGTTGGTTCTGATGGCAATAGCCTACACAGCTTGCCAAGATTTGCTGCCAATGAGGCAAGGCTGTTCCTACCAGGAGATGAGAACTGACACACAACAAACTGCACTTTCTAATGTGTACTATTTGGTGAACTGTGATGTACATATAAATCTGTGAAACCATCACACATGAAACGGACTCATCTGTCTCCAATACACACAGTGGAGCAGAAATAAATTTACAATTTTAAATACCCAAAACACGGAGTTCATACTTTTTAAAAAGCATTTTATTTTTTTAAAACATATTTTATTGATTTTTTACAGAGAGGAAGGGAGAGGGATAGAAAGCTAGAAACATCGATGAGAGAGAAACATCGACCAGCTGCCTCCTGCACACCCCCTACCGGGGATGTACCTGCAACCAAGGTACATGCCCTTGACCGGAAGGGAACCTGGGACCTTTCAGTCCGCAGACCGACGCTCTATCCACTGAGCCAAACCCGTTTCGGCTTAAAAAGCATTTTAAACATTACTTTTATTGATTCTTTTTAGCTACAATGGAAGGAGAGGGAGAGAAAGAAACATCTATATTAGAGAAATGTATTAATCTGATGCCTCCTACTCTCCCCTACGGGAGTGTGAGAAGGGCATGTGCCCTGACCTGTTCTAGTGACCTTTACATGTGGGAGATGATGCCCAACCGACTAAGTCACACTGTCCAGGGCAGAGTAAATTTTTGTATTATTATTTGTTAACTATTATATTAATTTCCATACCATCAACTCTAATCCTTCTTTTGGCACACCCTATATTTACCTCCTTCCCTTTCATAATCTCTCTCTCTCCTTCCCCCCCCCCCTTGCCTTCCCCAGTCCTCCTTGCAGGCATTGATTTTCCTTCCATTACAACACATTAGTTCATATTTTTTAAAATTTTATACGCACTAGAACAAATATTGGTTTCCTCCATGCTGCACAGTTATTTTGAGATTCAACACAAACACTTAGGTGAATAGTTAATTTTTTATTGCTGAGTAGTATTGTGATCTGTGAATTACCACTTTAACTATTGTTCTGTTTATGATTTTGGTCATTTGCAGGGTTCGGATATTATAAATAAATCTGCTGGGAATATTTGCATATACTTCTCTATATAGATAAATGTTTTACTGATCACAATGTTGTGTAGGTGAATATGTGACATTGTAAGACATGTGGGACTGTGATCTAAAATGGCCATTCTCTTTGCACTCCCACCCACCCACAATAATAAAAATCTCATTTTTTCTGCAACCCTGCCAGCACATCCAATGGTAAATCTTTGTAAATACTAACACCAAAAATGAGTAGAGTATTAACTCCCTTTCTTTTTAATTCTATTAAGATTTTTTATGGTGAGCATTTTTTATACATTTATTTACACAATATCACATTTGTTAAAATGTTTGTTCAGAATCTTATACCAATTTTTTACATGAATGTATTACCTTGAGAGCATTATGCTAGGAAAAATAAGCCAGTCAGAGACAGATAAGTATCACATGATCTCACTCATGTGTGGAATGTAATGAACAACATAAACTGATGAATAAAAATAGATCAGGAGACAGAGAAGATGCAAGCAGACCTTCAAACCTCAGAGTGAAAGTAAGAGAGGGTGGTTGGGGGGTGGGAGGTGTAAGATTTCAACCAAAGGAATTGTATGCATATAAGCATAACCATTGAACACAGACAAGAGGGGAGTGAAGGCCTGGGCTGGAGGGTGGGGGCAGGTTGGAGAGAAAAAAAAAAGGGAATATACAATGCTTTCCACAATAAAGAATTTTAAAAAATAAAATGAATTTATTAATTTAAACAATAGGAGGACAGTGTGCAATGTAAGACATGTTTGAAGTTCACTCATTTCTCAGTGACTGCAATGACTTCTTTGCTATGTGGAACCAGAGTTTTAAATATTGGAACAGAAATTCTTTCTCAATTTTTAACCCATGTAGAATTTAAATGCACTTGTACCACACACTTAAATATTTAATCTGCATTGTTAACATTCTCCAGAAAATTTAATAAGTCTGAGCATGCAATAATACATTCAGTGAGTCTACACTTATAATTGTTGTTAATATCCCTGGTGTAAATACTGTCATCATCATGAGGTCCAAACTGGCAAAATGATGGCACTGAACATGGACATATTTCAGTAGCACATCATTATATTTTACTAGAAGCCCGGTGCACGAAATTCGTGCACTGCGGGGGGTTGTCCCTCAGCCCAGCCTGTACCCTCTCCAATCTGGGACTCCTGGAGGGCAGTCGGACATCCCTCTCACAATCCAGGACTGCTGGCTCCCAACTGCTTGCCTGCCTGCCTTCCTGATTGCCCTAACCGCTTCTGCCTGCCAGCCTGATCACCCCCTAACCATTCCGCTGCCAGCCTGGTTGATGCTTAACTGCTCCCCTGCCAGCCTGTTTGCCCCCAACTTCCCTCCTCTGCCAGCCTGGTCACCCCTAACTGCCCTCTCCTGCAGGGTTGATCACCTCCAACTGCCCTCCCTTGCAAGCCTGGTCCCTCTCAACTGCCCTCCCTTGCAGGCCTGGTCCCTCAGAACTGCCCTCCCTTGCAGGCCGGGTGCCTCCCAACTGCCCTCTCCTGCTGGCTATCTTGTAGTGGCCATCTTGTGTCCACATGGGGGCAGGATCTTTGACCACATGGGGGCAGCTATATTGTGTGTTGCAGTGATGATCAATCTGTATATTACTCTTTTATTAGATAGGATAGAGGCCTGGTGCACGGGTGGGGGCCAGCTGGTTTGCCCTGAAGGGTGTCACAGATAAGGGTGGGGGTTCCCTTGGGGTGTGGGGCGGCCTGAGCGAGGGGCCTGTGGTGGTTTGCAGGCCGGCCACGCCTCCTGGCAACCCAAGGGGAGGCCCTGGTATCGAATTTATTTTCCTTCTACAATTGAAACTTATTAGCCTGGGGCGGCAGCCATTTCTGGGGTGGCAGCCATTTCTGTGGCAGTTAATTCACCTTCTACAATTGAAACTTTGTAGCCTTAAGTGGGTGAGCCCGGCCATGGTGTGCGGAAAGCTTTGCTTCCCCTGTTGCCGCCGGCAACCCTTGCCTGCTCTCTCAAGCTCCATTCTGCCGCCATTTGTTTGAATTTGTTTACCTTCTATAATTGAAACTTTGTAGCTTGAGTGGAGGCTTAGGCCTGCAACGGCTATGGAAAGCTTGGCTTGCTCTGTTACCTGGGAAACCTTGCTCTCTGTGGCTGTAGCCATCTTGGATTGGGGTTAATTTGCATACTCGCCCTGATTGGCTGGTGGGCGTGGCTGGGCTGGTGGGCATGGCTTATGTAGTGGAGTGATGGTTAATTTGCATATTACCATTTTATTAGAGAGGATTTCCATCATGCCGATACAGCAGCACCAAATATGTTCAATAACATTCATAACAAAACAGTAAAATTACTGGGATGTATCAAGTTTAAAACTTTCTTTAAGTTTGATTCAAGTAGAATTGATATAACATGAACATTTAAAAAACACAGCATACCCTTTTGATGTTTTCATACATGCCTGAAACCAAGTTCCGCCAGCCCTTATCCGTGCCCCCAGAAAATGACCGCCATAAGGTGAAGCCAGTGGTGTTCAGTGGGGGCCTCCATGAGAACATCCAGGAAGGGGTGGCAAGCCTGCTGGGAGCATGCCTACCCCCCATTTGGGAGATGGAGGGAGGTCACTGTGGCTGCTTTGGACAACTGAAATTAGAAAGGGGGTCCTGGCTGACATGTGGGCGCTGTGGCAGGACTTGAACTTCTCAGGAGGCCTCACAGTTTGCCTCGAGCCCCAGGCTGCCTTCAGAAGGGCTGATGGGCAGCCCCATCAGAAAAATCATTGCCAGCGGGAAATTTACAGTCCTGAATGCACATGAAGAATCCACGGGCTAAAACACGTTTGCTTATTTAGGAGTAAAAGTGCATCTGGAAGGTGCTTTAGTTTACTCACCACAAGGATAGCTCTCCAGAGGAAAATGACAAACACAGAAATTTATAAGGAGACAGTGATGATGGTCAGCATCCACAGAATTTCAAAAAACTGGCTGGAGGACACAGTAATGGGCAGGATATGCAATAGATGGAATACTATGTGAGATCCTGAGGAGCCTTAGACAGTTACAATACATCTGTCTCAGGAAATCATCTTTGGAATCCCAGCACCAGCCTCCATGTGATCCCTGGAGGATTCTCTGCTTTAAGAAAGACTGCAAGTTGGCTGACTGGTGCCTCCTGTGTCACTGGCCATATTTAAAGACATTAAAACATGGGTTTCACTGGGGAAAGCACAGTTTCTAGTTCACCATGGGCTCTGCTCAGTCCAGAGTCTAAAGTTAGGTTGGAGCCCTAACCAGTTTGGCTCAGTGGATAGAGCGTCGGCCTGCGGACTGAAAGGTCCCAGGTTCCATTCTGGTCAAGGGCACGTACCTTGGTTGTGGGCACAACCTCAGTAGGGGGTATGCAGGAGGCAGCTGATTGATGTTTCTCTCTCATCGATGTTTCTAACTCTCTATCCCTCCCCCTTCCTCTCTGTAAAAAAGCAATAAAATATATTTTTAAAAATTTAAAGAAAAAATAAAGTTATGTTGGAATCCCTCAGTAACAAGTTCTCCAATGGGAAAGTTAATTTTTATCACTCAAAGAGTAACCAAAGTTAAAAACATAAAGAGATGGCTTTAATCAGAAACCATCAGATTTAAGGGCTTAAATAAAAACATGGTGGGGATCATGACTATGACACTAATAGTGTGTGTTTTTTTGTTTGCTTTTCTTTTCAGAAATCCCTGATATTTATTCTTTTAGCCTCTTACATGAAAAGAGACAGACTTCCACTGAGTTCAGACGATTCTGACAACTATTCTAGAGATATAGGTTTAGATTTAACCATTTGTACTTGAAACATATACAGCTTATTTTTTAAAATCCTGTCACAGTGAATTGTTTATTAACTTGAGGGAGGGAGGGAGGGAGAGAGAGAGAGAGAAAAGAAAAAAGAAGCATCGATAAAAAAGAAAACATGGATCAATTGCCTCCTCCTTGTCTTTGTGAACAAGAATTTAATTTACAAACTAGTTGGTTAAGTTCCCTTAGCATGAATCAAACAAGCCATCAATTTTGGGGGTATGCTTTTTGGGAGGATGTTCCAACATACTGAGCCCCCTGAGCAGTGCAGCATCTTAATTCTTAATGTTTCCTTTAAGAGATTAAAGCATCCAGGTAGGTATGTGCCCTGACCTGGAGTGGAACCAGTGAGCTTTCAGGGCAAGGGATGCTGCCCAATGAACTGCAGTGCAATGGCCAGGGAAGAGATTATTCTTGTGTTATTATTTACTAACTATTGTATTAATTTTCATACCAACAACTCTAAACCTACTTTACTACTCCCTAAATTTACCTCCTGCCCTTTTGTAATCTGCCTTTCTGCCTTCCCCAGCTCTAAATACAGTCACTCATTTTCCTTTCGTGAAAAGATTAGTTTATATTTTTCATAATATTATAAACACTATAATTTGTGTAAACATTAACAAATATTGAACTCTTTCATGCTACACAGTTACTTTGTGATTGAAAACTAATTATGTGAAAAGCTTATTATTTTTTATTGCTGAGTAGTACTATGTTCTGTCAATAACCACTTTGTCTATTGATCTGACTATGGTTTTTGTTATTTCCAGGTTTGGGGTATTATAAATAAATTTTCAGGGAATATTGGGTTCAGTTCTTTATGTAAATGTATGTTTTACTTATCTAACTTTTGTAGTGTAGGTGAGGGTTTTACTTTTTAAGACATGCAGAACTTTAAACTAAAATGGTTATTCCCTTTGCCTTTCCAGACACCCACAATGACGAAAATTCTAGTTTTCCTTTATACCTGTGAGCTCATGCAATACTTAATATTTTTAAATTGCAGGCCTGAAAATCAGTATAGTGTTAACTTGTTTTGTTTTAAACCCATTCCCCTAAGACATTTTTATGGTGAGCATTTCTTGATGCATTGATTTACACTGCCTTTATCTCTTTGGTTGAAAAGTCTGGTCAGAAAATGTTGCCAATTTTTTATTATTTATTTATTTATTTCTTTTTTTAAAAATATATTTTATTGATTTTTTACAGAGAGGAAGAGAGAGGGATAGAGTTAGAAACATCGATGAGAGAGAAACATCGATCAGCTGCCTCCTGCACACCCCCCACTGGGACGTGCTGGCAACCAAGGTACATGCCCTTTGCGTAATCGAACCCGGGACCCTTCAGTCCGCAGGCCGACGCTCCATCCACTGAGCCAAACCGGGTTGGGCTGTTGCCAATTTTTTAAATGTATTAATGATTTAAACAATAGGCAGATAGTTCAGCAGCTAAGAAATCTACTTCCTTTCAACACCCCCTGCTTTAATAAATGTACCCTCAAAATCTTCTGAACTCATGGTGTGAAATCTTTTCTGCATGAAGTCAAGAACTCACATACCTTAAGAGACCCTGAGGCAGAGCTGTTCTAGGCTGGTTATGTCTGGGCATGGTCATGTTTTCCGATGGTCTTAGGCGACCCTGCTAGCGGTTCTCAACCTGTAGGTTGAGCCTAAGACCATCGGAAAACACAGATATTTACATTACGATTCATTAACAGTAGCAAAATCACAGTTAGGAAGTAGCAACGTAAATAATTTCACGGTTGGGGGTCACCACAACATGAGGAACTGTATTCAAGGGTCGCGGCATTAGGAAGGTTGGGAACCACTGCCCTGGGAGGTCTGTCCGTCTTTTGCAGTTAGACAAGCCTGTGGATGCATCTTGTTCCTCCCCAGCCATCACTCACTCTGCCACAACACTTTTATTTACCTAACTTCTGTTGGGTTTGTAGCCCCGCTCGGCTGCTGAGAAAACTACATTACCCAGCAGGCACTGCAACAGTGTGGGCGGAGCTAAAGGGCATTTGGTGTCTGCGCATCCGGTTAGGGCGGGACTTCCGCCTTCTTCCTCCTGGTAATCATTTTAACCTCTTAGGTCTGTGTTCACAGAGTCACAGGCTTCAGGGCACTGGACGTGAGTAGGAGGAGGCCTGGGAGGCCGCTGCCTGCGGTGCAGGGTGTGTCTGAGGCTCCTGGAGCCCCAACAGACCGAGATCGGGGTTCCCCTGCCTCCCGGACGCCTCTCTGCTCACAGCGTTCCCGCAGCCTGACCCCCCGAACCCTCCAGCCTGGGGACCGGCGCCGCTCAGGTCCTGCCGCCCAGGTCCCAGCGTCCAGAATGGTGAGTCCCTGGTGGTGACACGTGGGTGATGGGGGAAGAGGGTGGAAGGCTGCAGTGCCACCTTGTGAGGACGTGATGGTGACACTGAGCTGGGAGGATTCGGAAACCGGGCCTGTTTGGGGTCTAAAGGCAACAAAGAGGTGAGGTGTGGTTTTGCGTGAGGAGTTTTACTTTCATTCTCAGAACGCTGGGGCCATAGATGATTGTGGAAAAAAAAGAGGGACATTTTCTGAGGTAGGGGTCTAACTTTTCCTAACATTGCTCAGAGGAAGAACAGACTAGAAGACAGAGGACAGCGGTTGTGGACAGGAAGGGGAAGTCCTGTAAATGATAAGGGAACTGGCAGGAGTGAGCACTGGGGACTGAGCCCCGAGATAACACAGGCATCTGGAGGGCACCTGGCCTCCGGGCTGTGCAAGGGACCTGGGCAGCCTGAGCCCATAGAGCCTGGTGGTTGCCAGGCTCCCAACAGACCCATTATCTTGCCACAAATTCCTGAAAATGCAGAATCGATCAGTTGTATGTGTTTGTGGAGCTTATTTCAGGGCCTCACCCCCTTGTGGCCTCTGAGATGAGATAGTAGAGTCCTGTGTCTGTCAACCGCTCTTGTATCCCGGGGACTTGGGGACTTTGAACAGACACTGAGCCCAGCCTCCAAAGGCCAGGAATAGTGCTACATGGAGTGGACCTTGTTTTTGGCAACCAGTGTAGTGAGTGTGAGGTCCTCCAGACAAAGGTTCCAGAATGTGCAAAGGCTTGGAGTAAAGAGGGAGCTGAATCAGGAACCTGCAGGTATGTTTTTTATAGTACATCTATATTTTTATTGATTTTAGATGTAGAAAGGATGGGGTGGGGGGAGGCGAGAGAGACAGAGCAACAGGGATGAGCAAAAAATCGGGATTGGTAGCCACCTGCACAATCTCTACTGTGGATCCAGCCCTCAAACCAGGCATGTGACCTCACACCAGTGCATGGGCCTATGCTCAACAAAATGAGACACATCATCTAGGACAGTATATCACTTTAATACAGGGAATCATGGTCAGGTTGTTAATGGTAGTAGTAGTTCAGAAGGGACAGTGTGAGCCTGAGGAATGGCTTTCTTTCTGGGGCCACTGTTTGTGAGAAGGGGGTGTCACAACACAGCTTAGGGACAGAAGTTGTCCTGTAGAGTGTGGGGGAGAGATAATCTTTTAGCAGTGGCCAAAGCCTTTAAAAGATGAGTGGACCTGAGATTAATTGGAGGCCAAAGAGTAATTCAAGCAAGATGAGACTGAGGCTGGTACATATCAACTTTTCTAAACTCTCACCAGGATTTTCTTGTGACTCTTGTTGTGGCCTGGCTGTGGGGAGGTGTAGTAAGCATTGTGGATTATCTAAGAGGCTTGAGAGGTCATCTGTGAGACTCACTGGGCATGGTGCAGAGGGCCATCAGGGCTGGGACTTGAGTGAAGGTTAAGTGAGAGTGTTGGCTGTGAAGGGACATCAAGTGCAGCATCACAGGAGGTGGGCTATGGATATCTGAGATCTGATTGTTGTTCTTAATAGTTGAGGTTGAAGGAAATAAACAGTCATGGAGAGAGGCCTACGTAGCAGGAATCAAGGCTGCCTCTATGAGTGTGGACTATCAGAGTGTGGGTAGTGCTTGATCCTGATTCAATATGGCAACCATCCTCTGACCACACATGCTGAGTAATAAGTAAAAGGCCTGAAAATGAGTATGGGGGCTGGGCCTGTGGAAGTGCAGATTTGAGAGAATTGTGGTAGAAAGAGTGATGTTCACTCAGAGAGGCAAGGTGAATTCATGGTCACAGCACCATGACATTGACATAGAGTGAATGAAGGAAGAGTCTGTTTCTGGTGGTCCCTGGATGTAACAATAAGGTGAACTTTAGGGTAATTGCCTATAAAGAGAGGAGTTTGGGTGCTACTTTCTAGGTTAAGAGCTTAGGTGCTATTTAACTAACCACCTGTCTTTTGTTATTGGTTGTAACACACTGGTTGAAAAGGATGACATAGCATTAATCAGTGTTATCCATGCTTGTAAACCTCCACTGGCACGGGTAAGGAAAAAGGGTAAGAGAGAAATAGATTATGGAGGTGGTGAACTATAATTTTGGAAAAGAAGGTGATTAGGAAATAATTTACCCACATTATGGCATATTTGCATTTCATTTGAAGTTGTACCTCCAGGAATGAAGCTGTGTGAGAGAAGTGTTGTTCAAGGAACTATGTACAGCGGGTAGTACAAAGCAATGCACTCAGCACATTGGGATTGGGATCAAGAGGGTGAAGTGTGATGCCGTGTGTTTGGTGTCTTAAAGGAACAATCTGAGGGACTACAATGCTATTTCCTGAGAAAACAGTATCAAATCACTCACACTCTCTTTATGGCCAACATATCTCTAACCTATATATGGACACCCACTGTATTGATAAGAGGCAGTGTGGCGTACATGGGAGGTCCAGAGCTCAGGTATCTTCTATCTGCTCAACTGCCTTAATTGTTGTTGGAAGAAAAATATCAGCAGGAAAATAAGAAGACAGTGGGTTTCATGGGATGAAGGGCTGGTATTTTCTCTGATGTGTAGAGTGGAAAGAGCAGATGTGTGTGGAGGGTGGGTAGTAGGATAGACTTATAATGTTAGGAGTGAATCTGATCATGGTTGTACTGTCCCCATTATGACAGGATGTGAACTTTGAGGACATGGCCATTGCCTTCTCTCAGGAGGAATGGGGGCTCCTTGATGAGGCTCAGAGACTTCTGTACTGCGAGGTGATGCTGGAAGTGTTTGCACTTGTGTCATCTGTAGGTAAGACCTTCACATTCTCCCAGTGTCCTGCGGTGATGACCTCTCTTCCTTTATGGCTCAGCCGTAGCTTTCTCTCTCCCACAGGCAGAACATGGTGTCTGCTAATGTCCCCCACTGTCCTGTCAAAAGTTCTGTGGCTGCCAGGGATGAGCTGGATGGGGAGCCCTGAGCAAAGGACTCCACAAACAACCCTAACACCCTAATCTCCAAAAGTACAGGAAGTGTCAGGGAGTGAGGCGTCTTGCAGTGAGCTTAATGGGTCCCAGCTTTCACTTCCTTTTCATGGGAGGCTGACAGTGTCCACATGCATGGCTTCAACTTCTGCCCTCTTTCTCTAGGTAAGGGTTCTTTGTGGCAGCCTGTACCTACATGAACCATGTGCTGTTTTTGTAAGACCCTCATTCAGATGTTTCTAATATTTTCTTCCCTGAATACTATAGCAAGCTGTGTTTCTCTCTTCACCCGTTCCTCTGTACTGGTGCCTACGCAGTATTCTGCAACATTGACTTGCACATATGTTAAGAGAAGCACATATGTGCTAAGTATTCTTTGAAACCAGCTACTCCTTTATTGAATTTTACTTGGAGTAAGATGGAAGTAACCTCTTGCACAGCTCACACTCATCTTCAGCATGCAAGTCCTGCTGAATGCTGTTAGTTGAAGGATTAGCTGGAGATTCATATTCTAATCCTTGTGGTGCTTGTCTTGTTTATGTCATATTTCTGGTGAGGCCTCTCTGTGTTGTGATCTTCATTAGCCCAAAGAGTCACAAGAGCCTCTTATTAATCCTTCCTGCACATCTCTTATTTTCAGATATTTTCATGGAACCAACGTGTGATGTGTAACACACTTTTGCATGGGATTTCCCACTGTCACCACATTCAACATTCATTTCCTCACCCTTTCTCACTTTTCAGGTTGTTGGCCTAAAATGGATGATGAGGTGGTCTGTTCTGATCAGAGTGTATCTATACAAGGAGAGTCACAGGACAGGGCTTCTAAGACAGCTCTAGCCACCCAGAAGACCCTTCTGTGTAAGTGGTGTTTCTCTTTGTTAAAAGATATTTTGCACCTGACTGAGTCACATTCAGCATGCTTTGAGCAGAAAGCCTTCTGTAGTGATGCATGTGTTGTAGACTTCTGTTTCAGTGCAAACCCTCACCAGCAACAGAGGAATGAATGTGGAGCGGAGCCCTGGAAACAAGCTATGGACAGGGCATCCTATGTGAGCAAGTGCAGCTTCTACTTATCAGTGTTGCCTTCAACCCACAGGGAGGTTGGGGAAGATTTGCGATACAACTCAGAGCTTCCCCAGCATCAGGCCACTCTCAACACCGAGGAGCTACATTTTGGCAGCGAGATTTCACAGGAATTTCTTGATTGTAAAAGTCATCACCAGTGGGGTGACTGTGAAAATGCTACGAGCCACATCCTGAAAGTTGTTCAGTGTCAGGGTGAATTTTCTGGAGAAGTGATTTATGAGTGTAAGAAATGTAGGAAAGTGTTTAGACGATTCCTTAACCTCACTGGACATAAGAGAGTTCACCCTGGAGAAGAGATGTATGAGTGTAGTGAATGTGGAAAGCCGTTCAGTGAAAGAAATACATTAGTTAAACACCGGAGAGTTCACACTGGAGAGAAGCCATATGAGTGTACTGAATGTGGGAAGTCCTTCAGTGAAAGAAGGACATTCTTTAAACATCTGAAAATCCACACTGGAGAGAAGCCATATGAGTGTACTGAATGTGGGAAGTCCTTCAGTGAAAGAAGGACATTCTTTAAAAATCTGAAAGTCCACACTGGAGAGAAGCCATATGAGTGTAGTGAATGTGGGAAGTCCTTCAGTGCAAAAAGTACACTCATTAATCACCAGAGAGTTCACACTGGAGAGAAGCCATATGAGTGTACTGAATGTGGGAAGTCCTTCAGTCAAAGAGGTACATTAATTAAACACCAGAGAGGTCACAGTGGAGAGAAGCCATATGAGTGTACTGAATGTGGGAAATCTTTTAGCCAAAAATCTAACCTTATTATGCATCGCAAAGTACACACTGGAGAGAAGCCATATGACTGTAGTGAATGTGGGAAGTCTTTTAGCCAAAAATCTAACCTCATTGAACATCTGAAAGTCCACACTGGAGGGAAGCCATATGAGTGTAGTGAATGTGGGAAGTCCTTCAGTCAAAGACGTACATTAATTAAACACCGGAGAGGTCACAGTGGAGAGAAGCCATATGACTGTAGTGAATGTGGGAAGTCTTTTAGCCAAAAATCTCACCTTATTAAACACCAGAGAGTACACACTGGAGAGAAGCCATATGAGTGTAGTGAATGTGGGAAGCCCTTCAGTGAAAGAAGTACATTAGTTAAACACCAGAGAGTTCACACTGGAGAGAAGCCATATGAGTGTACTGAATGTGGGAAGTCCTTCAGTGAAAAACGTACATTGACTAAACATCTGAAAGTCCATACTGGACAGAAGCCATATGAGTGCACTGAATGTGGGAAGCCTTTTAGCCAAAAATCTAACCTCATTAAACATCTGAAAGTCCACCCTGGAGAGAAGCCATATGACTGTAGTGAATGTGGGAAGTTCTGCAGTGCAAGAAGTACACATTCATTACCAGAGAGTTCACAGTGGAGAGAAGCCATATGAGTGTAGTGAATGTGGGACGTCCTTCAGTGAAAGAAGTACATTAATTGAACACCAGAGAGGTCACACTGGAGAGAAGCCAGATGGGTGTACTGAATGTGGTAAGTCAAAAATCTAACCTTATTAAACATCTCAAAGTCCACACTGGAGAGAAGCCATATGAGTGTAGTGAATGTGGAAAGGCCTTCAGTGCAAGAAGTACACTCATTAATCACCAGAGAGGTCACACTGGAGAGAAGCCATATGAGTGTACTGAATGTGGGAAGTCTTTTCGCCAAAAATCTAGTCTTATTACACATCTGAGAGTTCACATTGGAGAGAAGTGTTAAATGTGCAGGGAATGTTTTATTTTATTCACTTAGAGTAACAATACTGAATGCGACTGTTTGGGACCTATTTTTCTGAATTTAAACCCTTTTAATGGAACATGCATTGTACTATATTCCTCATGTGTTTCCAGTACAAGTGAGTCTTGAAGGACATGCCCAGATCTACTACCTGATACATTTGTAGTTGAAGAGATTTTTTATTGAATTATGCTTTTATGAACTGTTTTACTTTCTAACTCACCAGCCTGCAAATTGCTTACTGTACTCTGTTGTGGTTTATGATTTTTTTAGTAAAGATATTTCTCTTTAGTACCTGAACTGTTTTGGTTATTTTCACTTCCAGGGATGATTGTCAAGCACAATTATGATCTATCTTCATAGAATTAACAGATATTGTTTGAATCCCAATCTTTCTATGCTTTAGGAGGGACAGCATATTACTAGAAAGTTACTCTTTGGCCAATATTGGCTTATAGTGCGTTGCTAGCCAAGGCCTTGAAAGAAAGACTGCTTGAATTTGTGGTTCCAGTTCGCATGTTTGATCCCAGCACATATGGGGATGTGGGAGCCATCTAATTTTTTTTCTCTCTCATATTGATGTCTCTCTCAATATCTCTCTTCTTCTCCCGCTTCCCAAGTACTCTCTCTCAAAATATCCTCAGATGAGGATTACCAAAAAATCCAAACATTCACTCTGGTGCCCTGAGATGGGGCCTCTGCCTGCACAGCCCCCCTTTCCTCACTCTTCCCTGCCTTTGCCTGGGATGTTCCCACTGTAGCTGGGCACACTGTGTCCTTCCCAGGGTTTGGAAGAGAGGAGGCCCTGTCTAGGCCCTGGGAGGGATTTGGGTTCTGTGTCTGCCTGAGATGTGCTGGCCAGGGCTCTTCTATCTCCATCCAGACTGCTTCTCCCCACCCGCTAGGCACCTGCCTGCTGCAAATGAACCTGCTTCTGTATCTGGGGGAAGCCCCTTGATACTTTGGACCCCCAAATCAGTTCACCTTTAGAGAGTCCTGCCTCCAGCCCACTCACTCACACCCCTGAGACCCACTGATGTTTAAGTCTCTTTTTTTCCATTTTAGGGGTTATTTTGCACTTTAATTTTATAAAAAATAAAGCACTCCTCTCTCCATCCCCTTACCCAAGCAGTCCTGGAGGTAGCATGGATGCTACAGGAAATGGTGCTGTGTATTTTCAATGGTGAGAACATTCTTCTGTATCTGGTAGAAACATTTCCAGAAGGAGAGGCTTGGTCTCAATGTAATTCCACGTTCGGATGATGAGTTGTAGTTGGTGTGCCCCCTCCCTAAGTTTTTCCTGTGCATAGAAGACCTGAAATTAGGTGATAGTTCCTGGATTCTGGGGAATAGTGTGTTGCTGGAGTGTGTTGTTGACGGGCAGAGAGTTCGGATGCCTGTGAAGGTGTTCCTACCACCTCATGGGCCAGGTACCTGGAGTGGGTGGGCTGAGGGAAGGCTGTAGCGATGAGGACTTGAATCAGGTTGGATGGAGGGTCAGCAGCCATGGTGGGCATAAGGGACACATGTAAAGACCGAAGCTGTGGATACTGTTGAGCCCAACTGTTTCAGATGCTATAAATTCAGAGTCCCCTGTTCTTGGGAACTGGCATCTAGAGGAGGACAGTCCACAAAGAATGGACCAGGATACCTGTGACTGGTAACAGCAGTATGGGGGAAGGTGAAACTAGCGTTGGTCAGTGGGGACTTCACTGAAGAATTCTGTGAAGGGCTGGCAGGCTCCAGGTGGGAGCCTGCAGGGAGCATGCCCTGTGCATTTGCAGGCTGTATGGAAGTCACTCTGGCAGGTTTTAACAGAAAGTGGTAAAAAATAAATAAATGGTGGCCGATTAGGCAGTAGTATTGTGCATCGTCCTGAGCCTGATTGAAAATACAAGTAAATCAAAGAACATCCACTTGGCATTAACAAATTAGATGCAGCTCAGCAGACCATTTACAACAGGAAGGACAGAGGAGAATGGCAAGAACTTGGAAGTGGGCTTTCGAGGGACAGCAAGCCAGTGGGTCAAGAGGTGAGGAGAAAGCTGTGTTGCACCGAAGCTGTGTCCCTTCACGAGGTGGGTAACATCCAACTGCATAAAGGAAAAGCCACAGGGCAGATGGCTGCTGGGGAAACTGGACCAGAGGCAACAGGCCCAAAAGGCTGCCCCATGAAAGGGGCCCAAACAGCGTGGTGCTGGGAGAGCAGAAGAGCAGTTTCATTGTTTTGGTTTGGTTTTGTCTTTGCTTTTATTCTCTAAACCTAGAACACGGGACTTTTCTATTGCAAACACGCACCTGGGGCTTTGGAGCAGGGAGAGAGGCACAGCCTTAAGATGCCTGAGGAGAGGCTGAGGAGGAAAGCAGGGCGGGGAGACATGGCCAAGAGTCCTGCATTGGGACATTTTTTTTTTTACTTTAAATTCTTTATTTTTAAATTATTACATAAGTCTCGTCTCCCCCACCGCCCCGCCATTGACCTCTCCCTACCTGCTCCTACCCAACAGTACATGCCCTAACCCTCCTTCTGTCTAGGTCAACTGGTTATGCTCATATGCAAGCATACAAGTCCTTCGGTTGATCTTTGACACCTTCCCCTCCTATGCCTTCCCTCTTAGTTTGGATGGTCTGTTCAATGCTTCTATGACACCGGCTCTATTTTTGTGCATCAGTTTATGTTCATTATATTGCACAAATGAGTGAGATCATGTGGCATTTATCTTTCTCTGATGGCTTTATTTCCCTTAGCATAATGCTGTCTAGGTCCATTCATGCTGTTGCAAATAATAAGATTTCCTTCTTTTTTACAGCAGCATAATATTCCGTTGTGTCGATGTACCACAGGTTTTTAATCGGCTCATCTGCTGATGGGCATTTAGGCTGTTTCCAAATCGTAGCTCTTATAACTACCATCGTGCTGCTATGAACATAGGGGTGCATATATGCTTTCGGATTGGTGTTTCTGCTTTTTTGGGATATATTGCTAGAAGTGTGACATACTTAAGCTTCCAAACCTAAGTGGCCATTTCTCCCCAGAAGAGCTAGCCCCTCCCAGTAGGCTCAGGGCAGGAGATACTTCCTGCCGCACCCTGCATTTTGAGCTTAACAGAAGAAAAAGAGGCAAAGACCATGCTTATGGGTCTGAGTAGACCCAAAGAGCCTTCAGTGTCTGTATAGGAAGAGGGACTGGTCCGTCCTGCTATTTTTGCAACCAGACTGATAAAAACTCCAGGTTGCCAGCTAACCCCATTGGTATATATATAAGAATCTCTGACCAACCAAGGCCAGAGCAATATTTTGGAACACACATGGAGGAGCAACTCTGGGTGAGGAAAAAACACCCATCTTATTCCCTGAAAGAAAATCAGCACCATCTCCACCTAAAGCCCTGTCAGAAACAGATGCTTGAGTCATTAAGACTGTCGGCCAGAGGACAGGCAAAGAGGGCAGATTGGCCCTGCCTGCTTACAGCCATGGCCCGTGCATACTGACACAAGCAGAGGACCTATGTATCTCTTGCAGCTTCAAACGGGGAGCTAAAAGCCAAAAGACAGTGACTGACAGGGGCCAGCACCTCAGTACCTAACAGGAAGCCCAGGATTAGCAGACATAACAGAAGAGTGGGGTCCTACACCAGCAGCCATGGGGCACTAAAACTCAGCTGAAGTGAATGACACTTCACCTTTTCATTTTAATTATTTAAAAAAATTTATTGTTTTTACTTTTATCTTTTTTGCACCTTTTTCTTTCTCACTTCTCTTATTCCCGTTTTTTATCTTTTACCCAATTTATGTTTTCTATTTCATTTCATTTTTCCTCCTTTTAAATAATAAATCTGCTTTATCTGATTTATTGATGTGTTATTATTCTAGTCTCTGTTGGTTTATTCATATATCTTATTTCCTCTTCCCTAATCCTACTCTATTCCACTTCTCTTTTCTTTATCTTCACTATGCTTTTGATTTTTTTTCTCTCTTATCTTGCTCGTCTCCCAATTTTTTACTTGCTTCATTTCTTAAATTTAGGCCTTTCTGTTGTCTCCTCTAATCTCCTTTTCAAAAAAACAAAAACACAAAAGAAGATTGATCTTGTTTTGTGTCTTTGTTTGGATCTGCAGTGTGTGGGATTCATGCTGGGGGCCCCAGCACCTCCAGCCAGAGGGATTGCCTCTGCAGCCCCCAGAAATGAGCTCTGTGAGCTCCTCTTTTCCGTGGCAGGTCCTAGGACAGGTGGGGAACCTGGGCAGCTGGTGGGCCTGCTGGAGACTCCTCTCCCCCAAATGATGCATCTCCAAGGCTTCCGTAGGGGACATGGCCTTTTGATTTTTTTAACCTTTTCATTTTTTTAATAAAATCAAAAGGTTAAATTTCAGAGAGGAAGGGAGAGGGGAGAAACATTAATGATGAGAGAATAATGGATTGGCTGCCTCCTGCACACCCCACACTGGACAGCAAGCCCGAACCACGGGCATGTGCCCGGACCGGGAATCGAACCCTGACCTCCTGGTTCCTAGGTCGATGATCAACCACTGAGCCATGCCGGCCTGGCTGATGTGATTGTTTTATGTCCACCGATGTTTGGTCACCACTTTCACAAACGTCTGGATGGTGGGAAGAGAGATGCCACCATCTTTAGAGTTTATTCCTTTCAGCTGTTTGTCTCAGGGAAGGCTGTCATAGTGGCAAGAACCTACAGGGGGCGCTGCCCTAGGTCCCTCTTGTCTGAGAAGAGTAGGATGTACTTAGTCTCCTGACTTGACTTGAGCAGAAAGGACCCCAAGAGACACTTCAGTGAGGGAGCCGCTCATCCGCTCAGTGTCCCTTTCCCTTGTCATAGGAAAAGCTGGATCTCTGTTTCCACATGGATGATGAACTTTATTTTTATTTTATTAAAGAAACATTATTTTATTTATTTATTTATTTTTGGTTAATCCGTGCCCAAGGATATTTTCCCATTGATTTTTAGAGAGAATGGAAGAGAGAGGGAGAGACAGAGAGAAACATCCATGTGAGAGAAATGTTGATTGGTTGCCTCCTGCGGTTGCACAGACCAGGGCCCAGTCAGGGAGGAGCCTGCAAGCAAGACACGTGACTTTCACTGGAATTGAACCCGGGACACTTTGGTCAGCAGGCCGACACTCTCAGATCAATGAATTTTATAGCATAAAATTAAATCTCCCGAGAATATCCTCTCCATGGGATAGTCAGCATTTGATTTAGTTAAAGCACATTTACAATCAGAACTCCATGAGCACATGCGCGGCCGGCATCGCTAGCTCTGTACACCTGGACCTGCGTGATGCTCATCAGCTCTTGTGACATTAAATGAGCCGAGGCGGATGGGGCCTCCCTGCAAGGCCTGGTCCCTGGGCTCATGTCCTGCCTCCAGGGAGTAACATCCCCTTCCCTGCAAGTAGAGGAAGTGGCCCAGTGGGCCCTGGTTATGCAGGTGACTCTAGACTATCACCAGCAGTTGGCCAACATCCTGCAGATGCTGCAGAGGAAGATGCTGATGCGATAAAAGCCTCCCGTAGGTGCGGGAACCACTCCCTCTGGCTCTCTGCCTCTGTCTCCCCCGTCCCATTGTCCCGTTCTTCTTCTTTTTTAAAATAAATTTTTATTGATTTCAGAAAGGAAGGTAAAGGGGGAGAGAGAGAAACATCAATGATGAGAGAATCATTGGTTGCCTTTTGCACGACCACTCTGGATCTAGCCTGCAACCCGGGCATGTGCCCTGATCGGAAATCGAACCATGACCTCTTGGTTCATAGGTCGATGCTCAACCGCTGAGCCACGCCAGCCCGGCTGCTCTAGACTTTTTTGAAAATGAGTGATATCCTATTGAGTGTGCGCAGTAACCCACAGCGTAAAGGTGAGGGGTAAACAAAAAACTACCCAAATGTTTGGCCAGGGTTGGATAATGGAAAATTGCTTTATGGAGGACTAGCATAATGAATAAATGTGGAGGGGTGGTAAATACTCTCATCATGATTAGTTTCAAAATGGCAAAATGTTGGCACTGAACATGGGCCTGCTAGGATATTTTAGTAGCACATCATTATATTTTATTACAAACATGCTGATGCACTAGGTACAAATATACTCAAGAAATTCATGATAAAATAGTAAAATATTGGAAGGTGGCAAGTTTTAATCATTTTTTAAACTTTGATGTAAGTGTAATTGTCTTAAAATATACATTCAAAACTATATTTTTATTTCAGTGAGTAAGTGAGGGGGGATAAAGAGAGAGAAAGATGAATGATGAGAGAGAATCACTGATAGGCTGCCTCCTGCATGCACCACAATATGCATCCAGTCCACCACCTGAGCATGTGTCCTGACCAGGAATTGATCAGTGACCTGCAGGGTCATAGGTTAACACTCACCCACTGAACCACGCTTGCCCGGCTCTCCTAAGATTTTCAAGGATCCCACGCAACCTGCAACCAGGGTAGCAATGAGCAGTGAAGCTCATCTTGGCCTAACCCCTGAATCTGCGCTCACGGCCTCCTTTCCTCTGAATGCCCAGTGAGCTAACAGCAGCCTCGCTTTGGCTCATTTATTTCCCACAATGTTTCTAGAGAGTCAAAGGAGCCTGCTGTTTCCTGTTCTATCTCTCTGCTGCTTCCTGTTCTATCATAAAGCCTACGTTTTTTCATTATCCCGTTTCAATTAATGTACCCTCAAAATCTTCTGAACTTGTGCAGTGAAATGTTTTTGAACATGAAGTAATGAACTCTAATACTACAGACCAAGGTGAGGCCGACCTGCTGCAGCTGCTTCCTGTTCCTGAAAACAGGTATGCCTGGGACATCTTCTACACAACAGACCAAGGCATGATTTTGCTTAAAGGACATGGGAGAAAACGTGATGGTCTTCACTCAAATTGGTGTTGTTTAATCAAATCAATTTTAAAGCTCTTCTTTCTTTATTGATTTTTTAGAGAGAGAGGGAGACAGAGAAACATCAATGATGAGAGAGAATCATTTATCAGCTCTCTCCTGCATGCCCCCTACAAGGGATGGAGCTCCCCAACCTAGGCAAGTGCCCTGATTTGGAATCCAACTAGAGATACCTTGTTTCATGGGTCCATGCCCAACCACTGAGCCATGCCATGTGGGCAAACTATCTTTTTTATTGTTGGCTCTATTACAAATAGACCCAATTTCCCCATCCTCATCCCCCTTTGCCTCCCACTACCCTGCCCCCACCATTTGTAGGCACTCAGCACATTATTGTCTATGTGCATGGACTATGCATATTGTATATACTTATTTTTTGCTGCATTTCACTTTACTTTGCACAAAATGAATACAACCAATTGACTAAGCAGCTCCAGACCTGTTAGTGTTCATTAATCAAGAAGTAAACGATGTCAGAAGGAACACTTTTAAATTACTCCCATCACATATTGTAAAGACAACAAACTCCTAACATATATGACACAGGCTGGTTTCGACACAGAAAGCCTAAGCAAGAAGGGTGAGTACTGAATATCCACATGGTCAGACCAGGAGCTATGCTCCAAGAGCTATACTACACCCAGCCTGTTATTCACGCTGCCCGCATACACATCTGCCCTGTGAAGTTCACTGTCCCTTGTCAGATTGAAATCCAAGCGGCTCCTTCCATTTTCAGGCTCATTTCCAAGGTGGACCATTCACACACAGAAATCCAGGCAGCTCCAATACAGCTCAGCTGTATTTTACATGACACCTCCACCAGCCAGGCTCCAGTTCAAATTCTATACAGGAAGTTCCCATTGTCGTCAAAGAACTCTCGCCCCCTCTGCACTACCTTGTTGCTGAAGTTCTGCTCACCCAGTTCTCTTGCCTTCAATGCTGCCAGCTCCTTCGCACTTGGCAGTCCATCGCTGTCAGAGCCTCTGGCGCCCTCCCAACCACTGGTGGAGTACTTCTGCAGCTCTCTGTGCTGACCTTGGGCTGCAGCAACAGGCACAAAGCTTTCCTTCTCCAGGCTCTGGACTCCTTTATTCCTTCCCTTCTGTCTCCTCAGGGTGTTTGTACTCTGAGTATTCGGTTCTGTCACCCTCAGAGCTGTGCTGTGACCATGGCCTTGGGATGAGGCTTCAGCTCCTGACACGGGGCGGCCTGCAGAAAGCAGCTCCCAGGCATCCCCAGGGCCCGGAAGCTGGCGGAGCGAGTGGGCAAGCCCAGCTTTCTGAAGGACCTTTTGATCCTGCTTCAGTTTCTTCTCCAATGTGGGCACAAACTTGCTTTTTAAAACCCTTCTGATCACATCGGAGCTAACATCCAAGCCTTCAGCCAATCTGGGAACTGACCAGGACTCTGGAAATTCTTCATGTAGATCCCGGATCTGCTCCCTGGCTTCATGGTCAGAGTCCTGGGCGGGGCCCCTCGGGGCTCCATTTGCCTCTGAATTTTCTGGAACAGGATGGCTTTTTCTGTCGTCTAAGGGCGCTGGGGGAGAGAACCAAAGGCAGAAGCCATGCGTGGGAGCAACATGGGTGGTTGAAGCGTCTCAGCTGAATCAGGGGGCGCCCAGCCCTCGTCTCTTTGTTCATGAAAGATGAGACAGAGGGCTGGAGACCCGGACACAGGCTTTATTAGAGGAGAAGACCCCTGCCGGGCTGCCTCCCAAAGGAAGAGAGCACGTGTGCAGAGGTGAAGGCGCCTTTTGAGGGGAGGAAAGGGAAGGGATGGGGCTTAGGGTACTCGGCACATGTTGATTGGTGGTTTCATGTAAGGCACATGATTAGGGACTTAGGATTGGGGGGTAGGGTATTTGGCAGGTGCTTATTGGTGGTTCAATGTACAGTCCATATAAGGTGCCTGGTTAGGTGCTCAGGAGTGTTTGGGCTGCAGGTGGAGTTTAGGACATTCTCCATCCATCAGTTGGGGGAAGGGAGGATCTATCAGTTCCCTGCCCCGGAAATCTAACACCCACAACAGCAGCCCCAGAGGAAGGTGAGCTTTATAAACGGGTGATGAAATACGTCCCTGGTGAAGGGACCGTGGTCCCAAAGGAGCCGAACACCTGCCCCTCCGCTTCTGATGAGGGAAGAAGCAAGGTCCTGCTTCAGGCTGAGGGCCCAGGAAGGAGCCGGTACTGTTCCCGAAAACTGGAGAACCAAGCTGCAGGTGCTAACCAGTCCGCGATGGGGGACTGGTCAGGCAGCTTCGGGCGCTAACCCATGCCGCCTGCCCTGGTCCGTGATCCATGATCGGGGCTTGGAGTGTGCCGCTGCCAAGCCCGATTGGGGACTTGGTGAGGCGGCTGCGGGCGCTAACCCACGCCACCTGCCCTGGACCGTGATCCGTGATCGGGGCTTGCAGTGTGCCGCCACCAAGCCCGATCCAGGGCTTGGTCAGGCGCCTGGAGGCGCTAAGGAGTCCGCGATCGTAGCCTCATCAGGCGCCGGCGTGCGCTAACCCTCGCAGCCAACCCTGGTCCTTCATCCGTGATCGGGGGCTTGCAGTGTGCCTCGGCCAAGCACTATCGGGGACTTGGTCAGGCGGCTGCAGGCGCTAAGGAGTCCGCGATCGTGTCCCAGTCAGGGGGCTAAGGGCGCTAACCCACGCCGCCAGCCCTGGTCCGTGATCTGTGATCAGGGCTTGCAGTGTGCCGCCAAGCCTGATTGGGGACATGGTCAGATGGCTGCCGGCGCTAACCAGTCCCCGATGGAGGCCTGTGGTTGGATCCCTCTATGAACTCTGATGAGGCGTATCCTCAGGACGGAGCCCTCCATGACCTCTGCCTGAGGCCGGGCCTGTAGTTGGAGCACTGCATGACTTCTGACTGAGGCTGGGCCTGTGGTTGGAACGCTCTTTGACCTGTGCCTGAGGCCGATCCTGTAGATGGAGCCCTCCATGACCTCTGCCTGAGGCTGGGCCTGTGCACGGAGCCTTCTATGTTCTCTGACTGAGGCCAGGCCTGTGGATGGAGCCCACTATGACTTCTGACTGACGATGGGCATGCGGATGGAGAACTCTACGACCTCTGATTGAGGCTGGGCCTGTGAATGTAGACCTCTATGACTGCTGCCTGAGGCTGGGACTGTGGATGGAGCCCTCCATGACCTCTGCCTGAGACTGGGACTGTGGATGGAGCCCTCCATTACCTCTGACTTGGGCTGGTCCTGTGGTTGGAACCCTCCATGACCTCTGACTGAAGATGGGCCTGTGGATGGAACCCTCCATGACCTCTGACTGAAGATGGGCCTGTGGACGGAGCCTTCTGTAACATCTGACTGAGGCTAGGCTTTTGGATGGAGTCTTCCATGACCTCTGCCTGAGGCTGGGCCTGTGGATTGAACCCCTCATGACCTCTTACTGAGGCCAGTACTGTGGATGGAGCCCTCTATGACCTCTGACTGAGGCCTGACCTTTGGATGGAGCACTCTATGACCTCTGACTAAGGTCGGGCAAGTGGTTGGAGCCCTCCATGACCTCTGTCTGAGGCTGGGCCTGTGGATGTAGCCCCTATTGCCCTCTGTCTGAGGATGTACCGGTGGATGTATCTGACTATTAACTCTGACTTAGGCTGGGGCTTTGGTTGGAGCCCTCCATGACCTCTGACTGAAGCTGGGCCTGTGGATGGAACACTCTATGACCTCTGATTGAGACTGGTCCTGTGGACATAGCCATCTATAACCCCTATTGAGGCTGGTCCTGTGAACAAAGGCCATTATGACCCCTGCCTGATTCCTGACCTGTGGATGGAGCCTTCTATGACCTCTGACTGAGGCCAGGACAGTGGGTGGAGCCCTCCATGACCTCTTTCTAAGTCTGGGCCTGTGGATGGAGCCTCTCATAACATCTGACTGAGGCTGGCTTGTGGATGGAGCCCTCTATGTCCTCTGCCTCAGACTGGGCCTGTGGGGGGAGACCTTTGTGACCTCTGCCTGAGGCCTGGCCTGTGGACGGAGCCCTCTATGACCTCTGACTAAGTCTTGGCCTGTGGCTGGAGCCCTCTATGACCTCTGATTGAGGCTGGAACTGTGGATAGACCCCTCTATGACCTCTGATTGAGACTGGGCCTATGGACAGGGCACTCTGTCCTCTGATTGAGGTTGGGCCTGTGGATAGAGCCCATTATGACCTCTGCTGGAAATCGGGCCTGTGGTCGAAGCCCTCAATGACCTCTTACTGAGGCTGGGCCTGTGGACGGAGCCATCCATGACCTCGACCTGAGGCTGGGCCTGTGGATGGAGCCATCCATGACCTCTTACTGAGGCTGGGTCTGTGGATCGAGCCCTCTATGACCTCTGCCTGAGGCCAGGCAAGTGGTTGAATCCCTCCATGACCTCTGTCTGAGGCATGGCCTGTCCATGGAGCTCCTATTGCCCTCTGTCTGAGGATGTACCGGTGGATGGATCCGTCTATGACCTCTGACTGAGGCTGGTCCTGTGATTGGAGCCCTCGATGACCTCTGACTGAAGCTGGGCCTGTGGATGGAACCCTCTATGACCTCTGACTAATGCTTGTCCTATGAATGGAGACCTTTATGACCTGTGACTGAGGCCGGGCCAGTTGTTGGAGACCTGCATGACCTCTGTATTACATCAGGTTGAGGCTGGGCCTATGGACAGAGCCGTCCATGACCTCTGCCTGAGGCTGGGACTGTGGATGGAGCCATCCATGACCTCTTACTGAGGCTAGGGCTGTGGATGGAGACCTCTATTACCTCTGCCTGAAGCTGGGCCTGTGGATGGAGCCCACTATGACCTCTGCCTAAGGCCTGGCCTTTGGATGGAGCACTCTATGACCTCTGACTGAGGCCGGGCAAGTGGTTGGAACCCTTAATGAACTCTGTCTGAGGCTGGGCCTGTGGATGGAGCCCATATTGCCCTCTGACTGAGGATGTACCAGTGGATCCATAGATGGATCCGTCTATGTCGTCTGACTGAGGCTGGGCCTGTGGATGGAGCCCTCCATGACCTCTGACTGAAGCTGGTCCTATGGATGGAACCCTCTATGAGCTCTGACTAAGGCTTGGCTTTTGGACATAGCCCTCTATAACCTCTGATTGAGGCTGGGCCTGTGGACAAACTTCATTATGTCCTCTGCCTTAGGCTGGCCCTGTCAATGGACCTCTCCATGACCTCTGACTGAGGCCTATCATCTGGACATAACCCTCCATGACCTCTGCCTTAGGACGGGCCTGTAGAAGGAGCCCTCCATGACCTGTGCCTGAGGTTGAGCCTGTGGTTGGAACACGTTTTGACCTCTGCCTGAGGCCAGTACTGTGGATGGATCCCTCCATGACCTCTGCCTGACGCTGGGCCTGTGCACAGAGACCTCTATGATCTCTGACTTAGGCCAGGCCTGTGGATGGAGCCCACTATGACCTCTGACTGACGTTGAGCCAACCGATGGAGCCCTCTATGACCTCTGACTGAGGCCTGGCCTTTGGATGGAGCCTTCTATGACCTCTGACTGAGGCCGGGAGAGTGGTTGGAGCCCTCCATGACCTCTGTCGGGGGCTGGGCCTGTGGAGGGAGGCCCTATTGACCTCTGACTGTGGCTGTACCTGTGGATGGAGCCCTCTATGACCACAGACTGAAGCTGGGCCTGTGGACGAAGCCCTCCATGTCCTCTGACTGAGGCTGGGACTGTAGATGGAGCCTTCCATGATCTCTGCCTGAGGCCGGGCCTGTGGAGGAGCCCCCTATGGCCTCTGACTAAGGCTTGGCTTGTGGACATAGCCCTCTATAACCTCTGATTGAGGCAGGGCCTGTGGACGGAGCTCTCCATGACTCTGCCTAAGACTGGCCCTGTGAATGGAGCCCTTCATGTCCTGTGACTGAGGCTGGGCCTGTAGATGGCGCCCTCTATGACCTCTGCCTAAGGCTGGGACTGTGGATGGAGCCCTCCATGACCGCTTCATGAGGCCGGACCTGTGGTTGAAGCCCTCTATGACCTCTGACTGAGGCCTATCCTCTGGACGGAACCCTCCATGACCACTGCCTTAGGCCAGGCCTGTAGATGGAGCCCTGCATGACCTGTGACTAAGGCTGGGCCTATGGTTGGAACACTCTTTGACCTCTGCCTGAGGCCAGTCATGTGGATGGACCCCTCCATGACCTCTGCCTGAGGCCGGGCCAGTGGTTGGAGCCCTCCATTACCTCTGACTGAGGCTGGCTATGTGGACGGAGCACTCGATGACATCTGATTGAGGCTGGTCCTGTGGTTGCAGCCCTCCATGACCTCGGACTGAAGCTGGGCCTGTGGACAGAGCCTTCTATGACCTCTGACTGAGGATGGCTTGTGGATTCAGCCCTCTATGACCTCTGACTGAGGCTGGGCCGTTTGACAGAACCCTTCATGACCTCTGCCTGAGGCTGGAACTGTAGATGGAGCCCACCATGTCCTCTAACTGAGGCTGGGCCTGTGGATGGAGCCCTCTATGACCTCTGACTGAGGCTTGGCCTGTGGGTGGAGCCCTCCATGACCTCTGACTGAGGCTGGATCTGTGTACTGAACCCTCCATGACTTCTGCCTGAGGCCAGGCCTGTGAAAGGAGCCCTCCATGACCTTTACCTGAGGCCTGGCCTGTTGTTGGAGCCCTCTATAACCTCTGACTGAGGCTGGGCCTATAGACATAGCCCTCTATGACCTCTGCCTGAGGCTGGGAATGTGAATGGAGCTCTCCATGACATGAGATTGAGCCTGTGCCTGTGGACAGAGCCCTCTATGACTTCTGCTTGAGGCTGGGCCTGTGGATGGAGCCCTCCATGTCCTCTGACTGAGGCTGGGCCTGTGGATGGAACCCTCCCTGTCCTCTGACTGAGTCTTGGCCTGTGGAAGTAGCCCTCCATGACCTCTTACTGAGGCTGGTGCTGTAGATGGAGCCCTCTATGACCTCTGCATGAGGCTAGGCCTGTGGATGGAGCCTTCTATGACCTCTGACTGAGGCCTGGCCTTTGGATTGAGCCTTCTATGACCTCTGACTAAGGCTGGGCCTGTGGATGGAGCCCCTATTGCCCTCTGACGGAAGCTGGTCCAGTGAATGCAGCCCTCTATGACCTCTGACTGAGGCTGGGCCTATGGACGGAGTCCTCCATGACCACTGACTGAGGCTGGTCCTGTGGATGGAGCCCTCCATGTCCTCTGACTGAGGCTGGGCCTGTGGATGGAGCCCTCCATGACCTCTGACTGATGCTGGGCATGTGGACGGAGCCCTCAAAGACCTCTGACTGAGGCTGGTCCTGCGGTTGGAACCATCCATGACCTGTGACTGAAGCTGGGCCTGAGGAAGGAGCTTTCTATGACCTCTACCTGAGACTGGGTCTGTGGATGGAGCCCTCCATGTCCTCTGACTGAGACTGGGACTGTGGATGGAACCCTCCATGATCTCTGCCTGATGCCGTGCCTGTGGATGAAGCCCGCTATGGCCTCTGACTAAGGCTTGGCTTGTGGACATAGCCCTCTATAACCTCTGATTGAGGCTGGTCCTGTGGACGTAGTCCTCTATAATCCCTGATTGAGGCTGGGCCTGTGGACAAAGACCATTATGACCCCTGCCTGAGGCTTGGCCTGTGGATGGACCGCTCTCTGACCTCTGCAGATACCTGGCCGGTGGATGGAACACTCTATGACCTCTGACTGAGGCCGGGACAGTGCGTGGAGCCCTCCATGACCTCTATCTGAGGCTAGGACTGTGGATAGAGCCTTCTATGACCTCTGTTTGAGGCTGGGCCTGTGGACAGGGCACTCTATGTCCTCTGATTGAGGTTGTGCCTGTGGATAGAGCCCATGATGACCTCTGCCTGAAGCCGGGCCTGTGGTCAGAGCCCTCAAGGACCTCTTCCTGAGGCTGGGCCTGTGGACAAAGCCCTCTATGACCTCTGCCTGAGGATGGGACTGTGAATCCAGCCCTACATGACATCTGATGGAAGGTGGACCTTTGGACGGAGCCCTCCATGTCCTCTGACTGAGGCTGGTCATGTGGAGGGAGCTCTTAATGACCTCTGACTGAGGCTGGTCCTGAGGTTGGAGCCCTCCATGACGTCTGACTGAAGCTGAGCTTGTTGACAGAGCCCTCCATGACTTCTGCCTGAGGTTGGAACTGTGGATGGAACCCACCATGTCCTCTGATTGAGGCTGGGCCTGTGGATGGATCCCACTATGACCTCTGACTGAGGCCGGGCCAGTGGTTGGAGCCCTCAATGACCTCTTTCTGAGGCTGGGCCTGTGGATGGAGCCCCTCAAGACCTCTGACTAAGGCTGTATCTGTGGATGGAGCCCTCTATGACCTCTGACTGAGGCTTGGCCTGTGGTTGGGCCCTCTATGACCTCTGACTGAGGCTGGGCCTGTGAACGGAGCCCCTATTAACCTCTGACTGTGGCTGTACCTGTAGATGGAGCCGTCTATGATCTCTGATTGAGGTCTGGCCTTTGGAAGGAGCCTTCTATGACCTCTGCCTAAGGCCGGGCCAGTGGTTGGAGCCCTCCATGACCTCTGTCGGAGGCTGGGACTCTGGAAGGAGCCCCTATTGACCTCAGACTGTGGCTGTACCTGTGGATGGAGCCCTCTATGACCTCTGACTGAGGCCTAGCCTTTTTGCGGAGATCTCTATGACCTCTGACTGAGGACGGGCATGTGGTTGGAACCCTCCATGACTTCTGTCTAAGGCTGGGCCTGTGCATGGAGCCCCTATTGCCCTCTGACTGAGGCTGGTCCTGTGAATGCAGCCCTCTATGACCTCTGACTGAGGCTGGTCCTGGGGACGGAGTCCTTTATGACCTTTGCATGAGGCTGGGCCTGTGGATGCAGCCCTCAATGACCTCTGACGGACGCTGGGCATTTGGACGGAGCCCTCAATGACCTCTGACTAAGGCTGGTCCTGTGGTTGGATACATCCATGACCTGTGACTGAAGCTGGGCCTGAGGACGGAGCATTCTATGACCTCTGCCTGAGACTGGGTCTGTGGATGGAGCCCTCCATGTCCTCTGACTGAGGACTCACCTGTGGATGGAGCCCGCTATGGCCTCTGACTAATCCTTGGCTTGTGGACATAGCCCTCTATAACCTCTGATTGAGGCTGATCCTGTGGACATAGCCCTCTATAACCCCTGATTGAGGCTGGGCCTGTGGACAAAGACCATTATGACCCCTGCCTGAGGCTTGGCCTGTGGATGGACCCCTCTCTGACCTCTGCCAGATGCCTGGCCTGTGGATGGAACACTCTATGACCTCTGACTGAGGCCGTGACAGTGCGTGGAGCTCTCCATGATCTCTATCTGAGGCTGGGACTGTGGACAGAGCCTTCTATGACCTCTGATTGAGGCTGGGCCTGTGGACAAGGCACTCTATGTCCTCTGGTTGAGTTTGTGCCTGTGGACAGAGCCCATGATGAGCTCTGCCTGAAGCCGGGCCTGTGGTCAGAGCACTCAATGACCTCTTCCTGTTGCTGGGCCTGTACCCAGAGCCCTCTATGACCTCTGCCTGAGACTGGGAATGTGGATGGAGCTCTCCAGGACATCGGATTGAGCTTAGGCCTGTGGACGGAGCCCTCTATGACTTCTGCCTGAGGCTGGGCTTGTGGACGGAGCCCTAAATGACTTCTGCTTGAGGCTGGTCCTGTGGATGGAGCCCTCCATGTCCTCTGACTGAGGCTGGGCCTGTGGATGGAACCCTCCCTGTCCTCTGACTGAGTCTTGGCCTGTGGATGGAGCCCTCCATGACCTCTTACTGAGGCTGGTGCTGTAGATGGAGCCCTCTTTGACCTCTTCATGAGGCTAGTGTGCACTGTCAGTGTGGTTCAGTGGCGGTGCATGTACCCAGGAACCAAGATATCATTGGTTCCACATCAGGTCAAGGCACATGCCCAGGTTGGCGGCTCCATTCTAGGAGGGGGAATATAGGAGGCAGCTGGTCAATGTTTCCTTCTCATCATGGATGTTTCTCCCTCTCCCCTTCTCTCTAAAATTGCAATAAAATATTTTTAAAATGAATAGTGTTAAGACTGATTTGTCTCAACAACACCAAAGTGAGTGTGGGCCATCACATTTTCTCCCAAGTCTTGTAAGCAAAGTTACGCCATGACCTGTCTTTATAGAGGATGTCCCAGGCATAACCAGCCTGGAACAGGTGTGCCTCAGGTTCGCCTAAAGTATGTGAAGTCTTGACTTCATGCAGAAAAGATATCACACCATGGGTTCAGAAGATTGTGAGGATACTGTGATAAGTCTTTCAGCCAAAAATCTTTTTGATTGTTGATAGTATTACAGATGTCTCCCATTTTCGCCTGTGCATATATTCTTTGGGGGATCTCTCCCGGTTCTCCCCACACACCTATCCTGGGAGGTCTGCCAGTCTGTTCCAGTTAACCAGGCCTCTGGCCCCATCTTGTTGAACCATATCAGGGCCACTTGCTGAACCACATCACGTTTTTTCACCAATGTCATTGGCTGGGATGCTAGCCCTCCCCTTGGCATTTGAGAAAACTACATTACCCAGAAAGGAATGTGATGAGGTAGGCGGGGCTAAAGGACACTTTGTGTCAGTGCATCCGGTTAGGGCGGGACTTCCGTCTTCCTCCTCCTGGCGGGCATTTTGACCTCTTCAGTTTCTTCCAGGACTCACAGGCTTCAGCCCACTCGTGGTGAGTAGGAGGAGGCCTAGGAGGCAGCGTCCTTGCTGTGCAGAGTGTGTCTGAAGCTTTTTAAGCACCATCAGGCCGAGTGGGGCCAATGTGCCTCCCAGACTCCTCTCTGCTCACAGCGTTCTTTCAGCCTGACCCCATTGAACCCTGCAGCACCAGGGGAGGGGAGGTCTGAGTACCTGAAATCTGACTGTGGTTCTTCATAGGTTAGATTTAAGGGAAAAACAGTCCTGGAGAGAGGCCTTCAGAGCAGGATTCCAGGCTGCCTCTATGAGTGTGGACTATCAGAGTCTGGGCAATACTTGATCCTGTTTGAATTTGGCAAGCATTCTCTTGACCACACATGCTGAATAATAAGTAAGAGGGTGAGGAGATGATTACAGGGGGTGGGACTATAGCAGTGCAGGTGTGAGAGAGGTGTGGTAGAAAGAGTGATGAGCACTTGGAGAGGGAGTGTGACTGCATGGCGAGAGCACCGTGACATTGACATAAGAGTGAAAGTAGGGAGAGTCCATTTCTGGTGGAGTCTGGATGATAAAATAAGGGTGATTTTTGGATAATGCCTGGAAAGGGTGATGTTTTGGTGCTAACTGCCATGTTCAGGGCTTGGATGACCTTTATGTACCCACCTGCCTTTTGTAGTTAGGGGTGACACACTGATGGTTAGGAATGAGAGTATACAACAGTGTTCCCCAAGCTTGAAATTCTCCATGGGCATAAGAAAGGGAGAAGGGTAAGAGAGAAATGGATTATGGAGATGTTAATCTATAAATTTGGAAAATAAGGTGATTAAGAAACAACCTGTCCTCGCCAATGCAAATTTGTGTTACCTTTGAAGCCATGCCTCTGGGAAAGGAGCAGTGTGAGAGAAGTGTTGTTCAAAGAACTATGTGCAGCAGGTAATACAGAGCTATGGCCTCAGAATTCTGGGATTGTGGTTGTAAGGGTGAAGTTTGACGCAATGTATTTGGTGTCTTTGAGGAACAATCTGAGGGGCTACACAGGTATTGCCTGATAAGACCAGTATCAAATCACTCACACTCCCTGTATGGCCGACATCTCTTCCTACCCTATGTTCTTGACACCCACTCTACTGACAAGAGGAAGTGTGGCGTACATGTGAATCCCAGAGCTCAGTTATCTTCTATCTGCTCAACTGCCTTTATTGTGGGAAGACAAAATATCGGTAGAAATATAACATGACCGTGACGTTCAGGGGATGAAGCCCTGGTAACTTCTCTGGTGTGTGGAGTGGAGAGAGCAGAGTGATGTGGAGGGTGGCAATATGACAGAGTTGGAACCTTAGGACTGAATTTGACCGTGTGCTGTACTGTCCCCATTATGACGGTATATGAAACTTGAGGATGTGGCCATTGTCTTCTCTCAGGAGGAATGGGGGCTCCTTGATGACCCTCAGAAACTTTTCTATTGTGATGTGATGCTGGAAGTATTTGCATTTGTATCATCTGTAGGTAAGACCTTCACATTCTCCCAGTGTCCTGGGATGATGTTCTCTCTTCCTTTATTCCTCTGATGTATCTTTCACTCTTCTACAGCCAGGCCATGGGCTCTGCTCATTTCCCCCACTGTCCTGTCAAATGTGCTGTGGCTGCCATGGGTGAGGTCTGTGGAGAGCCCTCAGCAAAGGACTCCACAAACATTGCCTCAGACAGTGCAGGATTTTTCTGGGAGTCAGGAGTCTTACAGACAGCTTAATGGGTCCCACCTGCTATTCCTTTCCCTGGCAGGGTGACTATGTCCAGATCCATGGCTTCCATTTCTACCTCCTTCCTCTAGGCAAAGGTCCTTGGTGAATGCCTGTGTCAGGTTATGGTCTTTACTTACATGAACCTTGAGCTGTTCTTAAAATATCACACTTCCGTTGTTTGTAATATTATCTTTCTTAAATATGATTGCAAGCTGAAAGGCTCTAGGCCAGTGCTGGCTGCCTATCCCTGTCATATTTCATTAATAAGTGGAATATTTCTGTTGTACATACTTGTAGAGAAGAATATGCAGGATTAACCCTGATTTTTTTTACAGGGTGAACATGCAGGATGGTCTCAAAAGAGGCCTGGTCCTGTTGAGTTGCAAATGTGGGCTAGATATGGTATAAGGGTGGTGTTTAGATCATACCAAGCACCTGCTCATTTCCAACAGTGTTTAGGTGCAAGTACCATGGGCAATAGCACATTTCTACCTTTTCTCTGCCATACTTGACACTGTGCTGACTTGTCATTTCACCTGTGACCTCCTGGCCATTGACTACCTACATCTGTGTGGCCTTTTTGCATCACCTCTTCCTCTGCATTGCTTCATCTTCAGTATTCTCTAACATCGACCTGTACATGTGTTATGATATGTACATATGAGCTTAAATAGTTCTTTTACACCAGCTACTAATTTATTGAATACTAGAGGCCTGGCGCATGAAATTTGTTCATGGGATCCCTAGGCCTGGCCAGCAATCAAGATCAATCACATTCCTTGCCTCCCTACCTCTTCCATCCCTCACTGCATGCATACTGCCAGGGCATGGTTCCCCCCACCTGCCCACCTCCTCCTTCCCTCGCTCCCGCAACGCCCTGCTGCTCCCATTCATCACCTATCATGTTCCGCACCATCCCCTGGTGGTCAGCGCATGTCATTGCGAGCGATTGTTCTCCTCGTTAAACTCCTGAGGGGACACTTTGCATATTACCCTTGTGTATGTATATATAGATATAAATATAGATATAGAGATAGAGATAAGATAGAGAAAGATATTCAGAGAGAGCGAGAGAGAGAGAGAGAGAGAGAGAGAGAGAGAGAGAGAGAGAGAGATTACTTGCAATGAGAATAATCATATTTCAGCACAGCTTTCCATGTCAGCAGCAGACAAACCATGCTGAACACTGATAGCAGAAGAATGAGCTGACAAACCTGCTTCTCTTCCATGTGGTGCTTGCCATGTGTGTGTCATTTGGTTTGAGGTCTTCCTTGTTTTGTGATCTTCAGTAGCCTGACCTTTATGAAGTGAATTATTAGTGTAAAAAATGTGGGAAATCTTTCAGAGAAATCTTTAACCTCATTCATCATAGAAGTGTTTACACTGTAGAAAAGCCATAGGAGTGTAGTGATCATGGAATGTCCATCTACCTGAGGTCCAAACTCATTCCTCAACCAAATCCATACTGGATAAAAGCTGTATGAGTGTCGTGATTGCACGATGTCCTTCAATCAAAGCAGTACCATCACTCCACACCAGAGAGTTCACCCGGGTGAAAACCTTAGGATTGTAGCGAATGTGGGAAAGCTTTTACCCACAATAATCACCTCCTTATCCACAGGAGAGTTCACACTGGAGAAAAGCCATGAGCATAATGACTGTGGGAAGTCATTTACACACAGGTTTGCCCTCATTCAACACCACAGAGTTCACAGTGGAGAAAAGCCCTAAGAGTGTAGTGACTGTAGGTAGTCCATTAGGCAACGCAGTAGCTTCACTCAATACCAGAGTTCACAGTGATGCAAAACCTTATGAGAGTAGTGAATGTGGGAAAACTTTTACCTGCAATAATCACCTCCTTATCCACAAGAGAGTTCACATTGGAGAAAAGCTATATGCGTTTACTGATTATGGGAAGTATGTAATCCTTATTAATATCTGTAGTGTAAATGCTCTCATCCTTGTGAGGTTCAAACAGCTAAAATGATGATTTTGAACATGGACATGATAACATATTTCAGTAGTACATTATTATATTTTATTTTCAATATGCTGATTCAGAAGCACCAAATATGTTCAAAACTTTTCACAATAAAACAGTAAAATTATTGGGAAGCATCAAGATTAAACCTTTTCTAAAGATTGATTTAAGTAGAATTGATTTAAAATGGACATTACAAAAATACATTTTGGTGTTTCCCTGCATGCCTGCATTGCTGATACCGAGTTCCTACTGACCTTATCAGAGCTTCATTCTAGGCCTATAAAATAATTGATGCAATAATACAGTCTGACAGTGATATAGCTTACTTTAAATATTTCCTTGGAAAAAAGACACTTTTGAAATCTCATGAATGCTATTCTAGCCTTCCACCACTATCTAAATCATCATGATGGTTTTTGTATCTATCAATTCTCAGGAACATTATTGTGTTGTTACTTAAAATGTCACATATGTCTGACCGAGGCTAATCAGCTAAGTGGGTCAGCGAATAATTTCAATAACGGAAGGTTGCAAGTTCCAACCCTGGTCACATCCATTATAAGAGTTAATCAAAGAATGTAGAAAATTAATGGAACAAAAAATAGATGTCTCTCTGTCTCTCTCTCTCTGTCTCTCTCTCTGTCTCTCTCTCACCCTCTCTTTCTCTCTCCAGACAGTCCTCTTGTTACTTCGGACTCGACATACGTCGTTTTGGGGTTACATTGCCATGTGCAATTTATTTATATAAAAAAAAGTTCTGTCATTCAATGTAAGGCGTTTGCACAAAGTTTGCCAGGGAACCAGTTGGCCAGCGGAGTGGATGAATAAGTCATCACGCGGCGCTATACAAGGAAGACGCTGTCATTCAGTCGACGTTTATAAGCCATTTTGGATTGTGCTTCATTCGCTCTCTTTTCTTTGTATTGTTATTTTGAACAATTTTTGCCCTTCCTTATGGCTCCTAAGCATAAGGCAGATTCTTCTGATGGCAGTGCTACAAAAAGAAGGAAAGCCATGACAATGGAAGTGAATGGAGACTTAATAAGACGCTCGGAAAAGGGCGAAACACCTACGAACATTGGCCGGTTGCTTGGCCAAAGTCCTACAACTGTCTCAACAATCATCAACGATCAAATGCGTGTACTTGAACATGTGAAAGGATCTGCTCCTAGGAAATCAACTGTGGTTACAGAGCAGCGTAGTGGTCTCATTATTGACATGGAAAGATTATTAGTGCTTTGGCTGGAAGAGCAGTATCAACGGCGTATCCCAGTTAGCCTGACGTTGATTCAGGAGAAGGCTAAATGTTTGTTTGAGGCCTTGAAAAAACAAAAGGGAAAAGGGAGTGAAAGTGAAGAGTTTGTGGCTAGCAAGGGATGGTTTATGCGTTTTAAGGCTCGTGCTAATTTGCATAATCTTAAGCTGCCAGGGGAAGCTGCTAGTGATGATGCTAAAGCAGCAGGTGATTTTCCTAGTGCATTGGCTGAGATAATTAGGGAGGGAGGTTACTGTGATCAACAAGTGTTTAATGTGCATGAGACAGGCTTGTTCTGGAAGCATTTGCCTACACGTATGTACACTGCCAAGGAGGAGAAGACAGCATCAGGCCATAAAGCCAGCAAGGAGAGATTGACTTTGCTACTTGGGGCTAATGCTGCTGGTGACTTCAAGCTGAAGCCCTTGGTGTGTCTGGCCGAGAATCCAAGGGCAATCAAGGGTATCTGGAAGGGTCTACTACCTGTCATCTGGAAATCTAACAAGAAGACATGGGTGACACTTAGCGTATTTGAGGACTGGTTCACCAACCATTTTGTGCCAGAAGTCAAGGACTACTGTGCTTCAAGGGGGCTGCCCTTTAAGGTGTTGCTAGTGCTGGACAGTGCCCCTTGTCACCCTGCCAATTTGAATGACTTTCATCCAAATGTCAAGGTGGTTTACCTTCCACCTAACACCACCTCCCTTTTACAGCCTATGGGCCAAGGTGTCCTTGCCTCTTTCAAGGCCTACTACCTCCGAAGGACATTTGCTATGGCTTCTATGGCAATGGAGAAGGATAAAGAGTTGACTCTCAAGGACTTTTGGAAATCTTACAATGTTCTTGCTGCTGTAAAAAACATTTCTGATTCTTGGGATGAAGTTAAGCAGACGAACTTGAATGGTGTTTGGAAAAAATTGTGTCCCCAGTTTGTGAACGATTTCCACCGCTTTGAGGATCCAGTTGAGGTTGTCATCAAGAATGTGGTTGAGTTGAGTAAGCAGCTTGATTTGGAGGTGGAGGCTGAGGATGTCACAGAGCTGCTGGCATCTCATGGAGAGGAGCTATCTGCCGAGGACCTCACTCAACTGAAACAGCAGTTCGTTGAAGAGGAAGACACACCAACCCCAGAGCCCAGGAGATTTACAAGCAAGGAATTAGCGGGGGCCTTTGCCATGATAGAGGATGCCTTGGCAAGGTTTGCGGCTCAGGACCCCAACAGTGACAGGTACACTAAGGTTGCCAGAGGGGTCATGGATAGCCTGCGGTGTTACAAGGAGATTTGGGAGGACACGAAGAAGGTATCCTTCCAGACTAGCCTCGAACATTATTATAAGAAGGTGGAGAGGCCTACAACAGATCCCGTACCCTCTACCTCATGTGCTTCTCCGGACTCACCTGACCCAGGATCTCCAGCACCTGGAGGTACTGCCTCTCCGGACTCACCTGACCCCAGATCTCCAGCACCTTCTGCAGGTTCTGCCTCTCCGGACTCACCTGATCCAGTATCACATGCATCTTCTGCAGGTTCTGCCTCTCAAATCTCCTCCCCGCAGCAGCCTATTGTAAGCCTGTCTTTCCCCACTTTACAACGTCCAGTGTGCAAGACAACAACAGTAGTAAAGGTAAGGATAATCCAGTATTTACCCTTATGTGTACATATGTGCTTTATTCTTTTTATTATTTATTTACCACAAGTTAAGGTCAGGAATTGTTATTTTCCTTTTGAATTTTTTTACTGTTTCACTTCACTTCTGCTGTGTATGTGTGCCATGTGAGTGACGTAGGAGCTTATGTAGGTGGGTTTTGACTTACAGCGAAAATTGCATTATGTCACACCATAGGAACAGATCTCGACGTAACCCGAAGTCCTACTATATATATATCAATTACTAGAATGTATAAAATTAATGGAACAAAAAAAAATCTCTATTTTTCTCTATGTACACACACACACACAGTGGACAGATTATTATGATCTCTGAATGCATAATAACCTGGCCACTCAGTGTGTATATGTAAGACCCCTGGTGCATGAATTCTTTCATGGATAGGGTCCGGGCAGCCTGACCAGGGGAGGGGACATGGGCAGTTGGCCAGCATGCCTGCTGTTTGAACTCCTGATCGAGGCAACAATTTCCATATTAACCTTTTATTATATAGGATATATACTGAGTGGCCAGATTATTATGCATTCAGAGATCATAATTTCCTGGCCACTCAGTGTGTGTGTGTGTGTGTGTGTGTGTGTGTTTGTTAGTGTACCAGTGCATGAGTTTCATGCATGGGGGTTAGAGGGTGTTCGTCAGCCTGGCCTGCACCCTCTCCAATCTGGGACCCCTTGGGGGATGTCAGGCAGACATCCCTCTCGCACTCCAGGACCGCTGGTTCCTAACCGATCACCTGCCTGCCTGCCTGATCGCCCCTAACCATTCTGATGCCAGCCTGCTCATGCCCAACTGCCCCACGCCGCTGGCCTTCTCGCCCCCTAATGCCCCCCTTGCTGGTCTGATCGCCCCCAACTGTCCTCCTGCCGGCATGATCACCCCTAACTACCCCTGTCCTTGCCTGGTCACCGCAACTGGCTCCCCCTGGCTGCCTGATCACCCCCAAATACCCTTTCCTCCTGGCCTGATCACCACCAAATGACCTCCCCTCATGGCCTGATCACCACCAAATGCCCACCCCTCCTGCCCTGATCACCCCTAACTGCCTCTGCCTTGGCCCCGCCACCATGGTTTTGTCCTGAAGGATGTCCAGAATGTCTCCCAGTCTAATTAGCATACTACCTTTTTGTTAGTATAGATAGAGGTCTGGTGCACAGGTGGGGGCCGGCTGGTGTGCCCTGAAGGGAGTCCGTATCAGGGTGGGGGTCTCCTTGGGAGGGCAGGGCTGGCCTGGGTGAGGGGCCTGGGGCAGTTTGCATGCCGGCCATGCCCCCATCATGGTGGGGGTCCCCACTGGGAGCGGAGCCTGCCTGGGTGAGGCACTGGAGTAGTATGCAGGCCTGCCATGCCCCCATTCCCAATTGGAGGCATTGCCAGCCTGAGCAAGGGGTGAAGGCTGTTTGCAGGCTGGCCACGCCACCATCAGTGTGAGGGGACCTACTGGGGTGTGTGGCTGGCCTAGGCAAAAGGCTGAGGTTCCTTGGGGAGTGATTTACAGGACAGCCAAGCCCCAGGCTTTATCCCGAAGGATATCCAGAAGGTCTCCCAGTTGAATTAGCATATTACTTTTTTATTAGTGTGTGTGTGTGTGTGTGTGTGTGTGTGTGTGTGTTTATGTGTGTGTGTAATATGCCTATTTCTCTCTCTCTCTGAAATCAGTATATATGTTTTAATCACCTAGTCAGTCCACACACATCTGAACACCAGCACAGCCTAGGGACCTGTGAGGACAAGCAGCCAAGGTTCTCTTGAGGGCAGAGCATGCAGTGACCCAGAGAACAGTATGGGAGGTGCCATCTATGTCAGTGTGGCAGGTGGGGAACCCGGGCTGAGCTGCACAATCACACACAGGGGATGATGACATCATTGTGGTCCCTGGGACTAAAAGCAAAGCGGCAGGACACTAACAATGACGTGCAAATGAATGAAAAGGGAGTCCATTTCTGATGGTGTCTTTATGATATGATATGGGGAATTTTAGGATAATTTCTAACAGGATGGGTTGCTGTGATGCTACATGACAAGTGTAGAGCTTAGAGGCCATATATGTGCCCACCTGCCATTTCCTGTTGAGGGCTGACCCAGTGAACACTGGGAATGAGACAGCATACATCAGTGTCACCTGCACTTGAACATCCCACTGGCATGGGGAAAAGAGAAGAGAGAAGGGTGAGAGAGAAATGTATTACAGAGTTGGTGAACTAGAGTTTGGGGAAAGAACCTGATTAGAAAACACCCTGTCCTTGTGATGGCTCATTTGTGTTACCAGTGAAGTTGTGCCTCTGGGAATAAGTTGTGTGGGACAAGTGTGGATCACAGAACTATGGGCAGCAGGTAATGCAGAGTGATGGCCTCAGCAAACTGGGATTGGAGTCGGAAGTGCAATGGGCATTACCATGTTGTTTGGTGTCTTGGAGGGACAATTTGGAGGACAACATGGGTACTGCCTGACAAGACCAGAGTCAAATACATCACATTCCCATTATATGCAACATCTCCTACCCTATGTTCCTGACACCAACTATTATTGAAAGGGGGCAGTGTGACTCCTATTTGAGGATGAGAGCGCAGGTAACTTGTATCTGTTCATCTGCCTTTATTGTTGTGGGAAGACACAGCATCAGTAAGAATATAAGGAGAGATCAACTTTAATGGGACCAAGGGCTGCTTTCTTCTCTGATGTGGGGAGTAGGGGAGCATATGCATGTGCAGGGTGGGTAGTATGGCAGACTTGGAATCTCAAGAGAGAATCTTATCATGGGATGTTCTGTGCCCATTATGACAGGATATGAACTTTGAGGACGTGGCCATTGCCTTCTCTCAGGAGGAGTGGGAGATCCTTGATGAGGCTCAGAGACGTCTGTACTGTGATGTGATGCTGCAAGTGTTTGCTCTTGTATCATTCGTAGGTAAGACCTGCATATCTCTCCTAGTGTCCTGAGGTGATGCCCACTCTTTATTTATTCCCCAAACTTAGCACTCTCTCTCTCTCAAAGCCAGACGATGGGCTAAGTTAATTTCCCCCACTGTCTTGTCAAATGGGCTGTGGCTGCCAGTGCTGAGCTGTGCAAAGAGCCCTGAGCAATAGACTCCATAAACCTCCCTGACACCAGTTGCCGCAGAAACTGCAGGAAGTGTCTGGGTGTCAGCATTCTTACAGACAGCTTAATGGGTCCCTCCTGCTCTTCCGCACCAGGGAGGGTGACTCTATCCAGATCCACGGCTTCCACTTCTGCATCTTTCCAGTCGATAAACACCCTGTGTCAGTTACCTTCTTTACATACATGAACCAGGGGCTTTTCTTGTAAGACCCTCCAATTATTGTTTGTAATATTACCTTCCCGGGATGCTATTGCAAGCTGAATGCTATGGGCAAGTGATGGCTGCTCACCACTGTTGTCTTTTCATTGATACTCAGAATATTTAGTTTGTACATACTTCTAGAAAAGGAGGTGCAGGGAGAACCCTGGGTTTCTCCAGGGTGAACGTACAGGATGGTCCTAGAGGATGCTTAGCCCGGCTGAGTGGCAAGGATGGTGTTTAGATTATACCGGGATCCTGCTCCTGTAAAACAGTGTTTGGTCCAGGTTCCAATGGCCACACCTCATTTATACCTTTCTTCTCCACACTTGACACTTTGCTGAATTGTCATTTCATTGGTGACTTCCTAGCATTGTCTACCTTCGCCTTTGTGTCCTTTTTACATCACCTATTCCTCTGCACATCTCTTTCTGCAGTATACTACTACATGGAGCTATGTAAATGCTATAAGGAGCACATACATGCTTAAATACCCCACAAACACCAGCTACTTGTTTATTGAATTTTACTTGGAATGAGATGTAACCAACCTTCTGCACAGCTTGCCCATGTCACCAGCAGAGGAGATCTACTGAATGCTGTTAGCAGCAGAATGAGCTGCACAGTCCGCTTCTTTTCCATGTGGTGCTTGCCATGTTTTTTCTCAATTTCTGTTGAAGTCTCTCTTGTTTTGTGATCTTCAGTGGTCAAGAACTTCACAGTTGCCCCGGGTCCGGGCGAGGCCGCGGGCCCCTGGATCCGGGTGAGCCTGGGCCCCGGGTCCGGGCGAGGCCGCGGGCCCCTGGATCCGGGTGAGCCTGGGCCCTGGGTCCGGGCGAGGCCGCGGGCCCCTGGATCCGGGTGAGCCTGGGCCCCGGGTCCGGGCGAGGCCGCGGGCCCCTGGATCCGGGTGAGCCTGGGCCCCGGGTCCGGGCGAGGCCACGGGCCCCGGGTCCGGGCGAGGCCGCGGGCCCCTGGATCCGGGCGAGGCCGTGGGCCCCTGGATCCGGGTGAGCCTGGGCCCCGGGTCCGGGCGAGGCCACGGGCCCCTGGATCCGGGTGAGCCTGGGCCCCGGGTCCGGGCGAGGCCGCGGGCCCCTGGATCCGGGTGAGCCTGGGCCCCGGGTCCGGGCGAGGCAGCGGGCCCCTGGATCCGGGTGTGGCCGCGGGCCCCGGGTCCGGGCGAGGCCGCGGGCCCCGGGTCCGGGCGAGGCCGCGGGCCCCGGGTCCGGGTGAGGCCGCGGGCCCCTGGATCCGGGTGAGGCCGTGGGCCCCTGGATCCGGGTGAGCCTGGGCCCCGGGTCCGGGCGAGGCCGCGGGCCCCGGGTCCGGGTGAGGCCGCGGGCCCCTGGATCCGGGTGAGCCTGGGCCCCGGGTCCGGGTGAGGCCGCGGGCCCCTGGATCCGGGTGAGCCTGGGCCCCGGGTCCGGGTGAGGCCGCGGGCCCCTGGATCCGGGTGAGCCTGGCCCCGGGTCCGGGTGAGGCCGCGGGCCCCTGGATCCGGGTGAGCCTGGGTCCCGGGTCCGGGCGAGGCCGCGGGCCCCTGGATCCGGGTGAGCCTGGGTCCCGGGTCCGGGCGAGGCCGCGGGCCCCTGGATCCGGGTGAGCCTGGGTCCCGGGTCCGGGTGAAGCCATGCCCCCCCTGGGTCCGGCCGAGACCAAACCAGAGGGAGTCGGACCTGCATTATCACCATTTGTCCACCATCCAGAGCTGAGGGGTCAGTGCCAACATGTACTCATAAGGAACTGGTGGACATTGATATTGGGTCTCAAAAGAACTGTTGGTCCAGAAAGAAACTCACTACAGACTGATTTTTTGCCTGTCAGCATAACTATTATTGCCCGTCGCACATTCAATTCTTATAAGTACATCTCTAGTGACACATGATTTCGCTCATCTAGGGGAAATGATGAACAACATGGACTGATGAACAAGAACAGAACCAGAAACAAGGAGGCACCGATCGGACTATCGGGCCTCAGAGGGAGGATAGGGGAGGGTGGGGGGAGAAGGGAGAGATCAACCAAAGGTCTTGTGTGCATGCATAAGAGCCTAACCAATGGTTAAGTTCAACAGGGGGTTGGGGCATCCATGGGGAGGGGTGTGGGATGGGAATGGGGGGATGAGGACAAATATGTGACACCTTAATCAATAAAGAAATTTAAAAAAAAAATAAATAAAAAAAATAAAAATAAATAAATAAATAAAAACTCAAAAAAAAAAAAAAAAAGAACTTCACAGTTGCATCTTATTAGTTCATCTTTCAGGTCTTTTATTTTCAGCCAGTTGCATGAGTCCCATGTATTATGTGCAACACAGTTTTATAATGGGACTTCCCTCTGTCACCACAGTCAACATTCATTTCCGCATCATTCCTCTGTTTTCAGGTCCTTGGCATAAAATGGATGATGGGGAGGCCTATTCTGAGCACAGTGTATCTGTAGGAGATTCTCAGGTCAGGGCTTCCAAGAAAGCTGCAGCCACCCAGAGGACCCATCTGTGTAAGCCGTGCTTCTCGGTGTTAAAAGATATTTTGCACCTGACTGAGTTACAAGTGGCATACTTTGAGAAGAATGTGTTCTTAAGTGATGCATGTGTGAGAGACTTGTGTTTCAGTGCAAACCCTCACCAGCAGCAGAAGGATGGCTGTGGAGAGAAGCCCTGGAAAGAAGATATGGAGAGTGCTTCGCTTGTGACAACTTTCTGGTTCTACTTCTCTGGGGTGCCTGAAGCTAGTACTGAGGCTGGGGTGGACTCTACAGCCACCTCGGGGCTTCTTCAGCACCAGGCGACTCTTAAAATCAAGGAGCCACACAGTAACAATGAGAGTTCACAGGAATGTCTCAGTAGAAAAAGACATCACCAGTGGGTTGAATGTGAAACAGCTGCCAGCCAGAAACAGAAAGTTGCTTATCAGAAAGGTCTTTACTCTGGAGATATGTTTTATGAATATAATAAATGTGGGAAAGTGTTCAGACAAATCTTCAACCACCTACAACATGGGAGAGTTCACACTGTAGAAAAGCCCAGTGAGTTTATGGGTTGTGGGAAGGTATTCAGAGAAAGCCCTGCTCTCATTAAACACAACAGAGTTTACATTAGAGAAAAGCGGTATAAGTGCAGTGACTGTGGGAAGTCCTTCAGTAAAAGGTCTGACTTCACTAGACACCACAGAGTTCACAATGGAGAAAAGCCATATGCGTGTAGTGACTGTGGGAAGTCCTTCAGTAAAAGGTCTGACTTCACTATACACCACAGAGTTCACACTGGAGAAAAGCCATATGAGTGTAGTGACTGTGGGAAGCATTTTAGTCGAAGGTCTAATCTCACAGGACACCTCAGAGTTCACACTGGAGAAAAACCATATGAGTGTAGTGAATGTGGAAAGCATTTCAGGGAAAGGGCTACCCTCACTAAACACCACAGAGTTCACACTGGAGAAAAGCCATATGAGTGTAGTGAGTGTGGGAAGCATTTCAGTCGAAGGTCTCACCTCACTAGACACCACAGAGTCCACACTGGAGAAAAGCCATATGAGTGTAATGAATGTGGGAAGCATTTCAGTGAAAGGGCTTCCCTCACTAAACACCGCAGATTTCACACTGGAAAAAAGCCATAAATGTGCAGCTAATGGTTTATTTTTCTCACTTATTATAAGAACACTTAAGAGGCTCTATGAGACCCTTTCCATGAATGTAAACCCCTTTTATGGGAACATACACTCTGCTAGATTCCTCATAAATTGGAGGTACAAGTGAGACTTGAAGGAGCTGCATTGTACCTGCTAACATGCCCAGACCTACCACCCAAATGATGTCACTGTCTCTTTGTCGCTGAAGAGATTTCACCTCTAACACCTGACTCACCTGAGAAGTGCGCATCGGTCACCACCCATGGGTGCTCAGGGGAATGAATTTTGTGTTCTCACTTCTGCTGGAAGTTACTACGGTTCCTCCACGCTCTTGGCAGTATCTTCATTCATTTTTTCTGTGATGAGAAAATGGACCTGACCCAGGATTCATCCCAAGCACCCCTTCTCAGCTAAGAAGTGCCACCACTTTCAGGGACATAGTGGTAACTCACATTATGCTTTGATAAATTTGGGGGTATTCTTATTCACCAACCTGCAAACCCATTGTTCTCCTGTGCTCGAGTTTAGAGTCTTTTTAAAGGTATTTTTACATTTGTACCTTTCTCTATGATTTTATTCATTGCCACAGATGATTTGCAAACACAAATGTGATCTTTCAGCATGTAGAGATGAATAGCTATTGTGTTTATCCAAAAGTGTATGTGGTTTGAAAGGGACAACATAATGTCCGGAAATTACTTTCTGTCCAATGTTGGCTTATTACTTATTGCGGTCCGTGGCCTTAAAGTAAAGGCCACGTGACTTTGTGCATTTAATTTTCAGTCTAGTGCCTCGATTATTGGTGAGGGCAAAGGTCAGTCTGAAGAGGAGACCTTTGCTCTGCTTCTGTGACCAATATGAATCATGTTCTCTGTTCACAGTATGTACTACATAAGCCTCAGCAATGTTTAGGGAACCTGCTCTCCATGTCCTGCCAAGGAGACATGTGCCAGGAAGTATGACAGTTCATAGGCTGGTGTCATTTGTTGTAAGTCTCTGAGGTGGAACCACAATGAGGACAGAAACACTGTTTCAATAGTGAGTGGGGAAGCCTGCAGGAAATTAGATGATAAGTGCCTCTTCTGAACATAAGGCCACAGATGTTCTGGGGCCTGTGGCTTGTGTGTCCTTTATGTGCAGACATTCTCAGGACCTCCAAAACTGTTTCGTGTAGCTGACGTCATTGGCAGAATAATCTAATGGTGTTGTGTATTCCCTGGCCGCTCTAGGGTGTTCACACAATGTAGTTGCTCAACAGGCAAGAAGTCAAAGGTAGAGGAAGGATAACCCTGCAATCTGTCTCAGGATGTCTTTGGTATGTAGTCAGCATTCCTATTGAATTTGATGGCAATATTTTTTTTTGATGATATAATGTTACGATTTCAGAGAGAGAGAGAGAGAGAGAGAGAGAGAGAAAGGGAGAGAGATCAATGAGAGAGAATCATTGATCAGCTGCCTCCTGCATGCCCAACTCTGGGGATCCGGCCCACAAGCTGGGCATGTGCCCTGACCTGGAATCAAACTAGTGGCTTTCCGTTAATGTGATCACGCCCAAGAAAATGAGGCACAGTGGCCATGGAGAGTTTATATTTTGTGTTCTTCTTTATTAATTATTGTATTATTTTCAGTAGCAACAACATTAAACCTACTTTGCCACACCCTGGATTTACCTCCAGTCCTTTTGTAATCTTTCTGCCTCCCAGCCCTCCATGGAGGCACTGATTTACCTTCCTGTACAATAGATTAGTTCATATATTTCGTTATTTTATTGGTATTAAAAGTTGTATTCTCTTTAAGAAACACTGTCTTCATGCTACACAGATATTTTGAGATTCAACACTAATGTTTATGTAAATATTTATTTCCAGGAAATATTGTATTCTATGTGTAACCACTTTAACTATTGAGCTGCCTATGGTTTCAGTTATTTCTTTGTTTGGGGTTTTATAAATAAAACAGTTGGGAATATTGTGTTGAGTTCTTTCTACAGGTGTATGTGTTACTTACCAAACTGTTCCAGTGTCAGTGAATGTGTTATATTTTAACATCTGGGGAACTGTGATCTAAAATGGTCAATCACTGTGCCTCCCGACCCACCCACAGTAATGAAAATTCCATTTTTCTGCAACCCTGCCAGCACATGTGAAGGTTCATCTTTTTAAATATGAGCCCTATCAGCGAGTATTGTTAACTTGCTTTTGTTTTCATTCCATTTCTGTAAAAATGTTTGATGGTGATCATTTCTCATGCATTTCTTTACATTGTCTTTATCTCCTTTGTTAAAATATCTGCTCAGTATTTTTGTCTACTGTAAAGTCAATTCATTATCCTAACCAATAGGAGGATAGTGCAGCCTCTAAGACATATGTTTGAATTTCACTCATTCCTCAATGACTCCAGTGACTTCTTTGCCATATGGAATTCTTGCTTTTGAATTCTAAAGACAATATACTTTTTCTCAATTTTTACCCTATGTACTATTTATAGCCCACTTGTACCATACACTTAAAAGTTTAATCTGCATTGTTAACATCCTCCACCAGTGTTCTTTACGTCTAAGCATTTAATAATATATTAAGTGAAGTCTAGGTTAGCAATAGTTGACAATTTCACCACATTCAAACTGTCAGAATGATGGCATTGCACATGGACATAAGATATTTCAGTAGTACATCATTATATTTTACTAGTGACCAGGTACATGGATGCGTGCACATTGAAATTAAATTAATCTGAAAGTGTGTGGTGGGGCGGGACTTGGTGAGATCGGCCCCACACTCCCTAGTGCCAACCGCTCACAGTCCCTCCTTGGCGGCGGTGCCGAGGCTTGAAGGGCATCTGTGTAATGCGTGGGGTCCCTCAGCCACTGGTTTCATTCCAGGGCAGGGCACATGCCTTCCTGAATCTCTTGGAGTGGTCGTGCAGGAGGTAGATGATTGCTGTTTCTCTCCTTCTCCCTTTCAAAACGAGGGCCTGGCGTCTGGAGATTCGGCTGAAACCGGCTCTCCGCCATTCCCCGAGGTATCCTGGATTTCAAGAGGGCAGTTCTTGGGTGACACACCCCCGAATCAGGCTCCCTCCTCTCTGGTTCCTGGGTGCATTACCTGTGAACCACTGCTGTCAGGTAACCACAACTCACTGGGCAGCTTCTGTGTTGAGCGTCTGCCCCCTAGTGGTCAATGCAGGTCATGGCTACCTGTCAGGTAGTTGGGCGGTTGCTTAGCCTTTCATATCAGTAGATTTATAGCATACTGATACAGTAGCAATGAATGTGCTCAAGAACACTCATAATTAAACAGCTGAATTATTGGAAACGTAAGTTTTAAACATTTTTAAAGTTTGATATATGTGTAATTGATTTAAAACAAGCTTTAATATATATATATATATATATGTAGAGAGAGAGATAGAGAGAGAGAGAGAGAGGGCCTGTGGATGGAGCCCTCTATGACCTCTGACGGAGGCCGGGCTAGTGGTTGGAGCCCTCAATGACCTCTTTCTGAGGCTGGGTCTGTGGATAGAGCCCCTCATGACCTCTGACTAAGGCTGTATCTGTGGATGGAGCCCTCTATGACCTCTGACCGAGGCTTGGCCTGTGGATGGAGCCCTCCATGACTTCTGATTGAGGCTTGGCCTTTGGACATAGCCCTGTATAACCTCTGATTGAGGCTGGGCCTGTGGACATAGCCCTCTATAACCTCTGATTAAGGCTGAGCTTGTGGACAAAGCCCATTATGACCTCTGCCTGAGGCTGGTCCTGTGGACGGAGCTCTCCATGACCTCTGCCTGAGGGTGGCCCTGTGGATGGAGCACTCCATGACCTCTTACTGAGGGTGGGCCTGTAGATGGAGCCCTCCATGACCTCTTACTGAGAGTGGGGCTGTGGATGAAGCCCTATATGACCTCTGCCTGAGGCTGGGCCAGTGCATGGGCCCTTCATTTCTTCTGACTGAGGGTGGGCCTGTGGATGGAGCCCTCCATGACCTCTGTTTGAGGCTAGGCCTGTGGACGGAGCCCTCTATAATCTCTTATTGAGGCTGGGCCTGTGGATATAGTCCTCTATAACCTTTGATTGAGACTGGGCCTGTGGATAAAGCCCATTATGACATCTACCTGAGGCTGAGCCTGTGGATGGAGCCCTTTATGACCTCCAAATGAGGCCTTGCCTGTGGTGGGAGCCCTTTAGGACCTCTGACTGAGACCTAGCTACTGGACGTAGCCCTCCATGACCTCTGCCTGAGGGTGGCCCTGTGGATGAAGCCCTCCATATCCTTTGACTGAGGCTGGGCCTGTGGATGGAGCCCTTCATGTCCACTGACTGATGCTGGGCCTGTAGATGGAGCCCTTTATGACCTCTGCCTGATTTCTGGCCTGTTGATGGAGTGCTTTATGACATCTTGCTGATGCCGGGCCAGTGGTAGGAGCCCTCTCTGACCTCTTCTTGAGTCTGGGCCTGTGGACAGAGCCCTCCATGACCTTTGCCTTTGTCCAGGCCTGTAGATGAAGTCCTCCTTGACCTCTGACTGAGGCTGGGCCTATGTTTGGAATGCTCTATGACCTCTGCCTGAGGCTAGAACTATGGATGGAGCCCTCTATGACCTCTGCCTGATTCCTGGCCTGTTGTTGGAGTGCTCTATGACATCTGACTGAGGCCGGGTCAGTGGTTGGAGCTCTCTCTGAAGTCTGTCTGTGTCTAGGCGTGTGGACAGAGCCCTCCATGACCTCTTCCTCAGTATAGGCCTGCGAATGGAGCCCTCTATAACCTGTTACTGAGGCTGGGCCTGTGGTTGGAGCCCTCCATGACCTCTGATTGAGCTATGGATGGAGACCTCCATGACCTCTGACTGAGCCTGGGTCTGTGGATAGAGCCCTCTATCACCTCAAACTGAGGCTGGGCCTGTGGACGGAGCTCTCCATGACCTCTGCCTGAGGCTGGGCCTGTGGATGGAGCCCTCCATGACCTCTCCCTGAGGCCTATCCTGTGGATGGAACCTTCCATGACCTCTGACTGAGGCTGGGCCTCTGGATGAAGCCCTCTATGACCTCTACCTGAGTATACGCCTGCGGAGGGAGCCCTCTATGATCTCTGACTGAGGCTGGACCTGTGGATGGAGCTCTCTATCACCTCAAACTAATTCTGGGCCTGGGGACGAAGCTCTCCATGACCTCGGCTTGAGGCTGGGACTGTAGATGGAGCCCTCCATGACCTCTTACTGAGAGTGGTGCTGTGGATCGAGCCCTCCATGACCTCTGCCTGAGGCTGGGTCAGTGCATGGGCCCTTCATTTCCTCTGACTGAGTGTGGGCCTGTGAATGGAGCCCTCCATGACCACTGACTGAAGCTGGGCCTGTTGACTGAGCCTTCCATGACCTCTGCCTGAGTATAGGCCTACAGATGGAGGCCTCTATGACCTCTGCCTGAGGCTGGGCCTGTGGAAGGAGCTCTCCATGACCACTGACTGAGGCTGGGCCTGTGGAAGGAGCCCTCTATGAACTCTGCCTGATTCCTGTCCTGTTGATGGAGCTTCCTATGACATCTGAACGAGGCCGGGCCAGTGGTTGGAGACCTCTCTGATCTCTGTACAGAACCTCCATGACCTGTGACTGAGGTTGGGCCTGTGGATGGAGCACTCCATGTCCTCCACTGAGACCTGGCCTGTGGATGGAGCCATCTATGACTTCTGACTGAGGCTGGGCCTGTGGATAGAACAGCTCATGACCTCTGACTGAGGCTGTACCTGTTGATGGAGTCCTCTATGACCCCTGACTGAGGTCCGGCCAGTTGTTAGAGCCCTCTATGACCGCTATCTGAGGCTGGGACTGTGCATGGAACCCTCCATTACATCTCATTAAGGCTGGGTTTGTGGACGGAGCCCCCCATGGCCTCTGATTGAGGCTGGGGCTGTGGACAGAGTCCTCTATGACCTCTGCCTGAAGCTGGGAATGTGGATGGAGTCCTCGATGACATCTGATTGAGGCTGGGCCTGTGGACGGAGCCCTCTATAACATCTGACTGAGGCTGGGCCTGTGGATGGAGCCCTTCATGTCCACTGACTGATGCTGGGCCTGTAGATGGAGCCCTCTAAGAACTCTGTCTGATTCCTGGTCTGTTGATGGAGCTCCCTATGACATCTGACTGAGGCCGGGCCAGTGGTTGGAGACCTCTCTGACCTCTGTCTGAGTCTGGGCCTGTGGACAGAGCCCTCTATGACCACTGCCTGAGGCTGGGACTGTGCATGGAGTCATCTATGACCTAGGACTAAGGCCGGGCTTATGGATAGAGCCCTCTATGACCCCTGACTGAGGCTGGGCCAGTGGTTGGAGCTCTCCATGACCTCTGTCTGAGGCTAGGCCTGTGGACGGAGCCCTCTATTACCTCTGACTAAGGCTTCGCCTGAGGATGGAGCCCTCTATAACCTCTTATTGAGGCTGGGCCTGTGGATATAGCCATTTATAAGCTCTGATTGAGACTGGGCCTGTGGACAAAGCCCATTATGACATTTACCTGAGGCTGGGCCTGTGGATGGAGCCCTTTATGACCTCCAACTGAGGCCTTGCCAGTAATGGGAGCCCTTTATGACCTCTGACTGAGACCTAGCTACTGGACGTAGCCCTCCATGACCTCTGCCTGAGGCCGGCCCTTAGATGAAGGCCTCCATGACCTCTGACTGAGGCTGGTCCTGTGGATGGACCCCACCATGACATCTGCCTGAGGCTGGGCCTGTACATGGAGCCCTCTATGACCTCTGCTCTGATTCCTGGCCTGTTGATGGAGTGCTCTATCACATCTGACTGAGGCCGTGCCAGGAGTTGGAGTCCTCTCTGACCTCTGTCTGAGTCTGGGCCTGTGGACAGAGCCCTCTATGACCTCTGACCTCTGGACAGAGCCCTCCATGATCTCTGTCTGAAGCCGGGCCTGCGGATGGAGCCCTCTATGACCTCTGACTGAGGCTGGGCCTTTGAATAGAGCCCTCTATGACCTCTGACTGAGGCTTGGCCTGTGGATGGAGCCCTCCATGACCTCTGCCTCAGGCTGGGCCTTTGTATGGAGCCCTCCATGTTCCCTGACTGAGGCTGGGCTTGTGGATGGAGCCCTCCATGACCTCTTACTGAGGGTGGGGCTGTGGATGGAGCCCTATATGACCTCTGCCTGAGGTTGCCTGTGGATCGAGATCTCCATGACCTCTGCCTGAGGCTGGGCCAGTGGTTGGGCCCTCCATTACCTCTGACTGTGGGTGTGCCTGTGGATGGAGCCCTCTATGACCTGTGATTGAGGCTGGGCATGTGGATGGAGCCCTCCATGAGCTCTGACTAAAGCTGGGCCTGTTGACTGAGCCTTCCATGATCTCTGCCTGAGTATAGACCTGCTGATGGAGGCCTCTATGACCTCTGACTGAGGCTGAGCCTGTGAATGGAGCCCTCTATGACCTCTGACTGAGGCTGGGCCTGTGGACTGAGCCCTCGATGACCTCTGCCCGAGGCCAGGCCTGTGGATGGAGCCCTCCATGAACTCATACTGAGAATAGGACTGTGGATGGAGCCCTCTATGACCTGTGACTGAGGCTGGGCTTGTGGATGGAGCTCTCTATCACCTCAAACTAATTCTGGGCCTGGGGACGAAGCTCTCCATGACCTCGGCCTGAGGCTGGGCCTGTGGATGGAGCCCTCCATGGCCTCTTACTGAGAGTGGGGCTGTGGATGAAGCCCTATATGACCTCTGCCTGAGGCTGGGTCAGTACATGGGCCCTTCATTTCCTCTGACTGAGGGTGGGCCTGTGGATGGAGCCCTCCATGACCACTGACTGAAGCTGGGCCTGATGACTGAGACTTCCATGACCTCTGCCTGAGTATAAGCCTGCAGATGGAGGCCTCTATGACCTCTGCCTGAGGCTGGGCCTGCGGATAGAGCCCTCCATGACCTCTGACTGAGACTGTGCCTGTGGAGGGAGCCATCTATGACCTCTGACCGTGGATGGGCATGTTGACGGAGCCCTGCATGACCTCTGACTGAGGCTTTACCTGTTGATGGAGTCCTGTATGACCTCTGACTGACGTCCGGCCAGTGGTTAGAGCCCTCTATGACCACTACCTGAGGCGGGGACTGTGCATGGAGCCCTTCATTACATCTGATTAAGGCTGGGTTTGTGGATGGAGCCCTTCATGTCCTCTGACTGATGCTGGGCCTGTAGATGGAGCCCTCTGTGAACTCTGCCTGATTCCTGTCCTGTTGATGGAGCTTCCTATGACATCTGAATGAGGCCGGGCCAGTGGTTGGAGACCTCTCTGATCTCTGGACAGAGCCTCCATGACCTGTGACTGAGGTTGGGCCTGTGGATGGAGCACTCCATGTCCTCTAACTGAGACTGGGCCTGTGGATGGAGCCATCTATGACTTCTGACTGAGGCTGGGCCTGTGGATGGAGCAACTCATGACCTGCTTTAGTCAGAGGTCATGGAGGGCTCCATCCACAAGCCCAGCCTCAGTCAGGGGACATGGAGGGCTCTGTCCACAGGCCCATTCTGAGGCTGTACCTGTTGATGGAGTCTTCTATGACCTCTGACTGAGGTCCGGCCAGTGGTTAGAGCCCTCTAGGACCGCTATCTGAGGCTGGGACTGTGCATGGAGCCCTCCATTACATCTGATTAAGGCCGGGCCTGTGGATGGACCCCTCCATGACCTCTGCCTGAGGCTGGGCCTGTACATGGAACCCTCTATGACCTCTGCTCTGATTCCTGGCCCGTTGATGGAGTGCTCTATCACATCTGATTTAGGTCAGGCCAGTAGTAGGAGCCCTCTCTGACCTCTAATTGAGTCTGGGTCTGTGGCCATAGCCATCCATGACCTCTGCCTTTGTCTGGGCCTGTAGATGAAGCACTCCATGACCTCTGACTGAGGCTGGGCCTGTGGTTGGAACGCTCTATGTCCTCTGCCTGAGGCTGGGCCTGTGGATGGAGCCCTCCATGACCTTTCCTGATTCCTGGCCTGTTGATGGAATGCTCTATCACATCTGACTGAGACCGGGCCAAGGGTTGGAGCCCTCTCTGACCTCTGTCTGAGTCTGGGCCTGTGGATAGAGCCCTCTATGACCTTTGACTGACGCCTAGCCTCTGGAAGGAGCCCTCCATTGTTTCTGTCTGAGGCCGGGCCCCTATATGGAGCCCTCCATGACCTCTGACTGAGGCTTGGCCTGTGGATGGAGCCCTCCATGACCTCTGCCTGAGGCTGGGCCTTTGTATGGAGCCCTCTATGTTCTTTAACTGAGGCTTGTCCTGTGGATGGACCCCTCTATGATCTCTGACTGAGGCTGGGCATGTGGACGGAGGCCTCCATGACCTCTGCCTGAGACTGGGCCTGTCTACAGAGTTCTCCATGTTCCCTGACTGAGGCTGCGCTTGTGGATGGAGCCCTCCATGACCTCTGCCTGAGGCCGGTCCTGTGGATGGATGCCTCCATTACCAGTGAATGATGGTGGGCCTGTGGATGGAGGCCTCTTTGACCTCTGACTGAGTCTGGACATGTGGTTGGAGCCCGCCATGACCTCTGACTGAAGCTGGGCCTGTGGACTGAGCCCTCCATGACCTCTGCCCGAGGCCAGGCCTGTAAATGGAACCATACATGACCTCTTCTTGAGTATAGGCCTGCAGATGGAGCCCTCTATGACCTGTGACTGAGGCTGGGTCTGTGGATGGAGCCCTCTATCACCTCAAACTGAGGCTGGGCCTGGGGACGGAGCTCTCCATGACCTTGGCCTGAGGCTAGGCCTATGGATGGAGCACTCCATGAACTCTCTCTGAGTATACACCTGCGGATGGAGCCCTCTATGATCTCTGACTGAGGCTGGACCTGAGGATGGAGCCTCTATGACCTATGACTGAGTTTGGGCCTGTGGACGGATCCCTCCATGTCCTCTGAATGAGGCTGGGTCTGTGAATAGAGCCCTCTATGACCTCTGTCTGAGGCCGGGCCTGTGGATGGAGCTCTCCATGACATCTGCCTGAGGCTGGACCTGTGGATGTAGCACTCTATGACCTCTCACTGAGGCTGGTCCTGTGGTTGGAGCCCTCCATGACCTCTGGCTCAATCTGCGCCTGCGGATGGAGCCTTCTATGACCTCTGACTGAGGCTTGATATGTGGATGGAACCCTCTATGACCTCTGACTGAGGCCGGCTTTTTGGATGAAGCCCTCCATGACCTCTGACTGAGGCTTGGCCTGTGCTTGGAGCCCTCCATGACATCTGCCTGATGCCTGGCCTGTGGATACAGCCCTCTATGACCTGTGACAGAGGCCAGGACAGTGGGTGGAGCCCTCCATGACCTCTATCTGAGGCTGGGACTGTGGACAGAGCCTTCTATGACCTCTGATTGAGGCTGGGCCTGTGGACAGGGCACTCTATGTCCTCTGATTGAGGTTGTGCCTCTGGACAGAGCTCATTATGACATCTGCCTGAAGCTGGGCCTGTGGTCGGAGCCCTCTCTGACCTCTCCCTGAGTCTTGGACTGTGGATAGAGCCATCCATGACATCTGATTGAAGCTGGGTGTTTGGAAGGAACCCTCTATGACTTATGCCTGAGGCTGGGACTGTGGATGGAGCCGTCCATAACCTCTCCTTGAGGCCATACCTGTGGTTGGAGCCTTCTATGACCTGTGACTGAGGCCTATCCTCTGGACGGAGCCCTCCATGACCTCTGCCTGAGGCCGGACAGGTAGATGGAGCCCTCCATGATCTCTGACTGAGGCTGGACCTGTGGTTGGAACCCTCTTTGACATCTGCCTGAGGCCGGTCCTGTGGATGGAGCCTTCCATGTCCTCTGACTGACGCTGGGCATGTGGACGGAGCCCTCAGTGACCTCTGACTGAGGCTGGTCCTGTGGTTGGAACGCTCCTTGACCTCTGACTGAAGCTGGGCCTTGTGGATGGAGCCCTCTATGACCTCTGACTGTGGCTGGGCCTGTGGACGGAGCCCGCATTGACCTCTGAGTTAAGCTTGGCCTCTGGACTGAGCCTCTGCCTGAAGCCGATCCTGTGGATGGAGCCCTCCATGTCCTCTGACGGAGTCTGGGCCTCTGGATGGAGCCCTCCTTGACGTCTTACTGAGGCCTGGGCTGTGGATGGAGCACTCTATGACCTCTGTCTGAGGCCTAGCCTTTGGGGGGAGACCTCTATGACCTCTGACTGATGCCGGGCATGTGGTTGGAGCCCTCCATGACTTCTGTCTGAGGCTGGGCCTGTGGATGGAGCCACTATTGCCCTCTGACTGATGCTGGGCATGTGGACTGTGCCCTCAATGACCTTTGACTGAGGCTGGTGCTGTGGTTGGAACCATCCATGACCTGTGACTGAAACTGGGCCTGTGGACAGAGCCTTCAATGACCTCTGCCTGAGGCCAGGCCTGTGGATGGAGCCCTCCATGTCCTCTGACTGAGGTTGGGACTGTGGATGTAGCCCTCTATGATCTCAGCCTAAGGCCGGGCCTGTTGATGGAGCCTTCTATGGCCTCTAAGGCTTGGCTTGTGGACATAGCCCTCTATAACCTATGATTGAGGCTGGTCCTGTGGACATAGTCCTCTATAACCCCTAATTGAGGCTGGGCCTATGGACAAAGACCATTATGACCCCTGCCTGAGGCTTGGCCTGTGAATGGACCCCTCTATGACCTCTTCCTGATGCCTGGCCTGTGGTTGGGGCCCTCCATGACCTCTGACTGAGGCCGGGCCTGTGGATGGAGACCTCCATCACCTCTGCCTGAGTATAGTCCTGCGGATGGAGCCTTCTATGACCTCTGACTGAGGCTGGGCCAGTGGTTGGAGCCCTTTATGACCTCTGCCTGAGTCTGTGGCTGTGGATGGAGCCCTCTATGACCTTTGACTGAGGCCTAGCTTTAGGGTAGAGACCTCTATTACCTCTGACTGAGGCCGGGCATGTGGTTAGAGCCCTCCATGACTTCTGTCTGAGGATAGGCCTGTGGATGGAGCCCCTATTGCCTCTGACTGAGGCTGGTCCTGTGGATGGAGTTCTCCATGACCTTTGCTTGAGGCTGGGCCTGTGGATGGAGCAGTCCATGTCCTCTGACTGAGGATGGGCCTGTGGATGGAGCCCTCTATGACCTCTCATTGACGCTGGGTATGTGGACGGAGCCCTCAATGACCTCTGACTGAGGCTGGTCCTGTGGTGGGAACCATCCATGATCTGTGACTGAAGCTGGGACTGTGGACGGAGCCTTCTATGACCTCTGCCTGAGGCTGGGCTTGTGGATGGAACCCTCTGTGACCACTACCTGAGGCTGGGCCTGTGGATGAGGCCCTCCATATCCTCTGACTGTGGCTGGGACTGTGGATGGAGCCCTCTATGACCTCTGACTGACACTGGGCATGTGGACGAGGCCCTCAATGTTCTATGACTGAGGTTGGTCCTATGGTGGAACCCTTCATGACCACTGACTGCAGCTGGGCCTGTGGACAGAGCCTTCTATGACCTCTGCCTGAGGCTGGGCCTGTGGACGGAGCTCTCCGTGACCTCTGACTGAGGCTAGGCTTGTGGATGGAGCCCTCCATGACCTGTTCCTGAGGCTGCGCCTGTTGATGGATTTCTACATTACCACTGACTGAGGGTGTGACTGTGTATGGAGCCCTCCATGTCCTCTGACTGAGGCCGGGCCTGTGGATGGAGCCCTCCATGAACTCTTACTGAGGCTGGTGCTGTGGATGGAGCCCTCAAAGACCTCTAACTGAGGCTGGGACTGCGGTTGGAACCATCCATGACCTGTGACAGAAGCTGGTCCTGAGGACGGAGCCTTCTATGACCTCTGCCTGAGGCCAGGCCTGTGGATGGAGCCCTCCATGTCCTCTGACTGAGACTGGGACTGTGGATGTAGCCCTCCATGATCTCTGCCTGAAACTGGACCTGTGGATAGAGCCCTTTATGACCTCTGACTGACGCTGGGCATATGGACGGAGCATTCTATGACCTCTGACTGAGGCTGGGCTCTTGGATGGAGCCCTCTATGACCACTGACTAAGGCTGGGCCTGTGGATGGAGCCCTCTATGACCTCTGAATGACGCTGGGCATGTGGACGGAACCCTCTATGTCCTCTGACTGAGGTTGGTCCTATGGTTGGAACCTTCCATGACCTCGGACTTCAGCTGGGCCTGCGGACGGAGCATTCTATGACCTCTGACTGAGGCTGGGCCTGTTGAGGGAGCCATCCATGTCCATTGCCTGAGGCTGGGCTGTGGACAGAGCACTCCATGACTTCTGACGGAGGCTGGGCTTGTCAATAGAGCCTTCTGTGACCTCTGATTGAGACTGGGCCTGTTGACGGAGCCTTCCATGGCCACTGCCTGAACCTGGGGTTGTGGACGGAGCCCTCCATGATCTGTGCCTCAGGCCGGGACTGTGGATGGATCCCTCCATTACCACTGAATGAGGGTGGTCCTGTGTATAGAGCCCTCTATAACCTCTGATTGAGGTTGGTCTTGTGGACATTGCCCTCTATAACCTCTGATTGAAGCTGGTCCTGAGGAGAAAGGCCATTATGACGTTTGTCTGAAGCTTGGCCTGTGGATGGAGCCATCTATGACCTCTGACTGAGGCCAGGACAGTGGGTGGAGCCCTCCATGACCTCTATCTGAGGCTGGGCCTGTGGATGGAGCCCTCTATGAACCATGACTGAGTCTGTACCTGTGGATGGAGGCCTCTATGACCTCTGACTGAGACTGGTCTGTGGTTGGGGTCCTCCATGACTTCTGACTGAGGCTAGGACTATGTACTGAGCCCTCCATAACCTCTGCCTGAGTATAGGCCTGCGGATGGAGCCCTCTATGACCTTGGACTGAGGCTGGAACTATCGGTGGAGCCCTCTATGACCAATGACGGAGGCTGGGCCGGAGGACTGAGCTCTACATGACCTCTGTCTGAGGCTGGGCCTGTGTATGGAGCACTCCTTGTCCTCTGACTGAGGCTGGGCCTGTGGATGCAGCCCTCTATGACCTCTGCCTGAGGCTGGGCCTGTGGATGGAGCACTCTAGGACCTCTGACTGAGGCCTGGCCTGTGGATGGAGCCCTCTATGTCCTGTGACTGAGGCCAGGCTAGTGGTTGGAGCCCTCCACGACCTCTATCTGAGGCTGAGCCTGTGGATGGAGCCCCTATTGACCTCTGACTGAGGCTCTTACTGTGTATGGAGCCCTCTATGACCTCTGACTGAGCCTGGGCCTGTGGACGGAGCTCTCCATGACCTCTATCTGAGGATGTGCCTGTGGTTGGAGCCCTCTATGACCTCTGACTATGGATGGGGCTGTGGACAGAGCCCTCTATGACCACTGCCTGAGGCTGGGAATATGGATGGATCCCTCCATGACATCGGATTCAGGCTGGGCCTGTGGACTGAGCCCTCTATGACATTTGCCTGAGACTGGGACTGTGGAAGGAGCCCTCCATGTCTTCTGACTGAGGCAGGGCCTGTGGATGGAGCCCTCCATGACCTCTTACTGACGCTGGGCATGTGGACAGAGCATTCTATGACCTCTGACTGAGGCTGGGCTCTTGGATGGAGCCCTCTATGACCACTGACTGAGGCTGGGCCTGTGGATGGAGCCCTCAATGTCCTCTGACTGAGGCTGGTCCTATGGTTGGAACCCTCCATGACCTCGGACTTTAGCTGGGCCTGTGGACGGAGCATTCTATGACCTCTGACTGAGGCTGGGCTGGTAAATGGAGTCCTCTATGACCTCTGACTGAGGCTGGGCCTGTTGACGGATCCATCCAAGGCCATTGCCTGAAGCTGGGCTGTGGACAGAGCCCTCCATGACCTCTGACTGAGGCTGGGCTTGTCAATAGAGCCTTCTATGACCTCTGATTGAGACTGGGTCTGTTGACGGAGCCTTCCATGGCCACTGCCTGAAGCTGGGCTTGTGGACGGAGCCCTCCATGATCTGTGCCTCAGGCCGGGCCTGTGGATGGATCCCTCCATTACCACTGACTGAGGGTGGTCCTGTGTATGGAGCCCTCTATAACCTCTGATTGAGGTTGGTCCTGTGGACATAGCCCTCTATAACCTCTGATTGAAGCTGGTCCTGAGGAGAAAGGCCATTATGACGTTTGTCTGAGGCTTGGCCTATGGATGGAGCCATCTATGACCTCTGACTGAGGCCAGGACAGTGGGTGGAGCCCTCCATGACCTCTATCTGAGGCTGGGCCTGTGGACTGATCCTTCCATGACCTCTGCCTGAGGCCAGGCCTGTGGATGGAGTCCTCCATGTCCTCTGACTGAGACTGGAACTGTGGATGTAGCCCTCCATGATCTCTGCCTGAAGCTGGGCCTGTGGATAGAGCCCTTTATGACCTCTGACTGACGCTGGGCATGTGGACGGAGCATTCTATGACTTCTGACTGAGGCTAGGCTCTTGGATGGAGCCCTCTATGACCACTGACTAAGGCTGGTCCTGTGGATGGAGCTCTCTATGACCTCTGACTGACTCTGGGCATGCAGACAGAGCCCTCAATGTCCTCTGACTGAGGCTGGTCCTATGGTTGGAACCCTCCATGACCTCGGACTTCAGCTGGGCCTGTGTACGGAGCATTCTATGACCTCTGACTGAGGCTCGGCTGGTCAATGGAGCCCTCTGTGACCTCTGACTGAGGCTGGGCCTGTTGAGGGAGCCATCCATGGCCATTGCCTGAAGCTGGGCTGTGGACAGAGCACTCCATGACCTCTGACGGAGGCTGGGCTTGTCAATAGAGCCTTCTGTGACCTCTGATTGAGACTGGGCCTGTTGACGGAGCCTTCCATGGCCACTGCCTGAACCTGGGGTTGTGGACGGAGCCCTCCATGATCTGTGCCTCAGGCCGGGACTGTGGATGGATCCCTCCATTACCACTGACTGAGGGTGGTTCTGTGTATAGAGCCCTCTATAACCTCTGATTGAGGTTGGTCCTGTGGACATAGCCCGCTATAACCTCTGATTAAGCTGGTCCTGAGGAGAAAGGCCATTATGACCTGTGCCTGAGGCTTGGCCTGTGGATGGAGCCATCTATGACCTCTGACTGAGGCCAGGACAGTGGGTGGAGCCCTCCATGACCTCTATCTGAGGCTGGGCCTGTGGATGGAGCCCCTCATGACCTCTGACTGAGGCTGTACTTGTGGATGGAGCCCTCTATGAACCATGACTGAGTCTGTACCTGTGGATGGAGCCCTCTATGACCTCTGACTGAGGCTGGACTGTGGTTGGGGTCCTCCATGACCTCTGACTGAGGCTAGGACTATGTACTGAGCCCTCCATAACCTCTGCCTGAGTATAGGCATGCGGATGGAGCCCTCTATGACCTCGGACTGAGGCTGGAACTATCGATGGAGCCCTCTATGACCAATGACGGAGGCTGGGCCGGAGGACTGAGCTCTACATGACCTCTGTCTGAGGCTGGGCCTGTGTATGGAGCACTCCTTGTCCTCTGACTGAGGCTGGGCCTGTGGATGCAGCCCTCTATGACCTCTGCCAGAGGCTGGGCCTGTGGATGGAGCACTCTAGGACATCTGACTATGGATGGGGCTGTGGACAGAGCCCTCTATGACCACTGCCTGAGGCTGGGAATATGGATGGATCCCTCCATGACATCGGATTCAGGCTGGGCCTGTGGACTGAGCCCTCTATGACATTTGCCTGAGACTGGGACTGTGGAAGGAGCCCTCCATGTCTTCTGACTGAGGCAGGGCCTGTGGATGGAGCCCTCCATGCCCTCTGCCTGATGCCTGGCCTGTGGATGGAGTCCTCTATGACCTCTGACTTATGCAAGGACTGTGGGTGTAGACCTCCATGACCTCTATCTGAGGCTGGGCCTGTGGATGGAGCCCTCCATGTCCTCTAACTGTGGCTGGGCCTGTGGATGGAGCCCTCTATGACCTCTGACTGATGCTGGGCATGTGGACGGAGCATTCTATGACCTCTGACTGAGGCTGGGCTTGTCAATGGAGCCCTCTATGACCTCTGACTGAGGCTGGGCCTATTGCTGGAGCCATCCATGGCCACTGCCTGAAGCTGGGCATGTGGACGGAGCCCTCCATGATCTGTGCCTCAGGCCGGGCCTGTGGATGGATCCCTCCATTACCACTGACTGAGGGTGATCCTGTGTATGGAGCCCTCTATGACTTCTGATTGAGGTTGGTCCTGTGGACATAGCCCTCTATAACCTCTGATTGAAGGTGGTCCTGAGGAGAAAGGCCATTATGACGTGTGTCTGAGGCTTGGCCTGTGGATGGAGCCCTCTATGACATCTGACTGTTGCCGAGACAGTGGGTGAAGCCCTCCATGACCTCTATCTGAGGCTGGGCCTGTGGATGGAGCCCCTCATGACCACTTAATGAGGCTGTACTTGTGGATGGAGCCCACTATGAACCCTTACTGAGTCTTTACCTGTGTATGGAGCCCTCTATGACCTCTGCCTGAGGCTGGACCTGTGGACGGAACCCTCCATGACTTCTCCCTGAGGCCTGGCCTGTGGTTGGAGCCCTCTATGACATCTGACTGAGGCTGGGCCTGTGGACAGAGCCCTCTATGACCTCTGCCTGAGGCTGGAAATGTGGATGGAGCCCTCCATAACATTGGATTGAAGCTGGACCTGTGGACGGAGCCTTATATGACTTCTGCCTGAGGCTGGGACTGTGGATGGAGCCCTCCATGACCTGTTACTGAGGCCGGGCCAGTGTTTGGAGCCCTCCATGACCTCTATCTGAGGCTGAGCCTGTGAATGGATCCCCTATTGCCCTCTGACTGAGGATGTACCGGTGCATGGATCCGTCTATGACCTGTGACTGAAGCTGGGCCTGTGGATGGAACCCTCTATGACCTCTGACTAAGGCTTGGCTTGTGGCCATCGCCCTCTATACCCTCTGATTGAGGCTGGTCCTGTGGACATAGCCCTCTATAACCGCTGATTAAGTCTGGTCCTGTGGAGAAAGGCCATTATGACCCCTCCCTGAGGCTTGGCCTGTGGATGGAGGCCTTTATGCCCTCTGCCTGAAGCCGGGCCTGTGGTCGGAGCCCTCAATGACCTCTTACTGTGGCCGGGCATATGAACAGAGCCCTCTATGACCTCTGCCTGAGGATGGGACTGTGAATCGAGCCATCCATGACATCTGATTGAAGCTGGGCCTTTGGACGGAGCCCTCTATGACTGCTGACTGAGGCTGGGCATGTGGAGGGAGCCCTCAATGACGGCTGACTGAGGCTGGTCCTGTGGATGGGGCCCTCCATGACCTCTGACTGAAGCTGGGCCCTTGGTTGGAGCCCTTTCTGTCCTCTGACTGAGGCTGGTCCTGTGGTTGGAACACTCCATGACTTCTCACTGAAGCTGGGCCAAGGACGGAGCCATCTATGACCTCTGACTGAGGCTGGGCCTGTTGACGGAGCCATCCATGGCCACTGCCTGAAGCTGGCTTGTGGACGGAGCCCTCCATGATCTGTGCCTCAGGCCTGGCCTGTGGTTGGATCCCTCCATTATCACTGACTGAGGGTGTTTCTGTGTATGGAGCCCTCTATAACCTCTGATTGAGGTTGGTCCTGTGGACATAGCCTTCTATAACCTCTGATTGAAGCTGGTCCTGAGGAGAAAGGCCATTATGACCTGTGCTTGAGGCTTGGCCTGTGGATTGAGCCCTCCATGACCTCTATCTGAGAATGGGCCTGTGGATGGAGCCCCTCATGACCTCTGACTGAGGCTGTACTTGTGGATGGAGCCCTCTATGAACCCTGACTGAGTCTATACCTGTGGATGGAGCCCTCCATGACCTCTGACTGAGGCTAGGACTATGTACTGATCCCACCATGACCTCTGCCTGAGGCTGGGCCTGCGGATGGAGCCCTGTATGAATTCAGACTGAAGCTGGACCTATTGATGGAGCCCTCTATGACCTATGACAGAGGTTGGGCTGGAGGACAGAGCTCTCCATGACCTCTGTCTGAGGCTGGGCCTGTGTATGGAGCCCTCTATGACCTCTGACTGAGGCTTGGCCTGTGGATGGAGCCCTCCATGACCTCTGCCTGGGGCTGGGCTTTTGTATGGAGCCCTCTATGTTCTCTGACTGAGGCTGGTTCTGTGGATGGACCCCTCTATGACCTCTGACTGAGGCTGGGCATGTGGACGGAGGCCTGCATGACCTCTGCCTGAGACTGGGCTTGTGGACAGAGCCCTCCATGTTCCCTGACTGAGGCCGGTCCTGTGGATGGATCCCTCCATTACCAGTGACTGATAGTTGGCCTGTGGATGGAGGCCTCTTTGACCACTGACTGAGGCTGGACATGTTGTTGGAGCCCGCCATGACCTCTGACTGAAGCTGGGCCTGTGGACTGAGCCCTCCGTGACCTCTGCCCGAGGCCAGGACTGTGGATGGAGCCATACAAGACCTCTTCCTGAGTATAGGCCTGCGGATGGAGCCCTCTATGACCTGTGACTGAGGCTGAGTCTGTGGATGGAGCCCTCTATCACCTCAAACTGAGGCTGGGCCTGCGGACGGAGCTCTCCATTACCTTGGCCTGAGGCTAGGCCTGTGGATGGAGCCCTCCATGTCCTTTGACTGAGGCTGGGCCTGTGGATGGAGCCGTCCATGACCTCTTACTGAGGGTGGGGCTGTTGATGGAGCCCTATATGACCTCTGCCTGAGGTTGCCTGTGGATTGAGATCTCCATGACCTCTGCCTGAGGCTGGGCCAGTGGATGGGCCCTCCATTAATACTGACTAAGGGTGTGCATGTGGATGGAGCCCTCTATGACCTCTGATTGAGCCTGGGCATGTGGATGGAGCCCTCCATGACCTCTGACTTAAGCTGGGCCTGTTGACTGAGCCTTCCATGACCTCTTCCTGAGTATAGGCCTGCAGATGGAGGCCTCTATGACCTCTGACTGAGGCTGAGCCTGTGGACGGAGCTCAACATGACATCTGCATGAGGCTGGGCCTGTGGATGTTGTCCTCTATGACCTCTGACTGAGGCTGGGCCTGTGGTTGGAGCCCTCCATGACCTCTGGCTCAAGCTGGGCCTGCGGACAGAGCCTTCTATTACCTAAGACTGAGGCTTGGCATGTAGAAGGAACCCTCTATGACCTCTGCCTGAGTCCGGCTTTTTGTATGGAGCCCTCCATGACCTTTGACTGAGGCTTGTCCTTTGGTTTGAGCCCTCTATGACCTCTGCCGGAGGCTGGGCCTGTACATGGAACCTCTATGACCTCTGACTGACTCCTTTCCTTTGGATGGAGTCCTCTATGACCTCTAAGGCCAGGCCAGTGATTGGAGCCCTCTATGACCTATGTCTTATACTGGGCCTGTGGATTGAGCCCTCTATGACCTCTGACTGAGGCTGGCTTGTGGACGGAGCCCTCCATGACCTGTGCCTGAGGCCAGACCTGTGGATAGATCCCTCCATTACCACTGACTGAGGGAGGACCTGTGTATGGAGCCTTCCATGTCCTCTGACTGAGTCTGGAAATGTGGATGAAGCACTCCATTACATTGGATTGAAGCTGGAACTGTGGACGCAGCCCTATATACCTTCTGCCTGGGGCTGGGACTGTGGATGGAGCCCTCCATGATCTCTTACTGAGGCTGGGTCTGTGGATTGTGCCCTCTATGACCTCTACCTGAGGCTGGGCCTGTGGATGGAGCCCTCTAGGACCTGTGACTGAGGCCGGGCCAGTGTTTGGAGCCCTCCATGACCTATATCTGAGGCTGAGCCTGTGGATGGAGCTTCTATTGACCTCTGACTGAGGATGTACTGGTGGATGGATCCGTCTATGACCTCTGACTGAGGCTGGGCTCTGGTTGGAGCCCTCCATGACCTCTGAGTGAATCTGGGCCTGTAGATGGAACCCTCTATGACTTCTGACTAAGGCTTGGATTGTGGATATAGCCCTCTATACCCTCTGATTGAGGCTGGTCCTGAGGACTTATCCCTCTATAACTGCTGATTAAGGCTGGTCCTGTGGACAAAGGCCATTATGACCCCTCCCTGATGCCTGGCCTGTGGATGGAGTCCTCTGTGACCTCTGACTGAGGCAAGGACTGTTTGTAGAGACCTCCATTACCTCTATCTGAGGCTGGGCCTGTGGATGGAGTCCCTCATGACCTCTGCCTGAGGCCTGGCCTGTGGACGGAGACCTCTATGACCTCTGACTAAGGCTTGGCCTGTGGATGGAGCCCTCTATAACCTCTGGTTGAGCCTGGGCCTGTGGATGGTGCCTTCTATGAACACTGACTGAGGCCTAGCTACTGGATGGAGCCCTCCATGATCTCTGCCTAAGGCTGGGCCCGTAGATGAACCCCTCCATGACCTCTGCCTGAGGCCTGTCCTGTGGATGGACCCCTCCATGACCTCTGCCTAAGGTTGGGCCTGTGGTCGGAGCCCTCTATGATCTCTGACTAAGGCCATGCCTGTGATTGGAGCCCACTATGAACTCTAATTGACACTGGGCCTGCGGATGGAGCACTCTATGACCTCTGACTGAGGATGGGCCTGTGGATTGGGCCCTCTATGACCACTGATTGAGCCCAGGCCTGTGGATGGAGGCTTCCATTACCTCTGACTGAGGTTGGGCTTGTGGATGGAGCCCTCCATTACCTCTGCCTGAGGCTGGGCCTTTGTATGGAGCCCTATATATCCTCTGACTGAGGCAGTTCCTGTGGATGGACCCCTCTATGACCTCTAAATGAGGCTGGGCATGTGGACGGAGCCCTGCATAATCTCTGACTGAGGCCGGGTATATGGATGGATCCCTCCATTACCAGTGACTGATGGTGGGCCTGTGGATGGAGTCCTCTTTGACCTCTGACTGAGGCTGGGCATGTGGTTGGAGCCCGCCATGACCTCTGACTGAAGCTGGGCCTGTTGACTGAGACTTCCAAGACCTCTGCCTGAGTATAGGCCTGCAGATGGAGGCCTCTATGACCTCTGACTGAGGCTGCGCTTGTGAATGGAGCCCACTATGACCTTTGACTGAGGCTTGGCCTGTGAACGAAGCTCTCCATGACATCTGCCTGAGGCTGGGACTGTGTATGTAGCCCTCTATGAACTCTGGCTCAAGCTGGTCCTGTGGTTGGAGCCCTCCATGACCTCTGGCTCAAGCTGGGCCTGCGGACGGAGCCTTCTATGAACTCTGACTGAAGCTTGGCATGTGGATGGATCGCTCTATGACCTCTGCCTGAGGTCAATTTTTTGGATGGACCCCTCCATGACATTTGTCCAAGGCTGGGCCTTTGGATTGAGCCCACTATGACTTCTGCCTGAGGCCGCGCCTGTGGATGGAAGCCTCTATGACCTCTGACTGAGGCTGAGCCTGTGAATGGAGCCCTCTATGACCTTTTACTGAGGCTTGGCCTGTTGACGGAGCTCTCCATGACATCTGCCTGAAGCTGGGCCTGTGGATGTAGCCCTATATGACCTCTGACAGGCTGGTCCTGTTTTTGGAGCCCTCCACGACCTCGGGCTCAACCTGGGCCTGCGGATGGAGCCTTCTATTACCTCTGACTGAGGCTTAGCATGTGGATGGAACCCTCTATGACCTCTGCCTGAGGCTGGTTTTTTGGATTGAGTCCATTATGACCTCTGCCTGAGGCCGCGCCTGTGGATGGAGCTCTCTATGACCTCTGACTGAGGCTGGGCCTGTGGATGGAGCCCTCTATGACCTCTGACTGAGGCCGGGCCTGTGAATGGAGCCCTCCATTACCTCTGACTGAAGCTCGGTCTGTGGACGGAGGCCTCTATGATCTCTGTCTGAGGCGGGGCCACTGGATTGGGCCCTCTATGACCTCTGATTGAGGCCAGGCCTGTGGATGGAGCCCTCCATTACCTCTGACTGAGGCTGGGCCTGTGGATGGAGCCCTCTATAACCTCTGCCTGAGGGTAGTTCTGCAGATGGAGCCCTCCATGTCCTGTGACTGAGGCTGGGCTTGTGGATACAGCCCTCTATGACCTCTGTCTGAGGCTGGGCCTGTAGATGGAGACCTCCATGACCTCTGACTGAGGCTGGGCCTGTGAATAGAGCCCTCTATGACCTCTGAGTGAGGTTGGGCCTGTGGATGGTGCCCTCCATGACCTCTGCCTGAGGCTGCGCCTTTGTATGGAGCCCTGTATGTCCTCTGTCTGAGGCAGGTCCTGTGGATGGACCCCTCTATGACCTCTGCCTGAGGCAGGGCATATGGATGGATCCCTCCATTACCAGTGACTGATGGTGGGTCTGTGGATGGAGTCCTCTTTGACTTCTTTTTTTTTAAATTTCTTTATCGATTAAGGTTTCACATATTTGTCCTCATCCCCCCATTCCCATCCCACACCCCTCCCCACGGATGTCCCAACCCCCCTGTTGTCCTTAACCATTGGTTAGGCTCGTAGGCTCGTATGCATGCACACAAGTCCTTTGGTTGATCTCTCCCCCCTACCCCCACCCTCCCCTACACTCCCTCTGAGGCCCGACAGTCCGATCGATGCCTCCTTGTTTCTGGGTATGTTCTTGTTCATCAGTCTATGTTGTTCATCATTTCCCCTAGATGAGTGAGATCATGTGTTACTAGAAATATACTTATAAGAACTGAATGTGAGACAATCAATAATAGTTATGCTGACAGGCAAATGAATCAGTCTGTAGTGAGTTTCTTTCTGGAGCAACAGTTCTTTTGAGACCCAATTTCAATGTCCACCAGTTCCTTATGTGCACATGTCGGCACTGACTTTTCAGCTCTGGATGGTGGACAAATGGTGGTAATGCAGGTCCAACTCCCTCTGGTTTGGTCGCGCCCGGACCCAGGGGCACGGCTTCACCCGGACTCAGGGGCGCGCGGCCTCACCCAGACCAGGGGGCATGCAGCCTCAGCCAGGGCCAGGATCCAGCCTCACCCGGACGCAGGGGTGCGTGGCCTCTCCCGGACCCGGGAACCAGCTTCACCCGGACCCAGGGATGCGTGGCCTCACCCGGACCCAGGGGCGCGCGGCCTCTCCCGGACCCAGGGGCGCGGCCTCACCCGGACCTGGGACCCATCCTCTCCTGGATCCAGGGGCGCACGGCCTCACCCGGACCTGGGATCCAACCTCACCCGGACCCAGGACCCAGCCTCACCCGGACCCAGGGGCGTGGCCTCACCCTGACCGGGACCCAGCCTCACCCGGACCCAGGGGCACGGCCTCACTCGGACCCGGGACCCAGCCTCACCCGGACCCAGGGGCGCATGGCCTCCCCCGGACCTAGGGGCGCGTTGCCTCACCCAGACCCAGGGGCACACAGCCTCGCCCGGACCCGGGACCCAGCCTCACCTGGATCCAGGGGCGTGTGGCCTCACCCGGACCCGGGACCCAATGGGGCTTCGTCTTCTTGATCCCAATTCCTGTCGGTCAATTCCCTCTCAGCAATTCCTTCGGCCATTTTCTCAAAGCTCCGGGGCGGCTGCCGCGGAACTCGCTGGGCGGCGGGCTCGGCGAAGCTCTGGTGCGCCCGGTAAGCGGCGGCGGGTTGGTCCGAGGTCGCTGCGATAGTGCTCGGGCCTGCAGTGGTGGCTGGTCGCCGGGCGTGCGCACCTGGCCGCTTCTGGGGCGCAGAGATTCTCGAATGACTCCACGTCAGTTCAGCAAGCGTGGAGTCTCCCACCCCATGACCCCCAGGGGCTCGTCTGTCGGCGCTCGGCAGCGAGCGGAGCCATCCCCTCAGCCAGAGACCACTGGGGGAACTGCACTGAGCATGTTCCAGGCCGCCATTGTGTTGCCAGAGCCATAGTTCTTATAGTGTGATCTTTGGCTCATCGGCATCAGCATCATCCCGCGTCCCCCTCTCTTTTATTCTCATTGTAGAGCATCCGCTCAGCCAGCCCTCCGGTGGTTCTGGATGGTATCTGCTCTGTTTTCCAGTTGTAGTTTCAAAATTGTTGTGGTAGGCAACAATCAGGCGTCTGCCCTATGCCGCCATCTTGGTCCTCCAGAAGATTCTTAAGTAACCTTATAAATGTGTTTCTAAACACTGTGTTGTCCATTAGTTTACTTTCCTTCATCCCTTCTATTCGTGACCTGCTCTGGTGTCTCCACCTTTTGGCTGCCTCCCTATGTTGATGGAGTGGCTTTGTGTGGTCAGTGACCTATAGGGGCCAGTAGCTCAGCTTCCCCAATCTCCCTAGGTGGTCGCTCTTGGCACCCCCCTCTGTGGGCTGAGTGCAAAGTCTTGGTGTTGTCAAGCCTTGATTGCTGTTGGTACACTGGGAGGATTGGACCTCCAGTCCAATTGGCTGTGAGGATCAGCTGTGTCTACGCTGGGAGACAGCCTTATTCAACTAGACTTGCAAAATTGTAAAAGCCTCTGTGCTCAGGTTGGATGGGGCGGAGTTTCAGGGTGGAGCCTACAGCCTTGGCTTCCCATCAGCCCCGCCCTATGAGGTTCCTGGGTCTCAGTATCCCTCTGTACTCCCTGCAAACACCTCTGAGAGAAAAGCGCCCAGGAGTTTCGCCCGCTGCCAAACAGTCTAGTCTCTCCCCCAATGAATCTGGATTCCCAGATTCTCGCCCGGAACTAGGTTTCAGTGTAGTCAGAACTGGGGCTCAGCACAGTCTGGCGCTTTTGTCTCCTTCCCACCAGGGCAATTCAGCGGCACAGTCAACAGACTATCCTCTGCGTGCATTCCCGTGCACGCCTCCGGAGCTCTGCCTTTCGCCGCTCCTCTGCGTTTCCGCCTTACAGCCCAGATTCCCCCAGTATGAGCCTGGCTTCCCAGGGTCTCGCCCAGAACTGGGGTCCAGTGCAGTTGGAGCTGGTGTTCTGTGCAATCTGGAGCCTCTATCTCCTTCCTGCTAGAGAACGCCGGCCAGGCAGTCAGCCTCCCCGTCCTCTCCGACTCCGTCCTCCCCGCACACGGGGCTGCTCGTGTCTCCGCCCATGTCTCCATATCTCAGGCTTTTACGGCTCCTCTGATTTTCCTTGTGGTTTTCTCTTTCCTTGTAGTTGTGGGCATTTCAGTCAGCCAGCTGTCCTGTTGTTCTGGATGATTTCTGTTTTGACTTTTAGTTGTATTTTTGAAATTGTTGTGCCAGGCTGTAGGTTAGGTGTTTAACCTATGCCGCCATCTTGGTTTCTCCCCTCTTTGACTTCTGACTGAGGCTGGCCATATGGTTGGAGTCTGCCCTGACCTCTGAATGAGGCTGGGCCTGTGGACTGAGCCCTCCATGACCTCTGCCCGAGGCCAGGCCTGTGGATGGAGCCCTCCATGACCTCTGACTGAGAGTGGCCCTGTGGATGGTGCCCTTCATGTCCTCTGACTGAGGCTGGAAATGTGGATGAAGCACTCCATGACATCGGATTGAAGCTGGACCTGTGGACACAGCCCTATATACCTTCTGCCTGAGGCTGGGACGGTGGATGGAGGCCACCATGACCTCTGAATGAGGCTGGGCCTGTGGACTGAGCCCTCGATGACCTCTCCCCGAGATGGTCTGAGGTAATGGTGGACTGAGCCCTCCATTACCTCATACTGAGAATAGGATTGCAGATGGAGCTCTCCATGACCTCGGCCTGAGGCTGGGCCTGTGGATGAAGCCCTCCATGACCTCTTACTGAGAGTGGGGCTGTGGATGGAGCCCTATATGACCTCTGCCTGACATTGGGCCTGTGGATCGAGCCGTCCATGACCTCTGCCTGAGGTTGGGCCAGTGCATGGGCCCTTCATTACCTCTGACTGAAGGTGTGCTCTGGACTGAACCCTCCATGACCTCTGCCCGAGAACAGGCCTGTGGATGGAGCCCTCCATTACCTCATACTGAGAATAGGACTGCAAATGGATCCCTCTATGACCTGTGACTGAGGCTGGGCCTGTGGATGGAGCCCTCTATCACCTCAAACAGAGGCTGGGCCTGGGAATGGAGCTCTCCATTACCTCGGCCTGAGGCTGGGCCTGTGGATGGAACCCACTATGACCTCTGCCTGAGGCCGATTTTTTGGATGGAGACTTCCATGACCTTTGACCGAGGCTGGGCCTTTGGATTGAGCCCACTATGACCTCTGCCTGAGGCCGGGCCAGTGGTTGGAGCCCTCCATGACCTCTGTGTGAGGCTAGGCCTGTGGACGGAGACCTCTATAACCTCTTTTGAGGCTGGGCCTGTGGATATAGCCCTCCATAACCTGTTATTGAGACTGGGCCTGTGGACAAAGCCCATTATGACATCTACCTGAGGCCGGGCCTGTGGATGGAGCCCTTTAGGACCTCCAAATGAGGCCTTGCCTGTGGTGGGAGCCCTTTATGACCTCTGACTGAGACCTAGCTACTGGACGTAGCCCTCCATGACCTCTGCCTGATGCCGGGCCTGTAGATGAAGCCCTCCATGACCTCTGACTGAGTCTGGGCCTGTGATTGGAACGCTCTATAACCTCTGACTTAGGCCGGTCCTGTGGATGGATCGCTCCATGACCTCTGCTTGAGTCTGGGCCTGTGGACAAAGCCCTCCATGACTTCTGCCTTTGTCCGGGCCTGTAGATGAAGCACTACATGACCTCGAAGGTCTCTAGGCCAAAACAACAGAAGTCCAGCAGAGAGCGTCTAGTTCTGGGACTTCCGGTTATGCTGGGATCTTTGCCCTCACTTCCGCTGACAGAGCAGGGAGCAGCGGAATGCAGCGGGGGACACATCTCTGGGGGCCCTGCCATTACCAGTAACCAAATAATAGTTAACCACAGCAACCATTATCTACTGTTCTGGGGTGTCATGGATTTCTAATCCATCATTACTGAGATAAGTGATGAGGAGGCTGGGAGAGGCGTGGGTTTGTGGCGTGCTATGGGTGCCATTTCCCACCATTATAAATAGCGCCAGCCGGGGAGGAGCCAAGATGGCGGCGGAGGTGAACGGCTGATCTGTTGCCTCGCATGACATTTTCGGAAATACAACTAAAAGATGGACTGGTGAGCGCGGCGACTCCTGCTCTCGTCTCCCCAGGCCGGGTGGCTGCTCCTCTCAGTCAGCACCGCAGCCGGGGCCATGAGCTTGTGGGCGCCGCGACAGCTGCTGTGTCGGCGGCCACGGACTCGGCGCAGCGGCTCTCGGTGAAGGAAGAGACCATCTTTCTGCAGGACGGGCCCGTCCGCGTCACCGACCTGGCCCAGCTCCCCACTGAGATTCTCGGGGCCCCGGAGACCGCCAACACCGACTTAGAGGATTCTTAGGACTTCCTGTCTTACACTCAAGTCCTCTAGCCATTTTGAGAGAGGAGAACCAAGAAGGCAGCAAAGTCAAACAAAGGAACTTCGCTGCGCACAGCAATTTCAAGGATACAACTGGAGGACAGAGCGTCTGCCACCCAGAACCACAGGAGAGCTGGCTGAATGGTGGATTTACAGCTAAGAGGGAAGAGGAAAGAGCGAACTCTGGAGGGGCTGAGGTGCGGAGGCGCATGGGTCGGGCTGGGGGCGGGGGAAGGGACGTGTGGCTTTTGTTCCAACCCCAGGGGAGATTAGCGCCCCAGACGCCTGCGGGGAGAGGCTGGACTCTCGGCCTTCATGTCGGAGAGTGGGAGTGACTTCCTTGCGGAGGTGCGCCCAGCAATCAGTGTTTGCTGCGCTGGAGTGCGGGACGAGGGGGCTTAGAAACGTGGAAAGCAGAAAAAGCAGACGTGCAGCCAGTGTGGTTCGCCACGCCATGGCCTGGTGGCGCCCTGAGGCCCCGCCCCGCCCTGAGACTCGCCCCACCCTGGGACCCGCCCCACTCGTTTTGCAGACCCGCCCCGCACGTTTTGCAGGCCCACCTGGGCTCCAAACAACGGCTTTTGCATGTGGGTGGCCTGCCCTATGTCAGCTTGATCAGATAAACTGCGGTTCTAGTCGGACTGCTCCAGGACCGCTCAGACAGGAGGAGGAAACGGCAGTTTTTGCTGTAATTCCTGCTGAGTGGCCTCAGGCAGTAGCTGACCTACACGCTATTGGAGACCCAGAAACGAGGGCATCTAGTGGTCGGTGTGAGATGACACCAGATTTCAACCACTCGCATAAGGGACACATTCAAGAGGCAGACTCAGTGAGCGCCAAAGCCTTGCTGCACCAAGACCCGGCCCATAAATGTGTCTCCTACACAGCAACTCTTCCTTTATAGACACAGAGAATCCGCACGGTCAATTGGCCTGGAGGACAATTCCTCCCAGCGACACCAACAACAATCAAGACTTAACTATACAAAGGAGGACCAAGATGGAGGCATAGGGCGGAAGCCTGATTGTTGCCTACCACAACAATTTTGAGTCTATGACGGGAGAGCAGAGCAGACACCATCCAGAACCAACGGAGGGCTGCCTGAGCAGATGCTCTACAACTAGAATAAAAGAGAGGGATACTCGGGATGATGCTGATGCCGGTGACCCAAAGATCACACTTTAAGAACTACAGCTCAGGCGACACAATGGCGGCCTGGAACGTGCTCGGCGCAGTTCCCCCAGCGGTCTCCAGCTGAGGGGAAGGCCCTACTCGCTGCCGAGAACGGACAGACGAGCCACTGGGAGACATGGGGTGCGAGACTCCGAGCTTGCTGACCTCCAAGTCCTTCAAGAATCTCAACACCCCGGAAGCGGCCAGGTGCGCACGCTCGGTGGCCGGCCACCGCTGCAGACCCAAGGGCTACGCAGCCACCCCGGACAGGCCCGCCGCCGCGCACCGGGCACACCGGAGCTTCGCCGAGCCCGCCGCCCAACGAGTTCTGCGGTGGCTGCCCTGGAGCTCTGAGAAAATGGCCGAAGGAATTGCTGAGATGGAATTGACCAACAGGAATTGGGATCAAGAAGACAAAACCCCACTGGGTCCCGGATCCGGGTGAAGCTGCGCGCCCCTGGGTCCGGGTGAGGCTGGGAACTGGGTCAGGGTGAGGCTGGGTCCCGGGCTTGGGTGAGGCCACGTGCCCCTGGGTCCGGATAAGGCCACATGCCCCTGTGTCCGGGTGAAGCTGGATCCCGGGTCCGGGTGAGGCCATGGGCCCCTGGATCCGGGAGAGGCTGGGTCCCGGATCCGGGTGAGGCCACGCGACCCTGGGTCCGGGAGAAGCTAGATCCCGGGTCCGGGCGTGGCTGTGTGCCCCTGGATCCGGGTGAGGCCACGTGCCCCTGGGTCCAATTGAGGCCATGCGCCCCTGGGTTCGGGTGAAGCTGAATCCTGGGTCTGGGCGAGGCCATGTGCCCCTGGATCCGGGTGAGGCTGGGTCCCGGGTCCGGGTGAGGCCGTGGGCCCCTGGATCCGGGTGAGGCCACGCGACCCTGGGTCTGGGAGAGGCCACGCGCCCCTGGTTCCGGGTGAGGCCACGCGCCCCTTGGTCCGGGGGAAGCTAGATCCTGGGTCCGGGTGAGGCCGTGTGCCCCTGTATCCGGGTGAGGCTGGGTCCCGGGCCCGGGTGAGGCCACGTACCCCTGGGTCCGGGTAAGGCCACACGCCCCTGGGTCCGGGTGAAGCTGGATCCCGGGTCTGGGTGAGGCCGTGGGCCCCTGGATCCGGGTGAGGCTGGGTCCCGGGTCCGGGTGAGGCCGTGGGCCCCTGGATCCGGGTGAGGCCACGCGACCCTGGGTCTGGGAGAGGCCACGCGCCCCTGGTTCCGGGTGAGGCCACGCGCCCCTTGGTCCGGGGGAAGCTAGATCCTGGGTCCGGGTGAGGCCGTGTGCCCCTGTATCCGGGTGAGGCTGGGTCCCGGGCCCGGGTGAGGCCACGTACCCCTGGGTCCGGGTAAGGCCACACGCCCCTGGGTCCGGGTGAAGCTGGATCCCGGGTCTGGGTGAGGCCGTGGGCCCCTGGATCCGGGTGAGGCTGGGTCCCGGGTCCGGGTGAGGCCGTGGGCCCCTGGATCCGGGTGAGGCCACGCGACCCTGGGTCTGGGAGAGGCCACGCACCCCTGGTTCCGGGTGAGGCCACGCGCCCCTTGGTCCGGGGGAAGCTAGATCCTGGGTCCGGGTGAGGCCGTGTGCCCCTGTATCCGGGTGAGCCTGGGTCCCGGGCCCGGGTGAGGCCACGTACCCCTGGGTCCGGGTAAGGCCACACGCCCCTGGGTCCGGGTGAAGCTAGATCCCGGGTCTGGGTGAGGCCGTGGGCCCCTGGATCCGGGTGAGGCTGGGTCCCGGGTCCGGGTGAGGCCGTGGGCCCCTGGATCCGGGTGAGGCCACGCGACCCTGGGTCTGGGAGAGGCCACGCACCCCTGGTTCCGGGTGAGGCCACGCTCCCCTTGGTCCGGGGGAAGCTAGATCCTGGGTCCGGGTGAGGCCGTGTGCCCCTGTATCCGGGTGAGCCTGGGTCCCGGGCCCGGGTGAGGCCACGTACCCCTGGGTCCGGGTAAGGCCACACGCCCCTGGGTCCGGGTGAAGCTGGATCCCGGGTCTGGGTGAGGCTGTGGGCCCCTGGATCCGGGTGAGGCTCGGTCCCGGGTCCGGGTGAGGCCGTGTGCCCCTGGATCCGGGTGAGGCCACGAGACCCTGGGTCCGGGAGAAGCTAGATCCCGGGGCCGGGTGAGGCCATGCGCCCCTGGGTCCAGGTGAAGCTGAATCCTGGGTCTGGGCGAGGCCATGTGCCCCTGGATCTGTGTGAGGCTGGGTCCCGGGTGCGGGTGAGGCCATGGGCCCCTGGATCCGGGTGAGGCCACGCGCCCCTGGGTCCGGGGGAAGCTAGATCCTGGGTCCGGGTGAGGCCGTGTGCCCCTGGATCCGGGTGAGGCTGGTTCCCGGGCCCGGGTGAGGACACGTGCTCCTGGGTCTGGGTAAGGCCACGCGCCCCTGGGTCCAGGTGAGGCCACGCACCCCTGGGTCCGGGGGAGGCTGGGTCCCGGACCCGGGTGAGGCCGTGGGCCCCTGGATCCGGGTGACGCTGGGTCCCGGGTCCAGGTGAGGCCGTGCGCTCCTGGGTCCGGGTGAGGCCATGCGCCCCTGGGTCCGGGTGAAGCTGAATCCTAGGTCTGGGCGAGGCCGTGTGCCCCTGGATCCGGGTGAGGCTGGGTCCAGGGTCCGGGTGAGGCCGTGGGCCCCTGGATCCGGGTGAGGCCGGGTCCCGGGTCCGGGTGAGGCCACGCGACCCTGGGTCCTAGAAAAGCTAGATCCCGGGTCCGGGCGAGGCCGTGTGCCCCTGGATCCGGGTGAGGCCACGCGCCCCTGGGTCCGGGTGAGGCCATGCGCCCCTGGTTCCAGGTGAAGCTGAATCCTGGGTCTGGGCGAGGCCGTGTGTCCCTGGATCCGGGTGAGGCTGGGTCCCGGGTCCGGGTGAGGCCGTGGGCCCCTGGATCCGGGTGAGGCCACTCGACCCTGCGTCTGGGAGAGGCCACGCGCCCCTGGGTCCGGGTGAGGCCACGCGCACCTGGGTCTGGGGGAAGCTAGATCCTGGGTCCGGGTGAGGCCGTGTGCCCCTGGATCCGGGTGAGGCTGGGTCCCGGGCCCGGGTGAGGCCATGTACCCCTGGGTCCAGGTAAGGCCACGCACCCCTGGGTCCGGGTGAAACTGGATCCCAGGTCTGGGTGAGGCCGTGGGCCCCTGGACCCGGGTGAGGCCACGAGACCCTGGGTTTGGGAGAAGCTAGATCCCGGGGCCGGGTGAGGCCATGCGCCCCTGGGTCCGGGTGAAGCTGAATCCTGGGTCTGGGCGAGGCTGTGTGCCCCTGGATCTGTGTGAGGCTGGGTCCCGGGTGCGGGTGAGGCCGTGGGCCCCTGGATCCGGGTGAGGCCACGCGCCCCTGGGTCCGGGGGAAGCTAGATCATGGGTCCGGGTGAGGCCGTGCACCCCTGGATCCGGATGAGGCCACGCGACCTTGGGTCCGGGAGAAGCTAGATCCCGGGTCCGGGCGAGGTCGTGTGCCCCTGGATCCAGGTGAGGCTGGGTCCCGGGTCTGGGAGAGGCCACGCGCCCCTGGATCCGGGTGAGGCCACGTGCCCCTGGGTCCGGGTGAAGCTGAATCCTGGGTCTGGGCGAGGCCGTGTGACCCTGGATCCGGGTGAGGCTGGGTCCCGGGTCCGGGTGAGGCTGTGGGCCCCTGGATCCGGGTGAGGCCACGCGACCCTGGGTCTGGGAGAGGCCACGCGACCCTGGTTCCGGGTGAGGCCACGCGCCCATGGGTCCGGGGGAAGCTAGATCCTGGGTCCGGGTGAGGCCGTGTGCCCCTGGATCCGGGTCAGGCTGGGTCCCGGGCCTGGGTGACGCCACGTGCCCCTGGGTCCGGGTAAGGCCACGCGCACCTGGGTCCGGGAGAAGCTAGATCCCGGGTCCGGGCGAGGCCGTGTGCCCCTGGATCCAGGTGAGGCTGGGTCCCGGGCCTGGGAGAGGCCACGCGCCCCTGAGTCTGGGTGAGGCCATGCGCCCCTGGGTCCGGGTGAAGCTGAATCCTGGGTCTGGGAGAGGCCGTGTGCCCCTGGATCCAGGTGAGGCTTGGTCCTGGGTCCGGGTGAGGCCGTTTGCCCCTGGGTCCGGGTGAGGCCACGCGCCCCTGGATCTGTGTGAGGCCACTTGCCCCTGGGTCTGGGAGAGGCCACATGCCCCTGGGTCCGGGTGAGGCCATACGCCCCTCGGTCCAGGCGAGGCCACGCGCCCCTTTGTCCAGGTTAGGCCACGTGCCCCTGGGTCCGGGTGAGGCTGGAGCCCGGGTCCAGGGGAAGCCGCACGCACCTGGGTCCAGTTGCAGCCACACACCCCCTGGGTCCGGGTGAGGCCACGTGCCCCTGGGTCGGATGAAGCCGTGCCCCTTGGTCCGGCCGAGACCCAACCAGAGGGAATCGACCTGAATTACCACCATTTTTCCACCATCCAGAGCTGAGGGGTCAGTGCCGACATGTACACATAAGGAACTGGTGGACATTGATATTGGGTCTCAAAAGAACTGTTGCTCCAGAAAGAAACTCAGTACAGACTGATTCATTTGCCTGTCAGCATAACTATTATTGCTCATCTCACATTCAGTTCATATAAGTATATCTCTAGTGACACATGATCTCGCTCATCTAGGGGAAATGATGAACAACATAGACTGATGAACAAGAACAGAACCAGAAACAAGGAGGCATCGATCGGAGTATCGGGCCTCAGAGGGAGGATAGGGGAGGGTGGGGGGAGGGGGGAGAGATCAACCAAAGGACTTGTGTGCATGCATATGAGCCTAACCAATGGTTAATTTCAACAGGGGCTTGGGGCATCCATGGGGAGGGGTGTGGGATGGGAATGGGGGGATGAGGACAAATATGTGACACCTTAATCAATAAAGAAACTTAAAAAAAAGAAATAGCGCCAGCCATTTTAATTCACATAAGGAACACCATCTTGCTCCATAGTGCAGACTCCATTTCACCACTATTACTGTTGTGCATCCTTATTAACCCCTATTTCTGCTTATTAACCCTGCCCTTTCCTAAAAGACAGTTATATGCACCATTTTGTGGTTAGTTAGGCTAGTTAACCCCTAATTGCCTGCAGGCCTAACAAGCTATCTATAATTCTATCTTCTGTCATTGCCCCCCTGATGGAGAACCCCAAAAATAAAAAACTAAGGTTAAGTAAAGGAAGTGGTAGTAGCAGTGGCTGACCCTTTCAAGAGACATGGACCGAGATATATGGCTTTATAGAAAAAAATGGCAGATAATTTCGCGTTCTATGTACTGAAACGGTAGTAAGCAGAATGTGGAATATAAATAGACATTTTGAAACTAATCATTCCCAGCCCGTGGAAAAAAGTGAGGATGAAAGGAAGGAATACATTTCCAGGCAGCTACACCTTTATAAGAGCCAATCTAATTCCATCCTTAAATTTATAAAAGGCTCTACAAATTTAACATCTGCAAGTTTGAGCATTGCTCACTCTATAGCTCAGCATGGAAAAGCGCTCAGTGAGGGAGAATTTATTAAAGAAACTATCCTAAGATGTGCACCAGGTCTATTTCACGTTATGCAGAATAAAGATGCAATTATTAAGAGAATATCTGAGTTACCACTAAGTAGAAATATCATAAAAGACCAAATAATGAGACTGAACACAAACGTACAACATCAATTAAAGAGAGACATAAGGAAGTGTAAATATTTTTCGATCTCTCTTGATGAAACTACTGATGTCACATCACATGCTCAGTTGGCCATTATTGGTCGATACTCTGATGGTCTCACAATGAGAGAAGCACCAGCCACCGAGAAGTGTCCGCTTTGTGTGCAGGGCTCCGCCGTCTAGGACTGCCTGGTTAGGCAGCCCATTGGAAGACCTGCAGAATCTAACTGACCCTAGCTCATACACACACACATACCACACACATCTACACTCTCCTCTATGGGTTCCTCACTCACACTCTCTCTCTCCCTACCTTCCTGCCGGTCGCCATCTTTTCTCCCTCGATCTCTCTTGATGAAACTACTGATGTCACATCTCATGCTCAGTTGGCGATTATTGGGCGATATTCTGATGGTCTCACAAGGAGAGAAGAGTTGATAAAGTTAGTATCAGTGTCAATAAGTAAATCAGGAAGCGAAATATGTAAGGTTGTTATACAAACATTTCATGACCTAAGCATTGATATCTCTAAAGTTGTGTCAGTGACGACAGATGGGGCACCAAATATGGTGGGGGAAAAAGTCGGATTTGTCAATTTGTTTACAGAAGCTATTGGACACCCGATTGTGCCTTCACCGACTTAAACGACTTAATGTCAGTTGTTACAAAAATAGTTAATTTAATAGCTGCTCGCCCCCTTCACAAGCGAGAATTTTCGGCACTTTTACTGGAGGTTGATTCCACCTACAGTGGACTGCTGATGTACAATAATGTAAGATGGCTGAGCCGAGGCAAAGTTCTTGAGCGCTTTGTGGAGTGATTTGAAGAAATTAAGGCATTATTTGATGATAAGGATCTGGGAAACTTTACTCAGCTTAATGATGATAAGTGGGTCAACACCGTGATGTTTTTTACAGATCTCTCTGTTCATATTAATGAACTGAACTTAAAGTTACAAGGTTTTGGCAAAAGTACTGACGTTATGTTTGGATACATAAAAGCTTTTGGAAGTAAAGTTAAAATTTTCAAGCGAGATGTAGAAACTAAAACTTATAAGTATTTTCCTCGAGTAACAAAGTATTTTGAGAAGGCCAGTGCAGCTGTACAAAATGAAATGGAACTCTTGCATATGAAGTACCAGCATGTTTTAGACTCGTAACTTGACCAGTTTAGTGATAGATTTAGTCAATTTAGAAGTCTAGAACAGACCATGAAAATAATTAAGTATCCTGATGTAGTAGTCTACAGTAGTTTGGAATTAAATGGTTTCCAATGGATGCAAATTGATGATTTGGAGATGCAACTTGCAGAATTTCAAGACAGTATCTGGGCTCAGGTGTTTGTCGACTTGAGGTCAAAGCTTGAGAATCTCGAAAGGTGCCGCTTGGAGAATCAAGAGGAGTGCCACTATGAACAGGAAATTTGGAGTGCCTGGAATCGACTACCAGACACTTTTAGCACCCTGAAAAATATAGCAATGGCATTACTCACAATTTTTCCCTCTACATACTTTTGTGAGGCCTTATTCTCAGCGTTAAAACCCTTTGCACTCGCTTGCTTTTTTCTCAATTCCTTTATTCTAATGCTAACCGTGTTGAGTCACACTCAACATCCGAGTGCAAAAGGTTAAATAATATCTGACCGTACCTTCGATATACCCACAGCCAATCAGAGTGAGCATGCAAATTAACCAAACTAAGATGGCAGCTAATTTGCATAAGTAGGCGCCCAGAAGCCTTCATCTGGGAACAGGGAACATCCTCAGCACTCATAGCGAGAGGGAGCCAGCAATCGGAGTGAGAGGGAGTCAGCGATTGGAGCGAGAGGGAGCCAGCTATCGAAGCGAGAGCGAACCAGCCATCGTAGAGAGAGGGAGCCAGTGATTAGAGCCAGTGGGAGCCATCAATTGGAAGGAGAGGGAGCCAGCCATAGGAGGAAGAGCGATCCAGCCATAGGAGGGAGAGCGATCCAGCCATAGGAGGGAGAGCGATCCAGCCATAGGAGGGAGAGGGAGCCAGCGAATGGAGCGAGAGGGAGCCAGTGATTGGGGAGAGAGGGAGCCAGCCATCAGAGGGAGAGGGAGCCAGCCATAGGAGGGAGAGTGAGCCAGCCATAGGAGGGAGAGGGAGCCAGCGATCGAAGCGAGAGGGATCCAGCAAGATTCAGCGATCGGAGCGAGAGGGAGCCAGCCATCGGAGGGAGAGGGAGCCAGTGATCAGAGGCAGCAGGAGCCAGCGATTGGAACAAGAGGGAGTCAGCCATCAGAGTGAGAGGTTGCCAGCAATTGGAGTGAGAGGGAGCCAGTGATCAGAGCCAGTGATCGAAGTGAGAGTGAGCCAGCCATCGGAGTGAGAGGGAGCCAGTGATTGGAGAGAGAAGGATCCAGCCATCAGAGCAAGAGGGAGCCAGCAATCAGAGAGAGAGGGAGCCAGCGATCAGAGCCAGCGGGAGCCAGTGATCGAAGTGAGAGTGAGCCAGCCATCGGAGTGAGAGGGTGCCAGCGATCAGAGCCGGTGGGAGCCAGTGATCGAAGTGAGAGTGAGCCAGCCATCGGAGTGAGAGGGAGCCAGTGATTGGAGAGAGAAGGATCCAGCCATCAGAGCAAGAGGGAGCCAGCAATCGGAGAGAGAGGGAGCCAGCGATCAGAGCCAGCGGGAGCTAGCATCGGAGGGAGAGCAAGCCAGCCATAGGAGGGAGAGGGAGCCAGCGATCTAAGCGAGAGGGAGGCAGTGAGAGCCAGCAATCGGAGAGAGAGGGAGCCAGCCATTGGAGGGAGAGGGAGCCAGCCATCGGAGGGAGAGGAAGCCAGAGATTGGAGCGAGAGGGAGCCAATGATCAGTTTGAGAGGGAGCCAGTGATTGGAGGAAGCTGGAGGGCCCCATAGGCTTTAGGCCTGGGCAGGGGCAGAGCCAGTGATTGGAGGGTGCTGGAGGGCACCTGCCCAGGCCCAAGACTTTAGGCCCAGGCAGGGGCAGAGCCGGAGATTGGTGTGAACTGAGTTTCTAATCCACTTGATATATGCACCTTTTCTGATTGCTCATTGGCTAAGCTCCCTGTATGCCAATGGTAATATTCTTAGTAACTTGGGTAATAAGAATCCAAAAAGGGGATCTAGGGTTTTTCCACTACACTTCTGGAGAAAAAGAAAACAAAAAACAAAGGTCAGCTGCTGGAGGGCTAAGAAATGTCGTATCCTGCCCTAGCTGGATTGGCTCAGTGAATAATGCATTGGCCTACCAACAGCAGGGTCTGGGGCTGGCGCCTTCCCCTGATCAGCCCAGTTGCCTCCATAAAAGGAGCAGGCCTAAGCTGATGTAGGAAATCTCCTGAGGAATCCCAGTATGTGAGAGGGATCACAGCTTCCTCCAATCACTAGCTCCCTCTCACTCCAATCTCTGGCTTCCTCTCCCTCCGATGGCTGGCTCCCTCTCCCTCTGAGTGCTGAGGATGTTCCCTGTTCCCGAATGAAGGCCGCTGGGCGCCTACTTATGCAAATTAGCTGCCATCTTAGTTGGGTTAATTTGCATGCTCACTCTGATTGGCTGTGGGCGTATTGAAGGTATGCTCAATTTACATGTTTGTCTATTATTAGGTAAGATATCATGTCATCTGAGAATAATGACAGTTTTACATGTTCTTTTCCAATTTGGATTCCTTTTATTTCTTCTTCTTATCTGATCACTATGTCTAGCACTTTTACGTTGTCAAGCTGCAACGGCCCCTTGTCCTCAGTCTTTGAGGAGACCCTCACCTTCGAATCCGAGCCAGAGCTGGAGCCCGAGGAAGCCTGATCTCGCCTTTGATTTTGTATTTGGGTCTCCTTGTCTCTATTATTGAAGACCTGCATCTATTTTTGAAGTTTGCGGCGTATGTTGGGGAGTAAAGGTGGTCAGGTCAGTGGAATAATGAGACTGAACACAAACGTACAACATCAATTAAAGAGAGACATAAGGAAGTGTAAATATTTTTCAATCTCTCTTGATGAAACTACTGATGTCACATCACATGCTCAGTTGGCCATTATTGGTCAATATTCTGATGGTCTCACAATGAGAGAAGAGTTGATAAAGTTAGTATCAGTGTCAAAAAGTAAATCAGGAAGCGAAATATGTAAGGTTGTTATACAAACATTTCGTGACCTAAGCATTGATATCTCTAAAGTTGTGTCATTGACGACAGATGGGGCACCAAATATGGTGGGGGAAAAAGTCGGATTTGTCAAATTGTTTACAGAAGCTATTGGACATCCGATTGTGCCTTTTCATTGTATTATCCATCAGGAGGCTTTATGTGCCAAGGCAGGATTCACCGACTTAAACGACTTAATGTCAGTTGTTACAAAAATAGTTAATTTAATAGCTGCTCGCCCCCTTCACAAGCGAGAATTTTCGGCACTTTTACTGGAGGTTGATTCCACCTACAGTGGACTGCTGATGTACAATAATGTAAGATGGCTAAGCCGAGGCAAAGTTCTTGAGCGCTTTGTGGAGTGCTTTGAAGAAATTAAGGTATTTCTTGACGATAAGGTTCTGGGAAACTTTACTCAGCTTAATGATGATAAGTGGGTCAACACCGTGATGTTTTTTACAGATCTCTCTGTTCATATTAATGAACTGAACTTAAAGTTACAAGGTTTTGGCAAAAGTATTGACGTTATGTTTGGATACATAAAAGCTTTTGAAAGTAAAGTTAAAATTTTCAAGCGAGATGTAGAAACTAAAACTTATAAGTATTTTCCTCGAGTAACAAAGTATTTTGAGAAGGCCAGTGCAGCTGTACAAAATGAAATGGAACTCTTGCATATGAAGTACCAGCATGTTTTAGACTCGTAACTTGACCAGTTTAGTGATAGATTTAGTCAATTTAGAAGTCTAGAACAGACCATGAAAATAATTAAGTATCCTGATGTAGTAGTCTACAGTAGTTTGGAATTAAATGGTTTCCAATGGATGCAAATTGATGATTTGGAGATGCAACTTGCCGAATTTCAAGACAGTATCTGGGCTCAGGTGTTTGTCGACTTGAGGTCAAAGCTTGAAAATCTCGAAAGATGCCGCTTGGAGAATCAAGAGGAGTGCCACTATGAACAGGAAATTTGGAGTGCCTGGTACTGACTACCAGACACTTTTAGCACCCTGAAAAATATAGCAATGGCTTTACTCACAATTTTTCCCTTTTGTGAGGGCTTATTCTCAGCGTTAAATAATATCAAAATCAACAAAAGAAACAGATTGACAGATGAAGTTAGTAGTGCTTGCTTGTGCCTGAAGTGTACAAAATACCAACCTTCAATTGAAGATTTAGCCAATGAAATTCAGCAACAAAAAAGTCACTAATAGGCAGGTTAGTTAAAAAATTCCCCCTCCCACTCTCTTATCTTAGTTCATGGCACCCCGCACAAGCTAAATAATATCAAGACCAACAAAAGAAACTGACTGACAAATGAACAAAGAAGTCACTAAGCAGGTAAGTTAAATATTTAGTTTTTGGTTTAATAAATACAATTATATATAACAATTATACATTTATGTCATTTAAACTATAAATATCGCGAAATAATGTTTTTTCCTCAAAGTGACACACTACCCTAGTTATGCTCAGTTTTTTGGCGAAGTTTGACACACCAAGCTCAAAAGGTTGCCCATCACTGATATATACACTGAGTGGCCAGGAAATTATGATCTCTGAATGCATAATAATCTGGCCACTCAGTATATATCCTATATAATAAAAGGTTAATATGCAAATTGTTTCCTTGACCAGGAGTTCAACCAGCAGGCATGCTGGCCAACTGCCCATGTCCCCTCCCCCTGGTCAGGCTGCCCAAACCCCACCCATGGTCAAATTCATGCACCAGGGGTCTTACATATACGCACAGAGTGGCCAGGTTATTATGCATTCAGAGATCATAATAATCTATCCACTGTGTGTGAGAGTGTGTGTGTGTGTGTGTGTGTGTGTGTGTGTGTGTGTGTGTGTATACTAGAGGCCCAGTGCATGATTGAATCATGCACGTGTAGGGTCCCCTACACGCTTTTGCTTTTGATCACGGGGAGCTGGGTGCCTGTCTGCTGGTGCACCAGGCCTTTCAGAAGCCTCCGGCGTGGCAGAGGCTTCTGAAAGGCCTGCTGCCTGAGTGGACAAGCACCCAGCTCCCACGCTTGCCTTTCGATCGCTGGTGCACCAGGCCTTTCAGAAGCCTCTTGCATGGCGGAGGCTTCTGAAAGGCCTGCTGCCTGAGTGGACAGGCACGCAGGTCCCACGCTTTTGCTTTTGATCTCGGGGAGCTGGGTGCACCAGGCCTTTCAGAAGCCTCCGGCGCGACGAAGGCTTCTGAAAGGCCTGGTGCCTGAGTGGACAGGCATCCAGCTCCCACGCTTTTGCTTTCGATCGCTGGTGCACCAGGACTTTCCTTCATCCCTTCCATTCATGACCTGCTTCGGTGTCTCCACCTTTTGGCTGCCTCCCTATGTTGATGGAGGCAGCTTCCCCAATCTCCCTAGGTGTTCGCTCTTGGTACCCCCCTTTGTGGGCTGAGTGCAAAGTCTTGGTGTTGTTAAACCTTAATTGCTGTTGGTACACTGGGAGGATTGGACCTCCAGTCCAATTGGCTGTGAGGATCAGCTGTGTCTACGCCGGGAGACAGCCTTATTCAACTAGACTTGCAAAATTGTAAAAGCCTCTGTGCTCAGCTTGGATGGGGAGGAGTTTCAAGGTGGAGCCTACAGCCTTGGCTTCCCATCAGCCCCGCCCTAGGAGGTTCCTGGGTCTCAGTGTCCCTCTGTAGTCCCTGCAAACACCTCTGAGAGAAAAGCGCCCTGGAGTTTTGCCCGCTGCCAAACAGTCTAGTCTCTCCCCCAATGAATCTGGATTCCCAGATTCTCGCCTGGAACTGGGTTTCAGTGTAGTCGGAACTGGGGCCCAGCGCAATCTGGCGCTTTTGTCTCCTACCCACTAGGGAAATTCAGCAGCACAGGCAACAGTCTGTCCTCTGCGCGCATTCACGTGCAAGCCTCTGGAGCTCTTTCTTTCGCCACTCCTCTGTGTTTCCGCCTTACAGCCCAGATTCCCCCAGTATGAGCCTGGCTTCCCAGGATCTCGCCCGGAACTGGGGTTCAGTGCAGTCGGAGCTAGGGTTCAGCGCAATCTGGAGATTTTATTTCCTTCCCGCTAGAGAAGGCCGGCCAGGCAGTCAGCCGCACCGTCCTCTCTGGCTCTGTCCTCCCCGCACGCGTGCGTGCTTGTGTCTCCATATCTCAGGCTTTTACGGCTCCTCTGATTTTCCTCGTGGTTTTCTCTTTCCTTCTAGTTGTGGGCATTTCAGTCAGCCAGCTTTCCTGTGGTTCTGGATGACGTCCATTTTGACTTTTAGTTGTATTTTTGAAATTGTTGTGCCAGGCTGTAGGATAGGTGTTTAACCTATGCTGCCATCTTGGTTTCTCCCCAAAAATATAGTTTTGAATGTATATTTTAAATCAATTACACTTACATCAAAGTTTAAAAAATAATTAAAACTTGCCACTTCCTATTATTTTACTATTTTATCATGAATGTTCTCGAGTCTATTTGTACCTAATGCATCAGCATGTTGGAAATAAAATATAATGATGTGCTACTGAAATATCCTAGCAGGCCCATGGTCAGTGCCAACATTTTGTCATTTTTAAACTAGTCATGATGAGAGTATTTATCACCAAGAATAAATGGTGGAAAATGTTAGCAACATAAATTGAACTTAAAAGTGTATCATGCAAGTGGGTATTAAATTGTGCATAAGATAAAAATGTGAGAAAAACAATTTTCCTTCCAGTATTCAAAACATACTGTATAGTTCCAAAAGGAAAACAAACCAATTGAGTCCTTAAGGAACTGGTGAAGTGAATAGAGATGTCTTAGATGCTGAACTGCCCTCCTATTGGTTAAATCCTAAATTCATTTGAAAAATTGAAAAAGTGAGTGCTCAGCACGCCTTTGAGCCTGGAGACTTCCCATTCATCAGATCCTAGGCCTTGCCTCACAGCATGGCCCCCAAAAGCCAGTCCTAGCTCCCACCTCAAACAAAGAAACTGAAACTGGCCGCAGCCCCCAAGCAGGAGAAGAAGCCGACCCCTCTGGACATACTGAAGGGAGAAAAAGAACAGCAAAAAGCGATTGAACATATTGATGTAGTACAAAATGAAACAGACAACTTAATGAACAAGCTAGTGAGAAGATTTTTAAAAGTAGAACAGAAATATAACGAACTCCGCCAACCATTTTTTCAGTAGAGGTCAGAATTGATCACCAAAATCCCAAATTTTGGGGTAACAACATTTGTCAACCATCCACAAGTGTCTGCACTGATTGGGCAAGAGGATGAAGAGGTGCTGCATTATTTGACAAGAGTTGAAGTGAGAGAATTTGAAGATATTAAACCAGGTTACAGAATAGATTTTTATTATGACGAAAATCCTTATTTCAAAAATAAAGTTCTCTCCAAAGAGTTTCATCTGAATGAGAGTGGTGATCCATCTTCAAAATCCACTGAAATCAAATGGAAATCTGGAAAAGATTTGATTAAACGTTCAAGTCAAACACAGAATAAAGCCAGCAGGAAGAGACAGCATGAGGAACCACAGAGCTTCTTTACCTGGTTTACTGACCATTCTGATGCAGGTGCAGATGAGTTAGGAGAAGTCATCAAAGATGACATTTGGCGAAATCCTTTACAGTACTACTTGGTTCCTGAAATGGATGATGAAGAAGGGGAATGAGAAGAAGATGATGATGAAGAAGAAGAGGAAGGGTTGGAAGATATTGATGAAGAAGGGATGAGGATGAAGGTGAAGAAGATGAAGATGATGATGAGGGGAAGAAGGAGAGGAAGATGAAGGAGAAGATGACTAATGAAGACAGATGGATTCCAACATTTTTTAATTTTCTCCAGTCCCTGGGAGCAAGTTGCAGTTTTGTGGGGTTTTTTTTCCCTTTTTTTCCCCTCTTGTGCTCAGTGGCCCTGTTTTTGAGGTCTCTTTTTCTCTCCTTTACACCATGGTTCTCACCTTATTTGGGGGAGAATGGGGGGAGATGTAGCTTGAGCAGAATACAGTGGGAAAAGAATCTTTGCCGCTTTCTATTCAAATACAATGCAGCTCCTTCAAGTCTCACTTGTACCTCAAATTTATGAGGAATCTAGCAGAGTGTATGTTCCCATAAAAGGGGTTTACATTCATGGAAAGGATCTCATAGACCCCCTTAAGTGTTCTTATAATAAGTGAGAAAAAGAAACCATTCCCTGCACATTTATGGCTTTTCTCCAGTATGAACTCTGTGGTGTCTAGTGAGGTGAGACCTTCCACTGAAATGCTTACCACATTCATTACACTCATATGGCTTTTCTCCAGTGTGAACTTTGTTGTGTTTAGTGAGGGAAGCCCTTTCCCTGAAATACTTCCCACAGTCACTACACTCATATGGCTTTTCTCCAGTGTGAACTCTGTGGTGTACAGTGAGGTGAGACCTGTGAGCTCCCAGTGACCTCTCGTCTACAGAGGGGAACCTTGCTGACCAGACACCACTTTTCCCTTTGTCAGAATGGCGCTAATAGAAGCCAAAACCCCTCCACATCTATTCATTACGCTAGTCCTGTATAAAGCAATTTTCTGTTATCCAACCCGGGCCAAACATTAGGGTAGTTTTTTTGTTCACCTCTCACCTTTATGCTGAGGGTTACCGCGCATATCCACAGGATATCACTCATTTTCAAAAAAGTCTAGAGCAGCCGGGCTGGTGTGGCTCAGCGATTGAGCATTGACTTATGAACCGAGAGGTCATGGTTCGATTTCCGATCAGGGCACATGCCCGGTTACAGGCTTGATCCCCAGTGGGAGTCGTACAATAGGCAGCCAATGATTCTCTCTCATCATTGACGTTTCTCTCTCTCCCCCTTTACCTTCCTTTCTAAGATCAATAAAAATAGATTTTAAAAAAGAAGAAGAACGAAACAATGGGCCGGGGGAGACAGAGAGGCAGAGAGCCAGAGCGAGTGGTTCCCGCACCTACGGGAGACTCTCATCGCATCAGCATCTTCCTCTGCAGCATCTGCAGGATGTTGGCCAACTGCTGGTGATAGTCTAGAGCCGCCTGGATAACCAGGGCCCACTGGCTCACTTCCTCTACTTGCAGGGAAGGGGAAGTTACTCCCTGGAGGCGGGACATGAGCCCAGGGACCAGGCCTTGCAAGGAAGCTACGTCCACCTCAGCTCATTTAATGTCACAGGAGCTGGTGAGCATCACGCAGGTCCAGGTGTATAGAGCTAGCGATGCCGGCCGCGCATGTGCTTGTGGAGTTCTGATTATAAATGTACTTTAACTAAATCAAATGTTGACTATCCCACAGAGAAGATATTCTCGGGAGATTTTCCTTTATGCTATAAAATTCATCGATCTGAGAGTGTCGGCCTGCTGACCAAAGGGTCCCGGGTTCAATTCCAGTCAAGGTCACGTGCCTTGGTTGCAGGCTCCTCCCTGCTGGGCCCTGGTCTGAGCAACCCCAGGAGGCAACCAATCAACGTTTCTCTCACAAGGATGTTTCTCTCTGTCTCTCCCTCTCTCTTCCATTCTAAAAATCAATGGAAAAATATCCTCAGGCGAGGATTAACCAAAAATAAATAAATAAATAAAATAATGTTTCTTTAAAAAAATAAAAATAAAGTTCATCGTCCATGTGGAAACAGAGATCCAGCTTTTCCTATGACAAGGGAAACTGACACTGAGCGGATGAGCGGCTCCCTCACTGAAGTGTCTCTTGGGGTCCTTTCTGCTCAAGTCCAGTCAGGAGACTAAGTGCATCCTGCTCTTCTCAGACAAGAGGGACCTAGGGCAGCGCCCCCTGTAGATTCTTCTGCTATGACAGCCTTCCGTGAGACAAAGAGCTGAAAGGAATAAACTCTAAAGATGGTGGCATCTCTCTTCCCACCATCCAGACGTTTGTGAAAGCAGTGACCAAACATCAGTGGACGTAAAACAATCACATCAGCCAGGCCATGGCTCGGTGGTTGAGCATCGACTTAGGAACCAGGAGGTCAGGGTTTGATTCCCGGTCCGGGCACATGTCCGTGGTTCAGGCTCGCTCTCCAGTGTGGGGTGTGCAGGAGGCAGCCGATCCATAATTCTCTCATCATTGATGTTTCTCTCCTCTTCCTTCCTCTCTGAAATTTAACCTTTTGATTTTATTAAAAAAATGAAAAGGTTAAAAAAATCAAAAGGCCATGTCCCTACGGAAGCCTTGGAGATGCATCATTTGGGGGAGAGGAGTCTCCAGCAGGCCCGCCAGCTGCCCAGGTTCCCCACCTGTCCGAGGTGCTGCCACGGAAAAGCGGGGCTCACAGAGCTCATTTCTGGGGGCTGCAGAGGCAATCCCTCTGGCTGGAGGTGCTGGGGCCCCCAGCATAAATCCCACACACTCCAGATCCAAACAAAGACACAAAACAAGATCAATCTTGTTTTTTGAAAAGGAGATTAGGGGAGACAGCAGAAAGGCCTAAATTTAAGAAATGAAGCAAGTTAAAAATTGGGAGAAGAGCAAGACAAGAGAGAAAGAAAATAAAAATCATAGTGAAGATAAAGAAAAGAGAAGGGGAATAGAGTAGGATCAGGGAAGAGGAAATTAGATATATGAATAAACCAACAGAGACTAGAATAATAACACACCAATAAATCAGATAAAGTAGATTTATTATTTAAAAGGAGGAAAAATGAAATAGAAAACCTAAAATGGGTAAAAGATGAAAAACGGGAATAAGAGAAGTGAGAGAGGAAAAGGTGCAAAAAAGATAAAAGTAAAACCAATCATAAAATTTTAAAATAATTAAAATAAAAAGGTGAAGTGTCATTCACATCAGCTGAGTTTTAGTGCCCCATGGCTGCTGATGTAGGACCCCACTCTTCTGTTCTGTCTGCTAATCCTGGGCTTCCTGTTAGGTATTGAGGTGCTGGCCCCTGTCAGTCACTGTCTTTTGGCTTTTAGCTCCCCGTTTGAAGCTGCAAGAGATACATAGGTCCTCTGCTTGTGTCTGTATGCACAGGCCATGGCTGCAAGCAGGCAGGGCCAATCTGCCCTCTTTGCCTGTCTTCTGGCCGTCAGTCTTAATGACTCAAGCATCTGTTTCTGACAGGGCTTTAGGTGGAGATGGTGCTGATTTTCTTTCAGGGAATAAGATGGGTGTTTTTTCCTCACCCAGAGTTGCTCCTCCATGTGTGTTCCAAAATATTGCTCTGGCCTTGGTTGGTCAGAGATTCTTATATATATACCAATGGGGTTAGCTGGCAACCTGGAGTTTTTATCAGTCTGGTTGCAAAAATAGCAGGACAGACCAGTCCCTCTTCCTATACAGACACTGAAGGCTCTTTGGAACTATTCAGACCCATAAGCGTGGCCTCTGCCTCTTTTTCTTCTGTTAAGCTCAAAATGCAGGGTGTGGCAGGAAGTATCTCCTGCCCTGAGCCTACTGGGTGGGGCTAGGTCTTCTGGGGAGAAATGAGCACTTAGGTTTGGAAGCTTAAGTATGTCACACCTCTAGCAATATATCCCAAAAAAGCAGAAACACCAATCAGAAAGCATATATGCACCCCTATGTTCACAGCAGCACAATGGTAGTTATAAGAGCTACGATTTGGAAACAGCCTAAATGCCCATCAGCAGATGAGTCGATTAAAAACCTGTGGTACATCTACACAATGGAATATTATGCTGCTGTAAAAAAGAAGGAAATCTTATTATTTGCAACAGCATGAATGGATCTAGACAGCATTATGCTAAGGGAAATAAAGCCATCAGAGAAAGATAAATACCACATGATCTCACTCATTTGTGCAATATAATGAACATAAACTGATGCACAAAAATACAGCCGGTGTCATAGAAGCATTGAACAGACCATCCAAACTAAGAGGGAAGGCATAGGAGGGGAAGGTGTCAAAGATCAACCGAAGGACTTGTATGCTTGCATATGACCATAACTAGTTGACCTAGACAGAAGGAGGGTGAGGGCATGTACTGTTGGGTAGGAGCAGGTAGGGAGAGGTCAATGGCGGGGCGGGGGGGTGGGGGGAGAGGAGACTTATGTAATAATTTAAAAATAAATAATTTAAAGTAAAAAAAAAAAATGTCCCAATCCAGGACTCTTGGCCATGTCTCCCCGCCCTGCTTTCCTCCTCAGCCTCTCCTCAGGCATCTTAAGGCTGTGCCTCTCTCCCTGCTCCAAAGCCCCAGGTGCGTGTTTGCAATAGAAAAGTCCCGTGTTCTGGGTTTAGAGAATAAAAGCAAAGACAAAACCAAACCAAAACACTGAAACTGCTCTTCTGCTCTCCCCAGCACCATGCTGTTTGGGCCCCTTTCATGGGGCAGCCTTTTGGGGCTGTTGCCTCTGGTCCAGTTTCCCCAGTAGCCATCTGCCCTGTGGCTTTTCCTTTATGCAGTTGGATGTTACCCACCTCGTGAAGGGACACAGCTTCGGTGCAACACAGCTTTCTCCTCACCTCTTGACCCACTGGCTAGCTGTCCCTCGAAAGCCCACTTCCAAGTTCTTGCCATTCTCCTCTGTCCTTCCTGTTGTAAATGGTCTGCTGAGCTGCATCTAATTTGTTAATACCAAGTGGATGTTCTTTGATTTAGTTGTATTTTCAATTGGGCTCAGGACGTGATGCACAATACTACTGCCTAATCGGCCACCATTTATTTATTTTTTACCACTTCCTGATCCTTGCTGTTAAAACCTGCCAGAGTGACTTCCATACAGCCGGCAAATGCACAGGGCATGCTCCCTGCAGGTTCCCACCTGGAGCCTGCTAGCCCTTCATAGAATTCTTCAGTGAAGTCCCCACTGACCAACGCTAGTTTCACCTTCCCCCATACTGCTGTTACCAGTCACAGGTATCCTGGTCCATTCTTTGTGGACTCTCCTCCTCTAGATGCCAGTTCCCAAGGACAGGGGACTCTGCATTTACAGCATCTGAAACAGTTGGGCTCAACAGTATCCACAGCTTCAGTCTTTACATGTGTCCCTTATGCCCACCATGGCTGCTGACCCTCCATCCAACCTGATTCAAGTCCTCATCCCTACAGCCTTCCCTAAGCCCACCCACTCCAGGAACCTGGCCCATGAGGTGGTAGGAACACCTTCACAGGCATCCGAACTCTCTGCCCGTCAACAACACACTCCAGCAACACACTATTCCCCAGAATCCAGGAACTATCACCTAATTTCAGGTCTTCTATGCACAGGAAAAACTTAGGGAGGGGGCACACCAACTACAACTCATCATCCCAACGTGGAATTACATTGAGACCAAGCCTCTCCTTCTGGAAATGCTTCTACCAGATACAGAAGAATGTTCTCACCATTGAAAATACACAGCACCATTTCCTGTAGCATCCATGCTACCTCCAGGACTGTCTGGGTAAGAGGGTGGGGAGAGGAGTGCTTTATTTTTGATAAAATTAAAGTGCAAAATAATACCTAAAATGGAAAAAAGAGACTTAAACACCAGTGGGTCTCAGGGGTGTGAGTGAGTTGGCTGGAGGCAGGACTCTCTAAAGGTGAACTGATTTGGGGGTCCAAAGTATCAACGGGCTTCTCCCAGATACAGAAGTAATTTCATTTGCAGCAGGCAGGTGCCTAGCGGGTGGAGAGAAGCAGTCTGGATGGAGATAGAAGAGCCCTGGCCAGCACATCTCAGGCAGACACAGAACCCAAATCCCTCCCAGGGCCTTGACTGGGCCTCCTCTCTTCCAAACCCTGGGAAGGACACAGTGTGCCCAGCTACAGTGGGAACATCCCAGGCAAAGGCAGGGAAGAGTGAGGAAAGGTGGGCTGTGCAGGCAGAGGCCCCATCTCAGGGCACCAGAGTGAATGTTTGGATTTTTTGGTAATCCTCATCTGAGGATATTTTGAGAGAGAGTACAAGGGAAGCGGGAGAAGAAGAGAGATATTGGGAGAGACATCAATATGAGAGAGAAAAAAAATTAGATGGCTCCCACATCCCCATATGTGCTGGGATCAAACATGCGAACTGGAACCACAAAGTCAAGCAGTCTTTCTTTCAAGGCCTTGGCTAGCAATGCACTATAAGCCAATATTGGCCAAAGAGCAATTTTCTAGTATTATGCTGTCCCTCCTAAAGCACAGAAAGGTTGGGATTCAAACAATATCTGTAAACTCTATGATGATAGGTCATAATTGTGCTTGACAATCATCCCTGGAAGTGAAAATAACAAAAACAGTTAAGGTACTAAAGAAAAATATCTTTACTAAAAAAATCATAAACCACAAGAGTACAGTAAGCAATTTGCAGGTTGGTGAATTAGAAAGTAAAACAATTCATAAAAGCATAATTCAATAAAAAATCTCTTCAACTACAAATGTATCAGGTAGTAGATCTGGGCATGTCCTTCAAGACTCAGTTGTACTGGAAACACATGACGAATATAGTACAGTGTATGTTCCATTAACAGGGTTTAAATTCAGAAAAATAGGTCCCAAACAGTCGCATTCAGTGTTGTTACTCTAAGTGAATAAAATAAAACATTGCCTGCACATTTAACACTTCTCTGAGGTGTGAACTCTCAGGTGTTTAATAAGACTAGGTTTTTGGCAAAAAGACTTCCCACATTCACTACACTCATATGGCTTCTCTCCAGTGTGAACTCTCTGGTGATTAATGAGTGTACTTCTTGCACTGAAGGACTTTCCACATTCATTACACTCATATGGCTTCTCTCCAGTGTGTACTTTGCGATGTATAATAAGGTTACATTTTTGGCTAAAAGGTTTCCCACATTCAGTACACTCATATGGCTTCTCTCCAGTGTGTACTCTCTGGTGTTTAATAAGGTTAGATTTTTGGCTAAAAGACTTCCCACATTCAGTACACTCATATGGCTTCTCTCCACTGTGACCTCTCTGGTGTTTAATTAATGTACCACTTTGACGGAAGGACTTCCCACATTCAGTACACTCATATGGCTTCTCTCCAGTGTGAACTCTCTGGTGTTTAATAAGGTTAGATTTTTGGCTAAAAGACTTCCCACATTCACTACAGTCATATGGCTTCTCTCCAGTGTGTACTTTGTGATGTATAATAAGGTCATATTTTTGGCTAAAAGATTTCCCACATTCAGTACACTCATATGGCTTCTCTCCAGTGTGTACTCTCTGGTGTGTAATAAGGTAAGATTTTTGGCTAAAAAACTTCCCACATTCAGTACACTCATATGGCTTCTCTCCACTGTGACCTCTCCGGTGTTTAATTAATGTACCACTTTGACTGAAGGATTTCCCACATTCAGTACACTCATATGGTTTCTCTCCAGTGTGAACTCTCTGGTGTTTAACTAATGTACTTCTTTCACTGAAGGGCTTCCCACATTCAGTACACTCATATGGCTTCTCTCCAGTGTGAACTCTGAGGTGTACAGTGAGGTGAGCTCTTAGATGGAAGGAAACCCCACATTCACTACACTCATACATCTCTTCTCCAGCGTGAACTCTCTTATGTCCAATGAGGTTAAGGAATCCTCTAAACACTTTCCTACATTTCTTACACTCATAAGTCACTTCTCTAGAAAATTCACCCTGACACTGACCAACTTTCAGGATGTGGCTGGCAGCATTTTCACAGTCACCCCACTGGGGATGACGTTTACAATCAAGAAATTCCTGTGAAATTTCGCTGCCAAAATATAGCTCCTCGGTGTTGAGAGTGGCCTGATGCTGGGGAAGCTCTGAGTTGTATCGCAAATCTTCCGCAACCTCCCTGCACGTTGAAGGCAACACTGATAAGTAGAAGGTGCACTTGCTCACATAGGATGCCCTGTCCATACCTTGTTTCCAGGGCTCCGCTCCACAATCATTCCTATGTTGCTGGTGAGGGTTTGCACTCAAACAGAAGTCTCCAACACATGCATCACTACAGAAGGCTTTCTGCTCAAAGTATGCTGAATGTGACTCAGTCAGGTGTAAAATATCTTTTAACACAGAGAAACACCACTTACACAGAAGGGTCTTCTGGGTGGCTGGAGCTGTCTTAGAAGCCCTGTCCTGTGACTCTCCTTGTATAGATACACTCTGATCAGAACAGACCACCTCATCATTCATTTTATGCCAACAACCTGAAAAGTGAGAGAGAGTGAGGAAATGAATGTGGAATGTGGTGACAGTGGGAAGTCCCATTGCAAAAGTGTGGTACACATCACACGTTGGTTCTATGAAAATAGATGTGCAGGAAGGATTAATAAGAGGCTCTTGTGACTTTTTGGGCTAATGAAGATCACAACACTGAGAGGCCTCACCAGAAATATGACATAAACAAGGCAAGCACCACATGGATTAGAATATGAATCTCTAGCTAATCCTTTAACTAACAGCATTCAGCAGGGCTTGCCTGCTGAAGATGAGTGTGAGCTGTGCAAGAGGTTGCTTCCATCTTACTCCAAGTAAAATGCAATAAAGGAGTAGCTGGTTTCAAAGAATACTTAGCACATATGTGCTTCTCTTAACATATGTGCAAGTCAATGTTGCAGAATACTGCGTAGGCACCAGTGCAGAGGAACAGGGGAAGAGGTGAGCAGTCAGCACTGGGCCAGAGAAACACAGCTTGCTATAGTATTCAGGGAAGAAAATATTAGAAACATCTGAATGAGGGTCTTACAAAAACAGCACATGGTTCATGTAGGTACAGACCATCACACGGCACAGGCTGCCACAAAGAACCCTTACCTAGAGAAAGAGGGCAGAAGTTGAAGCCATGCATGTGGACACTGTCAGCCTCCCATGAAAAGGAAGTGAAAGCTGGGACCCATTAAGCTCACTGCAGGACGCCTGACTCCCTACCACTTCCTGTACTTTTTGAGGTTACGGGTGTTAGGGTTGTTTGTGGAGTCCTTTGCTCAGGGCTCCCCAACCAGCTCATCCCTGGCAGCCACAGCACTTTTGACAGGACAGTGGGGGACATTAGCAGACACCATGTTCTGCCTGTGGGAGAGAGAAAGCTACGGCTGAGCCATAAAGAAGAGAGGTCATCACCACAGGACACTGGGAGAATGTGAAGGTCTTACCTACAGATGACACAAGTGCAAACACTTCCAGCATCACCTCGCAGTACAGAAATCTCTGAGCCTCATCAAGGAGCCCCCATTCCTCCTGAGAGAAGACAATGGCCACGTCCTCAAAGTTCACATCCTGTCATAATGGGGACAGTACAGTCATGATCAGATTCACTCCTAACATTATAAGTCTTTTTTTTTTTTCTCTACACGTTCAGAGGAACTTCTCTAGTAACGAACTATAGAAATGATCCGTGAAAGTATAGTCTTAACATTATAAGTCTTGTTATGCCCAGAGTTCAGGGTCCCCAATAATCAACCACCAGGGAGCCTTTTCTCCGATGCAAAAGCAAAGAGTCTTTATTCAAACCCGGGTTTGGCTCCCAGCCTCCTCCTGATGCAGCAGTGGGGCAAGAGAGCGAACCCCGGGGGAGGGGTAGTTTATAAAGGGTTGGTCATTTGGGTGGGCTTAGGGAAGTGACGTGGGTTACAGAGATTGCTTAATGTGGACTGAGACTACTTCTCTACACTCCTATTGGCAGGTTTATGCAACTGTTACATTCTCGCGGTTTTCTAAGAAAAAGGAGTCATATACATAGTTACACAGGATGGAGGGTACAGTACATTTTGTGCTGGCCTGCTCTGCCCTTTCATTCCCCCCTTGTCTTGGGACACCCGGCTCAATCATGAGACGGTTTGCATTTTTATTTTGTCTCTTATTTCTAGCTAAGGCCTCTAGTACTACATTCCCCAACAGTACTGTCCTCAGTGAATTCCAGTTCTTCTCCTGCAGGTGTCGAGTTTCCTCCTCGCCTTCGTGGAGCCCAGGCTAGGGATCTCACGGGTGGTTGCCAGGATCCAGGCCGTTTCCTGGTGCAGGAGCTGGGAGTGGTGTAGCCAGGTCTGGACGCCGTCTACTTTAATAGCCGTGGGAGTGCTCAGGATAACAGTGTAGTGTCCCTTTCAGGTCGGGGTGAGTCCTTGGGCAGTTAACTTCTTTACCCATATTGAGTCCCTGGGCTGGAAGGGATGTACAGGGTCCGCAGTGGGCATTGGCAGAGCATCACAAAGAAGCTTATGGGTGGCTCTCTGGGTATACTGCAGAGCCTGTAAGGACTTGAGTAAGGGAATGGTTATGAATTCCAGCTTTCAGTTTCTTCCTGACCCTGGAAAGGAAGCGGCGGGGGGAGGTCTATCATATATGATCTCTAAAAGGGGGAAACCCCTACCAGTAGGGGGTACACCTGGCCCAGAAGAGGGTGAAGGGCAGGAGGTTGGTCCAGTTTTCACCGGTTTCTAGGATAAATTTAGTTAAATTCTTTTTCTGAGTCTTGCTCATGCCTGTCCTAAGGCTTGAGCTATATTTTGAGATATCTTGGCTACAAAGGCGGGGCTGTTATCTGATCCTATGACTACTGGCAGCCTGAATCTAGGTATAATCTCCTAGCAACTATAGAGGTAGTTTCTGTCCTAGTGGGGTATGCTTCAACCCAACCCGAAAAGGTGTCTATGAGAACTAGCAGGTACTTGTACTCTGATGCCGGTGGCTTAATTTCTGTGAAATCTACCTCCTAATGCTCTCCTGTGGAATTTCCCTGGGGCCTGAATTTCCAGGGAGACCTTCTTATCTTGCTTAGTATTTATCTGGGCACAAACTGTATTTCTAGTGACTGTGCTTTTAATTATTTTATCTAAGAGTACCTGCCTTGCATAAGTTCAGAAGTCTTGGTGACGCCAAGTGGGTAGCCTGGTGTAACTGGGTAACTAACGTCCGACCTAGAGCCTCTGGGACCAACAGTCTGTCACCTGGTAGGGTCCACCAACCATCCGGTCCTTCAATGGCTTGCTTCTGTTCTGCCAATTCCTCCTCTTATTTGGTGTAAGAGGGGGTCTGCGTAGGTCCAGGTCCGGCAGGGTTACTAAAACTTGTAAAGGCCCCACTGTTTATTTTTTGGGCAGCTTCCTTGGCAGTTTGGTCTGCGGCTCCATTTCCTCTAGCTTCAATTGTCTTCCCTTTCTGATGTCCTTTGCAGTGCACCATTGCTACTGCCCTTGGGAGCCAGATGGCCTTTAATAAGGCTAAAATTTCTTCCTTATTTTTAATGTCCTTTTTCACTGCAGTTGGTAACCCTCTTTTCCGGTGGATGGCACTGTGTCCCCATCGAAGGGCCTGGATTAAGACCAAAAGCTCGACTTTTTGTGCCGTGGTTCCCCTATTCAGGGACTGCGCCCAAATGGTGCGGTCCAGGGTGACTACCGCTGCTCTGCATATCAGATGCCATCCTGAACATAACTGCTCCCAACCGTGAACAGTACCTTGTCTGGTGATGATAGTGGGGCATCTGTCAGGTCTGGGCAAGGCATTTGTACTGCGTCTGTTACCTCCGTGCAGTCATGAATGGGTTCCTCTGGGTCATCATCTAGGAGCAGGCTGGCAGGGTTGATGGCCCGTGTCTTACGGAACCGGACGCAGGGCTGGTCCAGGAGAAGAGCTTGGCACTGGGTGATCCTGGTGTTTGATATTTATCTCTCCAGAGCACCTCGAAGGAGGGCCTCCACACCATGGGGTGTTGTCAGGGCTAGTTCCCGGCCCAGAGTCTGCTTATCTGCCTCCTTTACCAGCAATACTGTGGTGGCCACTGCCCGGAGGCACGCTGGCCACCCTGCTGCCACGGGGTCTAGCCTCTTAGACAGATAGGCAACAGGTCTCTTCCAGGGATCTAGAGTCTGAGTGAGAACCCCTTTGGCAATGCCTCTTATCCCACTCACGTGGAGGTGGAAGGGCTTCGTGACGTCTGGTAAGGCTAGGGCAGGTGCTGAGATGAGAGCCTTCTTTAGCTCCTCAAAGGCCCATTGTTCTACTTCGGTCTAGTTCAGCAGCTGCATTCCCCCAGTACTTGAGTCTAGAGGTTTAGCAATCTCTATGAGCCCCGGTATCCACAGGTTGTAGTATCCAACTGCCTCTAAGAATTCCCGCTCCGTCCCCCTCAAAGGATATGGTGGCAGTCCAAATAGTTTCTGTAGGAGGTCACATCTACACTTGGGGTACGGGCATTCTGGCATGACCAGAAATGAATGCGTTACCGTGTCCTTCCGAGGTCTACAGTCCTTTTTGATGTCCAAGGAAAACAGGCAATTTGTCCGGTGGCTCCCTGGACTGATGTCTTCTTAGAGGTCACGGGTCCCATTGGCTCTGTCAAGACTGAATAGGCTGCCCCAGTGTGCACCAGGAAACTAACAGGTTTGCCTCCCACTTATAAGGTTACCCTGGGATCCTGGGGGCTCAATAGAAAGGAGCCCCGGTCCTGTCAGTTCTCTTCCTCTAAGTTAAAGACCCTTGGAGTCTGAGTCTCCCCTTTTGCTTTTCTAGGTAACCTGCCAGGAAATTCTCTCTTGCAGTGCCCCCGCTTCCTACAGTAGGCATACTAATTCCTTCCTATTTGCTGCTGGCTTTTTCTTCCTTCTAACATTTCTCTGTTCTCCTTCTTACTATATATACAAACCTTTACAAATTTCACAATTTTAAATTAGCCTTTAAACCTTCTTCTATGTCCTTCAAAAATGCATAACTATGCCTCAAATCTTCTATTATTTTAAAATATTTAGAGAAAGGCAGAGGGAGGAGGGAGCAGGCCCATCACCCTGTTCCCAGGCCTCCAGCCGCTTGAAATCCAAAAATGCCACATTTTTCCTACAGATAAGGATCTCAGATTCTGATAAGCCTGAAAAGGGGAATGGGGGAATTACTAGCTGTGCCTTCTTTAAGCCCCCTAACAGAACACGGTGAAAAGTGTACAAGGAGTCGTCAGGGGTTCTTGGGTCTCATTGGGGCTCAGGGGGTCACAAGGGAATTTCCCTTTTCTTCGCTGCCTCCAGCAGCTACTCAAAACAACCCCTGGAGGGGATGGACGCTGGGTGGGCAGAGGCAGGGAGAGCGGCGAGGGTCCCAGGTGGCGAAGGAAGGCTCCCACCAAGGCGTTTTCATCTGGCAATCCACTCTCTGTTCCCACTGGGAAAAGCGCTTGCCTCCTGCCAATGAAGGTGTCATGGGGGGAACCAGTGACCCTTACATTTCAATCAGACTACCTGACCTTTCTGAAAAGCCCCTCTGTTTGAGTGTGTTTCTATTAAAATTACTGATTTTAAAACTATAACTTAAGAGTTGACACAAACACACAAGGACCAATTGGCCCACAAAATATTTTCCTTTTCTTCTAAAGATTTTGCAATGTACTGTAATCATTAATCACATCAAACTTAAATGGCCAATTGAGACAAACACTTCTGAGACAGTTTCTCCACCACTGATTAAGACTAGGTGGCAGCAGGTATCAGAAATAAGATTCATTTAGTTTTTGAGCTTGCTAGGCAGACTTGGTGACTTTGCCAGCTCCAGCTTCCTTTTTATAGTTAATTTTAGAATGTGGTCCCTGCTTTAAATCTCTTTGGACTACAATTGTTATAATTTTATATCTTTAAATTAATAAATATTGACAGAAATGTTGTTAGGCAGGCCGATTCCCCCTCTGACGGAGAGAAAACACCCCTGGGAAAAAAGAATCCCAGTGGCCACTCGGGGGGGTTGCTACCCGTCAGAGCACTCAGCCTTAAACAAATTAAATGTTTCTTATTTCTTTTCACAGACTTCTATATATGAACAAATAATTATAACCAGGCAGACAATAAAATATCAAACAAACATCTGTCCCTATATCATTTCAGTAAATAAGTATTCTTACATTCTTGGGATCTAAGCAGATAACAGGAATACTGCCTCTAAGTCCCCTGATGGGGGCCTCCCTTTCCTACCGTCGCTTTTTCTGGCTTCTGCCATAGGCCAGTTGGCGGGACCAGTGTGTTGAAGGAAAAGTCACCCTGCAGTCTGGCTCGGGGAGGGACAGGTTACACAGAGAGCGTTATTTCAGGAGAGGCAAAACCTTGATAAAAGCTCAGTAATCCAATTACACAGTCAAAGGTTAAACAGGAAGGGAAGTCCTCTGAGAGGATTTTAACAAACTGATAACAAACTGACAAAACCTTGACAAATCAAAACTCAACAAATAATATATACATATAGGGCCCAATTATGACAGAAAATATAAGACAAAAAGACAAAACAAACAGTCCTGATACCAACATGACAAAACACAAAACAAACACCTGTTGAGAGGGAGAGCCTCCAGCCCCTTCTGGGGGGTCCCTCTCTCCTCTCGCAGGAGGAGATTTCTTGTGAGCTGAAAGCCTGGATGGCCTCCTGAAAGAAAAGATTTTTAATCCAGTTACAGATGCTATTAGAATCAGAATGAGAGAGGAAGGGAAAGATCAGGTTATGTCCTCTATGAGGATCCTAATAACTTAAAACAGTAAGTTAAACAAACGGTTAACGGGGTCTATAGAGAGTTAATAGTAACTTCAGCCTTAGTTTCACGTTGGACTATGATGTCACAGGCAGGGACAGGGCCTGTAAATCTCTCCGCCCTGTGAAGCTGTTAGCTGGGAGTCTCCCAGCACCAAAAGAGATAAGGAAGCTGTAAATAAAAGTTCTTTTGTTCTTTGAAATGTTATAAATGGATACTTTTAAATCAACCCTAGGACTTTAAAATTCAATTTAATACAGTAAATTCACAAATCAGAGCAAACTGAAACTTTCATTTATACAAACAGAGGAATTTTTATCATCTAAGTGGGCTGATTCCCTCTCTGACAGAGAACAAAGGACTCTGAGAAAAAGGTGTCTCAACAGCTGCTAAAGACCTTTGTATTCCGCCACAGCAGGTCCGCCCCATCTTTAAATAAATTAAACAGCAGAAAGAGATAACAAATACTTTCACATTTATATTTATATACTAAACAGTCTGAGTTTTTGACTCCTATTAGATATTTACCAGAGTTTAAACAGTCACCTGATTAATTTGCCTGAGGAAGCTCTATGGCCTCCGGGGGCGGGGGGGGGGGGGGGGCGGGGGGGATTAAGCTCCCCTTTCCACTCACTTGGAGTGGACTGAGTCTATCCCATCATGTCCGTCCAGTAAGTCCACAGAAGTCCACAGAAAGACACAGAAACCAAACAGACAAAGACACTGAAAAACTGGACGATGGCCCTGTGCCAACCAGCGGGAGCGACCCGCTTCGTCCCAGAGTTTTGAGGGGAAGCCACTCCTCTCCAGACGGGAGTTTTTACGCCCCTCCAGACAGAGAATCAGAGCGTCCTCTGACCCTCCCACCCAAAATCAACCTGTGCGTCCACTTAGACCATTTTTGGGCACTTCAGACTTGGCTTCAGAAGCGAGCTCGCACAGAACAGACAATACAGACACTTACCGCGTTCAGTCAGCAGTCAGACTCTTCGGATCGGGTCCCTCGTGGGTATTGGGGAACCCCTGACGAGCCCCAAAATGTTATGCCCAGAGTTCAGGGTCCCCAATAATCCACCACCAGGGAGCCTTTTCTCCGATGCAAAAGCAAAGAGTCTTTATTCAAACCCGGGTTTGGCTCCCAGCCTCCTCCTGACGCAGCAGTGGGGCAAGAGAGCGAACCCCGGGGGAGGGGTAGTATATAAAGGGTTTGTCATTTGGGTGGACTTAGGGAAGTGACGTGGGTTACAGAGATTGCTTAATTTGGACTGAGTCTACTTCTCTACACTCCTATTGGCAGGTTTATGCAACTGTTACATTCTCGCGGTTTTCTAAGAAAAAGGAGTCATATACATAGTTACACAGGATGGAGGGTACAGTACATTTTGTGCTGGCCTGGTCTGCCCTTTCAGTCTATCCTACTACCCACCCTCCACATACATCTGCTCCTGGCATTCTACACATCAGAGAAAATACCAGCCCTTCATCCCATGAAACCCACTGTCTTCTTATTTTCCTGCGCATATTTCTCTAACAACAATTAAGGCAGTTGAGCAGATAGAAGACACCTGAGCTCTGGACCTCCCATGTACGCCACACTGCCTCTTATCAATACAGTGGGTGTCCATATATAGGTTAGAGATATGTTGGCCATAAAGAGAGTGTGAGTGATTTGATACTGTTTTCTCAGGAAATAGCATTGTAGTCCCTCAGATTGTTCCTCTAAGACACCAAACACATGGCATCACACTTCACCCTCTTGACCCCAATCCCAATGTGCTGAGGCCATTGCTTTGAACTACCTGCTGCACATAGTTCCTTGAACATCACTTCTCTCACACAGCTTCATTCCTGGAGGTACAACTTCAAATGAAATGCAAATATGCCATAATGTGGATAAATTATTTCCTAATCACCTTCTGTTCCAAAATTATAGTTCACCACTTCCATAATCTATTTCTCTCTTACCCTTTTTCCTTACCCGTGCCAGTGGAGATTTACAAGCCTGGATAACACTGATTAATGCTATGTCATTCTTTTCAACCAGTGTGTCACAACCAACAACAAAAGACAGGTGGTTAGTTAAATAGCACCTAAGCTCTTAACCTAGAAAGTAGCACCCAAACTCCTCTCTTTACAGGCAATTACCCTAAAGTTCACCTTATTGTTACATCCAGGGACCACCAGAAACAGACTCTTCCTTCATTCACTCTATGTCAATGTCATGGTGCTGTGACCATGAATTCACCTTCCCTCTCTGAGTGCACATCACTCTTTCTACCACACCTCTCTCAAACCTGCACGTCCACAGGCCCAGCCCCCATACTCATCTTCAGGCCTTTTAATTATTACTCAGCATGTGTGGTCAGAGGATGGTTGCCATATTGAATCAGGATCAAGCACTACCCAGACTCTGATAGTCCACACTCATAGAGGCAGCCTTGATTCCTGCTACGTAGGCCTCTCTCCATGACTGTTTATTTCCTTCAACCTCAACTATTAAGAACAACCATCAGATCTCAGCTATCCAGAGCCCACCTCCTGTGATGCTGACATAGCATTAGTCCCTTCACTATTGATGACATAGCATTAGTCCCTTCACTAATCACAGCCAACAACTCTCACTTAACCTTCACTCAAGTCCCAGCCCCAATGGCCCTCTGCACCATGCCCAGTGAGTCTCACAGATGACCACTCAAGCCTCTTATATAATCCACAAGACTGACTGCAACTCCCCACAGCGAGGCCACACCAAGAGTCACAAGAAAATCCTGGTGAGAGTTTAGAAAATTTGACATGTACCAGCCTCAGTCTCATCTTGTTTGAATTACTCTTTGGCCTCCAATTAATCGCAGGTCCACTCTCCTTTTAAAGGCTTTGGCCACTGCTAAACGATTATCTCTCCCCCACACTCTACAGGACAACTTCTGTCCCTAAGCTGTGTTGTGACACCCCCTTCTCACAAACAGTGGCCCCAGAAAAAAGCCATTCCTCAGGCTCACACTGTCCCTTCTGACTACTACTACCATTAACAATCTGACCATGATCCCCTGTATTAAAGTGATATACTGTCCTAGATGATGTGTCTCATTTTGTTGAGCATAGACCCATGCACTGGTGTGAGGTCACATGCCTGTGTTGTGGGCTGGATGCACAGTAGAGATTGTGCAGGTGGCAACCAATCCCTATTTTTCTCATCCCTGTTGCTCTGTCTCTCTCACCTCCCCCCACCCCATCCTTTCTACATCTAAAATCAATAAAAATATAGATGTACTTTAAAAAACATACCTGCAGGTTCCTGATTCGGCTCCCTCTTTACTCCAAGCCTTTGCACATTCTGGAACCTGTGTCTGGAGGACCTCGCACTCACTACACTGGTCGCCAAAAACAAGGTCCACTCCATGAAGCCCTCCTCCTGGCCCTTGGAGTCTGGGCTCAGTGTCTGTTCAAACTCCCCAGGTCCCCGGGAATCAAGAGCGGCTGACAGACCCAGGACTCTACTATCTCAGAGGCCACAAGAGGGTGAGGCCCTGAAATAAGCTCCACAAACCCGTGCACCTGATCGATTCTGCATTTTCAGGAGTTTGTGTAAAGATAATGGTCTGTTGGGAGCCTGGCAACCACCAGGCTCTATGGGCTCAGGCTGCCCAGGTCCCTTGCCCAGCCCAGAGGCCAGGTGCCCTCCAGATGCCTCTATGATCTCAGGGCTCAGTCCTCAGTGCTCATTCTTGCCAGTTCCCTTGTTATTTACAGGACTTCCCCTTCCTGTCCACAATGCTGTCCTCTGTTTTCTAGTCTGTTCTTCCTCTGAGCAACGTTAGGGAAAGTTAGAACCCTACCTCAGAAAATGTCCCTCTTTTTTTTTCACAACCATCTATGGTCCAAGTATTCTGAGAATGAAAGTAAAACTCCTCACGCAAAACCACACCTCATCACTTTGATGCATTTAGATCCCAAACAGGCCCGGTTTCCGAATCCTCCCCGCTCAGTGTCACCATCACGTCCTCACAAGGTGGCACTGCAGCCTTTCACCCTCTTCCTCATCACCCGCGTGTCACCACCAGGGACTCACCATTCTGGACGCTGGGATCTGGGCGGCAGGACCTGAGCGGCGCCGGTCCCCAGGCTGGAGGGTTCAGGGGGGTCAGGCTGCGGGAACGCTGTGAGCAGAGAGGCGTCCGGGAGGCACGGGGACCCCGATCTCGGTCTGTTGGGACTCCAGGAGCCCCAGACACACCCTGCACTGCAGGCAGCGGCCTCCCAGGCCTCCTCCTACTCACGTCCAGTGCGCTGAAGCCTGTGGATCTGTGAACAAAGATCTAATAGGTGAAAATGATTACCACGAGGAAGAAGGCGGAAGTCCCGCCCTAACCGGATGCGCAGACACCAAAATGACCTTTGGCTCCGCCCACACTGTTGCAGTACCTTCTGTGTAATGTAGTTTTCTCAACAGCCAAGCAGGGCTAGAAACCCAGCCTTGGAGTTAGGTGAATAAAAGTGTGGCAGAGAGAGTGATGGCTGGGGAGGGACAAGATGCGTCCACAGGGTTGGCTAACTGCAAAAGACGGACAGACCTCCCAGGGCAGTGGTTCCCAACCTTCCTAATGCCGCGACCCTTGAATACAGTTCCTCACGTTGTGGTGACCCGCAACCATAAAATTATTTTCGTTGCTACTTCGTAACTGTCATTTTGCTACTGTTAATGAATCGTAATATAAATATCTGTGTTTTCCGATGGTCTTAGGCTCTACAGCAGCGGTTCTCAACCTGTAGGGTCGCCTAAGACCATCGGAAAACATGACCATGCTCAGACATAACCAGCCTAGAACAGCTCTGCCTCAGGGTCGCCTACAGTGTGTGAGGTCTTGACTTCATGCAGAAAAGATTTCACACCATGAGTTCAGAAGATTTTGAGGGTACATTTATTAAAGCTGGGGGTGATGAAAGGAAGTAGATTTCTTAGCTGCTGAACTATCTGCCTATTGTTTAAATCATTAATTCATTTAAAAAATTGGCAACATTTTCTGGCCAGACTTTTCAACCAAAGAGATAAAGGCAGTGTAAATCAATGCATAAAGAAATGCTCACCATAAAAATGTCTTAGGGGAATGGGTTTAAAACAAAACAAGTTAACACTATACTGATTTTCAGGCCTGCAATTTAAAAATATTAAGTATTGCATGAGCTCACAGGTATAAAGAAAAACTAGAATTTTCGTCATTGTGGGTGTCTGGAAAGGCAAAGGGAATAACCATTTTAGTTTAAAGTTCTGCATGTCTTAAAAAGTAAAACCCTCACCTACACTACAAAAGTTAGATAAGTAAAACATACATTTACATAAAGAACTGAACCCAATATTCCCTGAAAATTTATTTATAATACCCCAAACCTGGAAATAACAAAAACCATAGTCAGATCAATAGACAAAGTGGTTATTGAGAGAACACAGTACTACGCAGCAATAAAAAATAATAAGCTTTTCACATAATTAGTTTTCAATCACAAAGTAACTGTGTAGCATGAAAGAGTTCAATATTTGTTAATGTTTACACAAATTATAGTGTTTATAATATTATGAAAAATATAAACTAATCTTTTCACGAAAGGAAAATGAGTGACTGTATTTAGAGCTAGGGAAGGCAGAAAGAGAGATTACAAAAGGGCAGGAGGTAAATTTAGGGTGTACTAAAGTAGGTTTAGAGTTGTTGGTATGGAAATTAATACAATAGTTAGTAAATAATAACACCAAGAATAATCTCTTCCCTGGCCTTTGCACTTCAGTTGGTTGGGCAGCATCCCTTGCCCTGAAAGCTCCCTGGTTCCAGTCCAGGTCAGGGCACATGCCTACCTGGATGCTTTAATCTCTTAAAGGAAACATTAAGAATTAAGATGCTAAAAAAAAAAAAAATTAAGATGCTGCCCTGGCCAGTTTGGCTCAGTGGATAGAGCGTCAGCCTGCGGACTGAAGGGTCCCAGGTTCGATTCAGGCCAAGGGTACATGCCTGGGTTGCGAGCTCGATCCCCAGTGGGGATCTCTCTCATCACTAATGTTTCTATATCTCTCTACCTCTTTCTTCCTCTCTGAAATCAATAAAGAAATAAAAAAAAAAGAATTAAGATTCTGCCCTGCTCAGGGGGTTCAGTGTGTTGGAGCATCCTCCCGTAAAGCATCCTCCCACTTGATGGCTTGTTTGATTCATGCTAAGGGAACTTAACTAACTAGTTTGTAAATTATTGTTCACAAAGACAAGGAGGAGGCAATTGATCCATGTTTCCTTTTTTATTGATGCTTCTTTTTTCTTTTCTTTCTCTCTCTCTCTCTCTCTCTCTCTCTCTCTCTCTCTCTCTCTCTCTCAAATTAATAAACAAATCCCTGGGACAAAATTTTTAAAAATAAGCTGTTTATGTTTCAAGTACATATGGTTAAATCTAAACCTATATCTCTAGAACAGTTATCAGAATCATCTGAACTCAGTGGAAGTCGGTCTCCTTTCATGTAAGAGGCTAAAAGAATAAATATCACGGATTTCTGAAAACAAAAGCAAACAAAAAACACACACACTATTAGTGTCAAAGTCATGATCCCCACCTTGTTTTTATTTAAGCCCTTAAATCTGATGGTTTCTGATTAAAGTAATCTCTTTATATTTTTAACTTCGGTTAGTCTTTGAATGATAAAAATTAACTTTCCCATGGGAGAAGATGTTACTGAGGGATTCCTACATAACTTTATTTTTTTAATTTATTTTTTAAAAATATATTTTATTGCTTTTTTACAGAGGGGAAGGGAGAGGGATAGAGAGTTAGAAACATCACTGAGAGAGAAACATAAATCAGCTTCCTCCTGCATATCCCATACTGGGGATGTGCCCACAACCAAGGTACATGCCCTTGACCGAAATCGAACCTGGGACCTTTCAGTCTGCAACATTATACACTCTTCTCTGCACTTGAGAAGCTATATACACTTGTCTCTCAACTGTTTTACAGTTGAATGCTACTTTTCAGTCAATTCTAGTGGTTTGAAACACTGGTTCCTTGTGAACTAACTCTATTTCAAGGATTTCTGCAGTGTACAACATCCTTTCTAGAGTAAAGACTTACATTTTGATGTCTTTTCCACTTGTTCTCTCACAATTCTGTGATATTCACTAGTATTTGCTCTTAATTACTACTGCTTTCTTGCAGTGTCCTATAATGGGCCTTCTGCTCTACTTGTGGGACTTCACCAGATGTACAAACAACTTTATACATTCTTCTCTGCACTTGAGAATGTATAGACACTTGTCTCTCAACTGTTTTACAGTTGAATGCTACTTTTCAGTGAATTCTAGTGGTTTGAAACAATGGTTTCTTGTGAACTAACTCTATGTCAAGAATTCCTGCAGTGTACAACATCCTTTCTAGAGTAAAGACTTACATTTTGATGTCTTTTCCACTTGTTCTCTCAGTATTCTGTGATATTCATTAGTATTTGCTCTTAATTACTACTGCTTTCTTGCAGTGTCCTATAATGGGCCTTCTGCTCTACTTGTGGGACTTCACCACATGTACAAACAACTTTATACACTCTTCTCTGCACTTGAGAAGGTATATACACTTGTCTCTCAACTGTTTTACAGTTGAATGCTACTTTTCAGTAAATTCTAGTGGTTTGAAACACTGGTTTCTTGTGAACTAACTCTATTTCAAGGATTCCTGCAGTGTACAACATCCTTTCCAGAGTAAAGACTTACATTTTGATATCTTTTCCACTTGTTCTCATACAATTCTGTGATATTCATTAGTATTTGCTATGAATTACTAATGCTTTCTTGCAGTGTCCTATAATGGGCCTTCAGCTCTACTTGTGGGACTTCACCACAAGTATAAACAACATTATACACTCTTCTCTGCACTTGAGAAGCTATATACACTTGTCTCTCAACTGTTTTACACTTGAAAGATAATTTTCAGTGAATTTTAGAGGTTTGAAACACTGGTTTCTTGTGAACAAACACTATTTTAAGGATTTCGGCAGTGTACAACATCCTTTCTAGAGTAAAGACTTACATTTTGATGTCTTTTCCACTTGTTCTCTCACAATTCTGTGATATTCATTTGTATTTGCTATGAATTACTACTGCTTTCTTGCAGTGTCCTATAATGGGCCTTCTGCTCTACTTGTGGGACTTAACCACAAGTACAGACAACATTATACACTCTTCTCTGCACTTGAGAAGCTATATACACTTGTCTCTCAACTGTTTTACAGTTGAATGCTACTTTTCAGTCAATTCCAGTGGTTTAAAACACTGGTTTCTTGTGAACTAACTCTATTTCAAGGATTTCTGCAGTGTACAACATCCTTTCTAGAGTAAAGACTTACATGTTGATGTCTTTTCCACTTGTTCTCTCAGTATTCTGTGATATTCATTAGTATTTGCTCTTAATTACTACTGCTTTCTTGCAGTGTCCTATAATGGGCCTTCTGCTCTACTTGTGGGATTTCACCACATGTACAAACAACTTTATACACTCTTCTCTGCACTTGAGAAGCTATATACACTTGTCTCTCAACTGTTTTACAGTTGAAGGCTACTTTTCAGTAAATTCTAGTGGTTTGAAACACTGGCTTCTTGTGAACTAACTCTATTTCAAGGATTCCTGCAGTGTACAACATCCTTTGTAGAGTAAAGACTTACATTTTGATGTCTTTTCCACTTGTTTTCTCAGAATTCTGTAATATTCATTAGTATTTGCTCTGACTTACTACTGCTTTCTTGCAGTGTCCTATAACGGGCCTTCTGCTCTACTTGTGGGACTTCACCACAAGTACAAACAACATTATACACTCTTCTCTGCACTTGAGAAGCTATATACACTTGTCTCTCAACAGTTTTACAGTTGAATGCTACTTTTCAGTCAATTCTAGTGGTTTGAAACACTGGTTTTTTGTGAACTAACTCTATTTCAAGGATTTCTGCAGTGTACAACATCCTTTCTAGAGTAAAGACTTACATGTTGATGTCTTTTCCACTTGTTCTCTCAGTATTCTGTGATATTCATTACTATTTGCTCTTAATTACTACTGCTTTCTTGAAGTGTCCTATAATGGGCCTTCTGCTCTACTTGTGGGATTTCACCACATGTACAAACAACTTTATACACTCTTCTCTGCACTTGAGAAGCTATATACACTTGTCTCTCAACTGTTTTACAGTTGAATGCTACTTTTCAGTGAATTCTAGTGGATTGAAACACTGGTTTCTTGTGAACCAGGTCTATTTCAAGGATTCCTGCAGTGTACAACATCCTTTCCAGAGTAAAGACTTACATTTTGATGTCTTTTCCACTTGTTCTCTCACAATTTTGTGATATTCATTAGTGTTTGCTCTGAATTACTACTGCTTTCTTGCAGTGTCCTATACCGGGCCTTCTGCTCTACTTGTGGGACTTCACCACATGTACAAACAACTTTATACACTCTTCTCTGCACTTGAGAAGCTATATACACTTGTCTCTCAACTGTTTTACAGTTGAATGCTACTTTTCAGTGAATTCTAGTGGTTTGAAACACTGGTTTCTTGTGAACCAGCTCTATTTCAAGGATTCCTGCAGTGTACAACATCCTTTCTAGAGTAAAGACTTACATTTTGATGTCTTTTCCACTTGTTCTCTCACAATTCTGTGATATTCATTAGTATTTGCTCTTAATTACTACTGCTTTCTTGCAGTGTCCTATAATGGGCCTTCTGCTCTACTTGTGGGACTTCACCACATGTACAAACAACTTTATACACTCTTCTCTGCACTTGAGAAGCTATATACACTTGTCTCTCAACTGTTTTACAGTTGAAGGCTACTTTTCAGTAAATTCTAGTGGTTTGAAACACTGGTTTCTTGTGAACTAACTCTATTTCAAGGATTCCTGCAGTGTACAACATCCTTTGTAGAGTAAAGACTTACATTTTGATGTCTTTTCCACTTGTTCTCTCAGTATTCTGTAATATTCATTAGTATTTGCTCTGACTTACTACTGCTTTCTTGCAGTGTCCTATAATGGGCCTTCTGCTCTACTTGTGGGACTTCACCACAAGTACAAACAACATTATACACTCTTCTCTGCACTTGAGAAGCTATATACACTTGTCTCTCAACAGTTTTACAGTTGAATGCTAATTTTCAGTTAATTCTAGTGGTTTGAAACACTGGTTTTTTGTGAACTAACTCAATTTCAAGGATTTCGGCAGTGTACAACATCCTTTCTAGACGAGAGAAGTATATTTTGATGTCTTTTCCACTAGTTTTCTCACAATTCTGTGATATTCATTAGTATTTGCTATGAATTACTACTGCTTTCTTGCAGTGTCCTATAATGGGCCTTCTGCTCTACATGTGGGACTTCACCACATGTACAAAAAACTTTATACATTCTTCTCTGCACTTGAGAAGCTATAGACACTTGTCTTTCAAATCTTTTACAGTTGAATGCTACTTTTCAGTCAATTCTAGTGGTTTGAAACAATGGTTTCTTGTGAACTAACTCTATTTCAAGGATTTCTGCAGTGTACAACATCCTTTCTAGAGTAAAGACTTACATTTTGATGGCTTTTCCACTTGTTCTCTCACAATTCTGTGATATTCATTAGTATTTGCTATGAATTACTACTGCTTTCTTGCAGTGTCCTATAATGGGCCTTCTGCTCTACTTGTGGGACTTCACCACAAGTACAGACAACATTATACACTCTTCTCTGCACTTGAGAAGCTATATACACTTGTCTCTCAACTGTTTTACAGTTGAATGCTACTTTTCAGTCAATTCCAGTGGTTTAAAACACTGGTTTCTTGTGAACTAACTCTATTTCAAGAATTCCTGCAGTGTACAACATCCTTTCTAGAGTAAACACTTACATGTTGATGTCTTTTCCACTTGTTCTCTCAGTATTCTGTGATATTCATTAGTATTTGCTCTTAATTACTACTGCTTTCTTGCAGTGTCCTATAATGGGCCTTCTGTTCTACTTGTGGGATTTCACCACATGTACAAACAACTTTATACACTCTTCTCTGCACTTGAGAAGCTATATACACTTGTCTCTCAACTGTTTTACAGTTGAAGGCTACTTTTCAGTAAATTCTAGTGGTTTGAAACACTGGTTTCTTGTGAACTAACTCTATTTCAAGGATTCCTGCAGTGTACAACATCCTTTGTAGAGTAAAGACTTACATTTTGATGTCTTTTCCACTTGTTCTCTCAGTATTCTGTAATATTCATTAGTATTTGCTCTGAATTAGTACTGCTTTCTTGCAGTGTCCTATAATGGGCCTTCTGCTCTACTTGTGGGACTTCACCACAACTACAAACAACATTATACACTCTTCTCTGCACTTGAGAAGCTATATACACTTGTCTCTCAACTGTTTTACACTTGAAAGATAATTTTCAGTGAATTTTAGAGGTTTGAAAAACTGGTTTCTTGTGAACAAACGCTATTTAAGGATTTCTGCATTGTACAACATCCTTTCTAGACGAGAGAAGTATATTTTGATGTATTTTCTACTAGTTTTCTCACAATTCTGTGATATTCATTAGTATTTGCTATGAATTACTACTGCTTTCTTGCAGTGTCCTATAATGGGCCTTCTGCTCTACATGTGGGACTTCACCACAAGTACAGACAACATTATACACTCTTCTCTGCACTTGAGAAGCTATATACACTTGTCTCTCAACTGTTTTACAGTTGAATGCTACTTTTCAGTCAATTCCAGTGGTTTAAAACACTGGTTTCTTGTGAACTAACTCTATTTCAAGAATTCCTGCAGTGTACAACATCCTTTCTAGAGTAAAGACTTACATGTTGATGGCTTTTCCACTTGTTCTCTCAGTATTCTGTGATATTCATTAGTATTTGCTCTTAATTACTACTGCTTTCTTGCAGTGTCCTATAATGGGCCTTCTGCTCTACTTGTGGGATTTCACCACATGTACAAACAACTTTATACACTCTTTTCTGCACTTGAGAAGCTATATACACTTGTCTCTCAACTGTTTTACAGTTGAATGCTACTTTTCAGTGAATTCTAGTGGTTTGAAACACTGGTTCCTTGTGAACTAACTCTATTTCAAGGATTCCTGCAGTGTACAACATCCTTTCCAGAGTAAAGACTTACATTTTGATGTCTTTTCCACTTGTTCTCTCACAATTCTGTGATATTCATTAGTATTTGCTCTGAATTACTACTGCTTTCTTGCAGTGTCTATAATGGGCCTTCTGCTCTACTTGTGGGACTTCACCACAAGTATAAACAAGATTATACACTCTTCTCTGCACTTGAGAAGCTTATACACTTGTCTCTCAACTGTTTTACACTTGAAAGATAATTTTCAGTGAATTTTAGAGGTTTGAAACACTGGTTTCTTGTGAACAAACGCTATTTTAAGGATTTCTGCAGTGTACAACATCCTTTCTAGACGAGAGAAGTATATTTTGATGTATTTTCCACTTGTTTTCTCACAATTCTGTGATATTCATTAGTATTTGTTCTGAATTACTACTGGTTTCTTGCAGTGTCCTATACTGGGCTTTCTGCTCTACTTGTGGGACTTCACAACACGAAGAAACAAGATTATACACTCTTCTGGGCACTTGAGAAGCTATATACACTTGTCTCTCAACTGTTTTACAGTTGAATGCTACTTCTCAGTCAATTCTAGTGGTTTGAAACACTGGTTTCTTGTGAACTAACTCTATTTCAAGGATTTCTGCAGTGTACAACATCCTTTCTATACTACAGACTTATATTTTAATGTATTTTCCACTTGTTCTCTCACAATTCTGTGATATTCATTAGTATTTGCTCAGAATTACTACTGCTTTCTTGCAGTGTCCTATACCGGGCCTTCTGCTCTACTTGTGGGACTTCACAACAAGTACAAACAACATTATACACTCTTCTGGGCACTCGAGAAGCTATATACACTTGACTCTCAACTGTTTTACAGTAGAATTCTACTTTTCAGTGAGTTCTAGTGGTTTGTAACACTGGTTTCTTGTGAACTAACTCTATTTCAAGGATTCCTGCAGTGTACAACATCCTTTCTAGAGTAAAGACTTACATTTTGATGTCTTTTCCACTTGTTCTCTCAGTATTCTGTGATATTCATTAGTATTTGCTATGAATTACTACTGCTTTCTTGCAGTGTCCTATAATGGGCCTTCTGCTCTACTTGTGGGACTTCACCACAAGTACAGACAACATTATACACTCTTCTCTGCACTTGAGAAGCTATATACACTTGTCTCTCAACTGTTTTACAGTTGAATGCTACTTTTCAGTCAATTCCAGTGGTTTAAAACACTGGTTTCTTGTGAACTAACTCTATTTCAAGAATTCCTGCAGTGTACAACATCCTTTCTAGAGTAAACACTTACATGTTGATGTCTTTTCCACTTGTTCTCTCAGTATTCTGTGATATTCATTAGTATTTGCTCTTAATTACTACTGCTTTCTTGCAGTGTCCTATAATGGGCCTTCTGCTCTACTTGTGGGATTTCACCACATGTACAAACAACTTTATACACTCTTCTCTGCACTTGAGAAGCTATATACACTTGTCTCTCAACTGTTTTACAGTTGAAGGCTACTTTTCAGTAAATTCTAGTAGTTTGAAACACTGATTTCTTGTGAACTAACTCTATTTCAAGGATTCCTGCAGTGTACAACATCCTTTGTAGAGTAAAGACTTACATTTTGATGTCTTTTCCACTTGTTCTCTCAGTATTCTGTAATATTCATTAGTATTTGCTCTGACTTACTACTGCTTTCTTGCAGTGTCCTATAATGGGCCTTCTGCTCTACTTGTGGGACTTCACCACAAGTACAAACAACATTATACACTCTTCTCTGCACTTGAGAAGCTATATACACTTGTCTCTCAACTGTTTTACAGTTGAATGCTACTTTTCAGTCAATTCTAGTGGTTTGAAACACTGGTTTCTTGTGAACTAACTCTATTTCAAGGATTTCTGCAGTGTACAACATCCTTTCTAGACTACAGACTTAAATTCTGATGTCTTTTCAACTTGTTCTCTCATCATTCTGTGATATTCATTAGTATTTGCTCTCACTTACTACTGCTTTCTTGCAGTGTCCTATAACGGGCCTTCTGCTCTACTTGTGGGACTTCACCACAAGTGTAAACAATATTATACACTCTTCTCTGCACTTGAGAAGCTATATTCACTTGTCTCTCAACTGTTTTACACTTGAATGATAATTTTCAGTGAATTTTAGAGATTTGAAACACTGGTTTCTTGTGAACTAACTATTTCAAGGATTTCTGCAGTGTACAACATCATTTCTAGACTAGAGAAGTATATTTTGATGTATTTTCCACTTGTTCTCTCACAATTCTGTGATATTCATTAGTATTTGTTCTGAATTACTACTGGTTTCTTGCAGTGTCCTATACTGGGTCTTCTGCTCTACTTGTGGGACTTCACAACACGTAGAAACAACATTATATACTCTTCTGGGCACTTGAGAAGCTATATACACTTGTCTCTCAACTGTTTTACAGTTGAATGCTACTTCTCAGTCAATTCTAGTGGTTTGAAACACTGGTTTCTTGTGAACTAACTCTATTTCAAGGATTTCTGCAGTGTACAACATCCTTTCTATACTACAGACTTATATTTTGATGTCTTTTCCACTTGTTCTCTCAGTATTCTGTAATATTCATTAGTATTTGCTCTGACTTACTACTGCTTTCTTGCAGTGTCCTATAATGGGCCTTCTGCTCTACATGTGGGACTTCACCACATGTACAAAAAACTTTATACATTCTTCTCTGCACTTGAGAAGCTATAGACACTTGTCTCTCAACTGTTTTACAGTTGAATGCTACTTTTCAGTGAATTCTAGTGTTTTGAAACACTGGTTTCTTGTGAACTAACTCTATTTCAAGAATTCCTGCATTGTACAACATCCTTTCTAGAGTAACTACTTACATTTTGATGTCTTTTCCACTTGTTCTCTCAGTATTCTGTGATATTCATTAGTATTTGCTCTTAATTTCTACTGCTTTCTTGCAGTGTCCTATAATGGGCCTTCTGCTCTACTTGTGGGACTTCACCACATGTACAAACAACTTTATACCCTCTTCTCTGCACTTGAGAAGCTATATACCCTTGTCTCTCAACTGTTTTACAGTAGAATGTTACTCTTCAGTGAATTCTAGATGATTTCTAAAGCTGCTTAAATGTGCACTTTGCTCTATTCTAGGATTTCCAGCATTGTACGAAATACTTTCATTACTGTATCCTAACATGGTTATCTCTTTTCCACTGGCTCTCTCACTATTCTGTTCAATTTACTGCTATTTTGCACTTATTTCCTAGTCTTTCTTACAATGTCTTACATTTGGCTTCATGCTGCAATTACTGGACTTACTGCATTGTACAAACACCTTTCTACACTCTTCTCTTAAGTTGAGAAGCAATATACACTTTTCTCCCAACTATGTTGTACAGTTTAATGCTACTTTGCAGTGAATTCTAGTGGTTTCTAAAGCTGCTTAAATGGGCTTATTGCTCCCTTTCAAGATTTCCAGCATTGTACGAAACCCTTTCTATACTATATCCTGACAGTGTGATGTCTTTTCCCTTTGTTCTCTAACTATTCTGTCGAATTTGCTACTATTTTGCACTGAATTCCTAGTCATTCTTGCAACGTCCACCAATGGCTTTCTGCTGTACTTACTGGACTTACCAGGATTGTACAAACACCTTTCTACCCTCTTCTTTGAAGTTTAGAAGCAATATACCCTTGTCTCCCAAAAATTTTTTTCAGTTTAATGCTACTTTTCCATGAAAAATAGAGGTTGGTTTCAAAGATTGTTTTAATGTGCTGTTTGCTCTATTTCTAGGATATCCCGCATTCTACGAAACGCTTTCATTACTCTATCCTAACATTGTGATCTCTTTTACACTTGCTCTCTCACTATTCTGTTCAATTTATTGCTATTTTGCACTTAGTTCCTAGTCTTTCTTGCAATATCCTACAATTGGCTCTCTGCTGTAGTTACCAGACTTAACTGCATTGTACAAACACCTTTCTACACTCTTCTCTGAAGTTGAGAAGCACTATACACTTGTCTCCCAACTATGTTTTACAATTTAATGCTTCTTTTCAGTGAATTCAAGTAGTTTCAAAGACTGGTTTAGTGTGCACTTGCTCTATTTTAGGGATTTTCTTCAGTGTACAAAAATCTTTCTATACTATAGACTTACATTTTGATGTCTTTTCCACTTGTTCTCTCACCATTCTTTTCCATTTACTATTATTTGCTATGCATTATTAGTGGTTTCTTAGAGTGTCTTATAATTGGCCTTCTGCTCTTCTTATGGGACTTCCCCACATTTTACAAACAACTTTGTACACTCTTCCCTGAAGTCGAAAAGCAATTTACACTCGTCTCTCAACTCTGCGTTACAGTTTAATGCTACTTTGTAGTGAATTTAGTGGTTTCTAAAGCTGCTTAAATGTGCTTATTGCTCTATTTCAAGGATATCCTGCATTGTATGAAACCATTTTTATTCCATTTCCTGACATTGAGAAACATTTTCCAAGTATTCTCTATCTATTCTGTCCAATTTGCTGCTTTTTTGCACGGAATTCCTAGTCTTTCTTGCAACGTCCAACAATGGCTTTGTGCTGTATTTACCGGACTAACCCCCATTGTACAAACACCTTTCTACACTCTTCTCTGAAGTTGAGAAGCAATATACTCTTGTCTCTCAACAGTTTTACAGTTTATTGCTACTTTGCAGTGAATTCTCGTGGTTTCTAAAGCTGCTTAAATGTGGTTATTGCTCCATTTCAAGGATTTCCTGCATTGTACGAAACCCTTTCTATACTAAATCCTGACACTGTGATGTCTTTTCCCTTTGTTCTATAACTAATCTGTTCAATTGGCTCCTTTTTTGCATGAGATTCCTAGTCTTTCTTGCAATGTCCAACAATTGCTTTTTGCTGTACTTACCGGACTAACCGGCATTGTACAAACACCTTTCTACACTCTTCCCTGAAGTTGAGAAGCTATTTCCCGCATAGTAGGAAACCTTTTCTCCCAACTGTTTTACAGTGTAATGCTACATTTCTATGACAAAAAAAGAGGTTTCAAAGACTGTTTAAATGTGCTCTTTGCTCTATTTCAAGGATTTCCTGCATTGTTCAAAACACTTTCTATACTATATCCTGACAGTGAGAACTCTTTTCCAAATGTTCTCTAAGTATTCTCTCCAATTTATTGCTATTTTGCACTGAATTCCTTGCAATGTCCTACAATTGGCATTTTTCTCTACTTACCGGACTTATCCACATTGTACAAGCACCTTTCTACATTCTGCTCTGAGGTTAAGAAGCTATATACACTTGTCTCCCAACCATGTTTTACAATCTAATGTAAGTTTTCATACAATTCTATTGTTTTCAAAGACTGGGTTTATGTGCATTTGCTCTATTTCAAGGATTTTCTGCAGTGTTCAATACTATATCCTTACAGTGTGATGTCTTTTCCACTTTTTCTATATTCTGTCCAATTTACTGTTCTTTTGCACTGAATTCCTAGGCTTTCTTTTAATGTCCTACAATTGGCTTTCGGCTGTACTTACTGGACTTACCATCATTGTACAAACACCTTTCTACACTCTTCCCTGAAGTTGAGAAGCAATTCACACTTGTCTCCCAACTATGTTTTACCACTTAATGCTAATTTTCTGTGAAAAATAGAGGTTTCAAAGACTGTTTTAATGTGCTCTTTGCTCTATTTTAAGGATTTCCCGCATTGTGTGAAAAGCTTTCTATTCTATATCCTGATAGAAGTCTTTTCTACTTGTTCTTTAACAATTCTCATATTTACTATGGATTATTAGTGGTTTCTTGTATATTTGGGGAAGTCCTGTAAGTAGAACAGAAGGCCAGTTATAGGACACTGCATGAAACTACTAAAAATTCAGAGAAATTAACAGTAAATAGAATTGTTAGAGAACAAGTAGAAAAGACTTCTCACTGTCACGATGTAGTATAGGAAGGGTTTTGTACAATGCGGGAAATCCTTGAAATAGAGCAAAGAGCACATTAAAACAGTCTTTGAAACCTCTATTTTTCACAGAAAGGTAGTAATAAACTGTAAAACATAGGAGACAAGTGTATATTGCTTCTCAACTTCATAGAAGAGTGCAAAAGTCTAGTAACTGTAAGAGAAAGCCAATTGTAGGACATAGCAAGAAAGACTAGGAATTCAGTGTAAAATAGCAGTACATTGGACAGAATAGTTAGAGGACTAGTGGAAAGGACTTCTCACTGTCAGGATCTAGTATAGAAAATGTTTCCTACAAAGAGCGAAATTTTAGATATAGAGTAATAAGCACATTTAACCAGTCTTTGAAATAACTAGAATTCACTGCAAAGTAGCATTAAACTGTAAAACATAGTTGAGGAGAAGTGTATATAGCTTCTCAAGTTTAGACAAGGGTGTCGAAAGTTGTTTGTACAATGTGGGAAAGTGCCATATGTAGAGCAGATGGCCAATTATAGGACACGGCAAGAAACCACTAATAATTCCGGGGAATTAACAGTAAATAGGAGAGAATTGTAAGAAATCACGAGAAAAGACATTTCAATGTCAGTATATAGTATGGAAAGGGTTTTGTACATGCAGAAAATTCCTGAAGTAGAGCAAATGCACATTAAACCAGTCTTTGAAACCACTTGAATTCACTGACAAGTTGCATTCGACTCTAAATTGTAGTGTGGAGACAAGTCTATATAGCTTCTCAACTTCAGAGCAGAATGTAGAAAGGTGTTTGTACAATGTGAGTATGTCCAGTAAGTAGAGCCGAAAGCCAATTGTAGGACATAGCAAGAAAGACTAGAAATTCAGTGCAAAATAGCAGCAAATTGGACAAAATAGTTAGGAAACATGTGGAAAAGATTTCTCAATGTTAAAATATAGTATAGAAATGGTTTCATACAATGTGGGAAATTCTTGAAATAGAGCAAAGAGCACGTTAAAACAGTCTTTGAAACATCTTTTTTTTATAGAAAAGTAGCATTAAACTGCAAAACAGCTGGGAGACAGGTGTAAATAGCTTCTCAACTTCAGGGAAGAGTGTAGAAAGGTGTTAGTACAATGCGGATAAGTCCGGTATATACAGCAGATAGCTATTGTAGTTCATTGCAAGAATGACTGGAAATTCAGTGCAAAATAGCAGTAAATTGGACAGAATCGAGAACAAGTGGAAAAGAGTTCGCACTGTCAGGATGTAGTATAGAAAGGGTTTCCTACAATGCAGGAAATTTTAGATATAGAGCGATAAGCACAAACCAGCCTTTGAAACCACTAGAATTCACTTCAAAGTAGCATTAAACTATGAAACATAGTTGAGAGACAAGTGTATAGCTTCTCAAAATCAGACAAGAGTCTCAAAAGTTGTTTGTAAAATGTTGGAAAGTCCCATAAGAAGAGCAGATGGCAAATTATAGGACACTGCAAGAAACCACTAATAATTCAGAGAAAATAACAGTAAACAGGAGAATTGTCAGAGAACATGTAGAAAAGACTTCTCACTGTCACAATATAGTATAGAAAGGGTTTCGTACAATGCGGAAAATCCTTGGAATAGAGCAAAGAGCACATTAAAACAATCTTTGAAACCTCTATTTTTCGCAGAAAAGTCGCATTAAACTGTAAAACATAGTTGGGAGACAAGTGTATATTGCTTCTCAACTTCATAGAAGAGTGTTGAAAGGTGTTTGTACCATTTGGGTAAGTCCGGTAAGTACAGCAGAAAGCCATTGTAGTTCGTTGCAATAAAGACTAGGAATTCAGTGTAAAATAGCAGTAAATAGAACAGAATAGTTAGAGAGCTAATGGAAAAGACATCACACTGTCAGAATATAGTATATAAAGTGTTTCGTACAGTGAGGGGAATCCTTGAAAAAGAGCAATAAGCACATTTAAGTGTTACGAAGGTTTTCACTCCCAAGTAGGGCAAAAACAATATATTTCTTAAATATAGCCAAAATTTTCAACAGCAGTAGAATTTCAAGAAAAGCCCCAAGCCACCTGCATTTTGAATTGACTGGGGTGGGACAGTGTGTGCTTTTGGATCAGACCAATAAGTATCAGACCTATAAGTTTACTGAGTAAGTTTCTTTGCCTTTTTAATTAAAGATACCTACTTAAGTTACCTTATAAATTAGCCTTTTAAAATATAATCAAAGTCTCATATAAATTAAGTTACATGAGAAGCCAATGTTTTTATAAGTAATTGAATCCTGACCTTATGTAGCCCCTTGCAGTCTTAATTAAGCTAGAGGCAGAGCAACATTTTTGGCTTGTGAATCAAACATAAATTTGCCTTTTTAAATGAAGATACCTACTTTAATTACTTAAATAAATTAGCTTTTTAAATTATAATTAAGGTTTTCAGCTACATGAAAGCCAATAATTTTTATAAACAATTCTAATAAAGACCAGAAACAGCTAGTGAGAGTTTGTCTGCAATGTGATTTTTGACTGTCTTTTAAAAGAACAGATTAGACAGCCGCCATGTTGGCCACATGGCTTGCCTCTCCCATGGCTTGCTGCTCGCCATCTTGAAATAACAAAGGCCAACCCCCTTCTTTTGAATAAGCCAATGTCTTTGTAAACAATTTAAATAAGTATTCTAAGAAAGTTACTGAAGGCTTCCCATAATCCCTGTGTATGCAAATAAGCCAAAGAGGATACTTAAAAAATCCTATCTAATAAAAGAGTAATATGCAAATTAACCATCACTCTGCTACACAAGCCACGCCCACAAAGCCACAACCACCAGACAATCAGAGCAAGTATGCAAATTAACCCAACAAATATGGCAGTTAATTTGCATATGTGGAGGAAGAGAGAGGGAAAGTGTAAAGCAAGGCGGCTGCGGCTGCTGGAGGGAAAGCACTGACAGTGCATGCTGGGCGGGGTGAGGTGCGCAGTGGTGGTCATGGAGGCAGTGGCGGGAGGCGGCGGTGGGAGGCAGCAGGTTGGGTGGGCGGGGCGAGGTGCACAGCGGCAGCGTGCGTGGCTGTGGAGGCAGCAGCAGTGGGAGGCAGCGGGCGCAGCGGGCGCAGCTGGTCACCCTGCAGTGGTAGCAGCGTGCGCGGCCTCGGATGCCTCAGTGGCCGTGGGCTGGGTTGGGTGGGCGGGACGGGCGGGGGGCATTTTGCCTGCCCCACCCACTGCAGTGGGAGAGGTGGTGGGGTGGGACAGGTGGTCATGGCGGGAGGGAAGCCCACCGAAAGTCTTGCAGGAATATTCCTGCAATGGGTCGCTAGTATAATTATAATTTTAATAAAAAGGAGAAATTTTAAAATTTTGAATTCTCTTTCACTAATATTTACAGTGTAAACTAAGATTGTTGTTAAAATATTAAATCTGAAAGTAAATTAGTAGTCAATCTTACTGTAAAAGTGCTTGTAATATAGCTAGCTACTTGGCTGTCGGCTTGACCTCCAAACTGCAGCCATACAGGTTGTATGCTGTAGAAAAAAAGACAAAGATTCTTAAATGAGACTCTGTAGCCTGAAAATTATTCTGGAAGGAAATAAAGAGGTTTCCTTCAAATGCGGTAAGGATTGTAATTGAAAGCCTATATATTTGGCCTCTTAAACTGAAGTAAATAATTTGTGTTTTTTCCTCTTTGATAAGTTTTATGTAAAATTAAAGATTAATAGCCGAAACTTAATGTAATTTATTGTCCATAATCTAGGACAAGTGAAGTTAAAAAATAAGCTTTATTTCAGATTAATTTAAATTGGCTAATTGAAATAAGTGAATATTCAAGAAAAAGTAATTGTACTGGACAAAAAGCTGTTCCTAAAGTATTAACTAAAATTTCTATTGGTAGTTCATCTCATGGTAAAATTGCTTAACATGCAATGAAACTAAAGCAGTCATATTTTTGTGCAAAAATTAAAATTTAAAGTTATCTAGACTGCATTATAAAATTTTTTGAAAAGCCTCCAAATAATTTAATCAAAAAAGGGGGTATAGTGGTAAAATACCATGTAAGGAAAAATATCCTGTAAGTAAATTACATCTAGAAAAAATTTTTACTTTGAAAATTAATTTTCATTTGTAATGCTAACAGCAAAACACCCATGAAAAACATACTTGGTGTCAAAATAAGCCAAAGGAAAATCGTTTGGACAAAAATCAAAAGGATCTCAAGTCTAATTTATAGAAAAGATTTTTTTACTAACCTTTGGTCGAGAATATTTTTATATTTCCAGAAAAGCCCATATGGATTCCTACAACACTGAATCCCAGAGAAGACCTGATAAGACTGTTCCAGCCAGAGAATAAGCAGTGGCCCACAAGAACAGAGGTGAAACAGTCAATAAATAAAGATAGTGAAGATGCCTTGCCATGTTAGCAGTCAGCACCTATGCATTGCTGCAGGTTGCCTAGGACCAAGGGCAAGGAAGGTCGGTGTGCATGCTTCCAGACCATGGGTGCACACCCTTCTGCACAGAAGTCAATGTTTGATGTTTTGTATTCTACCAGGACCCCTGACTTGGGGGGCTTGCCTTATTTTTAACACAGGGAATGGTATTAACTGCCACATTAAAAGAAATGCCATACCTCAGGCATTAACCATTTTTACAGAGGTATCCAGTTCTGGAAAGGCTGGATCTACACTGCAGCAGGGGAGCAAAGGTCCTTCAAACTCCTTATATTTCAGTAGAAATATAAGCTCTTATTTATGCCTTAACAGATTTTGCTATGGAGCCCATTAACCTATAGTAATAGTGCTTATGTGGTAAGTATGGCCAAAATTATTGAAACAGCTACATAGGGCGCACTAATTCAGAGGAACTTTTCATTTAATTTTCAGCCTTTAAAATGTTATTAGAGAATGACAATTTCTATGTTTTATTGGAAACAATGTCCTCAGTGTGTTATCCACCTCTCTGTGCCAACTTTAGGGGTAAATCCCCTGAGGACTTAAACCTAATCTGGCAAAATGAATGTCACTCAATAGTGGAAAGAGCCAATCGTACTCTTAAAATCATTTACTAAAACAAACAGGGGGAGATGGATGTTATGTGTCACCTCAAAACAAACTCAGTCATGCTTTTTATACTTTAAATTTTTGAATTGTGATGCAGAGGATTGTACAGCAGGTAAAAGGCATCAGGCCTCCTGTACAATAGCCTACACCGAGTTAGCTAAGTGGAAGGAAGCACAAACCAGACAAGAGTTTTATCAGATTCAGTAATAATGTGGGGAAGAGGTTGTGTTTTATATCTTTCCAGAAGGAGCAATGCAGCCAATTCGGGTGCCAGAACGTTATGTCCATCACCACAATGGACCCAGAGAAGCTCCTGTGTCCCTTTACTCAAAAGGACTGAGAGTTGCCCGATGACAGCAAAGCAGAAGAAGAAGAAAACTGAAAGCTACGCAAGGGACTGAGGTGCCAATATGGAGTCCTCTGAAGAAGTAAACAACTGAAGTGCAGCAGATTGTGAAAAAGCAAGAAGCTGAAGCTACTTCTTCAACCATGTACCTGCTCATGCTAGCATCTGTTAGCTGCCAGTTTTCTGCAAAGTCTTGCACAGCCAAGTCCAAGGACTCTGAGTAAATATACACCAGCAGCAAAAGAGACTTTCTTTCATTTAGTAGCTAAAAATGTTAACATGTCCATTGTTTTGATTTCCCTCTTATTGTTGTTTTGCTTTAGCATTGTTTTGTTATTATTTAACTAGTGGCCCGTTGCAGGAAGATTCCTGCAATAGGGCTTCCTGCTGCACTCTCCCCCACCCTGTCTGCTTCCCTTCCTTCTCCCCCGCCCTGCCTGCTTCCCTTCCTTCTCCCCCACCCCGCCTGCTTCCCTTCCTTCTCCCCGCCACCCCGCTTGCTTGCTTCTCCGCAGCTTCGCTTTCTTCTTCAGCGCTTGGCTTCTTTCTACACTGTCTTGATATGCAAATTAACCACCATCTTTGTTGGGTTAATTTGCATACTTGCCCTGATTGGCTGGTGGGCGTGGCTTGGATGTAGCGAAGGTGCAGTCAATTTGCATATTACTCTTTTATTAGGTAGGATAGCTAGAGTTTTGCTCTTGATGTTCAAGTTTTGAAAATGATAACATGTATGTACTTTAGTTTTTGCATTGGCATTGTTTGCAATTGTTTTAATATTAGAGCTTTATTCTTAATGTTTAAATTTAACTTTTATTATAGTAGCTTAAAAACAAAAAAAAAGGGTGAGATGTAGAGGGCCGCCTGGGAAGGCATATGGGCATTTCTTTAAATTGTTGTCAGCTGAGCCCGAGATGACTGGCAGAGCCACATCTTGGATACACATTTCCCCAAGATGGTGGAGAGTGTCAGCTTGGCCTTCATATCAGCCCCCTACCCATATCAGGTGTCAGCAGGGGTGGGTCTAGATATGTAAATCCTGTCAAGCACTAGGAATGCTAGGGCCTACTGAAGAATGCAAATAAGCTCCTTTGATCCTAAGTTTTGGTGATACTTCCTGGTATTAGTGGTATAAAATAAATGTGCTGCGTGGGCTGAGTCGTCGCTGCCTCTCCATTAGAGAGAATGGCGTCCCACCTGGCTCCCAGCTTGCTTCTATTTCTGCATCTTGCTCTCTTTCTTTTATTTCTTAATCCCCAGCTCCTCCACTCAGCAACCGGACCCGTTCCTTTTCTGTGCTGGACGCGGAAAAGAGAAACACCTCCACACCCACAGTCCATTTTATCTGGGTCTAAGGCCATTCCAGGGTGAGATGCCCCATGTTTGGGACAATGCGGAGTCCCGAGGCAGATGGACCCCCATGGCTTTCTTGAAAGAGGGCTGGCGGCCCCCTGCTTGCTGCCCTCTCGTTGGGATGGGAGACAGCCTATGAGAAGATGGTGATCTGGGGCTGTGGGTTTTAGGCCTTTAACCCAACTTCCATCGATTTGGGAAGTCCAGCCTCCACCTGAGGGGCCAAGAAGCCTGGGGAGTGAGGCTCATTGCTCCGGCAAACAAGGAGCGGTGTCTCCAAAACAAGGGGGAGGTCCCAGGTGGCCAACTGGATGTTGGTCAGGGGAGCCAGGGCCTGGGAAATACCCAGAGTGTCCTGTGATCCCTGGGTGGTCAAGCTGGGGGGTAAGGTCCGGTGGGCGGCCAGACCTCTTTATGTCATCAGGGGAGGGGCCAGGTCCCAGCTAGGGCTGGGGCACGGGCAGGGGCTGGGGCAGGGAGCAAGGGGCAATGGGCAAGGGGCAGGGGACAGGGGGTAGGGGCGGAGGATGGGGGCTGGATTTGGGGCAGGGGAAGAGGCAGGGGCTGGGGGAGGAGCTGGGGGAGGGGCTGGGGCAAGGTCAAGGGGAGGGGCAGGGGGCTGGAGGAGGGGCTGGGGGAGGGGCAGGGGCAAGGGCAGCAGGTGGGGCAGGAGGAGAGGCAAGGGCAGGGGTAGGGTCAGGGGTAAGGGCAAGGGAAGAGTCAGGGGGAGGGGAGGGGCAGGGGGAGGGGTAAGGGTAGGGGGAGGGGCTGGGGCTGGGGCTGGGGCTGGGGCTAGGCCTAGGGCTAGGGCTAGGGCTTGGGCTAGGGCTTGGGCTAGGTCTTGGGCTAGGTCTTGGGCTCAAGGCTGGGGAACACAGTGGCCGTTGCAGGAGACTCTCTCGCCACCATGGCAGTGCCAAGTATGTCTGACTGCCATCCATTGGACATTCTCTGGGAACTCCAGGACTGCGAGAGGGCATAGGCTGAGCTGAGCGACTACCCCCACACTCCTCCAGCCCACAAATTTCATGCACCGGGCCTCTAGTTTAATTACAATGTTCCTCGGTGTAAGTCTTTGGTGTTCATTTTGATTAGGACTCTGTGAGCTTCTTGAATTTGTGTGAGTTTTTTCTTCCCTATATCAGGGAAGTTTTCTATCATTATTTCTTCAAACAGGTTTTCTATTTCTTGCTCACTTTCCTCTCCTTCTGTCACCCCTATCATGTGGAAGTTGTTTTGTTTCATGTTGTCCCAACGTTCCCTTAGGCTCTCCTCATGTTTTTTAAGTTTTTTTTTTTTATGGATTCTGCTGTGCTTGGGAATTTTTTCTACCTTGTCTTCTAGCTCACAGATGTGCTCCTCTGCTTCTTCTAGTCTACTCTTAATGCTTTCTTTTGAGTTCTTTATAGCAGCAATGTCATTTTTCTTTTCTTTCTTTCTTTTTTAATATATTTTATTGATTTTTTTACAGAGAGGAAGGGAGAGGGATAGAGAGCTAGAAACATCGATGAGAGAGAAACATCAACCAGCTGCCTCCTGCACACCCCCTACTGGGGATGTGTCCGCAACCAAGGTACATGCCCTTGACCGGAATCGAACCTGGGACTTTTCAGTCCACAGGCCGATGCTCTATCCACTGAGCAAAACCGGTTTTGGCTCATTTTTCATTTCTTCTTGGTTTTTCTTCATTTCCTCATGGTTCTTACACATATAGTTGAATTTGTCTTCCATTCTTTTCAGCGACCTTATGACCATTTCTCTGAATTCCTTTCTGACATATTGCCTACTTCCATTTCGATTACTTCCTTTTGTGGTGATGCCTCCTTTTCTTTCACATGCGGGCTCTTTCTTTGACTCCCTATGATCTCTCTTCTCTGGGTGTCTGGTTATGTAGCTCTCTCTCTCTCTCTCTCTCTGCCTTTCCTAGGCGAAATCTGACCTCCCAAGGGGACACTTTGCATATTGCCTTTTACATATATAGATAGTAATAGGGGTATAATATAAAAATTATAGTAACTTTTTATAGTAGGTGACAACTAAGTTTCCTTGTATAGCCACGTGGAGAGGGGGAAAGGGTCCCACCAACTTCTTGTATCCGTGGTTTATAAAGGCTGTAGTTCCTGTGTCCTGATATCCCCTCTGATTGGTCAATATTCCCTTTAGAATTGGTTACTATAGTGACTCCCAAAGCCCTCCTCCCTCATTGTGCTCTTATTCCTTCTGGGCTTTCTTACTTCTTCTTTATTTTGTAAATATAGACCTTTTTTGGCTATTCCTAGTTACATTGTCTTATGAAAATATACCTGTTGCTGCTCCCTTGTCATATGGAAATGTTTCTGCACTTGGCTTCCTTGTGTTATGGAAATGTACCTTCTCCCTGCTGTAGCCCTGGTTGTGATTTTTGTTTTGTTTTTTCACATGGACCCCAATTCTAAAAATTCCCTAAACCTGCCAATATTCCCCTAAAACTCCTGTTTCAACTGCCTTTGGGGATAGGGGGTTCCACATCTTTCTGGCTGCTTCCTGCTGGCAAAGGGATCATAGTTTGGGGCAGCAGTCAGGGTCCTATTGGAAGTGGGTGGTATAAGGGTCCATGGAAGATGGATGTAGCGACCATCATTTGCTGTTCCATGCGGAGGATCAGGAGTAGTTTAAGGGCTTCTGAATGGAAGGATATGAAACATACCAAAGATTAAACAGGCAATGGTTTAAGGTACTTTATTTTAAAAAACAGTAAAAACCAAAGTCTGCGAAAGGAAGTTAGCTAATACATCTTTAATTGGTGCCCAGACTTCTGGGTCAAGAAGCTATGAGGCATTTTTTAGCTAAGCTGTTTGCAGCAAGGAGTGTTATTCATGGCAAAGGATTTGCCCTGCTGAATCATGGGCTTCTCTGTGAATAAAAATCTTGGTGGGTTGAGAAGTGATTCTGGCATGGTTGGTGGTAGTGGCAGTATAAGTTGTCCTATAGACTAAGATTTAACACATTTTACTCTGAAAGAGATGTGGGAGATATATATCTAATTGAGATTATTCAACCCTGAATTGGGCTGCTTATAATATACTTAGTAGTTAGGGATTTGGGGAGCCAGTGTGGCTGAAAATTTTGCTACATTAGGTGTTGTATTGCGAATCAGCGAGCTGCACAAGACACCTTAATGAGCCAATTAGTTAGGAGTCATCTTTATTGTGTGCAGGTTCAGAGCAGATTACCTCTATCAAATTCTGAACAAACATAGGAGGGAAAATTTACTTTGTATATTGTTCTAGTTCTTTGTATAAGTTATTTTTGTAGATAGCTTGTAACCTTGAGTACATATCATATCTAGCAAACACCTGTCATATCTATACAGACAACTTGTAACCTTGAGTATCTTATCATATCTATACAGACAACTGTGAGCTTGAGTATCATGTAATATCTATACAGGCACCTGGCATCAATATCGGCAAATCAGTTAGATGTCCAGCTTGCAAGGGCAGACAATGAAGTTTATCTTTTCTATTCAAGCAAAAAACAAAGTTATTTTACAGTCTAAAAATAACAGAGTTGACCTACAGAATAACAAACTAAGAATAACAGAGTAGTTCAAAGACAGCTTTAAACAGTAGTTTTTTTCCAAAAGAGGGATCACTATGCTTCATAGAGATACAAAAAAGGGAGCTATAATTGGGAGCATCTCATGGGGTCCCAGCAAGGTCAGAGGTCTCCTCCAGGTACCAGCCTAGGGTTTACATGACACTTATAAAAAGACAGAATAAGAATTATTTACAAAATGAAAACATTGTTTATCTAGAAATACCAGAGTGTGTTACTTATCTGCCACTATTGACATCCCAGGATCCCTTTGAAGGAGAAGTTTCAGGTCTTTCAGAGGCTCACATGAGTAGATATTTGGTGATCTAGTTGATGGCAATACAGCTTTGTCTGATGGGGGAAATAAGACATTTGGGGGGCTAGCAATATGAATCTGTGCCAGTAACCTAATGTACATTCTTGATAGCCTATAATTAAGTCACTGCCCCTTTCTCCACAATCTGGTCTGGCAAGACCTGTCTTCCTAATTACTCCCAATTTACCAAGGGGTCATAAACAAAGAATGTAACAGCTTAGCTACAGCTGACACCACCCAGACCAGGCATTTAGATACACTCTAACTTCCCCTTCTAACTGACTCAAGAGGGGCTATGGAAGCCCACCACAAAAGCCTGGTAGTTAGGAAACAGATAGAAAATAAAGAAACCAAAGGGTATAAAGAGAAAGCTTCCTCCATATTGGCTTACTCAGGATTTGGAGAACTGACCCCCTGAGTCACTGTACTAGTACGTGTGAAATATCTGAAAATAAATGGGGTTATCCTGGACCTCCAAGTGCTCCTGTGTATTTTTTGGTCATCTGGTAAATTCTGTAACATGTCCTCCTCCTGTGCTGGCGTTCAAGGCTCACTGGAGACAGATGAATCTAAGAGTCAATGTTGCCGACCTGTTGGGAGACTTAAAGATGGTGCCTGTTAAAGGGCTTTTTGCCTAGTTTAAAGGCATGCCCAAATAAATGAGGGTTATTCCAGAAAGCTCTGGGGCAGTGTTGTCCATGTTAGCTGATGGCTTTGATTATTGGAATCTTTGAAAGGCAAAAAGGGTCTGTGAGTTAGGAGACAGGAGTATATATAGAAAAGGCATCCTTGTTATTTAGTACTATAAACCACTTTGTGTTTCCAGAATTTGGGCAAGTAAATCATAAGGGTTAGGGACAATTGGCTGGATAGGAATCACTGCCTTATTTACTAGTTATAATTCCTGAACTAGTCCTCCCCCTCTATTAGGCTCTTGTACCCCTAAGATGGGGGTATAGTAAGGATTATGACAAGGTTTCAATAAACCTTGGGCTTCTATAACAGATGACTTAGAATATTGAGTCCTTCTAGAGCCTGAGTTGAGAGGACATTGTTTCTGATGTGAATATGAGGCTTTTCAGGAAGGCACGGGAAAGGGACAGCTTACCCCAGCTATGACCTAAAGGCTGAGAAAAATATATCTTTCTTGGATTCCCAGACGTGCCTATAACAGCTACAGCCTCTGAAGATGATTTACCAGGGCTTGGGAGGAGTACAGAGAAAGTGGCTTCATCATTTTGGAGGAAATTAATTTCCTTGCCCTCTACTGTCAGGCTTACCTGGGGCTCCTGTGGTAAATTACAAAAAAGGGAGCTATAAGTGGGAGCAGCTTCTAAGGCAATCCTCTGAGGAGCTGGGTTGGGATACCCCGGGCCTTGTCAGTCCTATTGGGCAAGCTAGGTTGCCATAGGTACCTTTGCTCTTCCATTTCCTGGGAGGTTTACTATGTCCTCATCCATGCCTTCCACTTCTGCCCCATTCCTCTACCTAAAGTTTTCCTCTGACTGCCTGTGCCAGCTAATGGTCTTTACTTATATGGACCATAGGCTGTTCTTGTAAGACCCTCCTTCAATTATTATTTGTAATATTCTTTCATTGAATACTATTGCATGCCATGTTGATCTGAGCCAGTGCTTGTTGCTCACCTCTGTGGTCCTTCATTAATACTCTGGAGATGCAGGTTTTATATACTTGTACAATACATGGTACAAAGATAACCCTGTGTGTTGTGGGTTTTTTTCCCACATGATGAACATGCAAGATGATCTCAGTTAAGGCTTGGCACTTCTTAGTGACAACTGGGGGAAGTTATGACATAAGTGCTGTGTTGAGTCTGCACATGACCAACAGTGTTTAGTTGCAGGAGCCCCTGGCCACAGCTCATTTGTACATCTTCTTTCCCATACTTGATTCTTTGCTGACTTGTCGTTTAACCTGCCTGTTGGCTACCTTCTCCTTTGGGGCCTTTTTATATCACCTGTCCCTCTGCACTGCTCTCTCTGCAATATTCTATAACATTGTTATGAGGTGCACATACACGTGTAAAGAGTCCTCAAACACCAGAGACTCTTTTATTGTTTTTACATAGAATAAGATATAACCAACCTTCTGAACAGCTTGCCGGTTTTACCAACAGAGAAAATGCTGGACACACTTAGCAGAAGAATGAGCTTTACACCCTGATTTTCTTCCATGTGGTACTTGCCATATCTGCGTCATATTTCTGGTGATGTCTTTTCCAGTTTGTTATCTTCAGATGCACAGAATTTGAGAGCAACCTCTTATTACTATTTCCTGCAGATGTCTTGTTTTTGGACAATTGCATGGAACCAATGTATTATGTGGAATACACTTTTGTATTAGAACTTCCCTCACACCACAGTCAACATTCATTTCCTTTCCATTCTCTGTTATTATGCTGTTATCATAAAATGGAAGATATGGTGGAACCTGTTGAATAGAGTGTATCTGTAGAAGAAGAGTCACAGGTCAGGGCTTCTAAGACAGCTCCACCAACACAGCAGTCCCTTCTGTGTACTTGATGTTTCTCAGTGTTAAAAGATATTCTCCATCTGACTAAGTTATTCTTTTTATAGAAAGACTTCTTCAGTGATGCAGGTGTGAGAGACATCTCTTTGAGTGCAAATCCTCACCAGCAACAGTGGGATGCTAGTGAAGAGGAACCCTGGGGGAAAAAGATGTGGACAGGGCTTCATTTGAGTCCAAGATCATCTTATATTTATCTTGAGTGTCTTCAACTGGTAGGGAGGTGGGGGAAGATTTCCCAGGCACCTCATATCATGTTCAGCGCCAGGCAACTTTTAACAATGAGGATCCACACAATGGCAGTGAGATTTCACAGGAATTTATTGGTTGAAATTGTTTGCACCAGAGTGGGAAATGTGAAAATGGTGCCAGGCACAAAGACAAAGTTGTTTAACATCAGAGTGTCTGCTCTAGAGAAGTGAATTATGAGTGTAACTAAAGTGGGAAATCTTTTAGGCAAATCTTTAACCTCAGTGAGAATTCATACTGGAGAAATGCCCTATGCATGGACTGGTTGTGGGAATTTCTTTAGTGAAAGCACTGCACTCATTAAACACCAGATAATTCAACTGGAGAAGAGCCATATGAGTATAGTGATGTAGGGAAGGCCTCTTCTGAACATTATCCAGAAATGATCAAAGGGCCATGAGTTGTGATATATTTGTGTACAGACATTCTTGAAACCTCCATAGCTATTTCCTCTGGCTGAAGTCATTGACCAAAAAAATCATCTAACAGTTTACTGGATTCCCCTGGCCCATTTAGGGTGTTCACCTCAATGTTTCCTCAACAGGCAAGACCTCAAAGCTAGAGGGAGGAGTACCCTGTAATCAGTCTCAGATGTGTGTTTTGGAACCAGTCTGTATTCCTGTTGATTGTTACATGTCAGTTATAAATCTACCTTAATAAAGCCTTAAAAAGTACTTCCAAATAAAAACCTAGATAATCCCCTCTTGTTAGTAAATTAAAATGATGACCTGATACGGGTTCTACCATCTCTCTCCTAATTTCTTTGGATGATCAGCCTTGCTGCATTCCTGTTGATTCTGATGGCAATAGTCTTCACTTCCTTCCACTATTTTCTGCCCCCGAGCAAGGCTGATCATCCAAAGAAATTAGGAGAGAGATAGTAGAACCCGTATCAGGTCATCATTTTAATTTACCAACAAGAGGGGATTATCTAGGTTTTTATTTGGAAGTACTTTTTAAGGCTTTATTAAGGTAGATTTATAATTGACATGTAACAAAATTCATTCTTCTAATGTGTACTATTTGTTGAGCTTGGACACACAGATAAAGCTGTAAAACAGTCTCATGTAAAATAAGCTTATCTCTCACCCACATACAGGTTAGGGTAGCAGTTGGTTTACAGATGTGAGTATGCAACACACTGAGTTTATTGTCTTTTTTAAAAAATAAATACTTTATATATTTTTAAGTTTTTAAAATATTTTATTGACTTTATAGAAAGAGAAGAAGGGAGAGAGAGAGAAATGGTGATATGAGAAAGAAACATTGAACTGCTACCTCATGCACGCCCCCTCCAAAGCATCCAGGCAGGCATATGGCCTGACCTAGAAAGAAACCATTGACCTTTCAGAGCAGGGGATGTTGCTCAACCAACTGAGGCACACTGGCCAGAGAAGAGTTTATGCTTGTATTTTTATTTTTAATTATTGAATTAATATCCATACAACAATTCTAAACCTTCTTTTGCCACACCCTATATTTATCTCCTGCCCTTTCATAATCTCTCTTTCTGCCCTCACCTGCCCTAAATGCAGTTATTGATTTCCCTTCTTTTACAAGATTAGTATATATATATATATATATATGGCCTTGTGCACGAAATTCGAGCACGGGAGGGAGTCTCTCAGCCTAGCCTGCACCCTCTCCAATCCTGGTCCACTCGGGGGATGTCCTACTGCCAATTTAGTACAGCTGGCTCCTAACCGCTTGCCTGCCTGTTGGCCTGATTGCCCCCTAACTGCTCCCCTGCCAGCCTGTGGGCCCTTAACTGCCCTCCCCTGCTGGCCTGATGGCCCCCAACTGCCCTCCCCTGCTGTCCTGATTGCCTCTAACCACCTCTGCCTCAGCTCCCACCACTGTGGCTTTGTCCAGAAGGAAGCCTGGAAGTGCAGTGTGGCAATGGAGGGAGGTCTGACATAAGAATGGTGTTCAGATTGTACCAGGAACCTGCTCCTGTCTAACAGTGTAGGTTCCAATGGCCATACCTCATTTATACATTTCCTTTTCCATACTTGACACTTTGCTGACTCGTCATTTTGTCGGTGACTTCCTAGCTTTGGCTATCTTTGCCTTTGTGTCTTTTTTACATCACCTATTCCTCTGCATATCTCTGAAGTATACTACCACAAGGACCTATACAAGTGTTATGAGGAGCACACACATGCTTAAATACCTCTCAAACACCAGGTACTTGTGTATTGAATTTTACTTGAAATGAGATGTAACCAACCTTTTGCACAGCTTGCCCATGTCACCAGCAGAAAATATCTACTGAATGCTATTAGCAGCGCAATGAGCTGGACATTCCGCTTCTCTTCCACGTGGTGTTTGCCATGTTTTTGCTCTATTTCTGTTGAAGTCTCCCTTGTTTTGTGATCTTCAGTGGTCAAGAACTTCACAGTGGCCTCTTATTAATCCATCTTTCAGGTCTTTCATTTTCAGCCAATTGCATGAAATCAATGTAGTATGTGCAAAAACACTTTTATAATGGACTTCCCCGTCACCAGAGTAAACATTCATTTCCTCATCATTTCTCTGTTTTTAGGTTGTTGGCATAAAATGGATGATGTGCAAGCCTATTCTGAGCACAGTGTATATATAGGAGATTCTCAGGTCAGGGCTTCCAAGACAGCTCCAGTCACCTAGGGGACCCATCTGCATAGCCATGTTTCTCAGTGTTAAAAGATATTTTGCACCTGACTGAGTTACAAGTGGTATACTCTGAGAAGAATGTGTTCTTAAGTGATGCATGTGTGAGAGACTTGTGTTTCATTGCAATCCCTTAACTGCAACAGAAGGATGCCAGTGGTGAGAAGCCCTGGAATGAAGATATGAAGAGTGACTCACTTGTGACCAGCTGTTGCTTCTACTTATCCAGGGTGTCTGCAGCTAGTACAGAAGTTGGGGAAGACTCCCCAGACATCTCAGGGCTTCTCCAGTACCAGGCCACTCTTAATACTGAGGATCCACACGGTAACAATGAGATTTCACAGGAATTTCTCAGTGGAAAAAGACATCACAAGTGATTTGAATGTGAAACAGCTGCCAGCCAGAAACAGAAAGTTGTTTATCAGAGAGGTCTCTTGCTGAAACCGGTTTGGCTCAGTGGATAGAGCGTCGGCCTGCGGACTCAAGGGTCCCAGGTTCGATTCTGGTCAAGGGCATGTACCTTGGTTGTGGGCACATCCCCAGTAGGGGGTGTGCAGGAGGCAGCTGATCGATGTTTCTCTCTCATCGATGTTTCTAACTCTATATCCCTTTCTCTTCCTCTCTGTAAAAAATCAATAAAATACGTTTAAAAAATATTTTTTAAATACCTTTATTTTATTTTACTTAGGAAGAGAGGAAGGAGAGATAAACATCCATGAGCTCCATCCCGCACATTCCTTACTGGGAAACCAGGCAGGTCTGTGCACTGACCTGGAATTCACCAGGGACCATTTAGTTCACTGGATGACACCCACCCAGCTGAGGCACAAGGTGAAAGCAGAGTTTATTCCTGTATTTTTATTTGTTAGTTATTATTCTCCATACCAACAACTCTAAACCTACATTTCCCACATTCTTCATTTTCCTCCTGCCATTTTATAATCTCTCTTTCTGACTTTCCCAGTCTTCCATGCAATCATTCATTTTCCATCCTTTATATTAGATTAGTTCATATTCTTCATAATTTAATAAATGCTATAAGGTGTGTACTTTTTAAGAAACACTGGTTTTCATAATGCTACCCAGATACATTTTTTAAATATATTTTATTGGTTTTCAGAGAGGAAGGGAGAGGAGAGAGAGAGAGAGGAGAGAGAGAGAGAGAGAGAGAGAGAGAGAGAGAGAGAGAGAGAGAAAGAAAGGGCAAGAGAGATAGAAACATCAATGATGAGAGAGAATCATTGATCAGTTGCCTCGTACATGCCGCCTACTGCGGATCAAGCCCTCAACCTGGGCATGTGCCTTTGACTGGAATTGGACCCAGGACCCTTCAGTCTGCAGGGAAACACTCTATCCACTGACCCAAACCAGTCAGGGCTACACAGATATTTTGAGATTCAACACAAATGCTTATGTGAATATTGAATTTGTTTTATTGCTAAGTAGTATTGCATTCTATGGATAACAACTTCATCCATTGATCTGCCTATTAACTTGGTTATTTCCAGGTTTGGGGTATCTACATATATATATAAAAGGCTAAGCAACCGTTGCATCCAAAACAACCGAACAGACGACCAAATGACTTAGCAGCAAGCTGCATGGGGTGACCAGGCCGGCAGAGGGGTTAGTGAGGGGCTACCAAACGACCAAACAGCAGGCTGTGTGGGTCAACCAGGTCCGCAGGGAGAGGGGCAGTTGGGGGCAACCAGGCTGGCAAGGGGGGACAGTGAGGGGCAAGCAGGCCAGCAGAGGGGGGTGACCAGGCCAGCAGGGGGGGCAGTTAGGGGTGATCAGGCAGGCAGGCAGATGAGCAGTTAGGAGCCAGTAGTCCCAGATTGTGAGAGGGATGTTTGATTGCCAGTTTAGGCCCGATCTGAGGAGTCCTGGATTGGAGAGGGTGCAGGCTGGGTTGAGGGGACACACCCACCCTCGTGCATGAATTTCATGCACCAGGCCTCTAGTCCTATATAATAAGAGAGGAATATGCTCATTATTTGTTACACCCTGAGTCATAATGACCTACCGCGCATAACGACCGGATCACGGATCTGCAGGAGGGTGGGGGAACAGAGGGAAACAGGAGGGGGCAGGGAAGCAAGCTATGAGGGGTGGAGAGAGGAGGGAGGAGGGGGGCAGGGGAGCTACAGGAGGGTGGCAGCGACCCACTGGCACATGGATTTGTGCACAGGGCTACTAGTTATAAATAAATCTGTTTGGAATATTTGCATTCAGTTATCTTCATAGATATGTATTTTACTAATCAAACTGTTGCAGTGTAGGTGAATGTTTCACATTTTAACTTATGCAGAACTGTGTTTTAAAATTGTCATGCACTTTGCCTTCCCACACATGCCCAGCATATAAAAAAATCCAGTTTTTGTTCAACCCTGCAAGATGCAGTGGCTAATCTTTTAAAATAGTAGGTCTAGAATGTCTATATATGAACTTGCTTCAGTTTTAACTTCATTTTGTAATAATTTTTGATGGTGAACATTTTTCACACATTGATTTACATTGTCTTTATCTTTTTTGTTAAGATGTTGGCTCAGAAATTTTGCTTATTTTTTAAATAATTTATTTTAACCAATATGAGGACAGTTCACAATCTAAGATATATTTGAATTTCACTCATTCCTCAAATGACTTGTTGCTGTATGGAACTATGGGTTTTGAACACTGTAAGGAAAATTGTTTTTCTCAATTTTTAACCTATGTACAATTTAAATCCACGTGTACCATATATTTACAGGTTTTATATGCATTGTTAACATTCTCCACCACTCTTTTCTAAGTCTAAGCATTCAATAATACATAAAGTGATGTCTAGGTTTGCAATCTTTGTGAACTTCCTCATGTAAATACCCTCGTTGTGGTTAGTTTCAAACTGTCAAAATGATGGCACCGAACAAGGATATGATAAGATATTTCAGTAGCAAATCATTATATTTCCAACATATTAATAAGGTAGCAATCAGTATTCTCAAGAACATATATATGTTATATATATATATATATATATATATATATATATATATATATATATATATGCATAATATGCAAATTGTCCCCATGGGAGTTTGCCTGGGAGACTGATTGCTTGCTATGAAGTGCGCTGACCACCGGTGGGGCGGCATGGAATGAAGGAAGGCCCCTGCTGGCAGCTGGAAGGCCCCAATCAGTCCTGATCGCTGGCCAGGTCTAGGGACCCTATCCATGCATGCATTTTGTGCACCAGGCCTCTAGTTTATAATAAAATCCTATATAATAAAACCCTAATATGCAAATCTACCAAACAGCTGAACGACCAATCACTATGATGTGCTCTGACCACCAGGGGACAGACACTCAACGCAGTAGCTGCCCCCTGGTGGTCAGTGCGCTTTCACAGGGGGAGCACTGCTCAACCAGAAGCTGGGCTCACTGCTGACAAGTGCAGCAGTGATGGTGGGAGCCTCTCCTGCCTCCACTGCAGCGCTAAGAGGGCATCCCCTGAGGGATCCCAGACTAAAGAAGTTGCAGGCCAGGCTGAAGGACCCCTCTCCCCGCAAGTGCACGAATGCCGTGTACTGGGCCTCTAGTAGCACAATAATTGGGAAATGGCAAGTTTTAAATAAAGTTTTGTTTACTCTTTAAAGTTTTGTTTACCTATTATTGATTTTTAAAATATATTTCAAAATGTTTGTATTGATTTCAGAAAGGTTAGAGAGAGGGAGAGAGAGATAGAAACATCAATGATAAGAGAGAATCATTGATAGGCTGTCTCATACAGGCCACCTACTGGGGTGGAACCCACAGTTTAGCATGTTCTTTGACCAGGAAGCTGAAGATAGTCACTGTGGTTGGTTTGGACAACCAGGATCAGAAAGTGGGGTCATGGCTGAATTGTGGGCCCTGTGGACAGAGTTGACCTTCTTTGCAGGAGGCCTCACAGTTTGCCTTGAGCCCCAGGCTGCCTTTCAATTGGTACCTCTGTACCAGAGGGAACTTTCCAGAACGAAATGCAAATAATAAAAAGTCCAGTGGCTGACACTTTTGCTTAAAAGTGTATCTGTAAGGTACTTTATTTTATTTTCTTATTGTCTTAAATTTTACATATGTCTATTTTTCCCCCAGTTGACCCCCTCCCCCATCCATTCCCAGCCCTGGCAAGTCCCCACTGCCCTAGTGTCTGTGTCCTTTGGTTATGCTAATATGCATGCATATAAGTCCTTTAGTTGCTCTCTAACCTCCCCTCCCCTACCATTTGTCTCTAGATCGATCTATTCTTGTTCATCAAATTATATTGATCATTATATTCCACATATGAGTGACATCATGTGATATTAATCTTTCTCTGATTGGCTTATTTCACTTAGCCTAATGTTCTCCAGTTCCATCCATGCTGTTGCAAATGGTAAAAGTTCCTTCTTTTTAATAGCGGCATAGTATTCCAATGTGTAGATGTACCAAAGTTTTTTCATCCACTCATCTGCTGATGGACACTTAGGCTGTTTCCAAATCTTAGCTATTGTAAATTGTGCTGCTATGAACATAAGAGTGCATAAATCCTTTGTGTTTGGTGTTTCTGTTTCCTTGGGATATAGTCCTAGAAGTGGGATTACTGGGTCAAATGGAAGTTCCATTTTCAGTTTTTTGAGGAAATTCCATACTGTTTTCCACAGTGGCTGCACCAGTTTGCATTCCCATCAGCAGTGCAGAAGGGTTCCTTTTTCTCCACATCCTTTCCAGCACTTGTCATTTGTTGATTTGTTGATGATAGCCATTCTGACAGGTGTGAGATGGTATCTCATTGTTGTTTTGATTTGCATCTCATGGATGATTAGTGACTTTGAGTATGTTTTCATATGTCTCTGGGCCTTCTGCATGTCCTCTTTTGAAAAGTGTCTATTTAGATCAGTGATGGGCAACCTTTTGAGCTTGGTGTGTCAAACTTTGCCAAAAAACTGAGCATAACTCGGGTAGTGTGTCACTTTGAGGAAAAAACATTATTTCACAAATGTTTCATCCTCAGGAGCAGCAAATGTTTCATCCTCGGCATGTGGCCGCCTTAGCGGCCGCGTGTCATCAGAAATGGCTACGTGTGTCAGTGCTGACACGCGTGTCATAGGTTCGCCATCACTGATTTAGACCCTTTGACCATTTTTTTGATTGGGTTGTTTATCTTCCTTTTGTTAAGTTGTATGAGTTCTCTGTAAATTTTGGAGATTAAAACCTCAAATATATTCTACCATGCAGTGGGCTTTCTTGTTTTGTTGGTTTCTTTTGCTGTGCAGAAGCTTTTTATTTTGATGTAGTCTCATTTGTTTATTTTCTCCTTAGTCTCCTTTGCCCTAGGGGCTGTGTCTGATATTGTTATGACATATGTCTGCTATTTTGCTGCCTATGGCATCTTGTAGGATTTTTATGGTTTCCCATGTAAGGTACTTTAGTATACACACCACAAGGATAGTACTCCAGAGAAAAATGACATACACTGAGACAGTATTGATGATAAGCATCCACAGAATTTCAGATTATCTGGCCAAAATTCACAATAATGGGACAGGATATGGAATAAAAGAAGTGATATTTGAGATAATGACATTTACAATAAATCTAGCTCAAAAAATCAAGTTTAGAAAGCCAACATCAGCCTATAGAGGTCTCCATTGGATTCCCATGTTTTAAGAAAGACTGTACTGTCCAGTTAACTCAGTGGTTAGAGCTTTGGCTCCAGGAGCGAATAGTCTCTGGTTCCATTATGGTCAAGGGCAAAGACCTCAGTTGCAGGTTTAACCCTTTGCACTCACTTGCTTTTTTCTCGATTCCTTTAGTCTACTCGGGATTTAATTTTTTAAATACCCCAGATTTTACAAAGCACGGCAGTAGAATAAAAAACTGGAGTTTCTTTTCATACAAACTTATTTATTTGGATTTTTTATATTTCAAACTATTGATTCATTCAAAGAGTAATTTTAATCTCTATAATTTTTCATGGTGTGATATTTTTTGAAACATTCACCCACACGAAGACCTGGTTTACATTCACATGTTTTGCAAATATAAATCGTCTCTCTTCTTCCTCCTTTGATTTTTCTGTTAGAACAAACAACACAATCTTTGTGTTTTTTGTTAGGGTGAGGTGTGATTATATGGAGCTTTCCATCTAAACGTTGCTCTAAGTTAGTGGATAATAATCTACCCCTGAAAGTTAGTGTACCATCTCTGAATTCTCCAACAAGATCATGTACTAGTTTCCTAATAAATTTCACATGCGTTATCGGTTTTTCATTTTTTCTTTTTTGGCATCAGTTGAGACGGCATTTACATTTTACTTGTCCTTTCATGCTAATGAAAACAAGAAAAGATACTGGAAAAATAGACAAAAATCCCCCTTCCCCCCGCGGTGAAACTACGTGTCGAGTGTGGCTCGACATACGAGCTGCTACCGATGCTAACCATGTCGAGTCACACTCGACATCCGAGTGCAAAAGGTTAATCCTAAGGCCATGTCCGGGCACACAAAGGAGGCAACCCATAGATCTCTCTCTCTCTCTCTGTCTCTCTCTCTCTCTCTCTCTCCCCCCTCTCTCTCTCTGTCTCTTTCTCTCCACATCCTGCCATCATTCCACTCTCTCTAGAAGTAAATGGAAAAAGAATCATAGGGTGAAGGGGAAAAAAAAGAAAAAGAAAGACTACACGTTGACCGACTTGTGCTTCCTACTTAGTGTTTTTAGACATTAGAAACTTGGGTTTCTCTAGAGAAAGCAGTTTCTAGTTCACCATGAGCTCTACACTCTCCAGTTTCCAAAGCTATGCTGCAATCCCTCAGAATCACCTTCTCTCACGGGTAAGTTCATTTTTATCACTCAAAGACTAACCTAAGTTAAAAAATAAAGATTATTTTATTCAAAAAGCATTGGGGATTTTTGTACTTAAATAAAAGTAGTGAGGGTATCATGACTATGACACAAATTATGTGGGGTTATTCTGAAACTTGTGGTCTTGATTCTATTAGCCTCTTATGTGAAAGAAGGCAGAATTCCACTGAGATCAGATGATTCTGGTAAAGGTTCTTTATAGAGACGTGCATTTTACTTTTCAAACTGGAAAAGTAAAACGTACATCTTACTTTTCAAAAGGAAATAGGCCCCATATGCACTTGTCCTGGCCCCGCCACCCCTCTCAGACTTTCTCAGGGAGGTCCCAGTGACCACCCTGGCTTCATGTTTCTGTCTTATCACCTGTTGTAGCTATCCTGCCCCATTGTTTTTGGGATATCCACTAGAATGCCAGCAACCAAAGACAGAGCACTTGATACTTCCCAAGTCTGGAAGAGTCAATAGTGTCCACAGCCTCAGTCCTTACAGGCCATAGCTGTGTCTGCCTGAGACAGCTGCCCTCCATGCAGCCTAATTTGCTTTCTGATGCATGTGGATGTATATGGGCAATGCTGAGGAGAACAACTCTTAGGCCCATAATTATCCCCTAGAAATAAGAAACTGGATATTGTCCTAACCGGTTTGGCTCAGTGGATAGAGCAACGGCCTGCGGACTGAAGGGTCCCAGGTTCGATTCCGGTCAAGGTCATGTACCTTGGTTGCGGGCACATCCCCAGTAGGAGGTGTGCAGGAGGCAGCTGGTCGATGTTTCTAACTCTCTATCCCTCTCCCTTCCTCTCTGTAAAAACTCAATAATATATATATATATATATATATATATATATATATATATATATATATATATGAAACTGGATATTGCTGGAGAGGGCAGGGACAGTCCTGTGAGACTCCTGGTCTCTGGATAATAGGTCACACCCTTGCCCACATGAAAGCTAGGCTGAAACATAATAGAGCAGCGGTTCTCAACCTGTGGGTCACGACCCCTTTAGGGGTTGAACGACCCTTTCACAGGGGTCGCCTAAGACATCCTGCATATCAGATATTTACATTACGATTCATAACAGTAGCAAAATTACAGTTATGAGGTAGCAACAAAAATAATTTTATTGTTGTGTGTCACCACAACATGAGGAACTGTATTAAAGGGTCACAGCATTAGGAAAGTTGAGAACCACTGTAATAGAGGAAGGTACCTAGGGATGCTCAGAGCATCACTCCCAACCTTCTGTATCCTGATAATATAGTGGGAGTGCACGGCCATCCGGGAGCACTGTGACCAGCAGGAGGACGTAGCCCCAGTGCTCTCTCCAATGGGGATGGGGAGAACTGTGGAGAAACCACATTTAGCACATGTTCATGCACAGAATGAGTGGAAACCACAGGATCACCATTGATGTAAATGTCAGCATATTTTACCATGATTCCCAATGGAAGTGCAGACCAGGGCAATTGAAATGATAACATGCTTAGAGGCAGGGTAGTGACTGATGTTAATGTAAAAGAACATGGATGCTGGAATGCTTGCAGTCCTGTGTCCTTCCCAATCACCACAGTGTGTGAGCTGAGGCAGCCAGAGACTTAAACAACTTCACACTCAGAAGTGGTTCTGAGTTTACTACCAGTGAACACTGACCAAACTCCTTTTTGTTTGATGTTCATTCCTTTGAATCTTGCCCGTGATGGCTTAGGGAAGCTCAGGGACAAAGTACATACAGATGAAGAAAAAGCAATCCATGCTGACTGACTCCTGTGGTTATTTCCTACCAATGTCCATTCTTCTCCTTCACCCCTGAAAAGTCCCCCAGATTGCTTGGCACCATGTGGTGTCATTCATAGGGCCCACCAAGTATATCAGGTTCCCCTCCTGACCCCCTGAATTTAGCTGCAGCCCTGTGATGTGCTTTGACCAATGAAATGTGTTGGGAGTGAAGTCTGTCACTACTAACAAAAGAGTCAGGAACCAGAGACTGGCATTCTCTCTGTTCATTGCTACTAACACCTACATGGTAACTGCACCTTTATCCTGGTCCCTGGAGAACCAGGGAGGGCATGTGGCATGAACAAGAAAGACACCTTCTTTACTCTAAGCCACTAAAGCTTTGGGGCTATTTGTTACTATTACATCTAGCCTGTCTAATGGGTGTTCATTAACAATTTTGCTCTCCAGGAGGCAGCAGAGCCTAACATTAGGAGTAGAGCTATGTTATTAGAAGCACAAGGGTTTGCCTTCCAGTCCTGCCTTTATTTAACTCTACAATCAGGCAATTTACATTAAGCCTATGAGCATGAATTTCCTCTTCATAAAATATCAGGTTGCAGAAAGACTAAATGACATAATGCATGTAAAGCATTGAATTCAAGGCCTGGCACCTGTAGAAAACATTCAGTAGCTATTAGCTCCATAGCTTCACAATGTGAATTGACTATCAACATTCTAACAATGTATGCAATGTCAACTTTTTGTTCTTTGTAGCATTTCAAATTTTGTTTTTAAACAAATAAAATTGGAATATATATATATATTCTCTAACTAGAGGCCCGGTGCATGAAATTCATGCACGGGGAGGGGGTGTCTCTCAGCCTGACCTGTACCCTCTCCAATCTGAGAGCCCTCAGGGCATGTCCTGCTGACGGCTTATGCCCGCTCCCTGTGGTTCTCTACTCTCTGCGGGGCTTGCTTGCTCCACACCATAGTGATGGGAAAGCAAGCCCTGCTGGGTGCTGCCTGCAGCTGCACTTGTCTGCTCCCGGGTCACCGCGGCAACAGCCAAGCAGGCCCTGCTGGGTGCTGGCTGCAGGCCCACTTGCCTGTTGTGGGTCACCAGCAGCTACTGCCAAGCAGGCCCTGCTGTCTGCTGTCAAGCTGCGCCCCTGGACCCACCCCCAGGCCCACCCTGAGGTTGCCTGTCCAGCCCTGCCTGGCTCCCCAGGCCCCGCAGCAGCTGCGGCCACTGGGGTCTGGCCCTGCCTCCCTCTTTGGCCCTTGAAGCAGCCTCGGCGGCTGCTGACCAGGCCCACCCCCAGTGCAAGTGCATGGAGGCGGGTCCGGGAGCGGGCGCCGCCCCAACCCTCGAACGCTGATGGGGGCGGTTCTGGGCGCCACCACCTCGTGAACGCTGATGGGGCGGGTCTAGCCGCCACCGCCACGCGAACGCTGATGGGGCGGGTCTGGGCCTATCCGGCAGTTGAGAGGCCACCCCGAGTCCCGCCCCCCAGCCTCCCGCCGGCCCAATCGTGGGTGTAGCGGAGTGATGCTTATTTGCATATTACTCTATTATTAGATAGGATAGCCTTATTTGTCTCTTAATAATGTGATACTTTTATTTTATTTCATTTTTAAAATATATTTTATTGATTTGTTTACAGAGAGGAAGGGAGAAGGATAGAGAATTAGAAACATCGATGAGATAGAAACATTGATCAGCTGGAACAGAACCTGTGACCCTTAAGTCCACAGGCTGATGCTCTATCCACTTTAATAGAGGTATCATACCAGCTCTTTAAAGGTACATTATTACTACTTTGAACACTAGCCAGCTATCATTTTGATTTCTTAGTGTTTTAAATACTTTCATACTGCTATATAGCTCTATGAAAATGAATTTTTAAGTGTTTCACCAACTTTCTTCCAAAAACACCAACTCATTTTGACGGGAATAATAAATGTAAACAGTATCGCACTCACTTCTCAGCTCTTTGAACATGATTTCCCACTGACAAAATTGTGTCATTCAAATATTAAATCTATTTGAACATGTATTTCTAGTGTATGAAGCACATTCCTAAATACTTCCCTAGTCTATCGTTGTGAATTCTCAGTGTTACATTCACATTTGTCCAGTGATTGAAGCTCATACATTGTGAATTCCAAATGTTAATACACCATAACCCTAACCTGAACCCTAACCCTAACACTAATCCTAGCTCTACCCTAACACTAACCTGAGCCTGAACCCTAGCCCTAACCCTAATCATAACCCTAACCCTAACCCTAATCCTAATCCTAACCCTAAACATAACTTTAACCCTAACCCTAACCCTAACCCTAACCCTATCCCTAACCCTAACCCTAACCCTAGTCCTAACCTTGATGATGTCAGCACTCCCGGCAGGTCCCCTGGCTCCAAACCATTAACCACCTCAGCACTTCTGGCTGTCCACGTGGCCCTTTTCCCTTGATGACATCAGCACTCCTAGCAGGTCCCCTGGCCCAAACTATTACCACCTGAGCACTTGAGCCTGTCCACGTGGCCCCTCCCCCTTGATGACATCAGCACTTCCGGTTTAAATGCTTAAAGTGTTTCAAGCTCATTCATTGTGAATTCCAAGTGTTTAAACACCGTTTTTACATATATACCAGCACTTTAACCTTTTGCACTCGGATGTCGAGTGTGACTCGACATGGTTAGCATCGGTAGCAGCTTGTATGTCAAGCCACACTCGACACGTAGTTTCACCGCGGGGGGAAGGGGGATTTTTGTCTATTTTTCCAGTATCTTTTCTTGTTTTCATTAGCATGAAAGGACAAGTAAAATGTAAATGTCGTCTCAACTGATGCCACCACCTAAGCTTATCTTTTGCATAGGCAGCAATCTTGAGTAGGAGGGTCCAAGGCATGAGTCGTTGCATCATGCCTTTTTGAGCTTGCATCATCTTCCCTTGGTAAAGAACCTTCCTTATCTTTTCATCTCCTAGGTTTGTTTAGGTTTCTATTAGCATATCACAGATGTTGTCATGACACAGGGTTTAGTTGGATGATTGGATTGCCCCCTAGCAGTCGCACGTTCTGAGTGAATTTAAACATGTGAATGTAAACCAGGGCTTCATGTGGGTGAATGTTTCAAAAAAATATCACACCATGAAAAATTATAGAGATTAAAATTACTCTTTGAATGTATCAATAATTTGAAATATAAAAAAATCCAAATAAATAAGTTTGTATGAAAAGAAACTCCAGTTTTTTATTCTACTGCCATGCTTTGTAAAATCTGGGGTATTTAAACAATTAAATCCCGAGTAGAATAAAGGAATCGAGAAAAAAGCAAGCGAGTGCAAAGGGTTAAATATGAATTGTTACCATTTAAAAGACTATCCTACCTTTCACAGCCCTTTGAATACAAATTCTGTTATTTCAACATTCATTAGAGATATTAAGGTTCTAAAACATATTCCGAGTGTTTTAGAAACACTCTTACACATCCCCTAGTCTGTTATTTTGACCTCTGAGAGTTTTAACATTTTAATACAGGTATCATACCAGCTCTTTAAAGGTACATTATTACTACTTTGAACACTAGCCAATTATCATTTTAATATCGTAGTGTTTTAAATACTTTCGAACTGTTATATAGCTCTATGAAAGTGAATTTTTAAGTGATTCACCAACTTTCTTCCAAAAACACCAACTCATTTTGATAGGAATAATAAATGTAAACAGTATCGCACTCACTTCTGACCTCTTTGAACACGATTTCCCAATGACAAAATTGTGTCGTTAAGATATTAAATCTATTTGAACATGTATTTCTAGTATATGAAGCACATTCCTAAATATTTCCCTAGTCTATCATTGTGAATTCTCAGTGCTACATTTATATTTGTCCAGTGACTGAAGCTCATACATTGTGAATTCCAAATGTTAAAACACCATAACCCTAACCTGAACCCTAACCCTACCTAACTCTAGCCCTAACCTAATCCTAAACTGAGCCTTAATCCTAGCACTAAAACCTAATCCTAATCCTAACCCTAACCCTAAAACTAATACTAACCCTAAACGTAACTTTAACCCTAACCCTAATTCTAACCCTACCCCGAGCCCAAACCCTAACCCTAACCCTAAACCTAGCCCTACCTAACCCTAACCTGAGCCTGAACCCTAGACCTAACACGAATTCTAATCCTAACCCGAACCCTAGCCCTAACCCTAAACCTAACCATAGCCCTAAACCTAACCCGAACCTTAACCCTAACACTAAACCTAGCCCTACCCTAAACCAAACCTGAGCCTGAAAAGTAATGCTAGCCCTAACCCTAACCCTAACCCTAACCCAAGCCCTAGCCCTAGCCCTAACCCTAACCCCTAGCCCTTAGCCCTAACCCTAACCCTAGCCCTAAACCTTGCCCTAGCCCAGTGATGGCGAACCTATGACACACGTGTCAGCACTGACACACGTAGCCATTTCTTATGACACGCGGCCACTGAGGTTTATTAAATACAATTATATATAACAATTGTACATTTATGTTATTTAAACTATAAATATCGCGAAATAATGTTTTTTCCTCAAATTGACACACTACCCAAGTTATGCTCAGTGTTTTGGTGAAGTTTGACACACCAAGCTCAAAAGGTTGCCCATCACTGCCTTAGCCCAAACCCTAACCCTAACCCTAACCCTAGCCTTAGTGCTAACCCTGTCGGGAGCGACCTCAGTTGACAAAGTCCTGAGAGGGCAGGTTTCACAAAGCGGCCTGCCTGTTCCCAAGGTTAGTCATGCATCCTGTCCCCCTTAGGCTTAGAGACCCCTAGGCACAATAATTTAGTAATCACACATTCTGCCCCCTAAAGATTAGTTAACCTTTAAGCACAGTTAATGTATAAGCGTAATTATCCTTCAGCAAGAAGCATGGCTAGATTATATAATGGAAAGGAATTTAGGTGTCATCAGAGGTGTGTGTATAGGTATAGCCGTTAGGATCTTAGCCAAGATAAGGAGCTGTGTGTAAAGGTCAGTAGGAAACCTTAAACAAAGGGGTACAATTATGCTTACCACATTATAGGAATGATGTAATGTATGGAATGTAACGGAGCCTATATAAAAGTGTGAAGAAAAATAAACACGGGATGGCAAGCAGGAAGTGCTTCCATCCTCCCGATACCATCCTGTTTTCTGGCTATCATTTCTCATCCTCACCCCCCTTGCAGGTACTGTTCTACTGATGCTGGCAGGCTCCGGCATAACCCTAACTTTAAACCTAACCCTAGCCCTAACCCTTACCCTAACCCTAGGCCTATCCCTATCCCTAGCCCTAAACCTAACCCTAACCCTAACCCTAACCCTAAACCTAACCCTAACCCTTACCATAACCCTAACCCTAGCCCTAGCCCTAACCCTAACCGTAAACCTAGCCCTAACCCTAAGCCAAACCCTAGCCCTAACCCTTACCTTAAACCTAACCCTAGCCCTTGCCCTAGCCCTAGCCCTCACCCTAACCCTAACCTGAGCCTAAAACCTAGCCCTAACCCTAATGCTAACCCTTACCCTAACCCTAAAACTAAGCCTAGCCATTACCCTAGCCCTAGCCCTAACCCTAACCCTAACTCTAACCTGAGCTTGAACCCTAGCCCTAACCCTAATCCTAACCCTTACCCTAAACCTAACCCTTACCAAAACCGTAACTTTAACCCTAACCCTATCCCAAGCCAAAAACCCTAACCCTAACCCTAAACCTAGCCCTACCCTAACCTTAACCTGAGCCTGACCGTAGCCCTAACACGAATCCTAATCCTAACCCAAACACTAACCATAACCATAACCCTAAACCTAGCCCTAACCCTAACCCTCACCCTAAACCTAACCCTCACCCAAACCCTAGCCCTAGCTATAGCCCTAGCCCTAGCCAGAACCCTAAACCTAACCCTGGCCCTAGCCCTAACCCTAGCCCTAGCCCTAACCCTAGCCCTAACCCTAACCCTAACCCAAGCCCTAACCCTAACCCAAGCCCTAGCCCTAACCCTAACCCTAGCCCTAAACCTAACCCTTGCTCTAGCCCTAGCCCTAACCCTAACCCTAACACCACCCTAACCCTAACCCTAACCCTAACACCACCCTAAGCCCCTAAGCCCCTAATCCTAATCTGTTATCTAGTAACCGGTAACCGGCTAACTAGTAACCGGTAAACTGGTAACTGGTAAACCATTGACGGGTTAACTGGTAAGCGATAACCAGTAAACTGGTAGCAAGTAACCGGTTAACTGGTAACCGATAAACCAGTAAATGGTTAACTGGTAACTGTTAACCAGTTAACCAGTAACCTGGTAACCGGTTATAGTTATGTGGTTACCAGTTAACCGGTAACTGGTAACCAGGTACCTAGCAACATCTGAACCTGTTAACTATCAACCTGGTAACTGTGCTGATATAGTCAGGAAACACAGGTGGCAACCTGAACTAATAATCCTCAGAGCTAAATTGCCAGACAGCCAACAAAACCTAGAAAGTCTATCCTGCAGCAACCTCCCTCCCTCCCTCCCTCCCTCTCTTCCTTCCTTCTTCCTTCCTCTTCCTTCCTTCCTTCCTTCCTTCCTTCCCCTTTTCGGTCCTCCCTCTCCTCTGTGAGTAAGATGGAACTAATCTGAATGGGAATCAAAAATGTTAGCAGACAATGCAGCAGCAAAGGAAAGCCCAGCAAACATCACTTGGAAACAGGACCCCTGGTCCTGGATGACAAAAATGATCAGCACGAGACAAATGATACACACAGAAAGGAAATCAAATGCAGGCAACAGCACTGTCACCCTGCATTCATCACTGGAGAAACATGCCAGCGATATAAGGAAACTGCAATGCATAATGAAGCTTTTAAGCCACACAACCATGAAACATCAAGCAACGAGAAGGCAAAGATTAATGGGAATGAGAGAGACACCCAACAAAAGGGCAAATCAGAACAACATTCACATAAGGAAGGATATTTTCGAATAATTGCCAAACACAATGTCCATGAAAATGAGGACCTGAGCAGCGTCATACAGGCACATATGCTAGATTCACAGGTTTGTAGGACACAGCACGAGTGTGCCAGGCAATCATAACTCCAGACATAGGTGACACTGGAAGACTGACGCAACGGAAATAAGCCCCTGGAACTGAGGGAAATCGACCAGGAAGCAAATCACATGTCCAAGAAGGCCTCATCACACTGGAGAACAACTGCGGCCCCAGCTTTCTGCGCTGCACCTGGCATGCATACCAAACAAAGACAAACTATCAGTGTCTGGAAAGTGCATGCAGGGATATGTTTCCAGAGACGTACTTGGGGGGAGGAGAACAGGCAGAGTGAAGGGCCAGGTGCATTCGCTGCTCACTGCATGGGCACCTATATGGGCTAGCAAACAAGCATGCAAGCATCCATAAGGTCATGGATGTCAAGTGACCCAGGCAGCCAAGCATACACCACATAAAAAATCATTATGGGAAACATCAGTCTGTGCACATTAGACGCCACCCACAAATTGGAGACAATGTGAGGTGGGATGGATGCAGTGTTTGCTGGAAGGAAGCACAGTGAAATAAAATGCCCTCAAAACAACTACAAGTAAATGTTTCAGGAGGAACAACATGGAAAACTGCAATGAAAAGCAAGGGAGGGAGCACTTCAACAAACAGCACTTACAGTCAAGAAATGCAGTTGCAAGCAACTGCTTTGGTCTCAAAAAACAGTCTTCTGGAAACATACCCACACAGAAATGTGTCTGACAGAAGTAGTTGAAAACCCTGACAATGCAGCGAGCGGAAAACAAGAACATAACACAGAGAACAAAGGTCTGTTTTGCAAGCACTTCAAGTATCAAAGAAGCATGCGGTGCTGACACGCCGATACAGAAACTGCGGCTGACCAAACCACAGCATGTATGAACGTGACAGAGAACAATGGAAAAGTAAGCCTGAAAGTGTGACACATAAGGAATGTGGAGCAAACACCGAACGTCTCCAGACAATGCCAACAAAAGCAGTTATGGGGAAAAGTAACCTGGAATAAATTCGCTGCAGCGCAAACTGTCATGTAAACCAAAAGCCACCCAACAATAACGTGGCAGCCATATAGCAGAAAGTAACTGAGGGTTCAAGAAGCCAATGGCACAAGAAGACGGAAAGTGCCCCTGCATGCAGGAACACAGGAAAGCAATAGAAACACTGCATCTGGCAAAGACCATGTGGCACAAGGAAAGAAAAATGAGCGCTAAACAAAGGTCACAGTACTGCCAAACAGCACTCCTACACATTGTTTGCCTACAAAGTACCCGGCAAAGCCTCCAAATTGAAAGAAAGAAAACTGCTCTCCCATAATCACTCACCGGTTGGCAGCAGAGATCCATCACAGTAAAGGAGCTTCCCAAATCGCCGCACCTCACATGACTTCTCGAAGGTCTGAAACGTAGAGAGAAACATCACTACAACCAGAAATAACACCTAGTTCTAGACCATGCAGGCACAAACCTTTAGTGAAATGGCATGCCATTCCAAGAATAGCCACAAGGTGGCAGCAGAGGATCACATGCGCATGATGCAAGGGAGAAAAGACAGGAGCATCAATTTTAACAGTAGCCACAAGGAGGCAGCAGAGGATAAAAAATCAAATGCGCATGCTGCAAAGGAAAGAAAAGACAGGCTTTATCTCTGAAGGAAGGTGCATGTAAAGGGAAACCACAGGTGGAAAAGGAAAAGGACTACGCTGAGCATAAGGCACTCGGGACCCCAGAAGGGGCGGACGGCCGCGCAGGCTGACAAACAAGCTCGGCGAAGTTGGGGGACAGACCCTGGCACGCAAACGTCGCAGCGACAAAAGTAAGCACAGGCAAGCCGCGCAAACTTTGTCCAAGGCACTCAACACGGGGCACACATTGCAAATCACACCCCACAATGGACCGTCCTACACAGCTTCCCTGTGCAACTCACCTCAGGAAGCAGGCAGGACCGTGGGCTTGAGGGAACGTGGCAATCCCACAGGCAAGGCCCATCTCTTCAGGCGCTGTACCAAGAAGTCAGGCCAGTGACAGGGGGAGAACAGGTCACTGCTCCCCGAAGGAACGCACAGAGGGGTGAAACGGTGCGGATCACATGTCTGTATTCAGGACAGGGGCCTGCCTTGTGACTTTCGCATCTGAACTTCAGGGCTGAGCTGAGCAATTGTCTCCTGGCAGCAGAGTCTACCTAACTCAAAGATGTCCGGGCAAGTGGTGACTTCCCTCTTTCCGGAGCCCCGAGGGCAGAACCAAAGGCGTTGGGGCACTCGCCCTTTGTCATGACTATCAAGGTAATGGCCCAACATCAGGTAGGGCAAGCATGCAGCGCCCCTCCCTGCAAGATAAGGGAATGCCCATCATCCCACTGTTGACCCAATCTCTGCCCTTTCCTCGCGGAGCCCTGCCCCACACCCAGAATCTGGCATCCAATGAATTCCATGTGGGCCAGTGACGCAGTTTACTTTTGAGGAGAAAAGATAAGTGAGCAGCGCGAACTCCCCTTCCTCTCCCCGAGGCACAAATCAGTAATTCACCTTCCGTGCAGATGTTCAAAGAGCCACTGCAAAGCACTCACTCAGTAAACTACAGGAGGAGCAGCAGCAAAGACCTTAGGTTCACCTCACTCATCACAGCAGCGGGAGGATTCCAAAGCAGCTCACCCGGGAGCACCATGCAGACTGGGACTAGGTGCTGGGATCCAGCAAGGGGTCCATTGCGCCCCACCGTCTGCCCGGCGCCGCATGCGGTTAACCTGGGTGAGTTATCTCTTGGAGGCACCACATTCCCTTCTTTCTGTAGAATGCAGGAATTCAATTAAGTCAGCCTCACTGTGAGATGATCGGACGGGGCGCAACTGACATCAAGGGGTAGGGGAACCCAGAGCGAGGCAATTCTGGAGAGGACATGTGGGTGGCTGTGGCTGATTTTGGCTGATCAATGCACACGAAGTTCACAGAGTGAGGGCAGGGAATCAGGGACTAAGAAATTTGAGCTGAACAAGGTGGGCTCAGAGGAGGAAGGGGGAGATGCTCCCTCCCTGGTGCCCTTAGGCGACTTACAAGCTCCGGTGAAGGAGTGAGGGGGCACAGCTGAGGAGGGACCTGCTTGCCCATAGATAATTCAGTCAGGTGGCATAAGTGAGTTTGTAGACATGGGGAGCTCCCATAAGGCCTAGCAAGCCAGCTCCGCCAGACAGTGTGCCTCTTTCAGACAGCTGAGTGAGGAATCAATGCACGTAACAGGGCTGAATTCCAACAGGAGGGGCGCTACCCTCACGGACCTCAGCCCTGAAGCACCACAATCTGGAAATGATACCATACATCCCTAGGAAATCAGGACATACTCCAGTGACCCACTCCAAAAAGTAATAATAATAAGGAAATGTGAAACACATTTAAGATTGCCTCGACCTTGATGCCTGAGGACCCACAACCACAGCAGTCACCCGTAAAACCACAGCCAACGCATCCATGACCCCACCTCAGCATACAATGTGAAAAGTAGGGATTCTTTGAGGAACAGAAAATCATGTCTTGTGCACGCCAAAAGAAGCAAAGACGACAATAAACCTAAGGAAATGGAAACTCACCTTCATCCGAAAATAACTGAGTCCTGTGGAAGAACAAAATTATCCATGGGTGTGTAAAAACGACAGAAGGCTTCAGAAACAAGTAAGTTAAAAGACTCCACTTGGTGCTCCCCAAGTGCACTCTCTACTGTCCGAGATTGCTTCTGCTTTCTCCCACTCCACCTAAGCTCATACCTCCTCTACATCTGTTCTACTAACCCTAACGATGTGATGGGAAATGGGAAGACAAAATCTGGAAAATGTAAGACCAGGATCACAGCAGCTGCACATCGGGGAAAGGCTAGTGCAGATACTCATTACTCTGCTGCAAGTAGGTGGACCTGAAAAATCAATCATTGCGAATACGCATGGGTAATGGTGCCTTTTTTTTTTTTTCCCAAAGGTGGACATAACCGGAAAAAGAAAGAAAGACATTTCTGAGGTGGACAGCTGATGGCTTCCCTGGAAAACCAATCTGCAGAGGAGGCTGAATCACTGCACCCCCTGTAGCAAACAGAAGCTGCCGCGCTAAGAGGTGAGTGCCTGTGGAAAGAGGAGAGTGCCTGTGCGGGAGCACAAAGAGAACATGTGCCTAGCTCTCGCTTGGGGGGGGGGGGGGGGGCGGGGGGGGCGCGGGAGGCGCGAGGCGCGGGAAGGAGACAGCTAGAGAGCTAGAGAGAGGTGCATTCCAGCAGACAAGTAGCCTGTCTCTCTGGGGCCAGAGCAGACTTGTGTGTACAGGGAAAGGCATAGTAACCACTGGTCCTCAGGAATCCCAATCAATTCCCATATTTCCCGAAGGTGACTCAGGGCTTTTTGGAGAAATAATGTGGAGTCCTCCGCAATCACCTCACTGGGAAGCAAAAGAGAAATCAGCTGCATGAGCCACTGCCTCTGACACACTAAGAGAAGTATTTATAGCCCTGGATGGTTAGGTCAGTGGTTAGAGCATTGCACCACAGACCAAAGAGCCTCAGGTTCAATTCTCTTTTATTCCCAGTCAAGGACACTAGGTGTCGTCATTAATAATGCGGATTTTTTTTCAATAGATGGAGTTACACATATGTTGATATATATGTGATTTGATATGTATGCTATTTTGTTGTATTGACAACAAGCTTCAAAGCTTCATATGTCACATTTTCTGAAGGTGTTAACATCATAGGTATTTTTACGCTTAAAAATCTCAAATTTTGTGCCAAAAATAAAGAGCATTTGCGGGAAGTTTTAATTCATTACTTTATTTTGAAGAAAAGTTCTGCTGAATATTTCCGGAAGCTTATGGTGAACATGCTCTATCTCAAGATACTTGTGAACGCTGGTTTAAATGCTTTAAAAGTGATGATTTCAATGTGAAAAACAAAGAATGTCCAGGTCAACCGAAAAAGTTTGAAGACCAACCATTACAAGCATTATTGGATAAAGGTGCGTGCCAAATTCCAAAAAAAATTGCAAAAAGATTAACCATTGCTCCACAAACAATTTTTGATCGTTTACAAGCAATGGGAAAGTTTTTAAAGGAAAGAAAATGGGTGCCACATCAACTGAACAAAAGACAAATGGAAAACCGAAAAGTCATCAGTAAAATGTTGCTTCAACAGCACGAAAGTCTATTTTGCATCAATTTGTGACTGGCAATGAAATGTGGATTTATTTTGAGAATCCCAAATGCACAAAATCATGGTTTGATCCAGGTCAACCATCAACATCGAAAGCAAGGCCAAATCGCTTTGGAAAGAAGACAATGCTCTGCGTTTGGTGGGATCAGGAAAGTGTGGTGTATTATGAGCTTCTAAAACCAGGTGAAACCATTAATTCTGATCCCTCCAAACAACAAATAAATCAATTTGAACTACGTTTTGATCATAAAACAACCAGAATGGGCCAGAAGACATGGCATAGTAATTAAGCTTCATGGTGACGCACCATCACACATTTCAACACTTGTTAAAGACACATGAAAAGATCTTGCCTGTGAAGTATTAACCCACTCACCATATTCACCAGACCTTGCTCCTTCAGATTACCACTTGTTCCAATCAATGGCAAAAGCACTTCAAAACATATGAAGAAGTGGAAAATTGGGTCTCTGAATGGTCTTCCTCAAAACAAGAAAAGTTCTATTGGGACGGTATCCACAAATTACGTGAAAGATGGGCGAAATGTGTAGCTAGCGATGGACATTACTTTGAATAAAGCACTTTTGATGTTTCTCTTGAAAATATCCTGTTTTCTTTGATTACAAAATCTGCATGATTAACCGGTACAGCTAGTATATACCTCGATTGAAGACTGGATCCCTGGCCCTGGTCAGGGTGTGGCGTGTAATTCTCCTATCCTTCCAGTAAAAAACAAAAACACTGAAATGGGAAAGGATGAAGATTTGTACAGGATCCCATACCTATCTGGAGAGGAGCAGGGGGTGGGAGTGGGCAAGGCTAGGTCCTTGTGAGTAGCGCCCCGTGTGAGAAAAGGGGAAACTTGAGGCCTACAATGGAAGCAGGCAGGGTAGGTAGGGGGCTCAAACCCCTCCTGCCTGCCTTCCTGTGCCCCTTAGGGGGCTGCCCAGCCTAGTGCAAGGGTTAGGGAGGCAGGGAAGGAAGAAAAGAGGGTGTGAGCTGCACCTGGTGAGACACAGGTAGTTTGGGGCATCCTGGGGCCAAGCAGTCCATCCATTGGCCACACCTGCTGCTGCCGCAGGTCAGGTGTGGGCAATGGACGGGACTGCTTGTCAGAGCGAGATGGGGCTCTGGCCCCTTCAAGGCTAGGGGAGCCCTCCAGTGTAGCCAGGCTGTGCCCTGAGTGACTTGTGGGGCTGGGCGCTGAGGCCTGGCCAGGGGACATCTCCTTAGAGCCGAGCCAGTGCCCAGAACATCAGGCTTGGAGCCCCAAGGAGAGGACCTTCTTACATTAACACAAAATTATCATGTAGCTTTCATTTCATTTATTTATATATATTTAAAGTATACCTTTTTAAATTAGCCTTATGCATATATAATTTCAGAGAGGAAGGGAGAGGGAGAGAGAAACATCAATGAAGAGAGACAATCATTCATCGGCTGCCTCCTGCATGCTCCGCACTGGGGATGGAGCCTGCAACCCGGGCATGTGCCCTTGGTCAGAATTGAACCCAGGACCAGTCCCCAGCCAGTCCCCAGGCCAATGCTCTATCTGCCAAGCCAAACCTGCAAGGGCGTGTAACTTTTATCTTAAAGGCGAGAAGCCACATTCCCATCCTGTCTCAAGTCACAGGCTAGTAAATGAAGTGTGACACCCTCGCTCAGGGCCCAGAGGGGCCTCTGGAAGCCCCACAGGTCCCGCACCTGGGACGGACGTCCCCCCTCTTGCATCCCCAACTCCCCCACAGCCCGCACCTTCTCCTCATGATGGAAGTCCACGACCTACTTCAACGGAAACTTGAACCGAGCACTGCAACCAGCCCCTACCACCTGCTAGCACAGGATCTGCCACTTCCAGAGCCATTAGGCACCTGCCAGGGTCTTAAAGCAAGCAACTCAGCGGAGCAGGCCTGAGATTGGTGCTCCATCCTGTCGCTCCCCGAGAAATCCCGCCTTCTCCATGCCCCCAGCGGCTCCCTGCAGGTTTGATTCCAAGTGCATTCAGTTGCATGGAAGGGACAAAGAGCATGGAGATCCCACTGCCCAGGTGCTGCACATAAAGGCTTCCCTCCCACACCAGCTTGGTGTGGCCAGAGCGGGTTAATCATGCCGGAAAGTAACCAGAACCTGGGACATAGCCAAGGCTCCCAGGACCTCCGAACCACAAGAGATTAGGAGCTGGCAATCCAGGCTCCAGGGCCTCCAGGAGGGACTCTGTGCTCAAACCATCGACATCAGCCTGTGAACCTGCAGCCAAGATCAGGCGGCCCCAGGGAAGGCTCCTCCCAAGACAGCAATTTCTATGCCTCCTGCCGCTGCCCCCTCACCCTACAGGCCGTCCCCACCCTCAGCCCTGCAAGCTGGCACAGCTGCCACTGCGTTTACCTTTAAAAAAAACATTTAAAAAAATTGATTTAAGGGACGGAGAGGGATGGAAAGAGAAACTTCCATGATGAGAATCACTGACCGGCTGCCTCCTGCACCCCCACACCAGGGATGGAGCTTCAAACCAGGAATCAGACCCGTGACCTTCCGGTTCCTATGTCAAAGCTCAACCACTGAGCCTCACTGGCCTGGCGCACCCACGTGTAATCTCTGTGCCCAGGAAAGAAAGACTCCTTGGCTGTGGGCTGTTAAATCTGTTAACTTAGTGTTAACACCGCATTTGCTCTGAGGGTGTCCTGGGTTTGATCCACTCCTGCGGAGGGGTCACCCCAGCTCCCGATCTCTTGCAGTTCGGAGGTCCTGGGGGCCTTGGCTACGTCCCCTGTTCTGGTTACTTTCCGGGGGGTGTCTCTGGAGCCTGGAGGGTCCCTGATTCCGGACATTGTATCTTCTGGTTAAGCAAAGTGTTAAAGCGTTCGAGTCCGTAAAAGGTTCAAGGAGGAGGACTGGCGAGAGATGAAGACTCAATGCAAAGTGTGCCTCTCACCCTCTCACGGGAAGGGGGTGTAAGGAGGGTCTCTGGCCACCTGCGAAGGGCATTCCTGGGACAATGGGCAACATTTGAATCCCGCCAGAGGACTGGGCGGAAGAGACGCATCAGCGTGAACTTCCCGATTCTGATGGTTGTGCAGGAGAAGGCCCTGGTTTATAGGAAATTGCCCCTGAAGTATTTGGGAGAAAAAATTAAACTATTTGGGGGCTCAGGGGGTATCATACGGGTAATTTCATATTGCTCATGAAGAGAGTTCTCTGTGCTAGTCATTTAACTGTAGTTTTGCTGGGTGATGGCTGAAATAAAAGTTTAAACAGACAACGCAATTCCAGACATGTCCACAAGGCAGCACGCTCAGACCACAAAACTGGCTTTACAGGGTGTATGGGTTAATAATGCGGATCGTTTTCCATAGGGGCTTCATCTCAAATCACAAGGAACAACAATAGCCTGTAATTATTGGAATCCAGAGTCTAGGTCAGTGATCTGAAAACTGCGGCTCGCAAGCCACATGCGGCTCTTTGGCCCCTCGAGTTTTTAGCAAAGGCCAGCTTAGGAGTTCCCTAATTCAATGTACCTACTTATATAGTTAAAGTTTAAAAAATTTGGCTCTCAAAAGAAATTTCAATCGGAAAAAAGATGGCGACCGGCAGGAAGGTAGGGAGAGAGAGAGTGTGAGTGAGGAACCCATAGAGGAGAGTGTAGACGTGTTGGTGTGTGTGTGTGTGTATGAGCTAGGGTCAGTTAGATTCTGCAGGTCTTCCAAGGGGCTCCCTAACCGGGCAGTCCTAGACGGCGGAGCCCCGCGCACAAAGCGGACACTTCTCGGCAGCTGGTGCAGACACGGAGACCACGCCATCTTGAGAAACAGAGCTGCCTGAGACTCGGATCCTGGCTTCTGACACAAACCAGGACCCTGAAGCCACTGGGGACAGAGAACTGCTATCACAGCTTCAGACCAACAAACAACAAGAATCCAGATTTCCCGGCAGATTTCCGTGAGTCAAAGAGCCTATCCCCCTCCCTGCAGGCGCACAGATAGCGCCATAGTAACTGATAGACCCGCCCCTCACCCAAGCTGCCGAGCTTTGCGCAGGGACGCGCTCCCCCTTAGGGAACTTGGTGCGCGGGACAGAAGCAGCTCCCCGTCGGGGAAATCTGTCAGTGCGCACAGAGGGCTCCCCTTCGAGAATTTGGGGGAATTTGGCTTGCTGGTCACAGCTCCCCCTTCGGGGATTCTTAGAGCGTGCACAGAGGGGCTTCCCTTTGGGGAATTTGGCGTGCAGGATGGACTCCGTCCCCCTTCCGGGACTCTGGGAGAGTGCACGGAGCCAGCTCACCTTCGGGATTTTAAGAATGTGCTCTCTAGCCGGTTTGGCTCAGTAGAGAGAGCACACACAGGACGCAGCTCCACTTCAGGGAATTTGGCACGCCGGACACAGCTGCCTGGGATCCCTGACTCACAGCGCATTCACACTAAGAGCCAGCGACCCCAATTGTTGGTGCATGCACACACAGGGACCCTGATTCTCAATGAGAAACCGCACAAGGCAACAGAGACTTTGACACTCGAGTCTTGGTGCAGACACAGGGAAACTCTGACTCCTGGCACATGCTAAGGATCTCATTTTCGGCACATACCAACAGTGTGGTGCAGACAGAGCCCCTGATTCTAAGTGTGCACACGAGACCACACGGAACACTGGGGACACTGACCCTGGGCAAGTCTGGTTCCCACCAACCAAAGGCAGCCACACGTCCTAGTGTCAGATCACTTCAGTGAAACTCGGGTGGAGTGAAGTCCCCACAGCACACGAGTAGCTGAATGGATAAAAAAACACGACCCATATATATGCTGTCTACAAGAGACCCACCTCAGAACAAGAGACTCACACAGATTGAAAGTGAAGGGATGGAAAAATATCTTTCAGGCAAATGGAAATGAAAAAAAAGCTGGGGTAGCAATACTTATATCTGACAAAATAGACCTCAAAGTAAATGCCATAACAAGAGATAAGGAAGGCCACTTCATGATACTAAAGGGAGAAATCCAACAAGAAGAAATAATTCTGATAAACATATACGCTCCCAATATAGGAGCACCCAAATACATAAAAAAAACTCCTGGAGGATATCAAGGGAGAGATTAATAGCAATACAATCATAGCAGGAGACTTTAATACCCCACTATCACCACTGGACAAATCCTCTAAACAAAAAATCAGCAAAGAAACAGCAATCCTAAATGACTCACTAGGCCAGATGGAATTAATTGACATCTTCAGAACATTTCACCCCAAAGCCACAGAATATACATTCTTCTCAAGTGCACATGGGTCATTTTCAAAGATAGACCATATGCTGAGTCACAGGCAAAGTCTCTTCAAATTCAAGAAGATAGAAATTATATCAAGCATCTTCTCAGATCACAGTGGCATAAAACTGGAAATCAACTACAATAAATGCAATCCAAAGAAATCAAACACATGGAGACTAAACAGCATGCTATTAAACAAGGACTGGGTCACCAGAGAGATCAAGGAAGAAATAAAAAACATCATGGCAACAAATGACAATGAAAACACAACAATCCAAAATCTATGGGACACAGCGAAAGTAGTCTTGAGAGGGAAGTTCAAAGCTCTACAAGCCTATTGCAAAAAAACAAGAAACAATGGTAATAAATTACTTAACCCTACAACTCAAAGAGCTAGAAAAAGAGCAGCAAGAAAAGCCCAGTGTAACCAGAAGGAAGGAAATAACAAAGATCAGAGCGGAGATAAATGACATAGAGACCAAAGAAACAATACATAAGATCAACAAAACCACGAGCTGGTTCTTTGAAAGGATAAACAAGATTGATGGACCTCTAGCCAGGCTCACCAAGAAGCAAAGAGAGAAGACCCAAATAAACAAAATCAGAAATGAAAGAGGTGAAATAACAACAGACCACGCTGAGATACAAAGGATTGTTACAAAATACTACGAACAACTCTATTCCAACAAACTGGACAACCTGGAGGAAATGGACATATTCCTAGAAAAATATAACCTTCCAAAAATCAATCAAGAAGAATCTAAACAGCTCAATAGGCCAATAACTATGGACGAAATTGAAGCAGTCATCAAAAAGCTTCCGGCAAACAAAAGCCCGGGGCCTGATGGCTTCACAGGAGAGTTTTACCAAACATTCAAGGAAGAACTAAAACCTATCCTCCTCAGACTATTCCAAAAAATTCAAGTGGTAGGAACACTTCCAAGCTCCTTCTATGAAGCCAGCATCACCCTAATACCAAAACCAGATAAAGACAACACAATGAAAGAGAATTACAGACCAATATCCCTCATGAACATAGATGCCAAAATCCTCAACAAAATTCTAGCAAATCGGCTCCAGCAGTACATCAGAAAGATCATACACCATGACCAAGTAGGATTTATCCCAGGAATGCAAGGATGGTACAATATCCGCAAATCAATAAACGTGATACATCACATAAACAAATTGAAAGATAAAAATCACATAGTAATATCAATTGATGCAGAAAAAGCATTTGACAAAATCCAACACCCTTTCTTGATAAAAAGTCTCAACAAGGTGGTAATAGAAGGCTCATACCTCAACATAATAAAAGCTATATATGATAAACCCACAGCAAACATCATACTCAATGGACAAAAACTAAAAACATTTCCCCTAAGAACAGGAACAAGACAGGGATGCCCACTCTCACCACTCCTGTTTGACATAGTACTGGAAGTATTAGCCGTTGCAATTAGACAAGAAGAAGAAATAAAAGGCATCCAAATTGGAAAAGAACAAGTAAAGCTGTCTTTATTTGCAGACGACATGATATTGTACATAAAAAATCCGAAAGACTCCGTCAAAAAACTAATAGACTTAATAAATGAATTCGGCAATGTAGCAGGATACAAAATTAACGCCAAGAAATCTATGGCCTTTCTATACACCAATAGTGAACTTACAGACAGAGAGACTAAAAAGGCAATCTCATTTACCATCGCACCAAAAAAATTAAGATAACTAGGAATAAACTTAACTAAGGAGGTAAAAAGTCCTATACACGGAAAACTACAGGACACTGAAAAAAGAGGTAGAGGAATACGAAAACAGATGGAAGAACATACCATGTTCATGGATTGGTAGAATCAACATCATTAAAATGTCCATACTACCCAAAGCAATCTATAGATTCAATGCACTCCCCATTAAAATACCAACGGCATATTTCACAGACCTTGAAAGAACTCTCCAAAAATTCATCTGGAATAAAAAAAGACCCCGAATAGCCACAGCAATCCTGAGAAAGAAGAATAAAGTAGGAGGGATCTAAATGCCAGATTTCAAGCTGTATTACAAAGCCACTGTTCTCAAAACAGCCTGGTACTGGCACAAGAGCAGACATATAGACCAATGGAACAGAATAGAGAATCCAGATATTGACCCAAACCACTATGCTCAATTAATATTTGACAAAGGAGGCATGAACATACAATGGAATAAAGACAGTCTCTTCAATAAATGGTGTTGGGAAAATTGGACAGATACATGCAAAAAAAATGAAGCTTGATCACCAACTTACGCCATACACAAAAATAAACTCAAAATGGATACAGGACTTAAACATAAGACGGGAAACCATAAAAATACTAGAGCAATCCACAGGCAGCAAAATGTCAGACATATGCCAAAAGAAATTCTTCACTGACACTGCCCCTAGGGCAATGGAAGCTAAAGAGAAAATTAACAAATGGGACTACATAAAAATAAAAAGCTTTTTCACAGCAAAAGAAACCATGAACAAAACAACAAGAAGGCCCACTGCATGGGAGAACATATTTGCAAATGGCATCACTGATAAAGGTTTAATCTCCAACATCTACAGGCAGCTTATACAACTTAATAAAAGGAAGATAAATGATCCAATAAAAAAATGGGCAACAGACCTAAATAGAATCTTTTCAAAAGAAGACAGAAGGAAGGCCAAGAGACACATGAAAACATGCTCAACGTCACTAATTATCCGAGAGATGCAAATCAAAACAAAAATGCGGTACCATCTCACACCTGTCAGAATGGCTATCATCAACAAATCAACAAACGACAAGTGTTGGCGAGGATGTGGACAAAAAGGAACCCTCGTGCACTGCTGGTGGGAATGCAGACTGGTGCAGCCACTGTGGAGAACAGTATGGAGTTTCCTCAAAAAACTGAAAATGGAACTCCCATTTGACCCAGTAATCCCACTCCTGGGAATATATCCGAAGAAACTAGAAACACCAATTAGAAAGGATATATGTACCCCTATGTTCATAGCAGCACAATTCACCATAGCTAAGATTTGGAAACAGCCTAGGTGCCCGTCAGCAGATGACTGGATCAGAAAACTGTGGTACATCTACACAATGGAATACTATGCTACCATAAAAAAGAAGGAATTCTCATCATTTGCAGCAACCTGGATGGAATTGGAGAACATTATGTTAAGTGAAATAAGTCAGTCAATGAAAGAAAAATACCACATGATCTCACTCATTTATGGATAATAAAGAACATTATAAACTTGAACAAAAAGATAGATACAGAGACAGTAAAGCATCAAACAGACTGTCAAATTACAGGGGGAAGGTTAGGGAGAGGTGGGGGAGATAAGAGATCAATCAAAGGACTTGTATGCATGCATATAAGCATAACCAATGGATGCAAAACTCTGGGGGGTGAGGGCATATATGGCAGTGGGGGGGGGGCAATGGTAAGATATGTACACATATAATACCTTAATAAAAAATTTGGAAAAAAAAAAGAAATTTCAATCATTGATATTTGGCCCTGTTGACTAATGAGTTTTCCGACCACTGGTCTAGGTCAGTGGTCGGCAAACTAATCAGTCAACAGAGCAGGCAAACCGCAGCTCGCCAGAAATGGAGTTACCAGTAATGAATTAAACCTTCCCACAAAGGCTCTTTTTTGGCACTAAATTCGATATTTTTAGGCAAAAAAATATCTATGATGTTAAAACCTTCAGAAATTTTGACATGAAGTTTCTATATATGCTATTTTGTTAATTCAAAATAGCATATCTAGAAACTCACATACATATCAACATATGTGCCCTAGCCGGCTTGACTCAGTGGATAGAGCATCAACCTGTGAACTATAGGGACAGAGGTTCGATTATAGCCGAGGGCACATGCCTGGGTTTTGGGATTGATCCCCAGTGGGGGGTGTGCATGAGGCATCCCATCAATGATTCTCTCTCATCATTGATGTTTCTATCTCTCTCTCCTTCTCCCTTCCTCTCTGAAATCAATAAAGAAATATATTTAACAACAACAACAAAAATAAATAAAAATAAAAAAAAGTGTGTCCTGGTACTTGCCATTTCACTTGCTGGACTTTAAAAAAGGTTTTGTGTTTTTTGTTGTGTGTTTTTGTTTTTTTTTAATATGTTATTGATCGCAGAGGGGAAGGGAGAGGAGCAGAGAGAAACACCAAAGATGAGAGAACCATCAATCGGCTACCTCCTGCACGCCTCAGACTGGGGATCGAGCCCACAACCCAGGCCTGTGCCCGGTCAGGGAATGGAACCGCACGACCTCCTGGTTCATAGGTCGAAGCTCAACCACTGAGCAACACCGGCCAGAGGGCATGCGGTGGTTGTAATGGTCTCCTCTGCAGTCAAAGCTCCAAAGAACAGAGACAAAAGGAACATTTGCTTAAAAATCGGAGGTGAACTTATCAGGCACTTGAGGCTCCAGGGCCTCTGGGAGGGACTCTGTGCTCCAACCCTCGCCCTCAGCCTGTGAACCTGCAGTCAGGCGGTCCCAAGACAGCAATTTCTCTGCCTCCTGAAGTGCCTCCTGCCGCTGCCCCCTCACCCTACAGGCCGTCCTTACCCGCAGCCCTGCAAGCTGGCACAGCTGCCACTGTGTTTACCTTTACCAAAAAAAAAATTTTTTTTAGTTGATTTAAGGGAGGGAGAGGGATAGAAAGAGAAACTTCCATGATGAGAATCACTGACTGGCTGCCTCCTGCACCCCTATACCGGGGATGGAACTTCAAACCAGGAATCTGACCCGTGACCTTCCAGTTCCTAGGTCAAAGCTCAACCACTGAGCCTCACTTGCCGGGTGCACCCACGTGTAATCTCTGTGCCCAGGAAAGAAAGACTCCTTGGCTGTGGGCTGTTAACTTTGTTAACTTAGGGTTAACACCGTATTAACTGAGGGTTAACACCGCATTTGCTCTGAGGGTGTCCTGGGTTTGATCCACCCCTGCGAAGGGGTCACCCCTGCTCCCCATCTCTTGCTGTTTGGAGGTCCTGGGGGCCTTGGCTACGTCCCCGGTTCTGGTTACTTTACGGAGGTGTCTCTGGAGCCTGGAGGGTCCCTGATTCCGGACATTTGTATGTTCTGGTTCAGCAAAGCATTAAAGCACTCAAGTCTTTAAAAGGTTCAAAGAGGGGGACTGGCGAGAGATGAGCACTCAATACAAAGTGTGCCTCTCACGGGAAGGGGGTGTAAGCGGGAGGGGGCGGGTAGGGTCTCTGGCCACCTGCGAAGGGCATTCCTGGGACAACAGACAACATTTGAATCCCGCCAGAGGACTGGGCAGAAGAGACGCATCAGCGTGAACTTCCTGATTCTGATGGTCGTGCAGGAGAAAACCCTGGTTTATAGGAAATTGCCCCTGAAGTATTTGGGAGAAAAAATTAAACTATTTGGGGGCTCAGGGGGTATCATACGGGTAATTTCATATTGCTCATGAAGAGAGTTCTCTGTGCTAGTCATTTAACTGTAGTTTTGCTGGGTGATGGCTGAAATAAAAGTTTAAACAGACAACGCAATTCCAGACATGTCCACAAGGCAGCACGCTCAGACCACAAAACTGGCTTTACAGGGTGTATGGGTTAATAATGCATAGGGATTTCATCACAAGTCACGAGGAACAACAATAGCCTGTAATTATTGGAATCCAGAGTCTAGGTCAGTGGTCGGAAAACTGCGGCTCGCGAGCCACATGCGGCTCTTTGGCCCCTCGAGTTTTTAGCAAAGGCCAGCTTAGGAGTTCCCTAATTCAATGTACCTACCTATATAGTTGTAGTTTAAAAAATTTGGCTCTCAAAAGAAATTTCAGTCGTTTTACTATTGATATTTGTCCCTGTTGATTAATGAGTTTTCCGACCACTGGTCTAGGTCAGTGGTTGGCAAACTCATCAGTCAACAGAGCGAGCAAACCGATCCACAGTTTGCAGTCCACGGCCAGAGATGGAGTTACCAGTAATGAATTAAAACTTCCCGCAAAGGCTCTTTTTTGGCACTAAATTCGACATTTTTATGCCATGCTCTGCTCTCAGCACCCAACCAGGAGCCTGGGTAGCCCTGACTCTACTCTCAGCACCCTGCGGGGAGCCTGAGAGGCACAGTGCTCTGCTCTGAGCACCCTGCCGCCAGCCCGGGAGGCACAGTGCTCTGCTCTCAGCACCCTGAATGGAGCCCGTGAGGCACTGACTCTGCTCTCAGCACCATGCCAGGAGCCCCGAGACACTGTGCTCTGATCTCACCACCCTGCCCGGAGCCCAGAGGCACCGTGTTCTGCTCTCAGCAGCCTGCGGGGAGCCCGGGAGGCACTGACTCTGCTCTCAGCACCCAACCTGGAGCCCGGGAGGCACTGACTCTGATCTCAGCACCCTGACGGGAGCTCGGGAGGCACCGTGCTCTGCTCTCAGCACCCAACTGGGAGTCCGGGAGGCAATTACTCTGCTCTCAGCACAATGCCGCGATCCCGGGAAGCACTCACTCTGCTCTCAACACCCTGCTGAGATCCCAGGAGGAACTGTGCTCTGCCCTCAGCTGCCTGCTGGGAGCCTGGGAGGCACTGTGCTCTTCTCTCAGCATTTGCTGGGAGTCCTGGAGGCACTGACTCTGCTCTCACCACCCTGACAGGAGCCCAGTAGGCACTGACTCTGCTCTCAGCACTCTGCCGGGAGCCCGGTAGGCACTGTGCTTGGCTCTCAGCACCCTGCCAGAAGCCCAGGAGACACTGTGCTGTGCTCTCTGCACCCTGCCAGGAGCCCAGGTAACCTGACTCTGCTCTCAGCACCCAACCGGGAGCTCGGGGAGCCCTGATTTTGCTCTCAGCACCCAACCGGGAGCCCGGGAGGCACTGTGTTCTGCTCTAAGCAGCCTGCGGGGAGCCCTGGAGGCACTGACTGTGCTCTCAGCACCCTGCCGGGAGCCCGGGAGGCACTGACTCTGCTCTCAGAACGCAACTGGGAGTCCAGGAGGCACTGACTCTGTTGTCAGCACTTTACCGGGAGGGCAGGATGCACTGTGCTCTGCTCTCAGCACCCAACCCGGAACCTGGGAGGCACCGTGCTCTGCTCTCAGTACTCTGCCGCGAGCCCGGGAAGCACTGACTCTGCTCTCAGCACCCTTCTTGGAGTCCGGGAGGAACCGTTCTCTGCCCTCAGCTGTCTGCTGGGAGCCTGGGAGACACTGACTCTGCCCTCAGCACCATGCCAGGAGCCCGGGAGGCACTGTGCTCTTCTCTCAGCATCTGCCGGGAGCCCAGAAGGCACTGACTCTGCTCTCAGCACCCACCAGGAGCCCGGGAGTCACTGACTCAGCTCTCAGCACCCTGCCAGGAGCCCAGTAGGCACTGACTCTGCTCTCACCAACTGCTGGGAGCCTGGGAGGCACTGTGCTCTGCTCTGAGCACCCTAACGGGATCCCAGGAGGCACTGACTCTGCTCTCAGCACCATGCCGGGAGCACCGAGGCACTGTGCTTGGCTCTCAGCACCCTGCCAGAAGCCCAGGAGGCACTGTGCTGTGCTCTTTGCATCCTGCCTGGAGCCCGGGTAACCTGACTCTGCTCTCAACACCCAACCAGGAGTTCGGGTAGCACTGACTCTGCTCTCAGCACCCTGCAGGGAGCCCAGGAGGCACTGACTCTGCTCTCAGAACCCTGCTGGGAGCCAGGGAGGCACTGACTCTGCTATCAGCACCCAACGGGTAGCCCGGGGAGCCCTGAATCTGCACTTAGCACCCTGCTGGGAGCAAGGGAGGCACTGTGTTCTCCTCTAAGCAGCCTGCGGGAGCCCGGGAGGCACTGACTCTGCTCTCAGCACCCTGCTGAAGCCCGGGTAACCTGACTCTGCTGTGCACCTATCGGGGAGCACGGGAGGCACTGACTCTGTTCCCAGCACCCTGCTGGGAGCCAGGGAGTAACTGACTCTTCTCTCTGCACCCTGACAGGAGCCCGGGAGTAACTGACTCTGCTCTCAGCACTCTGCCGGGAGGCCAGTAGGCACTGTACTCTGCTCTAAGCAGCCTGCGGTGAGCCCGGGAAGCAATAAATCTGCTGTCAGCACCCTGCCGGGAGCCCGGGAAGCGCTGTGCTCTGCTCTCAGCACCCTTCCGTTGACCGGGAGGCACTGTCCTTTGCTCTCACCACACTACCTGGACCCCTAGAGGCAACAAGCTCTTCTCTCAGCACCCAATCGAGAGCCTGGGAGGAAATGACTCTGCTCTCAGTACCCTGCCAGGAGATCAGGAGGCACTGTACTCTGCTCTCGGCACATAGCCAGGAGGCCAGTAATCACTGACTCTGCTCTTAGCACCCAGACGGGAATGGACACACTGACTCTGCTCTGAGCACCCTGCTGGGAGCCCGGAAGGCACCGTGCTCTACTCTCAGCCCGCTGCCAGGAGGCACTGACTCTGCCCTCAGCACCAAAACGGGAGGCCGGGAGGCACTGACTCTGCACTTAGCACCCAATTTGGAGACAGGGAGCCACTGACTCTGCTCTCAGCACCCTGCCGGGAGCCCAGAAGGCACTGACTACTCTCAGCACCCTGCCGGGAACAAAGGGAGGCACTGACTCTGCTCTTAGCACCCTTCCGGGAACAAAGGGAGGCACTGACTCTACTCTCAGCACCCAATTTGGAGAGAGGGAGCCACTGACTCTGTTCTCAGCACCCTTCTGGGAGGCCAGGAAGCACTGACTCTGCTCTCAGCAACGTGCCGTGAGCCCGGGATGCATCGTGCTCTGCTTTCAGCACTCAACTGGGAGCCTGGCAGACACTGACTATGCAGTCAGCACCCTGCCAGGAGCGTAAGAGGCACTGATTCTGCTCTCAGGACCCTGCCGGGAACAAAGGGAAGCACTGACTCTACTCTCAGCACCCAATTTGGAGACAGGGAGCCACTGACTCTGTTCTCAGCACCCTGCTGGGAGGCCGGGAGTCACTGACTCTGCTCATAGCAACCTGCTGTGAGCCCGGGACGCACCGGGTTCTGCTTTAAGCACCCAACGGGGAGCCTGGGAGACACTGCCTCTGCACTCAGCACCCTGCTGGGAACCCAGGAGGCACCGTGCTCTGCTCTCAGCACCCTGTAGGTAGGTCGGGAGGCACTGTACTCTGCTCTCAGCACATTACTGGGAGGCCATTAATCACTAATGCTGCTCTCAGCACCTTGCCGGGAGCTTGGGACACACAAACTGTGCTTGAGCACCCTGCCAGGAGCCTGGGAGGCACCATGCTCTACTCTGAGCACCCTGCCGGGAGCACAGGAGGCACTGACTCTGACCTCAGCACCCAACCGGGAGCCCGAGAGGCACTGACTCTGTTCTCAGCACCCAATTTAGAGGCAGGGAGCCACTGACTCTGCTCTCAGCAGCCTGCTGGGAATACGGGAGGCAGTCACTACTCTCAGCACCCAATTTGGAGACAGGGAGTCACTGACTCTATTCTCAGCACACTGCCAGGAGCCCAGGAAGCACTGACTCTGCTCTCAGCACCCTGCAGGGAACAGGGGAGGCACTGACTTTACTCTAAGCAGCCAATTTTGAGACAGGGAGCCAGTAACTCTTCTCAGCACCCTGCCTGGAGCCCAGGAAGCACTGACTCCGCTCTCATCACCATGTGGCGAACCCGGGAGGCACTGTGCTCTGCTCTCAGCACCCAATCGGGAGCCTGGGAGGAACTGACTCTACTCTCAGTACCCTGCCAGGATATCGGGAGGCACTGTACTCTGCTCTCAGCACATAGCTGGGAGGCCAGTAATCACTGACTCTGCTCTCAGCACCCTGTCGGGAGCTTGGGACACACTGACTCTGCTCTCAGCACCCTGCCGGGAACCCAGGAAAAACTGAGTCTGCTCTCAGCACCCTGCCAGAAACAAAGGGAGGCACTGACTCTACTCTCAGCACCCAATGTGGAGACATGGAGCCACTGTCTCTGCCCTCAGCACCCGGCCAGGAGGCTGTGAGGCACTGACTCTGCTCTCAGCACCCTGCAGGGAACCCAGCAGCCTGTAGGTAGGTCGGCAGGCACTGTGCTCTGCTCATAGCACCCAATCGGGAGCCTTGGAGGAACTGACTCTGCTCTCAGTACCCTGCAAGGACCTCGGGAAGCACTGTACTCTGCACTCAGCACATTACTGGGAGGCCATTAATCAATGACGCTGTTCTCAGCACCCTGCCGGGAGCTTGGGACACACTGACTGTGCTTGAGCACCCTGCCAGGAGCCTGGGAGGCACCATGCTCTACTGTGAGCACCCTGCCAGGAGCACAGGAGGCACTGACTCTGACCTCAGCACCCAACCGGGAGCCCGAGAGGCACTGACTCTGCTCTCAGCACCCAATTTGTAGACATGGAGCCACTGAATCTGTTCTTAACACCCTGCCGGGAGGCCGGGAGGCACTGAATCTGCTCTCAGCAACCTGCCCTGAGCCCGGGATGCACTGTACTCTGCTCTCAGCACATTGCTGGGATCCCAGTAATCACTGACTCTGCTCTCAGGATCCTGCCGGGAAATAGGGACACACTGACTCTGCTTGAGCACCCTGCCAGTAGTCCGGGAGGTACATACTCTACTCTCAGCACCCTGCCGAGACCACAGGAGGCACTGACTCTGCCCTCAGCAACTAACAGGGAGCCCTGGAGGCACTAACTCTGTTCTCAGCACCAAATTTGGAGACAGGGAGCCACTGACTCTGCTCTCAGTACCCTGCCGGGAATATGGGAGGCACTCACTACTCTCAGCACCCAATTTGGAGACAGGGAGCCACTGACTCTGCTCTCAGCACCCTGCCGGGAACAAAGGGAGGTGCTGACTCTGCTCTCAGCACCCTGCCGGGAACGAAGGGAGGCACTGACGCTACTCTCAGCACCCAATTTGGAGACAGGGATTCACTGACTCTGTCCTCAGCACCCTGCTGGGAGGTCAGGAGGCACTGACACTGCGCTCAGCAACCTGCCATGAACCCGGAATGCACCGTGCTCTGCTTTCAGCACCCAACTGGGAGCCTTGGAGACACTGACTCTGCACTCAGCACCCTGCCCGGAGCCCAGGAGGCACTAACTCTGCTCTCAACACACTGCAGGGAACACAGGGAGGCACTGAATCTACTCTCACCACCCAATTTGGAGACAGGGAGCCACTGACTTTTCTCTCAGCACCCTGCCGGGAACACGGGAGGCACTGACTCTGGTCTCAGCACCCTGCCTAGAGCCCGGGAGGTGCTGTGCTCTGCTCTCAGCACCCTTCTGTTGACTGTGAGTCACTGTGCTTTCCTCTCAGCACGCTCTCAGAACCCCTATAGGCACCGTGCACTTCTCTCAGCACCCAATCAGGAGCCTGGGAGGAACTGACTCTGCTCTCAATACCCTGACAGGAGCTCGGGAGGCACTGTACTCTACTCTCAGCACATTGCCGGGAGGCCAGTAATCACTGACTCTGCTTTCAGCACCCTGCCGGGAGCTTGGGACACACTGACTCTGCTCTGAGCACCCTGCCAGGAGCCAGGCAGGCACTGTACTCTACTCTCAGCACCCTGTCGGGTGCCTAGGAAGGACCTTGCTCTCCTCTCCACCTGAAACCGAGAGCCTGTGAAGCACTGACTCTGCCCTCAGCACCCAACCAGGAGCCTTGGAGGCACTGACTCGCTTTCAGCACCCTGGGGGTTTCTCGGGATGCACCGTGCTCTGCTCTCAGGGGCCTAACGAGAGCCCGAGAGTCACTAACTCTGCTCTCAGTACCCTGCCGAGAGCCAGAGAGGCACCCTACTCTTCTCTCGGCACACAACAGGGAGTCTTGGAGTTACTGACTATGCTCTCTGCACCCTGCTGGGAAGTTGTGAGGGACCGTGCTCTCTTCTAAGCACCCTGCTGGGAGTCCAGGGGGCACTGACTCTGTCTCAGAACCCTGCCGGAAGCCCGAGAGGCATTGACTCTGCTCTTAGCACCCAATTTGGTACAGGGAGCCACTGAATCTGCTCTCAGCACCCTTCCGGGATATGGGAGGCACTGACTTTACTCTCAGCACCCAATTTGGAGACAGGGAGCCACTGACTCTTCTCAGCACCATGCCGGGAGCTCGGGAAGCACTGACTCTGCTCTCATCACCATGCTACGAGCCAGGGAGGCACTGTGCTCTGCTCTCATCACCAACTGGGAGCATGGGAGGCACTGACTCTTCTCAGCATCCTGCCGGGAGCACGGAAAACACAGACTCTGCTCTCATCACCATGCCACGAGCCAGGGAGGCATTGTGCTCTGCTCTCAGCACCCTTCTATTGACTGGGAGGCACTGTGCTTTGCTCTCATCAAGCTGCCAGGACCCCTATAGGCACCGTGCTCTTCTCTCAGCACCCATACGGGAGCCTGGGAGGAACTGACTCTGCTGTCAGTACCCTGCCAGGAGCTCGGGAGGCACTGTACTCTATACTCAGCACATTGCCAGGAGGCCAGTAATCACTGACTCTGCTCTCAGCACCCTGCTGGGAGCCTGGCAGGTACTGTGCTCTACTCCCAGAACCCTGTCAGGTGCCTAGGAGGCACCTTGCTCTGCTCTCCGCTTGAAACCGAGAGCCTGTGAGGCACTGACTCTGCCCTCAGCACCCAACTGGGTTCCGGTGAGGCACTGAATCTGCTATCAGCATCCTGTGGGAAGCTCGGGATGCACCGTGCTCTGCTCTCAGCACCCTGCCAGGAGCCCGGGAGGCACTGTGCTCTGCTCTAAGTACCCAACCCGAAGCCTGGGAACCACTAACTATGCTCTCAGCACACTGCTGAGAGACCTGGACGCACCATGCTCTATTCTCAGCACCCTGCCGGGAACCCGAGAGGCAGTGTCTCTGCTCTCAGCACCCAACCAGGAGCCGGGAAGTCACTGAATCTGCTCTTAGCACCCTGCCGAGAGCGTGGGAGGCACCTTGCTCTGCTCTCAGCACCCAATCAAGAGCCTGGGAGGAAATGACTCTGCTCTCAGTACCCTGCCAGGAGATCGGGAGGCACTGTACTCTGCTCTCAGCACCTAGCCAGGAGGCCAGTAAACACTGACTTTGCTCTCAGCACACTGTCAGGAGCTTTGGACACACTGACTCTGCTCTGAGCACACTACTGGGAGCCCGGAAGACACCGTGCTCTACTCTCAGCCCCCTGCCTGTAGCACAGGAGGCACTGACTCTGCCCTCAGCACCAAAACTGGAGCCCTGGAGGCACTGACTCTGCTCTCAGCACCCAATTTGGAGACAGGGAGCCACTGACTCTTCTCAGCACCATGCCGGGAGCTCGGGAAGCACTGACTCTGCTCTCATCACCATGCCGCAAGACAGGGAGGCATTGTACTCTGCTCTCAGCACCCAACTGGGAGCCTGGGAGGCACTGACTCTGCTCTCAGCACCCTGCTGGGAACCTGGGAAGCACCGTGCTCTGCTCTCAAAACCCTGCCAGGAGTCCAGGAGGCACTGACTGCTCTCAGCACTCTGCCGGGTACATGGGAGGCACTGATTCTGCTTTCAGCACCCAATTTGAAGACAGGGAGTCACTGACTTTGCTCTCAGCACCCTGCCGGGAACAAAGGGAGGCACTGACTCTGGTCTCAGCACCCTGCCGGGAACAAAGGGAGGCACTGACTCTACTCTCAGCAACCAATTTGGAGACAGGGAGCCACTGACTCTGTTCTCAGCACCCTGCCCGGAGGTCGGGAGGCACTGACACTGCTCTCAGCAAACCTGCCGTGAACCCGGGATGCACCGTGCTCTGCTTTCAGCACCCAACTTGGAGCCTGGGAGACACTGATTTGCACTCAGCACCCTGACGGGAGCCAGGAGGCACTGACTCTGCTCTCAACACCCTGCCGGGAACAAAGAGAGGCAATGATTCTACTCTCAGCACCCAATTGGAGACCGGGAGCCACTGACTTTGCTGTCAGCACCCAGCCGGGAGCACGGGAGCCACTGACTCTACTCTCAGTACCCTGCCGTGAGCCCGAGAGGCACCCTGCTCTTCTCTCGGCACACAACAGGGAGTCTGGGAGTTACTGACTATGCTCTCTGCACCCTGCTGAGAAATTGTGAGGCACCGTACATTCCTCTAAGCACCCTGCTGGGAGTTCAGGAGGCACTGACTCTGTCTCAGAACCCTGCCGGAAGCCCGGGAGGCACTGACTCTGCTCTCAGCACCCTTCCGGGGATATGGGAGGCACTGACTTAACTCTCAGCACCCAATGTAGAGACAGGGAGCCACCTACTCTGCTCTCAGCATCCTGCGGGAAACAAGGGAGACACTGACTATACTCTCAGCACCCAATTTGGAGGCAGGGAGCCACTGACTCTTCTCAGCACCCTGCCAGGAGCTCGGGAAGCACTGACTCTGCTCTCATCACCATGCAGCGAGCCAGGGAGGCATTGTGCTCTGCTATCAGCACCCAACTGGGAGCCTGGGAGACACTGAATCTGCTCTCAGCACCCTGCTGGGAACATGGGAAGCACCGTGCTCTGCTCTCAGCACCCTGCCAGGAGTCCAGGAGGCACTGACTGCTCTCAGCACTATGGCGGGAACACGGGAGGCACTGATTCTGCTTTCAGCACCCAATTTGAAGACAGGGAGCCACTGACTTTGCTCTCAGCTCCCTGCCGGGAGCACGGGAGGCACTGACTCTGGTCTCAGCACCCTGCCTGGAGCCCGGAAGGCGCTGTGCTCTGCTCTCAGCACCCTTCTGTTGACTTCGAAGCACTGTGCTTTGCTCTCAGCAAGCTGCCAGGACCCCTATAGGCACCGTGCTCTTCTCTCAGCACCCAATCGGGAGCCTGGTAAGAACTGACTCTGCTCTCAGTACCCTGCCAGGAGCTCGGGAGGCACTGTACTCTACTCTCAGCACACTGCCGGGAGGCCAGTAATCACTGACTCTGCTGTCAGCACCCTGCCGCGAGCTTGGGACACACTGACTCTGCTCTGAGCACCGAGCCGGGAGCCAGGCAGGCACTATGCTCTACTCCCAGCACCCTATAGGTAGGTCGGGAGGCACTGTACTCTGCTCTCAGCACATTGCTGGGAGGCCAGGAATCACTTACTCTGCTCTGAGCACCCTGCCGGGAGCTTGGGATACACTGACTCTGCTTGAGCACCCTGCCAGGATCCTGGGAGGCACCATGCTCTACTCTCAGCACCCTGCCGGGAGCACAGGGGGAACTGACTCTGCCCTCAGCACACAACCGGGAGCCCGAGAGGCACTGACTCTTTTCTCAGCACCCTGCCTGGATCCCGGGAAGCACTGACTCTACTCTCAGCACCCTGCGGGGTACAGGGGAGGCACTGACTTTACTCTCAGCCCCCAATTTGGAGACAGGGAGCCACTGACTCTTCTCAAAACCCTACTGGGAGTTCGGGAAACACTGACTCTGCTCTCATCACCATGCCGTGAGCCTTGGGGGAATCTGCTCTGCTCTCAGCACCCAACTGGGATCCTGGGAGGCACTGATTCTGCTCTCAGCACCCTGTTGGGAACCTGGGTAGCACCGTGCTCTTCTCTCAGCACCCTCTCAGGAGTCCAGGAGGCACTGACTGCTCTCAGAACTGTGCCGGGAACACGGGAGTCACTGATTCTGCTTTCAGCACCCAATTTGAAGCCAGGGAGCCACTGACTTTGCTCTCAGCACCCTGCCGGGAGCACGGGAGGCACTGACTCTGGTCTCAACACCCTGCCTGGAGCCCGAGTGGCGCTGTCCTCTGCTCTCAGCACCCTTCCGTTGACTGGGAGTCACTGTGCTTTCACATCAGCACACTCTCAGGACCACTATAGGCACTGTGCTCTTCTCTCAGCACCCAATCGGGAGCCTGGGAGGAACTGACTCTGCTCCTGTTGGGTGCCTAGGAGGCACCTTGCTCTGCTCTCCACCTGAAACTGAGAGCCTGTGAGGCACTGACTCTGCCCTCAGCCCCCAGCTGGGTGCCAGGGAGGCACTGACTCTGCTATCAGCACCATGTGGGATGCTCGGGATGCACCGTACTCTGCTCTAAGCGGCCTGCCGGGACCCTGGGAGGCACTGACTCTGCTCTCAGTACCCTGCCGAGAGCCCGAGAGGCACCGTGCTCTTCTCCGCACACAACCGGGAGTTTTGGAGTTACTGACTATGCTCTCTGCACCCTGCTGGGAGTCCTGGACTCACCGTGCTCTACTCTCAGCACCCTGCCGGGAAACCGAGAGGCACTGTCGTTGCTCTCAGCACCCAACCAGGAGCCTGGAAGTCACTGAAACTGCTCTTAGCACCCTGCCGAGAGCCCGGGAAGCACTGACTCTGGTCTCAGCACCCTGTGGGGAACAGGGGAGGCACTGACTTTCCTCTCAGCACACAATTTGGAGACAGGGAGCCACTGACTTTTCTCAGCACCCTGCCGGGATCTTGGCACACACTGACTCTGCTCAGAGCACCCTGCTGGGACCCCGGAAGGCACCATGCTCTACTCTCAGCCCCCTGCCAGGAGCACAGGAGGCAATGACTCTGCCCTCAGCACCGAAACGGGAGCCCTAAAGGCACTGACTCTGCTCTCAACATCCAATTTGGAGACAGGTAGCCACTTATTCTGATCTCACACCCTGCCGGGAGCCCGGGAGGCACTGACTCCTCTCAGCACCCTCCTGGGAACAAAGGGAGGCACTGACTCTACTCTAAGCTCCCAATTTGGAGACAGGGAGCCACTGACTCTGTTCTCAGCACCCTGCCCAGAGGCTGGTGGGCACTGACTCTGCTATCAGCACCCTGTCGGATGCTCGGGATGCACCGTGCTCTGCTCTCAGCGGCCTGCCGGTACCCCGGGAGGCACTGACTCTGCTCTCAGTACCCTGCCGAGAGCCCGAGAGGCACCGTGCTCTTCCCTCGGCACACAACCGGGAGTTTTGGAGTTACTGACTATGCTCTCAGCACCCTGCTGGGAGTCATGGACTCACCGTGCTCTACTCTCAGCACCCTGCCGGGAACCCGAGAGGCACTGTCTCTGCTCTCAGCACCCAACCAGGAGCCTGGAAGTCACTGAATCTGCTCTTAGCACCTTACCGAGAGCCAAGGAGGCACCGTGCTCTGCTCTCAGCACCCAATCGGGATCCTGGGAGGAACTGATTCTGCTCTCAGTACCCTGCCAGGAGATCAGGAGGCACTGTACTCTGCTCTCAGCACATAGCTGGGAGGCCAGTAAACACTGACTCTGCTCTCAGCACCCTGCAAGGAGCTTGGGACACACTGACTCTGCTCAGAGCACCCTCCTGGGAGCCCAGAAGGCACCGTGCTCTACTCTCAGCCCCCTGCCGGGAGCACAGGAGGCACTAACTATTCCCTCAGCACCGAAATGGGAGCTCTGGAGGCACTGACTCTGCTCTCAGAACCCAATTTGGAGTCAGGGAGCCACAGACTCTGCTCTCATCACCATGCCACGAGCCAGGGAGGCATTGTGCTCTGCTCTGAGCACCCAACTGGGAGTCTGGTAGGTACTTATTCTGCTCTCAGCACCCTGATGGGAACCTGGGAAGCACCGTGCTCTGCACTCAGCACTGTGCCAGGAGTCCAGGAGGCACTGCCTGTTCTCAGCATTGTGACGGGAACATGGGAGGCACTGATGCTGCTTTCAGCACCCAATTTGAAGACAAGGAGCCACTAACTTTGCTCTCAGCACCCTGTCGGGTGCACTGGAGGCACTGACTCTGGTCTCAGCACCCTGCCTGGAGTTCGGGAGGCTCTGTGCTCTGCTCTCAGCACCCTTCTGTTGACTGAGAGGCACTGTGCTTTCCTCTCAGCAAGCTGCCAGGACCCCTATAGGCACCGTGCTCTCCTCTCAGCACCCAATCGGAGCCTGGGAATAACTGACTCTGCTCTCAGTGCCCTGCCAGGAGCTCGGGAGGCATTGTACTCTATTCTCAGCACATTGCCGGGAGGCCAGTAATCACTGACTCTGCTCTCAGCACCCTGCCAGGAGTACAGAAGGCACTAACTATTCCCTCAGCACTGAAACGGGAGCCCTGGAGGCACTGACTCTGCCCTCAGCACCCAATTTGGAGACAGGGAGCCACTGACTCTGCTCTCAGCACCCTGCCGGGAACAAAGGGAGGTGCTGACTCTGCTCTCAGCACCCTGCCGGGAGCAAAGTGAGGCACTGACTCTGCTCTTACCTCCCAATTTGGAGACAGGGAGCCACTTACTCTGTTCTTAACACCCTGCCGGGAGGCCGGGAGGCACTGAATCTGCTCTCAGCAACCTGCCCTGAGCCCGGGATGTACCGTGCTCTATTTCAGCACCCAACTTGGAGCCTGGGAGACACTGACTCTGCTCTCAGCACCCTGGCAGGAGCACAGGAGGCACAGACTCTGCTCTCAGCACACTGCTGGAAACAAAGGGAGGCACTGACTCTACTCTCAGCACCCAATTTGGAGACATGGAGCCACTGACTCTGTTCTTAACAACCTGCCGGGAGGCCGGGAAGCACTGACTGTGCTCTCAGCAACCTGCCGTGAGCCCAGGATGCATCGTGCTCTGCTTACAGCACCCAACTTGGAGCCTGGGAGACACTGACTCTGCTCTCAGCACCCTGCTGGGAACCCAGGAGGCACTGGGCTCTGCTCTCAGCACCCTGTAGGTAGGTCGGGAGGCACTGTGCTCTCCTCTCATCACCCAATCGGGAGCCTTGGAGGAACTGACTCTGATCTCAGTACCCTGCAAGGACCTCGGGAGGCACTGTACTCTGCTCTCAGGACATTGCTGGGAGGCCAGTAATCACTGAGTCTGTCCTCAGCACCCTGCCGGGAGCCCGGGAAGCACTGACTCTTCTCTCAGCACCCTGCGGGGAACAAGGGAGGCACTGACTTTACTCTCACTACACAATTTGGAGACAGGGAGGCACTGACTCTTCACAGCACCCTGCCGGGAGCCCGGGAAGCACTGACTCTGCTCTCATCATCATGCCGCGAGCCTGGGAGACACTGACTTTGCTCTCAGCACCCTGCAGGGAACCCAGGAGGCACCGTGCTCTACTCTCAGCACCCTGTAGGTAGGTAGGGAGGCACTGTACTCTGCTCTCAGCACATTGCTTGGAGGCCAGGAATCACTTACTCTGCTCTCAGCACTCTGCCGGGAGCTTGGGACACACTGACTCTGCTCTGAGCACCCTGCCGGGAGCCAGGCAGTCACTGTGCTCTACTCCCAGCACCCTGTCGGGTGCCTAGGAGGCACCTTGCTCTGCTCTCCGCCTGAAACCGAGAGCCTGTGAGGCACTGACTCTGCCCTCAGCACCCAACTGGGTGCCGGGGAGGCACTGACTCTGCTATCAGCACCCTGTGGGATGCTTGGGATGCACTGTGCTCTGCTCTCAGCGGCCTGCCGGGAGCCCGGGAGGCACTGACTCTGCTCTCAGTACCCTGCCAAGAGCCCGAGAGGCACCGTGCTCTTCTCTCACACACAACCGGGAGTCTGGGAGTTGCTGACTATTCTCTCTGCTTCCTGCTGGGAACTTGTCAGGCACTGTGCTCTGCTCTCAGCACCCAACCCGAAGCATGGGAGGCACTAACTATGCTCTCAGCACACTGCTGGGAGACCTGGACGCACCATGCTCTACTCTCAGCACCCTGCCGGGAACCCGAGAGGCACTGTCTCTGCTCTCAGCACCCAACCAGGAGCCTGGAAGTGACTGAATCTGCTCTGAGCACCCTGCTGGGAGCCCGGAAGGCACTGTGCTCTACTCTCAGCCCCCTGCCGGGAGCACAGGAGGCACTGACTCTGCCCTCAGCACCGAAACGGGAGCCCTGGAGTCACTGACTCTGCTCTCAGCACCCAATTTGGAGACAGGGAGCCACTGACTCTGATCTCACACCCTGCCGGGAGCTGGGGAGGCACTGACTCTGCTCTCAGCACCCTGCTGGGAACAAAGGGAGGCACTGACTCTACTCTTAGCTCCCATTTGGAGACAGGGAGCCACTTACTCTGTTCTCAGCACCCTGCCCAGAGACCGGGAGGCACTGACTCTGCTCTCAGCACCCTGCCGGGAACAAAGGGAGGCACTGACTCTACTCTTAGCTCCCAATTTGGAGACAGGGAACCACTGACTCTGTTCTCAGCATCCTGACTAGAGCCCAGGAGGCACTGTGCTCTGCTCTTAGCACCCTTCTGTTGACTGGGAGGCACTGGGCTTTGCTCTCAGCACGCTGCCAGGACCCCTATAGGGACCGTGCTGTTCTCTCAGCACCCAATCAGGTGCCTGGGAGGAACTGACTCTGCTCTCAGTACCCTGCCAGGAGCTCGGGAGGCACTGTATTCTACTCTCAACACATTGCCGGGAGGCCAGTAATCACTGAACCTCAGCATCCTGCCGGGAACTTGGGACACACTGACTCTGCTCTCAGCACCCTGCCGGGAGCCAGGCAGGCACTGTGCTCTACTCCCAGCACCCTGTCGGTTGCCTAGGATGCACCTTGCTCTGCTCTCCGCCTGAAACCGAGAGCCTGTGAGGCACTGACTCTGCCCTCAGCAACCAACTGGGTGCCAGGGAGGCACTGACTCTGCTATCAGCACCCTGTGGGATGCTCGGGATGCACCGTGCTCTGCTCTCAGCGGCCTGCTGGAAGCCCCGGAGGCACTGACTCTGCTCTCAGTACACTGCCGAGAGCCTGAGAGGCACCCTGCTCTTCTCTCGGCACACAACCAGGAGTCTGGGAGTTGCTGACTATGCTCTCTGCTCCCTGCTGGGAACTTGTTAGGCACCGTGCTCTCCTCTCATCACCCTGCTGGGAGTCCAGGAAGCACTGACTCTGTCTCAGAACCCTGCCGGGAGCCCGGAAGGCACTGTGCTCTGCTCTCAGCACCCAACCCGAAGCATGGGAGGCACTAACTATGCTCTCAGCACACTGCTGGGAGACCTGGACGCACCATGCTCTACTCTCAGCACCCTGCCGGGAACCTGAGAGGCACTGTCTCTGCTCTCAGCACCCAACCAGGAGCCTGGAAGTCACTGAATGTGCTCTTAGCACTCTGCCGAGAACCAGGGAGGCACCGTGCTCTGCTCTCAGCACCCAGTCGGGAGCCTGGGAGGAACTGATTCTGCTCTCAGTACCCTGCGAAAAGATCGGGCGGCACTGTACTCTGCTCTCAGCACATAGCCGGGAGGCCAGTAAACACTGACTCTGCTCTCAGCACACTGCCAAGAGCTTGGGACACACTGACTCTGCTCTGAGCACTCTGCCGGGAACAAAGGGAGGCACTGACTCTACTCTTAGTAACCAATTTGTAGAAAGGGAGCCACTGACTTTGTTCTCAGCACCCAATTTGATACAGGGAGGCACTGACTCTGCTCTCAGCACCCAATTTGGAGTCAGGGAGCCACTGACTCTCCTCGGCACCTTTCCGGGAGCCCGGGAAGCACTGACTCTGCTCTCATCACCATGCCGCAAGCCCGGGAGGCATTGTGCTCTGCTCCCAGCACCCAACTGGGAGCCTGGGAGACACTGAATCTGCTCTCAGCACCCTGCTGGGATCCTGGGAAGCACCGTGCTCTGCTCTCAGCACCCTGCCAGGAGTCCAGGAGGCACTGACTGCTCTCAGCACTATGGCGGGAACACGGGAGGCACTGATTCTGCTTTCAGCACCCAATTTGAAGACAAGGAGCCACTAACTTTGCTCTCAGCACCCTGCCTGGAGAACTGGAGGCAATGACTCTGGTCTCAGCATCCTGCCTGGAGCCCTGAAGGCGCTGTGCTCTTCTCTCAGCACCCTTCCGTTGACTGGTAAGCACTGAGCTTTGCTCTCAGCACACTGCCAGGACCCCTATAGTCACCGTGCTCTTCTCTCAGCACCCAATCGGGAGCCTGGGAGGAACTGACTCTGCTCTCAGTACCCTGCCAGGAGCTCGGCAGCCACTGTACTCTACTCTCAGCATATTGCCGGGAGGCCAGTAATCACTGACTCTGTTCTTAACACCCTGCCGGGAGCTTGGGACACACTGACTCTGCTCTGAGCACCCTGCCTTGAGCCCTGGATATACCGTGCTCTGCTTTCAGCACCGAACTGGGAGCCTGGGAGACACTGACTCTGATCTCAGCACCCATCTGGCAACCCACGAGTCACGGGGCTCTGCTCTCAGCACCCTCTAGTTGGTAGGGAGGCACTGTACTCTGTTCTCAGCATATTGCTGGGAGGTCAGTAATCACTTACTCTGCTCTCAGCAACCTGCCGGGAGCTTGGGACACACTGACTCTGCTCTGAACACCCTGCCAGGAACAAAGGGAGGCACTGACTCTACTCTTAGCAACCAATTTGGAGAAAGGGAGACACTGACTCTGTTCTCAGCACCCAATTTGGTACAGGGAGCCACTGACTCTGCTCTCAGCACCCTTCCGGGAGCTTGGTACACACTGACTCTGCTTTCAGCACCCTGCCGGGAGCCAGGCAGGCACTGTGCTCTACTCCCAGCTCCCTGTCGGGTGCCTAGGAGGCACCTTGCTCTGCTCTCCGCCTAAAACCGAGAGCCTGTGAGGCACTGACTCTGCCCTCAGCACCCAACTGGGTGCCGGGGAGGCACTGACTCTGCTTTCAGCACCCTGTGGGATGCTCGGGATGCACCATGCTCTGCTCTCAGCGGCCTGCTGGAAGCCCCGGAGGCACTGACTCTGCTGTCAGTACCCTGCCAAGAATCTGAGAGGCCAGGTGCTCTTCTCTCGGCACACAACCGGGAGTCTGGGAGTTACTGACTATGCTCTCTGGACCCTGCTGGGAACTTTTGCGGCACCGTGCTCTCCTCTAAGCACACTGCTGGGAGTCCAGGAGGCACTGATTCTGTCTCAGAACCATGCCGGGAGCCCGGGAGGCACTGTGCTCTGCTCTCAGCACCGAACCAGAAGACTGGGAGGAACTAACTATACTCTCAGCACACTGCTGGGAGTACTGGACGCACCATCCTCTATTCTCAGCACTCTGCTGGGACCCCGAGAGGCACTGTCTATGCTGTCAGCACCCAACCAGGAGCCTGGAAGTCACTGAATCTGCTCTTCGCACCCTGCCGACAGCCAGGCAGGCACCGTGCTCTGCTCTCAGCACCCAATCGGGAGCCTTGGAGGAACTGACTCTGCTCTCAGTACCCTTGCAGGAGATCGGGAGGCACTGTACTCTGCTCTTAGCACATTGCTGGGAGGCCAGGAATCACTTACTCTGCTCTCAGCACCCTGCCGGGAGCTTGGGACACACTGACTCTGTTTGAGCTCCCTGCCAGGTGCCTGGGAGGCACCATGCTCTACTTTTAGCATTCTGCCGAGAGGACAGGAAGAACTGACTCTGCCCTCAGCACCCAACAGGGAGCCCTGGAGGCAGTGACTTTCCTCTCAGCACCCAATTTGGAGACAGGGAGCCACTGACTCTGCTGTCAGCACTCTGCCGGGAGCAGGGGAGACACTGACTCTGGTCTCAGTACCTTGCCGGGAATATGGGAGGCACTCACTACTCTCAGCTCCCAATTTGGAGACAGGGAGCCACTGACTCTGCTCTCAGCACCCTGCCGGGAACAAAGGGAGGTGCTGACTCTGCTCTCAGCACCCTGCCAGGAACGAAGGGAGGCACTGACTCTACTCTCAGCACCCAATTTGGAGACAGGGATTCACTAACTCTGTCCTCAGCACCCTGCCGGGAGGTCAGGAGGCACTGACACTGCGCTCAGCAACCTGCCGTGAACCCGGAATGCACCGTGCTTTGCTTTCAGCACCCAACTGGGAGCCTGGGAGGCACTGACTCTGCTCTCAGCACCCTGCTGGGAACCTGGGAAGCACCGTGCTCTGCTCTCAGCACCCTGCCAGGAGTCCAGGAGGCACTGACTGCTCTCAGCACTATGGCGGGAACACGGGAGGCACTGATTCTGCTTTCAGCACCCAATTTGAAGACAAGGAGCCACTAACTTTGCTCTCAGCACCCTGCCTGGAGAACTGGAGGCACTGACTCTGGTCTCAGCACCCTGCCTGGAGTCCGGGAGGCGCTGTACTCTGCTCTCAGCACACTTCCGTTGACTGGGAGTCACTGTGCTTTGCTCTCAGCATGCTTCCAGGACCACTATAGGCACCGTGCTCTTCTCTTAGCACCCAATCGGGAGCCTGGGAGGAACTGACTGTGCTCTCAGTACCCTGCCAGGAGCTCGGGAGGCACTGTAACCTACTCTCAGCACGTTGCCTGGAGGCCAGTAATCACTGACTCTGCTCTCAGCACCCTGCCGGGAGCTTGGGACACATTGACTCTGTTCTGAGCACCCTGCTGGGAGCCAGGCAGGCACTGTGCTCTACTCTGAGCACCCTGTAGGTAGGTCGGGAGGCACTGTACTCTGCTCTCAGCACCCTGCAGGAAACAGGGGAGGCACTGAATATACTCTCAGCACCCAATTTGAAGTCAGCGAGCCACTGACTCTTCTCAGCACCCTACCGGGAGCTCGGGAAGCACTGACTCTGCTCTCATCACCATGCCGCAAGACAGGGAGGCATTGTACTCTGCTCTCAGCACCCAACTGGGAGCCTGGGAGGCACTGACTCTGCTCTCAGCACCCTGCTGGGAACCTGGGAAGCACCGTGCTCTGCTCTCAAAACCCTGCCAGGAGTCCAGGAGGCACTGACTGCTCTCAGCACTCTGCCGGGTACATGGGAGGCACTGATTCTGCTTTCAGCACCCAATTTGAAGACAGGGAGTCACTGACTTTGCTCTCAGCACCCTGCCGGGAACAAAGGGAGGCACTGACTCTGGTCTCAGCACCCTGCCGGGAACAAAGGGAGGCACTGACTCTACTCTCAGCAACCAATTTGGAGACAGGGAGCCACTGACTCTGTTCTCAGCACCCTGCCTGGAGGTCGGGAGGCACTGACACTGCTCTCATCAAACCTGCCATGAACCCGGGATGCACCGTGCTCTGCTTTCAGCACCCAACTTGGAGCCTGGGAGACACTGATTTGCACTCAGCACCCTGACGGGAGCCAGGAGGCACTGACTCTGCTCTCAACACCCTGCCGGGAACAAAGAGAGGCAATGATTCTACTCTCAGCACCCAATTGGAGACCGGGAGCCACTGACTTTGCTGTCAGCACCCTGCCGGGAGCACGGGAGCCACTGACTCTACTCTCAGTACCCTGCCGTGAGCCCGAGAGGCACCCTGCTCTTCTCTCGGCACACAACAGGGAGTCTGGGAGTTACTGACTATGCTCTCTGCACCCTGCTGAGAAATTGTGAGGCACCGTACATTCTTCTAAGCACCCTGCTTGGAGTTCAGGAGGCACTGACTCTGTCTCAGAACCCTGCCGGAAGCCCGGGAGGCACTGACTCTGCTCTCAGCACCCTTCCGGAAATATGGGAGGCACTGACTTAACTCTCAGCACCCAATGTAGAGACATGGAGCCACTGACTCTGCTCTCAGCACCCTGCGGGAAACAAGGGAGACACTGACTATAATCTCAGCACCCAATTTTGAGGCAGGGAGCCACTGACTCTTCTCAGCACCCTGCTGGGAGCAATGGAAGCACTGACTCTGCTCTCATCACCATGCAGCGAGCCAGGGAGGCATTGTGCTCTGCTCTCAGCACCCAACTGGGAGCCTGGGAGACACTGAATCTGCTCTCAGCACCCTGCTGGGAACCTGGGAAGCACCGTGCTCTCCTCTCAGCACCCTGCCAAGAGTCCAGGAGGCACTGACTGCTCTCAGCACTATGGCGGGAACATGGGAGGCACTGATTCTGCTTTCAGCACCCAATTTGAAGCCAGGGAGCCACTGACTTTGCTCTCAGCATCCTGCCGGGAGCACGGGAGGCACTGACTCTGGTCTCAGCACCCTGCCTGGAGCCGGGAGGCGCTGTGCTCTGCTCTCAGCACACTTCCGTTGACTGGGAGTCACTGTGCTTTGCTCTCAGCATGCTCTCAGGACCACTATAGGCACCGTGCTCTTCACTTAGCACTCAATCGGGAGCCTGGGAGGAACGGACTGTGCTCTCAGTAACCTGCCAGGAGCTCGGGAGGCACTGTACTCTACTCTCAGCACGTTGCCTGGAGGCCAGTAATCACTGACTCTGCTCTCAGCACCCTGCCGGAAGCTTGGAACACATTGACTCTGTTCTGAGCACCTTGCTGGGAGCCAGGTAGGCACTGTGTTCTACTCTGAGCTCCCTGTAGGTAGGTCGGGAGGCACTGTACTCTGCTCTCAGCACCCTGCGGGAAACAGGGGAGGCACTGACTATACTCTCAGCACCCAATTTGGAGTCAGGGAGCCACTGACTCTTCTCAGCACCCTGCCGGGAGCTCGGGAAGCACTGACTCTGCTCTCATCACCATGCCGCAAGACAGGGAGGCATTGTACTCTGCTCTCAGCACCCATCTGGGAGCCTGGGAGGCACTGACTCTGCTCTCAGCACCCTGCTGGGAACCTGGGAAGCACCGTGCTCTGCTCTCAAAACCCTGCCAGGAGTCCAGGAGGCACTGACTGCTCTCAGCACTCTGCCGGGTACATGGGAGGCACTGATTCTGCTTTCAGCACCCAATTTGAAGACAGGGAGTCACTGACTTTGCTCTCAGCACCCTGCCGGGAACAAAGGGAGGCACTGACTCTGGTCTCAGCACCCTGCCGGGAACAAAGGGAGGCACTGACTCTACTCTCAGCAACCAATTTGGAGACAGGGAGCCACTGACTCTGTTCTCAGCACCCTGCCTGGAGGTCGGGAGGCACTGACACTGCTCTCAGCAAACCTGCCATGAACCCGGGATGCACCGTGCTCTGCTTTCAGCACCCAACTTGGAGCCTGGGAGATACTGATTTGCACTCAGCACCCTGACGGGAGCCAGGAGGCACTGACTCTGCTCTCATCACCATGCCGCGAGCCCGGGGGCACTCTGCTCTGCTCTCAGCACCCAACTGGGATCCTGGGAGGAACTGATTCTGCTCTCAGAACCCTGCTGGGAACCTGGGAAGCACCGTGCTCTCCTCTCAGCACCCTGGCAGGAGTCCAGGAGGCACTGACTGCTCTCAGCAGTGTGCCGGGAACACGGGAGTCACTGATTCTGCTTTCAGCACTCAATATGAAGACAGGGAGCCACTGACTTTGCTCTCAGCACCCTGCCGGGAGCACTGGAGGCACTGACTCATGTCTCAGCACCCTGCCTGGAGTCCGGGAGGCGCTGTGCTCTGCTCTCAGCACCCTTCTGTTGACTGGGAGGCACTGTGCTTTGCTCTCATCACGCTGCCAGGACCCCTATAGGCACCGTGCTCTTCTCTCAGCACCCAATCAAGAGCCTGGGAGGAACTTACTCTGCTGTCAGTACCCTGCCAGGAGCTCGGGAGGCACTGTACTCTATACTCAGCACATTGCCGGGAGGCCAGTAAACACTGACTTTGCTCTCAGCACATTGCCAGGAGCTTTGGACACACGGACTCTGCTCTGAGCACCCTATTGGGAGCCCGGAAGGCACTGTGCTCTACTCTCAGCCCCCTGCCTGTAGCACAGGAGGCACTGACTCTGCCCTCAGCACCGAAACGGGAGCCCTGGAGGCACTGACTCTGCTCTCAGCACCCAATTTGGAGACAGGGAGCCACTGACTCTTCTCAGCACCCTGCCGGGAGCCCGGGAGGCACTGACTCTGCTCTCAGCACCCTGCGTGAAACAGGGGAGGCACTGACTATACTCTCAGCACCCAATTTGGAGACAGGGAGCCACTGACTCTTCTCAGCACCATGCCGGGAGCTCGGGAAGCACTGACTCTGCTCTCATCACCATGCCGCAAGACAGGGAGGCATTGTACTCTGCTCTCAGCACCCAACTGGGAGCCTGGGAGGCACTGACTCTGCTCTCAGCACCCTGCTGGGAACCTGGGAAGCACCGTGCTCTGCTTTCAGCACCCAACCTGGAGCCTGGGAGACACTGATTTGCACTCTGCACCCTGACGGGAGCCAGGAGGCACTGACTCTGCTCTCAACACCCTGCCGGGAACAAAGAGAGGCAATGATTCTACGCTCAGCACCCAATTGGAGACAGGGAGCCACTGACTTTGCTGTCAGCACCCTGCCGGGAGCACGGGAGGCACTGACTCTACTCTCAGTACCCTGCCGTGAGCCCGAGAGGCACCCTGCTCTTCTCTCGGCACAAAACAGGGAGTCTGCGAGTTACTGACTATGCTCTCTGCACCCTGCTGAGAAATTGTGAGGCACCGTACATTCTTCTAAGCACCCTGCTGGGAGTTCAGGAGGCACTGACTCTGTCTCAGAACCCTGCCGGAAGCCCGGGAGACACTGACTCTGCTCTCAGCACCCTTCTGGGGATATGGGAGGCACTGACTTAACTCTCAGCACCCAATGTAGAGACAGGGAGCCACTGACTCTGCTCTCAGCACCCTGCGGGAAACAAGGGAGACACTGACTATAATCTCAGCACCCAATTTTGAGGCAGGGAGCCACTGACTCTTCTCAGCACCCTGCCGGGAGCAATGGAAGCACTGACTCTGCTCTCATCACCATGCAGCGAGCCAGGGAGGCATTGTGCTCTGCTCTCAGCACCCAACTGGGAGCCTGGGAGACACTGAATCTGCTCTCAGCACCCTGCTGGGAACCTGGGAAGCACCGTGCTCTCCTCTCAGCACCCTGCCAAGAGTCCAGGAGGCACTGACTGCTCTCAGCACTATGGCGGGAACATGGGAGGCACTGATTCTGCTTTCAGCACCCAATTTGAAGCCAGGGAGCCACTGACTTTGCTCTCCGCACCCTGCCGGGAGCACGGGAGGCACTGACTCTGGTCTCAGCACCCTGCCTGGAGCCGGGAGGCGCTGTGCTCTGCTCTCAGCACACTTCCGTTGACTGGGAGTCACTGTGCTTTGCTCTCAGCATGCTCTCAGGACCACTATAGGCACCGTGCTCTTCACTTAGCACTCAATCGGGAGCCTGGGAGGAACGGACTGTGCTCTCAGTAACCTGCCAGGAGCTCGGGAGGCACTGTACTCTACTCTCAGCACGTTGCCTGGAGGCCAGTAATCACTGACTCTGCTCTCAGCACCCTGCCGGAAGCTTGGAACACATTGACTCTGTTCTGAGCACCTTGCTGGGAGCCAGGTAGGCACTGTGTTCTACTCTGAGCTCCCTGTAGGTAGGTCGGGAGGCACTGTACTCTGCTCTCAGCACCCTGCGGGAAACAGGGGAGGCACTGACTATACTCTCAGCACCCAATTTGGAGTCAGGGAGCCACTGACTCTTCTCAGCACCCTGCCGGGAGCTCGGGAAGCACTGACTCTGCTCTCATCACCATGCCGCAAGACAGGGAGGCATTGTACTCTGCTCTCAGCACCCATCTGGGAGCCTGGGAGGCACTGACTCTGCTCTCAGCACCCTGCTGGGAACCTGGGAAGCACCGTGCTCTGCTCTCAAAACCCTGCCAGGAGTCCAGGAGGCACTGACTGCTCTCAGCACTCTGCCGGGTACATGGGAGGCACTGATTCTGCTTTCAGCACCCAATTTGAAGACAGGGAGTCACTGACTTTGCTCTCAGCACCCTGCCGGGAACAAAGGGAGGCACTGACTCTGGTCTCAGCACCCTGCCGGGAACAAAGGGAGGCACTGACTCTACTCTCAGCAACCAATTTGGAGACAGGGAGCCACTGACTCTGTTCTCAGCACCCTGCCTGGAGGTCGGGAGGCACTGACACTGCTCTCAGCAAACCTGCCATGAACCCGGGATGCACCGTGCTCTGCTTTCAGCACCCAACTTGGAGCCTGGGAGATACTGATTTGCACTCAGCACCCTGACGGGAGCCAGGAGGCACTGACTCTGCTCTCATCACCATGCCGCGAGCCCGGGGGCACTCTGCTCTGCTCTCAGCACCCAACTGGGATCCTGGGAGGAACTGATTCTGCTCTCAGAACCCTGCTGGGAACCTGGGAAGCACCGTGCTCTCCTCTCAGCACCCTGGCAGGAGTCCAGGAGGCACTGACTGCTCTCAGCAGTGTGCCGGGAACACGGGAGTCACTGATTCTGCTTTCAGCACTCAATATGAAGACAGGGAGCCACTGACTTTGCTCTCAGCACCCTGCCGGGAGCACTGGAGGCACTGACTCATGTCTCAGCACCCTGCCTGGAGTCCGGGAGGCGCTGTGCTCTGCTCTCAGCACCCTTCTGTTGACTGGGAGGCACTGTGCTTTGCTCTCATCACGCTGCCAGGACCCCTATAGGCACCGTGCTCTTCTCTCAGCACCCAATCAAGAGCCTGGGAGGAACTTACTCTGCTGTCAGTACCCTGCCAGGAGCTCGGGAGGCACTGTACTCTATACTCAGCACATTGCCGGGAGGCCAGTAAACACTGACTTTGCTCTCAGCACATTGCCAGGAGCTTTGGACACACGGACTCTGCTCTGAGCACCCTATTGGGAGCCCGGAAGGCACTGTGCTCTACTCTCAGCCCCCTGCCTGTAGCACAGGAGGCACTGACTCTGCCCTCAGCACCGAAACGGGAGCCCTGGAGGCACTGACTCTGCTCTCAGCACCCAATTTGGAGACAGGGAGCCACTGACTCTTCTCAGCACCCTGCCGGGAGCCCGGGAGGCACTGACTCTGCTCTCAGCACCCTGCGTGAAACAGGGGAGGCACTGACTATACTCTCAGCACCCAATTTGGAGACAGGGAGCCACTGACTCTTCTCAGCACCATGCCGGGAGCTCGGGAAGCACTGACTCTGCTCTCATCACCATGCCGCAAGACAGGGAGGCATTGTACTCTGCTCTCAGCACCCAACTGGGAGCCTGGGAGGCACTGACTCTGCTCTCAGCACCCTGCTGGGAACCTGGGAAGCACCGTGCTCTGCTTTCAGCACCCAACCTGGAGCCTGGGAGACACTGATTTGCACTCTGCACCCTGACGGGAGCCAGGAGGCACTGACTCTGCTCTCAACACCCTGCCGGGAACAAAGAGAGGCAATGATTCTACGCTCAGCACCCAATTGGAGACAGGGAGCCACTGACTTTGCTGTCAGCACCCTGCCGGGAGCACGGGAGGCACTGACTCTACTCTCAGTACCCTGCCGTGAGCCCGAGAGGCACCCTGCTCTTCTCTCGGCACAAAACAGGGAGTCTGCGAGTTACTGACTATGCTCTCTGCACCCTGCTGAGAAATTGTGAGGCACCGTACATTCTTCTAAGCACCCTGCTGGGAGTTCAGGAGGCACTGACTCTGTCTCAGAACCCTGCCGGAAGCCCGGGAGACACTGACTCTGCTCTCAGCACCCTTCTGGGGATATGGGAGGCACTGACTTAACTCTCAGCACCCAATGTAGAGACAGGGAGCCACTGACTCTGCTCTCAGCACCCTGCGGGAAACAAGGGAGACACTGACTATAATCTCAGCACCCAATTTTGAGGCAGGGAGCCACTGACTCTTCTCAGCACCCTGCCGGGAGCAATGGAAGCACTGACTCTGCTCTCATCACCATGCAGCGAGCCAGGGAGGCATTGTGCTCTGCTCTCAGCACCCAACTGGGAGCCTGGGAGACACTGAATCTGCTCTCAGCACCCTGCTGGGAACCTGGGAAGCACCGTGCTCTCCTCTCAGCACCCTGCCAAGAGTCCAGGAGGCACTGACTGCTCTCAGCACTATGGCGGGAACATGGGAGGCACTGATTCTGCTTTCAGCACCCAATTTGAAGCCAGGGAGCCACTGACTTTGCTCTCCGCACCCTGCCGGGAGCACGGGAGGCACTGACTCTGGTCTCAGCACCCTGCCTGGAGCCGGGAGGCGCTGTGCTCTGCTCTCAGCACACTTCCGTTGACTGGGAGTCACTGTGCTTTGCTCTCAGCATGCTCTCAGGACCACTATAGGCACCGTGCTCTTCTCTTAGCACCCAATCGGGAGCCTGGGAGGAACGGACTGTGCTCTCAGTACCCTGCCAGGAGCTCGGGAGGCACTGTACTCTACTCTCAGCACACTGCCGGGAGGCCAGTAATCACTGACTCTGCTCTCAGCACCCTGCCGGAAGCTTGGAACACATTGACTCTGTTCTGAGCACCTTGCTGGGAGCCAGGTAGGCACTGTGTTCTAATCTGAGCACCCTGTATGTAGGTCGGGAGGCACTGTACTCTGCTCTCAGCACCCTGCGGGAAACACGGGAGGCACTGACTATACTCTCAGCACCCAATTTGGAGTCAGGGAGCCACTGACTCTTCTCAGCACCCTGCCGGGAGCTCGGGAAGCACTGACTCTGCTCTCATCACCATGCCGCAAGACAGGGAGGCATTGTACTCTGCTCTCAGCACCCATCTGGGAGCCTGGGAGGCACTGACTCTGCTCTCGGCACCATGCTGGGAACCTGGGAAGCACCGTGCTCTGCTCTCAGAACCCTGCCAGGAGTCCAGGAGGCACTGACTACTCTCAGCACTCTGCCGGGTACATGGGAGGCACTGATTCTGCTTTCAGCACCCAATTTGAAGACAGGGAGTCACTGACTTTGCTCTCAGCACCCTGCCGGGAACAAAGGGAGGCACTGACTCTGGTCTCAGCACCCTGCCGGGAACAAAGGGAGGCACTGACTCTACTCTCAGCAACCAATTTGGAGACAGGGAGCCACTGACTCTGTTCTCGGCACCCTGCCCGGAGGTCGGGAGGCACTGACACTGCTCTCAGCAAACCTGCCATGAACCCGGGATGCACCGTGCTCTGCTTTCAGCACCCAACTTGGAGCCTGGGAGACACTGATTTGCACTCAGCACCCTGACGGGAGCCAGGAGGCACTGACTCTGCTCTCATCACCATGCTACGAGCCAGGGAGGCACTGTGCTCTGCTCTCAACACCCAACTGGGAGCCTGGGAGGCACTGACTCTGCTCTCAGCACCCTGATGGGAACCTGGGAAGCACCGTGCTCTGCTATCAGCACCCTGCCAGGAGTCCAGGAGGCACTGACTGCTCTCAGCACTCTGCCAGGTACACGGGAGGCACTGATTCTGCTTTCAGCACCCAATTTGAAGACAGGGAGCCACTGACTTTGCTCTCAGCACCCTGCCGGGAGCACGGGAGGCACTGACTCTGGTCTCAGCACCCTGCCTGGAGTCCGGGAGGCGCTGTGCTCTGCTCTCAGCACACTTCCGTTGACTGGGAGTCACTGTGCTTTGCTCTCAGCATGCTCTCAGGACCACTATAGGCACCGTGCTCTTCTCTTAGCACCCTATCGGGAGCCTGGGAGGAACTGACTGTGCTCTCAGTACCCTGCCAGGAGCTCGGGAGGCACTGTACTCTACTCTCAGCACGTTGCCTGGAGGCCAGTAATCACTGACTCTGCTCTCAGCACCCTGCCGGGAGCTTGGGACACATTGACTCTGTTCTGAGCACCCTGCTGGGAGCCAGGCAGGCACTGTGCTCTACTCTCAGCACCCTGTAGGTAGGTCGGGAGGCACTGTACTCTGCTCTCAGCACCCTGAGGGAAACACGGGAGGCACTGACTATACTCTCAGCACCCAATTTGGAGTCAGGGAGCCACTGACTCTTCTCAGCACCCTGCCGGGAGCTCGGGAAGCACTGACTCTGCTCTCATCACCATGCTGCAAGACAGGGAGGCATTGTACTCTGCTCTCAGCACCCAACTGGGAGCCTGGGAGGCACTGACTCTGCTCTCAGCACCCTGCTGGGCACCTGGGAAGCACCGTGCTCTGCTCTCAAAACCCTGCCAGGAGTCCAGGAGGCACTGACTGCTCTCAGCACTCTGCCGGGTACATGGGAGGCACTGATTCTGCTTTCAGCACCCAATTTGAAGACAGGGAGTCACTGACTTTGCTCTCAGCACCCTGCCGGGAACAAAGGGAGGCACTGACTCTGGTCTCAGCACCCTGCCGGGAACAAAGGGAGGCACTGACTCTACTCTCAGCAACCAATTTGGAGACAGGGAGCCACTGACTCTGTTCTCAGCACCCTGCCGGGAGGTTGGGAAGCACTGACACTGCTCTCAGCAAACCTGCCGTGAACCCGGGATGCACCGTGCTCTGCTTTCAGCACCCAACTTGGAGCCTGGGAGACACTGATTTGCACTCAGCACCCTGACGGGAGCCAGGAGGCACTGACTCTGCTCTCAACACCCTGCCGGGAACAAAGAGAGGCAATGATTCTACTCTCAGCACCCAATTGGAGACCGGGAGCCACTGACTTTGCTGTCAGCCCCCTGCCGGGAGCACGGGAGCCACTGACTCTACTCTCAGTACCCTGCCGTGAGCCCGAGAGGCACCCTGCTCTTCTCTCGGCACACAACAGGGAGTCTGGGAGTTACTGACTATGCTCTCTGCACCCTGCTGAGAAATTGTGAGGCACTGTACATTCTTCTAAGCACCCTGCTTGGAGTTCAGGAGGCACTGACTCTGTCTCAGAACCCTGCCGGAAGCCCGGGAGGCACTGACGCTGCTCTCAGCACCCTTCCGGGGATATGGGAGGCACTGACTTAACTCTCAGCACCCAATGTAGAGACAGGGAGCCACTGACTCTGCTCTCAGCACCCTGCGGGAAACAAGAGAGACACTGACTATAATCTCAGCACCCAATTTTGAGGCAGGGAGCCACTGACTCTTCTCAGCACCCTGCCGGGAGCAAGGGAAGCACTGACTCTGCTCTCATCACCATGCAGCGAGCCAGGGAGGCATTGTGCTCTGCTATCAGCACCCAACTGGGAGCCTGGGAGACACTGAATCTGCTCTCAGCACCCTGGTGGGAACATGGGAAGCACCGTGCTCTCCTCTCAGCACCCTGTCAGGAGTCCGGGAGGCACTGACTGCTTTCAGCACTATGGCGGGAACACGGGAGGCACTGATTCTGCTTTCAGCATCCAATTTGAAGCCAGGGAGCCACTGACTTTGCTCTCAGCACCCTGGCGGGAACACTGGAGGCACTGACTCTGGTCTCAGCACCCTGCCTGGAGCCCGGAATGCGCTGTGCTCTGCTCTCAGCACCCTTCTGTTGACTTCGAAGCACTGTGCTTTGCTCTCAGCAAGCTGCCAGGACCCCTATAGGCACCGTGCTCGGGAGCCTGGTAAGAACTGACTCTGCTCTCAGTACCCTGCCAGGAGCTCGGGAGGCACTATACTCTACTTTCAGCACACTGCCGGGAGGCCAGTAATCACTGACTCTGCTGTCAGCACCCTGCCGCGAGCTTGGGACACACTGACTCTGCTCTGAGCACCGAGCCCGGAGCCAGGCAGGCACTGTGCTCTACTCCCAGCACCCTATAGGTAGGTCGGGAGGCACTGTATTCTGCTCTCAGCACATTGCTGGGAGGCCAGGAATCACTTACTCTGCTCTGAGCACCCTGCCGGGAGCTTGGGATACACTGACTCTGCTTGAGCACCCTGCCAGTATCCTGGGAGGCACCATGCTCTACTCTCAGCACCCTGCTGGGAGCACAGGGGGAACTGACTCTGCCCTCAGCACACAACCGGGAGCCCGAGAGGCACTGACTCTTTTCTCAGCACCCTGCCTGGATCCCGGGAAGCACTGACTCTACTCTCAGCACCCTGCGGGGTACAGGGGAGGCACTGACTTTACTCTCAGCCCCCAATTTGGAGACAGGGAGCCACTGACTCTTCTCAAAACCCTACCGGGAGTTCGTGAAACACTGACTCTGCTCTCATCACCATGCCGCGAGCCCGGGGGCACTCTGCTCTGCTCTCAGCACCCAACTGGGATCCTGGGAGGAACTGATTCTGCTCTCAGCACCCTGCTGGGAACCTGGGAAGCACCGTGCTCTGCACTCAGCACCCTGGCAGGAGTCCAGGAGGCACTGACTGCTCTCAGCTGTGTGCTGGGAACACGGGAGTCACTGATTCTGCTTTCAGCACTCAATATGAAGACAGGGAGCCACTGACTTTGCTCTCAGCACCCTGCCGGGAGCACTGGAGGCACTGACTCATGTCTCAGCACCCTGCCTGGAGTCCGGGAGGCGCTGTGCTCTGCTCTCAGCACCCTTCTGTTGACTGGGAGGCACTGTGCTTTGCTCTCATCATGCTGCCAGGACCCCTATAGGCACCGTGCTCTTCTCTCAGCACCCTATCAAGAGCCTGGGAGGAACTTACTCTGCTGTCAGTACCCTGCCAGGAGCTCGGGAGGCACTGTACTCTATACTCAGCACATTGCCGGGAGGCCAGTAATCACTGACTCTGCTCTCAGCACCCTGCTGGGAGCCTGGCAGGTACTGTGCTCTACTCCCAGAATCCTGTCAGGTGCCTAGGAGGCACCTTGCTCTGCTCTCCGCTTGAAACCGAGAGTCTGTGAGGCACTGACTCTGCCCTCAGCACCCAACTGGGTTCCAGGGAGGCACTGAATCTGCTATCAGCTTCCTGTGGGAAGCTCGGGATGTACCATGCTCTGCTCTCAGCGGCCGGCCAGGAGCCCCGGAGGCACTGTGCTCTGCTCTCAGCACCCAACCAGGAGCCGGGAAGTCACTGAATCTGCTCTTAGCACCCTGCCGAGAGCATGGGAGGCACCGTGCTCTGCTCTCAGCACCCAATCAAGAGCCTGGGAGGAAATGACTCTGCTCAGTACCCTGCCAGGAGATCGGGAGGCACTGTACTCTGCTCTCAGCACATAGCCGGGAGGCCAGTAAACACTGACTTTGCTCTCAGCACATTGCCAGGAGCTTTGGACACACTGACTCTGCTCTGAGCACCCTACTGGGAGCCCAGAAGGCACCATGCTCTACTCTCAGCCCCCTGCCTGTAGCACAGGAGGCAATGACTCTGCCCTCAGCACCGAAACGGGAGCCCTGGAGGCACTGACTCTGCTCTCAGCACCCAATTTGGAGACAGGGAGCCACTGACTCTGTTCTCAGCACCCTGCCGGGAGCCCGGGAGGCACTGACTCTGCTCTCAGCACCCTGCGTGAAACAGGGGAGGCACTGACTATACTCTCAGCACCCAATTTGGAGACAGGGAGCCACTGACTCTTCTCAGCACCATGCCGGGAGCTCGGGAAGCACTGACTCTGCTCTCATCACCATGCTACGAGCCAGGGAGGCACTGTGCTCTGCTCTCAACACCCAACTGGGAGCCTGGGAGGCACTGACTCTGCTCTCAGCACCCTGCTGGGAACCTGGGAAGCACCGTGCTCTGCTATCAGCACCCTGCCAGGAGTCCAGGAGGCACTGACTGCTCTCAGCACTCTGCCAGGTACACGGGAGGCACTGAATCTGCTCTCAGCACCCAATTTGAAGACAGGGAGCCACTGACTTTGCTCTCAGCTCCCTGCCGGGAGCACGGGAGGCACTGACTCTGGTCTCAGCACCCTGCCTGGAGTCCGGGAGGCGCTGTGCTCTGCTCTCAGCACACTTCCGTTGACTGGGAGTCACTGTGCTTTGCTCTCAGCATGCTTCCAGGACCACTATAGGCACCGTGCTCTTCTCTTAGCACCCAATCGGGAGCCTGGGAGGAACTGACTGTGCTCTCAGTACCCTGCCAGGAGCTCGGGACACATTGACTCTGTTCTGAGCACCCTGCTGGGAGCCAGGCAGGCACTGTGCTCTACTCTGAGCACCCTGTAGGTAGGTCGGGAGGCACTGTACTCTGCTCTCAGCACCCTGCGGGAAACACGGGAGGCACTGACTATACTCTCAGCACCCAATTTGGAGTCAGGGAGCCACTGACTCTTCTCAGCACCCTGCCGGGAGCTCGGGAAGCACTGACTCTGCTCTCATCACCATGCCACAAGACAGGGAGGCATTGTACTCTGCTCTCAGCACCCAACTGGGAGCCTGGGAGGCACTGACTCTGCTCTCAGCACCCTGCTGGGAACCTGGGAAGCACCGTGCTCTGCTCTCAAAACCCTGCCAGGAGTCCAGGAGGCACTGACTGCTCTCAGCACTCTGCCGGGTACATGGGAGGCACTGATTCTGCTTTCAGCACCCAATTTGAAGACAGGGAGTCACTGACTTTGCTCTCAGCACCCTGCCGGGAACAAAGGGAGGCACTGACTCTGGTCTCAGCACCCTACCGGGAACAAAGGGAGGCACTGACTCTACTTTCAGCAACCAATTTGGAGACAGGGAGCCACTGACTCTGTTCTCAGCACCCTGCCGGGAGGTTGGGAGGCACTGACACTGCTCTCAGCAAACCTGCCGTGAACCCGGGATGCACCATGCTCTGCTTTCAGCACCCAACTTGGAGCCTGGGAGACACTGATTTGCACTCAGCACCCTGACGGGAGCCAGGAGGCACTGACTCTGCTCTCAACACCCTGCCGGGAACAAAGAGAGGCAATGATTCTACTCTCAGCACCCAATTGGAGACCGGGAGCCACTGACTTTGCTGTCAGCACCCTGCCGGGAGCACGGGAGCCACTGACTCTACTCTCAGTACCCTGCCGTGAGCCCGAGAGGCACCCTGCTCTTCTCTCGGCACACAACAGGGAGTCTGCGAGTTACTGACTATGCTCTCTGCACCCTGCTGAGAAATTGTGAGGCACCGTACATTCTTCTAAGCACCCTGCTGGGAGTTCAGGAGGCACTGACTCTGTCTCAGAACCCTGCCGGAAGCCCGGGAGGCACTGACTCTGCTCTCAGCACCCTTCCGGAAATATGGGAGGCACTGACTTAACTCTCAGCACCCAATGTAGAGACCGGGAGCCACTGATTCTGCTCTCAGCACCCTGCGGGAAACAAGGGAGACACTGACTATAATCCCAGCACCCAATTTTGAGGCAGGGAGCCACTGACTCTTCTCAGCACCCTGCCGGGAGCAAGGGAAGCACTGACTCTGCTCTCATCACCATGCTGCGAGCTAGGGAAGCATTGTGCTCTGCTCTCAGCACCCAACTGGGAACCTGGGAGACACTGAATCTGCTCTCAGCACCCTGCTGGGAACATGGGAAGCACCGTGCTCTCCTCTCAGCACCCTGCCAGGAGTCCAGGAGGCACTGACTGCTCTCAGCACTATGGCGGGAACACGGGAGGCACTGTCCTCTGCTCTCAGCACCCTTCCGTTGACTGGGAGTCACTGTGCTTTCACATCAGCACACTCTCAGGACCACTATAGGCACTGTGCTCTTCTCTCAGCACCCAATCGGGAGCCTGGGAGGAACTGACTCCGCTCCTGTTGGGTGCCTAGGTGGCACCTTGCTCTGCTCTCCACCTGAAACCGAGAGCCTGTGAGGCACTGACTCCGCCTTCAGCCCCCAGGTGGGTGCCGGGGAGGCACTGACTCTGCTATCAGCACCCTGTGGGTGCTCGGGATGCACCGTACTCTGCTCTAAGCGGCCTGCCGGGACCCTGGGAGGCACTGACTCTGCTCTCAGTAACCTGCTGAGAGCCCGAGAGGCACCGTGCTCTTCTCGGCACACAACCGGGAGTTTTGGAGTTATTAACTATGCTCTCTGCACCCTGCTGGGAGTCCTGGACTCACCGTGCTCTACTCTCAGCACCCTGCTGGGAAACCGAGAGGCACTGTCTCTGCTCTCAGCACCCAACCAGGAGCCTGGAAGTCACTGAATCTGCTCTTAGCACCCTGCCGAGATCCCGGGAAGCACTGACTCTGCTCTCAGCACCCTGCGGGGAACAGGGGAGGCACTGACTTTACTCTCAGCACACAATTTGGAGACAGGTAGCCACTGATTCTGATCTCACACCCTGCCGGGAGCCCGGGAGGCACTGACTCCTCTCAGCACCCTGCCGGGAACAAAGGGAGGCACTGACTCTACTCTAAGCTCCCAATTTGGAGACAGGGAGCCACTGACTCTGTTCTCAGCACCCTGCCCAGAGGCCAGTAGGCACTGACTCTGCTTTCAGCACCCTGTGGGATGCTCGGGATGCACCGTGCTGTGCTCTCAGTGGCCTGCCGGAACCCCGGGAAGCACTGACTCTGCTCTCAGTACCCTGCCGAGAGCCCGAGAGGCACCGTGCTCTTTCCTCGGCACACAACCGGGAGTTTTGGAGTTACTGACTATGCTCTCAGCACCCTGCTGGGAGTCCTGGACTCACCGTGCTCTACTCTCAGCACCCTGCCGGGAACCCGAGAGGCACTGTCTCTGCTCTCAGCACCCAACCAGGAGCCTGGAAGTCACTGAATCTGCTCTTAGCACCCTACCGAGAGCCAAGGAGGCACCGTGCTCTGCTCTCAGCACCCAATCGGGATCCTGGGAGGAACTGATTCTGCTCTCAGTACCCTGCCAGGAGATCGGGAGGCACTGTACTCTGCTCTCAGCACATAGCTGGGAGGCCAGTAAACACTGACTCTGCTCTCAGCACCCTGCCAGGAGCTTGGGACACACTGACTCTGCTCAGAGCACCCTCCTGGGAGCCCAGAAGGCACCGTGCTCTACTCTCAGCCCCCTGCCAGGAGCACAGGAGGCACTAACTATTCCCTCAGCACCGAAATGGGAGCCCTGGAGGCACTGACTCTGCTCTCAGAACCCAATTTGGAGTCAGGGAGCCACAGACTCTGCTCTCATCACCATGCCACGAGCCACGGAGGCATTGTGCTCTGCTCTCAGCACCCAACTGGGAGTCTGGGAGGCACTTATTCTGCTCTCAGCACCCTGATGGAAACCTGGGAAGCACCGTGCTCTGCACTCAGCACTGTGCCAGGAGTCCAGGAGGCACTGCCTGTTCTCAGCATTGTGACAGGAACACGGGAGACACTGATTCTGCTTTCAGCACCCAATTTGAAGACAAGGAGCCACTAACTTTGCTCTCAGCACCCTGTCGGGTGCACTGGAGGCACTGACTCTGGTCTCAGCACCCTGCCTGGAGTCCGGGAGGCGCTGTGCTCTGCTCTCAGCACCCTTCTGTTGACTGAGAGGCACTGTGCTTTCCTCTCAGCAAGCTGCCAGGACCCCTATAGGCACCGTGCTCTCCTCTCAGCACCCAATCGGAGCCTGGGAAGAACTGACTCTGCTCTCAGTGCCCTGCCAGGAGCTCGGGAGGCATTGTACTCTATACTCAGCACATTGCCGGGAGGCCAGTAATCACTGACTCTGCTCTCAGCACCCTGCCAGGAGTACAGAAGGCACTAACTATTCCCTCAGCACCGAAACGGGAGCCCTGGAGGCACTGCCCTCAGCACCCAATTTGGAGACAGGGAGCCACTGACTCTGCTCTCAGCACCCTGCCGGGAGCCTGGGAGGCACTGACTCTGCTCTCAGCACCCTGCCGGGAGCAAAGTGAGGCACTGACTCTGCTCTTACCTCCCAATTTGGAGACAGGGAGCCACTTACTCTGTTCTTAACACCCTGCCGGGAGGCCGGGAGGCACTGAATCTGCTCTCAGCAACCTGCCCTGAGCCCGGGATGCACCGTGCTCTGTTTTCAGCACCCAACTTGGAGCCTGGGAGACACTGACTCTGCTCTCAGCACCCTGGCAGGAGCACAGGAGGCACAGACTCTGCTCTCAGCACCCTGCTGGGAACCCAGGAGGCACTGGGCTCTGCTCTCAGCACCCTGTAGGTAGGTCGGGAGGCACTGTGCTCTCCTCTCATCACCCAATCGGGAGCCTTGGAGGAACTGACTCTGATCTCAGTACCCTGCAAGGACCTCAGGAGGCACTGTACTCTGCTCTCAGGACATTGCTGGGAGGCCAGTAATCACTGAGTCTGTCCTCAGCACCCTGCCGGGAGCCCGGGAAGCACTGACTCTTCTCTCAGCACCCTGCGGGGAACAAGGGAGGCACTGACTTTACTCTCACTACACAATTTGGAGACAGGGAGGCACTGACTCTTCACAGCACCCTGCCGGGAGCCCGGGAAGCACTGACTCTGCTCTCATCATCATGCCGCGAGCCTGGGAGACACTGACTTTGCTCTCAGCACCCTGCAGGGAACCCAGGAGGCACCGTGCTCTACTCTCAGCACCCTGTTGGTAGGTCGGGAGGCACTGTACTCTGCTCTCAGCACATTGCTTGGAGGCCAGGAATCACTTACTCTGCTCTCAGCACTCTGCCGGGAGCTTGGAACACACTGACTCTGCTCTGAGCACCCTGCCGGGAGCCAGGCAGTCACTGTGCTCTACTCCCAGCACCCTGTCGGGTGCCTAGGAGGCACCTTGCTCTGCTCTCCGCCTGAAACCGAGAGCCTGTGAGGCACTGACTCTGCCCTCAGCACCCAACTGGGTGCCGGGGAGGCACTGACTCTGCTATCAGCACCCTGTGGGATGCTCGGGATGCACTGTGCTCTGCTCACAGCGGCCTGCCGGGAGCCCGGGAGGCACTGACTCTGCTCTCAGTACCCTGCCAAGAGCCCGAGAGGCACCGTGCTCTTCTCTCACACACAACCGGGAGTCTGGGAGTTGCTGACTATGCTCTCTGCTTCCTGCTGGGAACTTGTCAGGCACTGTGCTCTGCTCTCAGCACCCAACCCGAAGCATGGGAGGCACTAACTATGCTCTCAGCACATTGCTGGGAGACCTGGACGCACCATGCTCTACTCTCAGCACCCTGCCGGGAACCCGAGAGGCACTGTCTCTGCTCTCAGCACCCAACCAGGAGCCTGGAAGTGACTGAATCTGCTCTGAGCACCCTGCTGGGAGCCCGGAAGGCACTGTGCTCTACTCTCAGCCCCCTGCCGGGAGCACAGGAGACACTGACTCTGCCCTCAGCACCGAAACGGGAGCCCTGGAGTCACTGACTCTGCTCTCAGCACCCAATTTGGAGACAGGGAGCCACTGACTCTGTTCTCAGCACCCTGCCCAGAGGCCGGGAGGCACTGACTCTGCTCTCAGCACCCTGCCGGGAACAAAGGGAGGCACTGACTCTACTCTTAGCTCCCAATTTGGAGACAGGGAGCCACTGACTCTGTTCTCAGCATCCTGACTAGAGCCCAGGAGGCACTGTGCTCTGCTCTTAGCACCCTTCCGTTGACTGGGAGGCACTGGGCTTTGCTCTCAGCACGCTGCCAGGACCCCTAAAGGGACTGTGCTCTTCTCTCAGCACCCAATCAGGTGCCTGCGAGGAACTGACTCTGCTCTCAGTACCCTGCCAGGAGCTCGGGAGGCACTGTATTCTACTCTCAGCACATTTCCGGGAGGCCAGTAATCACTGACCCTCAGCATCCTGCCGGGAACTTGGGACACACTGACTCTGCTCTCAGCACCCTGCCGGGAGCCAGGCAGGCACTGTGCTCTACTCCCAGCACCCTGTCGGTTGCCTAGGATGCACCTTGCTCTGCTCTCCGCCTGAAACCGAGAGCCTGTGAGGCACTGACTCTGCCCTCAGCAACCAACTGGGTGCCAGGGAGGCACTGACTCTGCTATCAGCACCCTGTGGGATGCTCGGGATGCACCGTGCTCTGCTCTCAGTGGCCTGCTGGAAGCCCCGGAGGCACTGACTCTGCTCTCAGTACCCTGCCGAGAGCCTGAGAGGCACCCTGCTCTTCTCTCACACACAACCGGGAGTCTGGGAGTTGCTGACTATGCTCTCTGCTCCCTGCTGGGAACTTGTTAGGCACCGTGCTCTCCTCTCATCACCCTGCTGGGAGTCCAGGAAGCACTGACTCTGTCTCAGAACCCTGCCGGGAGCCCGGAAGGCACTGTGCTCTGCTCTCAGCACCCAACCCGAAGCATGGGAGGCACTAACTATGCTCTCAGCACACTGCTGGGAGACCTGGACGCACCATGCTCTACTCTCAGCACCCTGCCGGGAACCTGAGAGGCACTGTCTCTGCTCTCAGCACCCAACCAGGAGCCTGGAAGTCACTGAATGTGCTCTTAGCACTCTGCCGAGAACCAGGGAGGCACCGTGCTCTGCTCTCAGCACCCAGTCGGGAGCCTGGGAGGAACTGATTCTGCTCTCAGTACCCTGCGAAAAGATCGGGCGGCACTGTACTCTGCTCTCAGCACATAGCCGGGAGGCCAGTAAACACTGACTCTGCTCTCAGCACACTGCCAAGAGCTTGGGACACACTGACTCTGCTCTGAGCACTCTGCCGGGAACAAAGGGAGGCACTGACTCTACTCTTAGCAACCAATTTGTAGAAAGGGAGCCACTGACTTTGTTCTCAGCACCCAATTTGATACAGGGAGGCACTGACTCTGCTCTCAGCACCCAATTTGGAGTCAGGGAGCCACTGACTCTCCTCGGCACCTTTCCGGGAGCCCGGGAAGCACTGACTCTGCTCTCATCACCATGCCGCAAGCCCGGGAGGCATTGTGCTCTGCTCCCAGCACCCAACTGGGAGCCTGGGAGACACTGAATCTGCTCTCAGCACCCTGCTGGGATCCTGGGAAGCACCGTGCTCTGCTCTCAGCACCCTGCCAGGAGTCCAGGAGGCACTGACTGCTCTCAGCACTATGGCGGGAACACGGGAGGCACTGATTCTGCTTTCAGCACCCAATTTGAAGACAAGGAGCCACTAACTTTGCTCTCAGCACCCTGCCTGGAGAACTGGAGGCAATGACTCTGGTCTCAGCATCCTGCCTGGAGCCCTGAAGGCGCTGTGCTCTTCTCTCAGCACCCTTCCGTTGACTGGTAAGCACTGAGCTTTGCTCTCAGCACCCTGCCTGGAGAACTGGAGGCAATGACTCTGGTCTCAGCATCCTGCCTGGAGCCCTGAAGGCGCTGTGCTCTTCTCTCAGCACCCTTCCGTTGACTGGTAAGCACTGAGCTTTGCTCTCAGCACACTGCCAGGACCCCTATAGTCACCGTGCTCTTCTCTCAGCACCCAATCGGGAGCCTGGGAGGAACTGACTCTGCTCTCAGTACCCTGCCAGGAGCTCGGCAGCCACTGTACTCTACTCTCAGCATATTGCCGGGAGGCCAGTAATCACTGACTCTGTTCTTAACACCCTGCCGGGAGCTTGGGACACACTGACTCTGCTCTGAGCACCCTGCCTTGAGCCCTGGATATACCGTGCTCTGCTTTCAGCACCGAACTGGGAGCCTGGGAGACACTGACTCTGATCTCAGCACCCATCTGGCAACCCACGAGTCACGGGGCTCTGCTCTCAGCACCCTCTAGTTGGTAGGGAGGCACTGTACTCTGTTCTCAGCATATTGCTGGGAGGTCAGTAATCACTTACTCTGCTCTCAGCAACCTGCCGGGAGCTTGGGACACACTGACTCTGCTCTGAACACCCTGCCAGGAACAAAGGGAGGCACTGACTCTACTCTTAGCAACCAATTTGGAGAAAGGGAGACACTGACTCTGTTCTCAGCACCCAATTTGGTACAGGGAGCCACTGACTCTGCTCTCAGCACCCTTCCGGGAGCTTGGTACACACTGACTCTGCTTTCAGCACCCTGCCGGGAGCCAGGCAGGCACTGTGCTCTACTCCCAGCTCCCTGTCGGGTGCCTAGGAGGCACCTTGCTCTGCTCTCCGCCTAAAACCGAGAGCCTGTGAGGCACTGACTCTGCCCTCAGCACCCAACTGGGTGCCGGGGAGGCACTGACTCTGCTTTCAGCACCCTGTGGGATGCTCGGGATGCACCATGCTCTGCTCTCAGCGGCCTGCTGGAAGCCCCGGAGGCACTGACTCTGCTCTCAGTACCCTGCCGAGAGTCTGAGAGGCAAGGTGCTCTTCTCTCGGCACACAACCGGGAGTCTGGGAGTTACTGACTATGCTCTCTGGACCCTGCTGGGAACTTTTGAGGCACCGTGCTCTCCTCTAAGCACACTGCTGGGAGTCCAGGAGGCACTGATTCTGTTTCAGAACCATGCTGGGAGCCCAGGAGGCACTGTGCTCTGCTCTCATCACCGAACCGGAAGACTGGGAGGAACTAACTATACTCTCAGCACACTGCTGGGAGTACTGGACGCACCATCCTCTATTCTCAGCACTCTGCTGGGACCCCGAGAGGCACTGTCTATGCTGTCAGCACCCAACCAGGAGCCTTGAAGTCACTGAATCTGCTCTTCGCACCCTGCCGACAGCCAGGCAGGCACCGTGCTCTGCTCTCAGCACCCAATCGGGAGCCTTGGAGGAACTGACTCTGCTCTCAGTACCCTTCCAGGAGATCGGGAGGCACTGTACTCTGCTCTCAGCACATTGCTGGGAGGCCAGGAATCACTTACTCTGCTCTCAGCACCCTGCCGGGAGCTTGGGACACACTGACTCTGTTTGAGCACCCTGCTAGGTGCCTGGGAGGCACCATGCTCTACTTTTAGCATCCTGCCAGGAGGACAGGAAAAACTGACTCTGCCCTCAGCACCCAACCGGGAGCCCTGGAGGCAGTGACTTTCCTCTCAGCACCCAATTTGGAGACAGGGAGCCACTGACTCTGCTCTCAGCACTCTGCCGGGAGCAGGGGAGACACTGACTCTGGTCTCAGCACCCTGCCAGAAACAAAGGGAGGCACTGACTCTACTCTTAGCTCCCAATTTGGAGACATGGAGCCACTGACTCTGCTCTCAGCACTCTGCCGGGAGCAGGGGAGACACTGACTCTGGTCTCAGCACCCTGCCAGAAACAAAGGGAGGCACTGACTCTACTCTTAGCTCCCAATTTGGAGACATGGAGCCACTGACTCTGCCCTCATCAGCCTCCCAGGAGGCCGTGAGGCAATGACTCTGCTCTCAGCGACCTGCTGTGAGCCCGGAAAGCACGGTGCTCTGATTTCAGCACCCAACTGGGAGCCTGGGAGACACTGACACTCCCCTCAGCACCCTGCTGGCAACCCAGGAGGCACCGTGCTCTACTCTCAGCAGCCTGTAGGTAGGTCGGGAGGCACTGTGCTCTGCTCTCAGCACCCAATCGGGAGCCTTGGAGGAACTGGCTCTGCTCTCAGTACCCTGCATGCACCTCGTGAGGCACTGTATTCAGCTTTTAACACATTGCTGGGAGGCCAGTAATCACTGACTCTGCTCTCAGCACCCTGCCTGGAGATTGGGACACACTGACTCTGCTAGAGCACCCTACCAGGAGCCCGGGAGGCACCGTGCTCTACTCTCAGCACCCTTCCGGGACCACAGGAGGCACTGACTCTGCCCTCAGCACTCTGCCAGGAACACGTGAGGCAATGATTCTGCTTTCAGCTCCCAATTTGAAGACAGGGAGCCACTGACTTTGCTCTCAGCACCCTGCCGGGAGCACGGGAGGCACTGACTCTGGTCTCAGCACCCTGCTTGGAGTCCGGGAGGCACTGTGCTCTGCTCTCAGCACCCTTCCATTGACTAGGATTCACTGTGCTTTGCTCTCAGCATGCTCTCAGGACCACTATATGCACCGTGCTCTTCTCTCAGCACCCATACGGGAGCCTGGGAGGAACTGACTGTGCTCTCAGTACCCTACCAGGAGCTCGGGCGGCACTGTACTCTACTCTCAGCACATTGCCGGGAGGCCAGTAATCACTGACTCTGCTCTCAGCACCCTGCCGGGAGCTTGGGACACACTGACTCTGCTCTGAGCACCCTGCCAGGAGCCAGGCAGGCACTGTGCTCTCCTCTCAGCACCCTGTCGGGCACCTTGGAGGCACCTTGCTCTGCTCTCCACCTGAAACCAAGAGCCCATGAGGCACTGACACTGCCCTCAGCACCCAACCGGGTGCCGGGGAGGCACAGACTCTGCTCTCAGTACCCTGCCTAGAGCCCGAGAGGCACCGTGGTCTTCGCTCGGCACACAACAGGGAGTCTGGGAGTTACTGACTATGCTCTCTGCACCCTGCTGGGAACTTGTGAGGAACCATGCTCTCCTCTAAGCACCCTGCTGGGAGTCCAGGAGGCACTGACTCTGTCTCAGAACCATGGCGGGTGCCCAGGAGGCACTGTGCTCTGCTCTCTGCACCCAACCTGAAGCCTGGGAGCCACTAACTATACTCTCAGCACACTGCTGGGAGTCCTGGACGCACCGTGCTCTACTCTCAGCACTCTGCCGGGAACCCAAGAGGCACTGTCTCTGCTCTTAGCACTGAACCAGGAGCCTGGAAGCCACTGAATCTTCTCTTAGCACCATGCCGAGAGCCAGGGAGGCACCGTGCTCTGCTCTCAGCACCCAATCTGGAGCCTGAGAGGCACTAACTATGCTCTCAGCACATTGCTGGGAGTCCTGGATGCACCGTGCTTTACTCTCAGCATGTTGCCCCGAACCCGAGAGGCACTGTCTCTGCTCTCAGCACCCAACCAGGAGCCTGGAAGTCACTGAATCTGCTCTTAGCACCCTGCCGATAGCCAGGGAGGCACCGTGCTCTGCTCTCAGCACCCAATCGTGAGCCTGGGAGGAACTGACTCTGCTCTCAATACCCTGCCAGGAGATCGGGAGGCACTGTACTCTGCTTTCAGTACATAGCCGGGAGGCTAGTAATCACTGACTCTACTCTCAGCACCATGCTGGGAGCTTGGGACACACTGTCTCTGCTCTGAGCACCCTGCCAGGAACCCAGAAGGCCCCTTGCTGTACTCTCAGCCCTTGCCGGGAGCACAGGAGGCACTGACTCTGCCCTCTACAACAAAATGGGAGCCCGGGAGGCACTAACTCTGCTCTCAGCACCCAATTTGGAGACAGGGAGCCACTGACTCTGCTCTCAGCATCCTGCTGGGAGCCCGGGAGGCACTAACTCTGCTCTCTGCACCCAATTTGGACACTGGGAGCCACTGACTCTTCTCAGCATCCTGCCGGGACCCCGGGAAGCACTGACTCTGCTCTCATCACCATGCCTCGAGCCCGGGAGGCCCTGTGCTCTGCTCTCAGCACCCAACTGGGAGCCTGGGAGGCACTGACTCTGCTCTCAGCACCCTGCCGGAAACAAAGGGAGGCACTGACTCTATCTCAGCACCCTATTTGGAGACATGGAGCCACTGACTCTGCCCTCAGGACCCTGCCAAGAGGCCATGAGGCACTGAATCTGCTCGCAGCAACCTGCTGTGTGCCCGGGTTGCACCGTGCTCTGCTTTCAGCACCCAACTGGGAGACTGGGAGACACTGACACTGCTCTCAACACCCTGCTGGGAACCCAGGAGGCACCGTGCTCTAGTCTCAGCAGCCTCTAGGTAGGTCGGGATGCACTATGCTATTCTCTCAGCACCCAATCGCGAGCCTTGGAGGAACTGGCTCTCCTCAAAGTACCCTGCAAGGACCTCAGGATGCACTGTATTCTGCTCTCAGCAAATTGCTGCGAGGCCAGTAATCACTGACTCTGCTCTCAGCACCCTGCCTGGAGATTGGGACACACTGACTCTGCTAGAGCACCCTGCCAGGAGCCCGGGAGGCACCGTGCTCTACTCTCAGCACCCTTCCGGGACCACAGGAGGCACTGACTCTGCCCTCAGCACTCTGCCGGGAACACGTGAGGCACTGATTCTGCTTTCAGCTCCCAATTTGAAGACAGGGAGCCACTGACTTTGCTCTCAGCACCCTGCCGGGAGCACGGGAGGCACTGACTCTGGTCTCAGCACCCTGCTTGGAGTCCGGGAGGCACTGTGCTCTGCTCTCAGCACACTTCCGTTGACTAGGATTCACTGTGCTTTGCTCTCAGCACGCTCTCATGACCCCTATATGCACCGTGCTCTTCTCTCAGCACCCATACGGGAGCCTGGGAGGAACTGACTGTGCTCTCAGTACCCTGCCAGGAGCTCGGGAGGCACTGTACTCTACTCTCAGCACATTGCCGGGAGGCCAGTAATCACTGACTCTGCTCTCAGCACCCTGCCGGGAGCTTGGGACACACTGACTCTGCTCTGAGCACCCTGCCAGGAGCCAGGCAGGCACTGTGCTCTCCTCTCAGCACCCTGTCGGGCACCTTGCTCTGCTCTCCACCTGAAACCAAGAGCCCATGAGGCACTGACACTGCCCTCAGCACCCAACCGGGTGCCGGGGAGGCACAGACTCTGCTCTCAGTACCCTGCCTAGAGCCCGAGAGGCACCGTGGTCTTCGCTCGGCACACAACAGGGAGTCTGGGAGTTACTGACTATGCTCTCTGCACCCTGCTGGGAACTTGTGAGGAACCGTGCTCTCCTCTAAGCACCCTGCTGGGAGTCCAGGAGGCACTGACTCTGTCTCAGAACCATGGCGGGTGCTCAGGAGGCACTGTGCTCTGCTCTCTGCACCCAACCCGAAGCCTGGGAGCCACTAACTATGCTCTCAGCACATTGCTGGGAGTCCTGGACGCACCATGCTCTACGCTCAGCACATTGCCCCGAACCCGAGAGGCACTGTCTCTGCTCTCAGCACCCAACCAGGAGCCTGGAAGTCACTGAATCTGCTCTTAGCACCCTGCCGATAGCCAGGGAGGCACCGTGCTCTGCTCTCAGCACCCAATCGTGAGCCTGGGAGGAACTGACTCTGCTCTCAATACCCTGCCAGGAGATCGGGAGGCACTGTACTCTGCTTTCAGTACATAGCCGGGAGGCCAGTAATCACTGACTCTGCTCTCAGCACCATGCTGGGAGCTTGGGACACACTGTCTCTGCTCTGAGCACCCTGCCAGGAACCCAGAAGGCCCCTTGCTGTACTCTCAGCCCTTGCCGGGAGCACAGGAGGCACTGACTCTGCCCTCTACAACAAAATGGGAGCCCGGGAGGCACTAACTCTGCTCTCAGCACCCAATTTGGAGACAGGGAGCCACTGACTCTGCTCTCAGCATCCTGCTGGGAGCCCGGGAGGCACTAACTCTGCTCTCTGCACCCAATTTGGACACTGGGAGCCACTGACTCTTCTCAGCATCCTGCCGGGACCCCGGGAAGCACTGACTCTGCTCTCATCACCATGCCTCGAGCCCGGGAGGCCCTGTGCTCTGCTCTCAGCACCCAACTGGGAGCCTGGGAGGCACTGACTCTGCTCTCAGCACCCTGCTGGAAACAAAGGGAGGCACTGACTCTATCTCAGCACCCTATTTGGAGACATGGAGCCACTGACTCTGCCCTCAGGACCCTGCCAAGAGGCCATGAGGCACTGAATCTGCTCGCAGCAACCTGCTGTGTGCCCGGGTTGCACCGTGCTCTGCTTTCAGCACCCAACTGGGAGACTGGGAGACACTGACACTGCTCTCAACACCCTGCTGGGAACCCAGGAGGCACCGTGCTCTAGTCTCAGCAGCCTCTAGGTAGGTCGGGATGCACTATGCTATTCTCTCAGCACCCAATCGCGAGCCTTGGAGGAACTGGCTCTCCTCAAAGTACCCTGCAAGGACCTCAGGATGCACTGTATTCTGCTCTCAGCAAATTGCTGCGAGGCCAGTAATCACTGACTCTGCTCTCAGCACCCTGCCTGGAGATTGGGACACACTGACTCTGCTAGAGCACCCTGCCAGGAGCCCGGGAGGCACCGTGCTCTACTCTCAGCACCCTTCCGGGACCACAGGAGGCACTGACTCTGCCCTCAGCACTCTGCCGGGAACACGTGAGGCACTGATTCTGCTTTCAGCTCCCAATTTGAAGACAGGGAGCCACTGACTTTGCTCTCAGCACCCTGCCGGGAGCACGGGAGGCACTGACTCTGGTCTCAGCACCCTGCTTGGAGTCCGGGAGGCACTGTGCTCTGCTCTCAGCACACTTCCGTTGACTAGGATTCACTGTGCTTTGCTCTCAGCACGCTCTCATGACCCCTATATGCACCGTGCTCTTCTCTCAGCACCCATACGGGAGCCTGGGAGGAACTGACTGTGCTCTCAGTACCCTGCCAGGAGCTCGGGAGGCACTGTACTCTACTCTCAGCACATTGCCGGGAGGCCAGTAATCACTGACTCTGCTCTCAGCACCCTGCCGGGAGCTTGGGACACACTGACTCTGCTCTGAGCACCCTGCCAGGAGCCAGGCAGGCACTGTGCTCTCCTCTCAGCACCCTGTCGGGCACCTTGCTCTGCTCTCCACCTGAAACCAAGAGCCCATGAGGCACTGACACTGCCCTCAGCACCCAACCGGGTGCCGGGGAGGCACAGACTCTGCTCTCAGTACCCTGCCTAGAGCCCGAGAGGCACCGTGGTCTTCGCTCGGCACACAACAGGGAGTCTGGGAGTTACTGACTATGCTCTCTGCACCCTGCTGGGAACTTGTGAGGAACCGTGCTCTCCTCTAAGCACCCTGCTGGGAGTCCAGGAGGCACTGACTCTGTCTCAGAACCATGGCGGGTGCTCAGGAGGCACTGTGCTCTGCTCTCTGCACCCAACCCGAAGCCTGGGAGCCACTAACTATGCTCTCAGCACATTGCTGGGAGTCCTGGACGCACCATGCTCTACGCTCAGCACGTTGCCCCGAACCCGAGAGGCACTGTCTCTGCTCTCAGCACCCAACCAGGAGCCTGGAAGTCACTGAATCTGCTCTTAGCACCCTGCCGATAGCCAGGGAGGCACCGTGCTCTGCTCTCAGCACCCAATCGTGAGCCTGGGAGGAACTGACTCTGCTCTCAATACCCTGCCAGGAGATCGGGAGGCACTGTACTCTGCTTTCAGTACATAGCCGGGAGGCCAGTAATCACTGACTCTGCTCTCAGCACCATGCTGGGAGCTTGGGACACACTGTCTCTGCTCTGAGCACCCTGCCAGGAACCCAGAAGGCCCCTTGCTGTACTCTCAGCCCTTGCCGGGAGCACAGGAGGCACTGACTCTGCCCTCTACAACAAAATGGGAGCCCGGGAGGCACTAACTCTGCTCTCAGCACCCAATTTGGAGACAGGGAGCCACTGACTCTGCTCTCAGCATCCTGCTGGGAGCCCGGGAGGCACTAACTCTGCTCTCTGCACCCAATTTGGACACTGGGAGCCACTGACTCTTCTCAGCATCCTGCCGGGACCCCGGGAAGCACTGACTCTGCTCTCATCACCATGCCTCGAGCCCGGGAGGCCCTGTGCTCTGCTCTCAGCACCCAACTGGGAGCCTGGGACGCACTGACTCTGCTCTCAGCACCCTGCTGGAAACAAAGGGAGGCACTGACTCTATCTCAGCACCCTATTTGGAGACATGGAGCCACTGACTCTGCCCTCAGGACCCTGCCAAGAGGCCATGAGGCACTGAATCTGCTCGCAGCAACCTGCTGTGTGCCCGGGTTGCACCGTGCTCTGCTTTCAGCACCCAACTGGGAGACTGGGAGACACTGACACTGCTCTCAGCAACCTGCTGGGAACCCAGGAGGCACCGTGCTCTAGTCTCAGCAGCCTGTAGGTAGGTCGGGAGGCACTATGCTCTTCTCTCAGCACCCAATCGCGAGCCTTGGAGGAACTGGCTCTCCTCAAAGTACCCTGCAAGGACCTCAGGATGCACTGTACTCTGCTCTCAGCACATTGCTGCGAAGCCAGAAATCAATGACTCTGCTCTCAGCACCCTGCACTGAGATTGGGACACACTGACTCTGCTAGAGCACCCTGTCAGGAGCCCGGGAGGCACCTTGCTCTATGCTCAGCACCCTGCCGGGGCAACAGAGGGCACTGACTCTGCCCTAAGCACCCTACTGGAAGCCCGGGAGGCACTGACTCTGCTCTCAGCACCCAATTTGGAGACAGGGAGCCACTGACTCTTTTCAGCACCCTGCCAGGAGCCCGGGAAGTACTGACTCTGCTGTCAACACCATGCCGTGAGCCCGGGAGGCACTGTGCTCTGCTCTCAGCACCCAACTGGGAACCTGGGAGGCTCTGACTCTGCTCTCAGCACCCTGCTGGGAACCTGGGAAGCATCGTGCTCTGATCTCAGCACCCTGCCAGGAGTCCAGGAGGCACTGACTGTTCTCAGCACTCTGCCGGGAACACGGGAAGCACTGATTCTGCTTTCAGCACCCAATTTGAAGACAGGGAGCCACTGACTTTGCTCTCAGCACCCTGCCGGGAACAAAGGGAGGCACTGACTCTGCTCTCAGCACCCTGCAGGGAACAAAGGGAGGCACTGACTCTACTCTCAGCAACCAATTTGGAAACAGGGAGTCACTGACTCTGCTCTCAGCACCCTGCCTGGAGCCCGGGAGGCACTGACTCTGCTCTTAGCCCAATATTTGGAGACAGGGAGCCACTGACTCTTCTCAGCACCCTGCTAGGAGCCCGGGAAGCACTGACTCTGCTCTCATCACCATGTTGCGAGCCCAGGAGGCACTGTGCTCTGCTCTCAGCACCCAATTGGGAGCCTGGGATGCACTAATTCTGCTCTCAGCACCCAGCTGGGAACCCAGGAGGCACCGTGCTCTGCTCTCAGCACCCTGTAGGTACGTAGGGAGGCACTGTGCTCTGCTCTCAGCACCTGAGAGGCACCATGCTCTGCCTTCGGCATCCAACCGGGAGCCTGGGAGGTACTGACTATGCTCTCAGCACCCTGCTGAGCACCTGGGAAGCACCGGGCTCTGCTCTCAGCACCCTGCTAGGTGTCCAGGAGGCACTGACTGCTCTCAGCACTCTGCTGGGAACACAGGAGGCACTGATTCTGCTTTCAGCACCCAATTTGAAGATAGGGAGCCACTTACTCTTCCCTCAGCACCGAAACAGGAGCCCGGGAGGCACTGACTCTGCTCTCAGCACCCTGCTGGGAGCCCGGGAGGCACTTACTCTGCTCTCAGCAACCTGCCATGAGCCCGGTATGCACCGTGCTCTGCTTTAGCACCCAACTGGGAGCCTGGGAGACACTGACTCTGCTCTCAGCACCCTGCTGGAAACCCAGGAGGCACCGTACTTTGCTCTCATCACCCTGTAGGTAGGTCTGGAGGCACTGACTGTACTCTTAGCACCCAATTTGGAGACATGGAGCCACTGACTCTGCCCTCAGCACCCTGCTGGGAGGCCGGGAGTAACTGACTCTGCTCTCAGCAACCTGCCGTGAGCCCGGGATGCACCGTGCTCTGCTTTAGCACCCAACTGGGAGCCTGGGAGACACTGACTCTGCTCTCAGCACCCTGCTGGGAACCCAGGAGGCACCGTGCTCTGCTCTCATCACCCTGTAGGTAGGTCTGGAGGCACTGTGCTCTGCTCTCAGCACCCAATCGGGTGCCTTGGAGGAACTGACTCTGCTCTCAGTACCCTGCAAGAACCTCGTGAGGCACTGTACTCTGCTCTCAGCACATTGCTGGGACGCCAGTAATCACTGACTCTGCTCTCAGCACCCTGCCGGGAGCTGGGGACACACTGACTCTTCTTGAGCACCCTGCCTGGAGCCCGGGAACCACTGACTCTGCTCTCATCACCATGCCGCCAGCCCGGGAGGCACTGTGCTCTGCTCTTAGCATCTAACTGGGAGCCTGGGAGGTACTGAATCTGCTCTCAGCACATTGCTGGTAGGCCAGTAATCACTGACTGCTCTCAGCACCCTTCCGGGAGCCCGGGAGGCACCGACTCTGCTCTCAGCACCCAATTTGGAGACAGGGAGCCACTGACTTTCCTCTCAGCACCCTGCCTGGAGCCCAGGAGGCACTGTGCTCTGCTCTCAGCACCCTTTCGTTGACTGGGAGGCACTGTGATTTACTCTTAGCAGGCGGCCAGGACCCCTATAGGCACCATACTCTTCTCTCAGAACCCAATCGGGAGCCTGGGAGGAACTTACTCTGCTCTCAGTACCCTGCCAGGAGCTCGGGAGGCACTGTACTCTACTCTCAGCATATTGCCGGGAAGCCAGTAATCACTGACTCTGCTCTCAGCATCCTGCTGGGAGCTTGGGACACACTGACCCTGCTCTGAGCACCCTGCTGGGAGCCAGGCAGGCACTGTGCTCTACTCCCAGCACCCTGTCGGGTGCCTAGGAGGCACATTGCTCTGCTCTCTGCCTGAAACCAAGATCCCGGGAGGCACTGACTATGCCCTCAGCACCCAACTGGAACCTGGGAGGCACTGACTCTGCTATCAGCACCCTGTGGGATGCTCGGGATGCACCGTGCTCTGCTCTCAGCGGCCTTCCGGGAGCCTGGGAGGCAATGACTCTGCTCTCAGCACCAAATTTGGAGACAGGGAGCCACTGACTCTGCTCTCAGCAACCTGCCGGGAATATGGAAGGCACTCACTCTGCTCTCAGCACCCAATTTGGTGACAGGGAGCCACTGACTGTGTTCTGAGCACCCTGCCGGGAGCCAGGGAAGAACTGACTCTGCTCTAAGCACCCTGCGGGGAACAGGGGAGGCACTGACTTTACTCTCAGCACCCAATTTGCAGACAGGGAGCCACTGACTCTTCTCAGCACCCTGCCGGGAGCCTGGGAAGCACTGTCTCTGCTTTCATCACCATGCTGCGAGCCCGGGAGGAACTGTGCTCTGCTCTCAGCACCCAACTGAAAGCCGGGGAGGCACTGACTCTGCTCTCAGCACCCTGCTGGGAACCCGGGAGGCACCGTGCTCTGCTCTCAGCACCCTGCAGGTAGGTCTGGAGGCAATGTGCTCTGCTCACAGCACCCTGCCAGGAGTCCAGGAGGCACTGACTGTTCTCAGCACTCTGCCGGGAACACGGGAAGCACTGATTCTGCTTTCAGCACCCAATTTGAAGACAGGGAGCCACTGACTTTGCTCTCAGCACCCTGCCGGGAGCACAGGAGTCACTGACTCTGGTCTCAGCACCCTGCCTAGAGTCCGGGAGGCACTGTGCTCTTCTCTCAGCACCCTTCCGTTGACTGGGAGGCACTGTGCTTTGCTCTCAGCAGGCTTCCAGGACCCGTATATAGGCACCGTGCTCTTCTCTCAGCACCCAATCCGGAGCCTGGGAGGAAGTGACTCTTCTCTCAGTTCCCTGCCAGGAGCTCAGAGGCACTGTACTCTACTCTCAGCACATTGCCGGGAGGCCAGTAATCACTGATTCTGCTCTCAGCACCCTGCCGGGAGCTTGGGACACACTGACTGTGCTCTGAGCACCCTGCCGGGAGCCAGGCAGGCAGTATGCTCTAATCTCAACACCCTGTCGGACGCCTAGGTAGCACCTTGCTCTGCTCTCTGGCTGAAACCGAGAGCCCGTGAGGCACTGACTCTGCCCTCAGCATCCAACTGGGAGCCAGGGAGGCACTGACTCTCCTCTCAGCAACCTGCCGGGAATATGGGAGGCACTCACTACTCTCAGCATATAATTTGGAGACAGGGAGCCACTGACTCTGCTCTCTGCACCCTGCCATGAGCCTGGGAGGCACTGATGCTGCTCTCAGCACCCAAATGGGAACCCGGGAAGCACTTACTCTGCTCTCAGCACCTAACCAGGTGCCCTGGTGGCACTTATTCTGCTCTCAGCATGCTTCCGGGAGCACCCCAGGCACTGACTTTGCTCTCAGCACCCTTCCGCGAGTCCGGGAGTCACCGTTCTCGGCTCTCAGCACCCAACCGGGAGCCCGGGAGGCACTGACTCTGCTCTCAGCACCCAATTTGGAGACAGGGAGCCACTGACTCTGCTCTCAGCACCCTGCCGGAAATACGGGAAGCACTCACTTCTCACAGCACCCAATTTGGAGATAGGGAGGCACTGACTCTTCTCTCTGCACCCTGTGGGGAACGGGGGAGGCACTGACTCTACTCTCAGCACCCAGTTTGGAGACAGGGATCCACTGACTCTTCTCAGCACCCTGCCAGGAGCCCGGGAGCCACTGACTCTGCACTCAGCACAATGCCGCGAGCCCGGGAGGCACTGTGCTCTGCTCTCAGCACCCAACTGGAAACATGGGAGGCACTGACTTGGCTCTCAGCACCCTGCTGGGAACCCAGGAGGAACCATGCTCTGCTCTCAGCACCCAATCGGGAGCCTTGGAGGAACCGACTCTGCTCTCAGTACCCACCGGGAGCCCGGGAGGCACTGACTCTGCTCTCAGCACCCAATTGGGAGACAGGGAGCCACTGACTTTCCCTCTCAGCACCCTGCCAGGAACCCAAGAAGCACTGTCTCTGCTCTCAGCACCCAACCAGGAGCCTGGAAGTCACTGAATCTGCTCTTAGCACCCTGCCGAGAGCCAGGGAGGCACCGTGCTCTGCTCTCAGCACCCAATCGGGAGCCTGGGAGGAACTGACTCTGCTCTCAGTACCCTGCCAGGAGATCGGGAGGCACTGTACTCTGCTCTCAGCACATAGCCGGGAGGCCAGTAATCAGTGACTCTGCTCTCAGCACCCTTCCGGGAGCTTGGGACACACTGACTCTGCTCTGAGGACTCTGCCAGGAGCCCAGAAGGCACTGTGCTGTACTCTCAGACCCCTGCCCGAAGCACAAGAGACACTGACTCTGGCCTCAGCAATGAAACGGGAGCCCGGGAGGCACTGACTCTGCTCTCAGCACCCAATTGGGAGACAGGGAGCCACTGACTCTGCTCTCAGCACCCTGCCGGGAGCCTGGGAGGCACTGACTCTGCTCTCAGCACCCTGCCGTGAACAAAGGGAGGCACTGACTCTACTCTCAGCACCCAATTTGGAGACAGGGAGCCACTGACTCTGTTCTCAGCACCCTGCCAGGAGCCCATGAGGCACTGACTCTGCTCTCAACACCCTTTAGGTAGGTGGGAGGCACTGTGCTCTGCTCTCAGCACCCAATCGGGAGCCTTGGAGGAACTGACTCTGCTCTCAGTGCCCTGCAAGGACCTCAGGAGGCACTGTATTCTGCTCTCAGCACAGTGCCGGGAGGCCAGTAATCACTGACTCTGCTCACAGGACCCTGCCAGGAGCTTTGGACACACTACTCTACTTGAGCACTCTCCCAGGAGCCCGGGAGGCACCGTGCTCTACTCTCAGCACCCTGCCGGGAGCACAGGAGGCACTGACTCTGCCCTCAGCACCCAACCGGATGCCCAGGAGGCACTGACTCTGCTCTCAGCACCCAATTTGGAGACAGGCAGCCACTGACTCTGCAGTCAGCACCCTGCCGGGAATACGGGAGGCACTCACTACTCTCAGCACCCAATTTGGAGACAGGGAGCCACTGACTCTGTTCTCAGCACCCTGCCCGCAGCCCGGGAAGCACTTCCTCTGCTCTCAGCACCTTTCGGGGAACAGGGGTGGCACTGACTTTACTCTCAGCACCCTATTTGGAGACAGGGAGCCACTCAGCACCCTGCCGGGAGCCCGGGAAGCACTGACTCTGCTCTCAGCACCATGCCGCAAAACTGGGAGGCACTGTGCTGTGCTCTCAGCATCCAACTGGGAGCCTGGGTGGCACTGACTCTGCTCTCAGCACCCTGCTGGGAACCCGGAAGGCACCGTGCTCTGCTCTCAGTACCCTGCTGGTAGGTCGGGAGGCACTGTGCTCTGCTCTCAGCACCCTGCTGGGAACCTGGGAAGCACCGTGCTCTGCTCTCAGCACCCTGCCAAGAGTCCAGGAGGCACTGACTGCTCTCAGCATTCTACTGGGAACACGGGAGGCACTGATTCTGCTTTCAGCACCCAATTTGAAGACAGGGAGCCACTGACTTTGCTCTCAGCACCCTGCCGGGAGCACGGGAGGCAATGACTCTGGTCTCAGCACCCTGCTGGAGCTGGGAGGCGCTCTGCTCTGCTCTGAGCAACCTTCCGTTGACTGGGAGTCACTGTGCTTTGCTCTCAGCACGCTGCCAGGACCCCTATAGGCACCGTGCTCTTCTCTCAGCTCCCAATTGGGAGCCTGGGAGGAACTTACTCTGCTCCCAGTACCCTGCCAGGAGCTTGGGAGGCACTGTATTCTACTCTCAGCACATTGCCGGGAAGCCAGTAATCATTGACTCTGCTCTCAGCACCCTGCCGTGAGCTTGGGACACACTGACTCTGCTCTGAGCACCCTGCTGGGAGCCAGGCAGGCACTGTGCTCTACTCTCAGCACTCTGTCGGGCGCCTTGGAAGCACCTAGCTCTGCTCTCCGCCTGAAACCGAGAGCCTGTCAGGCACAGACTCTGCCCTCAGCACCCAACTGGGAGCTTGGGAGGCACTGTGTTCTGCTCTCAGCACCCAACTGCAAGCCCCATAGGCACCGTGCTCTGCTCTCAGCAACTTACCGAGAGCCCATGAGGCACTGACTCTGCTCTCGGCACCGTGATCTGCTCTCAGCACCCAATCGGGAGCCCAGGAGGCACTGACTCTGCTTTCAGCACACTGCCGGGGGCACGGGAGGCATTGTGCTCTGCTCTCAGCACCCAACCAGGTGCCCTGGAGTTACTGACTCTGCTCTCATCACCCTGACGGGAGCCTGGGATCCAATGTGCTCTGATCTCAGCACCATGCTGGGAGCTCATGAGGCACCGTGCTCTGATCTCAGCAACATGCTAGGAGAACTGGAGGCACTATACTCTACTCTCAGCACCCTGCCGGGAGCCGGTAGGCACTGACTCTGCTCTCAGCACCCTGCCTGGAGCTCGGGAGACCCTGTCTCTTCTTTCAGCACCCTGATTGGAGCCCGTGAGTCAATGACTCTGCTCTCAGCAACCTTTTGGGAGCCCGGAAAGCACTGATTCTGCTCGCAGCACCCTGTCCATATCCCAGCAGGCACCATGCTCTACTGTCACCACCGTGCTGGGAGCTCGGGAGGCACCCTGCTCTGCTCTCAATACCCTACCAGGAACCTGTGCGTCAGTGATTATGCTCTCAGCACCCTAACGGCAGCCCGGAAGACACCCTGCTCTTCTCTCAGCACCCTACTGGGAGCCAGGGAGGCACTGACTCTGTTCTCACTACCCTTTCATGAGCCCAGTAGCACTGTGCTCTGCTCTCAGCACCCAACCGGAAGCCCAGGATGTACTGACTCTTCTCCCAGCACCCTGTCTGGAGCTCGGGAAGTACTGACTCAGCTCTCAGCACCGTGCCGGGAGCTCGGGAGGCACCATGCTCTGCTCTCAGCACCCTACTGGGAACCCGTGAGGCACTGACTATGCTCTCAGTACCCTGACAGCAGCCCGGAAGACACCATGCTCTCCTCTCAGCACCCTACTCGGAGCCAGGGAGGCACTGACTCTGCTCTCACTACCCTGTCGTGAGCCCAGTAGCACTGAGCTCTGCTCTCAACACCCAACCGGAAACCCAGGATGTACTGACTCTTCTCCCAGCACCCTGTTGGGAGCTCGGGAAGTACTGACTCAGCTCTCAGCACCATGCCGGGAGCTCGGGAGACACCATGCTCTGCTCTCAGCACCCTACCGGGAACCCATGAGGCACTGACTAAGCTCTCAGTACCCTATCGTGAGCCCGGTAGGGTCTGACTCTGCTCTCAGCACCCTCCCAGGAGCCCGGGAGGCACTGTGCTCTGCTCCCAGCACCCAACCAGGTGCCCAGGAGGCACTGGCTATGCTCCCAGCACCCTGCCAGGAGCCCAAGAGGCACTGTGCTCTGTACTCAACACCCTGCCAGGTGCCCGGGAGGCAATGACTCTGCTCTCAGCACCATGTTGTGTGTCCGGAAGGTACTGACTCTGCTTTCAGCACCCTGCCGGGAGCCTGAGAGGCTCTGACTCTGCTCTCAGCACCCACCTGGGAGCCTGGGAGGCATTCATTCTGCTCTCAGCACCATGCCAGGAGCCCGGGAGCCTCTGTGCTCTAATCTCAGCACTCAACTTGGTGCTCAGGAGGCACTGAATCTGCTCTCAGCACCCAGCTGAGAGCCCAGGAGGCATTGTGCTCTGCTTTCAGCACCCAACTGTGAGCCTGGAAGTCACTGACTCTGCTCTCAGCACTCTGCCAACTCGGGATGCACCATGCTCTGCCCTCAGCACCCTGCCAGGAACCCAGGAGTCATTGGCTCTGCTCTCAACAATTTACCAGGAGCTCAGGAAGCACTGTGCTCTGCTCTCAGCACCCTACCATGAACCCATGAGGCACTGACTCTGCTCTCAGCACCCTGCTGGGAGCCCGGGAGGCATCATACTCTCCTCTCAGCCTGCAACCAGGAGCCCAGGAGTCACTGACTCTGCTCTCAGCACCTTGCAGTGAGCAAGGGAGGCACTGACTCAGCTCTCAGCACCATGCTGGGAGCTCGGGAGGCACTGTGCTCTGCTCTCAGCACCCTACCGAGAGCCCGGGAGGCAAGTCTCTGCTCTCAGCACACAACCGGGAGCCGTGAGGCAATGACTCTGCTCTCAGCACCCAACTGGGAGCTCGGGAGGCACTGTGCTCTGCTCTCAGCACCCTACTGGGCGCGCAGGAGGCACTGACTTTGCTCTCAGCACTCTGCTGGGAGCCAGGTGGCACCGTGCTCTGCTCTCAGGACCCTGGTGGGAGCCTGGGAGCCACTGTGCTCTTCTCTCAGCACCCACGGGGAGTCTGGGGGGTATTGACTCTGTTCTCAGCCCCCTGACGGGAGCCTGGGAGACACTGACACTGTTCTCAGCACCCTCCAGGGAGCCTGAGAGGCACTGTGCTCTGCTCTCAGCACCCAACCAGGTGCCCAGGAGGCACTGGATATGCTCCCAGCACCCTGCCAAGAGCTCGGGATGCACCATGCTCTGCCCTCAGCACCCTGCTGGGAACCCAGGAGTCATTGACTCTGCTCTCAGCACCCGCTGGGAGCTTGGAGGCACCGTGTTCTTCTCTCAGCACCCTACCATGAACCCGTGAGGCACTGACTCTACTCTAAGCACCCAAATGGGAGCCTGGGAGTCACTGACTCTGCTCTCAGCACCCTTCCAGGAGCCCAGGAAGCACCATACTCTTCTCTCAGCCCCAAACCAGGAGCCTGGGAGGCACTGACTCTGCTCTCAGCACCTTGCCGTGAGTAAGGGAGGCTGAATCTGCTCTCAGCACCAAACCAGGAGCACAGGAGGCAATAACTCTGCTCTCAGCACCCTTCCGGGAGCCCGGGAGGCAATGTGTTTTGCTCTCAGCACGCTGCCGGGAGCCCGCAAGGCACTGACTCAGCTCTCAGCACCCTGCCGGGAGCCCGGGAGGACTGACACTGCTCTCACCACCCTCCAGGGAGCCCGAGAGGCACGGTGCTCTGCTCTCAGCACCCAAACGAGAGCCCGGGAGGCACTGACTCTGCTCTCAGCACGCTACCGGGAGCCTGGGAGGCACAATACTCTATTCTTAGCACCCAACCGGGAGTCAAGGAGGTATTGATTCTGCTTTCAGCACCATGCCGGGAGCCTGAGAGGCACTTACTCTGCTCTCAGCACGATGCTGGCAGCTCAGGAGGCTCCGTGCTCTGCTCTCAGCACCCTTCGGGAGCCCATGAGGCACTGACTCTGCTCTGAGAACTCTGCTGGGATCCTGGGAGACACTGTGCTCTGCACTCAGCACCCTGCCGGGAGCCTGGAAGCCACTGACTCTGCTCTCAGCAACCAACCGGGAGTGCAGGAGGCACTCTCTCTGCTCTCAGCACTCTGATAGGAGCCCGGGAGGCAATGACTTTGCTCTCAGCACCATGCCGGGAGACTGGGAGGCACTGACTCTGCTCTCAGCACCCTACCAATAGCGCAGGAAGCACTGACTCTGCTCTCAGCAATCTGCAGGAGCCAGGGTGGCACCGTGCTCTTCTCTCAGCACCCAACTGAGAGCCCAGGAGGCACTGACTCTGCTCTCAGCACTTTGGCGATAGCCCGGGTGGCACTAAATCTGCTCTCAGGACCCTACCGGGAGCCCATGAGGCACTGACTCTGCTCTCAGCACCCTACTGGGAGCCCGGGAGGAATTGACTCTGCTCTCAGCACCCAATCAGGAGCCTGGGAGGCACTGTGCTCTGCTCTCAGCACCATGCTGGGAGCTCAGGAGGCACGGTGCTCTGCTCTAATCACCATACCAGGAGCCCGTGAGACACTGACTCTGCTCTCAGCACTCTGCCGGGAGCCCGGGAGGCACTGTGCTCTGCTCTCAGCATGCTGTTGGGAGCCCAGGAGGCACCATGCTTTGCTCTCAGCACCCTGCAGGCAGCCCGGGAGACACTGTGCTCTGCTCTCAGCACACTACTGGGAGCCCAGGAGGCAATGTGCTCTTTTCTCGGCACCCACCAGGAGCCCGGGAGGTATTGACTCTGCTTTCAGCACACTGCCGGGAGCCCGGGAGGCTCCGTGCTCTGCTCTCAGCACCCTAACAGGAGCCCGTGAGGCACTGACTCTGCTCTCAGCACCCTACCAGAAGACCGGGAGGAATTGACTCTGCTCTCAGCACCCAACCCGGAGCCCAGGAGGCACTGTGCTCATCTCTCAGCACCATGTCAGGAGCCCAGGAGGCACTTTACTCTGCTCTCAGCACTCTGCCGGGAGCCAGGGTGGCACCGTGCTCTTCTCTCAGCACCCAACCGAGAGCCCAGGAGGCACTGACTCTGCTCTCAGCACTTTGGCGATAGCCCGGCAGGCACTAAATCTGCTCTCAGCACCCAACCGGGAGCCCAGGAGGCACTGCCTCTGCTCTCAGCACTCAACAAGGTTCATAGGAGGCACTGACTCTGCTCTCAGCACGCTGCCGAGAGCCCAGGAGACACTGTGCTCTGCTCTCAGCACACTGCCGGGAGCCCGGGAGGCAATGTGCTCTTCTCTCAGCACCCACCGGGAGCCTGGGAGGTATTGACTTTGCTCTCAGCTCGCTGCTGGGAGCCCGGGAGGCACTGACACTGCACTCACCACCCTCCAGGGAGCCCTAGAAGCACGGTACTCTGCTCTCAGCACCCAAACGGGAGCCCAGGAGGCACTGACTCTGCTCTCAGCACGCTACTGGGAGCCCAGCAGCCACAATACTCTCTTCTTAGCACCCAACCGGGAGTCCAGGAGGCACTGACTCTTCTCTCAGCACCCAACCGGGAGTCCAGAAGGTATTGACTCTGCTTTCAGCACCGTACCGGGAGCCTGAGAGGCAATTACTCTGCTCTCAGCACCATGCCGGGAGCTCGCAAGGCACCATACTCTCCTCATAGCACCCAACCGCGAGTCCAGGAGGCAATGACTCTTCTCTCAGCTCTGCTTTCAACACCCTGCCAGAAGCCCGGGAGGCACCGTGCTCTACTCTCAGCACCAAACCTTGAGCCCGGGAGGCACTGTGCTCTGGTTTCAGCACTCTACCAGGAGCACGGGAGGCACAGTCTTCTACTCTCACCACCCATTCGGGAGCTGGGGAAGCACCGTGCTTTGCTCTCAGCACCCTGCTGGGAGCCTGGGAGGCACTGACTCTGCTCTCACTACCCTGCCGTGAGCCCAGTAGGCACTGTGCTCTGCTCTCAGCACCCAATGGGGAGCCCAGGATGTACTGACTCTGTTCTCAGAACCCTGCCAGAGTCCTGGAAGCACTGACTCTCTTCTCAGCACCCAGCCAGGATCCCAGGAGGCACTGACTGTTCTCTCAGCACAAAACAGGGAGAACAGGAGGCACTGACTTTTCTCTCAGAACACAACAGGGATTACAGGATGCACTGACTCTTCTCTCAAAACCCTGCCGGGAGCCCTGGAAGCACTGACTCCACTCTAAGCACTCTGCCGGGAACCCAGGAGGCACAGACTCTGCTCTCAGCACCCTACTGAGAGCCCAGCAGGCACTTACTCTGCTCTCAGCACTCAAAAGGGAGCATGGGAGTCACTGACTCTGCTCTCAGCACCCAACCGGGAGTCCGGGAGGTATTGACTCTGCTTTCAGCACCATGCTGGGATCCTGAGAGGCACTGTGCTCTGCTCTTAGCACACAAACAAGAGCCCTGCAGGCATTGACTCTGCTCTCAGCACCCTGCCGGGAGCCTAGGAGGCTCTGACTCTGCTCTCACCACACTGCCGGGAGGCCAGGTGGCACTGTGCTCTGCTCTCAGCTCCCAAGCGGGAGCCCGGAGGGCACTGGCTCTGCTCTCAGCACCCTGCTGGGAGCCCAGGAGGCACTGTGCTCTGCTCTCAGCGCCCTGCCGGGAGATTCAAACAGGAATTTTAAGGTAACATTGGTAGGGCGGGGGTGAGATCGATAGAAACATCAATGATAAGAAAGAATCATTGCTGGGCTCCCTCATGCATGTCACCTACTTGGGGACCAATCCGAAAAACCAGGCATGTGCTCGGACTGTGTGTGACCTTCCTGATTCACAGGTTGACGCTCAACCACTGAGCCACACTGGCTTTACAACTTGACAAGCTTTGATGTTATAACAGTCAAGGTTCAGCCAGAAGGCAGGACCATAATACTTATTTGAGAGAATATCTACACTAATAAAAGAGAAATAAGCAAATTGACTGCCACTTTGCAACACCCACCAGCCAATCAGGAATGAGTATGCAAATTAACCCAACAAAGGTGGTTTGGGCAGCATGCATTCAGGTGCGGAGCAGCTGGGTGGGGTGGGACACCTGCTATGAGGGGAAGGGCGGGGGGCAGAGGGAGCTACAGGAGCAGCACTCTGGCCAGAGTGAAGACTGAAGGCTCTGGCTGGAGGGAAGATGGAAGGCAGCGGCTAGAGCGAAGGCCTGGGTCCTGGGTGCCGGAGGAAAACCAGTGCCAGCAGCCAGGGGAAGGAAGGCCTATTGCACAAATCTTGTGCAACAGGCCTTTAGTCTATATAATAAAAGCCTAAGTGACCGTTATGGCAGAACAACCAGAACGACTGGTCGCTATGATGTACACTGACCACTAGGGGGCAGATGCTCAACCAGGAGCTGCCTCCTGGTGGTCAGTGTGCTCTCACAGGGGGAGCACCCTCAGCTAGAAGATGGGCTCACAGCTGGCGAGCACAGTGGCCGTGGTGGGAGCCTCTAAGGAGCTGCCCTAAGGAGCAGCAATCTGAGTGGTAAGGAGCAGCGAGCATGAAAGCAGTAAGGAACAAGGGGTCCTGGACTGCAAGAGGGATATCCAACTGCCAATTTAGGCCTAATCCCTGGGAGGGGGCCTAAGCTGGCAGGTGGACATCCCCCGAGGGGTCCCAGACTGCTAGAGGGTGTGGGCTGGGCTGAGGGACCCCCCCTCCCCAGTGCATGAATTTCATGCACCGAGCCTCTAGTTTAATATAAAAAAACCTGTTAACTAGATAACTGAAAAGGCAAAGGGGTAACTACAAGATCATGGTAGTAGCAAGTACAAGAAGCAACTACAGTCCAGCCAGTGTAGCTTAGTGGTTGAGTGTCACATCAACCCATGCGGTCAGTAGTTCAATTCCTAGTCAGGGCACATGCCCAGGTTGTAGGCTTGATCCCCAGCAGGGGAGTGCAGGAGGCAGCTGATTGATGTTTCTCTTTCATCAATGTTTCTATATTTCCCACTCTCTCTCTTTGAAAATTTATTTTAAAAAAACATGAGAGACAGACAGAGAGAGAGAGAGATGCAACTACATTTCTCTATAGTTGAAAGAACCAAGAAAACTAAGGGAGAAATGTAGATGAGGGACCCTGCAGAGCATGGGGGTGGGAGGTGCTGGCTGGTGGTGCCGGTGTCTCTGAGTGGACATGACGAGGCTGGTCCCATAGTGTTGGGAAAACTGCAGACTAGATCCAGCTGATGCTACAGGAAGGCACCTCAGATGCTCTAGGAAGGTGTCTTGCTGGGGTGATGCTTACAGAAACCTCAAGCAAACAGGAAAAGCTCACAGAGGGTCAAGCGTGGTCCCTGCAGCAGCCTAGAGGGGCGGATAGTTAAGATCAAGCCCTTCCTGGTGCTCAGCCTCATGATCTCCCTCTAGTGCTGCCTACATGTAGAGCCCATCAGGGAGCCCAAAGCAGAAGTGCCATTTGCAGAGTATCACGAAGTATCAGAAGCTGTGTATAAGGACGTGCTTGGGGCTGAGAGACAGTAACCTAATAATCGACACAAATGTTCAACTTGCCAAGTAGCAGAAGGTTTGGATGCCACACTGCTCTGATACCCCAGGACCATACATACAGGATCTGAAAAGAAGCAAGGAATCTTCTAATACAGCTTTTGTGAAAGGATAGAGCTTGAATGAGTATTGTAACACACACAGAGAAGTAAGTACTCGGCTTGGTATTTCATCGAATCTTGCTCATTATGATAATCATTTTAGTAAAACAGCAAATGTCGTTGTTGAACTGTTTTAATAAAGACTGCTGGTTTGACATTTATTAGAATGGGTAGAGAAGTAATGGCTCTGGGTTTTATATTGGCAGTGTCATTCCAGCCAAGGCCCACCCTCAGGCAGTATCCTTGGCCACCTCATGGGAGATGACCCTAAATGAGAACACAGTGTCCAAGGAGATTGGTCACTAAGTGTATGCAACACCCACACCATGACTACTCAAACATCCAGAGCCGGTGCAGAGCTGAGAGCCGTCCACGTTCCCTGCAGCCGGAGTGGGAGAAGGACCCAGGGAACTGAACCGCCTTCGCAGAAGCTCCGGAGCCTGTTCTGCCTGGCGTGGGCTGGTGGAGAGGGGTAAACGACAAAGCTTCGGTAGGTCAGAAGCCCATCTCAGCTCCAGAAAGCTAATGGTGGAGGGGAAGGAGAGGAAAAGAGGGATGAGAGAGGGGTATTCTATGAAGGGTTGAAGGCAGAGCTAGTTTAAAAATATAGACACATGATTTGCTTATTTGACATTTTACAGAAATGTTAGAATAACTGAAATAAAACAATGTGGCTGAGGAAACTAAGGGGTGCCGATGGTGGAGAAAGCTGGAACACCTTTCCACATACCATGCCCACTAGAGTGGGTGGTTTAACTACAGCACCTGCAGGCCCCAAAGGTGGTTCCTCACAGGCATTAGAGTGGAGGATATCAGCAGTGCCGTGTAGACATTAGAGAGGGCAGGACAAGAGGGGGCTGGTTACAGAAGGGGAGACACAGAGATTTGGGGTAGGTATCGCCTGGCTTTTTATTTTTATTTTATTTATTTATTTATTTTTTTAATTTCTTTATTGATTAAGGTGTCACATATTTGTCCTCATCCCCCCATTCCCATCCTCCACCCCTCCCCACGGATGCCCCCACACCCCTGTTGTCCTTAACCATTGGTTAGGCTCGTATGCATGCACACAAGTCCCTTGGTTGATCTCTCCCCCCGACCCCCACCCTCTCCTACCCTCCCTCTGAGGCCCGACATGAGCGAGATCATGTGTCACTCGAAATACACTTATAAGAACCGAATGTGAGACGAGCAATAATAGTTATGCTGACAGGAAAATGAATCAGTCTGTAGTAAGTTTCTTTCTGGACCAACAGTTCTTTTGAGACCCAATTTCAATGTCCACCAGTTCCTTATTTGTACATGTCGGCACTGACTATTCAGCTCTGGATGGTGGACAAATGGTGGTAATGCAGGTCCGACTCCCTCTGGTTTGGTCTCGCCCGGACGCAGGGGCACGGCTTCACCCAGACCTGGGACCCAGCATCACCCAGGCCCCGGGGTGCGTGGCCTCACCCGGACCCAGGTGTGTGCGGCCTCACCCTGTCCCGGGATCCAGCCTCATCCGGACCCAGGGGTGCGTGGCCTCTCCCGGACCCAGGGGCGTGGCCTCACCCGGACCCGGGACCCAGCCTCACCCGGATACAGGGGCGCACGGCCTCACCCGGACCCAGGATTCAGCTTCACCTGGACCCGGGACCCAGCTTTACCCAGATCCAGGGGCGCACGGCCTCACCTGGATCCGGGACCCAGCCTCACCTGGATCCAGGGGCGCACGGCCTCACCCGGACCCGGGATCCAGCTTCACCCGGACCCAGGGGCGTGTGGCCTCTCCCGGACCCAGGTGTGTGCAGCCTCACCCGGTCCCGGGATACAACCTCACCCGGACCCAGGGGTGCGTGGCCTCACCTGGATCCAGGTGTGTGCAGCCTCACCCGGACCCAGGGGTGCGTGGCCTCACCTGGACCCAGGTGTGTGCAGCCTCACCCGGTCCCAGGATCCAACCTCACCCGGACCCAGGGTTGCGTGGCCTCACCCAGACCCGGGACCCGGCCTCACCCAGATTCAGGGGCACACAGCCTCACCCAGACCCGGGATCCAGCTACACCTGGACCCAGGGGCGCGTGGCCTCTCCCGGACCCCGGGGCGCGTGGCCTCTCCCTGACCCAGGGGTGCACGGCCTCACCCAGACCCAGGATCCAGCTTCGCCCGGACCCAGGGGTGCGCGGCCTCGCCCGGACACGGGATCCAGCTACACCCGGACCCAGGACCCAGCCTCACCCGGATCCAGGGGCACACGGCCTCACCCAGACCCGGGATCCAGCTTCACCCGGACCCAGGGGCGCGTGGCCTCACCCGGACCGAGGTGTGTGCGGTCTCACCCGGTCCCAGGATCCAGCCTCACTCGGACCCAGGGGCGTGTGGCCTCTCCTGGATCCAGGGGCGCGGCCTCACCCAGACCCGGGACCAAGCCTCACCCGGATCCAGGGGCACATGGCCTCACCTGGACCCAGGATCCAGCTACACCCGGACCCAGGGGCACGTGGCCTTACCCGGACCCAGGGGCGCGTGGCCTCACCCAGACCCAGGGGCGCGGCCTCACCCGGACCCGGGACCCAGCCTCACCCAGATCCAGGGGCGTACGGCCTCACCCGGACCCAGGATCCAGCTTCACCCGGACCCAGGGGTGCGTGGCATCACCCGGACCCGGGACCCAGCTACACCCAGACCCAGGGGCGCGTGGCCTCACCCAGACCCAGGGGCACTGCCTCACCTGGACCCGGGACACAGCCTCATCCAGATCCAGGGGCGCACAGCCTCACCCGGACCCAGGGGCGCGTGGCCTCTCCCGGACCCAGGGGCGTGGCCTCACCCAGACCCGGGACCCAGCGGGGCCTCGTCTTCTTGATCCCAATTCCTGTCTGTCAATTCCCTCTCAGCAATTCCTTCAGCCATTTTCTCTAAGCTCCGGGGTGGCTGCCGCAGAACTTGCTGGACAGCGGGCTCGGCGAAGCTCCAGTGTGCTCAGTGCGTGGCGGCAGGCTGGTCCGAGGTCACTGCGGCGGCACTCGGGTATGCAGCGGTGACCAGTCGCCGGACGAGCGCACCTGGATCCGGGACCCAATGGGGCCTCGTCTTTCCGATCCCAAGTCCCATCGGTCAATTCCTTCTCAGCAATTCCTCCGGCCATTGTTCTGGATGGTGTCTGCTCTGTTTTCCAGTTGTAGTTTCAAAGTTGTTGTGGTAGGCAACAATCAGGCGTCTGCCCTATGCCGCCATCCTGGTCCTCCAGTAGATTCTCAAGTAACCTTATAAATGTGGTTCTGAACACTGTGTCGTCCATTAGTTTACTTTCCTTCATCCCTTCTATTCGTGACCTGCTTCGGTGTCTTCACCTTTTGGCTGCCTCCCTATCGCTCAGCTTCCCCAATCTCCCTAGGTGGTCACTCTTGATACCCCCCTTTGTGGGCTGAGTGCAAAGTCTTGGTGTTGTTAAGCCTTGATTGCTGTTGGTACACTGGGAGGATTTGACCTCCAGTCCAATTGGCTGTGAGGATCAGCTGTGTCTATGCCGGGAGATAGCCTTATTCAACTAGATTTGTAAAATTGTAAAAGCCTCTGTGCTCAGCTTGGATGGGGCGGAGTTACAGGGTGGAGCCTACAGCCTTGGCTTCCCGTCAGCCCTGCCTATGAGGTTCCTGTGTCTCAGTGTCCCTCTGTACTCCCTGCAAACACCTCTGAGAGAAAAGCGCCCTGGAGTTTCGCCCGCTGCTAAGCAGTCTAGTCTCTCCCCTAATGAATCTGGATTCCCAGATTCTCGCCCGGAACTGGGTTTCAGTGTAGTCGGATCTGGGGCTCAGCGCAGTCTGGAGCTTTTGTCTCCTTCCCACCAGGGCAATTCAGCAGCACAGTCAACAGACCATCCTCTGCACACATTCCCATGCGCGCCTCCGGAGCTCTGCCTTTCGCCACTTCTCTGCATTTCTGCCTTACAGCCCAGATTCCCTCAGTATGAGCCTGGCTTCCCATGGTTCTGCCCGGAACTGGGGTTCAGTGCAGTTGGAACTGGGGTTCAGCACGGTCCGGAGCTTTTGTCTCCTTCCCGCTAGGGCAATTCATCAGCACAGGCAACAGTCCCTCCTCTGCGCACCTTCCCGTGCGCGCCTCTGGAGCTCTGCCTTTCGCCGCTCCTCTGTGCCTCCGCCCCACAGCCCAGGTTCCCCCAGCATGCACCTGGCTTCCCAGGGTTTCGCCTGGAACTGGAGTTCAGTGCAGTCGGAGCTGGGGTTCAGCGCAATCTGAAGCTTTTATCTCCTTCCCGCTAGAGAACGCGGGCCAGGCTGTCAGCCGCCCCTTCCTCTCCGGCTCCGTCCTCCCCGCACGCACGCGTGCTCGTGTCTCCGCCCGTGTCTCCATACCTCAGGCTTTTACGGCTCCTCTGATTTTCCTTGTGGTTTTCTCTTTCCTTCTAGTTGTGGGCATTTCAGTCCGCCAGCTTTCCTGTGGTTCTGGATGATGTCCGTTTTCACTTTTAGTTGTATTTTTGAAATTGTTGTGCCAGGCTGTAGGTTAGGTGTTTAACCTATGCCGCCATCTTGGTTTCTCTTGCCTGGCTTTTTAAAGGAGAAAACCAGGATGTCTCCTCTGTGGATTTCCAGAAATCAAATTTCCTCTGTTCACGTACATTACCAAATTATCATGGTCCACAGCAAGCCCGGGGCCATTAGATAGACATGCGAAGATGTGCCAGCTATGAGCACGTGGCCAGGACTACACAGTGGCCTGGGCCATGCCCATGCACCCCTCAGGTCCCGAGCCTGGGAGGTCCTGCCTCTCAGTAGGTGATGAGGCTCAGCTACTTCACAGACATGGTACCTAAATCTGGACGGTCTTCTCACGCGTCAATAGAACTCCAGGTGGAAGCACATCTCTAAGTGAAACTGCTGGAGATGTGAGGAAATAGACAAGTGTTTTGCCCTTTATGGACTACAAAAGCGATTTTTTTAATAACCCGAGCCTTGATTACTATTCTGTTGCTTGGGACCCTTTCCTAGGTGACCAAAGAAGGCCTGGGGCGTGTCCTTGGTCTGTGTCATTGATTGTCTGTCCTCAGGAGTATTAGGCACCGTCTCCTAAGATCTCCATTCTACCACAGTCCCCACTGAGAAGTGCTCCCCCCATCTCACTGGGTTTTCATGAGAAAAAAAAGGTGAAGCAAAGCGCATCAGTGACATGTTCTTAACTTTATTGCAATTCTTTCTTACAAAAGGTCTGATGTATTTTAGGCCAGGCCTAATTTCCTTTAGTCCCTGAAACACAAGCCCATGGGAATTTCCACTTAAGTAGGTATGTAAACTAGTAGATTTTTTTTTAAGGTTCAACACTTATCACCCTCATTTTTATTTGATGTAAGACAAGATTTGTGTTTTCCCAAATGAAAAGACCAAGTAAGAAAATCATGCGGGTCTACATTGGTGGGGTAACTGGCTTCTTTGCCAGAACCAACTTGGGAATCTATTCCATTCAATGTGACATCTTTCCACCTTTAGTATTTTTTTTTTTAATATAAACGTTGTAATGTGCTGAGCTATGATGTAAACAGTGCCATGTTTATATATGCATACATAGATTGGCTCTGGAAAAAGTGCATGAGTACATGCGAGTTATGTAAACATAGCAATTGGCCAGAAAGAGAGTCTCTGATCATTAGGGCATTAAAGAATAAGAAGCATATTGTAAGCAAATAACAACTAATAGCACATATCGATTTAGTTGTCAGTTAGGAGCTTTGTTGGGCCCACACCAGGAGAGTCCCTTTCCCCAGGCAGGCTGATGCTCGCCTGATATGACAGGTGGCTGCGTGTCCCAGGCCTGCCTGTAAGGCCCAGGATGCCCCCACGTGAGGTGGGTCTGTGCTCCCTCGCTGGTCCTGGAACACATAGGTGGCCCATTTTGATTTCCCTCTTGTGTCAAAAGCAGAATATGATGCCCCTAGCACCAGGAGAGGGTGTAGATGGAGGATTTGCAGAAGCCCAGGGCCCTTTCTTCCCCTGGAGGTTATAAGGCATCCTCATTTCCTTCTACTCTTACCCATCAGGACACATGTTCTCCTGACCACAGGATCACACCCTAGGAGGCCTGGAAGGTTCAATGTCATCACCTCCAAACGGCTTTGAGATGTAGGTGACTTGGCTTGAACCCTGACTGCCAGATGACTGAGTTTTGGTCTCTGTTTAACCCTTACAGCCCCCACATCACCCTCCAAATCACCCTTCCTTCTCTGTGAATGGCTGGCCTGGAAGCCAGTCATGTCTTTCTTTGTACGCATCCTCCATATTTTTGGGAATAAGTAACCTTCTAGGCACACAGGTCTTGCACCTGAGCTTCTTGCTCAAGCCTAGCAAAGACTCACTAAGGTTCATGTGGAAACAATGGTCTCTGTCATTCTCCATTCTATGACTTCTAGGCCAGGTGAATGCAGGTAAGATCTTACTTACCTGAGCTAACATGCCTTTTAGAAATGCTGCAAAGTGGATAAATTTAGTACCCAAGACACTTTAGCACACCTGGTGATCACTTGGTAAATGTGAGTTTCACTCTCCTTTTCCAAATCCAAATTAATTACTGCAGGTGACTTGATTTCCCTCTCATTCCTACAGCTGTCACTTCCCCCAAACTAACAAAAGGATGCAGAGGCAATGTAAAGAGGGGAAGATGGATCATTCAGTATTGTCTCTTGCTGGGAAGGAAGATGTCAAAACTCTTGGCTGAACTGAGGTTTGGGGATTATCTGAAGAGTGAATGATCTGTGATATCTCCCTCCCATCTCCACTGTGGCATTTTTCTCCAACATAGTCTCAGCATTCATCTGTAACTAACAGACCAAAGGGAACATGGATATTGAGGCCTGATGCATGGTGCTTCGAAGGCTGGGCAAAATGGCGATCCAGTCGACCGGGACTCCACATTCAGGAACTCTGGTGGAAGGAAGATCCAGTCTGTAGATCCCAGAGTTACAGTTTGGAGCAGATGTCCAAGAGGATAAAGATGACAGGCCACTGAGGTCTTGGAATAGGGTTGAGGGGGAGGAGGATACTGGCCTAGACAGGGCAGAGGTGTGGTCAGAGGTGCCCCAGCGATGCCTCCGCTCTAGGAATGCAGGAAGGAGGCTGGGCAGTAAGGCCCAGACCTTGGCTGTGTCCACTTTCAGTGTCTGATGCATGTCACCCCGGCATCCTCAGCATGCCCGCAGTTTGTCACCCCCCACTTGGAGAAGGTGCAGCGGAAGATGGTATCTTCTGTGCCCTTGCAGGCGACATCATCCATCCAAATCCTCCCTGTACCTGTGGAGACATTTCAACACGGTTTCTTAGCAGGTATGCAGAAGAGCAGGACAGAGAGAAATGAGAGCATTGCTGTGTCTGTCCTTGACCACGTTGTCCTAGGCTGTGCTGGTAACTCCTGCCGTCTCCACTGCATCAAGACCAAATACTTATTTTCTGAGCTAAGTCTCCTGAGGGAAGAATAACAGTAATTGATAGTGGTGATGGTAGTATTTACTGAGTGCTTCCTATGATCTTCCTCCATTCTCACCGTGGTGTGGTGAGACAGGTAATAATAAACCCATTTCATAAGTAGGAAAACTGAGGCTCAGGAAGCAACTAATGCAAGGTTGCTCAGCTTGTAAGTGGCAGAGTCTGAACTCAAGCCACTTACAAGCTCACACTTTATATGAGACCTGTGTAACTTCTGATGTTCGACATGTTGCAGTCTTGTTGATGTATACTCAGGCAGGTCCAGATCAGAGGGACAGTGCCAGACAGATCCTGGATGTACTTCAGTGCCAATATTATCTCCAGTCTTCTGAAGTTTAACCTACATGGTTCCTATTCAATGGTGCTGTAAATGGCAGAGGACCCCAGAATTTCACATTATAACTAGACATATATTTGATGGCAGGCAGAAGCATCCCTAACCATAGTAATTGAATCAGTCCCCAAAATTCAAGGTCCTTAAGACAAACAATTTGTGTTTTGCCTGCAGTAAGCTCTTCTCACTCAGATCTCAAGGGGAAAGACCTGCAGGTCTGAAGCACCCATGCAGGCAGCCTTTATAGGGCTTTCCCAGGCCTGCACCTGAGAGACATAAACTTGGCATTGAGGTCCCTCAATAAATGTCAGGGGAATAGGGCAGCTGGATGAGGCTCCCACAGGGGAGAGAGAGGGCTTGTCTGAGGTCATAGGGGTCAGTGGAGAGGGGAGGGGCTACACCAGAAGTCCCTGGAATCCCCACTGATCAACTGGCAGGACCATCACTCAAGGTTCTGGTGGGCTCTTTGGGCTGATGGCCATACCAGGCCCCACATGGTGGGAGCCCATGTGGGGGCTGAGCTTCAGGGCTGCCATGGAAGCAATGCCTAGAGCTCTGCTACTCAATGTGTGGTCCTGGCCCACAGCATCGCTGGCATCAACCAGAGCTTGTTAGAAATGCAAAGCCTCGGGTCCTGCCCTGGACCCGCTGAACTAGACTCTACCTTTTAAGCAAGTGGTTGTCATTACAGTGTGAGGAGCACTGGCACAGCAAAAGGAGGGCTCTGCAATACGTAGGATAGTCCTGGATTCAAATCTTGGTCCCATCTGGGAGACCATTTCCTTGTTAAAACGGGGATGTGAGACTTTTGATGTGAAAACTGGGTAAGTGCTAGTAAACTGGGATGGTTAGTCACTCCAGCACTTTAACTTGTTAGGTCTATGTGCCAGCAACCAAAAGCATGAGGTTAAAGGTCATAACATGGATTTCAACATTACTGACTATGGGAAAAAACCAAGATGGCGGCATAGGTTAAACACCTAACCTACAGACTGGCACAACAATTTCAAAAATACAACTAAAAGTCAAAACGGACATCATCCAGAACCACAGGAAAGCTGGATGACTGAAATGCCCACAACTAGAAGGAAAGGGAAAACCACAAGGAAAATCAGAGGAGCCGTAAAAGCATGATGTATGGAGACACGGGCGGAGACACGGGCAGAGACACGGGCGTGCGCTCGTGTGGGGAGGACAGAGCCGAAGAGGACAGGGCTGCTGAGTGCCTGGCCGGCGTTCTCTAGCAGGAAGGAGATAAAAGCTCCAGATTGTGCTGAACCCCAGCTCCGACTGCACTGAACCCCAGTTCCGGGCGAGACCCTGGGAAGCCAGGCTCATACTGGGGGAATCTGGGCTGTAAGGCGGAAACGCAGAGGAGCGGCGAAAGGCAGAGCTCCGGAGGCGCACACGGGAATGTGCGCAGAGGATGGTCTGTTCACTGTGCTGCTGAATTGCCCTAGTGGGAAGGAGACAAAAGCTCCAGACTGCGCTGAGCCCCAGATCCGACTACACTGAAACCCAGTTCCGGGCGAGAATCTGGGAATCTAGATTCATTGGAGGAAAGACTAGACTGTTTGGCAGCGGGCAAAACTCCAGGGCACCTTTCTCTCAGAGGTGTTTGCAGGGTGTACAGAGGGACACTGAGACACAGGAACCTCATAGGGCAGGGCTGACGGGAAGCCAAGGCTGTAGGCTCCACCCTGAAACTCCGCCCCATCCAAGCTGAGCACAGAGGCTTTTACAATTTTGCAAGTCTAGTTGAATAAGGCTGTCTCCCAGCGTAGACACAGCTGATCCTCACAGCCAATTGGACTGGAGGTCAAATCCTCCCAGTGTACCAACAGCAATCAAGGCTTAACAACACCAAGACTTTGCACTCAGCCCACAAAGGGGGGTACCAAGAGCGACCACCTAGGGAGATTGGGGAAGCTGAGCTACCAGCCCCTATAGGTCACTGACCACACAAAGCCACTCCATCAACATAGGGAGGCAGCCAAAATGTGGAGACACCGAAGTAGGTCATGAATAGAAGGGTTGAAGGAAAGTAAACTAATGGACGACACAGTGTTCAGAACCACATTTATAAGGTTACTTAAGAATCTTCTGGAGGACCAAGATGGCGGCATAGGGCAGACGCCTGATTGTTGCCTACCACAACAATTTTGAAACTACAACTGGAAAACAGAGCAGACACATCCAGAACCACCAGAGGGCTGGCTGAGCAGATGCTCTACAACTGGAATAAAAGAGAGGGGGACGCGGGATGATGCTGATGCCGATGAGCCAAAGATCACACTTTAAGAACTACGGTTCTGGCGACACAATGGTGGCCTGGAACATGCTCGGAGCGGTTCCCCCGGCGGTCTCTGGCTGAGGGGATGGCTCCGCTCGCTGCTGAGCATGGACAGACGAGCCCCTGTGGGTCATGGGGTGGGAGACTCCACGCTTGCTGACCTCCGAGTCATTCGAGAATCTCTGCGCCCCGGAAGTGGCCAGGTGCGCACGCCTGTCGACCGGCTGCCGCTGCAGACCCGAGCGCTGTCGCAGCGACCTCAGACCAGCCCACTGCCGCGCACCGGGCGCACTGGAGCCTCGCCGAGCCCGCCGCCCAGCAAGTTCCGCGGCAGCCACCCCGGAACTTTGAGAAAATGGCCGGAGGAATTCCTGAGAAGGAATTGACCGATGGGAGTTGGGATCGGGAAGACGAGGCCCTTCTGGGTCCCGGATCCAGGTGCGGTCGCCCGGTGACTGGTCACCGCTGCGGACCCGAGTGCCACTGCAGCGACCTCGGACCAGCCTGCCGCCGTGCACCGGGCGCACTGGAGCTTCGCCAAGCCCACTGCCCAGCGAGTTCCGCAGCAGCCGCCCCAAAGCTTTGAGAAAATGGCCGAAGGAATTGCTGAGAGGGAATTGACCGACAGGAATTGGGATCAAGAAGACGAAGCCCCGCTGGGTCCCAGGTCTGGGTGAGGCCGTGCGCCCCTGGGTCTGGGTGAGGCTGGGACGCGGGTCAGGGTGAGGCTGAGTCCCGGGTCCAGGTGAGGCTGCGCGCCCCTGGGTCCGGGCGAGGCCACGCACCCCTGGATCTGGGTGAGGCCGCAAGCCCCTGGGTCCGGGTGAGGCTGGGTCCCGGGTCCAGGTGAGGCTGTGTGCCCCTGGGTCCAGGTGAGGCCACACGCTCCTGGGTCCAGGAGAGGCCATGCACCCCTGGGTCCGGATGAGGCTGGGTCCCGGGCCTGGGTAGAGGCTGCACGCCCCCGGGTCCGGGTGAGGCCACGCGGCCCGGGGCCCAGGTGATGCTGGGTCCCAGGTCCGGGTGAGGCCACGCACCCCTGGGTCCAGGTGAAGCTGGCTCCCGGGTCTGGTTGAGGCCGTGCGCCCCTGGATCCGGGTGAGGCTGGGTCCCAGGTCCGGGTGAGGCCACGCACCCCTGGATCTGGGTGAGGCGGGGTCCCGGGTCTGGGTGAGGCCACGCCCCTGGGTCCGGGAGAGGCCACGTGCCCCTGGGTCGGGTGAGGCTGGGTCCTGGGCCCGGATGAGGCCGCACGCCCCTGGGTCCGGGTGAGGCCGGGCGCCCCTGGGTCTGGGTGAGGCTGGATCCCGGGTCCGGGTGAGGCCGCGCGCCCCTGGGTCCGGGTGAGGCCATGCACCCCAGGGCCCAGTTGATGCTGGGTCCCAGGTCCGGGTGAGGCTGCGCGCCCCTGAGTCAGGGTGAGGCCGTGCCCCAGGGTTCGGGCGAGACCAAACCAGAGGGAGTCGGACCTGCATTACCACCATTTGTCCACCATCCAGAGCCGATATGCACACATAAGGAACTGGTGGACATTGAAATTGGGTCTCAAAAGAACTGTTGGTCCAGAAAGAAACTCACTACAGACTGATTCATTTGCCTGTCAGCATAACTATTATTGCTCGTCTCACATTCAGTTCTTATAAGTATGTTTCTAGTAACACATGATCTCACTCATGTAGGGTAAATGATGAACAACATAAACTGATGAACAAGAACAGACACAGAAACAAGGACGCATTGATCGGACTGTCAGGCCTCAGAGGGAGTGTAGGGGAGGGTGGGGGTAGGGGGGAGAGATCAACCAAAGGACTTGTGTGCATGCATACGAGCCTAACCAATGGTTAAGGACAACAGGGGGGTGGGGGCATCCGTGGGGAGGGGTGTGGGATGGGAATGGGGGGATGAGGACAAATATGTGACACCTTAATCAATAAAGAAATTAAAAAAAAACATTACTGACTATGTCAACCTGAGCAAATGAGATCGTAAACCATCCCTACATTCTGATGCCAGCCCTGCCTCCTCCCCATCCCATCTCTCAGCAGCCACACAACCCCTCCACTGACTGTTAAAACCTTAAAACTGTCACTCACTCTCAAACTGCATGGGACAATCCGTATAGCTATGGCATGAACTGATATTTCTGTTACGCAGAAATCAGCACATCTGTTGTCATGGGACTGCTGAGCGGTGAACTGGGGTTGGGGGGTGGGAGAGGAGGAAGTGGGAGGAGAGGCCTCCTTCCGCTGTCCTTGGATGCTGTTTCTTCACCAGAACCTCTTCCCCGGCCGCATCCCTGTGCCTCTTACACAATAAACCATTTGAGGCCGAGCAATAATTCGCTGATTAAATGTCTCCTGGAGAACATATCAGTTTACAAATTACCCAGGAAAAGGCTGCAGGCCCAAGAGCAGTGTGGGATTAGTCACACCCAAAACAAATAAAGAAGGAAATCAAGGGGACTGATGAATACTGAACAGGCCCATGTTAGCAGCCAAAATACCGATAGAGGATCATGAAGCTCCAAACTCCAGTTGGTGTTTAGCCAGGGAGTCCTGGATAATGTTCACTAGGGATGAGCTAATAAAATGAGAGCAGGGTCGCTAAATCAGCAGCACTGAATATCTGCAGTTACAGCCGGAAGTGAGGGGCCAATGAGCCCAAAAACCATCTCTGTTTGCCATGTAAGAGAAGTAAGAACTCCCATGACTCCAGGGACCAAGCATTACTTTAGCTTCGAAACTGACCTCGTATTACTCCAAGTGTGTCCTGAGGACCAGGAGCAGAGCATCACCTGGGAGCTTGTTTGAAAGGCAGAGTCATGGGCCCACCAGATCTGAGTCAGAGCCTGCCTCTGAACAAGAGCTCCACGGCATGTGCATGAATTTAGGTCTGAGAGGGCCTGCACTACTCTGGGTCTGCACTCCCACGGGCCTCTCTTTGAGTTCCCTAGCAAGGCCCTGTCAGGCAAGCAGGCTAGGGTATGCTCCTCCCCCTGTACAGATCAGGAAAATGGAGCACCGGGCTGACATTTGATCTTTGGGAGGCAAAATTGGGACTAGAGGCCAGTGGCTCTGACAGAGAACTTGGGGCTGTTTGAAGCTGATATTATTTGAATGAGTCAGTAGAGATTTTATTTGATCCTTATCATTAATTCATCCCTCTCATCTCTCTCTCAGCTCTCTCTCTCTCTCTCTCTCATCTTTCTCTCTCTCGCTATCTCTCTCTGTCTCTCTCACTCTCCCTCCCCCCACCTCTCCCTCTCCCCTTTCCTCTGTTTCTAAATATCTGAGGGCAGAGAGTAGGTTTCTCATCTCTGTGGCTCTGCACTGAGCCCAGCTCTAGCCCACAGGTGATGCCTAGAAACCTAGAAACTGCCATGGAAAGAAGGGAATGCAGCCCTAGCTGGTTTGGCTAAGTGGATAGAGTGTAGGCCTACAGAATGTAGGGTCCTGGGTTTGATCCCAGTCAAGGACAGAAGGAAGCTGATATTGCTGGAGTAAATCAGTAGAGATTTTATTTGATCCTTATCATTCATTCAACAAATATTTAAGGGCCTACTCCATGCTCAGCACTATTTTGGGTATTTGGACTATGTTATTGAACAGAAAAGGATAAAAATGAAAAACATCTCTCTGCTTCATGGAGCTAACATTGTAGCATCTGCATGTTTGTTTAGAGTAACATTAAAAGACAGAATAGCCCAGCTGGTGTGGCTAAGTGCCTGAGTGACAACCATGAACCCAGAGGTTATCAGTTTGATTCCCAGTCAAGGCACATGCCTGGGTTGTGGGCTCCATCCCTGGTACGAGATGTGCAGGAGGCAGCCAATTGAGGTTTGCTTTCACATAGATGTTTCTCTCTTGCTCTTCCTCTCTCTCTCTCTCTCTCTCTCTCTCTCTCTCTCTCTCCCTTCCCCTCTCCCTCTCTCTCCCTCTCCCTCGCTTCCCCCTCTCTCTCTTCACTTTCCTCTCTTTCTAAAAATCCGAAGGCAGAGACTAGGTTTCTCATCTCTGTGGCTCTGCACTGAGCCCAGCTCTGGCCCACAGGTGATGCCTAGAAACCTATAAACTGCCTTGGGAAGAAGGGAAAGCAGCCTGAGCTGATTTTGGCTTAGTGGGTAGAACATCAGCTTGGGGCCTGGAGACTGTATGGTCCTAGGTTCGATTCCAGGCGAGAGAAGAGAGAAGGGAGAGAGAAGGGAGAGAGAAGGGAGAGAGAAGGGAGAGAGAAGGGAGAGAGAAGGGAGAGAGAAGGGAGAGAGAAGGGAGAGAGAAGGGAGAGAGAAGGGAGAGAGAAGGGAGAGAGAAGGGAGAGAGAAGGGAGAGAGAAGGGAGAGAGAAGGGAGAGAGAAGGGAGAGAGAAGGGAGAGAGAAGGGAGAGAGAAGGGAGAGAGAAGGGAGAGAGAAGGGAGAGAGAAGGGAGAGAGAAGGGAGAGAGAAGGGAGAGAGAAGGGAGAGAGAAGGGAGAGAGAAGGGAGAGAGAAGGGAGAGAGAAGGGAGAGAGAAGGGAGAGAGAAGGGAGAGAGAAGGGAGAGAGAAGGGAGAGAGAAGGGAGAGAGAAGGGAGAGAGAAGGGAGAGAGAAGGGAGAGAGAAGGGAGAGAGAAGGGAGAGAGAAGGGAGAGAGAAGGGAGAGAGAAGGGAGAGAGAAGGGAGAGAGAAGGGAGAGAGAAGGGAGAGAGAAGGGAGAGAGAAGGGAGAGAGAAGGGAGAGAGAAGGGAGAGAGAAGGGAGAGAGAAGGGAGAGAGAAGGGAGAGAGAAGGGAGAGAGAAGGGAGAGAGAAGGGAGAGAGAAGGGAGAGAGAAGGGAGAGAGAAGGGAGAGAGAAGGGAGAGAGAAGGGAGAGAGAAGGGAGAGAGAAGGGAGAGAGAAGGGAGAGAGAAGGGAGAGAGAAGGGAGAGAGAAGGGAGAGAGAAGGGAGAGAGAAGGGAGAGAGAAGGGAGAGAGAAGGGAGAGAGAAGGGAGAGAGAAGGGAGAGAGAAGGGAGAGAGAAGGGAGAGAGAAGGGAGAGAGAAGGGAGAGAGAAGGGAGAGAGAAGGGAGAGAGAAGGGAGAGAGAAGGGAGAGAGAAGGGAGAGAGAAGGGAGAGAGAAGGGAGAGAGAAGGGAGAGAGAAGGGAGAGAGAAGGGAGAGAGAAGGGAGAGAGAAGGGAGAGAGAAGGGAGAGAGAAGGGAGAGAGAAGGGAGAGAGAAGGGAGAGAGAAGGGAGAGAGAAGGGAGAGAGAAGGGAGAGAGAAGGGAGAGAGAAGGGAGAGAGAAGGGAGAGAGAAGGGAGAGAGAAGGGAGAGAGAAGGGAGAGAGAAGGGAGAGAGAAGGGAGAGAGAAGGGAGAGAGAAGGGAGAGAGAAGGGAGAGAGAAGGGAGAGAGAAGGGAGAGAGAAGGGAGAGAGAAGGGAGAGAGAAGGGAGAGAGAAGGGAGAGAGAAGGGAGAGAGAAGGGAGAGAGAAGGGAGAGAGAAGGGAGAGAGAAGGGAGAGAGAAGGGAGAGAGAAGGGAGAGAGAAGGGAGAGAGAAGGGAGAGAGAAGGGAGAGAGAAGGGAGAGAGAAGGGAGAGAGAAGGGAGAGAGAAGGGAGAGAGAAGGGAGAGAGAAGGGAGAGAGAAGGGAGAGAGAAGGGAGAGAGAAGGGAGAGAGAAGGGAGAGAGAAGGGAGAGAGAAGGGAGAGAGAAGGGAGAGAGAAGGGAGAGAGAAGGGAGAGAGAAGGGAGAGAGAAGGGAGAGAGAAGGGAGAGAGAAGGGAGAGAGAAGGGAGAGAGAAGGGAGAGAGAAGGGAGAGAGAAGGGAGAGAGAAGGGAGAGAGAAGGGAGAGAGAAGGGAGAGAGAAGGGAGAGAGAAGGGAGAGAGAAGGGAGAGAGAAGGGAGAGAGAAGGGAGAGAGAAGGGAGAGAGAAGGGAGAGAGAAGGGAGAGAGAAGGGAGAGAGAAGGGAGAGAGAAGGGAGAGAGAAGGGAGAGAGAAGGGAGAGAGAAGGGAGAGAGAAGGGAGAGAGAAGGGAGAGAGAAGGGAGAGAGAAGGGAGAGAGAAGGGAGAGAGAAGGGAGAGAGAAGGGAGAGAGAAGGGAGAGAGAAGGGAGAGAGAAGGGAGAGAGAAGGGAGAGAGAAGGGAGAGAGAAGGGAGAGAGAAGGGAGAGAGAAGGGAGAGAGAAGGGAGAGAGAAGGGAGAGAGAAGGGAGAGAGAAGGGAGAGAGAAGGGAGAGAGAAGGGAGAGAGAAGGGAGAGAGAAGGGAGAGAGAAGGGAGAGAGAAGGGAGAGAGAAGGGAGAGAGAAGGGAGAGAGAAGGGAGAGAGAAGGGAGAGAGAAGGGAGAGAGAAGGGAGAGAGAAGGGAGAGAGAAGGGAGAGAGAAGGGAGAGAGAAGGGAGAGAGAAGGGAGAGAGAAGGGAGAGAGAAGGGAGAGAGAAGGGAGAGAGAAGGGAGAGAGAAGGGAGAGAGAAGGGAGAGAGAAGGGAGAGAGAAGGGAGAGAGAAGGGAGAGAGAAGGGAGAGAGAAGGGAGAGAGAAGGGAGAGAGAAGGGAGAGAGAAGGGAGAGAGAAGGGAGAGAGAAGGGAGAGAGAAGGGAGAGAGAAGGGAGAGAGAAGGGAGAGAGAAGGGAGAGAGAAGGGAGAGAGAAGGGAGAGAGAAGGGAGAGAGAAGGGAGAGAGAAGGGAGAGAGAAGGGAGAGAGAAGGGAGAGAGAAGGGAGAGAGAAGGGAGAGAGAAGGGAGAGAGAAGGGAGAGAGAAGGGAGAGAGAAGGGAGAGAGAAGGAGAGAGAAGGGAGAGAGAAGGGAGAGAGAAGGGAGAGAGAAGGGAGAGAGAAGGGAGAGAGAAGGGAGAGAGAAGGGGAGAGAAGGGAGAGAGAAGGGAGAGAGAAGGGAGAGAGAAGGGAGAGAGAAGGGAGAGAGAAGGGAGAGAGAAGGGAGAGAGAAGGGAGAGAGAAGGGAGAGAGAAGGGAGAGAGAAGGGAGAGAGAAGGGAGAGAGAAGGGAGAGAGAAGGGAGAGAGAAGGGAGAGAGAAGGGAGAGAGAAGGGAGAGAGAAGGGAGAGAGAAGGGAGAGAGAAGGGAGGACTGCAGCCTCGCTTGATGGGGTACATGTAATTGAGTAGGATCCAAACCCAGGAGAATGTTGTAAACATCTTGACCATGCCCTTCCTTTGCCTCGTGGCATCTGCTATAAAATAAAGACATGCCCCGTAGTCCGTGACGCTGTCTCTCCATGAGGGAGCAGCGTCCTACCGAGACGCAGCTTTCATTCTCTTGTTTGTCTTTTCTAAGCCTTTCAGCCACCCCCACTCAGGGTCACTGGACCTGGCTGAGCTGGCGTGGCTCAGAAGGCACCCTGGGGCTGAGTATGCCATGGCCGTGCCAGCCCACCACAATCTTCCCTCCCTTTTCTTGGCCAGGTGGGCTGGGGGGTTCCTGCTTCTAATGACTGTGATTTGGCAAAGACCTTCACAGGTCCCTGGAGAAGATGGCAGAATTGATAAACCGCACATCTGTGCCACACAAAAAGGGAGAGAAGGCAGAACTGGCCATGTGTCTGCTACATGCTGCCTGGGCAGGGAAATCCGCAGAATATTCTGCTCGGGGGAACCAAAGAAGTCACCAGGATAGCACACCGTTTCCAAGCTGCTGAGAAATTACAGGGCCACGACTTTCCGAGGCTCCTCAAAATGTTAATGCCATTTTACATGCTTCCCGCATCTCTCACTATTCTCTCCATGCACATTTACTGCAAGTCCCCCTAGGTCAGTGGTTGGCAAACTCCTGAGTCAACAGAGCCAAATATCAACAGTACAACGATTGAAATTTCTTTTGAGAGCCAAATGTTTTAAACTTAAACTTCTTCTAACGCCACTTCTTCAAAATAGACTCGCCCAGGCCATGGTATTTTGTGGAAGAACGACACTCAAGGGGCCAAAGCCACAGTTTTCTGACCACGGCTTTAGGTTGGCAAAAAAGCCGAGAATGAGCAAAGGAACACAGAAAATCTGGAGACAAGGAAAACCTGGAGAGAAGCTGGAAGGCAGAGGTCGGGCCTGAGACAGAGAAACCCCCTGTACGCTAACCTGGAGCCAGTAGCAGCAAAGGCCTGGCCGCTGGCTGGCTGGGGGCTTGGCCCTGGGTAGGTTGGCTGAGGCCAAGACATCAGCCTTGATTTCTCACAGACCTGCCTCGCCTCTGTCAGTACCTGCGAAGGAGGCAGAGGGCCACCTTGGCCAGGAGGCCTCCAACAGAAGCCTCGGGTGGGATCATAAGTAGAGGGAAAGCGGAAGGAGGGTGCAGTGGGTCCAAACGGCCCAGGCAGAGAGTTCAGGGTGTCAGGTGAAAATAATAGGAAGAGACTGGGTCGGGGTGGGCCGCCAGGACTGATGTTTGGAAACTCTCCCTTATCCTCTCTGCTCCGCCATCCTGAATCACTCTGTTCGCTTCTTTGTGGAGTGAAATCAGTGACTGACCATCTCTTAGGGGCCTGATCCTGTTCTAGGTGGGTACATCTAGGAACAGTCTCTGCCTTCGTGGTCTGCTACTTTAATGGGAAAGATGAACAATAAAGCTGAAAAACAAATACAAATATAATTATGGCCAAGCATTGATGAGTGCATCGATGGGAACAGAAGCACGGAAAGGGCAGGGAGAGTGAGTGGAGGCACCATTTTGGATGGGGAGACTTGGGCAGAGCTTTTTCCTTGTACCCCCATAGTAGGGACACCCAGAGGTTCACAGATGCACTTAAGGAATTGCTACCATATTCCCAAATTGTGCTAGGTATTAAGGATGCATGGATAAATAAGTGTTGTATTTGTCCTTGAGGTATTCTGGAGAACACAGAATGTCAGAGCTCGTAGAGACCTCAGTGACTGCTCAGTCCAAACCCCACGTCTAGAAATGAGAAAATTGAGGTTCAGAGAGAAGAAGTAACCAGCTGTTACAGGGACGCCAAGTCCCGCCCTTTCTAGACCCGTGCTGTTTCCAATGCCAGCCACTTTTCAGTACTGCCTAAGCCAGTGATGGGCAACCTTTGGAGCTTGGTGTGTCAAACTTCGCCAAAAAACTGAGCATAACTCAGGTAGTGTGTCACTTTGAGGAAAAAACATTATTTCGCTATATTTATAGTTTAAATAACATAAATGTATGATTGTTATATATAATTGTATTTAAAAACCAAAAACTAAATATTTAACTTACCTGCTTAGTGACTTCTTTGTTCATCCATCAGTCGGTTTCTTTTGTTGGTCTTGATATTATTTAGCTCGTGTGGGGTGCTGTGAACTAAGATAAGTGAGGGGGAAGGGGAATTCTTTAACTAACCTGCCTATTAGTGACTTTTTTGTTGCTGAGTTTCATTGGCTAAGTCTTCAGTTGAAGGTTGGTATTTTGTACACTTCAGGCCCAAGCAAGCGCTACTAACTTCATCTGTCAATCTGTTTCTTTTGTTGGTTTTGATATTATTTAACGCTGAGAATAAGGCCTCACAAAAGTATGTAGAGGGAAAAATGTGAGTAAAGCCATTGCTATATTTTTCAGGGTGCTAAAAGTGTCTGGTAGTCAGTTCCAGTTACTCCAAATTTCCTGTTTGTAGTGGCACTCCTCTTGATTCTCCAAGCGGCACCTTTCCAGATTCTCAAGCTGTGACCTCAAGTCAACAAACACCTGAGCCCAGATACTGTCTTGAAATTCTGCAAGTTGCATCTCCAAATCATCAATTTGCATCCATTGGAAACCATTTAATTCCAAACTACTGTAGACTACTACATCAGGATACTTAATTATTTTCATGGTCTGTTCTAGACTTCTAAATTGACTAAATCTATCACTAAACTGGTCAAGTAACGAGTCTGAAACATGCTGGTACTTCATATGCAAGAGTTCCATTCCATTTTGTACAGCTGCACTGGCCTTCTCAAAATACTTTGTTACTCGAGGAAAATACTTGTAAGTTTTAGTTTCTACATCTCGCTTGAAAATTTTAACTTTACTTTCAAAAGCTTTTATGTATCCAAACATAACGTCAATACTTTTTGCCAAAACCTTGTAACTTTAAGTTCAGTTCATTCATATGAACAGAGAGATCTGTAAAAAACATCAGGGTGTTGACCCACTTATCATCATGAAGCTGAGGAAAGTTTCCCAGATCCTTATCGTCAAGAAATACCTTAATTTCTTCAAAGCACTCCACAAAGCGCTCAAGAACTTTGCCTCGGCTCAGCCATCTTACATTATTGTATATCAGCAGTCCACTGTAGGTGGAATCAACCTCCAGTAAAAGTGCCGAAAATTCACGCTTGTGAAGGGGGCGAGCAGCTACTAAATTAACTATTTTTGTAACAACTGACATTAAGTCGTTTAAGTCGGTGAATCCTGCCTTGGCACATAAAGCCTCCTGATGGATAATACAATGAAAAGGCACAATCAGATGTCCAATAGCTTCTGTAAACAATTTGACAAATCCGACTTTTTCCCCCACCATATTTGGTGCCCCATCTGTCGTCACTGACACACCTTTAGAGATATCAATGCTTAGGTCATGAAATGTTTGTATAACAACCTTACATATTTCACTTCCTGATTTACTTGTTGGCACTGATACTAATTTTATCAACTCTTCTCTCATTGTGAGACCATCAGAATATCAACCAATAATGGCCAACTGAGCATGTGATGTGACATCAGTAGTTTCATCAAGAGAGATCGAAAAATATTTACACTTCCTTATGTCTTTCTTTAATTGATGTTGTATGTTTGTGTTCAGTGTCATTATTCGGTCTTTTATGATATTTCTACTGAGTGGTAACTCAGATATTCTCTTAACAATTGCATCTTTATTCTGCATATTGTGAAATAGAACTGGTGCACATCTTAGGAGAGTTTCTTTAATAAATTCTCCCTCACTGAGTGCTTTTCCATGCTGAGGTATAGAGTGAGCAATGCTCAAACTTGCAGATGTTAAATTTGTAGAGCCTTTCATAAATTTAAGGATGGAATTAGATTGGCTTTTATAAAGGTGTAGCTGCCTGGAAATGTATTCCTTCCTTTCATCCTCACTTTTTTCCAAGAGCTGGGAATGATTAGTTTCAAAATGTCTATTTATATTCCACGTTCTGCTTACTACCGTTTCAGTACATAGAACGCAAAATGATCTGCCATTTTTTTCTATAAAGCCATACATCTCGGTCCATGTCTCTTGAAAGGGTCGGCCACTGCTACTACCACTTCCTTTACTTAACCTTAGTTTTTTTTTTTTTTTTTTTTTGGGTTCTCCATCAGAGGGGCAGTGACAGAAGATAGAATTATAGATAGCTTGTTAGACCTGCAGGCAATTAGGGGTTAACTAGCCTAACTAACCACAAAATGGTGCATATAACTGTCTTTTAGGAAAGGGCAGGGTTAATAAGCAGAAATAGGGGTTAATAAGGATGCACAACAGTAATAGTGGTGAAATGGAGTCTGCACTATGGAGTAAGATGGTGTTCCTTATGTGAATTAAAATGGCTGCCGCTATTTCTAATGACTGGAAACGGCACCCATAGCACGCCACAAACCCTTGCCTCTCCCAGCCTTCCCCTCACTTATCTCAATAATGATGAATTAGAAATCCATGACACCCCAGAACAGTAGATAATGGTTGCTGTGGTTAACTGTTATTTGGTTACTGGTAATGGCAGGGCCCCCAGAGATGCGTCCCCTGCTGCGTTTCGCTGCTCCCTGCTCTGCCGGAGGAAGTGAGGGCCAAGATCCCGGCTTAACCGGAAGTCCCAGAACTAGACGCTCTGTGCCGGACTTCTGTTGTTTTGGCCTACAGACCTCTGGCACAGAGTGTCTAATAGTCGCAAACGTTTCATCCTCAGGAGCAGCAAATGTTTCATCCTCGGCATGCTGCCGTCTCAGCAGCCGCGTGTCATCAGAAATGGCTACGCGTGTCAGTGCTGACATGCGTGTCATAGGTTCGCCATCACTGGCCTAAGCCATACCACAGAGTTAAGCTGGTTTGAGGTTCAACAAGTACGTCCAAGATGGAGGCAGGCTGGCACTCCTGAGACAAGACCAGAGGGTACTGCTTGAGAGAGCTCAAGCCAAGCTCTGTCTCTGAGGGTTACCTGTACATATCAGATTTTCCCCTGGGAAGAGTTCCTTGCAAAGAGAGATGGTGATTTATTTGTCCACGATCCCTCAGTACTTAATATGATGCTTGGCTGGCTGAAAACACTAAGTAAATGCTTGAGGAATAGATGGGCTGGAGACCAGATGGCTGGTTGGATGCATGACTTTTTTAGTGGGTTCAACTGGAATCTCCAGCTGAATGCCTCAGATTTCTCTATCTCTCTCATTCCAGTCTTACTCTTCGGTGTCTGGCTGTTGAGAATGGATGCTGTGCCCACCCACTGATCCCACCAGCTCAGGCAGGAATGGTGGCTCTCCAGGATGGAGACCATGGCCTCACTGTTCACATGGTCACTGGTGATCTCGACTCTGGGTTGCATCGATTTGTGTTGCCTTTATGTAGATCATTGTAAACTCCCTGTTATTGGTCGATCTTTAAACATGTATTGACCCAGCCACAGGGACACAGAGGAATACGAACCCTACGTACTTCTTCTCTGGACATCAAAATACTATGGGACAATTCCAAGATGCTGCTGCTAAGTGCCATAGGAGTGGATCCAAGGCAGGCAGTGGGGATGGCGAGGAGAGCAGTGAGCCAGCAGGAGGGGACTCGCAGGGGGCTGCTCAAGGCACGCTGCCAGTGCTCTTCTTACGTCTGAGGGGCACTAAGACACTCTCTTCCTCATTTCTTCACTGGTCACACTCACTTCCCAGGGGTGTGAAGGGGATCAGTGACAAAGAGTCCCTCCTTGACCAAACTCTAACCAGGCTCTCCTGAGCCTTCTCATCTTCGAGGCCTCAACCTTGGCCTGCAAAGATTTGAACAGAACACTAACATAATTGTTAACAGCTCAAAGCCATGCATGGCCCTAGCCCCTCCTAAAGCGCCGGCCTGAGAAAACTCAAGATTATCGAAAGAATTTACTGTTCGTCCAGCCAACACCTAAAGATAGGTCCCTGCCTCACAGCCTCTCTGGGAGGGGAGGAACCGGATTTGGATAAGCGCCAGATGGCTTTCATAGGGACCAACCCCCTCCTGCTTTTCGTAATTTTCCACTTCCCTGAATCTACTGAGACCCACTCACCCCTTCCCTGTCTCCGCATTGTCCCTTTAAAATGCCCAGTCACTTCTGTACAAATCAAAATTTAGTTCAGTTCATGCTGGTCTCTTTTTCCTATTGCAATTGTGCATTACTGATTGAAATGCATCCTGACCACTTTAACTATCAGCTGGTTTTGTTTATCTTTAACGTCAGATGCGATAAGACTGCTATTAGACAAACTGGCCACGGTGTAAGCCATGTTCTCTGCCCATGGGCACGTCCTTACACACAGCTAAGGACATGAAGGATGGGTTTGGCTCAAAAGTTCTGTGCAAACCGCTGGGATGATGATTGTCAGGACCACCCAGATTCTCTCAGGAATCTGAGCTGGGGAAATGGAGAAATTTTCCCAGCAGAAGCAAGAAGAGGCAGGGACAGGAATTAATAAGCCATGTTGCAGAGGAGACACTAAAGTGAAGACATGAACCCCTAGAGCTGTGGCCCCAGAGCTGCCTTGGATCTGAATGACCTTCCCATTCCAGGCCCACTTATATCATGAGTCCTGATTTTCTAAAGAAGGTGTGCTTATGATAAGCCCACATTACTTACAGAGACCCACCGAATCCCTGGTCCTCGCCAGCAAAAATCCCCAAAGAGGCGCCTGTGAATCCAATACACCAGCCTAAGCTACTTGCCTCTTGGGCCGAGGGTGGATTTGGGGATTTGGATGGAGGAAACACAGTGGGGACCCACCAGGGGAGAGTCGAAAAATACTGGGTCTGGACTTAGGCTCAGGGTTTAAATTCTGGCTTGCTGCAGGCCAGAGGTGACCACTCTACACCTATCCTCTTCTTAAAATGGGTATAACGGTGGTGGGTACAAGCAATAGCACGCGGCACATGATGGGCAGCTCCCACCCCTGGCCAGTCAGCACTTTGCCCAGCAACACATGGGTGAGCTCCAGGGGTCGTCAGGAATTGCTGAGGATGGCTGGATACAGTGGCTCCACAGGAGTGTATCCTTGAAACCCTCTTTGCAAAGCAGCCCTGCTGTGTGGGGAGGAGGAGCAAAAGGGGGTTCATCCTTCCAATTGGATGACTCTCCTAACTTCCTCTGCTCTCCCCAGGGCGCAGTTCCCTGGATCCATAGCATATTAGGGTAGGGGGACAGGGGCTTCGGCAGAAGTCCGGCTCCTGCTGTCAGCAACTGTCTGCTCTCTAATGTGAGCTGGATGTGATTCCTTAAGCAGAGCAGCTTTGGAATGACCCAGAAACGTGGCACTAGGGCTGAGGCCACTGTGGGGTTCCTAGCACAGACCTTACAGATCTCATATGTGGGGATTCTCTTCTCAAAATGAGTGTTTCTTTGTTCTCTGTGCCTTGTAAACACATCTATAGAACCCAGAGCTCCAGGAACTGAGCAAGTCAAGGATGCAATGGACCAGACACTCCAATTTGTTCTCTTCACTCTGATGAGTATCCATCTTCCCTAGAGTATTTCTCACCAAGGGAGAGAAGGGAGAGAGAAGGGAGAGAGAAGGGAGAGAGAAGGGAGAGAGAAGGGAGAGAGAAGGGAGAGAGAAGGGAGGACTGCAGCCTCGCTTGATGGGGTACATGTAATTGAGTAGGATCCAAACCCAGGAGAATGTTGTAAACATCTTGACCATGCCCTTCCTTTGCCTCGTGGCATCTGCTATAAAATAAAGACATGCCCCGTAGTCCGTGACGCTGTCTCTCCATGAGGGAGCAGCGTCCTACCGAGACGCAGCTTTCATTCTCTTGTTTGTCTTTTCTAAGCCTTTCAGCCACCCCCACTCAGGGTCACTGGACCTGGCTGAGCTGGCGTGGCTCAGAAGGCACCCTGGGGCTGAGTATGCCATGGCCGTGCCAGCCCACCACAATCTTCCCTCCCTTTTCTTGGCCAGGTGGGCTGGGGGGTTCCTGCTTCTAATGACTGTGATTTGGCAAAGACCTTCACAGGTCCCTGGAGAAGATGGCAGAATTGATAAACCGCACATCTGTGCCACACAAAAAGGGAGAGAAGGCAGAACTGGCCATGTGTCTGCTACATGCTGCCTGGGCAGGGAAATCCGCAGAATATTCTGCTCGGGAGAACCAAAGAAGTCACCAGGATAGCACACCGTTTCCAAGCTGCTGAGAAATTACAGGGCCACGACTTTCCGAGGCTCCTCAAAATGTTAATGCCATTTTACATGCTTCCCGCATCTCTCACTATTCTCTCCATGCACATTTACTGCAAGTCCCCCTAGGTCAGTGGTTGGCAAACTCCTGAGTCAACAGAGCCAAATATCAACAGTACAACGATTGAAATTTCTTTTGAGAGCCAAATGTTTTAAACTTAAACTTCTTCTAACGCCACTTCTTCAAAATAGACTCGCCCAGGCCATGGTATTTTGTGGAAGAACGACACTCAAGGGGCCAAAGCCACAGTTTTCTGACCACGGCTTTAGGTTGGCAAAAAAGCCGAGAATGAGCAAAGGAACACAGAAAATCTGGAGACAAGGAAAACCTGGAGAGAAGCTGGAAGGCAGAGGTCGGGCCTGAGACAGAGAAACCCCCTGTACGCTAACCTGGAGCCAGTAGCAGCAAAGGCCTGGCCGCTGGCTGGCTGGGGGCTTGGCCCTGGGTAGGTTGGCTGAGGCCAAGACATCAGCCTTGATTTCTCACAGACCTGCCTCGCCTCTGTCAGTACCTGCGAAGGAGGCAGAGGGCCACCTTGGCCAGGAGGCCTCCAACAGAAGCCTCGGGTGGGATCATAAGTAGAGGGAAAGCGGAAGGAGGGTGCAGTGGGTCCAAACGGCCCAGGCAGAGAGTTCAGGGTGTCAGGTGAAAATAATAGGAAGAGACTGGGTCGGGGTGGGCCGCCAGGACTGATGTTTGGAAACTCTCCCTTATCCTCTCTGCTCCGCCATCCTGAATCACTCTGTTCGCTTCTTTGTGGAGTGAAATCAGTGACTGACCATCTCTTAGGGGCCTGATCCTGTTCTAGGTGGGTACATCTAGGAACAGTCTCTGCCTTCGTGGTCTGCTACTTTAATGGGAAAGATGAACAATAAAGCTGAAAAACAAATACAAATATAATTATGGCCAAGCATTGATGAGTGCATCGATGGGAACAGAAGCACGGAAAGGGCAGGGAGAGTGAGTGGAGGCACCATTTTGGATGGGGAGACTTGGGCAGAGCTTTTTCCTTGTACCCCCATAGTAGGGACACCCAGAGGTTCACAGATGCACTTAAGGAATTGCTACCATATTCCCAAATTGTGCTAGGTATTAAGGATGCATGGATAAATAAGTGTTGTATTTGTCCTTGAGGTATTCTGGAGAACACAGAATGTCAGAGCTCGTAGAGACCTCAGTGACTGCTCAGTCCAAACCCCACGTCTAGAAATGAGAAAATTGAGGTTCAGAGAGAAGAAGTAACCAGCTGTTACAGGGACGCCAAGTCCCGCCCTTTCTAGACCCGTGCTGTTTCCAATGCCAGCCACTTTTCAGTACTGCCTAAGCCAGTGATGGGCAACCTTTGGAGCTTGGTGTGTCAAACTTCGCCAAAAAACTGAGCATAACTCAGGTAGTGTGTCACTTTGAGGAAAAAACATTATTTCGCTATATTTATAGTTTAAATAACATAAATGTATGATTGTTATATATAATTGTATTTAAAAACCAAAAACTAAATATTTAACTTACCTGCTTAGTGACTTCTTTGTTCATCCATCAGTCGGTTTCTTTTGTTGGTCTTGATATTATTTAGCTCGTGTGGGGTGCTGTGAACTAAGATAAGTGAGGGGGAAGGGGAATTCTTTAACTAACCTGCCTATTAGTGACTTTTTTGTTGCTGAGTTTCATTGGCTAAGTCTTCAGTTGAAGGTTGGTATTTTGTACACTTCAGGCCCAAGCAAGCGCTACTAACTTCATCTGTCAATCTGTTTCTTTTGTTGGTTTTGATATTATTTAACGCTGAGAATAAGGCCTCACAAAAGTATGTAGAGGGAAAAATGTGAGTAAAGCCATTGCTATATTTTTCAGGGTGCTAAAAGTGTCTAGTAGTCGGTTCCAGTTACTCCAAATTTCCTGTTTGTAGTGGCACTCCTCTTGATTCTCCAAGTGGCACCTTTCCAGATTCTCAAGCTGTGACCTCAAGTCAACAAACACCTGAGCCCAGATACTGTCTTGAAATTCTGCAAGTTGCATCTCCAAATCATCAATTTGCATCCATTGGAAACCATTTAATTCCAAACTACTGTAGACTACTACATCAGGATACTTAATTATTTTCATGGTCTGTTCTAGACTTCTAAATTGACTAAATCTATCACTAAACTGGTCAAGTAACGAGTCTGAAACATGCTGGTACTTCATATGCAAGAGTTCCATTCCATTTTGTACAGCTGCACTGGCCTTCTCAAAATACTTTGTTACTCGAGGAAAATACTTGTAAGTTTTAGTTTCTACATCTCGCTTGAAAATTTTAACTTTACTTTCAAAAGCTTTTATGTATCCAAACATAACGTCAATACTTTTTGCCAAAACCTTGTAACTTTAAGTTCAGTTCATTCATATGAACAGAGAGATCTGTAAAAAACATCAGGGTGTTGACCCACTTATCATCATGAAGCTGAGGAAAGTTTCCCAGATCCTTATCGTCAAGAAATACCTTAATTTCTTCAAAGCACTCCACAAAGCGCTCAAGAACTTTGCCTCGGCTCAGCCATCTTACATTATTGTATATCAGCAGTCCACTGTAGGTGGAATCAACCTCCAGTAAAAGTGCCGAAAATTCACGCTTGTGAAGGGGGCGAGCAGCTACTAAATTAACTATTTTTGTAACAACTGACATTAAGTCGTTTAAGTCGGTGAATCCTGCCTTGGCACATAAAGCCTCCTGATGGATAATACAATGAAAAGGCACAATCAGATGTCCAATAGCTTCTGTAAACAATTTGACAAATCCGACTTTTTCCCCCACCATATTTGGTGCCCCATCTGTCGTCACTGACACACCTTTAGAGATATCAATGCTTAGGTCATGAAATGTTTGTATAACAACCTTACATATTTCACTTCCTGATTTACTTGTTGGCACTGATACTAATTTTATCAACTCTTCTCTCATTGTGAGACCATCAGAATATCAACCAATAATGGCCAACTGAGCATGTGATGTGACATCAGTAGTTTCATCAAGAGAGATCGAAAAATATTTACACTTCCTTATGTCTTTCTTTAATTGATGTTGTATGTTTGTGTTCAGTGTCATTATTCGGTCTTTTATGATATTTCTACTGAGTGGTAACTCAGATATTCTCTTAACAATTGCATCTTTATTCTGCATATTGTGAAATAGAACTGGTGCACATCTTAGGAGAGTTTCTTTAATAAATTCTCCCTCACTGAGTGCTTTTCCATGCTGAGGTATAGAGTGAGCAATGCTCAAACTTGCAGATGTTAAATTTGTAGAGCCTTTCATAAATTTAAGGATGGAATTAGATTGGCTTTTATAAAGGTGTAGCTGCCTGGAAATGTATTCCTTCCTTTCATCCTCACTTTTTTCCAAGAGCTGGGAATGATTAGTTTCAAAATGTCTATTTATATTCCACGTTCTGCTTACTACCGTTTCAGTACATAGAACGCAAAATGATCTGCCATTTTTTTCTATAAAGCCATACATCTCGGTCCATGTCTCTTGAAAGGGTCGGCCACTGCTACTACCACTTCCTTTACTTAACCTTAGTTTTTTTTTTTTTTTTTTTTTTGGGTTCTCCATCAGAGGGGCAGTGACAGAAGATAGAATTATAGATAGCTTGTTAGACCTGCAGGCAATTAGGGGTTAACTAGCCTAACTAACCACAAAATGGTGCATATAACTGTCTTTTAGGAAAGGGCAGGGTTAATAAGCAGAAATAGGGGTTAATAAGGATGCACAACAGTAATAGTGGTGAAATGGAGTCTGCACTATGGAGTAAGATGGTGTTCCTTATGTGAATTAAAATGGCTGCCGCTATTTCTAATGACTGGAAACGGCACCCATAGCACGCCACAAACCCTTGCCTCTCCCAGCCTTCCCCTCACTTATCTCAATAATGATGAATTAGAAATCCATGACACCCCAGAACAGTAGATAATGGTTGCTGTGGTTAACTGTTATTTGGTTACTGGTAATGGCAGGGCCCCCAGAGATGCGTCCCCTGCTGCGTTTCGCTGCTCCCTGCTCTGCCGGAGGAAGTGAGGGCCAAGATCCCGGCTTAACCGGAAGTCCCAGAACTAGACGCTCTGTGCCGGACTTCTGTTGTTTTGGCCTACAGACCTCTGGCACAGAGTGTCTAATAGTCGCAAACGTTTCATCCTCAGGAGCAGCAAATGTTTCATCCTCGGCATGCTGCCGTCTCAGCAGCCGCGTGTCATCAGAAATGGCTACGCGTGTCAGTGCTGACATGCGTGTCATAGGTTCGCCATCACTGGCCTAAGCCATACCACAGAGTTAAGCTGGTTTGAGGTTCAACAAGTACGTCCAAGATGGAGGCAGGCTGGCACTCCTGAGACAAGACCAGAGGGTACTGCTTGAGAGAGCTCAAGCCAAGCTCTGTCTCTGAGGGTTACCTGTACATATCAGATTTTCCCCTGGGAAGAGTTCCTTGCAAAGAGAGATGGTGATTTATTTGTCCACGATCCCTCAGTACTTAATATGATGCTTGGCTGGCTGAAAACACTAAGTAAATGCTTGAGGAATAGATGGGCTGGAGACCAGATGGCTGGTTGGATGCATGACTTTTTTAGTGGGTTCAACTGGAATCTCCAGCTGAATGCCTCAGATTTCTCTATCTCTCTCATTCCAGTCTTACTCTTCGGTGTCTGGCTGTTGAGAATGGATGCTGTGCCCACCCACTGATCCCACCAGCTCAGGCAGGAATGGTGGCTCTCCAGGATGGAGACCATGGCCTCACTGTTCACATGGTCACTGGTGATCTCGACTCTGGGTTGCATCGATTTGTGTTGCCTTTATGTAGATCATTGTAAACTCCCTGTTATTGGTCGATCTTTAAACATGTATTGACCCAGCCACAGGGACACAGAGGAATACGAACCCTACGTACTTCTTCTCTGGACATCAAAATACTATGGGACAATTCCAAGATGCTGCTGCTAAGTGCCATAGGAGTGGATCCAAGGCAGGCAGTGGGGATGGCGAGGAGAGCAGTGAGCCAGCAGGAGGGGACTCGCAGGGGGCTGCTCAAGGCACGCTGCCAGTGCTCTTCTTACGTCTGAGGGGCACTAAGACACTCTCTTCCTCATTTCTTCACTGGTCACACTCACTTCCCAGGGGTGTGAAGGGGATCAGTGACAAAGAGTCCCTCCTTGACCAAACTCTAACCAGGCTCTCCTGAGCCTTCTCATCTTCGAGGCCTCAACCTTGGCCTGCAAAGATTTGAACAGAACACTAACATAATTGTTAACAGCTCAAAGCCATGCATGGCCCTAGCCCCTCCTAAAGCGCCGGCCTGAGAAAACTCAAGATTATCGAAAGAATTTACTGTTCGTCCAGCCAACACCTAAAGATAGGTCCCTGCCTCACAGCCTCTCTGGGAGGGGAGGAACCGGATTTGGATAAGCGCCAGATGGCTTTCATAGGGACCAACCCCCTCCTGCTTTTCGTAATTTTCCACTTCCCTGAATCTACTGAGACCCACTCACCCCTTCCCTGTCTCCGCATTGTCCCTTTAAAATGCCCAGTCACTTCTGTACAAATCAAAATTTAGTTCAGTTCATGCTGGTCTCTTTTTCCTATTGCAATTGTGCATTACTGATTGAAATGCATCCTGACCACTTTAACTATCAGCTGGTTTTGTTTATCTTTAACGTCAGATGCGATAAGACTGCTATTAGACAAACTGGCCACGGTGTAAGCCATGTTCTCTGCCCATGGGCACGTCCTTACACACAGCTAAGGACATGAAGGATGGGTTTGGCTCAAAAGTTCTGTGCAAACCGCTGGGATGATGATTGTCAGGACCACCCAGATTCTCTCAGGAATCTGAGCTGGGGAAATGGAGAAATTTTCCCAGCAGAAGCAAGAAGAGGCAGGGACAGGAATTAATAAGCCATGTTGCAGAGGAGACACTAAAGTGAAGACATGAACCCCTAGAGCTGTGGCCCCAGAGCTGCCTTGGATCTGAATGACCTTCCCATTCCAGGCCCACTTATATCATGAGTCCTGATTTTCTAAAGAAGGTGTGCTTATGATAAGCCCACATTACTTACAGAGACCCACCGAATCCCTGGTCCTCGCCAGCAAAAATCCCCAAAGAGGCGCCTGTGAATCCAATACACCAGCCTAAGCTACTTGCCTCTTGGGCCGAGGGTGGATTTGGGGATTTGGATGGAGGAAACACAGTGGGGACCCACCAGGGGAGAGTCGAAAAATACTGGGTCTGGACTTAGGCTCAGGGTTTAAATTCTGGCTTGCTGCAGGCCAGAGGTGACCACTCTACACCTATCCTCTTCTTAAAATGGGTATAACGGTGGTGGGTACAAGCAATAGCACGCGGCACATGATGGGCAGCTCCCACCCCTGGCCAGTCAGCACTTTGCCCAGCAACACATGGGTGAGCTCCAGGGGTCGTCAGGAATTGCTGAGGATGGCTGGATACAGTGGCTCCACAGGAGTGTATCCTTGAAACCCTCTTTGCAAAGCAGCCCTGCTGTGTGGGGAGGAGGAGCAAAAGGGGGTTCATCCTTCCAATTGGATGACTCTCCTAACTTCCTCTGCTCTCCCCAGGGCGCAGTTCCCTGGATCCATAGCATATTAGGGTAGGGGGACAGGGGCTTCGGCAGAAGTCCGGCTCCTGCTGTCAGCAACTGTCTGCTCTCTAATGTGAGCTGGATGTGATTCCTTAAGCAGAGCAGCTTTGGAATGACCCAGAAACGTGGCACTAGGGCTGAGGCCACTGTGGGGTTCCTAGCACAGACCTTACAGATCTCATATGTGGGGATTCTCTTCTCAAAATGAGTGTTTCTTTGTTCTCTGTGCCTTGTAAACACATCTATAGAACCCAGAGCTCCAGGAACTGAGCAAGTCAAGGATGCAATGGACCAGACACTCCAATTTGTTCTCTTCACTCTGATGAGTATCCATCTTCCCTAGAGTATTTCTCACCAAGGGAGGACGCTGCCCAGCAGAATGGCCCTGATGGCAGGGCGTCAGGATGGCAGAGATCACTTGGGGTTGATTGTGGATATGGAGCATCTTGAGTTCCAGGTCCTGGTTCTAGAAAATCTGAATAAAAAATTCCTTTCTTGGGCATCGGTAGCGATGCATAAGTGGATTAAATGACATCATGAATGTAAATAGACTTGGTAATCTTTGAGTGACAAAGCCATCCCTGACAATCTGTACCCCACTTTCCACAGCGTTTCATCAGAATAATTAAAGACTGTGTGTGAAGATCCTAACCTGTATCTGAACTCACCTGCCAAGCTTGGCTGGGTCATTCAGACAGTCAGGTCTGAAAACATTTTTCACATGTGCAGTGACGGATGGAGGAGGTGGGGTGGCAGGGAAACTGACTGGCCCTGATCGCTGGCCAGGCCTAGGGACCCCATGAAAAAATTTCATGTGCCAGGCCTCTAGTATTCAATAAATTAGTAGCTCGTGTTAAAGAAATATTTAAGCTTGTATGTACATCTCATAACACATGTAGAGGTCAATGTTAGAGAATACTGAAGACGGAGCAATGCAGAGGAATAGGTGATGCAAAAAGGCCACAAGGTGAAGGCAGTCAAAGGCCAGGAGGTCACAGGTGAAATGACAAGTCAGCACAGTGTCAAGTATGGCAGAGAAAAGGTAGAAATGTGCTATTGCCCATGGTACTTGCACCTAAACAATGTCGGAAATGAGCAGGTGCTTGGTATCATCTAAACACCTCCCTTATACCATATCTAGCCCACATTTGCAACTCAACAGGAACAGGCCTCTTCTGAGACCATCCTGCATGTTCACCTTGTAAAATAAATCAGGGTTCATCCTGCATATTCCTCTCTACAAGTATGTACAACAGAAATATTCCACATATTAATGAAATATGACTGGGATGGGGAGCCAGCACTGGCCTAGAGCCATTCGGCTTGCAATCGTATTTAAGGAAGATAATATTACAAACAAGCTTTTAAGAACAGCTCAAGGTTCATGGAAGTAAAGACCATAACCTGGCACAGGCAGTCACCAAGGACCTTTGCCGAAAGGAAGGAGGTAGAAATGGAAGCCAGGGATCTGGACATAGTCACCCTTCCAGGGAGAGGAATAGCAGGTGGAACCCATCAAGCTGTCTGTAAGACTCCTAACTCCCAGACACATCCTGCACTGTCTGAGGCAATGTTTGTGGAGTCCTTCGCTCAGGGCTCTCCACAGACCTCACCCATGGCAGCCATAGCACACTTGACAGGGCAGTGGGGGAAATGAGTGGAGCCCATGGTCTGACTGTAGAAGAGTGAAAGCTACATCAGAGGAATAAAGGAAGAGAGAACATCATCCCAAAACACTGAGATAATGTGAAGGTCTTACCTACACATGATACAAATGCAAAAACTTCCAGTATCACATCGCAGTAGAGAAATCTCTGAGGCTCATCAAGGAGCCCCCATTCCTCCTGAGAGAAGGCAATGGCCACATCCTCAACGTTCATTTACCGTCATAATGGGGACAGTACAGCCCACGATCAGATTCACTCCTAAGGTTCCAACTCTGTCATATTGCCACCCTCCACATCAATCTGCTCTCTCCACTCCACACACCAGAGAAGATACCAGGGCTTCATCCCATGAAAGTCACTGTCATGTTATATTTCTACCAATATTTTGTCTTCCCACAATAAAGTCAGTTGAGCAGATAGAAGATAACTGAGCTCTGGGATTCACATGTACACCACACTTCCTCTTGACAGTAGAGTGGGTGTCAATGATCTCACTCATTTATGGATAATAAAGAACATTATAATCTTGAACAAAAAGATAGATACAGAGACAGTAAAGCATCAAACAGACTGTCAAATTACAAGGGGAAGGTTAGGGAGAGGTGGGGGAGATAAGAGATCAATCAAAGGACTTGTATGCATGCATATAAGCATAACCAATGGATGCAAAACTCTGGGGGGTGGGGGCATATATGGGAGGGGGGTGTGGGGAGGGCAATGGTAAGATATGTACACATATAATACCTTAATAAAAAAATTGAAAAAAAAAAAAAAAAAAAAAAAAAAAAAAAAAAGAATAGCCAAACCAATTTTAGCAAAAGATAATGAGTACACTGTAAAACTACAGTTATTAAAGGTGTGGTTTGGCCCTGACCAGTTTGGCTCAGTGGATAGAGCGTCGGCCTGCGTACTGAAGGATCCCAGGTTCGATTCCGGTCAAGGGCATGTACCTTGGTTTCGGGCAAATCCCCAATAGGGGGTGTGCAGGAGGCAGCTGATCGATGTTTCTAACTCTCTATCCCTCTCCTTTCCTCTCTGTAAAAAATCAATAAAATATATATATTTTAAAAAAAAAAAAAAAAAAAAAAAGAATATAGGGTAGGAAGAGATGTCGGCCATACAGCGAGTGTGAGTGATTTGATACTGGTCTTATCAGGCAATACCTGTGTAGTCCCTCAGATTGTTCCTCAAAGACACCAAATACATTGCGTCAAACTTCACCTTTCCAACCACAATCCCAGAGTGCTGAGGCCATAGCTGTGTATTACCTGCTGCACAGAGTTCTTTGAACAACACTTCGCTCACACTGCTTCTTTCCCAGAGGCACAACTTCAAAGGTAGCACAAATTTGCATTGGCGAGGACAGGTAGTTTCTTAATCACCTTATGTTCCAAATTTATAGATTACCATCTCCATAATCCATTTCTCTCTTACCCTTCTCCCTTACCCATGCCCATGGAGAATTTCAAGCCTGGGGAACACTGAGGTATACTCTCATTCTTAACCATCATTGTGTCACCTCCAACTACAAAAGGCAGGTGGGTACATAAATGTCATCCAAGCCCTGAACATGGCAGGCAGCACCAAAACTTCACCCTTTCCAGGCATTATCCAAAAATTACCCTTATTTTGTCATCCAGACTCCACCAGAAATGGACTCTCCCTACTTTCACTCTTATGTCAATGTAAGGGTGCTCTGGCCATGAAGTCACACTCCCTCTCCAAGTGCTCATCACTCTGTCTACCACACCTCTCTCACACCTGCACTGCTACCGTCCCGCCCCCTACAATCATTTCCTCACCCTCTTACTTATTATTCAGCATGTGTGCTCAAGAGAATGCTTGCCAAATTCAAACAGAATCAGGTACTGCCCAGACTCTGATAGTCCACACTCATAGAGGCAGCCTAGAATCCTGCTCTGAAGGCCTCTCTCCATGACTGTTTTTCCCTTAAATCTAACCTATGAAGAACCACAGTCAGATCTCAGATACTCAGACCTCCTCTCCCCTGGTGCTGCAGGGTTCAATGGGGTCAGGCTGAAAGAACGCTGGAAGCAGAGAGGAGTCTGGGAGGCGCGGAGGCCCCACCGGCCTGATGGTGCTCATCAAGCCTCAGACACACCCTGCACAGCAAGGACGCTGCCTCCCAGGCCTCCTCCTACTCACCACGAGTGGGCTGAAGCCTGTGAGTCCTGGAAGAAAATGAAGAGGTCAAAATGCCCGCCAGGAGGAGGAAGGCGGAAGTCCGCCATAACCGGATGCACTGACACAAAGTGCCCTTTAGCTCCGCCTACGTGTTCGCATTCCTTTATGGGTAATGTAGTTTTCTCAAATGCCTACGGGAGGGCTAGCATCCCAGCCAATGACATTGGTGAATAAAGGTGATGTGGTTCAGCAAGTGGCCCTGGGGAAGGACAAGATGGGGCAAGAGGCCTTGTTAACTTGAACAGACTGGAAGATATCCCAGGAAAGGGGTGTGGGAAGAACCGGGAGAGATCCCTCAAAGAATATATGTACAGGTGAAAATGGGAGACATCAACGATCAAAAAAACATATTAAATTAAAAAAATATATATATACTATAGCCCAGCTGGTGTGGCTCAATGGTTGAGCACTGATCTATGATCCATGAGGTCCTGGTTCTACTCCTGGTTAGGGAACATATAAACAGAGAAAATTCCTGCATGGTGGGGCCCAGAATTTGAGAGACATTTTCCTCTGGACCCACGCGTAATAAATGTAACTCCATTTCTCTAAGTATTGCTTGGTTCTTCTCCAGTTTTCTGTAACAGTACAGGCTCCTCCTGGGCCCTCAACCTGAAGCAGGGCCTTGCTTCTTCCCTCATCAGAGCGCAGGGGCAGGTGTTGGGCTCCTTTGGGACCACCGTCCCTTCACCAGGGACTTATTTCATCTCCTTTAGAGAGCTCACCTGGCTCAGGGGCTGCTGTTGTGGGTGTTAGATTTCCCGGGGCGATGAACAAAGAGACGAGGGCTGGGTGCTCCCTGATTTAGCTGAGATGCTTCAACCACCCATGTTGCTCCCATGCATGGCTTCTCCCATTGGTTCTCTCCCCCAGCGCCCTGAAACGCCAGAAAGAAGCCATTCTGTTCCAGAAAATTCAGAGGCAGATGGAGCCCCGAGGGGCCCCGCCCAGGATTCTGACCAGCAAAGCCAGGGAGCAGATCCGGTATTTACATGAAGAATTTCCAGAGTCCTGGTCAGTTCCCAGATTGGCTGAAGCCTTGGATGTTAGATCCGATGTGATCAGAAGTGTTTTTAAAAGCAAGTTTGTGCCCACATTGGAGAAGAAACTGAAACAGGATCAAAAGGTCCTTCAGAAAGCTGGGCTTGCCCACTTGCTCTGCCAACTTCCAGGCCCTGGAGATGCCTGGGAGCTGCTTTGTGCAGGCTGCCCCGTGTCAGGAGCTCAAGCCTCATCCCAAGGCCACGGTCACAGCACAGCTTTGAGGGTGACAGAACCGAATCCTCAGAGTACAAACACCCCGAGGAGACAGAGGGAAGGAATAAAGGAGTCCAGAGCCCGGAGAAGGAAAGCTTTGTGCCAGTTGCTGCAGCCCAAGGTCAGCACAGAGAGCTGCAGAAGTACTCCACCAGTGGTGGTGAAGGCACCAGAGTCACTGACAGTGATGGATTTCCAAGTGCGAAGGAGCTGGAAGCATTGAAGGCAAGAGAACTGGGTGAGCAGAACTTCAGCAGCAAGGTAGTGCAGAGGGGGCAAGAGTTCTTTGACGACAATGGGAACTTCCTGTACAGAATTTGAACTGGAACCTGGCTGGTGGAGGTGTCATGTAAAGTACAGCTAAGCGAGCATATTGGAGCTGCCTGGATTTCTGTGTGTGGATGGTCCACCCTGGAAATGATGAGCCTGAAAATGGAAGGAGCCGCTTGGATTTCAATCTGACAATGGACCGTGAACTTCACTGGGCAGATGTCTATGCGGGCAGCGTGAATAATAGGCTAGGTGCAGTCTAGTTCCTGGAGCATGGCTCTTGGTCTGACCATGTGGATATTCAGTACTCACCCTTCTGGCTTAAGCTTTCTCTGTGTTGAAACCAGCCTTGTCACAAATGTTAGGAGTTTGTTGTCTTTACAATATGTGTGTGGAGGAATTGAAAAGTGTTCCTTCTGACATCATTTACTTCTTGATTAATGAACACTAACAGTTCTGGAGCTGCTTAGTCAATGGGTTGTATTCATTTTGTGCAAAGTAAAGTGAAATACAGCAAAAAAATAAGTATATACATATATGCATAGTGCATGGTCAAAGACAATAATGTGCTGAGTGCCTAGAAATGGTGGTGGCAGGGTAGAGGGATGCAAAGGGGATGAGGATGGGAGAAATTGGGTCTATTTGTAATAGAGCCAACAATAAAAATATCATTTGCCCACATGGCATGGCTCAGTGGTTGGGCAGGAACCAAGAAACAAGGTATCTCTAGTTGGATTCCAAGTCAGGGCACTTGCCTAGGTTGGGTAGTTCCATCCCTGTAGGGGGCATGCAGGAGAGAGCTGATCAATGATTCTCTCTCATCATTGATGTATCTCTGTCTCCCTTTCTCTCTAAAAACTCAATAAAAAAAGAAGAGTGTTAACATTGATTTGATTCAACAACACCAATTTGAGTGAAGACCATCACGTTTTCTCCCAGGTCCTCGAAGCAAAATCATGCCTTAGTCTGTTGTGTAGAAGATGTCTCAGGAATACTGGTGTTTAGGAACAGGAAGCAGCCGGAGCATGTCGTCCTCACCTTGGTCTGTAGTGTTATAGTTCATTACTTTATGTTCGAATAGATTTCACTGCACAAGTTCAGAAGATTTTGAGGGTACATTAATTGAGACTGGGAATAATGAAAAAACGTAGGCCTTATGATAGAACAGGAAGCAGCAGAGAGATAGAACAGGAAACACCTGGCTCCTTTGACTCTCTAGAAACATTGTGGGAAATAAATGAGCCAAAGCGAGGCTGCTCATAGCTCACGGGGCATTCAGAGTAAAGGAGGCCTTGAGCCCAGAGTCAGGGGTAGGCCAGGAGGAGCTGCCACTGCTCATTGCTACCCTGGTTGCAGGTTGTGTGGGATCACTGAATATCTTAGGAGAGCCAGGCAAGCGTGGTTCATTGGTTGAGTGTTAACCTATGACCCTGCAGGTCTCCGATCAATTCCTGGTCAGGACACATGCTCAGGTGGTGGACTGGATTCATATTGTGGTGCATGCAGGGGCAGCCTATCAGTGATTCTCTCTCATCATTCATCTTTCTCTATCTCTCTCTCTATCGCCCCTCCATTCCTCACTGAAATCAATAAAAATATAGTTTTGAATGTATATTTTAAATCAATTACACTTACATCAAAGTTTAACAAATAATTAAAACTTGCCACTTCTCATTATTTTACTATTTTATCATGTATGTTCTTGAGTATATTTCTATCTAATGCATCAGTATGTTTGTAATAAAATATAATGATGTGCTCCTGAAATATCCTAGCAGGCTCATGTTCAGTGCCAACATTTTGTCATTTTGAAACGAATCATGATGAGAGTATTTACCACCAGGAATAAATGCTGGAGAATGTTAGCAACATAGATTGAACTTAAAAGTATATCATGCAAGTGGGCATTAAATTGTGCATAAGATAAAATGTGAGAAAAACAATTTTCCTTCCAGTATTCAAAACATACTGTATAGTTCCAAATGGAAAAGAAATCAATTGAGTCCTTGGAATGGGTGAAGTGAATAGAGATGTCTTAGATGCTGAACTGCCCTCCTATTGGTTAAATCCTAAATTCATTTTAAAAATTGAAAGAGTGAGTGCTCAGCGCGCCTTGGAGCCTGGCGACTTCCCATTGGTCAGATCCTAGGACTTGCCTCACAACATGGTACCCAAACACCAGTCCTAGCTCCCACCTCAAACAAAGAAACCTAAACTGGGTCCAGCCCCCAAGCAGGAGAAGAAGCCCACCCCTCCGGACTTGCCAAAGGGAGAAAAAGAACAGCAAGAAGTGATTGAATATATTGATGAAGTACAAAATGAAAGAGACAACTTAATGAACAATCCATTGAGGAGATTTTGAAAGTAGAAGAGAAATATAACAAACTCGGCCAACCATTTTGTCAGAAGAGGTCAGAATTGATCTCCAAAATCCCTAATTTTGGGGTAACAACATTTGTCAACCATCCATAAGTGTCTGCACTGCTTGGGGAAGAGAATGAAGAGGTGCTGCATTATTTGACAAGACTTGAAGTGAGAGAATTTAAAGATATTAAATCAGGTTACAGAATAGATTTTTATTTTGATGAAAATCCTTATTTCGAAAATAAAGTTCTCTCCATAGAGTTTCATCTGAATGAGAGTGGTGATCTATCTTCAAAGTCCACTGAAATCAAATGGAAATCTGGAAAGGATTTGATGAAACGTTCAAGTCAAACACAGAATAAAGCCAGCAGGAAGAGACAACACAAGGAACCAGAGAGCTTCTGTACCTGGTTTACTGACCATTCTGATGCAGGTGCAGGTGAGTTAGGAGAAGTCATCAAAGATGACATTTGGCCAAATCCTTTACTTTACTACTTGGTTCCTGACATGGATGATGAAGAAAGGGAAGGAGAAGAAGATGATGATGCATGCACAAATTCATACACTGGGCCTCTCTCTCTCTCTCTCTCTCTCTCTCTCTCTCTCTCTCTATATATATATATATATATATATATATATATATATATATATATTTACACCTTGTTTTAAATCAATTACACATATATCAAACTTTAAGAAATGTTTAAAACTTACCAGTTTCCAATAATTCAGCTGTTTAATTATGAATGTTCTTGAGCACATTCATTGCTACTCTATCAGTATGCTAAAAATCTATTTATGTGAAAGGCTAAGCAACCGCCCAAATTCCTCACAGGTAGCTATGACCTGCAATGACCACTAGGGGGCAGACGCTCAACACAGGAGCTGCCCAGTGAATTGTGATTACCTGACAGCAGTGGTTCACAGATACTGCACCCCAGAACCAGAGAGGAGGGAGCCTGATTCTGGGTTGTGTCACCCAAGAACTGCACTCTCGAAATCCAGGACACCTCGAGGGATGTTGGAGAGCCTGTTTCAGCCCAATCTCCACAGGCCAGGCTGTCGTTTTGAAAGGGAGAGGGAGGGAAACAGCAATCATATACCTCCTGCACGACACCTCCAGGGGATTCTGGAAGGCATGTGCCCTGCCCTGGAATCAAACCAGTGGCTGAGGGACCCCACACATTACACAGATGCCCTTCAAGCCTCGGCACCGCCGGCCAAGGAGGGACTGTGAGAGGTTGGCACTAGGGAGTGTGGGGCCGATCTCACCAAGTCCCGCCGCACCACACACTTTCAGATTAATTTAATTTCAATGTGCATGCATTCATGTACCAGGTCACTAGTAAAATATAATGATGTACTACTGAAATATTTTATGTCCATGTGCAATGCCATGATTTTGACAGTTTGAATGTGGTAATATTGCCAACTACTGCTAACCTAGACTTCACTTAAAGTATTATTAAATGCTTATTCTTAAAGAACACTGGTGGAGAAAGTTAACAATGCAGATTAAACTTTTGAGTGTATGGTACAAGTGGGCTTTAAATAGTACATAGCGTAAAAATTGAGAAAAACTATATTGGTTTTAGAATTCAAAAGCAAGAATTCCATATGGCAAAGAAGTCACTAGAGTCATTGAAGAATGAGTGAAATTCAAACATATGCCTTAGAGGTTGCACTATCCTCCTAATGGTTAGGATAATAAATTAACTTTAAAGTAGACAAAAATCATGAGCAGACATTTTAACAAAGGAGATAAAGACAATGTAAAGAAATGCATAAGAAATTATCACCATCAAATATTTTTACAGAAATGGAATGAAAACAAAAGCAAGTTAACAATACTCGCTGATAGGGCTCGTATTTAAAAAGATTAACCTTCCCATGTGCTGGCAGGGTTACAGAAAAATGGAATTTTCATTACTGTGGGTGGGTTGGGAGGCAAAGTGATTGACCATTTTAGATCACAGTTCCCCAGATGTTAAAATATAACACATTCACTGACACTGGAACAGTTTGGTAAGTAACACATACACCTGTAGAAAGAACTCAACAAAATATTCCCAACTGTTTTATTTATAAAACCCCAAACATAGAAATCACTGAAACCATAGGCATTTCAGTGAAAGGTCTACCCTCACTAAACACCACAGAGTTCACACTGGAGAAAAGCCATATGAATGTAGTGAATGTGGGAAGTATTTCACGGAAAGGGCTTCCCTCACTAAACACCACAGAGTTCACACTGGAGAAAAGCCATATGAGTGTAGTGAATGTGGGAAGCATTTCAGTCGAAGGTCTCACCTCCCGCTGGCTCCCTCTTGCTCTGATGGCTGGCTCCTTCTCGCTCAGATGGCTGGCTCTTTCTCCCTCCTATGGCTGGCTGGCTCTCCCTCCGATGCCTGGCTCCCTCTCCCTCTGGTGGCTGGCTACATCTCTCTCCAATGGCTGGCTCCATCTCGCTCCGATCACTGGCTCTTGCTGGCTCCCTCTCCCTCCTATGGCTGGCTTGCTCTCCCTCCTATGGCTGGCTCGCTCTCCCTCCGATCGCTGGCTTCCGCTGGCTCTGATCACTGGCTCCCTCTCCCTCCTATGGCTGGCTCGCTCTCCCTCCGATGGCTGGCTCCCTCTCCCTCTGATGGCTGGCTCCCTCTCTCTCTAATGGCTGCCTCCCTCTCGCTCCGATCGATGGCTCCCGCTGGCTCTAATCTCTGGCTCCCTCTCGCTCTGATGGCTGGCTCCCTCTCCCTCTGATCGCTGACTCCCGCTGGCTCTGATTGCTGCCTCCCTCTCACTATGGGTGCTGAGGATGTTCCCTGTTCCCTGATGAAGGCTGCTGGGTGCCTACTTATGCAAATTAGCAGCCATCTTAGTTGGGTTAATTTGCATACTCATTCTGATTGGCTCTGGGAGTGTCGAAGGTATGGTCAATTTACATGTTTGTCTATTATTAGGTAAGATAAGTAAAGGTCAGGAATTGTTATTTTTCTTTTAAATATTTTTTACTGTTTCACTTCATTTCTGCTGTGTATGTGTGCCATGTGAGTGACATAGGTCCTTATGTAGGTGGGTTTTGACTTACAGCGAAAATTGCATTATGTCTGGCCATAGGAACAGATCTCCGACGTAACCCAAAGTCCTACTATATATATATCAATTACTAGAATGTATAAAATTAATGGAACAAAAAATAGATCTCTCTCACTCTCTATCTATCTTTCTCTCTCTCTCTCTCTCTCTCTCTATATATATATATATATATATATATATATATATATATACACACACACACACACACAGTGGACAGATTATTATGATCTCTGAATACATAATAATCTGGCCACTCAGTGTGTATATATATAAAACCTCTGGTGCATGAATTCATTCATGGGTGGGGTCCGGCCAGCCTGACCAGGAGGAGGGGACATGGGCAGTTGGCCAGCCTGCCTGCTGGTTGAACTCCTGGTCGAAGTGACAATTTGCATATTAACTTTTTATTATATAGGATATATACTGAGTGGCCAGATTATTATGCATTCAGAGATCATAATTTCCTGGCTACTCAGTGTGGGCATATATATATATATATATATATATATATATATATATATATACTAGTGGCCCAGTGCATGCATTTCGTGCTTGGGTGTGGGGTGGAATGTCCCTCAGCCTGGCCTGCACCCTCTCCAATCTGGGATCCCCTGTGGGATCAGGCCTAAACTGGCAGTAGGATATCCCTCTTGCAATTCAGGACTGCTTGGTCCTAACCACTCACCTGCCTGCCTGCCTGATCGCACCTCACCACTCTGCTTGCTAACCTGCTCACTCCCAACTATCCTGCCCCGCTGGCCTTTTCGCCCTCAACTGGCCCTCCCTGCGGCCTGTTCACCCCCAACTGCCCCACCCCCGCCAGCCTGCTCACCCCAAACTTCCCCCCCTGCTGGCCTGTTTGCCCCCAACTGTCCCCCTGATTGCCCCCAACTGTCCCCCTGCCAGCCTGCTTGCCCCCAACTGCCCCCAGCCGCCAGCCTACTCGCCCCCAACTGGCCCCCCTTGCTGGCCTGATCACCTGCAAATGCCCTTTCCTCCTGGCTTGATCACCCCTAACCACCTCTGCCTTAGCCCCACCACGATGGCCTTGTCTGGAAGGATGTCCGGAATGTCTCCTGGTCTAATTAGCATACTACCTTTTTATTAGTATAGATAGGGGCTTGGTGCATGGGTGAGGGCCGGCTGGTCTGCGCTGAAGGAGGTCCTGGTACAGGGTAGGGGTCCACTTGGGGAGCGGGGATGGCCTGGGTGAGGGGTCTAGGGTGGTTTGTAAGCCGGCCATGTCCACATTGGGGTGGGGATCCCCACTTGCGGTGATGCCAGCCTGGGTGAGGAACTGGGGCAGTATGCAGGCCAGCCACGCCCCATCGGGGTAAGGGTCTACGATGGGGGCCATGGCCGGACTGGGCTAGGGGCTGAGGGCAATTGCAGGCTGGTCACACCCCCATTGGGTTGAGGGTACCTGCTGGGGGGTGTGGTCGGCCTGAGCCAGGGGCTGTGGGGCATTTGTGGGTTGTTTTCAGGCCAACCTAACCCCCGTCTTTGTCCAGAAGGACATCCGGAAGGTTTCCAGGTTGTATTAGCATATTACTCTTTTATTAGTATCCTAGGGCCCTGGTGCAAGAAATTCGTGCACGGGGGGTGGCAGGGAGGGTGTCCCTCAGCCTGGCCTGCACCCTCTGCAATCTGGGACCCCTCGTGGGATAACCGGCAGTTGGATATCCCTCTCACAATTCAGAACTGCTGGCTCCTCATAGCTCGTCTGCCTGCCTGATTGCCCCTAACTGCTTCTGCCTGCCAGCCTAACTGCTCCCTTGCTGGCTTGATTGCCTCTAACCACCTCTGCCTCAGCCCACACCCGGTACCCAGAATTCCCTCCTCCAGCCGACCACAGGCACCCGTGATCCGGGCTTACCACCCTCTGGTCACCATAGACACCCAGGCTGGCTGCAGCCTCAGGGGATGGTGAACAGTTGGCTTCACTTGTGCTGCAGCCACAAGTGCTAGCGCCCAGGACCGCAGGGTAGGCGACTTCTCCGTCACCCAGGCCACAGCCAGCCGCACGTACTGGTGCCCAGGACCGCGGGGTGGGTGGCTTCTCTGTCTCCCAGGCCAAAGCCAGCCGCAGGTACTGGTGCCTGGGATTGGCGTGGGGCAGTTGGGCACGAGCAGGCTGGCATCAGAATGGTTAGGGGCCTGACTTCTCCAACTCAGGGTGGGCGGCTTCTCCGTCTAACAGGCTGTAGCCAGCTCCAGGTGCTGACGCCTGGACCGCAGGTGGGCAGCTTCTCCATCTTCCCTCGGATGCAGTGTGGGTGACTTCTCCGGCTGACTGCGGCCTGGGATCATAGGGCAGGCGGCTTCTTCATCTCCCGGGCTATAGCCAGCCTCAGGTACTGGCACCCGGTTTCTCCATCTCCCCCAGGACATGGGGTGCTGGACATGGGGTGGGCGGCTTCTCCAGCTGGCTGCAGCATGGGATCACGTGTCAGTCGGCTTCTTCGTCTCCCAGGTCTCATCCAGCCTCAGGTGCTGAGGCCCGGTTTCTCAGTCTCCCTCAGGACGTGGGGCAGGCGGACATGAGGCTTCTGGTGCTGGCTGTGGCCTGTGATCACGGGGCAGGCGGCTTCTTGATGTCTGTGGCTGCAGCCAGCCTCAGCCGCTGGGGCCGGTTTCTCAGTCTCCCCCAGAATGTGGGGCGGGTGGACATGGAGTGGGCGGCTTCTCCAGCTGGCTGTAGCCTGAGATCCCAGGGCAGGCGGCTTCTTCATCTCCCGGGCCGTACCCAGCCTCAGGCACTGGGGCCCGGTTTCTCAGTCTCCCCCAGGACATGGGGCAGGCGGACGTGAGGCTTCTGAGGCTGGCTGCAGCCTGGGATCACGGGGTAGGCAGCTTCTTGGTCTCTGGCTGCAACCAGCCTCAGGCGCTGACGCCTGACTTCTCCAACTCTCAGAGCAGCTGGGGGCGGGGCTGCCGCCATGGTTTTTAATTAATTTGCATACTCACTCTGATTGGCTGTGGGTGTAGCGAAGGTACGGTCAATTTACATGTCTATTATTAGGTAAAATATACTGAGTGGCCAGATTATTATGACCTCTGAACACATAATAATCAGGCCACACATTGTGTGTGTGTCTGTGCGCGTGTGCGTGTGCGTGTGTGTGTGTGTGTGTGTGTGTGTGTGTGTGTGTGCGTATTAGTGGACCAGTGCATGAGTTTCATGCACTGGAGGTAGGGGGTGTCCTTCAGCCTGGCCTTCACCCTCTCTAATCTGGGACCACTTAGGGGATGTCAGTTGGACATCCCTCTCACTATCCAGGACCAATGGCTCCTAACCGCTCACCTGCCTGCCTGCCTGATCGCCCCTAACCATTCTGATGCCAGCCTGCTCATGCCCAACTGCCCCACGCCACTGGCCTTCTCACCCCCTACTGCCCACGTTGCTGGTCTGATTTCCCCCAACTCTCCTCTCGCCAGCCTGCTCACCCCTAACTACCCCCCTCCTGGCCTGGACCCCCAACTGGCGCCCCCTGTCTGCCTGATCACCCCCAAATGCCCACCCCTCCTGGCCTGATCACCCCCAAATGCCTTCCCCTCCTGGCCTCATCACCCCTAACTGCCTCTGCCTTGGCCCCGCCACCATGGCTTTGTGCTGAAGGACATCCAGCATGTCTCCCAGTCTAATTAGCATACTACCTTTTTGTTAGTATAGATAGAGGTCTGGTGCACAGGTGGGGACAGGCTGGTGTGCCCTAAAGGGGGTCCGGATCAGGGTGGGAGTCCCCATGCAAGGGCGGGGCTGGCCTGGGTGAGGGGCCTGGGAAAGTTTGCATGCCGGCCATGCCCCATCATGGTGGGGTTCCCCACTGGGAGCGATGCCTGCCTGGGTGAGGAACTGGAGTAGGATGCAGGCCAGACATGCCCCCATAAAGTTGAGGGTCCCCAACTGGGGGCATTGCCAGCCTGAGCGAGAGGGTGAGGGCTGTTTGCAGGCTGGCCACAACACCATCGGGGTGAGGGGACCCGCTGGGGTGTGTGTCCGGCCTGGGCAAAGGGCTGAGGGTCATTTGGGGATGGTTTACAGGACAGCCAAGCCCCAGGCTTTATCCCGAAGGATATCTGGAAGGTCTCTCAGTTGAATTAGCATATTACTTTTTTATTAGTGTGCATATATATGTGTGTGTGTGTATATACATATATATATGTGTGTGTGTGTGTGTGTGTGTGTGTGTGTATAGTATATCCCTATTTCTCTCTCTCTGAAATCAATATATATGTTTTACTCACCTAGTCAGTCCACACACATCTTAACACCAGCACAGCCTAGGGACCTTTGAGGAAAAGCAGCCAAGGTTCTCTTGAGGGCAGAGCATGCAGTGACCCAGAAAACAGTATGGGAGGTGCCATCTATATCAGTGTGGCAGGTGGGGAACCCGGGCTGAACTGCACAATCACACACAGGGGATGATGACATCAGTGTGGTCCCTGGGACTAAAAGCAAAGCGGCGGGACACTAACAATGACGTGCAAATGAATGAAAAGGGAGTCGAATTCTGATGGTGTCTTTATGATATGATATGGGGAATTTTAGGATAATTTCTAACAGGATGGGTTGCTGTGATGCTACATGACAGGTGTAGAGCTTAGAGGCCATCTATGTGCCCACCTGCCATTGGTTGTTGAGGGCTGACCCAGTGAACACTAGGAATGAGAAAGCATACATCAGGGTCACCTGCAGTTGAAAATCCCCACCGGCATGGGGCAAGGAGAAGAGAGAAGGGTGAGATAGAAATGTATTACAGAGGTGGTAAACTACAATTCTGGGAAAGAACCTGATTAGAAAACACCCTGTCCTCGTCATGGCTTATTTGTGTTACCAGTGAAGTTGTGCCTCTGGGAATGAGCTGTGCGAGAGAAATGTGGAACAAAGAACTATGGGCAGCAGGTAATGCAGAGTGATGGCCTCAGCAAACTGGGATAGGAGTTAAAGTGCAATGGGCATTACCATGTTGTTTGGTGTCTTGGAGGGACAATTTGGAGGAAAACATGGGTATTGCCTGACAAGACCAGAGTCAAATCCATCACAATCCCATTATGTGCAACATCTCCTCCTACCTTATGTTCCTGAGACCAACTATTATTGAAAGTGTGACTCCTATTTGAGGATGAGAGCACAGGTAACTTGTATCTGTTCATCTGCCTTTATTGTTGTGGGAAGACACAGCATCAGTAAGAATATAAGGAGAGATCGACTTTAATGGGACCAAGGGCTGCTCTCTTCTCTGATGTGGGGAGTAGGGGAGCATATTCATGTGCAGGGTGGGTAGTATGCCAAACTTGGAATCTCAAAAGAGAATCTTATCATGGGATGTCCTGTGCCCATTATGACATGATATGAAGTTTGAGGACGTGGCCATTGCCTTCTCTCAGGAGGAGTGGGAGATCCTTGATGAGGCTCAGAGACGTCTGTACTGTGATGTGATGCTGGAAGTGTTTTCCCTTGTATCATTTGTAGGTAAGACCTTCACATCTCTCCTAGTGTCCTGAGGTGATACCCACTCTTTATTTATTCTCCAGACTTAGCACTCTCTCTCTCTCTCTCAAAGCCAGACCATGGGCTCTGCTAATTTCCCCCACTGTCTTGTCAATGGGCTGTGGCTGCCAGTGCTGAGCTGTGCAGAGAGCCCTGAGCAATAGACTCCATGAACCTCCGTGACACCAGTTGCCTCAGAAACTGCAGGAAGTGTCTGGGTGTCAGCAGTCTTACAGACTGCTTAATGGGTCCCTCCTGCTCTTCCACTCCAGGAAGGGTGACTCTATCCAGATCCACGGCTTCCACTTCTGCACCTTTCTTATCGATAAAAACCCTGTGTCAGTTTTCTTCTTTACATACATGAACCAGGGGCTGTTCCTGTAAGACCCTCCAATTATTGTTTGTAATATTACCTTCCTTGGATACCATTGCAAGCTGAATGCTATGGGCAAGTGGTGGCTGCTCACCTGTGTTGTCTTTTCATTGATACTCAGAATATTTAGTTTGTACATACTTCTAGAAAAGGAGGTACAGGGCGACCCCTGGGTTTCTCCGGGGTGAACGTACAGGATGGTCCTAGAGGCTGCTTAGCCCAGCTGAGTGACAACTAGGGGGAGGTATGACGTAAGGATGGTATTCAGATTATACCGGGAACCGGCTCCTGTACAACAGTGTTTGGTGCAGGTTCCAATGACCAAACCTCATTTGTACTTTTCTTTTCCACACTTGACACTTTGCTGACTTGTCATTTCATCAGTGACTTCCTAGCATTGTCTACCTTTGCCTTTATGTCCTTTTTACATCACCTATTCTGCTGCACATCTCTTTCTTGCAGTATACTTGTACATGGACCTATGTAAGTGTTATAAGGAGCACATACATGCTTAAATACCCCTCAAACACCAGCTACTTGTTTTTTGAATTTTACTTGGAATGATATGTAACCAACCTTCTGCATAGCTTCCCCATTTCACCAGCAGAGAAGATTTAATGAATTCTGTTAGCAGCAGAAGGAGCTGGACATTCCGCTTCTCTTACATGTGGTGCTTGCCATGTTTTTGCTCTATTTCTGTTGAAGTCTCTCTTGTTTTGTGATCTTCAGTGGTCAAGAACTTCACAGTTCCATCTTTTCAGTTCAACTTTCAGGTCTTTTATTTTCAGCCAGTTACATGAGACCAATCAATGTATTATGTGCAACACAGTTTTAATATGGGACTTCCCTCTGTCACCACAGTCAACATTCATTTCCGCATCATTCCTCTGTTTTCAGGTCCTTGGCATAAAATGGATGATGGGGAGGCCTATTCTAAGCACAGTGTATCTGTAGGAGATTCTCAGGTTCGGGCTGCCAAGACAGCTGCAGCCACCCAGAGGACCCATCTGTGTAAGCTGTGCTTCTCAGTATTAAAAGATATTTTGCACCTGACTGAATTACAAGTGGCATACTTTGAGAAGAATGTGTTCTTAAGTGATGCATGTGTGAGAGACTTGTGTTTTAGTACAAACCCTCTCCAGCAGCAGAAGGATGCCAGTGGAGAGAAGCCCTGGACAGAAGATATGAAGAGTACTTCTCTTGTGACAACCTGCTGGTTCTACTTCTCTGGGGTGCCTGAAGCTCCTACTGACGTTGGGGTAGACTCCCCAGCCACCTCAGGGCTTCTCCAGCACCAGGCCACTCTTAACACTGAGGAGCCACACAGTAACAATGAGATTTCACAGGAATTTTTCAATGGAAAAAGACATCACCAGTGGGTTGAATGTGAAACAGCTGCCAGGCAGAAACAGAAAGTTGCTTATCAGAAAGGTCTCTGCTCTGGAGATATGATTAATGAGTCTAATAAATGTGGGAAAGTGTTCAGACAAATCTTTAACCTCCTACAACATGGGAGAGTTCACACTGTAGAAAAGCCCTGTGATTGTACGGATTGTGGGAAGGTCTTCAGTGAAAGCCCTGCTCTCATTAAACACAACAGAGTTCACATTAGAAAAAAGTGTTATAAGTGCAGTGACTGTGGGAAGTTCTTCCGTCAAAGGTCTTACCTCACCATTCACCACAGAGTTCACACTGCAGAAAAGCCATATGAGTGTAGTGAAATTGGGAAGTATTTCAATCGAAGGTCTTACCTCAGTATACACCACAGAGTTCAAACTAGAGAAACGCCATATGAGTGTAATGAATGTGGTAAGCATTTCAGTCTAAGGTCTCACCTCACTGTACACCACAGAGTTCACAGTGGAGAAAAGCCATATGAATGTAGTGACTGTGGGAAGTATTTCAGTGAAAGGGCTTCCCTCACTAAACACCACAGAGTACACACTGGAGAAAAGCCATATGAGTGCAGTGATTGTGGTAAGCATTTCAGTGGAAGGTCTCACCTCACTAGACACCACGGAGTTCACACTGGAGAAAAGCCATATGAGTGTAATGAATGTGGGAAGCATTTCAGTCAAAGCTCTCACCTCACTAGACACTACAGAGTTCACACTAGAAAAAAGCCCTAAGTGTACAGCGAATGGCTTATTTTTCTCACTTATAAGAACACTTAAGGTGCTCTATGAGACCCTTTCCATGAATGTAAACCCCTTTTATGGGAACATACACTCCGCTAAATGCCTCATAAATTTGAGGTACAAGTGAGGCTCGAAGGAGCTGCATTGTACTTGCTAACATGCCCAGAATTACCACCCAAATGATGTCACTGTGTCTTTGTCGCTGCAGAGATTTCACCTCTAACAACTGAATCACCTGAGGAGTGTGCATCGGTCACCACCTCTGGGTGCTCAGGGGAATGTATTCTGTGTTATCACTTCTGCTGGAAGTAATTATGGTTCCTCCAAGCTCTTGGCAGTATCTTCATTCATTTCTCTGTGACGAGAAAATGGACCTGACCCAGGATTCATCCAGAGCACTCCTTCTCAGCTAAGATGTGCCACCTGTTTCAGGGACATAGTGGTATTCACATTATGCTTTGATAAATCTGGGGGATTTTTATTCAGCAACCTGCAAACCCCTTGTTCTCCTGTGCTCTAGTTTAGAATCTTTTTAAAGGTATTTATACATTTGTACCTTTAATTTTGGTTTTATTCACTGCCACAAATGATTTGCAAACACAAATGTGATCTTTTAGCATGTAGAGATGAATAGATACTGTGTTTATCCAAAAGTGTATGTGGTTTGAAAGGGATAACATAATGTCTGGAAATCACTTTTTGTCCAATATTGGCTTATTACTTATTGTGGCCCATGGCCATAAAAGAAAGACCACGTGACTTTGTGCATTTAATTTTCAGCCTAGTGCCTCGATTATTGGTGAGGGCAAAGGTCAGTCTGAAGACGAGACCTTTGTGCTGCTTCTGTGACCAATATGAATCATGTTCTCTGTTCACAGTATGTACTACATAAGCCTCAGCAATGTTTAGGGAACCTGCTCTCCATGTACTGCAAAGGAGCCATGTGCCAGGAAGTATGACATTTCATAGGCTGGTGTCATTTGTTGTAAGTCTCTGAGGTGGAACCACAATTAGGGCAGAAACACTGTTTCAATAGTGAGTGGGGAAGCTTGCAGGAAATTAGGTGATAAGTACCTCTTCTGAACATAAGGCCACAAATGTTCTGGGGCCTGTGGCTTGTGTGGCCTTTATGTGCAGACCTTCTCAGGACCTCCAAAACTGTTTCGTGTAGCTGACGTCATTGGCAGAATAATCCAATGGTATTGTGTATTCCCTGGCCCCTTGAGTGTTCACATAATGTAGTTGCTCAACAGGCAAGAAGTCAAAGGTAGAAGAAGGATAACCCTGCAATCTGTCCCAGGATGTCTTTTGTATGTAGTCAGCATTCCTATTGAATTTGATGGCAATTTTTTTTAATATATACTTTCATGATTTCAGAGAGAGAAAGAGACAGGGAGAGAGATCAATGAGAGAGAATCATTGATCAGCTTCCTCCTGCATGCCCAACTCTGGCGATCCAGCCTACAACCTGGGCATGTGCCCTCACCTGGAATCACACCAGTGGCTTTCCGTTAATGTGATTATGCCCAACAAAATGAGGCACAGTGGCCATGGAGAGTTTATATTTTGTGTTCTTCTTCATTAATTATTGTATTACTAGAAGCCCGGTGCACGAAATTCGTGCATGGTGGGGGGTTGTCCCTCAGCCCAGCCTGTACCCTCTCCAATCTGGGACTCCTGGAGGGATGTCCGACTGCCCGTTTAGGCCCGATCCCAGGTGGGATCGGGCCTAAACGGGCAGTCGGACATCCCTCTCACAATCCAGGACTGCTGGCTCCCAACTGCTTGCCTGCCTGCCTTCCTGATTGCCCCTAACCGCTTCTGCCTGCCAGCCTGATCACCCCCTAACCACTCCGCTGCCAGCCTGGTTGATGCTTAACTGCTCCCCTGCCAGGCTGTTTGCCCCCAACTTCCCTCCTCTGCCAGCCTGGTCACCCCTAACTGCCCTCTCCTGCAGGGTTGATCACCTCCAACTGCCCTCCCTTGCAAGCCTGGTCCCTCTCAACTGCCCTCCCTTGCAGGCCGGGTGCCTCCCAACTGCCCTCTCCTGCTGGCCATCTTGTGGTGGCCATCTTGTGTCCACATGGGGGCAGGATCTTTGACCATATGGGGGCATCTATATTGTGTGTTGCAGTGATGATCAATCTGTATATTACTCTTTTATTAGATAGGATAGAGGCCTGGTGCATGGGTGGGGGCCAGCTGGTTTGCCCTGAAGGGTGTCACAGATAAGGGTGCGGGTTCCCTTGGGGTCTGGGGCGGCCTGAGCGAGGGGCCTGTGGTGGTTTGCAGGTCGGCCACGCCCCCTGGCAACCCAAGGGGAGGCCCTAGTATCTGGAATTTATTTTCCTTGTACAATTGAAACTTTGTAGCCTGGGGCGGCAGCCATTTCTGGGGCAGCAGCCATTTCTGGGGCAGCAGCCAATTCACCTTCTACAATTGAAACTTTGTAGCCTTAAGCGGGTGAGCCCTGCCAGGGTGTGCAGAAAGCTTTGCTTCCCCTGTTGCAGCCGGCAACCCTGGCCTGCTCTATCAAGCTCCATTCTGCCAACATTTGTTTGAATTTGTTTACCTTCTATAATTGAAACTTTGTAGCTTGAGGGGAGGCTTAGGCTATGGAAAGCTTGGCTTGCTCTGTTACCTGGGAAACCTTGCTCTCTGTGGCTGTAGCCATCTTGGATTGGGGTTAATTTGTATACTCGCCCTGATTGGCTGGTGGGCGTGGCTTGGCTGGTGGGCGTGGCTTATGTAGCGGAGTGATGGTTAATTTGCATATTACCATTTTATTAGAGAGGATTTTCAGTACCAACAACGTTAAACCTACTTTGCCACACCCTGTATTTACCTCCAGTTCTTTTGTAATCTTTCTGCCTCCCAGCCCTCCCTGCAGGTATTGATTTACCTTCCTGTACAATAGAATAGTTCACATTTTTCATAATTTTATTGGTACTAAAAGGTGTATTCTCTTTAAGAAACACTGGCTTCCTTCATGCTACACAGATATTTTGAGATTCGACACTAATGTTTATGTAAATATTTATTTCCAGGAAATATTGTATTCTATGTGTAACCACTTGAACTATTGAGCTGCCTATGGTTTCAGTTATTTCTATGTTTGGGGTTTTATAAATAAAACAGTTGGGAATATTGTGTTGAGTTCTTTTTACAGGTGTATGTGTTACTTACCAAACTGTTCCAGTGTCAGTGAATGTGTTATATTTTAACATCTGGGGAACTGTGACCTAAAATGGTCAATCACTGTGCCTCCCGACCCACCCACAGTAACGAAAATTCTATTTTTCTGCAACCCTGCCAGCACATGTGAAGGTTAATCTTTTTAATACCATCTCTATCAGCGAGAATTGTTAACTTGCTTTTGTTTTCATTCAATTTCTGTAAAAATGTTTGATGGTGATTATTTCTTATGCATTTCTTTACATTGTCTTTATCTCCTTTGTTAAAATGTCTGTTCCTGATTTTTGTCTACTTTAAAGTTAATTTATTATCCTAACCAATAGGAGGATAGTGCAGCCTCTAAGACATATGTTTGAATTTCACTCATTCCTCAATGACTCTAGTAACTTCTTTGCCATATGGACTAGCTTTTGAATTCTAAAAACAATATGCTTTTTCTCAATTTTTACCCTATGTACTATTTATAGCCCACTTGTACCTTACAGTTAAAAGGTTAATCTGTATTTTTAACATCCTCCACCAGTGTTCTTTATGTCTAAGCATTTAATAATGCATTAAGTGAAGTCTAGGTTAGCAGTAGTTGACAATTTCACCACATTCAAACTGTCAAAATGATGGCATTGAACATGGACATAACATATTTTGGTAGTACATCATTATATTTTACTAGAGGCCCGGTGCACGAAATTCGTGCAATGGGCAGGGGGGTGTCCTTCAGCCCAACCTGCACCCTCTCCAATCTGGGTTCCCTCGGGGGATGTCTGACTGCCTGTTTAAGCCCGATCCTACAGGGATCGGGCCTCGGGCCTAAACAGGCAGTCAGACATCCCTTTCACAATCCGGAACTGCTGGCTCCCAACTGCTTACCTGCCTGCCTAATTGCCCCTAACCACTTCTGCCTGCAAACCTGATCACCCCTTAACCACTCCCCTGCAAGCCTGATCGATGCCTAACTGTTCCCCTGCCAGCCCGATCATCCCCAATTGCCTTCCCCTGACAACCCGGTCACCCCCAAATGCTCTCCCCTGCATATTCCCTCTTTATTAGATAGGGTTTTTTCTTTAACATATTGGACAGCCCTAACTGGTTTGGCTCAGTGGATGGAGCATCAGCCTGCAGACTCAAGGGTCCCAGGTTCGATTCTGTTCAAGGGCATGTACCTTGGTTAGGGGCACATACCCAGTGGGGAGTGTGCAGGAGGCAGCTGATCAATGTCTCTCTCTCATAGATGTTTCTAGCTCTCTAGCCCTTTCCCTTCCTCTCTGTAAAAAATCAATAAAATATATGTAACAAAAAAAAGAAACATTTAAGACTTCTCCATATCTGCCTGGCTGGTGTGACTCAGTGGTTGAGACCACAGTCTTCCGCCACTGGGAGGGGGATCCTGCCATGGGGACGTGTGCCCCACGCAGGCTTAGACTCAGCCCAGGCTATGGCCAGTGGGGTGCACACCCCTCGCAGGCTTAGACTGAGCCCAGGCTATGGCCGCTAGGAGGGGGATCGTGCCGTGGGGGTGCACGCCCCTCGCATGCTGAGACCCCAGCCCAGGCTACGGCTGTTGGGGTGCACGCCCATCACTGGCTTAGACTCAGCCCAGGCTACGGCCTCTGCGAGGGGGATTGCACCGTGGGGGTGTGCGCCCCTCGCACGCTGAGACCCCAGCCCACGCTAAAGCCTTGGGGTGCACGCCTCTCACTGGCTTAGACTCAGCCCAGGCTAAGGCCGTGTGGAGGGGGATTGTGCCATTGGGGTGCACGCCCCTCGCAGGCGTAGACTCAGCCCAGGCTATGGCTGCTGGGAGGGGGATCACGCTGTGGGAGTGCCCGCCCCTCGCACGCTGAGACCCCAACCCAGGCTAAGGACGTTGGGGTGCACGCCCCTCGCAGACTTAGACTCAGCCCAGGCTATGGCTGCTGGGAGGGGGATCGCGTTATGGGGTGCGCATCCCTCGCACACTGAAACCCCAGCCCAGGCTAAGGCCGTTCGGGTACACTCCCCTCGCAGGCTTAGACTCAGCCCAGGCTAAGGCCGTTCGGGTACACACCCCTCGCAGGCTTAGACTCAGCCCAGGCTATGGCCGCTGGGAGGGGGATCATGCTGTTGGGATTTATGCCCCTCGCAGGCTGAGACTCAGCCCAGGCTATGGCCACTGGGAGGGGGATCGTGCCCCTCACAGGCTGAGACCCCAGCCGAAGCTAAGGCCGCTGGGAGGGGGATCGCCCCATGGGTTGTGCGCCCCTCGCACGCTGAGACCCCAGCCCAGGCTAAGGCCATTCAGGTACACGCCCCTCACTGGCATAGACTCAGCCCAGGCTATGGCCACTGGTAGGGGGATCATGCTGTTGGGATTTACGCCCCTAGCAGGCTTAAACTCAGCCCAGGCTAAGGACGCTGGGAGGGGGATCGCGCCATGGGGGTGCGTGCCTCTCGCAGGCTGAGACCCCAACCCAGGCTGCCGCCACTAGGCAAGAATCATGGTGTGGTTGCGCAGGTGCCTCCGAGCTGGACAACCTGCACTGCCAAGGCTGGGCAGAGGGGGACTCCGGCAGGGATGAGAGGACTGGGCGCCTCCATCTTGTGGCCATGGGCGCCGCCATTTTTGTCATGAAGTGATGGTTAATTTGCATATCACTCATTTATTAGATAGGGCTAGTGACCAGGTACCTGGATGTGTGCACATTGAAATTAAATTAATCCGGAAGTGTCTGGTGGGGCGGGACTTGGTGAGATCAGCTCAACACTTGCTAATGCTAACCTCTCACAGTCCTTCCTTAGCCGGCGGTACCTGGGGCGGTGCCGAGGCTTGAAGGGCATCTGTGTAATGTGTGGGGTCCCTCAGCCACTGGTTTGATTCCAGGGCAGGGCACATGCCTTCCAGAATCCCCTGGAGGTGTCGTGCAGGAGGTATATGATTGCTGTTTCCCTCCCTCTCCCTTTCAAAACGATGGCCTGGCCAGTGGAGATTGGGCTGAAACAGGCTCTCCGACATCCCCCGAGGTGTCCTGGATTTCGAGAGGGCAGTTCTAGGGTGACACAACCTAGAATAAGGGTCCCTCCTCTCTGCTTCTGGGGTGCGCTACCTGTGAACCACTGCTGTCAAGTAACCACAACTCACTAGGCAGGTCCAGTGTTGAGCGTCTGTCCCCTGGTGGTCATTGAAGGTCACAGTCACCAGTCAGGAAATTGGGCGCTTGCTTAGCCTTTTATATAAATAGATTTTAAGCAAACTGATACAGTAGCAATGAATGTGCTCAAGAATATTCATAATTAAATAGCTGAATTATTGAAAATGTAAGTTTTAAACATTTTTTAAAGTTTGATATATATGTAATTTATTTAAAATAAGCATTCGTGCATGCATCATCATCTTCTTCTCCTTCCCCTTCTTCATCATCCATGTCATGAACCAAGTAGTACAGTAAAAGATTTGGCCAAATGTCATCTTTGATGACTTCTCCTAACTCATCTGCATCAGAATGGTCAGTAAACCAGGTCAAGAAGCTTTCTGGTTCCTCATGCTGTCTCTTCCTGCTGGCTTTATTCTGTGTTTGACTTAAAGTTTCATCAAATCCTTTCCAGATTTCCATTTGATTTCAGTGGACTTTGAAGATAGATCACCACTCTCATTCAGATGAAACTCTTTGGAGAGAACTTTATTTTAGAAGTAAGGATTTTCATCAAAATAAAAATCTATTCTGTAACCTGATTTAATATCTTCAAATTCTCTCACTTCAACTCTTGTCAACTAATGCAGCAACTCTTCATTCTCTTCCCAGAGCGGTGCAGACACTAGTGGATGGTTGACAAATATTGTTACCCCAAAACTTTGGGATTTTGGCGATCAATTCTGACCTCTTCTGACAAAATGGTTGGCGGAGTTTGTTATATTTCTGTTCTACTTTCAAAATCTCCTCACTGGCTTGTTCATTAAGTTGTCTATTTCATTTTGTACTTCATCAATATGTTCAATCGCTTCTTGCTGTTCTTTTTCTCGCTTTGGCACGTCCAGAGGGGTCGGATTCTTCTCCAGCTTGGGGGCTGGAGCCAGTTTCGGTTTCTTTGTTTGAGGTGGGATCTAGGACTGGCGTTTGGGGGCCATGCTGTGAGGCAAGTCCTAGGATCTGATCAATGGGAAGTCACCAGGCTCAAAGGCGTGCTGACCACTCACTTTTTCAATTTTTAAAATGAATTTAGGATTTAACCAATAGGAGGGCAGTTCAGCATCTAACACATCTCCATTCACTTCACCCATTCCTTAAGGACTCAATTGGTTTCTTTTCCATTTGGAACTATACAGTATGTTTTGAATACTGGTAGGAAAGTTGTTTTTCTCACATTTTATCTCATGCACAATTTAACGCCCACTTGCATGATACACTTTTAAGTGCTATGTTGCTAATATTTTCCACCACTTACTCCTGGTGGTAAATACTCTCATCATGATTAGTTTTGAAATGACAAAATGTTGGCAATGAACATGGGCCTGCTAGAATGTTTCAGTAGGGCATCATTATATTTTATTACAAACAGGCTGATGCATTACGTACAAGTATACTGAAGAACATTCATGATAATATAGTAAAATAATGGGAAGTGGCAAGTTTTAATTATTTTTTAAATGTTCATGTAAGTGTAACTGATTTAAAATATACATTCAAAACTATATTTTTATTGATTTCAGTGAGGAAGGGAGGGGGGATGGAGAGAGAGAGAAAGATGAATAATGAGAGAGAATCACTGATAGGCTGCCTCCTGCATGCACCACAATATGAATCCAGTCCACCACCTGAGCATGTGTCCTGACAAGGAATTGATCAGTGACCTGCAGGGTCATAGGTTAACACTCAACCAATGAACCACGCTTGCCCGGCTCTCCTACGATTTTCGGAGATCCCACACAACCTTCAACCAGGGTAGCAATGAGCAATGGCAGCTCGTCCTGGCGTATTCCCTCAATCTGCGCTCAGGGCCTCCTTTATTCTGAATGCCCAGTGAGCTAACAGCAGCCTCGCTTTGGCTCATTTATTTCCCACAATATTTCTAGAGAGTCAAAGGAGCCAGGTGTTTCCTGTTCTATCTCTCTGCTGCTTCCTGTTCTATCATAAGGCCTACGTTTTTTCACTATCCCCAGTTTCAGTTAATGTACCCTCAAAATCTTCTGAACTTGGGCAGTGAAATCTTTTCGAACATGAAGTAATGAACTCTAACACTGATAGATCCTCCCTTCCCCCAACTGATGGACGGAGCATGACGTAAACTCCACCTGCAGCCGGACATTCCTGAACACCTTATATGGACTGTACATTGAACCACCAATCAGCACCTGCCATATACCCTAAGCCCCCAATTCCTAAGTCCCTAGGTGCCTAATCATGTGCCTTACATGAAACCACCAATCAGCGTGTGCTGAGTGCCCTAAGCCCCGTCCCCTCCTTCCTCCCCTTAAAAGGCACTCTCACCCCAGCATGCTCTCTCACTCTACACTCTCAAGCTCGCTCTCTCTCTCTCTCTCTCTCTCTCTCTCACTCTCCACTCTCAAGCTCTCTCTCTCTCTCCCTCTCTCCCCCTCTCTCCCCCCTCTCTTTCTCTCTCTCTCTCTCTCTCTCTCTCTCTCTCAAGCTCTCTCTCTCTTTCTCTCAAGCTCTCTCTCTCTCTCTCTCCCTTTCCCCCTCTGGAAGGCGGCCGGCAGGGTGATCGCCAATAAAGCCTGTGTCCTGGTATCCCATGGTCTCCGGCCCTCTGTTTCATCTTTCAAACACTACAGACCAAGGTGAGGACGACCTGCTCCACGCTGCTTCCTGTTCCTAAACACAGGTATGCCAGGGACATTTTCTACAAAACAGACCAAGGCATGATTTTGCTTAGAGGACCTGGGAGAAAACGTGATGGTCTTCACTCAAATTGGTGTTGTTGAATCAAATCAATTTTAACACTCTTCTTTTTTTCTTGATTTTTTAGAAGAGAGGGAGACAGAGAAACATCAATGATGAGAGAGAATCATTGATCAGCTGTCTCCTGCATGCCCCCTACAGAGATGGAGCTCCCCAACCTAGGCTAGTGCCCTGACTTGGAATCCAACTAGAGATACCTTGTTTCATGGGTCCATGCCCAACCACTGAGCCATGCCATGTGGGCAAACTATCTTTTTTATTGTTGGCTCTATTACAAATAGACCCAATTTCCCCCATCCTCATCCCCCTTTGCCTCGCTCTACCCTGCCCCCACCATTTCTAGGCACTCAGCACATTATTGTCTATGTCCATGGACTGCATATATGTATATACTTATTTTTCTGCTGCATTTCACTTTACTTTGCACAAAATGAACACAACCAATTGACTAAGCAGCTCCAGAACTGTTAGTGTTCATTAATCAAGAAGTAAATGATGTCAGAAGGAACACTTTTCAATTTCTCCTATACACATATTGTAAAGACAACAAACTCCTAATATGTGACACAGGCTGGTTTCGATACATAGAAAGCCTAAGCAAGAAGGCTGAGTACTGAATATCCACATGGTCAGACCAGGAGCCTTGCTCCAGGAGCTAGACTACACCTAGCCTGTTATTCACACTGCCCGCATATACATCTGCCATGTGAAGTTCACTGTCTCTTGTTAGATTGAAATCCTAGGGGCTCCTTCCATTTTCAGGCTCATCATTTCCAAGGTGGACCATCCACACACAGAAATACAGGCAGCTCCAATATGCTCGCTCAGCTGTATTTTACATAACACCTCCACCAGCCAGGCTCCAGTTCAAATTCTGTACAGGAAGTTCTCATTGTTGTCAAAGAACTCTTGCCCCCTCTGCACTACCTTGCTGCTGAAGTTCTGCTCACCGAGTTCTCTTGGCTTCAATGCTTCCAGCTCCTTCGCACTTGGCAATGCATCGCTGTCAGTGCCTCTGGTGCCCTCACAACCACTGGTGGAGTACTTCTGCAGCTCTCTGTGCTGACCTTGGGCTGAAGCAACAGGCACAAAGCTTTCCTTCTCCAGGCTCTGGACTCCTTTATTCCTTCCCTTCTGTCTCCTCGTTGTGTTTATACTCTGAGGATTCGGTTCTGTCACACTCAAAGCTGTGCTGTGACCGTGGCCTCGGGATGAGGCTTCAGCTCCTGACACAGGGCGGCCTGCAGAAAGCAGCTCCCAGGCATCCCCAGGGCCTGGGAGCTGGCGGAGCCAGTGGGCAAGCCCAGCTTTCTGAAGGACCTTTTGATCCTGCTTCAGTTTCTTCTCCAATGTGGGCACAAACTTGCTTTTTAAAACCCTTCTGATCACATCGGAGCTAACTTCCAAGACTTCAGGCAATCTGGGAAGTGACCAGGACTCTGGAAATTCGTAATGTAAATACCGGATCTTCTCCCTGGCTCCCCTGGTCAGAGTCCTGGGCGGGGCTGCTTGGGGCTCCATTTCCCTCTGAATTTTTTGGAACAGGATGGCTTTTTTTCTGTGGTCTCCCAGCGCTGGGGGAGAGAACCAATGGAAGAAGCTATGCGTGAAAGCAACATGAGTGGTTGAAGTGTCTCAGCTAAATCAGGAAGCACCCAGCCCTGGTCTCTTTGTTCATTGCCCCAGCAAATCTAACACCCACAGCAGCCCCTGAGCAAGGCAAGCTCTCTAAACGGGCAATGAAATAAGTCCCTGGTGATGGCACCATGGTCCCAAAGTAGCCAAACACCTGCCCGTGCGCTTCTGATGAGGGAAGTAGCAAGGCCCTGCCTCAGGCTGAGGCCCCAGGAGGGAGCCAGTACTGTTAAAACTGGAGAGGAACCAAGCAATATTTAGATAGATGGAGTTACATTTATTTCGCGCGAGTCCAGAGGAAAATGTCTCTCAAATTCTGGGCCCCATCATGGAGGAATTTTCTCTATTTATACGTTCCCTAACCAGGAATAGAACCAGGACCTCATGGATCATAGATGAGTGCTCAACCATTGAGCAACAGCAGCAGGGCTATATTATATATTTCTTAAAATTTAATATGTCTTTTGGATCAGTGATAGTATTACAGATGTTTCCCATTTTCACTTGTGCATATATTCTTTGGGGGAACTCTCCCGGTTGTCCCCACACCCCTCTCCTGGGAGGTCTGCCAGTTTGTTCCAGTTAATCAGGCCTCTGGCCCCATCTTGTCCTTCCCCAGAGCGACATCAAAATCACTCACACTCCCTGCTGAACCACATCACCATTATTCACCAATGTCATTGGCTGGTTTGCTAGCCCTCCCCTTGGCGTTTGAGAAAACTACATTAACCAGAAAGAAATGCGAACACGTAGGCGGAGCTAAAGGACACTTTGTGTCAGTGCATCCGGTTAGGGCGGGATTTCCCCCTTCCTCCTCCTGGCGGGCATTTTGACCTCTTCAGTTTCTTCCGGGACTCACAGGCTTCAGCCCACTCGCGGTGAGTAGGAGGAGGCCTGGGAGGCAGCGTCCTTGCTGTGCAGGGTGTTTCTGAGGCTTTTTAAGCACCATCAGGCCGGGTGGGGCCTCCGCGCCTCATATACTGCACTCTGCTTCCAGCGTTCTTTCAGCCTGACCCCATTGAACCCTGCAGCACCAGGGGAGGGGAGGTCTGAGTATCTGAGATCTGACTGTGGTTCTCCATAGGTTAAATTTAAGGGAAAAACAGTCATGGAGAGAGGCCTTCACAGCAGGATTCCAGCCTGCCTCTCTGAGTGTGGACTACCAGAGTCTGGGCAGTACCTGATTCTGTTTGAATTTGGCAAGCATTCTCTTGACCACACATGCTGAATAATAAGTAAGAGGTTCAGGAGATGATTATAGGTGGCGGGTCTGTAGCAGTGCAGGTGTGAGAGAGGTGTGGCAGAAAGAGTGATGAGCACTTGGAGAGGGAGTGTGACTTCATGGCCAGAGCACCGTGACATTGACATAAGAGTGAAAGTAGGGAGAGTCCATATCTGGTGGAGTCTGGATGATAAAATAAGGGTAATTGTTGGATAATGTCTGGAAAGGGTGATGTTTTGGTGCTACTTGCCATGTTCAGGGCTTGGATGACATTTATGTACCCACCTGCCTTTTGTTGTTGGGGGTGTCACACTTATGATTAAGAATGAGATATACATCAGTGTTCCCCAGGTTTGAAATTTTCCATGGGCATGGGTAAGGGAGAAGAGTAAGAGAGAAATGGATTATGGAGATAGTTCTCTATAATTTTGGAAAATAAGGTAATTAGGAAACAACCCATCCTTGCCATGGCAAATTTGCATTTCCTTTGAAGTTGTGCCTTTGGGAATGAATCAGTGTGAGAGAAGTGTTGTTCAAAGAAATATGTCCAGCAGGCAGTGCAAAGCTATGGCCTCAGCACTCTGAGATTGTGGTTGGAAAGGTGAAGTTTGATGCAATGTATTTGGTGTCTTTGAGGAACAATCTGAGGGACTACACAGGTATTGCCTGACAAGACCAGTATCAAATCACTCAAACTCCCTGTATGACATCTCTTCCTACCCTATGTTCTTGACACCCACTCTATTGTCTAGAGGAAGTGTGGCGTACATGTGAATCCCAGAGCTCAGTTATCTTCTATCTGTTCAACTTCCTTTATTATGGGAAGACAAAATATCGGTAGAAATATAAGATGACAGTGACTTTCATGGGATGAAGCCCTGGTATCTTCTCTGGTGTGTGGAGTGGAGAGAGCAGATTGATGTGGAGTGTGGGAATATGACAGAGTTGGAACCTTAGGAGTGAATCTGATCGTGGGCTGTACTGTCCCCATTATGACGGTATATGAACGTTGAGGATGTGGCCATTGTCTTCTCTCAGGAGGAATGGGGGCTCCTTGATTAGCCTCAGAGACTTCTTTACTACGATGCGATGCTGGAAGTTTTGACACTTGTGTCATCTGTAGGTAAAACCTTCACATTATCCCAGTGTCCTGGGATGATGTTCTCTCTTCCTTTATTCCTCTGATGTAGCTTTCACTCTTCTACAGCCAGACCATGGGCTCTGCTCATTTCCCCCACTGTCCTGTCAAATGTGCTGTGGCTGCCATGGGTGAGGTCTGTGGAGAGCCCTGAGCGAAGGACTCCACAAACATTGCCTCAGACAGTGCAGGATGTGTCTGGAAGTCAGGAGTCTTATAGACAGCTTAATGGGTCCTACCTGCTCTTTCTTTCCCTCGGAGGGTGACTATGTCCAGATTCATCACTTCCATTTCTACTTTTTTCCTCTAGCCAAAGGTCCTTGGTGACTACCTGTGCCAGATTATGGTCTTTACTTACCTGAATCTTGAACTTTTGTTACAAGATCACACTTCCATTGTTTGTAATATCATCTTCTGTAAATATGATTCCAAGCCAAATTGCTCTAGGCCAGTGTTGGCTGCCCAACTATATAATCTTCCATTAATACTTGGAATATTTCTGTTGTACATACTTGTAGAGAGTAATGTGCATGCTGAAGCCTGAACTTTTATTTACAGGGTGAACATGCAGGATGGTCTCAGAAGAGGCCTGGTCCAGTTGAGTTGCAAATGTGGGCTAGATATGGTGTAAGGGTGGTATTTAGAGGATACCAAGCACCTGCTCATTTCCAACAGTGTTTAGGTGCAAGTACCATGGGCAACAGCACATTTCTTCCTTTTCTCTGCCATACTTGACACTGTGCTGACTTGTCATTTCACCTGTGACCTCCTGGCCTTTGAGAACCTTCACCTGTGTGGCCTTTTTGCATCACGTGTTCCTCTGCATTGCTCCATCTTCAGCATTCTCTAACATTGACCTGCACATGTTATGAGATGCACATACGAGCTTAAATAGTTCTTGAATACTAGTAATTTATTGAATACTAGAGGCCCGGTGCATGCAAATTGTTCATGGGTAGGGTCCCTAGGTCTGGCAGGCGATCAGGTTTATTGCCTCACCATCTCCTCCATCACTTACCACCCGCACGCCACCATTGCATGGTTTCTCCCCCCATCCCCTTTTACCTTCCCGCCTCCTCCTTCCCACACTCTCTCAGTGCCCTGCTGCCGCCATTGCTCACCCACCACGTTCCTCACCACACCCTGGTGGTCAGTACATGTCATAGCAAGCAATTGTTCTCCTGGTTGAACTCCCAAGGGGACACTTTGCATATCAGCCTTATGTGTGTGTGTAACTTGGAATAAGACCTAACCATATTTCAGCACAGCTTTCCATGTCACCAGCAGACAAACCATGCTGAACACTATTAGTAGAAGAATTGAGCTGACAATTCTGCTTCTCTTCCATGTGGTGCTTGCCATAGTGAGTCATATTTCATTTAAGGTCTTCCTTGTTTTCTGATCTTCACTACCCAGACCTTCATAGCAGTATCTTATAAATCCTGCCTACAGATCTTTTATTGTCAGTCAATTGCACAGAACCAACGTGTTTTGTGCAACAAACTTTTTTAAAGGGACGTCCACCTGTCACCACAGTCAGCATTCAGTTCTTCACTATCTTTCTGTTTTCACGTTGTTGGTATAAAATGGATGATGAAGAGCCCAATTCTGAGCAGAGCGTATATGTACCAGGAGAGTCACTGTTCAGGGCTTTTAAGACAGCTCCAGCAACCCAGAAGACCCAACTTTTTCTCAGTCTTAAAAGGTACTTTGCACCTGACTGAGTTACAAGCAGCATACTTTGATCGGAAAGCTTTTTACACTGGCACATGTGTGAGAGAATTCTGTTTCAGTGCAAACCCTCACCAGCAACACAGAGATGCCAGTGGACAGAAGCTCTGGAAAGAAGATATGGACAGGGCCTCATTTGTGTCCCACTGCAGCTTTTACTTAATATGGGTGCCTTCCACCAATAGGGAGGTTGGGAAAGACTTTCCAGCCATCTTGGGAGTTTTCCAGCACTAGGCTACTTCTAACACTGTGGAGTCACACAGCGGTAGTGAGATTTCACAGGAATTTCTCAGTGGAGGAGGTCATGATAAGTGGGGTTAATGTGAAAGAACTTCCAGCTACAACCGGAAAGTTGTTTAACATGAGGTTGTCTGCTCCAGAGAAGTGAATTATAAGTCTAAAAATGTGGGAAAGCTTTTAGAGAAATCTTTAACCTCATTCATCATAAAAGAGTTAACAGTGTAGAAGTGTAGGGATCATGGGAAGTCTGTTACCCTGAGGTCCAAACTCATTCAACAACACAAAGTCCACACTGGAGAAAAGCTGTATGAGTGTCGTGATTGCAGGATGTCCTTCAATCAAAGCAGTACCATCACTCAACACCAGAGAGTTCACACTGGTTAAAACCTTAGGAGTGTAGTGAATGTGGGAAAGCTTTTACCCACAGTAATCACCTCCTTATCCACAGGAGAGTTCACACTGGAGAAAAGCCATGAGCATAATGACTGTGGGAAGTCATTTACACACAGGTTTACCCTCATTCAACACCACAGAGTTCACAGTGGAGAAAAGCCCTAAGAGTGTAGTGACTTTAGGCAACGCAGTAACTTCACTCAATACCAGAGAGTTCACAGTGGTGTAAAACCTTATGAGAGTAGTGAATGTGGGAAATCTTTTACCTGCAATAATCACCTCCTTATCCACAAGAGAGTTCACATTGGAGAAAAGCAATATGCGTGTACTGATTATGGGAAGTTTGTAATCTTTATTAATATCCTGGTGTAAATACTCTCATCCTTGTGAGGTTCAAACAGCCAATTGATGATTTTGAACATGGACATGATAATATATTTCCATAGTACATCATTATATTTTATTTTCAATATGCTGATTCAGTAGCACCAAATATGTTCAAAACTTTTCACAATAAAACAGTAAAATTATTGGGAAGCATCAAGATTAAACCTTTTCTAAAGATTGATTTAAGTAGAATTTATTTAAAATGGACATTAAAAAATATACATTTTTGGTGTTTCCCTGCATACCTGCATTGCTGACACCAAGTTCCTACTGACCTTATCAGTGCTTCATTCTCGGCCTATAAAATAATTGATGCAATAATACAGTCTGACATTGAGCTCCTCTTGAAAGATGGCGACCGGCAGGATGGTAGGGAGAGAGTGTGAGTGAGGAACCCATAGAGGAGAGTGTAGATGTGTGTGGTGTGTGTGTGTGTGTGTGTGAGCTAGGGTCAGTTAGATTCTGCACGTCTTCCAAGGGGCTCCCTAACTGGGCAGTCCTAGACGGCGCAGCCCCGCGCACAAAGCGGACACTTCTCAGCGGCTGGTGCGGACGCGGAGACCACGCCATCTTGGGAAACAGAGCTGCCTGAGACGCGGATCCTGGCTTCTGACACAAACCAGGACCCTGCAGCCACTGGGCACAGAGATCTGCTATCACAGCTTCAGAACAACAAACAACAAGAATCCAGACTTCTCAGCAGAATTCCGTGAGTCAAAGAGCCTACCCCACTCCCAGCAGGCGCGCGGAGAGCACCATAGTAACTGTTAGACCCGCCCCTCCCCCAAGCTGCTGAGCGCTCACAGGCGCGCGGAGAGCGCCATAGTAACTGTTAGACCCGAGAGCGCCATAGTAACTGTTAGACCCGCCCCTCGCCCAAGCTGCCGAGCTTTGCGCAGGGACGCGCTCCCCCCTAGGGAATTTGGCGCGCACGGGATAGAAGCAGCTCCCCTTCGGGGAAATCTGTCAGTGCGCACAGAGGGCTCCCCTTCGGGGAATTTGGCTTGCGGGTCACAGCTCCCCCTTCTGGGAATCTTAGAGCGTGCACAGAAGGGCTTCCCTTTGGGGAAGTTGGCGCGCAGGACGGACTCCGCCCCCCTTCCGGGACTTTGGGAGAGTGCACCACGGAGTCAGCTCACCTTCAGGATTTTAAGAATGTGCGCTCCAGCCGATTTGGCTCAGTAGAGAGAGCACACACAGGACGCAGCTCCACTTCAGGGAATTTGACACGCCGGACACAGCTGCCTGGGATCCCTGACTCACAGCGCATTCACACTAAGAGCCAGCGACCCCAATTGTTGGTGCATGCACACACAGGGACCCTGATTCTCAACGAGAAACCACACAAGGCAACAGAGACTTTGACACTCGAGTCTTGGTGCAGACACAGGGAAACTCTGACTCCTGGCACATCCTAAGGATCTCATTTTCGGCGCATACCAACAGTGTGGTGCAGACAGGGCCCCTGATTCCAAGTGTGCACACGAGACCACACGGAACACTGGGGACACTGACCCTGGGCAAGTCTGGTTCCCACCAACCAAAGGCAGCCACACGTCCTAGTGTCAGAGCACTCCAGTGAAACTCGGGTGGAGCGAAGTCCCCACAGCACACGGCCCAGGTCCACGCAAACGGAAGCTTGAGCTTTCTGGTAATAGCCAGAATGGGGAAACGAAATATCTCACAGAGGAAAGAAAATGTGGAGTCGCCAAGAAAGGAAATTAGTGAAACTGAAGCTTGCAACATGACTGAAAAGGAGTTCAGAGTAATGGTCGTGGAATTTATACATCGGATGGATGAGAAAATCAACAACTTATGCAAGAATCAGGAAGAAATGAAAAGTGATATAGCTACAATCAAAAACACCATGGAAAGTTTCAACAGTAGACTACAAGAATCAGAGGACCGAATTAGTGAGTTAGAAGATCAGGTACAGAAACAAGCTCAAGCTGAACAGCAATTGGAGAAAAAAATTAAAAAGCAGGAGGAAAGCCTAAGGGAGCTTCGGGACAACATGAAACGAAGTAACATGCGTATAATAGGGCTGCCAGAAGGACAAGAAGAGCAGCAGGGACTAGAAAATCTATTTGAAGAAATAATGACAGTCTGACATTGATATAGCTTACTTTAAATATTTCCTTGGAAAAAGAGACACTTTTATAATCCCATTAATGCTGTTCTAGCCTTGCACCACTATGTAAGTAAGGGGTCCTCAAACTTTTTAAACAGGGGGCCAGGCAGTTCACTGTCCCTCAGACCATTGGAGGGTCGGACTATAGTTTAAAAAAAAAACCTATGAACAAATTCCTATGCACACTGCTAAGTTGGCTGCTCAGCAGGACAGATAGCAGCTGCAAAAACACCTGGTGGGCCAGATAAATGTCCTCTGTGGGCCGCATGTGGCCTGCGGGCCGTAGTTTGAGGAGCCCCGATTTAAGTCATCATGATGGTTTTGGTATCTATTATCAGGTACATTATTGAGTTGTTACTTAAAATGTCACATATATCTGACCGAGGCCAAACAGCTAAGTGGGTCAGCGAATAATTTCAATAACGGAAGGTTGCAAGTTCCAACCCTGGTCACATCAATTACAAGAGTTAATAAAAAAAATGTATAAAATGAATGGAACAAAAAATAGATCTCTCTCTCTCTCTCTCTCTCTCTCTCTCTCCCTCTCTCTCCAGGCAGTCCTCAGGTTACTTAGGACTCGATATATGTCGTTTTGTGTTTACATGCCATTTGCCATTCTTTTATATAAAAAAAAAAAGTTCTGTCATTCGATGTAAGGTGTTTGCACGAAGTTCTCCCGGGAACCAGTTGGCCAGCAGAGTGGATGAATAAGTCATCACGCGGCGCTATACAAGGAAGATACTGTCATTCAGTCGCCGTTTATAAGCCGTTTTGGATTGTGCTTCATTCGCTCTCTTTTGTTTGTATTATTATTTAGAACACTTTTTGCCCTTCCTTATGGCTCCTAAGCATAAGGCAGATTCTTCTGATGGCAGTGCTACAAAAAGAAGGAAAGCCATGACAATGGAAGTGAAAGTAGACACAATAAGACACTTGGAAAAGGGTGAAACACCTACAAACATCGGCCGGTTTCTTGGCTTAAGTCATACGACTGTCTTGAAGATCATCAGTGATAAAAAGCATATACTTGAACATGTGAAAGGATCTGCTCCTATGAAATCCACTGTGGTTACAGAGCAGTATAGTGGTCTCATTATTGAGATGGAAAGATTATTAGTGCTTTGGCTGGATGAGCAGTATTGACAGCGTATCCCAGTTACCCTGATGTTGATTTAGGAGAATGCTAAAAGATTGTTTGAGGCCTTGAAAGAAGAAAAGGGGGAAGGGAGTGAAAGTGAAGAGATGGTGGCTAGCAAAGGTTGGTTTATGCATTTTAAGGCTCGTGCTAATTTGCATAATCTTAAGATGCCAGGGGAAGCTGCTAGTGGTGATGCTAAAGCAGCAGGTGATTTTCCTAGTGCGTTGGCTGAGATAATTAGGGAGGGCGGTTACTGTGATCAACAAGTGTTTAATGTGCATGAAACAGGCTTGTTCTGGAAGCATATGCCTACACGTAAGTACATTGCTAAGGAGGAGAAGACAGCATCAGGCCATAAAGCCAGTAAGGAGAGATTGACTTTGCTACTTGGGGCTAATGCTGCTGGTGACTTCAAGTTGAAGCCCTTGGTGTGTCTGACCGAGAATCCAAGGGCAATCAAGGCCATATGGAAGGGTCTACTACCTGTCATCTGGAAATCTAACAAGAAGGCATGGGTGACTCGTAGCATATTTGAGGACTGGTTCATCACCCAATTTGTTCCAGAAGTCAAGGACTACTGTACTTCAAGGGGGCTGCCCTTTAAGGTGTTGCTAGTGCTGTACAATGCCCCTTGTCACCCTGCCGATTTGAATGACATTCATCCAAATGTCAAGGTGGTTTACCTTCCACGTAGCAACACCTCCCTTTTACAGCCTATGGTCCAAGGTGTCATCGCCTCTTTCAAGGCCTACTACCTCCGAAGGACATTTGCTATGGCTTTTACGGCAACTGAGAAGGATAAAGAGTTGACTCTCAATGAGTTTTCGAAATCTTACAATGTTCTTGCTGCTGTAAAAAACATTTCTGATTCTTGGGATGAAGTTAAGCAGACCAACTTGAATGGTGTTTGGAAAAAATTATGTCCCCAGTTTGTGAACAATTTCCATGGCTTCGAGGATTCCATTGAGGTTGTCATCGACAATGTTGTTGAGTTGAGTAAGCAGCTTGATTTGGAGGTGGAGGCTGAGGATGTCACAGAGCTGCTGGCATCTCATGGAGAGGAGCTATCTGCCGAGGACCTCACTCAACTGAAACAGCAGTTAATTGAAGAGGAAGACATACCAACCCCAGAGCCCAGGAGATTTACAAGCAAGGAATTAGCAGGGGCCTTTGCCATGATAGAGGATGCCTTGGCAAGGTTTGAGGCTCAGGAACCCAACTTTGACAGGTACACTAAGGTTACCAGAGGGGTCATGGATAGCCTGCGGTGTTACAAGGAGATTTGGGAGGACAAGAAGAAGGTATCCTTCCAGACTAGCCTCGAACATTATTTTAAGAAGGTGGAGAGGCCTGGAACAGATTCCATACCCTCTACCTCATATGCGTCTCCAGACTCACCTGACCCAGTATCTCCAGCACCTTCTGCAAGTTCTGCCTCTCCAGACTCACCTGACCCAGGATCTCCAGTACCTTCTGCAGGTTCTGCCTCTCCGGACTCACCTGACCTAGTATCACATGCATCTTCTGCAGGTTCTGCCTCTCAAACCTCCTCCCCGCAGAAGCCTAGTGTAAGCCTGTCTTTCACCACTTTGCATCGTCCTGTGTGCAAGGCAAGAACAGTAGTAAAGGTAAGGATAATCCAGTATTTACCCTTATATGTACGTATGTGCTTTATGCTTTTTATTTATTTACCACAAGTAAAGGTTAAGAATTGCTATTTTTCTTTTAATTTTTTTTTACTGTTTCACTTCATTTCTGCTGTGTATGTGTGCCTTGTGAATGACTTAGGTGCTTATGTAAGTGGCTTTTGACTTACAGCGAAAATTGCATTATGTCGCGCAAAGGAACAGATTTCCGACGTAACCCGAAGTCCTACTATATATATATCAATTACAAGAATGTATAAAATTAATGGGAAAAAAAATAGATCTCTCTCTCCCTCTCTCTCTCTCTTTCTCTTTCTCTCTCTCTCTACACACACACACACACACACACACACAGTGGACAGATTATTATAATCTCTGAATGCATAATAACCTGGCCACTCAGTGTGTATATATAAGACCCTTGGTGCATGAATTCGTTCATGGGTGGGGTCCAGCCAGCCTGACCAGGGGGAGGGGACAAGGGCAGTTGGCCAGCATGCCTGCTGGTTGAACTCCTAGTCGAGGGGCAATTTGCATATTAACCTTTTATTTTATAGGATATATACTGAGTGGTCAGATTATTATGCATTCAGAGATCATAATTTCCTGGCCACTCAGTGTATATATACTAGTGGCCCAGTTCATGAATTTTGTGCATGGGAGGGGGGCGGAGAGGCAATGTCCCTCAGCGTGACCTGAACCCTCTCCAATCTGGGATCCCCTGTAGTATCAGGCCTAAACCGGCAGTAGGATATCCCTCTTGCAATCCAGGACCGCTGGCTCCTAACCACTCACCTGCCTGCCTGCCTAATCGCCCCTAACCACTTTGCTTGCTGACCTGCTCGCTCCCAACTATCCCACCCCACTGGCCTTCTCATCCTCAACTGGCCCTCCCTGCCGGCCTGTTCACCCCCAACTGCCCCCCACCCCACCAGGCTGCTCACACCCAACTTCCCCCCCTGCTGGCCTGCTTGCCCACAACTGCCCCCAGCCGCTGGCATACTCGCCCCCAACTGGTCCCCCCTGCTGGCCTGACCACCTGAAAATGCCCTCCCCTCCTTGCCTGGTGACCAATAACCGCCTCTGCCTTAGCCCCGCCACCATAGCTTTGTCTGGAAGGAAGTCCGAAATGTCTCCTGGTCTAATTAGCATACTACCTTTTTATTAGTATAGACTAAGGGCCCGGTGCATGAAATTCTTGCACTGGGGGTGGGGGTCTCTCAGCCCAACCTGCCCCCTCTCACATACTGTGAGCCCTCAGGGGATATCCTACTGATGGCTTAGGCCCGATCCCCACGGGAAGCGGACCTAAGCCGCAGTCTGGCCTCCCTTTGTGGGAGGCAAACAGGCTGGTCAGGGGAAGGCACCAGCCCCATCACCCTGCTGCTGCAGCCACTGCCAGTCACCACAGCCACCAAGGTGTTTTCATCAACACGACTCCAGTCCCTTTATCAAGAAAAAATGACAACTTTCTAGGCATTTTCAACATGTGTCTTTCATAGGATATGCATTTCTTTCTTTCTTTCTTTCTTTCTTTCTTTCTTTCTTTCTTTCTTTCTTTCTTTCTTTCTTTCTCTCTCTCTCTCTCTCTCTCTCTCTCTCTCTCTCTCTCTCTCTTTCTTTCTTTCTTTCTTTCTTTCTTTCTTTCTTTCTTTCTTTCTTTCTTTCTTTTTTCCTTGCCTAAGGATATATTTCCACTGACTTTTAGAGAATGTGGAAGAGAAAGGGAAAGACAGAGAGAAACATCAAAGTGAGAGGAACACTTTGATTGGTTGCCTCCTGCATGAGCCCTGATCTGGGCCCCGGCCATGGAGGAGTCTGCAAGGTAGGTACATGCCCTTAATCAGAATCAACCCAGACCCTGCTGTGGGCAGGCCGAGGCTCTATCCACTGAATCAAACCAGCTAGGGCAGGATATGACATTTCTTAGCCCTCCAGCAGCGGACCTTCATTTTTTTCTCCAGAAGTGTGGTGGAAAAACCCTAGATCACCTTTTTGGATTCTTATTACCCAAGTTACTAAGAATTTTACCAGTGGCATACAGGAAGCTTAGCCAATGTGCAGTCAGAAAAGGTGTTTCCTCTATAGTTCACACCAATCACAGGCTGTGCCCTGCCCAGGCCTAAAGCCTCTGGCCAAAGCTTTAGGCCTGGGAAGGTGACCTCCAGCTTCCTGTGATAGCAGACACCATCCATTGGGCAGGGGACCCCAGCTCCCTGCAATCCACCACAGGAGCAGACCCCCTCGCAAGAGCGGACCCTCAGTTGCCTGCGATCCATCGCAGACTCCCCGCTGGTGCCCAAGGCTGGAAAAGCCTCTGGCAGAGGCTTTCCCGACCTTGGGCTCGGCCAGACCCCAGCCTCCCTGCGACGGATGGTGGGAGCGGACCCCCAGTTGCCTGCGATCCATCGCAGGCTCCCTCCTGGTGCCCAAGGCTGGGAAAGCCTCCGCCGGTGATCCATCGCAGTCTCCCAGCTGGTGCCCAAGGCCGGACAAGCCTCCGGCAACTGTGGGTCGGCTCCTGCAATCCGTCGCAGGGAAGCTGGGGTCCAGCCGAGCCCAAGGCCAGAACAGCCTCCGGCGGATGGTTTCCTGGTGGGCGTGGCTGGTGGTGTAGCGAAGGTATTGTCAATTTGCATATTACTCTTTTATTAGGTAGGATAGGGGCTTGGTGCATGGGTGAAGGCCACTGGTCTGCCCTGAAGGAGGTCCTGGTTCAGGGTAGGGGTCCACTTGGGGAGAGGGGGTGGCCTGGGTGAGTGGCCTGTGGTGGTTTGTAAGCCGGCCATGTCCCCATTGGGGTGTGGGTCAACACTTGGGGTGATGCCAGCCTGGGTGAGGAACTAGGGCAGTATGCAGGCCAGCCACGCCCCCATCGGGTTAAGGGTCTATGATGGGGTGGGTGTGGCTGGTCTGAGCTTGGGGCTGAGTGCCCTTTGCAGGCTGGTCACACCCCATTGGGTTGAGGGTACCTGCTGGGCCTTTTTGTCCGCCTGGGGTAGGGGCTGAGGGACATTTGTGGGTTGTTTGCAGGCCAGCCAAACCCCCGGCCTTTTCCAGAAGGACATCCGGAAGGTCTTCAGTTTGAATTAGCATATTACTCTTTTATTAGTATATACACTGAGTGGCCAGATTATTATGACCTCTGAACGCATAATAATCTGGGCACTCAGTGTGTGTGTGTGTGTGTGTGTGTGTGTATTAGATGCCCGGTGTATGTATGAATTTTTGCATGGGTCATGGGTGGGGTCTGGCCAGCCTGGCCAGGGGGAGGGAACATGGGTGGCTGGCTGGCCTGCCTGCTGGTCAAACTCCAGGTCGAGGGGACAATTTACATATTAGCCTTTTATGTACAATATACACTGAGTGGCCAGATTATTTTGTGTTCAGAAATCATAATAATCTGGCCACTCATTGTGTGTGTGTATGTGTGTGTGTATTAGTAGACCAGTGCATGAGTTTCATGCACGTGGGTAAGGGGTGTCCCTCAGCCTGGCCTGCACCCTCTCCAATGTGGGACCCCTTGGGGGATGTCAGGTGGACATTCCTCTTGCAATCCAAGACCGCTGTTTCCTAACCGCTCACCTGCCTGCCTGCCTGATTGCCCCTAGCCACTCTGATGCCAGCCTGCTTATGCCCAACTGCCCCACAACGCTGGCCTTCTAACCACTACTACCCCACCTTGCTGCGTGATCACCCGCAAATGCCCTCCCCTCCTGGCCTGATCACCCCTAACTGCCTTCTCCTTGGCCCCGTCACCGTGGCTTTGTCCTGAAGGACTTCCAGCATATCTCCCAGTCTAATTAGCATACTACCTTTTTGTTAGTACAGATAGAGGTCTGGTGCACAGGTGGGGGCTGGCTGGTGTGCCCTGAAGGGGGTGGGAATCATGGCAGGGGTACTCTTGGGGGTCGGGGCTGGCCTGGGTGAGGGGCCTGGGGCTGTTTGCATGCTGGCCATGGCCCCCACTGGGAGCGGTGCATGCCTGGGTAAGGAACTGGAGTAGTATGCAGGCCAGCCATGCCCCCAACAGTTTGAGTGTCCCCAATTAGAGGCGTTGCCAGCCTGGGCGAGGGGCTGAGGGCTCTTTGCAGGCAGGCAATGCCACCATTGGGGTAGGGGACCCGCTGGGGGGTGTGGCCGGCCTGAGCAAAGGGCTGAGGGTCATTTGGGGGTGGTTTACAGGACAGCCAAGCCCCAGGCTTTATCTAGAAGGATATCCGGAAGGTCTCCCAGTTGAATTAACATATTACCTTTTTATGAGTGTGCATATATATAGGGACCTATGAGGACAAGCAGCCAAGGTTCTCTTGAGGGCAGAGCATGCAGTGACCCAGAGGACAGTATGGGAGGTGCCATCTATGTCAGTGTGGCAGGTGGGGAACCCGGGCTGAGCTGCACAATCACACACAGGGAATGATGACATCACTGTGGTCCCTGGGACTAAAAGCAAAGCGGCAGGGCACTAACAAGGACGTACAAATGAATGAAAGGGGAGTCCATCTCTGATGGTGTCTTTATGATACGATATGGGGAATATTAGGATAATTTCTAACAAGATGGGTTGCTGTGATGCTACATGACAAGTGTAGAGCTTAGAGGCCATATATGTGCCCACCTGCCATTTCTTGTTGTGGGCTTACCCAGTGAACACTAGGAATGAGATAACATACATCAGTGTCACCGGCACTTGAAAATCCTCACCGGCATGGAGAAAGGAGAAGAGAGAAGGGTGAGAGAGAAATGTATTCCAGAGGTGGTGAACTAGAATTTGGGGAAAGAAGCTGATTAGAAAACACCCTGTCCTCGTCATGGCTTATTTATGTTACCAGTGAAGTTGTGCCTCTGGGAATGAAGCTGTGTGAGACAAGTGTGGATCAAAGAACTATGGGCAGCAGGTAATGCAGAGTGATGGCCTCAGCAAACTGGGATTGGAGTCAGAAGTGCAATGGGCATTACCATGTTGTTTGGTGTCTTGGAGGGATCATTTGGAGGACAACATTGGTATTGCCTGACAAGACCAGAGTCAAACCCATCACATTCCCATTATGTGCAACATCTCCTCCTACCCTATGTTCCTGACACCAACTATTATTGAAAGGGGGCAGTGTGACTCCTATTTGAGGATGAGAGCACAGGTAACTTGTATCTGTTCACCTGCCTTTATTGTTGTGGGAAGACACAGCATCAGTAAGAATATAATGAGAGATTGACTTTAAGGGAACAAGGGCTGCTTTCTTCTCTGATGTGGGGAGTTGGAGAGCATATGCATGTGCAGGGTGGGTAGTATGGCAGACTTGGAATCTCAAGAGAGAATCTTCTCATGGGATGTTCTATGCCCATTATGACAGGTTATGAACTTTGAGGACGTGGCCATTGCCTTCTCTCAGGAGGAGTGGAAGATCCTTGATGAAGCTCAGAGACGTCTGTACTGTGATGTGATGGTGGAAGTGTTTGCACTTGTATCATTCATAGGTAAGACCTTCACATCTTTCCTAGTGTCCTAAGGTGATGCCCACTCGTTATTTATTCTCCAGACTTAGCACTCTCTCTCTCAAAGCCAGACCATGGGCTCAGCTAATTTCCCCCACTGTCTTGTCAAATGGGCTGTGGCTGCCAGTGCTGAGCTGTGCAAAGAACCCTGAGCAATAGACTCCATGAACCTCCCTGACACCAGTTGCCTCAGAAACTGCAGGAAGTGTCTGGGTGTCAGCAGTCTTACAGACCACTTAATGGGTCCCTCCTGCTCTTCCACTCCAGGGAGGGTGACTCTATCCATTTCCATGGCTTCCAATTCTGCACCTTTCCTGTTGATAAAGACCTCGTGTCAGTTACCTTCTTTACATACATGAACCAGGGGCTGTTCTTGTAAGACCCTCCAATTATTGTTTGTCATATTACCTTCCCTGGATACTATTGCAAGCTGAATGCTATGGGCAAGTGATGGCTGCTCACCTGTGTTGTCTTTTCATTGATACTCAGAATATTTAGTTTGTACATACTTCTAGAAAAGGAGATGCAGGGAGAACCCTGGGTTTCTCTAGGGTGAACGTATAGGATGGTCCTAGAGGATGCTTAGCCCAGCTGAGTGGCAACTGGGGGGAGGTATGATGTAATGATGGTGTACAGATTATACCGGGAACCTGCTCCCGTACAACAGTGTTTCGTGCAGGTTTCAATGGCCACACCTCATTTGTACTTTTCTTTTCCACACTTGTCACTTTGCTGACTTGTCATTTCATTGCTGACTTCTTAGATTTGGCTATCTTCATCTTTGTGTCCTTTTTACATCACCTATTCCTCTGCACATCTCTTTCTGCAGTATACTACTCCTTGGACCTATGCAAGTGCTATAAGGAGCACATACAGGCTTAAATACCCCTCAAACACCAGCTACTTGTTTATTGAATTTTGCTTGGAATGAGATGTAACCAACCTTCTGCACAGCTTGCCCATGTCACCAGCAGAGAAGATCTACTGAATGCTGTTAGCAGCAGAATGAGGTGGACAGTCCCCTTCTCTTCCGTGTGGTGCTTGCCATGTTTTTGCTCTATTTCTGTTGAAGTCTCTCTTGTTTTGTGATCTTCAGTGGTCAAGAACTTCACAGTTGCATCTTATTAGTTCATCTTTCAGGTCTTTTTTTTTCAGCCAGTTGCATGAGACTGGCACGTGTGCAAGTTGTATTATGTGCAACATCCTACCTAATAAAACAGTAATATGCAAATTGACCGTACCTTCGCTATACCCATAAGCCACGCCCACCAGTCACGCCCACCAGCCAATCAGGAGCAAATATACACATTAAACCAGCAAAGATGGCAGGGGGGTGGGGGCAGCGCCCGCTGCCGGTGGAATCCAAGCCATGATGGTAGACTGGGGCAGGCGGTTAGTGCCAGCAGCCGGCTGACAAGGTCCTGGATAGGAGCTTCGAGTCAGCCGCTGCCAGCAGCGGCTGACTCGAAGCCCCGATCAGGGATCATGGACCACAGCAGGCAGCGTGGGTTAGCGCCCGCAGCCGCCTGCCCAGGTCCGCCATCACGGATCACGGACCAGGGCAGGCAGCATGGGTTAGCGCCCGTAGCCGCCTGCCCAGGTCTGCCATCATGTATCACGGACCTGGGCAGGCGGTGTGATCACCGATCACAGACCAGAGCAGGTAGCATGGGTTAGTGCCTGTAGCCACCTGCCCAGGTCCGCCATCATGGATCACAGACCAGGGCAGGCGGCGTGGGTTAGTGCCGACAGCTGCCTGACCAGGTCCGCCATCACGGATCATGGACGAGGGCAGGCAGCATGGGTTAGCGCCCACAGCCGCCCGACCAGGTTTCCGATAGGGACTTGGAGTCTAGCATAACAAAAAGAATATTCAGCAAAAGCAGGAGACAAGGTTTCATAAGTTCTCCCCCAGGTCACCACTGTTCTCTTATACATTTTAATTAACCCAGACTTTGCCTGATGGGATTTGATTTGAATTATGCCTGATAGAGATTACATGGCATGAATTGTAGGCTCATTCCTTTTGTGGTTGCCTGACTGAGAAAGGCCTTGGAATGAGAGAAGGCACTTTTATTTTCCTTTTTCATTCTATAGAGACTGAGGAATTACAGTTATATGAAGAAGTTAGTGATAGAATGAAAGTCTCATGCTGTAGTTTTTCTGTAAGTTTTATCATGTGGACTATCAAAAACTTGGTGGGATCCTTTTCAAGAGGTGTTACAAAAATTATGTTGGAATTAACATTCAAGAATAAAAGGAGAGAAGTGAGTGATGGGTAAAGGAAAGAACTTTGTCCTAGAAACCAAATAGAAGCCACATAAACCTTCAGATTCTTACTCATTGTGCTTTGGAGGTATTAAAGGATAATTTTTAAAAAAGGTAAAATCATGACTCATAATCTGTATAGATAAAAGGCTAAGTGACCGACATTTGTCCATCCGTCTGACCAACCAGTATATATGACACACACTGGAAATTTAAAAATAAACTTTGACTTGCACACGTGCCATACATATAAAGCTCTCGCTGGCACTACTTTGAATGTTGCATTTGGTGGGAAAGTTCTTTTCAGAGGGGATTTTTGTGTCCCATCCTATACGATTGGCCATAGTACAAATAAGTTTGAAGTACTGTAGTGTTTGGGGATGTTTCAGATAGTTGTCTCTTAAAACAAATATGAGATCAGAGGATTCTGCATATAGTGAATGGTTAGTAAAACTTGGAGATGGCAAACTTGATAGCAGTTTTCATTTAGGAATGGGTATTATTGAAATTCCCCATGAAATGATTTTTAATGGATCTATTATTAAAGCCACCTTTGGAAATAGTATATCTATAGACAATATTAAAAATATATCTAAACGTGCAATTCTTTGTTCAAAAAATGAGCACGTTCAAAAATTAAATGAAGAAATTTTGGATATACTTGATGGAGATTTTCACACCTATTTGAGTGATGATTCCATTGACTCAACAGATGATGCTGAAAAGGAAAATTTTCCTATTGAATTTCTTAGTAGTATTACTCCTTCTGGAATGCCGTGTCATAAATTAAAATTGAAAGTGGGTGCAATCATCATGCTATTGAGAAATCTTAATAGTAAATGGGGTCTTTGTAATGGTACCAGATTTATTATCAAAAGATTGCGACCTAACATTATCAAAGCTGAAATATTCACAGGATCTGCAGAGGGAGAGATTGTTCTGATTCCAAGAATTGATTTGTCCCCATCTGACACTGGCCACCCATTTAAATTAATTCGAAGATAGTTTCCCGTTATGCCAGCATTTGTGATGACTATTAATAAATCACAAGGACAAACTCTAGACAGAGTAGGAATATTCCTACCTGAACCCGTTTTTGGACATGGTCAGTTAATGTTGCTTTCTCTCTCTCTCTTTTTTTTTTTTTTAAGTATTTTTTAAAAATATTTTATTGATTTTTTTACAGAGAAGAAGGGAGAGGGGCAGAGAGTTAGAAACATCGATGAGAGAGAAACATCGATCAGCTGCCTCCTGCACACCTCCTATGGGGGATGTGCCCGCAACCAAGGTACATGCCCTTGACCGGAATCGAACCTGGGACCTTTCAGTCCACAGGGCGACACTCTATCCACTGAGCCAAACCAATTACGGCTGTTGCTTTCTCTTGAGTTCAAAGAGCATGTTACGTTAAAGTTAAAGTTGTAAATACTTTATCTCAAGGGAAATTAGGCAAGCACTCTGAAAGTGTTTTTACTCTTAATGTGGTATACAGGGAGATATTAGAATAAGTTTAATCACTTTATCAGTCATTATTTGCATCAATGTTGTTTTTATATTATGAGTTTGTTATTGTTGTTATATCATTTTGTTATTGTTTAGTTATTAATAAAATTATGTATTATTTCCCTATACATTGTACTCATTTCCTTTTATCTCTCACACTTTTATTACAAAGAAAGGGCAAATAGCAATATTAAAATATTTCATCTAATTAATTCCCTTTCAATGTGCACGAATTTTGTGCACCGGGCTACTAGTCAGTTTATAATGTTCTTTATTATTCATAAATGAGTGAGATCATGTGGTATTTTTCTTTCATTGACTGGCTTATTTCACTTAGCATAATGTTCTCCAATTCCATCCAGGTTGCTGCAAATGATGAGAATTCCTTCTTTTTTATGGCAGCATAGTATTCCATTGTGTAGATGTACCACAGTTTTCTGATCCAGTCATCTGCTGACGGGCACCTAGGTTGCTCGCTCTGTTATCTGGATTCTCTATTCTGTTCCATTGGTCTATATGTCTGCTCTTGTGCCAGTACCAGGCTGTTTTGAGAACAGTGGCTTTGTAATACAGCTTGAAATCTGGCATTTAGATCCCTCCTACTTTATTCTTCTATCTCAGGATTGCTGTGGCTATTAGGGGTCTTTTTTTATTCCAGATGAATTTTTGGAGAGTGCTTTCTAGGTCTGTGATATATGCTGTTGGTATTTTGATGGGGAGTGCATTGAATCTGTAGATTGCTTTGGGTAGTATGGACATTTTAATGATGTTGATTCTACCAATCCATGAACATGGTATGTTCTTCCATCTGTTTACATCTTCCTCTATCTCTTTTTTCAGTGTCCTGTAGTTTTCCGTGTATAGGTCTTTTACCTCCTTAGTTAAGTTTATTCCTAGGTATCTTAATTTTTTTGGTGTGATGGTAAATGGGATTGCTTTTTTAGTCTATCTTTCTGTAAGTTCACTATTGGTGTATAGAAATGCCTTAGATTTCTTGGCGTTAATTTTGTATCCTGCTACATTGCTGAATTCATTTATTAAGTCTATTAGTTTTTTTGATGGAGTATTTTGTTTTTTTTATGTACAATATCATGTCATCTGCAAATAAGGACAGCTTCACTTCTTCTTTTCCAATTTGGATGCCTCTTATTTATCCTTCTTGTCTAATTGCAATGGCTAATACTTCCAGTACTATGTCAAACTGGAGTGGTGAGAGTGGGCATCCCTGTCTTGTTCCTGTTCTTAGGGGAAATGGTTTTAGTTATTGCCCATTGAATATGATGTTTGCTGTGGGTTTATCATATATAGCTTTTATTATGTTGAGGTATGATCCTTCTATTCCCACCTTGTTGAGAGTTTTTATCAAGAAAGGGTGTTGGATTTTGTCAAATGCTTTTTCTGCATCTATTGATATGACTATGTGATTTTTTTTCTCTCAATTTGTTTACCTGATGTATCACGTTTATTAATTTGCGGATATTGTACCATCCTTGCATTCCTGGGATAAATCCCACTTGGTCATGGTGTATGACATGATACACTTTTAAGTTAAATCGGTGTTGCTAACATTCTCCACCATTTATTCCAGGTGGTAAATATTCTATCATGATTAGTTTCAAAATGACAATATGTTGGCACTGAACATGGTCCTGCTAGGATATTTCAGTAGCACATCATTATATTTTATTTCCAACATGCTGATGCATTAGGTACAAATATACTCAAGAACATTCATGATAAAATAGTAAAATAATGGGCCGTGGCAAGTTTCATTAATTTTTTAACCTTTGATGTAAGTGTAATTGATTTAAAATATACATTCAAAACTATATTTTTATTGATTTCAGTGAGGAAGGGAGGGGGGATAGAGAAAGAGAGAAAGATGAATGATGAGAGAGAATCACTGATAAGCTGCCTCCTGCATGCACCACAATATGGATCCAGTCCACCACTTGAGCATGTGTCCTGACCAGGAATTGATCAGAGACCTGCAGGGTCATAGGTGAACACTCAACCACTGAACCATGCTTGCCCGGCTCTCCTAAGATTTTCAGGGATCCCATGCAACCTGCAACCTGGGGAGCAATGAGCAGTGGCAGCTCGTCCTGGCCTAACCCCTGAATCTGCGCTCAAGGCCTCCTTTCCTCTGAATGCCCAGTGATCTAACAGCAGCCTAGCTTTGGCTCATTTATTTCCCACAATGTTTCTAGAGAGTCAAAGGAGCCAGCTGTTTCCTGTTCTATCTCTCTGCTGATTCCTGTTCTATCATAAGGCCTACGTTTTTTCATTATCCCCAGTTTCAATTAATGTACCTACAAAATCTTTTGAACTTGTGCAGTGAAATCTCTTGGAACATGAAGTAATGAACTCTAACACTACAGACCAAGGTGAGGCCGACCTGCTCCGGCTGCTTCCTGTTCCTGAACACAGGTGTGCCTGGGACATCTTCTACACAACAGACCAAGGCATGATTTTGCTTCGAGGATCTGGGAGAAAACATGATGGTCTTCACTCAAATTGGTGTTGTTGAGTCAAATCAATTTTCACACTCTTCTTTCTTTATTGATTTTTTAGAGAGAGAGGGAGACGGAGAAACATCAATGATGAGAGAGAATCATTGAGCAGCTCTCTCCTGCATGCCCCCTACAGGGATGGAGCTCCCCAACCTAGGCAAGTGCCCTTAATTGGAATCCAACCAGAGATACCTTGTTTCATTGGTCCATGCCCATCCACTGAGCCATGCCATGTGGGCAAACTATCTTTTTTATTGTTGGCTCTATTACAAATAGACCCAAATTCCCCCATCCTCATCCCCCTTTTCCTCCCTCTACCCTGCCCCCACCATTTCTACGCACTCAGCACATTATTGTCTATGTCCATGCACTATGCATTTATGTATATATATTTTTTGGCTGCATTTCACTTTACTTTGCACAAAATGAATACAAACAATTGACTAAGCAGCTCCAGAACTGTTAGTGTTCATTAATCAAGAAGTAAATGATGTCAGAAGGAACACTTTTCAATTCCTCCCATATACATATTATAAACACAACAAACTCCCAACATAGATGACACAGGGTGGTTTCAACACATAGAAAGCCTAAGCAAGAAGGGTGAGTACTGAATATCCACATGGTCAGACCAGGAGCCATGCTCTAGGAGCTAGACTACACCTAGCCTGTTATTCACGCTGCCCACATATACATCTGCCCTGTGAAGTTCACTGTCCCTTGTCAGATTGAAATCCAAGTGGCTCCTTCCATTTTCAGGCTTATCATTTCCAAGGTGGACAATCCACACACTGAAATCCAGGCAGCTCCAATATGCTCGCTCAGCTGTATTTTACATGACATCTCCACCAGCCAGGCTCCGGGTCAAATTCTGTACAGGAAGTTCCCATTGTCGTCAAAGAACTCTCGCCCCCTCTGCACTACCTTGCTGCTCAAGTTCTGCTCACCCACTTCTCTTGCCTTCAATGCTTCCCGCTCCTTCGCACTTGGCAATCCATCACTGTCAGAGACTCTGGCTCCCTCACAACCACTGGTGGAGTACTTCTGCAGCTCTCTGTGCTGACCTTGGGCTGCAGCAACAGGCACAAAGCTTTCCTTCTCCAGGCTCTGGACTCCTTTATTCCTTCCCTTCTGTCTCCTCAGGGTGTTTGTACTCTGAGGATTTGGTTTTGTCACCCTCAAAGCTGTGCTGTGACCGTGGCCTTGGGATGAGGCTTCAGCTCCTGACACAGGGCGGCCTGCAGAAAGCACCTCCCAAGCATCCCCAGGGCCCGGAAGCTGGCGGAGCGAGTGGGCAGGCCCAGCTTTCTGAAGGACCTCTTGATCCTGTTTCAGTTTCTTCTCCAATGTGGGCACAAACTTGCTTTTTAAATCCCTTCTGATCACATTGTAGCTAACATCCAAGACTTCAGCCAATCTGGGAACTGTTTGGGACTCTGAAAATTCTTCCTGTAAATACTGGATCTTCTCCCTGGCTCCCCTGGTCAGAGTCCAGGGCGGGGCCCCTAGCGGCTCCATTTGCTTTTGAATTTTCTGGAACAGGATGTTTTTTTTTTTTTGTCCTCTAAGTGTGCTGGAGGTGAGAACCAATGGCAGAAGCTATGCATGGGAGCAACATGGGTGGTTTAAGCATCTCAGCTAAATCAGGGAGTGCCCAGCCCTCGTCTCTGTTCATTGCCCTGGGAAATCTAACACCCACAACAGCAGCCCCTGAGCAAGGTGAGCTCTCTAAAAGGCGATGCAATACGTTCCTGGTGAAGGGACCGTGGTCCCAAAGGATCCGAACACCAGCCCCTGCACTTCTGATGAGGGAAGAAGCAAGGCCCTGCTTCAGGCTGAGGGCCCGGGAAGGAGCCGGTACTGTTACAGAGAACTGGAGAAGAACCAATCAATTCTTAGAGAGATGGAGTTACATTTATTATGCACGGGTTCAGAGGAAAATGTCTCTCAAATTCTGGGCCCCACCATGAAGGAATTTTCTCTCTTTATATGTTCCCTAACCAGGAATACAACCAGGACCTCATGGATCATAATAGATCATTGGTCAAAAATTGAGCAACACCAACTGGGCTATATTATACATATTTTTAAAAATTTAATATGTCTTTTTGATTGTTCATAGTATTACAGATGTCTCCCATTTTTGCCTGTGCACATACTCTTTGGGGGATCTCTCCTGGTTCTCCCCACATCCCTCTCCTGGGAGGTCTGCCAGCCTGTTCCAGTTAACCAGGCCTTTGGCCCCATCTTGTCCTTTCCCAGGGCCACTTGCTGAACCACATCACCATTATTCACCAATGTCACTGGCTGGGATGCTAGCCCTCCCTTTGGCGTTTCAGAAAACTACATTACCCAGAAAGGATTGCGAAGAAGTAGGCGGAGCTAAAGGACACTTTGTGTCAGTGCATCCTGTTAGGGTGGGACTTCCGCCTTCCTCCTCCTGGCGGACATTTTGACCTCTTCAGTTTCTTCCAGGACTCACAGGCTTCAGCCCACTCGTGGTGAGTAGGAGGAGGCCTGGGAGGCAGCGTCCTTGCTGTGCAGGGTGTGTCTGAAGCTTGTTGAGCACCATCAGGCTGGGTGGGGCCTCCGCGCCTCCCAGACTCCTCTATGCTTACAGAGTTCTCTCAGCCTGACCCTATTGAACCTTGCAGCACCCAGGGAGGGGAGGTCTGAGTATCTGAGATCTGACTGTGGTTCTTCATAGGTTAGATTTAAGGGAAAAACAGTCATGGAGAGAGGCCTTCAGAGCAGGACTGAAGGCTGCCTCTATGAGTGTGGACTATCAGAGTCTAGGCAGTACTTGATTCTGTATGAATTTGGCAAGCATTCTCTTGACCACACATGCTGAATAATAAGTAAGAGGGTGAGGAGATGATTATAGGTGGCGGGACTATAGCAGTGCAGGTGTGAGAGAGGTGTGGTCGAAAGAGTGATGAGCACTTGGAGAGGGAGTGTGACGTCATGGCCAGAGCACCATGACATTGACATAAAAGTGAAAGTAGGGAGAGTCCATTTCTGGTGGAGTCTGGACAATAAAATATGGGTAATTTTTGGATAATGCCTGGAAAGGGTGATGTTTTGGTGCTACCTGCCATGTTCAGGACTTGGATAACATTTATGTACCCACCTGCCTTTTGTTGTTGGGCTGACACAATGTTGGTTAGGAATGAGAGTATACATGAGTGTTCCCCAGGCTTGAAATTCTCTAGGCCATGGGTAAGGGAAAAGGGTAAGAGAGAAATAGATTATGGAGTTGATAATCTATAAATTTCGAAAATAAGGTGATTAAGAAACAACATGTCCTCGCCAATGCAAATTTGTGTTACCTTTCAAGTTGAGCTTCTGGGAAAGAAGCAGTGTGAGAGAAGTGTTGTTCAAAGAACTCTGTGCAGCAGGTAATACACAGCTATGGCCTCAGCACTCTGGGATTGTGGTTGGAAAGGTGAAGTTTGATGCAATGTATTTGGTGTCTTTGAGGAACAATCTGAGGGACTACACAGGTATTGCCTGATAAGACCAGTATCAAATCACTCACACTCCCTCTATGGCCGACATCTCTTCCTACCCTATGTTCTTGACACCCACTCTACTGTCAAGAGGAAGTGTGGTGTACATGTGAATCCCAGAGCTCAGTTATCTTCTATCTGCTCAACTGACTTTATTGTGGGAAGACAAAATATCGGTAGAAATATAACATGACAGTGACTTTCATGGGATGAAGCCCTGGTATCTTCTCTGGTGTGTGGAGTGGAGAGAGCAGATTGATGTGGAGGGTGGCAATATGACAGAGTTGAAACCTTAGGACTGAATCTGATCGTGGGATGTACTGTCTCCATTAAAAAGGTATATGAACGTTGAGAATGTGGCCATTTTCTTCTCTCAGGAGGAATGGGGGCTTCTTGATGAGTCTCAAAGACTTCTGTACTGCAATGTGATGCTGGAAATTTTTGCATTTGTATCATCTGTAGGTAAGACTTTCACATTATCCCAGTGTCCTGGGATGATGTTCTCTCTTCCTTTATTCCTCTGATGTAGCTTTCACTCTTCTACAGCTAGACCATGGGCTCTGCTCATTTCCCCCACTGTCCAGTCAAATGTGCTCTTGCTGCCATGGTTGAGGTCTGTGGAGAGCCCTGAGCAAAGGACTCAACAAACATTGCCTCAGACAGTGCAGGATGTGTCTGGGAGTCAGGAGTCTTGTAGACAGCTTAATGGGTCCCACCTGGTATTCCTCTGCCTGGCAGGGTGACTATGTCCATACCCATGGCTTCCTTTTCTACCTCATTCCTCTAGGCAAAGGTCCTTGGTGACTGCCTTTGCCAGTTTATGGTCTTTACTTCCATGAACCTTGAGCTGCTCTTAAAAGATCACACTTCAGTTGTTTGTAATATTATATTCCTTAAATACAATTGCAAGCCGAATGGCTCAAGGCCAATGCTGGCTGCCCATCTCTGTCGTATTTCATTAATCCTTGGAATATTTCTCTTGTACATAATTGTAGAGAGGAATATGCAGGATGATCCCTGATTTTTTTTACAGGGTGAACATGCAGGATTGTCTCAGAAGAGGCCTGGCCCTGTTTAGGTGCAAATGTGGAGTAGATATGGTATAAGGGTGGTGTTTCGATCATACCAAGCACCAGCTCATTTCCAACAGTGTTTAGATGCAAGTACCATGAGCAACAGCATATTTCTACCTTTTCTCTGCCATACTTGACACTATGCTGACTTGTCATTTCACCTGTGACCTCCTGGCCTTTGAGTACCTTCACCTGTGAGTCCTTTTTGCATCACCTGTTCCTCTGCATTGCTCCATCTTCAGTATTCTCTAACATTGACCTGTACATGTGTTATGAGGTGTACATACAAGCTTAAATAGTTCTTTAAAAAAAGCTAATAATTTATTGAATCCTAGAGGTCTGGCGCATGAAATTTGTTCATGGGGTCCCTAGGCCTGGCCAGCGATCAGGGCCAATCAGATTCCCTGCCTCCCCACCTCCTCCATCCCTCACTGCACGCGTATTGCCTAGGCATGGGTCCCCCCACCTGCCCGCCTTCTCCTTCCCTCACTCCCTCAGTGCCCTGCTGCTGCCATTGGTCACCTATCATGTTCCGCACCGTCCCCTGGTGGTCAGCTCTCGTCATTGCGAGTGATCGTCCTCCTGGTTGAACTCCCAAGGGGACACTTTGCATATTACCCTTGTGTATGTATATAGATATAAATATAGATATAGAGATAAAGATAAAATAGTGATAGATATTCAGAGAGAAAGAGAGAGAGAGAGAGAGAGATATCACTTGCAATGAGAATAACCATATTTCAGCACAGGTTTCCATGTCACCAGCAGACAAACCATGCTGAACACTATTAGCAGAAGAATGAGCTGACAATCCTGCTTCTCTTCCATGTCGTGCTTGCCATGTGTGTGTCATTTTGTTTGAGGTCTTCCTTGTTTTGTGATCCTCAGTAGCCTGACCTTTATGAAGTGAATTATAAGTGTAAAAAATGTGGGAAATCTTTCAGAGAAATCTTTAACCTCATTCATCTCAGAAGAGTTTACACTGTAGAAAAGCCATAGGAGTGTAGTGATCATGGAATGTCCATCTACCTGAGGTCCAAACTCATTCCTCAACAAAATCCACACTGGATAAAAGCTGTATGAGTGTCGTGATTGCACGATGTCCTTCAATCAAAGCAGTACCATCACTCAACACCAGAGAGTTCACACTGGTTAAAACCTTAGGAGTGTAGTGAATGTGGGAAAGCTTTTACCCACAATAATCACCTCCTTATCCACAGGAGAGTTCACACTGGAGAAAAACCATGAGCATAATGGCTGAGGAAAGTCATTTACACACAGGTTTACCCTCATTCAACACCACAGAGTTCACAGTGGAGAAAAGCCCTAAGAGTGTAGTGCCTGTAGAAGTGCTTTAGGCAACACAGTAACTTCACTCAATACCAGAGAGTTCACAGTGGTGCAAAACCTTATGAGTGTAGTGAATGTGGGAAATCTTTTACCTGCAATAATCACCTCCTTATTCACAAGAGAGTTCACATTGGAGAAAAGCTATATGCGTGTACTGATTATGGGAACTTTGTAATCTTTATTAATATTCCTGTGAACTCCTGTAATCTTTAATAATATTCCTGTAAATACTCTCATCCTTGTGAGGTTCAAGCAGCCAAAATGATGATTTTGAACCTGGACATGATAATATATTTCAGTAGTACATCATTATATTTTATTTTCAATATGCTGATTCAGTAGTACCAAATATGTTCAAAACTTTTCACAATAAAACAGTAAAATTATTGGGAAGCATCAAGATTAAACCTTTCCTAAAGATTGATTTAAGTAGAATTTATTTAAAATGGACATTAAAAAATATACATTTTGGTGTTTCCCTGCATACCTGCATTGCTGATACCATGTTCCTACTGACCTTATCAGAGCTTCATTCTCGGCCTATAAAATAATTGATGCAATAATACAGTCTGACATTGATATAGCTTACTTTAAATATTTCCTTGGAAAAAAGACACTTTTGAAATCCCATGAATGCTATTCTAGCCTTCCACCACTATCTAAGTCATCATGATGGTTTTGGTATCTATCTATTCTCAGTTACATTATTGGGTTGTTACTTAAAATGTCACATATGTCTGACCGAGGCCAAACAGCTATGTGGGTCAGCGAATAATTTCAATAACGGAAGGTTGCAAGTTACAACCCTGGTCACATCAATTACAAGAGTTAATCAAAGAATGTATAAAATTAATGGAACAAAAAATAGATCTCTCTCTCTCTCTCTCTCTCTCTCTCTCTCTCTTTCTCTCTCTCTTTTTCTCTCTTTCTCTCTCCAGACAGTCCTCTTGTTACTTCAGACTCGACATGCGTCTTTTTGTGGTTACGTCGCCATCTGCAATTTATTTATATAAAATAAAGTTCTGTCATTCGATGTAAGGCGTTTGCACCAAGTTCTCTCCGGAACTAGTTGGCCAGCGGAGTGGATGAATAAGTCATCATGAGGATCTATACAAGGAAGACGCTGTTATTCAGTCACCGTTTATAAGCCTTTTTGGATTGTGCTTCATTCGCTCTCTTTTGTTTGTATTATTATTTTGAACAATTTTTGCCCTTCCTTATGGCTCCTAAGCATAAGGCAGGTTCTTCTGATGGCAGTGCTACAAAAAGAAGGAAAGCCATGACAATGGAAGTGAAAGTAGATATAATAAGACGCTCGGAAAAGGGTGAAACAACTATGAACATTGACTGGTTGCTTGGCCAAAGTCCTACAACTGTCTTGACAATCATCAACGATCAAAACCGTATACTTGAACATGTGAAAGGATCTGCTCCTATGAAATCAACTGTGGTTACAGAGCAGCGCAGTGGTCTCATTATTGAGATGGAAAGATTATTAGTGCTTTGGCAGGATGAGCAGCATCAACGGCGTATTCCAGTTAGCCAGATGTTGATTCAGGAGAAGGCTAAAAGATTGTTTGAGGCCTTGAAAAAAGAAAAGGGGGAAGGGAGTGAAAGTGAAGAGTTTGTGGCTAGCAAAGGTTTGTTTATGCATTTTAAGGCTCGTGCTAATTTGCATAATCTTAAGCTGCCAGGGGAAGCTGCTAGTGGTGATGCTAAAGCAATAGATGATTTTCCTAGTGTGCTGGCTGAGATAATTAGGGAGGGGGGTTACTGTGATCAACAAGTGTTTAATGTGCATGAGACAGGCTTGTTCTGGAAGCATATGCCTACACGTACGTACATTGGCAAGGAGGAGAAGACAGCATCAGGCCATAAAGCCAGCAAAGAGAGATTGACTTTGCTTCTTGGGGCTAATGCTGCTGGTGACTTCAAGCTGAAGCCCTTGGTGTGTCTGACCGAGAATCCAAGAGCAATCGAGGGCATATGGAAGGGTCTACTACCTGTCATCTGGAAATCTAACAAGAAGGCATGGGTGACACTTAGCGTATTTGAGGACTGGTTCACCAACCATTTTGTGCCAGAAGTCAAGGACTACTGTGCTTCAAGGGGGCTGCCCTTTAAGGTGTTGCTAGTGCTGGACAGTGCCCCTTGTCACCCTGCCAATTTGAATGACTTCCATCCAAATGTCAAGGTGGTTTACCTTCCACCTAACACCACCTCCCTTTTACAGCCTATGGGCCAAGGTGTCATTGCCTCTTTCAAGGCCTACTACCTCCGAAGGACATTTGCTATGGCTTTTAGGGCAACGGAGAAGTATAAAGAGTTGACTCTCAATGACTTTTGGAAATATTACAATGTTCTTGCTGCTGTAAAAAACATTTCTGATTCTTGGGATGAAGTTAAGCACATGAACTTGAATGGTTTTTGGAAAAAATTGTGTATATATAATATCCCCATATCTCTCTCTCTGAAATCAATATATATGTTTTAATCACCTAGTCACTCACACACATCTGAAAACCAGCACAGGCTAGGGACCTGTGCGGACGTGCAGCCAAGGTTCTCTTGAGGGCAGAGCATGCAGTGACCCAGAGAACAGTATGGGAGGTGCCATCTATGTCAGTGTGGCAGGTGGTGAACCCGGGCTGAGGTGTACAATCACACACAGGAAATGATGACATCATTGTGGTCCCTGGGACTAAAAGCAAAGTGGCCGGACACTAACAATGACGTGCAAATGAATGAAAAGGGAGTCCATTTCTGATGGTGTCTTTATGATATGATATGGGGAATTTTAGGATAATTTCTAACAGGATGGGTTGTTGTGCCAACCTGCCATTTCCTGTTGAGGGCTGACCCAGTGAACACTAGGAATGAGATAGCATACATCAGTGTCACCGGCACTTGAAAATCCCCACCGGAATGGGGCAAGGAGAAGAGAGAAGGGTGAGAGAGAAATGTATTCCAGAGGTGGTGAACTAGAATTTGGGGAAAGAAGCTGATTAGAAAACATCCTGTCCTCATCATGGCTCATTTGTGTTACCAGTGAAGTTGTGCCTCTGGGAATGAAGCTGTGTGAGACAAGTGTGGATCAAAGAACTATGGGCAGCAGGTAATGCAGAGTGATGGCCTCAGCAAACTGGCCTCAACAAACTTGGAGTCAGAAGTGCAATGGGCATTACCATGTTGTTTGGTGTCTTGTAGGGACCATTTGGAGGACAACATGGGTATTGCCTGACAAGACCAGAGTCAAATCCATCACATTCCCATTATGTGCAACATCTCCTCCTACCTTATGTTCCTGACACCAACTATTATTGAAAGTGTGACTCCTATTTGAGGATGAGAGCATAGGTAATTTGTATCTGTTCATCTGCCTTTATTGTTGTAGGAAGACACAGCATCAGTAAGAATATAAGGAGAGATTGACTTTATTGGGAACAAGGGCTGCTTTCTTCTCTGATTTGGGGAGTGGGGGAGCATACGCATGTGCAGGGTGGGTAGTATGGCAGACTTGGAATCTCAAGAGAGAATCTTATCATGGGATGTTCTGTGCCCATTATGACATGATATGAACTTTGAGGGCGTGGCCATTGCCTTCTCTCAGGAGGAGTGGGAGATCCTTGATGAGGCTCAGAGAAGTCTGTACTGTGATGTGATGCTGGAAGTGTTTTCCCTTGTATCATTTTCAGGTAAGACCTTCACATCTCTCCTAGTGTCCTGAGGTGATGCCCACTCGTTATTTATTTTCCACACTTAGCACTCTCTCTCTCTCAAAGCCAGACCATGGGCTCAGCTCATTTCCCCCACTGTGTTGTCAATGGGCTGTGGCTGCCAGTGCTGAGCTGTGCAGAGAGCCTTGAGCAATAGACTCCATAAACCTCCCTAACACCAGTTGCCTCAGAAACTGCAGAAAGTGTCTGGGTGTCAGCAGTCTTACAGACCACTTAATGGGTCCCTCCTGCTCTTCCACTCCAGGGAGGGTGACTCTATCCAGATCCATGGCTTCCACTTCTGCACCTTTCCTGTCGATAAAGACCCTGTGTCAGTTATCTTCTTTACATACATGAACCAGGGGCTGTTCTTGTAAGACCCTCCAATTATTGTTTGGAATATTACCTTCCCTGGATACTATTGCAAGCTGAATGCTATGGGCAAGTGATGGCTGCTCACCTGTGTTGTCTTTTCATTGATACTCAGAATATTTAGTTTGTACATACTTCTAGAAAAGGAGGTGCATGGAGAACCCTGGGTTTCTCTAGGGTGAACGTACAGGATGGTCCTAGAGGATGCTTAGCCCGGCTGAGTGGCAACTGGGGGGAGGTATGACATAAGGATGGTGTTCAGATTATACCGGGAACCTGCTCCTGTCCAACAGTGTTTGATGCAGGTTCCAATGGCCGCACCTCATTTATACCTTTCTTTTCCACACTTGACACTTTGCTGACTTGTCATTTCATTGCTGACTTCTTAGATTTGGCTATCTTCATCTTTGTGTCCTTTTTACATCACCTATTCCTCTGCACATCTCTTTCTGCAGTATATTACAACATGGACCTATGTAAGTGTTATAAGGAGCACATTCATACTTAAATACCCCTGAAACACCAGCTACTTGTTTATTGCATTTTACTTGGAATGAGATTTAACCAACCTTCTGCACAGCTTGCCCATGTCACCAGCAGAGAAGATCTACTGAGTGCTGTTAGCAGAAGAATGAGCTGTACAGTCCGCTTCTCTTACATGTGGTGCTTGCCATGTATTTGCTCTGTTTCTGTTGAAGTCTCTTGTTTTGTGATCTTCAGTGGTCAAGAACTTCACAGTTGCATCTTATTAGTTCATCTTTCAGGTCTTTTATTTTCAGCCAGTTGCATGAGACCAATGTATTATGTGCAACACAGTTTTAATATGGGACTTCCCTCTGTCACCACATCAACATTCATTTCCGCATCATTCCTCTGTTTTCAGGTCCTTGGCATAAAATGGATGATGGGGAGGCCTATTCTGAGCACAGTGTATCTGTAGGAGATTCTCAGGTCAGGGCTTCCAAGACAGCGGCAGCCCCCCAGAGGATCCATCTGTGTAAGCCGTGCTTCTCAGTGTTAAAAGATATTTTGCACCTGACTGAGTTACAAGTAGCATACTTTGAGAAGAATGTGGTCTTAAGTGATGCATGTGTGAGAGACTTGTGTTTCAGTGTAAACCCTCACCAGCAGCAGAAGGATGCTTGTGGAGAGAAGCCCTGGAAAGAAGATATGGAGCGAGCTTCGCTTGTAACAACTTGCTGGTTCTCGTTATCTGGGGTGCCTGAAGCTAGTACTGAAGTTGGGGTGGACTCCCCAGCCACCTCAGGGCTTCTCCAGCACCAGGCCACTCTGAACACTGAGGAGCCACACAGTAACAATGAGATTTCACCGGAATGTCTCATTGGAAAAAGACATCACCAGTGGGTTGAATGTGAAACAGCTCCCAGCCAGAAACAGTACGTTGCTTATCAGAAAGGTCTCAGCTCTGAAGATACGATTAATGAGTGTAATAAATGTGGGAAAGTGTTCAGACAAATCTTTAACGACCTACAACATGAGAGAGTTCAAACTGTAGAAAAGCCCTGTGAGTGTACAATTGTGGGAAGGTCTTCAGTGAAATCACTGATCTCATTAAACACAACAGAGTTCACATTAGAAAAAAGTGTTACACGTGTAGTGAATGTGGGAAGCATTTCACTCAAAGGTCTCACCTAACTGTACACCATAGAGTTCACGCTGGAGAAAAGCCATTTGTGTGTAGTGAATGTGGGAAGCATTTCAGTGATAGGGCTTCCCTCACTGTACACCACAGAGTTCACACTGAAGAAAAGCCATATGAGTGTAGTGAATGTGGGAAGCATTTCAGTCGAAGGTCTCACCTAACTGTACACCATAGAGTTCATGCTGGAGAAAAGCCATATGAGTGTAGTGAATGTGGGAAGCATTTCAGTGGAAGGTTGCACCTCACTAGACACCACAGAGTTCATACTGGAGAAAAGCCATAAATGTGCAGGGAATGGTTTATTTTTTTCACTTATTATAAGAACACTTAAGGGGCTCTATGAGACCCTATACATGAATGTAAACCCCTTTCATGGGAACATGCACTCTGCTAGATTCCTCATAAATCTGAGGTACAAGTGAGACTTGAAGGAGCTTCATTGCACTTGCTAACATGCCCAGATCTACCACCCAAATGATGTCACTGTCTCTTTGTAGCTGAAGAGATTTCACCTCTAACACCTGACTCACCTGAGGAGTGTGCATCTGTGACCACCCTTGGGTGCTCAGGGGAATGTCTTCTGTGTTCTCACTTCTGCTGGAAGTAATTATGGTTTCTCCAAGCTCTTGGCAGTATCTTCACTCATTTCTCTGTGACGAGAAAATGGACCTGACCCAGGATTCATCCAGAGCACCCCTTCTCAGCTAAGAAGTACCACCTGTTTCAGGGACATAGTGGTACTCACATTATGCTTTGATAAATTTAGGGGGATTTTTATTCACCAACCTGCAAACCCCTTGTTCTCCTGTGCTCTAGTTTAGAATCTTTTTAATGATATTTTTACATTTGTACCTTTATTTTTGGTTTTATTCACTGCCACACATGATTTACAGACACAAATGTGATCTTTCAGCATGTAGAGATGAATAGATACTGTGTTTATCTAAAAGTGTATGTGTTTTGAAAGGGACAACATAATGTCCGGAAATCACATTTTGTCCAATATTGGCTTATTACTTATTGCAGCCCATGGCCTGAAAAGAAAGACCACGTGACTTTGTGCATTTAATTTTCAGCCTAGTGCCTCGATTATTGGTGAGGGCAAAGGTCAGTCTGAAGACGAGACCTTTGTGCTGCTTCTGTGACCAATATGAATCATGTTCTCTGTTCACAGTATGTACTACATAAGTCTCAGCAATGTTTAGGGAACCTGCTCTCCATGTACTGCAAAGGAGCCATGTGCCAGGAAGTATGACATTTCATAGGCTGGTGTCATTTGTTGTCTCTGAGGTGGAACCACAATTAGGGCAGAAACACTGTTTCAATAGTGAGTGGGGAAGCTTGCAGGAAATTAGATGGTAAGTGCCTCTTCTGAACATAAGGCCACAGATGTTCTGGCGTCTATGACTTGTGTGGCCTTTATGTACAGATATTCTCAGGACCTGCAAAACTGTTCCATGTAGCTGACATCATTGGCAGAATAATCTAATGATATTGTGTATTACCTGGCCCCTATAGGGTGTTCACATAATGTAGTTGCTCAACAGGCAAGAAGTCAAAGGTAGAAGAAGGATAACCCTGCAATTTTTCCCAGGATGTCTTTGGTATGTAGTCAGCATTCCTATTGAATTTGATGGCAATAGTTTTTTTTTCTTTTACATGCTTTTATGATTTCAGAGAGAGAAAGGGAGAGAGATCAATGAGATACAATCATTGATCAGCTCCCTCTTGCATGCCCAACTCTGGGGATCCAGCCCACAACCTGAGCATGTGCCCTGACCTGGAATCAAACCAGTGGCTTTCTGTTAATGTGATCACGCACGAGAAAATGAGGCACAGTGGCCATGGAGAGTTTATATTTTGTGTTCTTCTTTATTAATTATTGTATTATTTTCAGTAGCAACAACGTTAAACCTACTTTGCCACACCCTGTATTTACCTCCAGTCCTTTTGTTATCTTTCTGCCTCCCAGCCCTCCATGCAGGCATTGATTTACCTTCCTATACAATAGAGTAGTTCATATTTTTCATAATTTTATTGGTACTAAAAGGCGTATTCTTTTTAAGAAACACTGGCTTCCTTCATGCTACACAGATATTTTGAGACTCGACACTAATGTTTATGTAAATATTTATTTTCAGGAAATATTGTATTCTATGGGTATCCACTTGAACTATTGAGCTGCCTATGGTTTTAGTGATTTCTATGTTTGGGGTTTTATAAATAAAACAGTTGGGATATTGTGTTGAGTTCTTTCTACAGGTGTATGTGTTACTTACCAAACTGTTCCAGTGTCAGTGAATGTGTTATATTTTAACATCTGGGGAACTGTGACCTAAAATGGCCAATCACTTTGCATCCCAACCCACCCACAGTAATGAAAATTCCATTTTTCTGCAACCCTGCCAGCACATGTGAAGTTTAATCTTTTTAAATACCAGCCCTATCAGCGAGTATTGTTAACTTGCTTTTGTTTTCATTCCATTTCTGTAAAAATGTTTAATGGTGATAATTTCTTATGCATTTCTTTACATTGTCTTTATCTCCTTTGTTAAAATGTCTGCTCAGGATGTTTTGTCTACTTTAAAGTTAATTTATTAAGCTAACCAATGGGAGGATAGTGCAACCTCTTAAGACAGGCGTCCTCAAACCACCGCCCGAGGACCACTTGCGGGTGTTTCTACCGTTTTGTTTTTTTACTTCAAAATAAGATATGTGCAGTGTGCATAGGAATTTGTTCATAGTTTTATTTTTAAGTATAGTCCGGAATTCCAACTGTCTGAGGGACAGTGAACTGGCCCCCTGTTTAAAAAGTTTGAGGACCCTTGCTCTAAGACATAGGTTTGAATTTCACTCATTCCTCAATGACTCCAGTGACTTTTTTACCATATGGAATTCTTGCTTTTGAATTCTAATAACAATATACTTTTTCTCAATTTTTACCCTACGTATTTATACCCACTTGTACCATACACTTAAAAGTTTAATCTGCATTGTTAACATCCTCCACCAGTGTTCTTTAAGTCTAAGCATTTAATAATACATTAAGTGAAGTCTAGGTTAGCAGTAGTTGACAAGTTCACCACATTCAAACTGTCAAAATGATGGCATTGCACATGGATATAAGATATTTCAGTAGTACATCATTATATTTTACTAGTGACCAGGTACATGGATGCGTGCACATTGAAATTAAAGTAATCAGAAAGTGTGTGGTGGGGCGGGACTTGGTGAGATGGGGCCCACACTCCGTAGTGCCAACCTCTCACAGTCCCTCCTTGGCCTGCGTTGCCGAGGCTTGAAGGGCGTCTTTGTAATGTGTCGGGTCCCTCAGCCACTGGTTTGATTCCAGGGCAGGGCACATGCCTTCCTGAATCCCCTCGAGTGGTAGTGCAGGAGGTAGATGATTGCTGTTTCTCTCCCTGTCCCTTTCAAAATGAGGGCCTGGCCTGTGGAGATTGGGCTGAAACAGGCTCTCCGACATCCCCTGAGGTGTCCTGGATTTCGAGCGGGCAGTTCTTGGGTGACACAACCCAGAATCAGGCTCCCTCCTCTCTGGTTCTGGCGTGGGGTACCTGTGAACAACTGCTGTCAAGTAACCACAACTCACTGGGCAGCTCCTGTGTTGAGCGTCTGCCCCCTGGTGGTCATTGTAGGTCATAGCCACCTGTGAGTAGGTTCGGTGGTTGCTTAGCCTTTCATATAAATAGATTTTTAGCATACTGATAGCGTAGCAATGAATGTGCTCAAGAATATTCATAATTAGAGATATTATGTAGGGGGGGAGAAAAAATGGCGACGGAATAGAGTCGTGTTTGGAGTCTGGTCCTGGGGCCGAGAGTAGGAACAGCAGAGGTTCGCAGGGGGTGTGTATCTTGGCAAGCCAAGGGACAGCTAAACTCCAGGAGAAGGCAGGGGAGTGCTGGCCAGGGTTCCCCTGACCGTGCAGCACCCACAGGGGCTGGGTCTCCTCCCGGAGCTGCGGGCTCACTGGGCGCCTCGCCATCTTGCAAGGAAAGGAGGATTTTATTGGAAACCTGACTTTCCGCGACAACTGCAAACACTGAACAGCTGCGAACACCAGAACACCGGTCCCCTATCGGCGCAAACATTCGGATTCAAAGGAACCCTTCACTGAACCATGGAAAGGTCAGATTTCGCCTGAAATAGGGTGTGGTTTCTAATCCCCGCTGTGGGAGGGAAGCGCGCGAGCCGTGGGACCGCCGGCGGGAACCGGGAGGTCTGTGCCTAGAAAAATCGGCGGCAGTTGGAGCTGCCGTGATCCATGAATGTGGAAGGGGATCCTCTGAGCTGCTAACTGAAGTGACCTCTTAAAAGCAACTCATTTTAATCTGACGAGGAGGATCAGACTAAGAATTTTCAAAGGAGTGCGGGCTTCTTAGTCTGGCGCACAGACCCACTGTCTGCACACTTGGGCTTTTTCCGACTCTGATTACTAAGCCCAATACATAGGAAAACCCAGGTGGAAAAACCCTGAAAAACTGCAGGGGGAAGTTGTTTTTTCGGAACCTGGGAACAGAGCTGGGTGTGACCATCGGAGAGGCAGCTGTGAGGCACACACCTCCACAAACCGGTAGTGAGTGCCATAGAGGGGAAAAAAAAAAAAAAAGCTAGAGAGGCCCGGAAGTCAATTCAGAAACACTGCCACCCAGGGGCTGAAACGCTAATTGTCTCTGGTGTAATCAAAAATAAATATGAGAAATTAAGACACGGCCGGCTTAAAAAGCAGGATTGGCTTACAACACTGAGGAGCAAAGGAACGAAGTTGAACTGAAATACCGCCCAGACTGGGAAACAGGCATACCAAACAGAATAATAGAGGAAGTGAATGACAGCCGCTACTGCACATTTTAGTCTTCCTATTTTTTAATTTTTAATTCTTTTTTCAATTTTTTTCTCAATTTTTTTATTTGAGAAATTTTTTTATTTTCTCAATTTATTTTCATTTTTTGCATCTTTTACTTAAGAAACAAAATTTTTTTCTTTTTCCTCACTCGATTTTCACCTTTTTAATTATTACATTTTTATTTTCAATCAGCATTATTATTACTATTATTTTACTTTTTTTTTTTAAATGTCATTAGACTTTCTCTTTCTTTTATTTTGGGATTAGTGTCCTACATTCTATTTGCATCTTTCCCTTACCCTATCTCAACACTAACATTTTGCCATCACTCTCCTTCTACCCTTTCCCCTTTTGGTCTTCTGCTTATCTTAACTCTTCCTGGCTTTAGATTTTCCCTACTTTTTCAGTTTACCCTCTGCTAAAATTTCACCCTACTTATACATCTAATTCCCAACCCCCTGCTCCAAATCCATACATACCTCTCTCTACGCTACCTTAAAAAAATTATTTTTCTCTCTGGCCTTTTGTTGTTGTTTGCTTGAATGTTGTTAGATTGAATTTTTATGCTTTTTTTATGAGATTGTTTTGATTATTCTTTTTGTTTGTTTGGTTGGTTCTATTGTTTGCTTTTTTTGTTTGTTTTTTTTTTTACTTTTGTTTTCCCTTGCCTCACTTGATATTAGTTGGTGTTGCAGTTTGTATTAATCTCCAGGCTCGTGTTGCTGGAATTTGCTGGGATTAGTGGTTGTTCTAGTGGAGTCTACTCCCCATATATATAGTTTGTTCCCCTTTTCTCTCTTAGTATTGTTCTTGTCTCTCTTACTTTTTTTTCTTTTCTTTTTCTTTTTCTGCTCTTCTCCCAAGTTCAGATTCACACTCTTTTTTTGTTGTTGTTCTTTCTTTTTACTCTCCCTCTTCCACTCCTATTCCCTAATTTGTCTTTCTCTGGTGGATACCTTTATTGGAGGTTATTAATATCGTGAATACAATTCTGTTTAGTGCCTTGTGTGTTGTGCCTGGTTGTGTTGTATTTTGTACCTTTAAATCAATGCCGGAGAGAGAGAACTATATAACCAGACATCCGGAGAAGAGAGACCATGGGGAGACAAAAAAAATAGCCCCCACAGGAAAGAAAAGCAGGCATCACCAGAAAAGGAAGTAAACGAACTAGAGGCAAACAACCTATCAGAGAAAGAATTCAGAGAAATGATCATAAGGTGGCTGAAAAGGATGGAAGACAAATTTGACAATATGAGTTAAGAACCAAGAGGAAATGAAGAAGAACCAAGAAGAAATGAAAAATGACATCGCTGCTGTAAAGAACTCAATAGAAAGCATCAAGAGTAGACTAGAAGAAGCAGAGGACCGCATAAGTGAGCTAGAAGACAAGATGGAAAAAAATACCCAATTACAACAGCTTCTAGAAACAAAAATTAGAAAGCATGAGGAGAGCCTAAGGGAACTTCGGGACAACACAAAACAAAACAACATCAGGATAGTAGGGGTACCAGAAGGAAAGGAAACGGAGCAAGGAATAGAAAACCTGTTAGGAGAAATAATAACAGAAAACTTCCCTGATATAGGGAAGAAAAAACCAACACAAATCCAAGAAGCTCACAGAGTTCCAAGCAAAATGAACCCCAAAGACCGACACCAAGGCACATTATAATTAAGTTGGCAAACACCAACGACAAAGTAAGAATCTTAAAAGCGGCCAGAGAGAGACAGACAGTTACATACAAAGGAACCCCCATCAGACTAGCAACTGATTTCTCAACAGAAACTCATCAAGCCAGAAGGGAATGGAATGAAATATACAAAGTCATGCAAAGGAAGGGTCTCAATCCAAGAATACTGTACCCAGCAAGGCTATCAATCAAAATTGAAGGTGAAATCAGGAGCTTCACAGACAAAAAATGGCTAAGGGAGTTTATCACCACCAAACCAGCAATGAAAGAAATGCTAAAAGGTATGCTGTAAGAAAAAAAAAAAAGAAAGAAAGAAATAGGAAGCAAAGAAGGAACACAGGGGTATAGAATAAAAATGGTGACAAATGAGTGCCTATCAATAATAACTTTAAATGTAAATGGATTGAACGCCCCAATCAAAAGACACAGGGTAACAGATTGGATAAGAAAACAAAACCCATATATCTGCTGTCTACAGGAAACCCACCTCAAAAAAAAAGGATGCATACAGACTGAGAGTAAAGGGATGGAAAAAGGTTTTCCAGGCGAATGGAAATGAAAAAAAAAAGCTGGGGTAGCAATACTTATATCTGACGAGTTAGATCTCAAAGTGAAGGACATAACAAGAGATAATGCAGGCCACTTCATAATACTAAAGGGAGAAATCCAACTAGAAGAAATAACTCTGGTAAACATATATGCACCCAACACAGGAGCACCAAGATACATTAAAAAACTCCTGGAAGATATCAAAGGAGAGATTGACAGCAATACAATTATAGTAGGAGACTTCAATACCCCACTATCACCATTGGACAAATCCTCTAAACAAAAAATCAGCAAAGAAACATCAATCCTAAATGACTCACTAGACCAGATGGAATTAATCGACATCTTCAGAACATTTCACCCCAAAGCCACAGAATATACATTCTTCTCAAGTGCACATGGGACATTTTCAAAGATAGACCATATGTTAGGACATAGGCAAAGTCTCTCCAAATTCAAGAAGATAGAAATCATATCAAGTTTCTTCTCAGATCACAGTGGCATAAAACTGGAAATCAACTACAATAAAAACAACCCAAAGAAATCAAACACATGGAGACTAAACAGCATGCTATTAAACCATGACTGGGTTACCAAAGACATCAAGGAAGAAATAAAAAACATCATGGCAACAAATGACAATGAAAACACAACAATCCAAAATCTATGGGACACAGCGAAAGCAGTCCTGAGAGGGAAGTTCATAGCTCTACAAGCCTACTGCAAAAAACAAGAAACAATGGTAATAAATTACCTAACCGAACAACTCAAAGAGTTAGAGAGAGAGCAACAAGAAAAGCCCAGTGTAAGCAGAAGGAAAGAATTAATAAAGATCAGAGCGGAGATAAACGACATAGAGACCAAAGAAACAATACAAAAGATCAACAAAACCAAGAGCTGGTTCTTTGAAAGGACAAACAAGATTGATGAACCTCTAGCCAGGCTCACCAAGAAGCAAAGAGAGAGGACCCAAATAAACAAACTCAGAAATGAAAGAGGTGAAATAACAACAGACCCTGACGAAATACAAAGGATTGTTACAAAATACTACAAACAACTCTATTCCAAAAAACTGGACAACCTGGAGGAAATGGACATATTCCTAGACAAATACAACCTTCCAAAATTCCTTCAGGAAGAATCTAAACAGCTCAACAGGCCTGTAACTATGGAAGAAATTGAAGCAGTTATCAAAAAGCTTCCGGCAAACAAAAGCCCAGGGCCAGACGGCTTCACAGGAGAGTTTTACCAAACTTTCAAGGAAGAACTAAAACCTATCCTCCTCAGACTATTCCAAAAAATTCAAGAGGAAGGAACACTTCCAGGCTCCTTCTATGAAGCCATCATCACCCTAATACCAAAACCATATAAAGACAACACAATGAAAGAGAATTACAGACCAATATCCCTTATGAACATAAATGCCAAAATCCTCAACAAAATCCTAGCAAATCGGCTCCAGCAATACATCAGAAAGATCATACATCATGACCAAGTAGGATTTATCCCAGGAATGCAAGGATGGTACAAATTCCGCAAATCAATAAATGTGATACATCACATAAACAAATTGAGAGATAAAAATCACATAGTCATATCAATAGATGCAGAAAAAGCATTTGACAAATTCCAACACCCTTTCTTGATAAAAACTCTCAACAAGGTGGGAGTAGAAGGATCATACCTCAACATAATAAAAGCTATATATGATAAACCCACAGCAAACATCATACTCAATGGGCAAAAACTAAAACCATTTCCCCTAAGAACAGGAACAAGACAGGGATGCCCACTCTCACCACTCCTGTTTGACATAGTACTGGAAGTATTAGCTACCGCAATTAGGCAAGAAGAAGAAATAAGAGGCATCCAAATTGGAAAGAAGAAGTGAAGCTGTCCTTATTTGCAGATGACATGATATTGTACGTAAAAAACCCAAAAGATTCCATCAAAAAACTAATAGACTTAATAAATGAATTCGGTAATGTAGCGGGATACAAAATTAACGCCAAGAAATCTATGGCATTTCTATACACCAATAGTGAACTTACAGAAAGAGAGACTAAAAAAGCAATCCCATTTACCATTGCACCAAAAAAATTAAGATACCTAGGAATAAACTTAACTAAGGAGGTAAAAGACCTATACGCGGAAAACTACAGGGCACTGAAAAAAGAGATAGAGGAAGACGTAAACAGATGGAAGAACATACCATGTTCATGGATTGGTAGAATCAACATCATTAAAATGTCCATACTACCCAAAGCAATCTACAGATTCAATGCACTCCCCATCAAAATACCAACAGCATATATCACAGACCTAGAAAGAACTCTCCAAAAATTCATCTGGAATAAAAAAAGACCCCAAATAGCCGCAGCAATCCTGAGAAAGAAGAATAAAGTAGGAGGGATCTCAATACCAGATTTCAAGCTGCATTACAAAGCCACTGTTCTCAAAACAGCCTGGTACTGGCACAAGAACAGACATATAGATCAATGGAACAGAATAGAGAATCCAGATATCGACCCAAACCACTATGCTCAATTAATATTTGACAAAGGAGGCATGAACATACAATGGAGTCAGGACAGTCTCTTCAATAAATGGTGTTGGGAAAATTGGACACACACATGCAAAAAAATGAAACTAGATCACCAACTTACACCATACACAAAAATAAACTCAAAATGGATACAGGACTTAAACACAAGACGGGAAACCATAAAAATACTAGAGGAATCCACAGGCAACAAAATCTCAGACATATGCCAAAAGAACTTCTTCACTGACACTGCCCCTAGGGCAATGGAAGCTAAAGAGAAAATTAACAAATGGGACTACATCAAAATAAAAAGCTTTTTTACAGCAAAAGAAACCATCAACAAAACAGCAAGAAAGCCCACTGCATGGGAGAACATATTTGCAAATGCTAGCACTGATAAAGGTTTAATCTCCAACATCTACAGGCAGCTTATGCAACTTAATAAAAGGAAGATAAATGATCCAATAAAAAAATGGGCAACGGACCTAAACAGAATATTTTCAAAAGAAGACAGAAGGAAGGCCAAGAGACACATGAAAACATGCTCAAAGTCACTTATTATCTGAGAGATGCAAATCAAAACAACAATGAGGTACCATCTCACACCTGTCAGAATGGCTATCATCAACAAATCAACAAACTACAAGTGTTGGCGAGGATGCGGAGAAAAAGGAACCCTCGTGCACTGCTGGTGGGAATGCAGACTGGTGCAGCCACTGTGGAGAACAGTATGGAGTTTCCTCAAAAAACTGAAAATGGAACTCCCATTTGACCCAGTAATCCCACTCCTGGGAATATATCCGAAGAAACTAGAAACACCAATCAGAAAGGATATATGCACCCCTATGTTCATAGCAGCACAATTTACAATAGCTAAGATTTGGAAACAGCCTAGGTGCCCGTCTGCAGATGACTGGATCAGAAAACTATGGTACATCTACACAATGGAATACTATGCTGCCATAAAAAAGAAGGAATTCTCATCATTTGCAGCAACCTGGATGGAATTGGAGAATATTATACTAAGTGAAATAAGCCAGTCAATGAAAGAAAAATACCACATGATCTCACTCATTTATGGATAATAAAGAACATTATAAACTGATGAACAAAAAGATAGATACAGAGACAATAAAGCAACAAACAGACTTTCAAATTACAGGGGGAAAGATAGGGAGGGGAGGGGAGATAAGAAATCAAACGAAGGACTTGTATGCATGCATATAAGCATAAACAATGGACGCAAAACTCTGGGGGGTGAGGGCATGTGTGGGTGTGGGGTGTGGGGGGGTAATGGTAAGATATGTACACATATAATACCTCAATAAAAAATAAAATTAAATTAAAAAAAAGATATTATGTAAAAAAAAGAATATTCATAATTAAACAGCTGAATTATTGGAAACTGGTAAGTTTTAAACATTTTTTAAAGTTTGATATATGTGTACTTGATTTAAAACATGTTTTAATATATATAATTTATATATGTAAAACTTTAAATATATATATATAACTTTAAATATATATAAAACTTTAAATCCTCTCTAATAACATGGTAATATGCAAATTAATCATCACTCGCTACATAAGCCACGCCCACCAGCCAAGTCACGCCCACCAGCCAATCAGGGCGAGTATGCAAATTAACCCCAATCCAAGATGGCTACAGCCACAGAGAGCAAGGTTTCCCAGGTAACAGAAGAAGCCAAGCTTTCCATAGCCCTTGCAGGCCTAAGCCTCCCCTGAAGCTACAAAGTTTCAATTATAGAAGGTAAACAAATTCAAACAAATGTTGGCAGAATGGAGCTTGAGAGAGCAGGCCAGGGTTGCTAGCGGCAACAGGGGAAGCAAAGCTTTCCGCACACCCTGGCCAGGCTCACCCACTTAAGGCTACAAAGTTTCAATTGTAGAAGGTGAATCAACTGCCACAGAAATGGCTGCCGCCCCAGAGGGAGCAGCAGGAGGCTTGGCTCTGCTCCAGGCTACAAAGTTTCAATTGTAGAAGGAAAATAAATTCCAGATACCAGGGCCTCCTCTTGGGTCGCCAGGGTGCGTGGGTGGCCTGCAAACCACCACAGGCCCCTCGCTCAGGGCGCCCCATGCCCCAAGGGAACCCCACCCTGCTCCAGGACATCCTTCAGGGCAAACCAGCTGGCCCCCACCCCTGTACCAGGCCTCTATCCTATCTAATAAAAGAGTAATGTACAGATTGATCATTACTGCAACACACAATATAGCTGCCTCCATGTGGTCAAAGATCCTGCCCCCATGTGGACACAAGATGGCCACTACAAGATGGCCAGCAGGAGAGGCCAGTTGGGAGGCACCCGGCCTGCAAGGGAGGGCCGTTGTGAGGGACCAGGCCTGCAAGGGAGGGCAGTTGAGAGGACCAGGCTTGCAAGGGAGGGCAGTTGGAGGTGATCAACCCTGCAGGAGAGGGCAGTTAGGGGTGACCAGGCTGGCAGAGGAGGGAAGTTGGGGGCAAAAGGCTGGCAGGGGAGCAGTTAAGCATCAACCAGGCTGGCACGGAGTGGTTAGGGGGTGATCAGGCTAGCAGGCAGAAGTGGTTAGGGGCAATCAGGAAGGCAGGCAGGCAAGCAGTTGGGAGCCAGCAGTCCTGGATTGTGAGAGGGATGTCCCAGAATGGAGAGGGTACAGGCTGGGCTGAGGGACAAACCCCCCACCATGCATGAATTTCGTGCACCGGGCTTCTAGTATATATATAAAACTAGAGGCCCAGTGTATGAATTTGTGCATGGTTGGCATCCCTCAGGGTGGCCTGTGGGAATTGGGCTGAAACCTGCAGTTCAAAGCAGCCTCCTGCTGCTCCTGCCTGCCACTCCCGCTTGTCCAGGTTCCACTGTACCTCCTGCGGGCTCACACCCAGTCAGTCCTGATCAGGAGAGGCTTGCTCCTCTGAAGCAGCACTCGCCAGCTGTGAGCCCTGTGTCTGGCACCTGTCCCGAGGGGGATGGTTGGTAGCTGAGATGCCATTGGCCCTTCGTGGGTACTGGGACCCTTGCTATGCCGGAATCTAGGTCCGTCCTGCTGATGTTCACGGTAATTGTTGGGAGCCACCTGGCTGCTGCTTTCAGGGGAAGTGGCCATGGTGCCCGAGGCCAACGTCCAGGAGGCCTGCAGCACTTTCAAGATCTTGCCAGCGATGTCTGTCCATCCGGGCCTGGCCCGTTCTCGAGATAGGAGCTGCAGGTCTACTGAGGGAGTGAGTGGCTGTGCGGGGCTAGTGGGCCACTGGGACAGCTTCGTCAGGTGAGCAGTGCTCCCAGTGTGGAAGCTCACTGACCACCAGGGGGCAGCTCCTGCATTGAGCATCTGCCCCCTGGTGGTCATTGTGCATCATAGCAACCGGTCTTGTGGTCGCTTAGCCTGATTGATAGATAGATGATAGATAGATAGATGATGGATAGATAGATAGATAGATAGATAGATAGATAGATAGATAGATAGATAGATGATAGATATATATGTTTTTTATTTATTTCATAGAAGAAGGGAGAGAGAGTGAGAAACATCAATGATGTGAATCATTGATCAGCTGCCTCCTGAAGACCTACACTGGGTAACATGGCTACAACCTGGATATTTTCCCTGATAATAATCCAACTGTAACCTCCTGGTTCATAACTTGATCCTGAACCACTGAGCAACACCAGCCAGGGTAAAACTGTCCCAATTTCTCCTTCAGGGACGTAAGCACAGGTGACCAAGGGTGCCTCAGCCAGTCTCTAAACAGACACTGACACGTATGACCCTGTGTAATATTGACCGAGCATAAATTACACAGGAGACAGACATGCAATGCACAAATCACTCATGGTTTATTTACAGAGTCCTGGTGGTTTCCAGACCTTGGCAGGTCACCCGGGGATCCGCGCCGACAGACACACACACTGGACATTGGACGTTGCAGCTGCGGCTCAGCGTCTTGCTTGAGGCCTCGGTTTCCCACTCACTGTTCGGACTCATAGTCCATGGCAGAGCTCGGGCAGATTGCAGGAAGCGGGGTGGAGAGTGGACCGTCTGTGGAGGAGCAGAGCAGGCCTCTCTGATTTTCCTCCAGAGCTTCCTCTTTTTATGTGCCTAGATGTGCGTCTTCAGTGTGTCTTATCAGCGGGTCCCAGGAGCCTTGCATATCTGGTTTTACATATGGGGAACAGATCACTTTATCTATTTTCTACATACATGCCACTCAAGGGTGTTTATCAACCTGTTTACATTACCTTCAATACTTTTTAATATCACACTTTAATATCACACTGTAATTCCACATTTTAATACTTATTCTATATTATCCTTATTACTATTACTATAACAAAAACACATTTTTTAACATGCACTTTTATGTTTCCATACATACCTGCATCCCTAAAACCAAATCCACCTCCCCTTTTCAGTGCTCCCTAATTGGCATATGAAATTACTGATGTAAGTACACAATCTACCTTTGTAATAGCTTCTTTCAAATAGATCCATATAAAGAAAACACTTTGGAAACTTCATGAATCCCAGTCTAGCCTTTCATCACTCTCTCTCATCCCAGTATTTCTGTTATCTATCCATTCTCAGCTAGCTCAGTTTATTAAAGCATCATTTCAATAAGACCAAGGTTGCAGGTACCATCCTCGGTCAAGCTGCATGCAAGAATCAAACAATGAATGTATAAAATTAGTAGAACAACAAATGGGTGTTTCTCTATCCCTAGTCTTCTGTCTTTCTCTAATCAATATATTTGTGTGTTTTTTCCACTAAATGAGTCACACATGTGAACACCATCACAGACCAGGGACCCTGTGGGGAGCCAGCCATAAGGGTTCTCATGAGGGCAGAACACACAGTGAGGGAGAGAACAGGGAGCAGAAGGTTTTTCTTTTTTTTTTTTTTTAAATTTCTTTATTGATTAAGGTGTCACATATTTGTCCTCATCCCCCCATTCCCATCCCACACCCCTCCCCATGGATGCCCCAACCCTCTGTAGAACTTAAGCATTGGTTAGGCTCATATGCATGCACACAAGACCTTTGGTTGATCTCTCCCCCCTCCCCCCACCCTCCCCTATCCTCCCTTTGAGGCCCGATAGTCCGATCGATGCCTCCTTGTTTCTGGTTCTGTTCTTGTTCATCAGTCTATGTTGTTCATCATTTCCCCTAGATGAGCGAAATCATGTGTCACTAGAGATATACTTATAAGAATTGAATGTGCGACAAGCAATAATAGTTATGCTGACAGGCAAATGAATCAGTCTGTAGTGAGTTTCTTTCTGGACCAACAGTTCTTTTGAGACCCAATATCAATGTCCACCAGTTCCTTATGAGTACATGTCGGCACTGACCCCTCAGCTCTGGATGGTGGACAAATGGTGGTAATGCAGGTCCGACTCCCTCTGGTTTGGTCTCGGCCGGACCCAGGGGCACGGCTTCACCCGGATCCAGGGGCCCACGGCCTCACCCAGACCCGGGACCCAGCCTCACCCGGATCCAGGGGCACGTGGCCTCACCCAGACCCAGGGGCGCGTGGCCTCTCCCAGACCCAGGGTGGCGTGGCCTCACCCGGACCCGGGGCCAGGCTCACCCGGATCCAGGGGCCCACGGCCTCACCCGGACCCGGGACCCAGGCTCACCCGGATCCAGGGGCCCACGGCCTCACCCGGACCCGGGACCCAGGCTCACCCGGATCCAGGGGCCCACGGCCTCACCCGGACCCGGGACCCAGGCTCACCCGGATCCAGGGGCCCACGGCCTCACCCGGACCCGGGACCCAGGCTCACCCGGATCCAGGGGCCCACGGCCTCACCCGGACCCGGGACCCAGGCTCACCCGGATCCAGGGGCCCACGGCCTCACCCGGACCCGGGACCCAGGCTCACCCGGATCCAGGGGCCCACGGCCTCACCCGGACCCGGGACCCAGGCTCACCCGGATCCAGGGGCCCACGGCCTCACCCGGACCCGGGACCCAGGCTCACCCGGATGCAGGGGCCCACGGCCTCACCCGGACCCGGGACCCAGGCTCACCCGGATCCAGGGGCCCACGGCCTCACCCGGACCCGGGACCCAGGCTCACCCGGATCCAGGGGCCCACGGCCTCACCCGGACCCGGGACCCAGGCTCACCCGGATGCAGGGGCCCACGGCCTCACCCGGACCCGGGACCCAGGCTCACCCGGAGCACAAGGGTGTTGATTCCATTAAGTTTTTCTTGAGACAGGAAGGGATAAAAATGAATTTGGAACAGAAAGTGGCAAAGATTCTTTTCCCACTGTATTCTCCTCAAGGTACATCTCCCGCCCCCCACCCCCAAATAAGGTGAGAACCATGGTGTAAAGGAGAGAACAAGAGACCTCAAATAAGGGCGACTGAGCACAAGAGGGGGACAAAAAAAGGAAACAAATAAACAAAAGACTGCAACTTATTCCAGGGACTGGAGAAAATTAAAAAAGGTTGGAATCCATCAGTGTTCATTAGTCATCTTCTCCTTCATCTTCTTCACCTTCATCCTCATCCCTTCTTCATCAATATCTTCCAACCTTTCCTCTTCTTCTTCATCATCATCTTCTTCTTCTCCTTCCCCTTCTTCATCATCCATGTCAGGAAACAAGTAGTACTGTAAAGGACTTGGCCAAATGTCATCTCTGATGACTTAACTCTTCTGCACCTGCATCAGAATGGTCAGTAAGCCAGGTAAAGAAGCTTTCTGGATCCTCATGCTGTCTCTTCCTGCTGGATTTATTTTGTGTTTAACTTGAACGTTTCCTCAAATCCTTCCAGATTTCCATTTGATTTCAGTGGGCTTTGAAGATGGATCACCACTCTCATTCAGATGAAACTCTTTGGAGACAACTTTATTTTCAAAGTAAGGATTTTTCATCAAAATAAAAATCTATTCTGTAACCTGATTTAATATCTTCAAATTTTCTCACTTCACCTCATGTCAAATAATGTAGCGCCTCTTCATTCTCTTCCTCAAGCAATGCAGACACTTGTGGATGGTTGACAAATGTTGTTACCCAAAACTTTGGGATTTTGGCGATCAATTCTGACCTCTTCTGAAAAAATGCTTGGCGGAGTTTGTTATATTTCTGTTCTACTTTCAAAATCTCCTCACTGGCTTGTTCATTAAGTTGTCTATTTCATTTTGTACTTCATCAATATGTCCAGTCACTTCTTGCTGTTCTTTTGCTCCCTTCGGCACTACCAGAGGGGTCTGCTTCTTCTCCTGCTTGGGGACTGGAGCCAGTTTCGGTTTCTCTGTTTGAGGTGGGAGCTAGGACTGGCATTTGGGAGCCATGCTGTGAGGCAATCCTAGGATCTGATAAATGGGAAGTCGCCAGGCTCAAAGGCGTGCTGACCACTCACTTTTTCAATTTTTCAAATGAATTTAGGATTTAACCATTAGGAGGGCAGTTCAGCATCTAAGACATCTCTATTCACTTCACCCATTCCTTAAGGACTCAATTGGTTTCTTTTCCATTTGGAACTATACAGTATGTTTTGAATACTGGAAGGAAAATTGTTTTTCTCACATTTTACCTTATGCACAATTTAATGCGCACTTGCATAATACACTTTTAAGTTAAATCTATGTTGCTAACATTCTCCACCATTTATTCCTGGTGGTAAATACTCTCATCATGATTAGTTTCAAAATGACAAAATGTTGGCACTGAACATGGGCCTGCTAGGATATCTCAGTAACACATCATTATATTTTATTACAAACATGCTGATACATTAGGTACAAATATACTCAAGAACATTCATGATAAAATAGTAAAATAATGGGAAGTGGCAACTTTTAATTATTTTTTAAACTTTGATATACGTGTAATTAATTTAAAATATACATTTAAAACTACATTTTTATTGGTTTCAGTGAGGAAGGGAGGGGGAATAGAGAGAGAGAGAAAGATGAATGATGAGAGCAAATCACTGATAGGCTGCCCCCTGCATGCACCACAGTATGAATCCAGTCCACCACCTGAGCATGTGCCCTGAGCAAGAATTGATCAGTGACTGGCAGGGTCACACATTAACACTCAACCACTGAACCACGCTTGCCCGGCTCTCGTAAGATTTTCAGAAATCCCATGCAACCTGCAACCAGGGTAGCAATGAGCAATGGCAGCTTGTCCTGGCCTAAACCCTGAATCTGCGCTCAAGGCCTCCTTTACTGTGAATGCCCAGTGAGTTAACAGCAGCCTCGCTTTGGCTCATTTATTTCCCACAATGTTTCTAGAGAGTGAAAGGAGCCAGGTGTTTCCTGTTCTATCTCTCTGCTGCTTCCTGTTCTATCATAAGGCCTACATTTTTTCATTATCCCCAGTTTCAATTAATGTACCCTCTAAATCTTCTGAACTTGTGCAGTGAAATCTTTTCGAATATGAAGCAATGAACTCTAACACTACAGACCAAGGTGAGGACGACCTGCTCCAGGCTGCTTCCTGTTCCTAAACACAGGTATGCCTGGGACATCTTCTACAAAACAGACCAAGGCATGATTTTGCTTTGAGGACTTGGGAGAAAACGTGATGGTCTTCACTCAAATTGGTGTTGTTGAATCAAATCAATTTTAACACTCTTCTTTCTTTATTGATTTTTTAGAGAGAGAGGAAGACAGAGAAACATCAATGATGAGAATCATTCAGCCGCTCTCTCCTGTATGACCCCTACAGGGATGGAGCTCCCCAACCTAGGCAAGTGCAATGACTTGGAATTTAACTAGGGATACCTTGTTTCATGGGTCCATGCCCAACCACTGAGACATGCCATGTGAGCAAACTACGTTTTTTATTGTTGGCTCTATTATAAACAGACTCAATTTCCCTCATCCTCATCCCCCTTTGCCTCCCTCTACTATGCCCCCACCATTTCTAGGCACTCAGCACATTATTGTCTATGTCCATGGACCATGCATATATGTATATACTTATTTCTTTGCTACATTTCACTTTACTTTGACAAAATGAATACAACCAATTGACTAGGCAGCTCCAGAACTGTTAGTGTTCATTAATCAAGAAGTAAATGATATCAGAAGGAACACTTTTCAATTCCTCCCATACACATATTGTAAAGACAATAAACTCCTAACATATGTGACACAGGCTGGTTTTGATACATAGAAAGCCTAAGCAAGAAGGGTGAGTACTGAATATCCACATGGTCAGACCAGGAGCCATGCTCCGGGAACTAGACTATACCTAGCCTGTTATTCACGCTGCCCGCATATACATCTGCCCTGTGAAGTTCACTGTTCCTTGTCAGATTGAAATCCAAGCGGCTCCTTCCATTTTCAGGCTCATCATTTCCAAGGTGGACCATCCACACACAGAAATACAGGCAGCTCCAATATGCTCACTCAGCTGTACTTTACATGACACCTCCACCAGCCAGGCTCCAGTTCAAATTCTGTACGGGAAGTTCCCGTTGTCGTCAAAGAACTCTCGCCCCCTCTGTACTACCTTTCTGCTCAAGTTCTGCTCACCCATTTCTCTTGGCTTCAATGCTTCCAGCTCCTTCGCACTTGGCAATGCATCGCTGTCAGTGCCTCTGGTGCCCTCACAACCACTGGTGGAGTACTTCTGCAGCTCTCTGTGCTGACCTTGGGCTGAAGCAACAGGCACAAAGCTTTCCTTCTCCAGGCTCTGGACTCCTTTATTCCTTCCCTTCTGTCTCCTCAGGGTGTTTGTACTCTAAGTATTAGGTTCTGTCACCCTCAAAGCTGTGCTGTGACCGTGGCCTTGGGATGAGGCTTCAGCTCCTGACACAGGGCGGCCTGCAGAAAGCAGCTCCCAGGCATCCCCAGGGCCTGGAAGCTGGTGGAGCGAGTGGGCAAGCCCAGCTTTCGGAAGGACCTTTTGATCCTGCTTCAGTTTCTTCTCCAATGTGGGCACAAAGTTGCTTTTTAAAACCCTTCTGATCACATCGGTGGTAACATCCAAGACTTCAGCCAATCTGGGAACTGACCAGGACTTTGGAAATTATTCACGTAAATACCGGATCTGCTCCCTGGCTTCCCTGGTCAGAGACCTAGGCAGGGCCCCTCAAGGCTCCATTTGCCTCTGAATTTTCTGGAACAGTATGGCTTTTTTCTGTCTTCTCGGGGCACTGGTGGAGAGAACCAATGGCCGAAGCTATGCGTGGGAGCAACATGGGTGGTTGAAGCATCTCAGCTAAATCAGGGAGCGCCCAGCCCTGGTCTCTTTGTTAACTGCCCCGGGAAATCTAACACCCACAACAGCAGTCCCTAAGCAAGGCGAGCTCTCTAAATGGGCGATGAAATACGTCCCTGGTGAAGGGACCGAGGTTCCAAAGGAGCTGAACACCTGCCCCTGCGCTTCTGATGAGGGAAGAAGTAAGGCCCTGCTTCAGGCTGAGGGCCCAGGAAGGAGCCAGTAGTGTTACAGAAAACTGGAGAAAAACCAATCAATACTTAGAGAGATGGAGTTACATTTATTATGCGCAGGTCCAGAGGAAAATGTCTCTCAAATTCTGGGCCCCATCATGGAGGAATTTTCTCTATTTCTATGTTCCCTAACCAGGAATAGAACCTGGATCACAGATAAGTGCTCAACCATAGAGCAACACCACCTGGGCTATATTATATATATCCCCCCCGCCGCCCCTATATTATATATATTTTTTAAATTTAATATGCCTTTTTGATCGTTGATAGTATTACAGATGTCTCCCATTTTCGCCTGTTGCATATATTCTTCGGGGGATCTCTCCCGGTTCTCCCCACACACCTGTCCTGGGAGGTCTGCCCATCTCTTCCAGTTAACCAGGCCTCTGGCCCCATCTTGTCCTTCCCCAGGGCCACTTGCTGAACCACATCACCTTTATTCACCAATGTCATTAGCTGGGATGCTAGCCCTTCCCCTTGGCGTTTGAGAAAACTACATTACCCAGAAAGGAATGCGACGATGTAGGCGGAGCTAAAGGGCACTTTGTGTCAGTGCATCCGGTTAGGGCGGGACTTCCGCCTTCCCCCTCCTGGCTTGCATTTTGACCTCTTCAGTTTCTTCCGGGACTCACAGGCTTCAGCCCACTCGCGGTGAGTAGGAGGAGGCCTGGAGGCAGCGTCCTTGCTGTGCAGGGTGTGTCTGAGCTTGTTGAGCACCATCAGGCCGGTGGGGCCTCCGCGCCTCCTCTCTGCTTGCAGCGTTCCCGCAGCCTGACCCCATTGAATCTCCCAGCCTGGGGGAGTGGCGCCTCTCATTTACTGCAGCCCAGGAAGCCGCATCCAGAACAGTGAGTCGCTCCGGGGTGACACAGGGTGTAAAGGGGGGAAGAGGGCCACAGGCTGCAATGCCACTTGGTAAGGACACGGGGGTGGGGCTGAGCCTGGAGGCTTAGGAAAACCCGGGCCTGTTTGGGATCTAAAGGCAACAGAGAGATGAGGTGTGGATTTTGCATGAGGAGTTTTACTTTGACTCTCAGAACGCTGGGACCATAGATGGTTGTGTAAGAAAGAGGGACATTTTCTGAGGCAGAATTCTAACCTTTCCTAACATTGCTCAGAGGAAGAACAGACTAGAAGACAGAGGACAGCAGCTGTGGACAGGGAGGGGAAGTCCTGTAAATGGTCAGGGAACTGGAAGAGTGAGCACTGAGGACTGAGCCCTGAGATCATACAGGCATCTGGAGGGCACCTGGCTGGGTAAGAGTGCTGAGCAGCCTGAGCCCATAGAGGCTGGTGTTTGCCAGGCTCTCAACAGACCATTTATTTCCATGAATTCTTTCTAATGCGGAATCGATCAGGTGTACGGGTTTGTGGAGCTTATTTCAGGGCCTTGCACACCTGCGGCCTCTGATAGAGTGGAGTGCTGGGCCTACCCAGCTGCTCTGATAGCTATTGGACCTGGGGACTTGGAACAGACACTAGGCCCAGACTCCTAAGGGCAGTGCTATGGCTGCTTGAATTGGACCTTTATTCTGTCAACCAGTGTAATGAGTGGGGGGTCCTCCAGGGCATAGGTTCCAGAATGTGCCAAGGCTTGGAGTGAAGAGTGAGCTGATTCAGGAACTGAGAGGTATGTTTTGGGGAATATATATATATATATATATATATATATATATATATAATGTAGAAAGGAAGGGAGAGAGAGAGACAGGGAAACAGTGATGAGCAAAAAAGAAGGATCAGTTGCTGCCTGCACAAACCGTACTGTGAGTCCAGCCCATAACCCAGTCATGGAGAGAGGCCTTCAGAGCAGGACTCCAGGCTGCCACTATGAGTGTGGACTATCAGAGTAGATTCTGTTTGAATTTGGCAAGCATTCTCTTGAGCACACATGCTGAATAATAAGTAAGAGGGTGAGGAGATGATTATAGGTGGTGGGACCGTAGCAGTGCAGGTGTGAGAGAGGTGTGGCAGAAAGAGTGATGAGCACTTGGAGAGGGAGTGTGACTTCATGGCCAGAGCACCATGACATTGACATAAGAGTGAAAGTAGGGAGAGTCCATTTCTGGTGGAGTCTGGATGATAAAATAAGGGTAGTTTGGGGGTAGTTGCCTGAAAGGGGTGATGATTTGGTGCTACCTGCCATGTTCAGGGCTTAGATGACATTTATGTACCCACCTGCCGTTTATTGATGGGGGTGACACAATGATGGTTAAGAATGAGATAGTATACATCAGTGTTCCCCAGGCTTGAAAATCTCCACAGACATGGGTAAGGGAGAAGAGTAAGAGAGAAATGGATTATGGAGATGGTTCTCTATAATTTTGGAAAATAAGGTAATTAGGAAACAACCCATCCTTGCCATGGCAAATTTGCATTTCCTTTGAAGTTGTGCCTCTGGGAAAGAAGCAGTGTGAGAGAAGTGTTGTTCAAAGAACTATGTCTAGCAGGTAGTGCAAAGCTATGGCCTCAGCATTCTAGGATTGTGGTTGTAAACGTGAAGTTTCATGCCGTGTATCTGGTGTCTTTGAAGAACAGTCTGAGAGACTACACAGGTATTGCCTGACAAGACCAGTATCAAATCACTCAAACTCCCTGTATGACATCTCTTCCTACCCTATGTTCTGGACACCCACTCTACTGTCTAGAGGAAGTGTGGTGTACATGTTAATCCCAGAGCTCAGTTATCTTCTATCTGCTCAACTTCCTTTATTATGGGAAGACAAAATATCGGTAGAAATATAAGATGACAGTGACTTTCATGGGATGAAGCCCTGGTATCTTCTCTGGTGTGTGGAGTGGAGAGAGCAGATTGATGTGGAGTGTGGGAATATGACAGAGTTGGAACCTTAGGAGTGAATCTGATCGTGGGCTGTACTGTCCCCATTATGACAGTACTAGAGGCCCGGTGCATGAAATTCGTGCACGGGAAAGGGGTCCCCTCAGCTCGGCCTGCACTCTCTCCAATCTGGGACCCCTCAGGACCTCTGGCTCCTAACCGCTTATCTGCCTGCCAGCCTGATCCCCCTAACTGCTCTCCCCTGACAGCCTGTTCACCCTAACTGCTCTCCCTTGCTTGCCTGGTCCCCCTAACTGCTCTCCCCTGCCTGCCTGATCACCTCTAACCTCCTCTGCCTTGGCCCCGCCAACATGGCTTTGTTGGGAAGGATGTACGGAAGGACATCTGGAAGGTCGCCTGGAAGATGTTCAGTCTAATTAGCATATTACCCTTTTGTTAGTATAGATGCCACCTTCTCCTAAAAATGCAGGTTGTTCCCAGGTTTTCCTATCGTGGAAGGGGAGCCCACAGTAGCATCCTGGGCTCTGACCAGGGCTTATGCGCTTTTGCCTTATCTCAGCAGATGTGATTCCTAGAAGAAGACTCTTGGATGTACCTTGAACATTTCAATTGAATTTGTCAAATCATCCTCCAAAAATGTTGAACTACTTTAAACTCCCACCAGCAACCATGCATGTGCCCTCCATCCCACTTTGATGCCAATATCATTGATTTCTCCCTAGAAGCTTCCCTCCCATCAGCCAAGACTGCTTGGTACTTGAGCCAACCTCATTGTTCAGCTGGGGACTTGATTTCCCGAGATAGAATTATGGAGGAGGAAAAAATAGTTTTCCTCTACCTTTCTGAGTTCTTAGCGGAGGCCCTTGTAATGAAAGACAGATCACCAAGAGAAAAACAAAAGTCCACTAACATGTGTACCTTGTGTACATGTGGGAGATCCCAGGAAAAAATGAGTAACTCCCCAAGGTGACTTAGAATGCAGATTTAAATACTTTCTTCCTAGGGAAAGGGGATGGGAGATGTAGGCCTCTTAGAGGAGAGTAAACGATTTTTAGGAAAGATGAATGGGGTGGGGGGAAATAGTTTGTAACAAAGTTTGGGTGTGATGTTAACTTCTATCTCCTGTCCTGTGACAGGAGTCAGTCTTCTCTGCCTGATGACATTCTCCTGTCAAGGGGATCTATGATATTTAAGCTCCTTTTGGGGGGTCCAATTTTAGGCAGATCAGGAGACTTCAGTGAAAGCCTCTGCATGCATTTGCTGTTTTTCAAACATCCGCAGCTCAAGATCATCAATATAACAACACAGCATATGTTGGGGTGGCATGTTCTCTGACCTTCAGAATAAACCCAACAAAAGCTTGTTTCCTCTCTTAGATGATTTGCCACCGTAGCATTATTCCCTGGAGACAGTATTCTGACCAGACCTTCCTGGGAGTGGTCATAACATACCCTGTGCTTGTAGAAAGGTGTGGGCCACATCACTCACATCACTAAATAAACCCAGTTTTCTCATCTTGTGGAAGGGAGATAAAGTTATGATAGTTTATCTCCCTTTCCACAGGTTTCTTGCAGGTTTGTATCTCTCCCCCAGCAGCCCAGGCTCCTCCGCCTAGGGCCTTGGGGCTGCTGGGTGCCAGGCCTGCGGGTATGTGTCTATAATCCACTCCTCCCCCCTGACACCCCAGCCCCAGATCCACGGTGGCAGGGCTTGGGGCTGCAGGGTGCTGGCCTCCCTGTGGGTTTGTGTCTCCGATCTGGCCCCCTGCAGCCCCAGCATAGCCATGGCAGGGCATGGAGCTGCTGGGTCCCACCCCCTGCGAGTTTGTGTCTCTGATCAGACGGGCTGCTGGGTGCCCGCCCTCTGCGGGTTTGTGTCTCCTATCTGGGGGCTGCTGGGTCCCGCCCCCTGCGGGTTTGTGTCTCCTATCTGGGGGCTGCTGGGTGGTGGTCCCCTGTGAGTTTGTGTCTCCAATCTGGGGGCTATTGGGTGCCAGCCCCCTGCAGGTTTGTGTCTCCAATCTGGGGGCTGCTGAGTGCCGGCAGATTGTTTCCTGAGATGATGTTCTCTCTTCCTTTATTCCTCTGATGTAGCTTTCACTCTTCTACAGCAGGTTTGTGTCTCCGATCAGGGGGCTGCTGAGTGCCGCTCCCCTGTGGATATGTCTCCAATCGGGGCTGCTGGGTGCCGGCCCCTGTGGGTTTGTGTGTCTGATGGGGGGCTGCTGGGTACCGCCCCCTGCGGGTTTGTGTCTCAGATCAGGGGGCTGCTGGGTTCCGGCCTCCCAGGGGTTTGTGTCGCCGATCAGGAGGCTACTGGGTGCTGGTCCCCTGCGGGTTTATGTCTCCTATCTGGGGACTGCTGGGTGTCGGTCCCCTGCAAGTTTGTGTCTCTGATCTGGGGGGCCCCCTGCAGGTTTGTGTCTCAGATCTGGCCCCCTGCAGCCCAGCGCAGCCATGGCAGGGCTTACGTGTGCCGGCCTCCCAAGGGTTTGTGTCTCCCAACCGCCTGGACCCTAAGGGCCTCGCCATCTTGGTTGGGGTTAATTTGCATACTCGCCCTGATTGGCTGGTGGGCGTGGCTTGGTTGATGGGCGTGGCTGGTGGGTGTGGTTTGTGTAGCGAAGGTACGGTCAATTTGCATATTACTGTTTTATTAGAGAGGATATGAATGTTGAGGATGTGGCCATTGTCTTCTCTCAGGAGGAATGGGGGCTCCTTGATTAGCCTAAGAGACTTCTGTACTGCGATGTGATGCTGGAAGTTTTGGCACTTGTATCATCTGTAGGTAAAACCTTCACATTATCCCAGTTTCCTGAGATGATGTTCTCTCTTCCTTTATTCCTCTGATGTAGCTTTCACTCTTCTACAGCCAGACCATGGGCTCTGCTCATTTCCCCCACTGTCCTGTCAGATGTGCTGTGGATGCCATGGGTGAGGTCTGTGGAGAGCCCTGAGCGAAGGACTCCACAAACATTGCCTCAGACAGTGCAGGATGTGTCTGGGAGTCAGGAGTCTTACAGACAGCTTAATGGGTCCCACCTGCTATTTCTTTCCCTCGGAGGGTGACTATGTCCAGATCCATGGCTTCCATTTCTACCTCCTTCCTCTTGGCAAAGGTCCTTGGTGACTGCCTGTGCCAGGTTATGGTCTTTACTTACCTGAATCATGAACTGTTGTTACAAGATCACACTTCCGTTGTTTGTAATATCATTTTCTGTAAATATGATTCCAAGCCAAATTGCTCTAGGCCAGTGTTGGCTGCCCATCTATATAATCTTTCATTAATACTTGGAATATTTCTCTTGTACATACTTGTAGAGAGGAATATGCATGCTGAAGCCTGATTTTTTTTACAGGGTGAACATGCAGGATGGTCTCAGAAGAGGCCTGATCCTGTTGAGTTGCAAATGTGGGCTAGATATGGTATAAGGGTGGTGTTTAGATGATACCAAGCACCTGCTCATTTTCAACAGTGTTTAGGTGCAAGTACCATGGGCAACAGCACATTTCTTCCTTTTCTCTGCCATACTTGACACTGTGCTGACTTGTCATTTCACCTGTGACCTCCTGGCCTTTGACTACCTTCACCGTTGTGGCCTTTTTGCATCACCTGTTCCTCTGCATTGCTCCGTCTTCAGCATTCTCTAACATTGACCTGCACATGTGTTATGAGATGCACATACGAGCTTAAATAGTTCTTGAATACTAGTAATTTATTGAATACTAGAGGCCCAGTGCATGAAAATTGTTCATGGGTAGGGTCCCTAGGTCTGGCAGGCGATCAGGTTCATTGCCTCACCATCTCCTCCATCACTTACCACCCGCATGCCACCATTGCATGGTTTCTCCCCCCATCCCCATTCACCTACCCACCTCCTCCTTCCCACACTCCCTCAGCGCCCTGCTGCTGCCATTGCTCACCCACCAAGTTTCTCACCACACCCTGGTGGTCAGCACATGTCATAGCAAGCAATTGTTCTCCTGGTTGAACTCCCAAGGGGACACTTTGCATATCAGCCTTGTGTGTGTGTGTTTGTGTGTGTGTGTGTGTGTGTGTGTGTGTGTAACTTGGAATAAGACATAACCATATTTCACCACAGCTTTCCATGTCACCAGCAGACAAACCATGCTGAACACTATTAGCAGAAGAATGAGCTGACAATCCTGCTTCTCTTCCATGTGGTGCTTGCCATAGTGAGTCATATTTCATTTAAGGTCTTCCTTGTTTTCTGATCTTTAGTACCCAGACCTTCTTGGCAGTATCTTATAAATCCTGCCTACAGATCTTTTATTGTCAGTCAATTGCACAGAACCAACGTGTTTTGTGCAACAAACTTTTTTAAAGGGACGTCCACCTGTCACCACAGTCAGCATTCAGTTCTTCACTATCTTTCTGTTTTCACGTTGTTGGTATAAAATGGATGATGAAGAGCCCAATTCTGAGCAGAGCGTATATGTACCAGGAGAGTCACTGTTCAGGGCTTTTAAGACAGCTCCAGCAACCCAGAAGACCCAACTTTTTCTCAGTCTTAAAAGGTACTTTGCACCTGACTGAGTTACAAGCAGCATACTTTGATCGGAAAGCTTTTTACACTGGCACATGTGTGAGAGAATTCTGTTTCAGTGCAAACCCTCACCAGCAACACAGAGATGCCAGTGGACAGAAGCTCTGGAAAGAAGATATGGACAGGGCCTCATTTGTGTCCCACTGCAGCTTTTACTTAATATGGGTGCCTTCCACCAATAGGGAGGTTGGGAAAGAGTTTCCAGCCATCTTGGGGGTTTTCCAGCACGAGGCTACTTCTAACACTGGGAAGCCACACAGCGGTAGTGAGATTTCACAGGAATTTCTCAGTGGAGGAGGTCATGATAAGTGGGGTTAATGTGAAAGAACTTCCAGCTACAACCGGAAAGTTGTTTAACATGAGGTTGTCTGCTCCAGAGAAGTGAATTATAAGTGTAAAAATGTGGGAAAGCTTTTAGAGAAATCTTTAACCTCATTCATCATAAAAGAGTTAACAGTGTAGTAGTGTAGTGATCATGGGAACTCTGTCACCCTGAGGTCCAAACTCATTCAACAACACAAAGTCCACACTGGAGAAAAGCTGTATGAGTGTCATGATTTCAGGATGTCCTTCAATCAAAGCAGTACTATCACTAAACACCAGAGAGTTCACACTGGTGAAAACCTTATGAGTATAGTGAATGTGGGAAAGCTTTTATGCACAATAATCATCTCCTTATCCACAGGAGAGTTCACACTGGAGAAAAACCATGAGCATAATGACTGTGGGAAGTCATTTACACACAGGTTTACCCTTGTTTAACACCACAGAGTTCACAGTGGAGAAAAGCCCTAAGAGTGTAGTGACTGTAGGAAGTCCTTTAGGCAACGCAGTAACTTCACTCAATACCAGAGAGTTCACAGTGGTGCAAAACCTTATGAGAGTAGTGAATGTGGGAAATCTTTTACCTGCAATAATCACCTCCTTATCCACAAGAGAGTTCACACTGGTGACAAGCTATATTCATGTACTGATTATGGGAAGTTTGTAAACTTTATTCATATCCGTTTTGTAAATACTCTCATCCTATTGAGGTTCAAACAGCCAAAATGATGATTTTGAACATAGACATGATAATATATTTCAGTAGTACATCATTATATTTTATTTTCAATATGATGATTCAATAGCACCAAATATGTTCAAAACTTTTTACAATAAAACAGTAAAATTATTGGGAAGCATCAAGATTAAATCTTTTCTAAAGATGGATTTAAATAGAATTTATTTAAAATGGACATTAAAAAATACACTTTTGGTGTTTCCCTGCATGCCTGCATTGCTGATACCAAGTTCCTACTGACCTTATCAGAGCTTCATTCTCGGCCTATAAAATAATTGATGCAATAATACAGTCTGACATTGATATAGCTTACTTTAAATATTTCCTTGGAAAAAAGACACTTTTGAAATCCCATGAATGCTGTTCTAGCCTTCCACCACTATCTAAGTCATCATGATGGTTTTGGTATCTATCTATTCTCAGGTACATTATTGGGTTGTTACTTAAAATGTCACATATGTCTGACCGAGGCCAAACAGCTAAGTTGGTCAGCGAATAATTTCAATAACGGAAGGTTGCAAGTTCCAACCCTGGTCACATCAATTACAAGAGTTAATCAAAGAATGTATAAAATTACTGGAACAAAAAATAGATGTCTCTCTCTCTCTCTCTCTCTCTCTCTCTCTCTCTCTCTCTCTCGACAGTCCTCGAGTTACTTCCGACTCGACATAGTTGTTTTGTGGTTACGTTGCCATTTGCAATTTATTTATATAAAAAAAAAGTTCTGTCATTCGATGTAAGGCTTTTGCACGCAGTTTGCCCGGGAACTAGTTGGCCAGCGGTGTGGATGAATAAGGCATCACGCGGCGCTATACAAGGAAGACATTGTCATTCAGTCGCCGTTTAAAGCCGTTTTGGATTGTGCTTCATTCGCTCTCTTTTGTTTGTATTGTTATTTTGAACACTTTTTGCCCTGCCTTATGGCTCCTAAGCATAAGGCAGACTCTTCTGATGGCAGTGCTATAAAAAGAAGGAAAGCCCTCACAATGGAAGTGAAAGGAGACATAATAAGACGCTCGGAAAAGGGCGAAACACCTACGAACATCGGCCGGTTGCTTGGCTTAAATCATATGACTGTCTTGAGGATCATCAGCGATCAAAAGCGTGTACTTGAACATGCGAAAGGATCTGGTCCTATGAAATCAACTATGGTTACAGAGCAGTGTAGTGGTCTCATTATTGAGATGGAAAGATTATTAGTGCTTTGGCTGGATGAGCAGCATCGACGGCGTATCCCAGTTAGCCTGATGTTGATTCAGGAGAAGGCTGAAAGATTGTTTGAGGCCTTGAAAAAAGAAAAGTGGGAAGGGAGTGAAAGTGAGGAGTTTGTGGCTATCAAAGGTTGGTTTATGCATTTTAAGGCTCGTGCTAATTTGCATAATGTTAAGGTGCCAGGGGAAGCTGCTAGTGGTGATGCCAAAGCAGCAGGTGATTTTCCTAGTGCATTGGCTGAGATAATTAGGGACGGGTTTTATTGTAATAAACAAGTGTTTAATGTGGCTGAGACAGGCTTGTTCTGGAAGCATATGCCTACACGTAAGTACATTGCCAAGGAGGAGAAGACAGCATCAGGCCATAAAGCCAGCAAGGAGAGATTGAGTGTGCTACTTGGGGCTAATGCTGCTGGTGACTTCAAGCTGAAGCCCTTGGTGTGTCTGGCCGAGAATCCAAGGGCACTCAAGGGCATATGGAAGGGTCTACTACCTGTCATCTGGAAATCTAACAAGAAGGCATGGGTGACACTGAGCGTATTTGAGGACTGGTTCACCAACCATTTTGTGCCAGAAGTCAAGGACCACTGTGCTTCAAGGAGGCTGCCCTTTAAGGTGTTGCTAGTGCTGGACAGTGCCCCATGTCACCCTTCCGATTTGAATGACTTTCATCCAAATGTCAAGGTGGTTTACCTTCCACCTGACACCACCTCCCTTTTACAGCCTATGGGCCAAGGTGTCATTGCCTCTTTCAAGTCCTACTACTTCCGAAGGACATTTGCTATGGCTTTTAGGGCAACGGAGAAGGATAAAGAGTTGACTCTCAATGACTTTTGGAAATCTTACAATGTTCTTGCTGCTGTAAAAAACATTTCTGGATCTTGGGATGAAGTTAAGCAGATGAACTTGAATGGTGTTTGGAAAAAATTGTGTCCCCAGTTTGTGAACGATTTCCCTAGCTTTGAGGATTCCGTGGAGGTTGTCATCAAGAATGTTGAGTTGAGTGAGCAGCTTGTTTTGGAGGTGGAGGCTGAGGATGTCACAGAGCTGCTGGCATCTCATGGAGAGGAGCTGTCTGCCGAGGACCTCACTCAACTGAAACAGCAGTTCATTGAAGAGGAAGACACACCAACCCCAGAGCCCAGGAGATTTACAAGCAAGGAATTAGCGGGGGCCTTTGCCATGATAGAGGATGCCTTGGCAAAGTTTGAGGCCCAGGACCCCAACATTGACAGGTACACTAAGGTTGCCAGAGGGGTCAATGATAGCCTGCAGTGTTACAAGGAGATTTGGGAGGACAAGAAGAAGGTATCCTTCCAGACTAACCTCGAACATTGTTTTAAGAAGGTGGAGAGGCCTGCAACAGATTCCGTACCCTCTACCTCATATGCGTCTCCAGACTCACCTGACCCTGGATCTCTAGCACCTTCTGCAGGTTCTACCTCTCCGGACTCACCTAACCCTGGATCTCCAGCACCTTCTGCACGTTCTGCCTCTCCGGACTCACCTGACCCAGGATCTCCAGCACCTTCTGCATGTTCTGCCTCTCCAGACTCACCTGACCCAGGATCTCCAGCACCTTCTGCACGTTCTGCCTCTCCGGACTCACCTGACCCAGTATCACATGCATCTTCTGCAGGTTCTGCCTCTCAAACCTCCTCCCCGCAGCAGCCTAGTGTAAGCCTGTCTTTCCACACTTTGAAATGTCCAGTGTGCAAGCAAGCAACAGTAGTAAAGGTAAGGATAAACCAGTATTTATCCTTATATGTATGTATGTGCTTTATGCTTTTTATTATTTATTTACCTCAAGTAAAGGTCTTGTTATTAAGGAATTGTTTTTTTTCTTTTAAATTTTTTTTACTGTTTCACTTCATTTCTGCGGTGTATGTGTGCCATGTGAGTGACATAGGTGCTTATGTAAGTGGGTTTTGACTTACAGCAAAAATTGCATTATGTCGCGCCATAGGTATAGATCTCCGACGTAACCTGAAGTCCTACTATATATATATCAATTACAAGAATGTATAAAATTAATGGAACAAAAAATAGATCTCTCTCTCTCTCTCTATATATATATATATATATACACACACATACACACACACACACACACACACACACACACATACACACACACAGTGGACACATTATTATGATTCTGAATGCATAATAATCTGGCCACTCAGTGTGTATATACATAAGAACCCTGGTGCATGAATTCATTCTTGGGTGGGGTTCCAGCCAGACTGATCAGTGGTGGGGACATGGGCAGTTGGCCAGCCTGCCTGCTGGTTGAACTCCTGGTGGAGGTGATAATTTGCATATTAACCTTTCATTATATAGGACATATACTGAGTGGCCAGATTATTATGCATTCAGAGATCATAATTACCCGGGTACACAGTGTATATATATACTAGTGGCCCAGTGCATGAATTTCATGCATGGGGGAGGGGTGGAATGTCCCTCTGCCTGGCCTGCACCCTCTCCAATCTGGGATCCCCTGTGGGATCAGGCCTAAACCAGCAGTAGGATATCACTCTTGCAATCCAGGACCGCTGGTTCCTAACCGCTCACCTGCCTGCCTGCCTGATAACCCCTAACCACTCTGCGTGCTGAGCTGCTCGCTCCCAACTATCTCACCCCGCTCGCCTTCTCGCCCTTAACTGGCCCTCCCTGCCGGCATGTTCAACCCCAACTTCCCCCCACCCTGCTGGCCTGCTTGCCCCCATCTGCCCCCCTGGTCTTCTTGTCCCCAACTGTCCCCCTGCCAACCTGATTGCCCCCAACTGTCCCCCCTGCTGGCCTGATCCCCTTCAAATGCCCTCCACTGCTGGCCTGATCACCCCTAACCGCCTCTGCCTTAGCCCCGCCACCATGGCTTTGTCTGGGAAAATGTCTGGAATGTCTCCTGGTCTAATTAGCATACGACCTTTTTATTAGTATAGATAGGGGGCTGGTGCATGGGTGAGGGCCGACTGGTCTGCACTGAAGGAGGTCCTGATTCAGGGTTGGAGTCCACTTGGGAAGTGGGGGTGGCCTGGGTGAGGGGCCTGGGGTGGTTTCCATTGGGGTGGGGTCACCACTTTGTGTGATGCCAGCCTTGGTGAGTAACCAGGGCAGTATGCAGGCCAGCCACACCCCAGTCGTGGTACCGGTCTAAGATGGGGGGGCTTGGCCGGCCTGGGCTAGGGACTGAGGGCCCTTTGCAGGCTGGTCACGCCCCAATTGGTTTGAGGGTACCTGCTGGGGGGTGTGGTCGGCCTGAGCCAGGGGCTGAGGGCCGTTTGTGGGTTGTTTGTAGGCCAGCCAAACCCCCGGCTTTATCCAGAAGGACATCCGGAAGGTCTCCAGGTTGAATTAGCATATTACTCTTTTATTAGTATACTAGAAGCCCGGTGCACGAAATTCCTGCATGGCGGGGGGTTGTCCCTCAGCCCAGCCTGTACCCTCTCCAATCTGGGACTCCTGGAGGGATGTCCGACTGCCCGTTTAGGCCCGATCCTGGTGGGATCGGGCCTAAACGGGCAGTCGGACATCCCTCTCACAATCCAGGACTGCTGGCTCCCAACTGCTTGCCTGCCTGCCTTCCTGATTGCCCCTAACCACTTCTGCCTGCCAGCCTGATCACCCCCTAACCACTCCGCTGCCAGCCTGGTTGATGCTTAACTGCTCCCCTGCCAGCCTGTTTGCCCCCAACTTCCCTCCTCTGCCAACCTGGTCACCCCTAACTGCCCTCTCCTGAAGGGTTGATAACCTCCAACTGCCCTCCCTTGCAGGCCTGGTCCCTCACAACGGCCCTCCCTTGCAGGCCGGGTGCCTCCCAACTGCCCTCTCCTGCTGGCCATCTTGTAGTGGCCATCTCGTGTCCACATGGGGGCAGGATCTTTGACCACATGGGGGCAGCTATATTGTGTGTTGCAGTGATGATCAATCTGCATATTACTCTTTTATTAGATAGGATAGAGGCCTGGTGCACGGGTGCGGGCCAGCTGGTTTGCCCTGAAGGGTGTCCCGGATCAGGGTGGGGTTCCCTTGGTGCTTGGGGCGGCCTGAGTGAGGGGCCTGTGGTGGTTTGCAGGCCGGCCACGCCCCCTGGAAACCCAAGGGGAGGCCCTGGTATCTGAAATTTATTTTCCTTCTACAATTGAAACTTTGTAGCCTGGAGCGGAGCCAAGCCTGCTGCTCCCTCCGGGGCGGCAGCCATTTCTGTGGCAGTTAATTCACCTTCTACAATTGAAACTTTGTTGCCTTAAGCAGGTGGGCCCAGCCAGGGTGTGTGGAAAGCTTTGCTTCCCCTGTTGCCGCCGGCAACCCTGGCCTGCTCTCTCAAGCTCCATTCTGCCGCCATTTGTTTGAATTTGTTTACCTTCTATAATTGAAACTTTGTAGCTTGAGTGGAAGCTTAGGCCTGCAAGGGCTATGGAAAGCTTGGCTTGCTCTCTTACCTGGGAAACCTTGCTCTCTGTGGCTGTAGCCATCTTGGATAGGGTTAATTTGCATACTCTCCCTGATTGGCTGGTGGGCGTGGCTTGGCTGGTGGGCGTGGCTTATGTAGCGGAGTGATGGTTAATTTGCATATTACCATTTTATTAGAGAGATTACACTGAGTGGCCAGATTATTATGACCTCTGAACGCATAATAATCTGGCCACTCTGTGTGTGTGTGTGTGTGTGTGTGTGTGCGTGTGTGTGTGTGTGTGTGTGTGTGTTTATTAGACGCCTGGTGCATGAATTTGTGCATGGGTGATGGGTGGGGTCTGGACAGCCTGTCCAGGGGGAGGGAACATGGGCGGTTGGCTGGCCTGCCTGCTAGGCGAACTCCAGGTGGAGGGGACAATTTACATATTAGCCTTTTATTATATACGATATACACAGAGTGGCCATTATTATGTGTTCAGAGATCATAATAATCTGGCCACTCAGTGTGTGTGTGTGTGTGTGTGTGTGTGTGTGTGTGTGTGTGTATTAGTGGACCAGTGCATGAGTTTCATGAAGGGGGTTAGGGGGTGTCCCTCAGCCTGGCCTGCACCCTCTCTAATCTGGGACCCCTTGGGGGATGTCAGTCGGACATCACTCTCCCAATCCCGTACCGCTGGTTCCTAACCACTCACCTGCCTGCCTTCCTGATCGCCCCTAACCATTCTGATGCCAGCCTGCTCATGCCCAACTTCCCCACGCCACTGGCCGTTTCCCTGCTACTGCCGCCCCTTGCTGGCCTGATTGCCCCCAAATGTCCTCCTGTCAGCCTGCTCGCCCCTATCTACCCCCCCTCCTGGCCTGGTCACCCAAACTGCCCCCCCTTGCCTGCCTGATCACCCCCAAAAGCCCTCCCTTCCTGGCCTGACCACCCCTAACTGCCTCTGCCTTGGCCCCGCCACCATGGTTTTGTCCTGAAGGAGGTCCAGAATGTCTCCCAGTCTAATTAGCATACTACCTTTTTGTTAGTATAGATAGAGGTCTGGTGCACAGGTGGAGGCCGGCTGGTGTGCCCTGAAGGGGGTCCCGGATCAGGGTGGGGGTCCCCTTGGGAATGGGGCTGACCTGGGTGAGGGGCCTGGGGCAATTTGCATGCCGGCCATGCCCCTATCGTGGTGGGGGTCCCCACTGGGAGCGGTGCCTGCCTGGGTGAGGAACTGGAGTAGTATGCAGGCCAGCCATGCCCCCATCGGATTGAGGGTCCCTAATTGAGGGCTTGCCAGCCTGGGTGAGGGGCTGAAGGCTGTTTGCAGGCTGGCCACGCCACCATCAGGGTGAGGGGACCCGCTGGGGTGTGTGGCCAGACTGGGAGAGGGGCTGAGGGTCATTTGGGGGTGGTTTACAGGACAGCCAAGCCCCAGGCTTTATCCAGAAGGATATCCGAAAGGTCTGCCAGTTGAATTAGGATATTACTTTTTTATTAGTATATATATATATATATATATATATATATATATATATATATATATATATATATATGGTTTATCCCTATTACTCTCTCTCTGAAATCAATATATATGTTTTACTCACCTAGTCAGTCCACACACATCTGAACACTAGCACAGCCTAGGGACCTGTGAGGACAAGCAGCCAAGGTTCTCTTGAGGGCAGAGCATGCAGTGACCCAGAGAACAGTATGGGAGGTGCCATCTATGTCAGTGTGGCAGGTGGGGAACCCGGGCTGAGCTGCACAATCACACACAGGGGATGATGACATCAGTGTGGTCCCTGGGATTTAAAGCAAAGCGGCAGGGCACTAACAATGACGTGCAAATGAATGAAAAGGGAGTCATTTCTGATGGTGTCTTTATGATATGATATGGGGAATTTTAGGATAATTTCTAACAAGATGGGTTGCTGTGATGCTACATGACAAGTGTAGAGCTTAGAGGCCATATATGTGCCCACCTGCCATTTCCTGTTGAGGGCTGACCCAGTGAACACTAGGAATGACATAGCATATATCAGTATCACCTGCACTTGAAAATCTCCACCGGCATGGGGCAAGAAGAAGAGAGAAGGGTGAGAGAGAACTGTATTACAGAGGTGGTGAAATAGAAGTTTGGAAAAGAAGTTGATTAGAAAACACCATGTCCTTGTGATGGCTCATTTGTGTTACAAGAGAAGTTGTGCCTCTGGGAATGAAGCTGTGTGAGACAAGTGTGGATCAAAGAAATATGGGCAGCAGGCAATGCAGAGAGATGGCCTCAGCAAATGGGGATTGGAGTCAGAAGTGCAATGGGCATTACCATGTTGTTTGGTGTATTGGAGGGACAATTTGGAGGACAACATGGGTATTGCCTGACAAGACCAGTGTCAAATCCATCACATTCCCATTATATGCAACATCTCCTCCTACCCTATGTTCCTGACACCAACTATTATTGAAAGGGGGCAGTGTGACTCCTATTTGAGGATGAGGGCACAGGTAACTTGTATCTGTTCATCTGCCTTTATTGTTGTGGGAACACACAGCATCAGTAAGAATATAAGGAAACATTGACTTTAATGGGCAAGGGCTGCTTTCTTCTCTAATGTGGGGAGTAGGGGAGCATATGCATGTGCAGGGTGGGTAGTATGGCAGACTTGGAATCTCAAGAGAGAATCTTATCATGGGATGTGCTGTGCCCATTATGACAGGATATGAAGTTTGAGGACGTGGCCATTGCCTTCTCTCAGGAGGAGTGGGAGATCCTTGATGAGGCTCAGAGACGTCTATACTGTGATGTGATGCTGGAAGTTTTTCCACTTGTATCATTCATAGGTAAGACCTTCACATCTCTCCTAGTTTCCTGAGGTGATACCCACTCTTTATTTATTCCCAAATTTAGCATACACTCTCTCTCAAAACCAGACCATAGACTCAGCTAATTTCCCCCACTATCTTGTCAAATGGGCTGTGGCTGGCAGTGTGAAGCTGTGCAAAGAGCCCTGAGCAATAGACTCCATAAACCTCCCTGACACCAGTTGCCTCAGAAACTGCAGGAAGTGTCTGGGTTTCAGCAGTCTTACAGACCACTTAATGGGTCCCTCCTGGTCTTCCACTCCAGGAAGGGTGACGCTGTCCAGATCCATGGCTTCCAATTCTGCACCTTTCCTGTCGATAAAGACCCTGTGTCAATTATCTTCTTTACATACATGAACCAGGGGCTGTTCTTGTAAGACCCTCCAATTATTGTTTGAAGTACTACCTTCCCTGGATACTATTGCAAGCTGAATGCTATGGGCAAGTGATAGCTGCTCACCCCTGTTGTCTTTTCATTGATACTCAGAAAATTTAGTTTGTACATACTTCTAGAAAAGGAGGTGCAGGGAGAACCCTGGGTTTCTCCAGGGTGAACGTACAGGATGGTCCTAGAGGATGCTTAGCCTGGCTGAGTGGCAACTGGGGGGAGGTATGACATAAGGATGGTGTTCAGATTATACCAGAAACCTGCTCCTGTACAACAGTGTTTGGTGCAGGATCCAATGGCCACACCTCATTTATACCTTTCTTTTCCACACTTGACACTTTGCTGACTTGTCAATTCATTGGTGACTTCCTAGCATTGTCTACCTTAGCATTTGTGTCTTTTTTACACCACCTATTCCTCTGCACATCTGTTTCTGCAGTATACTACAACATGGACCTATGGAAGTGTTATAAGGAGCACATACATGCTTAAATACCCCACAAACACCCACTACTTGTTTATTGAATTTTACTTGGAATGAGATGTAACCAACTTTCTTCACAGCTTGCCCATGTCACCAGCAGAGGAGATCTACTGAATGCTGTTAGCAGCAGAATGAGCTGGACAGTCTGCTTCTCTTCCATTTGGTACTTGCCATGTTTTTGCTCTATTTCTGTTGAAGTCTCTCTTGTTTTGTGATCTTCAGTGGTCAAGAACTTCACAGTTGCATCTTATTAGTTCATCTTTCAGGTCTTTTATTTTCAGCCAATTGCATGTGACCAATGTATTATGTGCAACACAGTTTTATAATGGGACTTCCCTCTGTCACCACAGTCAACATTCATTTCCTCATCATTCCTCTGTTTTCAGGTCCTTGGCATAAAATGGATGATGGGGAGGCCTATTCTGAGCACAGTGTATCTGTAGGAGACTCTCAGGTCAGGGCTTCAAAGACAGCTGCAGCCACCCAGAGGACCCATCTGTGTAAGCCGTGCTTCTCAGTGTTAAAAGATATTTTGCACTTGAGTGAGTTACAAGTGGCATACTTTGAGAAGAATGTGTTGTTAACTGATGCATGTGTGAGAGACTTGTGTTTCAGTGCAAACCATCACCAGCAGCAGAAGGATGTCTGTGGAGAGAAGCCCTGGAAAGAAAATATGGAGAGTTCTTCTCTTGTGATAACTTGCTTGTTCTACTTCTCAGGGGTGCCTGAAGCTCATACTGAGGTTGGGGTAGACTCCCCAGACATCTCAGGGCTTCTCCAGCATCAGGCCACTCTTAACATCAAGGAGCCACACAGTAATAATGAGAGTTCCCAGGAATTTCTCACTGGAAAAGACATCACCAGTGGGTTCAATGTGAAACAGCTGCCAGCCAGAAACAGAAAGTTGCTTATCAGAAAGGTCTCAGCTCTGGAGATATGATTTATGAGTATAATAAATGTGGGAAATTGTTCAGACAAATCTTTTTTTTAATTTTTTTAAAATATATTTTATTGAGTTTTTACATAGAAGGGACAGAGATAGACAGTTAGAAACATTGATCAGCTGCCTCCTGCACACCCCCCACTGGGGATGTGCCCGCAACCAAGGTACATGCCCTTGACCGGAATTGAACCCGGGACCCTTCAGTCCGCAGGCTGACGCTCTATCCACTGAGCCAAACCGGTTTCTGCTCAGACAAATCTTTAACCACCTACAACATGGGAGAGTTCACACTGTAGAAAAGCCCTGTGAGTGTATGGATTGTGGGAAGGTCTTCAGTGAAAGCCCTGCTCTCATTAAACACAACAGAGTTCACATTAGAAAAAAGTGTTATACGTGTAGTGATTGTGGGAAGTCCTTCAGTCAAAGGTCTGACTTCACTAGACACCACAGAGTTCACACTGGAGAAAAGCCATAAATGTGCAGGGAATGCTTTATTTTTCTCACTTATTATAAGAACACTTAAGTGGCCGAAGCCGGTTTGGCTCAGTGGATAGAGCGTCAGCCTGCGGACTCAAGGGTCCCGGGTTCGATTCCAGTCAAGGCCATGTACCTTGGTTGCGGGCACATCCCCGGTGCGGGGTGTGCAGGAGGCGGCTGATCGATGTTTCTCTCTCATCGATGTTTCTAACTCTCTATCTCTCTCTTCTTCTCTGTAAAAAATCAATAAAAAATAAAAATAAAAAAAAGAACACTTAAAGGGCTCTATGAGACCCTTTCCATGAATGTAAACCCCTTTTATGGGAACATACACTCTGCTAGATTCCTCATAAATTTGAGGTACAAGTGAGTCTTGAAGGAGCTGCATTGTACTTGCTAACATGCCCAGACCTACCACCCAAATGATGTCACTGTCTCTTTGTAGCTGAAGAGATTTCACCTCTAACACCTGACTCACCTGAGGAGTGTGCATCGGTCACCACCCCTGGGTGCTCAGGGAATGTATTCTGTGTTCTCACTTCTGCTGGAAGTAATTATGGTTCCTCCAAGCTCTTGGCAGTATCTTCATTCATTTCTCCGTGACTCGAAAATGGACCTGACCCAGGATTCATCCAGAGTACCCCTTCTCAGCTAAGAAGTGCCACCTCTTTCAGGGACATAGTGGTACTCACTCACATTATGCTTTGATAAATTTGGGGGGATTCTTATTCACCAACCTGCAAACCCCTTGTTCTCCTGTGCTCTAGTTTAGAATCTTTGTAAAGGTAATTTTACATTTGTACCTTTAATTTTGGTTTTATTCATTACCACAGATGATTTTCAAACACAAATGTGATCTTTCAGCATGTAGAGATGAATAGATATTGTTTATCCAAAAGTGTATGTGGTTTGAAAGGGACAACATAATGTCCGGAAATCACTTTCTGTCCAATATTGGCTTATTATTTATTGCGGCCTATGGCCTGAAAAGAAAGACCACGTGACTTTCTGCATTTAATTTTCAGCCTAGTGCCTCGATTATTGGTGAGGGCAAAGGTCAGTCTGAAGGTGAGACCTTTGCTCTACTTCTGTGATTAATATGAATCATGTTCTCTGTTCACAGTATGTACTACATAATCCTCAGCAATGTTTAGGGAACCTGCTCTCCATGTCCTGCAAAGGAGACATGTGCCAGGAAGTATGACATTTCATAGGTTGGTGTCATTTGTTGTAAGTCTCTGAGGTGGAACCACAATGAGGACAGAAACACTGTTTCAATAGTGAGTGGGGAAGATTGTAGGAAATTAGATGATAAGTGTCTCTTCTGAACATAAGGCCACAGATGTTCTGGGGCCTGTGGCTTGTGTGGCCTTTATGTGCAGACATTCTCAGGACCTCCAAAACTGTTTCATGTAGCTGACATCATTGGCAGAATAATCTAATGGTATTGTGTATTCCCTGGCCCCTCTGGTGTGTTCACATAATATAGTTGCTCAACAGGCAAGAACTCAAAGGTAGAGGAAGGATCACCCTGCAATCTGTCCCAGGATGTCTTTCGTATGTAGTCAGCATTCCTATTGGATTTGATGGCAATAGTTTTTTTTTATGATATACTTTTATGATTTCAGAGAAAGAGAGAGATCAATGAGAGAGAATCATTGATCAGCTGCCTCCTGCATGCCCAACTCTGGGAATCCAGCCCACAACCTTGGCATGTGCCCTGACCTGGAATCAAACCAGTGCTTTTCCGTTCATGTGATCACGCCCAAGAAAAAGAGGCACAGTGGCCATGGAGAGTTTATATTTTGTGTTCTTCTTTATTAATTATTGTATAATTTTCAGTAGCAACAACGTTAAACCTACTTTGCCACACCCTGTATTTACCTCCATCCTTTTGTAATCTTTCTGCCTCCCAGCCCTCCCTGCCGGCATTGATTTACCTTCCTGTACAATAGAGTAGTTCATATTTTTCATAATTTTATTGTTACTAAAAGGTGTATTTTATTTAAGAAACACTGGCTTCCTTCATGCTACACAGATATTTTGAGATTCGACACTAATGTTTATGTAAATATTTATTTCCAGGAAATATTGTATTCTATGGGTAACCACTTTAACTATTGAGCTGCCTATGGTTTCAGTGATTTCTATGTTTGGGATTTTATAAATAAAACAGTTGGGAATATTGTGTTGAGTTCTTTCTATAGGTGTATGTGACACTTACCAAACTGTTCCAGTGTCAGTGAATGTGTTGTATTTTAACAAATGGGGAACTGTGATCTAAAATGGTCAATCACTTTGCCTCCCGACCCACTCACAGGAAGGAAAATTCCATTTTTCTGCAAACCTGCCAGCACATGTGAAGGTTAATATTTTTAAATTCCAGCCCTATCAGCGAGTATTGTTAACTTGCTTTTGTTTTCATTCTATTTCTGTAAAAATGATTGATGGTGACCATTTCTTATGCATTACTTTACATTGTCTTTATCTCCTTTGTTAAAATGTCTCTCAGGATTTTTGTCTACTTTAAAGTTAATTTATTATCCTAACCAATAGGAGGATAGTGCAAACTCTAAGACATATGTTTGAATTTCACTCATTCCTCAATGACGCTAGTGACTTCGTTGCCATATGGAATTCATGCTTTAGAATTCTAAAAACAGTATACTTTTTCTCAATTTTTACCCTATGTACTATTTATGGCCCAATTGTACCATACACTTGAAAGTTTAATCTGCATTTTTAACATCCTCCACCAGTGTTCTTTAAGTCTAAGCATTTAATAATACATTAAGTGAAGTCTAGGTTAGCAGTAGTTGACAATTTCACCACATTCAAACTGTTAAAATGGTGGCATTGCACATGGACATAAGATATTTCAGTAGTACATCATTATATTTCACTAGTGACCAGGTACCTGGATGCGTGCACATTGAAATTAAATTAATCCGATAGTGTGTGGTGGAGCGGGACTTGGTGAGATGAGGTTGAGAGGGCAGAGAGTTTTGGGTGTTGGGATAGGATTGGTGATAGGGTTTCCTGCCAGCATATTGGTGGAGTGTGCATTGTGTATGTGTTGTCAAAATGCCCACTTAACCCACCCAAACATCTCAACCCACCCTTTGCTTATCTTCTACAACCCGCACCCCTTTTTGAAGTTTTTGTTTTCGTTTTTTTAAACAAGAGAAAGTAGATACATGTTGGTAAATTCTAACTGTCCATATTTACATAGAGATACAGTGTACTCTCTGAGCCCAATATACAGAGAAGGAGGGAAAAGCAAGAATTCTATGCATTCCTGCACAGGGGCCAAGCAACCCCCAGCTCCTAGCAGACCTAAGGGAGCAGAAGGAGGGTGAGTACTGAATAACCACATGGTCAGACCAGGAGCCATGCTCCAGGAGCTAGACGGCACCTAGCCTGTTATTCACACTGCCCGCATATACATCTGCCCTGTGAAGTTTACTGTCCCTTGTCAGACTGAAATCCAAGAGGCTCCTTCCATTTTCAGGCTCATCATTTCCAAGGTGGACAATCCACACAGAAATCCAGGCAGCTCCAATATGCTCACTCAGCTGTATTTTACATGACACCACCACTAGCCAGGCTCCAGTTCAAATTCTGTACAGGAAGTTCCCATTGTCGTCAAAGAACTCTCCCCCCTCTGCACTACCTTGCTGCTGAAGTTCTGCTCCCCTAGTTCTCTTGCCTTCAATGCTTCCAGCTCCTTCACACTTGGCAATCCATCGTTGTCAATGCCTCTGGCGCCCTCACAACCACTGGTGGAGTACTTCTGCAGCTCTCTGTGCTGACCTTGGGCTGCAGCAACAGGCACAAAGCTTTCCTTCTCCAGGCTCTGGACTCCTTTATTCCTTCCCTTCTGTCTCCTTGGTGTGTTTGTACTCTGAGTATTCGGTTCTGTCACCCTCAATGCTGTGCTGTGACCGTGGCCTTGGGATGAGGCTTCAGCTCCTGACACAGGGCGGCCTGCAGAAAGCAGCTCCCAGGCATCCCCAGGGCCTGGAAGCTGGCGGAGCGAGTGGGCAGGCCCAGCTTTCTGAAGGACCTTTTGATCCTGCTTCAGTTTCTTCTCCAATGTGGGCACAAACTTGCTTTTTAAAACCCTTCTGATCACATCAGAGCTAACATCCAAGCCTTCAGCCGATCTGGGAACTGACCAGGACTCTGGAAATTCTTCATGTAAATACTGGATCTGCTCCCTGGCTTCCCTGGTCAGAGTCCTGGGCAGGGCCCCTCACTGCTCCATTTGCCTCTGAATTTTCTGGAACAGGATGGCTTTTTTTCTGTAGTCTGGGGGAGAGAACCAATGGCAGAAGCTATGCGTGGGAGCCACATGGGTGGTTGAAGTGTCTCAGCTCAATCAGGGAGCACCCAGCCCTCGTCTCTTTGTTCATGGCCCCAGGAAATCTAACATCTATAACAGCAGCCCCTGAGCAAGGCGAGCTCTCTAAACAAGCAATGAAATACGTCCCTGGTGAAGGGATGGTGGTCCCAAAGGAGCCGAACACCTGCCCCTGCGCTTCTGATGAGGGAAGAAGCAAGGCCCTGCTTCAGGCTGAGGGCCCAGGAAGGAGCCTGTACTGTTACAGAAAACTGGAGAAGAACAAAGCAATACTTAGAGAGATGGAGTTACATTTATTACCCGCGGGTCCAGAGGAAAATTTCTCTCAAATTCTGTGCCCCACCATGGATGAATTTTCCCTATTTATATGTTCCCTAACCAGGAATAGGTTCCTGGGACCTCATGGATCACAGATCAATGCTCAACCATTGAGGGACACCAGCTGGGATATATTATATATTTTTTAAAATTTTAATATCTCTTTTTGATCTTTGATAATATTACAGATGTCTCCCATTTTCGCCTGTGCATATATTCTTTGGGGGATCTCTCCCGGTTCTCCCCACACACCTGTCCTGGGAGGTCTGCCCATCAGTTCCAGTTAACCAGGCCTCTGGCCCCAACTTGTCCTTCCCCAGGGCCACTTGCTGAACCACATCACCTTTATTCACCAGTCTTTGGCTGGGATGCTAGCCCTCCCCTTGGCGTTAGAAAAACTACACTACCCAGAAAGCAATGCGACCACGTAGGCGGAGCTAAAGGACACTTTGTGTCAGTGCATCCTGTTATGGCGGGACTTCCGCCTTCCTCCTTCTGGCAGGCATTTTGACCTCTTCAGTTTGTTCCAGGACTCACGGGCTTCAGCCCACTCGTGGTGAGTAGGAGGAGGCCTAGGAGGCAGCGTCCTTGCTGCGCAGGGTGTGTCTGAGGCTTGTTAAGCACCAACAGGCCTGGATTGGGCCCTCCCCGCGTCACAGACTCCTCTCTGCTCACAACTTTCTTTCAGCCTGACCCCATTGAACCCTGCAGCACCAGGGGAGGGGAGGTCTGAGTATCTGAGATCTGACTGTGGTTCTTCATAGGTTAGATTTAAGGGAAAAACAGTCCTGGAGAGAGGCCTTCACAGCAGGACTCAAGGCTGCCTCTATGAGTGTGGACTGTCAGAGTCTGGGCAGTACTTGATCCTGTTTGAATTTGGCAAGTGTTCTTTGGACCACACATGCTGAATAATAAGTAAGAGGGTGAGGAGAGGATCACAGGGGTGGGACTGTAGCAGTGCAGGTGTGAGAGAGGTGAGGCAGGAAGAGTGATGAGCACTTGGAGAGGGAGTGTGACTTCATGGCCAGAGCACCGTGACATTGACAAAAAAGTGAAAGTAGGGAGAGTCCATTTCTGGTGGAATCTGGATGATAAAATAAGAATAATTTTTTGGCCGAAACCGGTTTGGCTCAGTGGATGGAGCGTCGGCCTGCAGACTGAAGGGTCCCGGGTTCGATTCCGGTCAAGGGCATGTGCCTTGGTTGCGGGCACATTCCCAGTGGGGGGTGTGCAGGAGGCGGCTGATTGATGTTTCTCTCTCATCGGTGTTTCTAACTCTCTATTCCTCTCCCTTCCTCTCTGTGAAAAATCAATAAAATATGTTAAAAAAAAAGAATAATTTTTTGATAATGCCTGGGAAGGGTGATGTTTTGGTGCTACCTGCCATGTTCAGGGCTTGGATGACATTTTTGTACCCACCTGCCTTTTGTAGTTGGGGGTGACACAGTTATGGTTAGGAATGAGAGTATACATCAATGTTCCTCAGGCTTGAAATTCTCCCCCAGCATGGGTAAGGGAGAAGGGTAAGAGAGAAATGGATTATGGAGATGATAATCTATAAATTTGGAAAATAAGGTGATTAAGAAACAGCCTGTCCTCGCCAGTGCAAATTTGTGTTACCTTTGAAGTTGTGCCTCTGGGAAGGAAACTGTGTGAGAAAAGTGTTGTTCAAAGAACTATGTGCAGCAGGTAATACAAAGCTATGGCCTCAGCATTCTGGGATTGTGGTTGTAAGGGTGAAGTGTAATGATATCTTTTTGGTGTCTTTGAGGAACAGTCTGAGGGACTACACAGGTATTTCCTGATAAGACCAGTATCAAATCACTCACACTCCCTGTATGGCCAACATCTCTTCCTACCCTATGTTCTTGACACCCACTCTACTGTCAAGAGGAAGTGTGGTGTACATGTGCATCCCAGAGCTCAGTTATCTTCTATCTGATCAACTGCCTTTATTGTGGGAAGACAAAATATCAGTAGAAATGTAAGATGACAGTGACTTTCATGGGATGAAGCACTGGTATCTTCTCTGGTGTGTGGAGTGGAAAGAGCAGATTGATGTGGAGGGTGGCAATATGACAGAGTTTGAACCTTAGGAGTGAATCTGATCCTGGGCTGTATTGTCCCCATTATGACGGTACATGAACGTTGAGGATGTGGCCATTTTCTTCTCTCAGGAGGAATGGGGGCTCCTTGATGAACCTCAGAGACTTCTCTGTTGTGATGTGATGCTGGAAGTGTTTGCATTTGTATCATCTGTAGGTAAGACCTTCACATCCTCCCAGTGTCCTGGGATGATGTTCTCTCTTCCTTTATTCCTCTGATGTAGCTTTCATTCTTCTACAGCCAGACCATGGGCTCTGCTAATTTCCCCCACTGCCCTGTCAGATGTGCTGTGGCTGCCATGGGTGAGGTCTGTGGAGAGCCCTGAGCGAAGGACTCCACAAACATTGCCTCAGACAGTGCAGGATGTGTCTGGGAGTCAGGAGTCTTACAGAAAGTTTAATGGGTCCCACCTGCTCTTCCTCTCCCTGGCAGGGTGACTATGTCCAGATCCATGGCTTCCATTTCTACCTCCTTCCTCTAGGCAAAGGTCGTTGGTGACTGCCTGTGCCAGGTTATGGTCTTTACTTCCATGATCCTTGAGCTGCTCTTAAAAGATCACACTTCCGTTGTTTGTAATACTATCTTCCTTAAATACGATTGCAAGCCGAATATCTCTAGGCCAGTGCTGGCTGCACATCCCTGTCATATTTCATTAATACTTGGAATATTTCTGTTGTACATATTTGCAGAGAGGAATATGCAAGATGAACCCTGATTTTTTTTACAGGGTGAACATGCAGGATGGTCTCAGAAGAGGCCTGGTCCTGTTCAGTTGCAAATGTCGGATAGATATAGTATAAGGATGGTGTTTAGATGATACCAAGCACCTGCTCATTTCCGAAAGTGTTTAGGTGCAAGTACCATGGGCAACGGCACATTTCTACCTTTTCTCTGCCATACTTGACACTGTGCTGACTTGTCATTTCACCTGTGACCTCCTGGCCTTTGAATGCCTTCACCTGTGTGGCCTTTTTGCATCACCTGTTCCTCTGCATTGCTTTGTCTTAAGCATTTTCTAACATTGACCTGTACATGTGTTATGATATGTACATACGAGCTTAAATAGTTCTTTAACATCAGCTACTAATTTATTGAATACTAGAGGCCTGGCGCATGAAATTTGTTCATGGGGTCCCTAGGCCTGGCCAGTAATCAGGGTCAATCAGATTCCCTGCCTCCCCATTTGTTCCATCCCTCACTGCATGCGTACTGCCAGGGCATGGTTCCCCCCACCTGCCTGCCTCCTCCTTCCCTCGCTCCCTCTGCGCCCTGCTGCTGCCATTGGTCAGCCATCATGTTCTGCACCGTCCCCTGGTGGGCAGCGCACGTCACTGCGAGCGATTGTTCTCCTGGATGAACTCCCGAGGGGACACTTTGCATATTACCCTTGTGTATTTATATATAGATATAGAGATAGAGATAGAGATAGAGATAGACATAGAGATATGTACAGAGAGAGAGAGAGAGAGAGAGAGAGAGAGAGAGAGAGAGAGAGAGATTACTTGCAATGAGACATAATCATATTTCAGCACAGCTTTCCATGTCACCAGTAGACAAACCATGCTGAACACTGTTAGGAGAAGAATGAGCTGACAATCCTGCTTCTCTTCCATGTGGTGCTTGCCATGTGTGTGTCATTTCGTTTGAGGTCTTTGTCTTTTGTGATCTTCAGTAGCCTGACATTTATGAAGTGAATTGTAAGTGTAAAACATGTGGGAAATCTTTTAGACAAATCTTTAACCTCATTCATCATAGAAGAGTTTACACTATAGAAAACCCATAGGATTGTAGTGATCATGGGATGTACATCATCCTGAGGTCCAAACTCATTCAACAACACAAAGTCCACACTGGAGAAAGGCTGTATGAGTGTCGTGATTGCAGGATGTCCTTCAATGAAAGCAGTACCATCACTCCACACCAGAGAGTTCAACACTGGTGAAAACCTATTAGTGTAGTGAATGTGGGAAAGCTTTCCCCCACAACAATCACCTCCTTCTCCACAGGAGAGTTCACACTGGAGAAAAGCCATGAGCATAACGACTGTGGGAAGTCATTTACACACAGCTTTACCCTCATTCAACACCACAGAGTTCACAATGGAGAAAAGCCCTAAGAGTGTAGTGACTGTAGGAAGTCGTTTAGGCAACGCAGTAACTTCACTCAATACCAGAGAGTTCACAGTGGTGCAAAACCTTATGAGTGTAGTGAATGTGGGAAATCTTTTACCTGCAAAAATCACCTCCTTACCCACAAGAGAGTTCAAATAGGAGAAAAGCTTTATGTGTGTACTGATTATGGGATGTTTGTAATCTTTATTAATATTCGTGGTGTAAATACTCTCATCCTTGTGAGTTTCAAACAACCAAAATGATGATTTTGAACATGGACATGATAATATATTTCAGTAGTAGATCATTATATTTTATTTTCAATATGCTGATTCTGTAGCATCAGATATGTTCAAAACTTTTCACAATAAAACAGTAAAATTATTGGGAAGCATCAAGATTAAACCTTTTCTAAAGATTGATTTAAGTAGAATTTATTTAAAATGGACATTAAAAACATACACTCTTGGTGTTTCCCTGCATGCCTGCATTGCTGATACCAAGTTCATACTGACTTTATCAGTGCTTCATTCTCGGCCGATAAAATAATTGATGCAATAATACAGTCTGGCATTGATATAGCTTACTTTAAATATTTCCTTGGAAAAAAGACACTTTTGAAATCCCATGAATGCTGTTCTAGCCTTCCACCACTATCTAAGTCATCATGATGATTTTTGTATGTATTTATTCTCAGGTACATTATTTAAGTAACAGGTTGTTACTTAAAATGTCACATATGTCTGACCGAGGCCAAACAGCTAAGTGGGTCAGCGAATAATTTCAATAACGGAAGATTGCAAGTTCCTCGCCTGGTCACATCAATTACAAGAGTTAATCAAAGAATGTATAAAATTAATGGAACAAAAAATAGATGTCTCTCTCTGTCTCTTTATCTCTCTCTCTCTCTCTCTCTCTCTCTCTCTCTCTCTCTCTCTCCAGACAGTCCTCGGGTTATTTCGAACTCAACTTAAGTTGTTTTGTGGTTACGTCGCCATCTGCAATTTATTTATATAAAAAAAAGTTCTGTCATTCGATGTAAGGCTTTTGCACGAAGTTTCCCTGGAACTAGTTGACCAGCGGAATGGATGAATAAGACACCACGCGGCGCTATACAAGGAAGATGCTGTCATTCAGTCGCCATTTATAAGTCGTTTTGGATCGTGCTTCATTCGCTCTCTTTTGTTTGTATTGTTATTTTGAACACTTTTTGTTCATCCTTATGGCTCCTAAGCATAAGGCAGACTCTTCTGATGGCAGTGCTACAAAGAGAAGGAAAGCCATGACAATGGAAGTGAAAGTAGACACAATAAGACGCTCAGAAAAGGGCGAAACACCTGCAAACATCAGTCGGTTGCTTGGCTTAAGTCATATGACTGTCTCGAAGATCATCAGCGATCAAAAGCGTATACTTGAACATGTGAAAGGATCTGCTCCTATGAAATCAACTGTAGTTACAGAGCAGCGTAGTGGTCTCATTATTGAGATGGAAAGATTATTAGTGCTTTGGCTGGATGAGCAGTATCAACGGTGTATCCCAGTTAGCCTGATGTTGATTCAGCAGAAGGCTAAAAGTTTGTTTGAGGCCTTGAAAAAAGAAAAGGGGGAAGGGAGTGAAAGTGAAGAGTTTGTGGCTAACAAAGGTTGGTTTATGCATTTTAAGGCTTGTGCTAATTTGCATAATCTTAAATTGCCAGGGGAAGCTGCTAGTGATGATGCCAAACTAGCAGGTGATTTTCCTAGTGCGTTGGCTCAGATAATTAGGGAGGGGGGTTACTGTGATAAACAAGTGTTTAATGTGCATGAGACAGGCTTGTTCTGGAAGCGTATGCCTACATGTAAGTACACTGCCAAAGAGGAGAAGTCACCATCAGGCCATAAAGCCAGCAAGGAGAGATTGAGTGTGCTACTTGGGGCTAATGCTGCTGGTGACTTCAAGCTGAAGCCCTTGGTGTGTCTGGCCGAGAATCCAAGGTCACTCAAGGGCATATGGAAGGGTCTACTACCTGTCATCTGGAAATCTAACAAGAAGGCATGGGTGACACTGAGCGTATTTGAGGACTGGTTCACCAACCATTTTGTGCCAGAAGTCAAGGACTACTGTGCTTCAAGGGGGCTGCCCTTTAAGGTGTTGCTAGTGCTGGACAGTGCCCCTTGTCACCCTGCCGATTTGACTGACATTCATCCAAATGTCAAGGTGGTTTACCTTCCACCTGACACCACCTCCCTTTTACAGCCTATGGGCCAAGGTGTCATTGCCTCTTTCAAGGCCTACTACCTCCGAAGGACATTTGCTATGGCTTTTAGGGCAACGGAGAAGGATAAAGAGTTGACTCTCAATGACTTTTGGAAATCTTACAATGTTCTTGCTGCTGTAAAAAACATTTCTGATTCTTGGGATGAAGTTACGCAGATGACCTTGAATGGTGTTTGGAAAAAATTGTGTCCCCAGTTTGTTAATGATTTCCATGGCTTTGAGGATTCAGTGGAGGTTGTCATCAAGAATGTGGTTGAGTTGAGTAAGCAGCTTGATTTGGAGGTGGAGGCTGAGGATGTCACAGAGCTGTTGGCATCTCATGGAGAGGAGCTATCTGCCGAGGACCTCACTCAACTGAAACAGCAGTTCATTGAAGAGGAAGACACACCAACCCCAGAGCCCAGGAGATTTACAAGCAAGGAATTAGCGGGGGCCTTTGCCATGATAGAGGATGCCTTGGCAAGGTTTGCGGCTCAGGACCC